>NC_066289.1:8750000-10000000 GCF_905404315.1 Leptidea sinapis
AATAAATATAAAGCGAACAGCTTTTAAAATTATAATTATTCATGGATTTATGGATGTTGTTTAGTAATAAGTAAATTGCTAACAGACATTGTTCTCAATTACGCCTATGATAGCTATATGAACACAGGGAAACTGGGTGTTTATTGAGACTTGTGCTTCATAGGTGTGTGGTCCAAGCTATAACCGGTGGCGGTGTTGGGGAAAACGCTCTCCCCATCCCGATGTTCGTGTTTTTTAGAACATGATAAATTATTTATGTTATTTATGCATTTTTATTAAATGCACCTATTATGAGATACAGCTTACTAACACAGACGGACATACGCATGGGCGAGGCATAATCGGAATCTTCATAATATGGCTACCTCTGACTACAACAGTCTACGTGGGTAACACTGAAAATGTTTAGAACTGTTGCTAATGAAAACTTTTTTTTTATTTCAATTTTACAACTCTTTGATAACCAAATGTAGTATTATAATTATTTATCATTTGTTTTAGTGAATTAGCGGCAAATCTAAAACTCTTGTTACACGTGAAAATGAACCTAACGAGAGAAAATTTTCGGTCAATGATTTATTATGACTTTCGTTGTGGGCTTACTCAACAAAAAAGCTATGATAGGCTGCGATTAGCATGTCTTAATGAAGCCCCATCTCGTGCCACTATTAACAATTAGTTTTTAAGCGTAGCAATCTCAATGATGACCTGCGTGAGGGACGCCTTTAAACAGCGACTACTGAAGATGGAAGATAAGAGAGTGACCTATCAGCAGATACGAGCAAGCCTAGGCATTGGTATGAGACAAGTTCAAAATATATTACACGAACATTTAGGCGTCAGGAAGCTTTGTACCAGATGGAGTCCCCATACGTTAACTGACAATCAGAAACACCTTCGCATGGACTGGTATCGCCAAATGTTAGACAAGTTAAACGGTGGTGACACAAATGCTGTATTTGCCAGCGTCACAGGTGATGAAAGCTGGATATATTGCTACGAATCCGAAACCAAAAGACAATCAGATCAGGGTATTGCCTTTCGAAGATCGGCCAACTAAGGTAATGAAAGGAAGAAGTCAAGGAAATAAGATGATTGCCTCATTCCGTGGTCAATAGGTCATTTCGCGACAGTTGTGCTAGAAGATGGAAGTTACTGCAGACTGGTATGTCAATCGCTGTTTGCCTGTTGTCTTGGAAAAATTCGACAGCAGGATCCTCCTTCACTACGACAATGCTTCAGCGCACTCCGCAAAACGGACTGTTGAATATTTGACTATGGCAGGTGTCGAGATAATGAGTCATCCGCCATGTAGTCTTAGCCTGGCGCCATGCAACCTTTATTTATTCCCAAGAACTAATGATTAAATTTGAGGTATTCGCTTTACGAGCCCTGAAATGCGGTGAAAGCGTACGAAAATGCCATAGAAGAGACTCCTAAGGAAGAATGGGCCCTCTGCGTTTCTCAGTGGTTCCATCGAATGTGACGACGTGTATAGAGGAACGGAGATTACTTCGAAAAACAATAAAAGTATTGGTAATTCTCTACATTAAGCCGTTTTTCATTTTCTAAGCATTTTCAGTGTTACCTAGGTATAAATTATATATCTCGACGATATGTCTCGACAGCAAACGGCATGAATAACAGACTCAATAAATAAATATGTAACTTTGCTTTACTTTTATATTATTATTACTTTTAAAATATTTAAGACATCTTAGTACAACTCAGTGGTAAAGAAAGTAAAAAATAGTGAATGATTCATGTTAAGTAAGTGTATATAACTTCTTATGTGCTTAGTGATGCAGTTAGGTACTCAGGCAAATATTTGTAAAAAAAAAAATTGTTTTTAAATGCAACCGCTATAAGCTTATGAGTTAGAGCTGTAAGCTGATGTAGGTCGAGCGAAGGCGCCAGAGCGACGCGACAAGGGTCGGCTCAATAAAGTGATCAAATTTCAAACATTCAATTGTACTCTTACTGTTAGCACATCCATAACGAAAACTAACTTAATACTATTGTATTGACATTCATGCTGTTTAGTAAAATGCTCTTCATACTTGAATAAACAAAAATCTTATTTTTCAAATTGAAAAATGGAATAAATTTGCCAAATTAATGTATTGTCATCGGTCCTCGCAAATCTACGAAGTTAAATTAAATCTGGACCTTTAATGTGTGTCAAAATCGCGCCCAAATGAGACGGTTACAAACAAACATACACACAGGTGAAGCTAATAAAAAGCGTGTAAAAAGTAGAACTGTTTATTTCGTCAATTTGTAGCATTTGCTTTTTATTATATTATAAAACAATTTAAAGTATGGAAATTTAAATGAAACCCATAGCTCAATGTTTCGAAATAATTTACAAAATTAAATTGACATGCTATTGACACCGATACACTAGGCGTGTCTGGAAATTCTTTTGATGAAAATGTCACTTACTTAAGCATAGTGATACTAATTACATTTAACTATTTTTAACGTATTTACATATTTACAGATATATTACACAATTTAAGTACTTAAATTAATCTTAGAACTATCTACATCACTAGGATGGGTATCGCCAGTTTAAGAATTATTGGAGTACTAAAACTACAATTGCGATATTAAGTTTTTTTTGTATGTTAAGTGATCATCAGCAGGTAGAAGAATCATTATTTACCTGTGAAATGTTTTCTTTTATTTGCACAATCTAACACGACACTGCGTCTAATTTGACAGGAGACTAATGAACACTAAATTGTTTCAAATCGGTTTGACGGCCCATCTATTCCGTCTTTTTCTCACTCCTAGCTTTCTTTGTAGGTTTTCTCGTCTATTACGCTAGTATACTAAGTTTATGCTCACGCACTAACAGGCTGTCAGGACGTCTATACTAGCATATATATGAGCATCAGTTCGACAATGTCTTGTTCGTCCTGAAACACAATAAAAAAATCGAAACTATCGTAAAACGAATCTTTGAAATGACCTTACTTGCGCGGGATATTCAGGACGTTATGACATTTATATAGTTATCTTTGAAGAAAGCGTGTTTGACCTAAAACGCTCATTTAAATCTCTTATTATGATATGGCAATCTGTTCCCTCCATCCATAAATGATGATATATATATGATATATGATGAATATGGATGTTTGTTTTCGAGTCATGGATGTTTAAATGTATATATGTATGTTTAATATAATATGAATTTATGTATGCTTAAGTAAGTATACTGTATTAAATATATCATTGTCTTGTAACCCATAACACAGGCTATATATGCTTAACTTGGGGCAAGATAATTTGTGTGAAAAGTGTGTCAATATTATTATTATTATTATAAAGTAATTTATTATGTAATGTAGTAATGTAGTAATTTATTACTCCCAATGATTACGCAAACATTCTGCGATCGCAAAGCCGTGTGCACAGCTTGTATGTGATTATTTATGTTTTATCACGCTATTTCAAACCTTACGAGTTTTTTCAAAAGCATTCCTTTGTAGTTAAGTTTTATGGAACTGCAATAAAACACTAAGGCCCGTTAAGGTCTTTATTGGCCTTAAAATCTCGAGGAACAGGACTAATGGCTAATTTTATGATTTCAGACCGAGTGACGTTTAAGCCGGAGAGTAAGTTAATGGTTTGAGACTTATGTGTTTAGAAAGAGAAGCTTCTGAGCTAAGTAGAACTAACGCTTAGTAGTATAACAATGTTAATGTATAATGATAATCAGAAACTACTGTTGGGGTTAAATGAACTTGTTTTAAGGCCGGGGACCGAGCCAACGGCCTTGAGGAATCGAGCGGAGCTAGGTTACCTCTCTCGCACAAGATGGCCATTGTTTTAATTCAGAATAAAAAGCATTTTAAATTTATTTCACAGATAATACAATTTTCTTTATAAAAAATAACAAAAACTATGTCATGTTAAACAGTATTGGTAAACGTTAAATAATTTTTCAAACAATTTTTATCTAGCTTGAATGATTAACATGGCTCCAACTATAAGAGTTACTTTTGTGAGTTTTTCTCGCAATGTTGTATTAATGATAGAAATGTACAGAAAAATTTAATTTTGTCCTCATATTCTGTAGAAATACAATTATTTTTTTAAATAAAAGCTTTATACAAACCGTGAATAAATGGTTTAATTTTTTTTTATTTTTACGCAACAATGCTTTAGGATAGAGCAAAATTTGTTGTTTGTTGAAAAAGTGCAAAATAGTGGCAATATTTGCAATACAAATCCCCTGTTTTATGTTCATAAAATTCTTTGATATCGGTGAAGTTATAGCTGCCAATATTTAATTCAAAATTCCTTCATTGAAAATCCTACAGGATTCAATTAATTTGTCACTAAATTCTGTAGAATTAAAAGGCTTAGACTTTTCTTAACAATATATATAATTGTATAGCTTCGCTCGCTCGTGAAAATACTTACAGTAGCGATGTCCAATGTATTTTTTCAATGTAATTTTCGTGTTCGGTTGTATTAAAATTATAGTTATATCTGTATATTATGTATCTACTTTAATAAAAAAAAAAATACAAAAGTTTGTTCGTAGGAAAATGTATACAGAAAGTTTAAACATAGTCACCTCCAGTAACAATCTGACCAAACAAAAATAATAAACGAAAGTTTATTTGAAAACTCGTTAATTACATTTACATATCACTTGGACTAATTAATAAGTTTTCAGCTTAATTGTAGAGCTTAACTAGGGAAGGGCTTATAAGTTGTAACCAAATAACTTTAATACACTTAACTAATAGTTTTACAGTTGATTACTAAACTAAGCTTTAAGTAGGAAATATTAAGCACTTAACAATGATCAAATTGAAGGCTTCGATTTAGTTTGGGCAGTTAGTAAGGCTTAAACTGTAGTTAGATTAAGTGTTAATAACATTTACATTACTTTTGTAGTTAAATTATGTTGTATTTATATCGTTCTAAATCTAACAAATAAATATTATTTTTATATTAAAACAAAATATGTATTAAGTCTCGCACTTAAATATCAGGTAAGGATTAAAATGTCACGGATTAGTATACATATAATAAGAACATTTATATACAGTGGGAGGCTCCTTTGCACAGGATGCCGGCTAGATTATGGGTACCACAACGGCGCCTATTTCTGGCGTGAAGCAGTAATATGTAAATATTACTGTGTTTTGGTCTGAAGGGCACCGTAGCTAGTGAAATTGAAATGATATAGCTTCACAGACGGATCTGTTTTGTTGCACACAGGGTGAATTCACGAGAGTAGCGTTATTTATAATATGTTATAAAATTTAAGGATGTAAAAAAGTGAAATATTGTATGTACCTCTATCGCATTGGAATATACTGTAATGATAGTGTGTATTTTGATAAAATAAATAAATAAAAAATAAAAATAAAAATTACTGGGCAAACGAGACATAATATTTTATGTTTCAAGGTGACGAGCGCAATTGTAGTACCTCTCAGAATTTTTGAGTTTTTCAAGAATCCTGAGCGGCACTACATTGTAATGGCTAGGGCGTATAAATTACCATCAGCTGAACGTCCTGCTCGTTCCGTACCTTATTTTCATGAAAAAAAACTCAAATATGATAAACCTTCCATGATGCGTTCAAGAACCGCATATTTTGACCACCATAAAAATAGACTGTTTTGTTAGAACAAATTTCTTATATGTAATAATTTTATTGCTAAATCACATTAATTGTTCAAGGCCTATATATATTGCCAGTAATTGTTGGATCTGGACCGAATACACCTAAGAGACGTTGAATGCTATCGAGTCTTAATAATGTGTTAGTAACCTAATTCCGTGAGTATCAGCATATAGTCCTGCGACATTATAATATTTAGACTTATGTATGATAGTTATTGAGATGTTGTGGGATGAGTTCACATAGCGACTTTTTATTTTCAACGACAAATTAAGAATTTAAATACAAAAAGTATAATTTGCTGAATTTCAACTGTTGGGGAAGGCTACAAATTTCTGCCGATCACGTCATAATTCTTAATGGGAGAGCACAAGCGTACAATCTGATCAATCACCTAATGGTTACTAATCACCACCTCCTATGCTTTCATGCAAGAATTTCTTTCTACAGGTATCTCAAAAAAGTAGCCGGCTTTTTAAGTGTTGGAGGCACTTTTATTACAGGATTTTTCGATAACTCTCATGGAAAGGTCTAAAGCAGTGTTTTTCTGTAGTATTGTGCTTCAGTTCTTCTTGTAGTTACTTAAACCTCGAAACCACCAATACATCTACTGCTCGCAGTAGATGTATTGGTGGTTATAACGCTATTTACTCAGTCACCAGTGGCTTGTTATCCGCTGTCATAATCCGGTGTGTGCTGGTTAGGTTGTCAATTGGGCCGGCAAAGACGCTGATTCTGTTCTCCCACTTACTCCTCACAATAAGAGCAGCCATCAGAAAGAACAAAATAATAAAGCTGTTCACTTTTAGCAGTGTGGTCATAGCCGTGGGAGTGACGAGGCATTTTTAGAACGTACACCAAATGTGCTGTCTAGATCACAGCGTGCAAGAAAGTTCATTTCATAGTCATCATTAAATGACTGTTAGTCTTAATAAAAATGGAAGTATTACTCATCTCGTGTTGAAGCTGGAAGCCGAAGCATGCACAAAAGTAAATATACTTTAACAAGAAGTTCTAAGTAAAAAAGATTTTGATCATATCATGAAAGCATCATATATTATTTCAATACAGCTATCATAAATAATACCCCCATAGCCGATATAGCCCAGATGGTTGCGAAACTGAAGTAGCAGTAAAGTTCTCGAATGGCGACCACGTACCGGAAGACGTAGTGTTGGTTGGCCCCCCACAAGATGGACCGATGATCTGGTCAAGGTCGCCGGAATACGTTAGATGAGAGGAGATCTTCGGAGGAGGCCATTGTCCAGTAGTGGAAGTCTTACGGCTGAAATGAAATGATACACCCTGCCCTTTACAATGCAGTGCCGCTTTGGATTCTTGAAAACCAAATATCATGGGAGGCATTGGAATTGCGCTTGAGACATAAGATTTTCAGTCTCGTTAGCTCAATAATTTCAGTAAGGCACTCTTCAACACAATACTGCTTGGACACTACTGCTTCAAAGCAGAATAAGACGCTGCTGAGGTACTCCCATAAAGCCTGATTATGGTATTCTGTTTTTTTGGTAATTGATACGCCCTGTGTGTGTTATGTTTACACATTACTGCTTTACGGCAAAAATCGACGCCGTTGTGGTACCCATAATCTAGCCGGCATCCGGTGTATTGGAGCCACCTACTTCTGAGGTGATAACATCGTTGTAAATTGCTTAGTTAACTTTTTCTATAATCTATATGATAAAGTACACCTACACTCGTAACAAAGGATTTAATTTTGCAAAATACAACGCTATCTCTGTCTCCAAACCTTAACTGAGAGTTGAACTTGCCAAACTGCGGTCAGTTACTATCATAAATAACCAACGGATTTTTGCAAGTATTCCCGTAACCCGTTTGGCTACTTTACTTGGACAAAACGTTATTGCGAAATAAAAATACTGCCTCGGGAAAATAAACTAAGTAAACGCTAGCCACTCAGGGTTTTTATCTTCTTTAACAACGGATACATATGTAAAACGAATTTTCGTTAGTGGATACATTTAAACTGGAAAGTCGTGGTATGAATTGCGGTTCTGGCTGCAAAATTGGTATGAAATTAAAACACGCTTCAAATTATAGCATTGCTATCGTTATGGAGTTCTATGGAGGAGGACTTTGTCAAGCAGTTGACGTGTTTTGGTTTAATAATGATGACGATAATGATATTCCGAGTGTAGTGGCTTCTAATTAAGAGACATAGTACTACTCAGAATCACATAGGACGAGTTCTATAACGTGGTTCATAATATAACACCACGTAAATTTTATCTAATTCTAATTAATATAAATAAGGGCAAATGGGCTTCGGGATAAGGAGTGGAGAGGCAACCGCCCATGGACATTCGCAACAGCAGGTCTTAAGAGATGCGTTGCCAGCCTTTAAGATAGCAGTAATCTCTTTTCTTGAAGGTCCCTAAGTATTATCAGTTGGAGAAAATAGCAGCCGGTAGTTGATTCCACAAAGTGGCTGTACGAGGTAAGAGATTTCTTGCAATGCGCGCGGTTGTGTAATGCCAGACGGCGATGTGATTGCGGGTGGTATTTACTATTTTATAAAGCAGTTGATCCAGTATTCCTGAGCAACGTCTTGAATGGCTTCCTAGAACGCATTCACCGCCACTTTAGGGCTTTTAAATCGTACACCTCTTAGTTTATCTTTAATTTTAGCAAATAACAAAACTATTTAAGGCCTTCACAATAGAATAGAACATCTTATTTAAACGCCATGAAACTGCATCATCATCAGTTCGTAAAAGGGCTTAGTCATTCGTTATCTTAGCAGAAAAGAATAATAAGAAAGGTGCACAAAAGGTGAAAATGTGTTGGCGTGATGATGGATGACTTCGAGGATGTTTTTCCCAAACTTTTTCTAACAAACACACAATGCAACCTACTCTCGAAATGTTCCATTTTCAAATTCCATATTTTTCTAAGTAAGTGTATTACAATTACATATGGCCGATCCGAAACCGCAGTATGGCGCACGTATTATAAAAAGTCATATTCATATTATCATATTTAGTACTAGCTGACCCGACAGTCGTTGTTCTGTACATAATAAATAACATACCATTTTTAGTAAATTTGTCATTAATATTTCATAACATCAAGAATAATTATTACGTAAGGTATGCTCCCTGTTGTTTGGAATGAAATTGTTCCACAGTTATGAAAATTATTTATATTAAGAAATATACTATTTAATATTGCTTTTGTTATCATTTCTAGCTGAACTTGAATAGTTTGAAATATTTTCCATCATAAAACATGTGCCACTACAGAATCTCAAAATTGTTTTTGAAATATATATTTATATACAGCGTGTCGCTATAATGGCGATATTAAATGAACACACTGGTACAGCTACCTTAATCAAACCTTAATAAATAAAAAAATAAATTTAAAAATTAAAGTAAATAATTGAAATTTTCAAACAATGAAATTATACATTTAGAAAACAAAATTATTAATTTAATTTAAAAATTACTATTCACCTACGAGTTCTGACGGCTACGAGTGGCTACGACGCGGCGTGGAAGAAGTAAGTCTCAGTGCCTACGCTAACTCGAGGCTACTAGATTACTTACAGGTTGTTCCGAAATGATATTATGGGAAATTATTTTATTTAGGTGAATTATGTATATTTTACTTCATGCTAAGAACCTCTTGCCCGTTTTTTGATGATCGAGTTTTCATCAGATCTCCACGATTTAAGGTCCTAGAAAACTTCCCTGGCTATTCCACGCCACCAAGCCGGTCAAAATCGGTTGATTCGTTCGTGAGTATCTTTGACTACGGAAAACCGAAAAAAGTGTTTTTTTTCAGAATTCCGAGTTAGATGAACTGAAATTCAAAGAATCTTTAAGAGGCAAAAATTGCTTCTATTTTTAAAAAAAAATAATTGCCGATTGAAAATTCAAATATAGTGTTTTATTAAACTTTTACCAGACTTTTAACCTCCAAGAGCTCAAAAACATAGAACAGTGAACTCTTTGAGTTCGAAGAGCTCAAAATAACACAAATTATGGAATAGCGGGAAGTTTCAGGGATAGCCTTTAGGATCAACTGTACTCCTATATTTTTTTTATTATTAAGGTTAAGTAACCACCTACCTACCCATGTCTTCATTAAATGTCACCATTGTAGTGTCACACGTAAAATATTATAATAAATAATAACTTTAATTCCATCATCCATAATATTAATCTTGTTAACAAGACAAAATTGTAATGGTAATAAGTTCAAAAACGGAACGTATTTCAACACCAACTCGACACTCGAATATTTGTATAATTTCACACTTGGAAAGTTATAGAAATATAATTGCTTTACCGTCTCAAACTTTCTTGTAGCGAGTTTGCTTCTCCTGCTAGAGTATTTAAATACCTATACCTTTGCAATAAAGTTTAAATTTGCTTAGATGTTTCTGGAGATTTCGTACTTTGGAACTGCGCACTCATTTTCCGACACAGAAGCTATGGCTGGATTTTCATCAATATTTAATTATCCTGTTACAAATTTGTATTGAATATACTCGGAAATGCCTTAAAGTTGCTTAGATATAATGAAAATCTAATGTAATAACTTTAGATGACTACAGATACTTTACATTTAGTTATTCATTTGCTTAAAGCATTAATAACATTTGATAACTACTCGATATTGATTGACAACGAAACAGGACATAAATATCAAATTTTATGTTCGATAAATAACATAACATAATTAAGAATTGTTTTCAAACTGAATAATCGATACCAACCCACCCCTCATCGCTTCTGTTTTAATTAAAAACTTATTAACGGTGAAGCCAATCAAGATGTAAAACAAGATAAAAGTGGCCTAGTTAGCGAACGCATGCATGTTGTACGAAACTCGCAAAAAATAATACTAAATACTGATTCTATTGTCTATACATCAATACCATATGTGTAGTGACCCAAATAGAGCCAGTATGCAGAGCAACGATGGAGGGTAAAAGCGATGTCCCTCTTCTACCTATGCCGTCTGTATTCATACCGATTCATTCCATTGCGAATGGGTACTCGTACTTAAGCGTGTCGGGTACAGGAAATAAGATGTACGCGTTTGGTGTTCACATGCCACTACACAACTTTGCTACTTAGTGTTTTTTTTTATCAAATATTCCTATTTAAATATAATTTAATCAAACAGAGTTCAAATCTTGTAACTATATTTTGTAGTAATTATAAAGTTTTTATAATTACATTAAATTAAAACTATCTTTACGGGAGAATGTACTAACCATAAATAATTCCCGCATTTCCACGTTTGACAGCTAGGCCCATCCGTTTGATTCGCTGAGCCTTATTGAGAGCGAAGATAGTACTTTGCACATTCTTCGCGCCTCTGGGCCCCACGGGCCAAGTATCTCGACACCAAATGGCACAAAGATGTATGACTGAGACCGACAGTCAAAATGCCATTTAGAAGGATTCGACCGAAGTAACAGGTTGCAGCTTCTAAATAAAATTAATTAATTATTGTGCAAGAATAATAATTTACGAGTAATTCTGACCAACCTCTTTGTGAGGACATTGTGACTGCCAAATTGCCTGCTGACGTTACACAGACGGTAATATGACAAGGTTGTATACATGTATCAACGCATGGTCGCAGAAGTTTATGCTCAACTGAGCATAAACTTCCAAATCTCCATAACTATGGATATTTGGAAGCAACGTATATTTTATTTAATATCACTGTCAAAAAGAATTAAAATATGAGATTGAGAGTAATGCCGTAAATAGAAACGGATGCTAGATACAACTACAGAACAATATGTCAATCCAGTGATTCAGTGAATATGGTATATATATTTTATTCTTCTTAAATTAAAGGGAACCAATCAAAACCCCTCACAAAAATTGCAAGGGTAATAACGGACTTGTGTCCACTAAACATTAATTGTATCTTCTAGGTGGCATAGACAGTCCTCTATGGAGATAATGCTGAAGGGTCAGTATGTTATTCTGGAAAGAGTTGCTGTATCCTCTCAATGCGAACAAATTCTTGTATTACGTAGCTTCGTGATGCCTGTATTGTCTATTAGAAACTTTTGTACATGCGGCTGGAAATTCGGTGGTGAAGTAGCCAGAGTTCATTACGCACCATGGACCAAGTTTGATAACTCATCTCATATCGAACTTCGTACCGTAGTACATAACTGCATACAGGGAGACGCGAAACAATCAAACTTTGACGAGAAATGATAGGTCTGGAAGCATTCCTGTTCAAAGTATTACATATTTATTATGTTTTAGTGTATATCGAACATTGTCGTTAAAAACCAATTCTACTAAAAACATTAATGATTCTTCCAGGTATTGACATTAACTTTTATTATCTTTTGTCATAGTCCATTGAAAAGTTACAATTTAAGGACCAAATATTGCATAGAGGAATGAATAAGTAAAGTTGTACGGATTTAATAATACAGAAAAAAAATCCTCAAAAGACTATCTACAAGATTGATCTTAAGTATTTTTTTGTAAAATGTGTAAAAAAAAGTTATAGAGCAAAAAAGAAAATTTTTATAGAAATTTTCTCACTTTTTTGCTTACAACTTCTTTAATTTTAAGTTAAGGGCAAAAAATTTTTGAACATTTTTGTAGGCAAAGCGATTTGCTACAAATTATGTCGTAACGAATTTTTTGTACGATGCATAGTTTCCGAGATATCGCGAAAAAGGTGTTTGCACCACTATTTCCAAGATGGCGGCCGGTGGATTGGTGGAACCGACAAATTGGGGTTAAGCTTCTATTGATCCCAACACATGTCCCAAACATAAAATTGCGACCTCTAAAAAATGCAAAGCTCATGTAACATTTCAATGGACTAACAATAAAAGAGCGATATTTTTTATTTAGTTGACAGCTACAAAAAGTTTTTTGGGTAATTCACGTTTGATAATAACATTAAAAAATTCACCATGGTTCTTGAATTTCTAAATAACAAGCAATCAAGTGAAGATTGCAACTTTGCGAGGAGCTGTGATACGAGTTCTAACATAAATTATAATGACCTATTTTTTCGTGAAATCAGAGATCTGCTATCGTTTATTAAGAGCAAGGCTATGAGGAAAATTTCCGCTGAGATGTTTGTTTACTTTACTTACGATACGTCGACAAATATGGCGCTGGGATAAATAACAAATAAATAAAAATTATATAATAAAAAAAATGGTTTAAATAAACCGATTTCAAAAACTGAAAAGTAAAAAATAACTTAATAAAAAATTTAATACACGTCTTATGCAAAACCAATACCTTTAATATTAATAAAACACTACCTTTTGATAGTTTTGAAGTCGGTGCCTTTCCGCTTGGGTTATTTTTTTCTAGATGAAGCTATCCCGCTCCACTTACCTGCTTTTACATTTAATTGGCTGGGCACACAGAGTGTTAGTGGCCTTTAAGCTGAGTGAGCGCACTTAATCTTAATGGTACTGGTACTTTTGAAAACAAAATCAACTGTAAAGTAGATCCTGAATATGAAGCCACAACCTGAGAGTTGAACAAAGCATACAAGATTTATCAACGCTACGTCACTCGAACGGTCGGCTCAGTTGGTAGAGCGCTCGCACTAAACGCGAGAGGTCTCTGGTTCAAGTCCCGCATCGTTTATAAATTTTATTTTCAAAATTTTATTAATGTAATTACTCCCAGAAGTGAATATACAATTGTCGTGTCATGGTGTTAAATATTGAACTCCTCCGAAACGGCTTGACCGATTCTCATGAAATTTTGAGTGCAAATTGGGTAGGTCTGACAATCGGACAACATCTATTTTTCATCCCCCTAAATGTTAAGGGTGGTCCACACGATTTTACTTTTAATTTTTTTGAGTTTTTTATTTATTTGTTTGATTATGAGTCAGCATTAAAAAATACATACAACTTCAAATTTTCACCCATCTACGATCAACAGTTACTTTTGTATCGCGATTTTAATATCGGCAATACAACGTTTGCTGGGTCAGCTAGTATTATATAAATTTACTTCAGTTGCCTGTTATTATGAATTGACCGTGTCATTTGCAAAATATATATCTTACACATAGTTATCACTTCACACTATATACTAGAAAGAGATAAACCGACTGACTTCATAGTGTTTGAAAATGATTACGCTGTGCGTGCTGAAAAATCACCCTTATCAGTTTTTCCGCACACGAATTATAAAAATCCACTGCTTTTAAAACTAATTGTACTATTAATTCCATAGTGCTGTAAATTCAACAGTTTTGCTTTGAAGCAGGTAAAGTGGGGTGTTGACAGATAACATGGGTAAAGCTTCCGAGCAGTTCTTTGACTTGTGAATATTTGATTGAATCGAAGTAGGATTACTCTGAAGTTCTGAATTGGCTTTTTCCGTTGTAGCGACAATAATAGTTTTATAGAACTATTTTTCTATCGGTCGTAAGTATTGTATTAGTAAGTGATATATTCGACACGATTTAAAATGAGTGTAAGATCGTGTTTGTTTTCATTGCTCATTTTAGTTAATTGTTAACAATTTCTAAATTAATAAGTTCTAACGCAGTGTTGGTAGGCCCCCCACAAGATGGACCGACGATCTGGTCAAGATCGCCGGAATACGTTGGATGAGGGCAGCGCAAGGCCGAT
This sequence comes from Leptidea sinapis, assembly GCF_905404315.1. Lineage (NCBI taxonomy): Eukaryota > Metazoa > Arthropoda > Insecta > Lepidoptera > Pieridae > Leptidea > Leptidea sinapis. The sequence goes on from NC_066289.1 coordinate 8,764,301, forward strand.
TGTCGTGGAAATCTTTGGGGGAGGCCTTTGTCCAGCAGTGGACGTCTTCCGGCTGATGATTATGAGATTATGAAGTTATAAAAAGTTACTATTGATTAAGCAAAGTTCATCAGTCATTTCTATATTTACATTATTTCCAGTTATATAACATACAGACTCGAAATTAACACCAAAGATACAAATGCCTGCACATACAGGGATTCAAACCCGTTACCCTCGATAGCACATATGTTAGGGTCACTCCACTAGGCCATGCGGTGGTCACATAAGTGGCCAAACGAGCGTACGAGTCGCTCCAGCTCGCACCAGAGGAATAACCTAAAGGACGATAACGCTTTTGTTTTAGTTTTAAAGCGGAAAGAATATTTAGATAATGACTATCTCGGGATCTCCAACGATCCCGGGCTTCAGGTCTTCATGACAATGACCGACCACGGCCGGCAACGCTCTTGTGATTCTTCTGGTATTGCAAGAGAATGTGGTCGGCGGTGATTACTTTACATCAGGTGATCCGTACGCTCGTTTCTCCTCCTCTTCTATAATAGAAATAAAATCCACAAGGCTTGGCATTACACAAAGCTGATGTAGATATTTGAGATAAAGAAACATCTTTTGGTATTAAATACGTAAGTATCCATTCCTACTCCGTGGTTTAACCAGTGAACGCATATTATTTAATTAAATCTTTGTACTGTCGTTCTTTTGTATCGTTCAAACTATAAAAGAGGATGTAAATACTACGTAATAAGAGGCGAGACTGGCTTAGTAAAAATTGAAATTTGGTATACAATGAAACGTGCAGTCATTTGACATAAGTTTGAAGTAGTAGTAATTACAATCAGGCGATTGGCCACGAAGTATAATCCGGCTAAATTTGAAAGCGAACAGTTGCTAACGGACTAGATTTCGGCTATCACCGTTTTTCACAAGATTATAGCCTTCATCTGTCAATCTAACAATGACTGCACGTTTCATACAATCGAGTGATACGCTTTTTTCTTAGAGAGTTTCGCTGGGCTGCAAACCTCTGCAAACTATAGTTTATTTGAACCGATATATTTATGACAGAAAGTAATGAATAAACGATCTAAAGATATCCATAATAAAACCGGTATATAAGAAAGGAAACACATCTGATGTAAACAATTACCGACCTATTGCCCTTCTACCTACATCAGCGAAGATATTTGAAACTGCAATGGCTATACGCCTAAGTAGTTTTCTGGAAAAATATAATATCCTAAATGAAAGCCAACATGGTTTCAGGAAAAACCATTCCACAACTTTAGCGATATACAAATACCTACAAAAAATATTTGATTCAATTAATAATAAAAAATATTCAGTTGGCCTACTGCTTGACATGAGCAAAGCATACGATAGAGTCTCTTATGATATCTTATTAGAAAAATTATTTCTCTCAGAAATTCGAGGAATTGCCCTCAAATGGTTTAAATCTTACCTTAATAATCGTTTTCAATATGTGGAAATAGAAAATACTAACTTCGAGACTTGAAAGATAGACCACATAAGATCTAATAAAGCTCACTTATCAGGATCGATTCCACAGGGCAGTGTGTTGGGTTGTATATTGTTTCTCATATACATAAATGATCTTCCTAACTTAATAGACAATGATTGTACTCTTTTGCTGATGACATTTCTATTCTGATCCCATGCTCTAATTTAAAACAACTAGAAGAAAAATTAAATATTACAATGGACAAAATCTTTTGTTGGCTAAGTAATAATAATCTTGAACTTAATATTAATAAAACTAAAATTATACCTTTTAAACCTTATCAAAAATCGCCCCTTAAATATATCATATTCTTACAAAAATTCACAACTTGAAACAGTTGACCCAGCTATACTACTGGGAATTGATTTAGACTCACACTTTACATGGAAGCCATATTTACAGAAATTAAAAAGCAAAATGTCATCTTTTACTTGTGCTCTTTACCAACTAAAACGCGTAACAGATTTCAAATCTGCCCTTGCTGCTTATTATGCATATGCACATTCTAGATTATCATATGGAATATTAATATGGGGAAACTGTAGTGAAATAAAATATATATTTATTCAACAGAAAAAATGTATAATAATTTTATAAAATATTCAGCAGATGGATTCATGTAGACCATATTTTATTAAACACAAAATTTTAACTCTTACTTCAATTTACATCCTAGAAGCATGTAAATTTGTTAAAAAACATTCGGACTTATACTCAACACTACCAAATAACAAGCGAAATAATAGAAATTTAAACAAATTAAAAATTCCCCAAACAAGTATGTCATTAGTGTCATCGAGCCCTCACCACATGGCAATAAAAATTTATAATCACATCTCAAACGAAATTAAAAATAAAGAGAAGCCTTCTCTATTTAAAAAACATCTTAAAATTTTTTTAGTTTCAAAATGCTTCTACGATTTACCCGAATTTTTTAATTACAAGTGTGAGAATTAGTAACAATATCGTATAAGAATGTATAAGACTTATTTATTTTATGTATAACGTTGCTGTGCCCTTGCAGGGCGTCACATATTGTCTACCCATTAATGTACCAACTATCCTACTGTAAAATGTGACTTGCAATAAAATATTTTGATTTGATTTGATTTGATGAAATGAAAAGAAATGAAATGAAATTTATTTATTGCGTCGAATACAGAATACATTATATTATATTAAATTTATTGTAGTGTCTTCTATTCGGCTAATTTAAATTAGCATGCAAAACATTTACTTAAAATTAAAAAAAAAACATTACACTATATTTTTTTTTGTCAATTAAACATTTAAACAGGAGTCCAGTAAATCGTTTTTGTGGTAAGTTTCTTATTTCTAGAGGTAGATAATTAAATAATTTTATACACATTGCGTAGCTACTATTGAGGTGTACATTATAATGTTGTGTGGCATAAACCAGTCTATCCGCTAACAAATATGAATGATGGAAAAAAACAGATAAAGTTCCACGATACCTGTCTTGTAATGATAATCAAATTATTATAAGATTTTTATTTTTTTTTTATGGAATAGGAGGACAAACGAGCGTACGGGTCACCTGGTGTTAAGTGATCACCGCCGCCCACACTCTCCTGCAACACCAGAGGAATCACAAGAACGTTGCCGGCCTTTAAGGAAGGTGTACGCGCTTTTCTTGAAGGTACCCATGTCGTATCGTCCCGGAAACACCGCACAAGGAAGCTCATTCCACAGCTTCGTGGTACGAGGAAGAAAGCTCCTTGAAAACCGCACTGTGGAGGATCGCCACACATCCAGATGGTGAGGATGATATCCTAACTTGTGGCGAGTCGTGCGAAGGTGGAAGATTACATTATTATTTGACATTTGAGACAGTTAAGCTAAAAATATATATTGTATAATAAATATATAAATAACATACGCAATAATATGACGCATGCAAAACTTTTAGCCATAAATCGATTGTCGGTTTGTGAGTGAAAATCCGATAAAGCTCTTTGCATATTATTTTCAACAATAGTGACATGACAGCGAATAAGTGAGAATCAAGTGGAATTTTTGCCTCTGATTTGTGGCTTGTGAAGTAATTGAACAGCCATCTAACTGAAGATGACATATGGCTTTGTTAGCACATACACATGTAGAGAATGGAGATTTTTCATCATATCGTCGTAGAGTGAAATTATAGGCACTCAATATATTTGAAGAGTTACGCTCCAAATTTTAGGAAATAGATATAAAATAGGGAAGTCCCAGGCCCAAGGGTGTCGTTAGAGGCGCATTTACCAGTGAGAAGCTCCTTTGCACAGAATTCCGGCTAGATTATGGTTACCATAACGGCACGTTTTTCTGCCGTGAAGCCTTATTTAATTTCGGTCTGAGGAGCGCCGTAGCTAGTGAAATTACTGGGCATAAGAGACTTAACATCTTGTGTCTCAAGGTGACGAGCGCATTTGTAGTGCCGCTCAGAATTTTTGGGTTTTTCTAGAATCCTGCAAGCGGCACTGCATTGTATGGGCAGGGTGTATTAATTATCATGAGCTGAACGTCCTACTCGTCTCGTCCCATATTGTCATGAAAAAGCATACTTTTCAGTTAACTAAAATAATTCATTAGTTCCTATTTACGGTACCGTACCCAAGGGTTAAACAAAATAGGGTGTCCTGTGCTACCCTGGGGCGTGAAAAGAATATAGAAGTCCCAGGCCCATGAGTGTTGTAGGAATAAGGGCTTCTCGGTGGGAGAGAGTCACGCTACCTTCTAAAATCCACAGCACAATTGGGCAAGACTCGACTGGCGTGAAGTAACGGGCTAGCGCTGCTATTTTTTGCATAGTTTCTAGAGCCGACGACCGTCCCTCAACCAATCCCTTCACCACAATATAGCATTGGTCCTCAAAAATATTTTACCCCAGGAGGGTACCGACTTTGCCGAAGTCAGATAATCCCTCACCTCTCGTCATACTCCTGGAAGGGGTACTGCGCCATTTCCGGAGTACTTTACACCGCTTATCGCGGTTGACAAACGAGGCAGGAACGCTTTGGTTTTCGAGAGGAGGAGAATACATTTAAGTATAGCAGACCCCGAAACGGGGACAAATGTCGGGCTCGGGTGCAAGCGCCCCCTGAAACCTCCACTGTGCTGACAGCCCTAAAAGCTTTTGCAGCGAAGCTTTGCAGGGAGACAGCAATACTGCGGCACTCCGCTTCGTAGGGGAATCCATTCACACTCAAACTCCATCCACCACCGAGGAGACGCAGATACCCGGACCGAGCGACTATTTGTATTTAATATTTACTCGAAGTACAAAATTCATCATAATTTTTAGCCTCATAACGACCGGCGTTTTCGTTAGGGAGAATTTGTTATAAATATTTCTGTATGTAAATCCCTGTTTGGGTGGCGATGATCATTTAACATTATGTGATCTGCAAGCTCGTTTGGCTCTCGACAACCCTGGGCAGTTTTCTTCCATAAAAAACATATTTATATTATCATACAAGATGTAACACTATGTTTTGTAGTAGTACATAGGATTATCTACCTGTAGTTCGTAGGTACTCGCCGGCTTTTTTCGTTTACGTTAACTTATACTTGTAATGGAGTAAATCATAAGTAAATGTATCACATAACACGCCAACGAGGATGTAAATACTACGTAATAAGAGGCGGAACTGCCAAGTATTGAAATTTAGTTTGGTATGAAACGTACCGTGATTTGACATGAGTTTGCATTAGTAGTAATTACAGTTTGGCATTTGGCGATGAAGTATAATCCGGCTAAGTTTGAAAGCGAACAGTTGCGTATAACATAATGGATTTCCGCTGTCTCGATTTTGCAAGATTATAGGCATCATCTGTCAATCTGTCATTGACACGTTTCATAGAATCGTGTGAATCGCTTTTTTCTTAGAAAGTTTTGCTTGGATGTTACGCGCTCCACAGGGACAATCTAGTTTTAGATATCCTCCACTGTATTCGTTGTTTATTATTTAGTAACGCCTGTTGATTGGCGTTTATTTCATTACGTCAGCGACATATGGAGTATACCGAGCTTTATGACCCGGCTTCAAGTCTTGTTGGTCTTCCAACGCTACCACTATTCTTGGTTATTTATAATGGTGTTTTTAAGGGGCTTAACTACCTTCTCAAGAATGGTATCTTGATATACTTGTGGCGATGTTTTGATACCGTTTTCACAAAAGTATGTCTCAGTCACTCCTTCATAGCTAATACCCCACCAAAAAATCACTGAAGTCGGAAAGTACCCACGTTGCACTCTTTCGACTAATAGGAAAGCTTCCTTAGAGCTTTGAGCATAAATACGGTCATTTCTTTCCCTTACTGCTTTGACTACCTTATTCGTACAAACACTACATGGACGGCTAGACCTTTATCTGTCACAAACACAGATCTCATTGTACCTATTAATATCCCGGTACACAATCATTTTACTTATACCAAGCATATGGAAAGTTTTAAAAATTGCATTTGGCTCCACACCTACTTTGTGTAATGCAATCACAGCGATTCGGTTCCCTTTACCTCCCCACGCCATATTAATAGCAAAATATTGTACCATGTGCCCACACATGGTACAATATTTTGCCAAATGAGAAAACTCAATGAACAATCATATAAAATTGACAGATTCCAAATTTAAATGTAATATTTTGTTAAATTGTTATTGTAACATGATGCCCGACTAAGTAACGTTACATACATATTTTTAAATCGCTCGATCTTTTTGTCCATTCTATACAACACATTCGTTTTCTATCAACCAAGCTTGTTGTACTAACAGAATATACTGAAAATATAAAAATGTATGGACTTATCTCAAAGATACTTACCGCATATGGTATAGGAAACAGTATATTGATCATAACATGCCCAGTTTGGGATCCAAATGGCAGACATAAATGTCTCAGGGGTTCATTCAGATAAATCACCACGTTATCAACTTGTTTCGTATTTTCACAGTACGTTTAACAACTGGGATTCTGTTGCAAATGTTATTGATTTTTTTTTTTGCTAAGTTGTCTGAATTTTATATGGGTTCCGTATCAGGCAGAATTTTTCTGCAATGTTCAAAATATAACGCTGTGTTCATATAGAATACTTTAATAAATTGTCTTAAATCATTTATACGCGTAGATAGACTGTGACAGCTGTGAAGACGCCAAGGGAAATGAGGTTGACAGTTAACAACGTAAACAAAGTCACATATAAATCGCGAGTGTAAGACGTACCTTGTCACGCACACTAAAGTAATAAACCTGGCCTGTTATCATCGCTTGTCTAGCAGCAAGAGAATCTATTTAGACGTACAAAATATCTAAAGTGATTGTATTATAATTTTGTAAGTTTAGATTATATTTTATAGAATTCATTTTTAACTTAGTATAGAAATATTTGACTACGTTGCATGTTATTACCTCCTGTTAATGCTGCAAGACTAGTATATATGTTTTAAGACATTTTGTTTTTATTTCTCATGTCACTGTATGATGGTTTTTGTGGATTATTATAGTTCTTATGATTGTTATTGACGAAAGTTAAAAAGACAATGCCTTTTTTGTTTTTATGAAAAAGGAGGATGAATGAGCGTTCGGGTCACCATATTCTCTTTCAACACCAGAGGAATCACAGGAGCAATGCCAGCCTTTAAGGAAGGCTTTTTTGATGGTATCCATGTCGTATCGACCCGAAAACACTGCACAAAAAAGCTCATACCACAGCTTGGTTGTACGTGGAGGAAGTTAATTGAAAACCGCACTGTGGAGGACCGCCACAAATCCAGATGGTGGGGATGACATCCCAATTTGTGGAGTGCGAAGATGGAATAAGGCAGCAGGAATCAGGTCAAACAGCTCTTCGGAACACTTACCGTGATAGATAGGGTAGACGATACACAATGAAGCAATCTCTTTACGCAACGCCAGGTGATCGAGTCGTTCACAGAGCACTGGATCCCCGACAATTCGAGTAGCTCTACCTTTCTGTGTTCTGTGCCTATAAGAGGCCCCCCTCTTAACAATAACTTACTTAACATAACAATACACCATAAGGCAATTTATCTTTAACTATTTATTAAGTTATTGATAAGCTGAAATGGAATAAAAATTGTTAAGAATGTTAGCATAATAATCACTTTAGTAAATATATCTTACTAACTGACCCGACAGACGTTGTTCTGTCAATAAACGGTTCGAGAGATATGGTAAATGCGTGGGTGAGTACGTGGGTGAGTGCGTGGGTGGAATCGTGACACGACAAACTATATATGTAAACCTTCCTTGAGCTTCAACGAATCTATTACAAAAGATTTCACTGAGATCGGTCGAATAGTTTAGGAGTTATTAGGGAACATAAAAACATACATTCTTGTTGTTCTGTTATAAAAAAAAACTCTTGCGGATGGAACTTCTTTAAATCCGTTCTTAGCTGATCTCTACTCGGCAAAAGAAATATTTCTACCAAATTTCAAGTCTCTACGCCTTATGGTTCCAGAGATATACATAAAATACATATAAATCAAGTGTCCTGATGTATTTTTCCAGGGCACTCCTAAACTAATGAATGCATTTTAATGGGGATTACTTCATGGAGTTTAGTCTAACTTGAGAGATAGGATAGTTTTTATTTCAGTTTTTATTTCCAATATTTATACAAATGATTTAAGTTTTCTTTAGTGTTAATTCCGCCAATATTCGTTTTTAAAACAATTCGACACGTGTTTCGCCTCTACACGAGGCATCCTCAGGACGTGTTGTCTCGCCAAAATCTGGCACGAGACTGAAGAAAAGAAGACTGATAACACTAAAGAAAACTTAAATCATTTGTATAATTATGGATTTCCGCAAAGTAACGCCTAATTCAATAAATTTTCCAATATTTGTTTTGTATGGACATATTTTCTACGAGAGAATTTATTAACGCACGGTTTGACAGTTTTGCTGTGAAACAATTTCATTCGTAACAACAGGAAGCATATTTTCAGATATAATTCTTGATGTTATAAAATATTATTGACAAATTCATAAAAAACAGTATTTTACTTATTACATTTACAGAACAACGTCTGTTGGGTCTACAAAAATAATATTGACTTCGAACGTGTAAATTATTTGAGAAGATAGTTAACTCATAGGACAGACAAACAGGTCGGCCGATTATTGTTCGTAGTTTTTATATAGGAGACTAGTTAACCCGACAGACGTTGTCCTGTTCAAATGTCTTAAATTTGAAAAATCGGTTCAGCCATCAGGAGGAGTTCACTAACGGACGGAATTGAGAATCTAAACCAATATCAAATTCACTGGAACGAAAAAATTATCAAAATCGGTTTAGCCGTGTAGGAGGTATTTCAATTGTGAATCTAATCCATTCTCGAATCCACCTGAAGACACACAGAAAGTTTCATTAAAATTGTTCAAACCGTTTAGGAGGAGTTCAATTACAACAGACGCACAAAAGAAATATATATATATATATATATTAAGATATGATGCTTCGTTTATTATAGGAACCTGACATAAAAAGTAAATAGATAAGTAATCTGAGATTAACTAAAAAACTCCTTCTGTTTTTTTAACCGATTGAAACGTATTAAATAGGGCACCTCTCGCTTGATTTCTTCGCGAGTAAAATAAGTTAAACGATACCAATTCAGAACTTGATATATTCGGTAGTGGGTTGGTCAGGTTTAAAGAAAGTGTTGTTAAACACTTAGCTGAGGCTGCTCTATCTGAGTTTAAGATAATTTGTTAAAGTAGGCGTTACTTTGCGGAAATCCATAATTATCCAAATGATTTGAGTTTTCTTTAGTGTTAATTCCGGCAATATTTGTCTTTAAACAATTCGACACGTGTACGAAACACGAGGCATCCTAAGGACGTGTTGAATCGCCAAAATCTGGCACGAGACTCCTTGAGTCTAGTCCTTGAGTTAACTCTTTTAATTGCGGAGTTAACACTAAAGAAAACTCAAATCATTTGGACAATCTGCGTTTGTAAGATAAGTAGTTTTTCTTTTTTTTTCGTCTCCATTATTTCAATTAATAAGTTAAATTTATAATTTGTACTTTCATTACTTATTTTGTTTTTATTGTAGCGATAGTACCTACTAGTTCTATTTTTCAGAAGTAATTAGGGAGTATTTTTTTGGAATTTTTATGTTCACCATATATACTTTATAACTACTAATTGGAACATAAGATTAAGAAAATGAACAGTATTTATTCAAACAAAACAAATCTTATAACTATATTTACAATACTATGACTACATAAAATTAAAACTATCTTTAGAGGCGCGAAGATAGTATTTTGAACATTATCCGCGCCTCTGGGCCCCACGGGCCAAGTGTCTCGACACCAAACGCCACAAAGATGTATGACACACTAAGACCAACATATTTGCGACGCTTGCTGTCTTCGGCAGTCAAAGCAGCAGCCCCAGCACCAACCGACGTAACTTGGACATGAGAAGGAGCCAGAGTGTCGACGCAGGTAGGGTCCCACACCAGCGCCCTTCCCCGTGCCCAAGCCACCAGCGTCATTAGATCAGGACGCTTGCCATCGCTTCGAGGAATACTATTTGGCTCTAAAACAGCTGGTATATTAAGAGCGGCAAATGCCCTGCGTATGACTTCATTAATGCTGGCGTGAGGAAGAATTAAGAAAAGACGAGGACAAACGACGTAATTAAGAAAATTGTATTGTATACTAGCTGACCCAGCAAACGTTGTATTGCCATAAAAAGTAATAAGAAAAAATTCAATGCTTAAAAATTTTGGGCTATAAAAAATAGATGACGACCGATTCTCAGACCTACCAAATATTATTAAATCGTACATATTATGTATCGTACTACAATAATTATTATATTCGATTGCCATCTAGCCACCCTATTTCTGTGAATGGAACAGAATAATATAAAAATCGCTATACAAAAATAGGTGTTCATCGTAGATGGGTGAAAATTTGAAGTGGTATGTATTTTAAATCCTGAATAATAATTAAATAATTAAAAAATGTCAAAAAATATAAATAAAACATATATTTAGGGATGGGTCAGCCTTATCATTTAGGGATATGAAAAATACATGTTAGCCGATTCTCAGACCTACCCAATATTCACACAAAATTACACACACATCTGTTCAGCCGTTTCGTAGGAGTTTGATAACAAACACCGCGACACAGGAATTTGATATATTAGATATTATGGTTTGATACCTAATTGTAAGTGGGCATGTTATTGTCCTGTATAATATGTGTAGCACCAAACGATGCAATCTGGAAACAGCTGTTATATTTCTGAATGTTGGCCAAGAGGCGCTTAGAATCATTTCCAATCCCAGTAACTAAAGAGCGTAAAGGTGATGGGACCAATTGAGGCAATTTTACTTTCCATCCAGCACAACAAAATCCAGTAGATTCATCACTGTAATATAACGCCTTACAATATATACAAATAATTATAATTTCCCCAATTGTTACCGATTTGTCGGCACAGTAAAGTATTATCGGATCAAAGAGGGACGCAGCTCGTTCCATAATCGCTCAATTTCATTATGTCGTAATCGCTGTTGTTGTGTTTGATGTCCACCTAAAAGAATTTAACCACTACTATCAGCACTCGAAGTCGTTACATTCTAAGCCACTTCTACTTCATTGTCACTCACTAAAGAACGCAATACCACAGACATATCAACTATATTCTTGAGATGTCTCTCCCTGGTCATCATTGCGGTTAGCACGTGAGATACCTTTTCGCACATTTGATTGACTGCGAACCTAAGTCAGGTCGTCTTCTCCTCGGCATCGTTAAGTGTAAATAATTGAAATGGGAAAAGTTGTCTAGCACTTAGCAGTAAAGTGTCACTGTCACAAAAGATTAACAAAAATGAGCATATCACAAAGGATAACCGAAGTAAGAAAGTTCTCGCGCACGTAGCTGTAATCTTCACTCACAAAGATAGAAGGATGCACTATTTGTCTAAGGTATCGATCGATATAGAGAATGGATCTACATATAGATATAAAAATTCTAATTAATTATTCATTTTCAAGTATTCTTTCAGTTTGATTTCTGAACGACGGGCGACACGTCAAAGGCAAATCAAAATTTTTGTTTTTATTGAAATCCGAGCATTTTCATGTTAATTCAAACCTTTTAAACCTTCCCTGGCCTTCCACAAATAATTCAAGACCAAAATTAGCCAAATCGGTCCAGCCGTTCTCAAGTTTTAGCGAGACTAACGAACAGCAATTCAATTTTATATATATACTAGTGGACCCAACAGACGTTGTCCTGTACACACGTCTTAAATTTGCAAAATCTGTCCAGCCGTTAAGAGGAGTTCTTATTTATATGGACGGAGAGAATTATATTATATGGACGGAATTGAGAATATAAACCAATCTCAAATACACAAACAAAAAAATCATGAAAATCGGTCCAGCTGTTTAGGAGGTAGTTTAATTGTGAATCTAAACCATTCTCGAATCCACCTGAAGACACACACCAATCTCAAATTCACTGGAACACACAAAAATATCATCAAAATCGGTCCAGCCGTTTAGGAGGTAGTTCAATTGTGAATCTAAACCATCCTGGAATCCCCTTGAACTCATACAAAAAAATTCATCCAAATCGGTCCAGCCGTCTAGGAGGAGTTCAGTGACATACACACTCACAGAAGAATTATATACATATTAATAGAATAGATAATAGATAGAAAAATGATGTGGTGTGCTTTTATAAATAAATAAATACTAGGTATACAGGAAAGTCAATAGAATTTTTTAAAGTTCTGACACAAGTGGCGCGGACTTGAATACAACAATGAAACGTAGCGGGGTAATCAACAATTTGCTGCTTTTCAAGAGGCCTATTAAGGCTTTTGTATGACTTGGCTTGTTTAATGGTTTCGAATTTATGTACTTGACCCGACTTGAAACCATTTGAATGGAATCTTAATGGTTTTATAAGCAGAGCGCGGAAATCGCTTTATTAATTCTTATTAAAAGAACTTAAAAAAATTTCAGTTACTGAAAAGAAAAGATGTTATTTAGTCGTCGTCAGGAGATGCATGGATGTAGATTGATTTCTAAAATTTTAATGAAAAATATATTTAAACAATTTGTTGTTTTTAAAGTGATAACCCTCACTTCTAGGATTAATTCACAAATAAAATTTGAAAAACAAAATAACAAAGCATACAGGATTTTATGACGATACGTCACTCGAACGGTTAGCTCAGTTCGTTAGAGCACTGGCACGGAACGCCAGAGGTCGTGGGTTCGAGTCTCGCATCGTTCATAAATTTTTGTTTTTCAAATTTTATTTGTGAGAGTTATCACTTTAAAAACATAACAAATTGTTTAGATTTACAAGAGCGACATCTCAAGTCAATTTCCTATTAAACAAATATTGGGGTTGAGTAGGTTATCAACTGTTAAGTAGACCCTGTAGATGAGGCCACAACCTGAAAGTTGAACAAAGCATACAGAATTTTATGACGATACGTCACTCGAACGGTTAGCTCAGTTGGTTAGAGCACTGGCACAGAATCCAGAGGTCGTGAGTTCATGTCCCGCATCGTTCATTTATTAAAATTTGGTATTTAAATTTTATTTGTGTATTAATTAATATATTTAATAAAAGTCAAGTCATAGTTTAAATACTAGTTTGAGTAATTGTAGAAGCGGTGAATGGGGAACCATAATCGCTGTTTATACACATTCTGTACAAATCGGAACAATGACAGTGGGATGTTGGCATAGAAAAGTTAACGGAAAAAGGGTGCGGGGACTTCGCGGGGTGGAAGTGCGCAGAATTTTTGTTTTTATTTTTCGAGGTCTTACCCAATCTTTGGTTATTTGCCATTTTTATGATACATCTAGACTATATTTCCAACTTATTTGAATAATTATAATAGTATGAAATATAGTTTTTGTAAGCGGACTTTTAGTATATTTCAAATTAAACTAAGTTAAAAGTGATACAGCAATTCCTAATAACAAAATAAGGCGAGAAATCGAATGAGGTCATCTGGAATTCATCGTTGTTTCATATGTAACGGTGATGTCATATTAACTTCCTCGAATTGTTACTTATGGAACTGCGGTACGCTAAGAGATAAGAGACAACCCTTATTTTTTTTATGAAAATGAGGGACGAGACGAGCAGGACGTTCAGCTGATGGTAATTGATAAGCCTTAACCATTACAATGCAGTGCCGTTCAGAATTCTTAAAAAACCCAAAAAACTGTGAGCAGCACTTCAATTGCGACCGTCACCTTGAGATATAAGATGTTAAGTCCCATTTGCCCAGTTATTTCATTAGCTAGGGTGCCCTTCAGACCGAAATACAGTAATGCTTTCTCCTGCTTCACGACAGAAATAGGCGCCGTTGTGGTACCCTTAATCTAGCCGGCATCCTGTGCAAAGGAGCCTCCCATTGATCTGAATGAACTGGACTGAATGTAATATTTATAAATATTATTGAAATACATAGGCTGTAATCGTTAAATGTGAACAGATGATTATTCCGTAACCTTTACAGATATCAAAAAAACTTGAAACTGATATCAAAAGTACATTACCTAATCAGTAAAATGACATAAATAACTTTTTTTTAAATCAAATGAGAAGTATCAGATTTTTATATTAAACACATTACATTTAGTATGAGTATATCAGAAGGGTTTCCTTATTTTAAAAGGTTACTTAAGCTTAGTGCTAATATTAAAAGAAACTGTTTATTAAACTGACAAAGTCATAAAAATTAATATTAACTAATTTGTAATTATTATTATTAATTATTTAGTAATAATTTTTTCTTAGTAAGAACAAAATTTTGTAATCAACGCAGACTTTCGAAGTGCGCGTCCTTGTTGTACGAAAAATAACCTTTCTACAAAATACTAAGTATTTGGGAGTGTTTATTATCAAAATTTTGGATACTTCCCATTTGACTTTTAAAAAGTTATTGATGTTAATTTACTTAATAGGTAACGTACTTTCGATATCAGCTTAAAGGGTTTTGATATCTTTTTTTTATTTAAAATGAGGACAAACGAGCGTACGGGTGTAAGCTAGGTGTTAAGTGATCACCGCCGCCCACATTCTCTTGCAACACAAGAGGAATCATAGGAGCGTTGCCGGCCTTTAAGGAAGGTGTACGCGCTTTTTTTGAAGGTACCCATGTCGTATCGTCCCGGACACACCGCACAAGGAAGCTATTTCCACAGCTTTGTAGTACGTGTAAGAAAGCTCCCTCCCCAGAATCTCTTTGAGTACCGCTGTCATATTTTTGTCGAGGGGGAGGGGGGGGGCTCCGGTCCTCGCCACTAACCTATGCGACACATAGCGGCACTAGGCCGCTACTTCACGCTTGTCTTCTGTGCGAGTTTGGTAATTAACCCGGACGAGTCTTGCCCGATTGTACTGAAGTCATAAGACGGCAGCGTGACTCTCCCACTTTTAAAACGCCCTTACTCGACTCTTACGACACCCTTGGGCCATTAATATGCCCCGAGGAAGCACAGGGCAAAAAATATCTGTAATTGTAATGGAATAATCGCCTAGTCACACATAACAATTACAGCCTGTATGCAGAAACGTCCGTAATTTATTACAGACGCCTGACGTTGAGTCAGCTGCCTGAGTTTGGCTGCTCGTTAGAGTTAAAAGTAAAATCCTTAGCTTAAAAACTGGGTATTCGTTCGAAGGCATTTTGATGGAAGAGGAGAACGAACGTGCATACGAAAGGGTCAACCTGATGGTATGTGACCGCGGCCACTACTCTCTTACAATACTAGAGAAATCACAGTTGCATTGCTGACCTTATAAATCTTTGTATAAATGTAAATATATTCGAAAACACATTGGAACGTTACCATCGAGGATCGATGTGGGGCACCGTAGTGAGATTCTAAAGATCTATCTATTGCGTCGCCGATTCTACGAATATTATGATTTCTAAGTCGAAACACATTAAAAAATGAACTTAGGTAGGTAAGACAGCTTCTAAACATATCAAATCAAATCATTTTATTCGTGTAGGTCAAGGAAATGACACTTATGACTGACAAAAGTTTTCTTTTCTTTTAACATTTACCATCTCTTCGGAAAAGGTTGAGCTTAAATGAGATGAAGTGGGAAGAAACTCATTGCTACTCTATTAAATATACAAGTTCAACTTCATTGTTTTACAAATCATATTAATTACAATATATGTAAAGAGATGCAACAGAAAATACTCAAGCGTCAAATACTCAACGTCAATAAAAGTCAAAAAGTAATTAATGTACATTAATAACTAAATACACAAGATTTATTGAGTACAGTGGATGAATCAATTCAAATTCAAAAACACTTTATTCATGTAGGTCACAGAAATGACACTTATGAATGTCAAAAAAAAATATAAAAATATTGTTTCTTATTGAATTTACCGCTACTTCGTAAAGGGTTGAGCTAATGAGAAGAAGTAGCAAGAAACTCATTGCCACTCTTTTAAGTTAAGATTTACATTTTAGTTGTTTTACAAATCATTTCAATTACAATATATGCAAAGTGAGGCAACAAAAATACTCAAATGTCAAAAACTTAAAGGCTTACATGAGTAAGTCAAAAAAAGAAAAAAAAAGTAAATTAATACTTATGAACACAAGAGTTATTGAGTATAGTAGATGCATCAATCCACACATACCGTAAATAAATAGAGGCATTATGTGAGCATTTCATAAAATAAAATATATAATAACTTTAACTTTAAAGGAAATAATAATAATAAAAAAACACATCAAGCAGACCTCCCGGTAACAAGATCATCCAGCCCCCACGCGTAGCACCCGTTCACGAGCATGACGCATGGACCAGTCATCGCCTCCCTCGACCATATTTTAGGGAAGGGAACGACACGCCCCACGTCGCCGCCACAAGCAGAGGCATTTAAGCGAGCATGACGATACCTGTCACGAGAAATCTACCGAATAACAAAACAATTCAAGTTCATCTACATATTATGCAATACTTACTAAATACCTCTACTTACAATTTTGTTTCAAAATACATAATCCACGCACACCGTCAATAATTACGATAATTTATTAATTAAATTTTAAAAACATGAAGCTGAGAATATATTAAGTGCAATCCGAACTTTTAAAGAGTACTGCAGCCATCTCAATACATTTGATTTCACGATTTGCAACTCTCAACAATTATTCTCACATCTGCTTGCTGATTGTGTGTCCTATATCCTTGTCTTCATTATCGCTTTCCATCAAACGAAATAATTGAAAACAATTTTCATTTTTTTCGCCTTAATAGGATAACCTAAGCGCTGGCAGCTATTTCGGTCAACGGATCAGCCTAGCTATCCAACGCGGAAATGCTGCCAGTATTCTTGGTACGCATTTTATTTTATGGAATAGAAGACCAATCGAGCGTACGGGTCACTTGGTGTTAAGTGATCACCGCCGCCCACATTATCTTGCAACACCAGAGGAATTACAGGAGCGTTGCCGGCCTTTAAGGAAGGTGTACGCGCTTTTTTCGAAGGTAGCCATGTCGTATCGTCCCGGAAACACTGCACAAAGAAGCTCATTCAACAGCTTTGTAGTACGTGGAAGAAAGCTCCTTGAAAACCGCACTGTGGATTACCGCTACACAGCAAAATGCTGAGCGGCACTACAATTATTGTAGTGCCGCTCAGAATTTTATCATTATATTATATATATTACATTATATTTATCAGACAGGGCGTATCAATTACCATCAGCTGAACATCCTGCTCGTCTCATCCCTTCTTATCATAAAAACAATCTTTTAACTCAGTGTGCTTCTTCAAAAAGAACTTATCTATCTTGAAGAACTCTTCTCCAGTCTGCGAGTGTTTTCAGATAATCTTCCCCCTTTCCCTTCCCCCCTTCTCTTCTTATATGCCGTCTTACGAGGCTTGTGTTTCCATCTCTTCATTGCCTTACTCCACTTCCAAATATCCCACATAATTAGACACATCCATTCAATCCAATTACATTTTTGTAGATAAATTTGTGCCAGTGAATTTTCAATATCAAATTATCGTTGATTTTATTAACTATTGTAATATTTTACAGCTGATGAAAATGGATCAGTGTCGGAGACTATACCGGACAAGCCGGTTGAGTTGAAGAACTTCCCAAAGCTGTGTGAGCAAAGGAGAAAGTTTCCTGTACTCTACAAACTTGAGTTCCAGGTAAGTTACCTTTGATAGTAGCATGTGCTTATTAAACACAACCTTTGGGCCTATGAGTTTACTTAAACAACTCGTAGTTCTGCTCAAATAGGATGCAAATACTACGTAATAAGAGTCGGGACTGCCTAAGTAAAAATTGAAATTTAGTTTAGTATTAAACGTGCAGTTATTTGGTGTAAGTTTGAAATAGTAGTAATTACAGTATGGCGACTGGCGACGAACTATAATCCGGCTAAGTTTGAAAACGAACACTTGCATATAACCTTATGGATTTCTGCTATCACCGTTTTTTACAAGATTATAGCCGTCATCTGTCAATCTATCAATGACTGCACGTTTCATACAATCGAGTGAATCGAATTGTTAATCCTAAATAGCGTCAAAAAAATCGTCAAAATCAATATTCGATATTGACTTGATATTTCACTTTTAAACTATAACTATGCCAAGGAATACGATATACACATTCCGCAGTCTATGTTAAAGTGAGCGTTACCGTTAACGTTAAATTTGACCTAAGCCGTAACTATAACAGCATATGATGCAATCCAGCCTTAATATGACATAATATATATACATTTATATGTAGTAAAAACTATAAATACGAGGAAGCGTACAAAGAATACTACGTATTTCCGGCCGTCGAGTAGCTAGGCTGATCCGTTGGCCGAAGTAACTGCCAGTAAATACTAATAGTGGGTCAACTAAATTCCACTCTCCACTAAATACCAGCACTAAACTGTCTCGAAGTTCAAAAAATTTCTCTTTGCAAGTATCAAAATTGTATGCGGATGTTTTCATGAACACAAAGTGCAACTGATTTCTTGTAGCTGATATACCTACGGGTACCGTTACGCAGCCGAGCGAAACGGTACAATCACAGACGGGGCGGTAAGAGGGGGACGCCGCATCCCATCCATGCTCCATCTAGTGGCTAATTTGGCTGTCTACTTGTATTTATTACACATAATATTATGAATAAAGTATAAATTTTCATTTTTTGCCGCAAAATCTGCGTAGCGCGAGTCAATTTTCGACCCATCTGATGTTAAGTAGCATCATCAGATAAAAGCAGTGACAAAAATAATCCGAGGTATACTACTACCACCGTAATACTACCACACAACCTAAACTGAGAGTTACAGATGGAATGTGTGTTATTACAAATTATTTTTTTAGATTATAAACAGAAAATGACCCTAATGAACAACTGAGAAATGTATGTTGTTTAACGACATCTAAGTTATAACTTAACGACGGTCTCCATTATCGAGATTATGCCACTACACTTGGTGCTTAGCCAAGACTACGTCCCAACTCGCAATTAAGAATAATTCACTGAGGTTCTATGTTAGCATTCACAAAGTTAACGTACTTGAGTGCGCGAAATGCATACCATTTTAATAACGAAACACCAGAGACCTAAGTCTTTCAGAGAAAAGATTTACCACTCTCGCATTGTACTTTCAAATCTATAACTGAAAGTAAAATTAAAAACTTATCAATAATTTATTATGTTTTTAAAGTGTTAACCCTCATTTCTAGGATTAATACACAAAATTTTATGAACGATGCGGGACTCAAACTTCGAGTTATTTAGATTTGCAAGAGCGACATCTGAAGTCAATTTTCTAATATAAATATTGGGGTTGAGCAGGTTATCAACTGTAAATAAATCCTGTAGATGAAGCTACAACCTGAGAGTTGGTGGTGGAGAGAGAGGTCGTGGGTTCGAGACCCGCATTGTTCATAAAATTTTGCATTCAAATTGTATTTGTGTATGAAATACTTATATTACTTTAAATATTTATTCTGATGTTTTGATGACTTAGACGAAGTGATGACGACAACTGACGTCCTTGTGCGATACAATTCTAAATTCAAATTCAGATTTAATTTTTTTTTTTTTCAAAATAGGATGTGACCTTATTTATTGAAAGTCAAAAACTACCACCCATTCCAAAAAGAATGCCTCAGACCTGAGAAGAACGGGCGCAAAAAACTCAGCTGGCTTTTTTTTCATAATTACAAAGTAATATCGTACAATAAACTTATAATCTAATAGCCTGAGGGCGGTTGCTCCATTCCCAATCTGTGATTAAGATATATACAAACGTTTATTAACAATTATTTTGAATACCTATCATGATACTTTTGTTTTGAACATTTTCTGGGATCTTGTTGTATAGGTACGCATATATCACGCCACAAAGGACTTACTATACCTTTCTACTAATCTTATACTAAATGTATGGCAGTATTTAATATCAAAATTTTTTTTGCTTATCCTTTGATTTTTATAAAGTTATTTAAGTAATTTAACTGATTAGGTAACGTACTTTCCATATCAGTTTGTTTTTTGATATATTATTTATTTATTGGAAAACAAACAGCTTAAGTTATATACACATTGTAACACATAATTTATATTACACAAGCCACTAAAGTTTCCACTTAAATATAAACAAAGTAGGAGTGAATATAATACAAAATATAACGATTTTATATACAATTAAACATAAGGCGAAAAAAGTACACAAAAATACAAATGAAACAAAATTTATCAAATTTATCGGTTGGACATATTTTAAGAATGTTTAAGATATTCTTTAATTTTTTTAGTAAAAGTTGGATAGCTGCTATGAAAAATGTCTAAGTGACTATAATTATTATTATAAGTGTTGCATGCTCTTATAATAAAACAATTGCTAGTATAATTAGTTCTACGAACAGGGATAAAGAATGTATCTATAGAACGTGTATAATGTTTTGGACAGTTAAGTTTAATGTTACTTAAAATACGATTGGAATCAATTAAGTCATGTAATATTTTGAAAAGGAAAACTTGATCTCTGTATTCTCTACGCTGTTGTAAAGATAGGTGATTTAATTTAGGAGTATTACAATTTTGAAACTCATAATTTAATCTTTTAATAAATTTATTTTGTACACTTTCTATAGCATCTATATATTTTGTATAACGTGGGTTCCAAGCAGTCGAGGCATATTCTAAATATGGTCTGACATAAGCATTATATAAAAGATTAAAAGTATGAATATTTTTGAAGTCATTTCCCTGTCTGAATATAAAACCAAGCATTTTATAAGCTTTTGCTGTCATATTGTCTATATGATTTTCAAATAAGAGAGCCGAATCTAGCGTTACCCCAAGGTCTTTTATCTCTGACACCCTTTTAAGGAGTTTATTGTTTATTTTATATTTGAAGAAAATTGGCATTTTTTTCCTCGAAAATGTTATCATACAGCATTTGTCAACATTGAGGTATAAGTCATTAGCGGAACAATAGTTTCCTAACTCAATTAAATCGCTTTGTAGGTCAACACAGTCCTGTTTTTCTTTTATTATTTTAAATATTTTGGTGTCATCCGCATAAAGTAAAATATTAGAATTTTGAAAAGATTGCAAAACATCATTTATAAATATGTTCAATAACAATGGGCCAAGATGAGAGCCCTGAGGAACGCCCGATGTAACAGGGACAAAACTAGAAATAAATCCTTTAACAGCTACCGCTTGTGTTCTGTTACGGAGATACGACTCCAGCCATCTTAGAAGATCTCCATGAATACCGATACGCTCAAGTTTAAATAATAGTCGGGCATGCGAAATTTTATCGAACGCCTTTGAATAGTCGGTATAAATTGTGTCTACCTGGAATCCATTGTTTAAGGCATCCATTACTTCATCTAGAAATTCGCAAAGGTTAGTTTCCGTCGAGCGTTTATTTACAAATCCATGTTGCTGTGGAATAATTAGTGGTCGTAATAAAGGAAATAAAGTGTCATAGATTATTTTTTCAAATAATTTTGGGATGACCGATATCTTTGAAATCCCACGATAGTTTTTAATATTATGTCTGTCACCACTTTTAAAAATGGGGACAATTAAAGACATTTTCCATATTGATGGTAAACTACCTGAATGTAATGATTTCCTAAAGAGTATATCTAAAGGTATTGAAATTTGTCTACTACATGCCTTCAGTAAAATTGGGTGTAAATGATCGGGACCACTTCCTTTGGATGGGTCAAGTTTTAACAAGTACTTTTCTACCTTTTCACGTGTAATGTCTATTGTTCTCGCAAAAGTTTGAGTATAGCTTAATGGTAAGTTATCATGGCTAAATCTAGTATTAGAATCGGCTGTAAAAACGGAGCTAAAGAATGTGTTAAACATATCATGTTCATCATAGTACATACAGTCTGGAATACAATTACTACTTCGCTTAGATTTTACAAATGCCCAGAATTTTTTAGAATTGTTATAAATATTATTTTCGGCCTTATCAATAAATAAATCATAGCATTCTGCTTCTAAACGTTTTGTTTCACGGCGTAATTCCGAGAACCTAGCATAGTCACTAGATCTTCCGTATATTTTCCATTTTTTATGAGCTTTCAGTTTTTTCTTAATTAACTTTATTAAAGATCTAGAGTACCACGACGGAAACTTATCATTTTCATGCACTTGTTTTGTAGGGACAATTCGATCTATAATATGGTTAAGTATAAAATAAAATTTTCCTACAGCACATGTTATATCTTCTGATGAGAGCTCTTCAACCCAGTCAATTTTTGATAATTCATCATTAACTGCATTGTAGTCGGCGTTGTGATAACAACGAACAACACGAGTCGGTGCTCGTAAGTACATGTTATTTTTTTCACTCTCAACTTTCATCACTAAGGATGGATGATGACCGTCTTCTGGCAATGCTAATGGTTTTGTTCTATTGACCACACAAACAGTATTAGATAGAACAAGATCTAATAGTCTATTATTATTGTTGTAAATATTATTATACTGATTAAATCCTGTAAATGTCATAAATGCGAATAGCTGATTAACTAAATTATTATAAGAAGTTTTTACAATGGTAATATGTCCTCCGGGAACATGCAGCCATGTTGCATCCTTAACATTGAAGTCTCCTAATACTATGAATTTATCATTTGGGAATTTAATTACTAGATCAGATAAATATTCAAAAAATGTAGCTTGAGAGTTACTTTGTTGTGTGTTTTGTGGAAAATAACAGCAGAAAACCCTTATCTTTTTTCGGGTTGTATACTTTTCCAAAAGTAGGTCCAGAGAAGTAATGTCCGCATCAGGCAAACATGGAGGCACGTAAGAGTGACGCATGTCTACAGTAACACAACCACGACGTACAGCAATTATGTAATAGTTATGGAGAAATCGCCTGGCCACACTTAATGATTACACCCTGTTTAGCCGATGACCAATAAAAGCTAGCAAGCTACTACTACTACTACGTACCCTAAAATTACAAAGCTTATTTAAGGTTAGCAACTGCCCTGTGTTAATTTAGTGTGGATACGACATGTCATTATATTCGGTTACAAGCATGATGTAAACTTAAATTTGTTAGAACAATTAGAAGTAATAAAACACGAAAAAGGACATGTTTACATTGTTTAAGGAACAAATAAATTTGGTCTCTTCACCATTGTTACGTATCTGTTCCGGGGGTAATATGTCACAACAGCCGACCAAACTCAGAGCGCCAACACATGCGACGAGGGTATAAAAGAGCGGTTTCTGGGCTTATTCAATTCTGTCTCGTCTTAGAGTTTGGCGAGTTGAAATCTCCTGAGGATGCTTCGTGTAGAGGTGACACACGTGTCGAATTGTTTTAAGACAAATATTGGCGGGATTAACACTCAAGAAAACTCAAAACATTTGGATAAAAATTTAAACTTTTCAATTATTTACCGTTATTTTTCGATAATTTTCCTCAGATAGCTACAAAGAAATTATTCGTTTATCAATGTTGGTATGGTCTATTTACATATCAGAATGGGGTGACTCGGGTAAATTATCAAAACCAAAATGATAAATACAACACAAACAATTTATGTAAAGTTGAATAATTTTAAAACCAACTACGATCAAGTCGCGGCTAGAACGTCGTTACTATAATAAACATTTCTACAGTTTGCGCACATTAAATATTCATTATATTGAAATAAGACACAGAGAATGTCATTATGCGACCAAGCCGGCTTTATAAAGAACCACTACAATAAGAGGAGTCGACAACCCGGCGGAGATTTAATTAAATTTATTTAACTGGAACATCGCTATCAAAGTACTCTATTCTGCAGCTCCGTGCAACACTAAGGGCTCTTTATTGAAACATTTGCAATAGGCAGTTTTATTATTTTTAAGGATGCATATTACGTAGTCAATTATCAGTTACTAGCAAATAAACAACTAGTATGGTCAAAAATATTGTTACATTGTAAAAAACCTTTGTTTTTGAACATTCAAATTTGGAAGCGTTTATTTTGGTAGAAAATTCTTTGTGCGACATTTCACATATTTTTTCAGGGTTTATATTAGATCACAATAATGTAATGGGGTGTTAAAGAAAACAGAATTGCAGTGATTGTCTTGTAAACAGAGTAGTTTTAAAAAGATTAAGTCGTAACAAAACTTTCGGATGGGCTTTCTGCCAAGTAATTAATAAACAGATTATCCGAAATACTCGTCTCATTAAAAAGCATTTATCTTCCTAGAATTGATTCCTTTGGAAGATTTTTTGATTTTATATTATATATTTTAGTGACCCATTTCTTTCAATAGACTTAATTAAAACAGAATACACTCTATAACTTCTGATTAAACAAATGAGTTGACATTGGTCGATTTACAAATCTAAGAAAAAAAATTACAATGTTTTTTAAATCAAGTGATAAAAGTGATTCACCTAATCTCTTAATTTATTTATTCTCTTCTTTTTGCAAGATATGTGGTACTTGTTATTTTTCTAGGATGGTTTCGTTTGCGTCTATAACTATTCCTAGTGCTGTTCATATAAGGATCTTAAGTTACATGATCCTTAGTTTCCTTAAGAAAACTTGAGCTATTAACATAAATGTATGATTGAAAGAGACAATCTGGAGTCATATTGAATAACTATAAAAAATATAAACATTTAACAAACTTTTGACTATAATTTCTTCTGCGTGATATTTGAGTTCCATTGTAAAAACTGAATCCGATTCCGGTTGTTTCCTAAACCTAACTTACAGCTTCATCTTACTATTTTCCAATTACTTACTAAATTCCAGTCACTGCTGCCTAATCAGTTATGTTCTTATTAAACTAACATACAGAAACCCATGCAGAAGTTTATAAAAATTTGTAAAATGGAAATCATGTATAGCAATTTATATTTTGTACAAATATTTTAATTGTCAAGCATTTGAATCCTATAAGCTTTCACCGCAAGTTCAGTTTCGACAAATGTGCCAAATTTTTGAACACTTTGGGTGGTTCTATATATTTGGTGCTTTGAATGTAGCTAGCTATGTTTATGACGCATATGGTGTCCCGATATATTTGACTGCTTTGTATGACACTATCCATTTGGTCACTTTCGGTTAATCGATGTACCTATATGGTAACGATGGGTATTGCCATGTTTTTGAATACATTGGGTAACGCTATCTTGTTGACGCTGACTGTACATATACGAATACTCGAATATAACCTTATCATTATTTTGTTCTAGACTGCGACCAAAGTGGAGACACATGCGTGCCGGCACGCGACCAGGAAAAGCAATCAACATAAAAACCAGAACCAAAAAGTCATTCCTTGTAAGTATCCTTACAATATAAGTATACTCGCCCTATCCATACGATGATCATTCTCTGAAGCTATTAAGTCCTACTCTGCACTTCAGTTATTCAAATTTTTATGCGTACTAGAATTTATGGACGAGCCGAAAACAAGACGCGCCTTTAAATATAACGCCTCCAACACTCTAAGCCCAGGGGGCGTTACCGCATACCGATATTTCTTCTTCTTGGTATGTTTGTTCAGCTCTGGAATTGGATGGGCTAAGTGGTCATAGCGCTGAAGGGTATCCCGAGAGGTGCTGGTTCGAACCCACAATCGTCCATTGTAATTTAAAAATTAAATTTGCACATGCAACCCCAGAAGTGAAGGAAATGAGTTTAGAATTACAAATTCTTTAGATTTGAAAGAGCAACATCATCACACAATCTCAAGTCAAATTCCATATGTAATTATTGAGGTAGAGCAGATTATTAACAGTAGTGTAGATTCTGTAGATGTCGCCATAACTCGAGAGTAAAGAACCATCAAACTTTATCGATAATACGTCATCGCCGGAATGTTTGGCTAAGTAGCTAAAGCGCTGGGGCGTAAATTGGGACCTTAAATTAAATTAGCATATTTAAAGTCAAAAGTGAATTAAATAACTTAAGAATAATATGTAGTATATGGTATGTTTGTTCAACGAATCTCAACTCTACATCTCAAAATAAATTAAAAAGTGTGTGTCACGGGACGCCCGACAGAAGTGATAACTTAAACTAATATAAGTTGAAGTATTTAACATTGAAATTGTTCAACTTAGAAAGCTTAGGTTATTACTCAAATTTTTTGTTATTAATATGAAGGAAAGTTTATTAATTAATAAAATCTTTTATTGATTATAAAATATATTTTATTCTTATTTACAATTCTTGGATATGTATATTAAAATATTGTGTATGTACAATATTAGTATCATGGTTCAATTCTATAAAACCATCAATTGGTTAGAGTGAGAGAGGAGGAGCCTGCCTACCGCTGCTGTATGCGTGAGAGAAAGGGAAGACAGACAGACTGGCACCGTAACGCGTTACGTTACGAAGCGGTTTACCTTCCCATAAGAAGTTATCACTTCGAAAATTATATTTATAATCCCAGTATTCAGAATAATCTATTAAAATAACAAATTATTTTAGTAATGTCAAAAACCCGCCGTTCCATCAATCATTGTTGCGCGACAGACAACATCTGGTGAAGCACTTATCTACAGGCGTAAACTATTATTTATTTTTCTACTTATCTTGATGACTTATTTGCTTCTGGAGTGAATGATCGAATGGAGCATTCTGTGAAGTATATAATATAGAGTGTGTGCTATAATGGAGACTTTAAATAAACATAACTTTAAGGGTAAATCAATGGCGTATGTATAGAACGTCATTGGGGTGGTCAGTCAGTAAAGTCTTAGCCACTGTTCAGGCATTACCTATACATAAATTAATAATGTTTAATAAATAAATGGCTCTGTCGTATATCCTACTACTCCACAGCTGAATATCTTAGTGATCGGACAGCCTGAGTCTAGATTATGATTATTTTATAGCAATGACAATGACAGTACAATATTGTATATTTTATTAAAAAGAGCGCAAAAAAAAGAATGCTGGGAGAGTTTCTTCCGCTGCTTCTTCTCCTTCAGAGCGCCATTTGTTTCTGAAACGGTAGTAGTATCTATTATATTAGAAATGACATGAAAAAGAATTCTAAAGGAATCAATTTTGAGAAAATAAATGCCTTTTCTGCTTTTTCATACGGGTAGAACTCCTTAATCATAAAAAATATTCAAAAATATCATTTCGGAACATCCTGTAAGAAATCTAGTATATGCGCGCTAGCGTAGGCACAGATACCTACTTCTTACCGTCAAATGCGATCATGTAAGGATGATTAAAATTTTATTTCCTGAATATATAATTTGTTTGTTTGAAAATTTCGATATTCCAATTATTTGCTTTAAATTTTAGAATGATTTTTTACGAATAAGTTTAATCCTAATTAAATTAGTTTTGAATGCCACACACGATTCTCACTCCAGACACAAATATACATTAAATTTATTTTACAAGATTATTAACAACACTGCGTACACATAATTTTGCATTGTTGTTTTACCTGTTCTAAAGCAAAATATATTTTACCGTCGCATTATGAATAAAAGCATTGTATACAGAGGTACGCGTGGAAGCAGATAAGCAACTATAATGTAAAACGTTCTCTTTATTATTGTTTACAGACGACTATAACAGGGTGGTGCTAGAAACAGTAGAGCGGGAGCCAGATTCAGATTACATTAATGCTTCATATATAGATGTGAGTACTAACGTTATATGACGATTTTTTATATAAGAGAGAGCAAACGGGCAAGAGGCTCACGGGATGGGGAGAGGTGAGGCAACCGCCCATGAACATCCGCAACAACAGGTGCCAAGAAATGCATTTCCAGCCTTTAAGGAAGAAGTATGCTTTTTTCTTGAAGGTCCCTAAGTCGTATGCGTTCGGGAAAAATGAAGCTGGTAATTGATTCCGCAAAGTGACTGTGCGAGGCAAGAAATTTCTAGCAAAACGCGCGGTTGTGGAATTGCCAGACGTCAACGTGATGCGGGTGGTACTTTGCACGTAATGTCTGTGGTGGAATTCGGCCGCTGGAATCAACCCAAACAGCTCCTCTGAGCACTCCCCGTGATATCTTGTGAACATCTCTACGCAATGCCAAAGAGTCAAGCCGATCGGGGATGGCTTGGTATGCGGTCAAATGGAAGAAGCTGGTACTGGAGAGCACCCGCCCAGAGTTTTATAAAACTAATTAGGTATATGTAAATATAAGAGATTTCCACCCACTGACCCATCACAATATATTTGGAACCATAAGGCTTAGAGACTTGAAATTTGGTAGGAATATTCCTTTCGCCAAGTAGAGGTCAAATAAGAATGGATTTTATGAAACTCCACGCGCAAGACATCATTGTAAAATGATTAGAACGACGTTTGTGGGTATAGCTAGAATAAGAGATGTCCATCTTCTCATCAATATATTTATAAATGTAATTAATAATAATTTATAACCGATTTTTTTATGAAAATAAGGGACTAGACGAGCAGGACGTTCAGCTGATGGTAGATGATACGCCATACCCATTACAATGCAGTGCCGCTCAGGATTCTTGAAAAACACAAAAATTCTGAGCGGCACTACAATTGCGCTCGTCACCTTGAAACATAAGAATTTAAGTCTCATTTGCCCAGTAATTTTATTAGCTACGGCGCCCTACCGACCGAAACACAGTAATGTTTAATTAATGACATTACTACTTCACGGCAGAAATAGGCGCCGTTGTGGTACCCATAATCTAGCCAGCTTTCTGTGCAAAGGAGCCTCCCACTGGTGATTTGCAGCACTTTACATAATATTTGTTAATGAAATGATTTGTACTGTAAATGTTGATTTAAAAAGAAAAATATAACTTTTGACATTCATCTGTGACCTTGACTTACATGAATCAAGGGATTTTGATTTGATTTGAATCATTATTGTATTGTTAAGTAAAAAGGAAGTGGGCATATTTTGCTTTTGCCTCGGTGCAGTAATTAGACATAATATATTATATAAATAAAAAGGTAAATAAAATTTTATATAATGTTAATATAGGTTATATAACATTATATTAAATGAAAGCGACTATACACAATAAAAAGTTATTATTTGTGAAAACTTGTAAATAGCTTTCTGTTTTAAAATAGATTAATTTTTAATGTTTTGTAGTAAAAAATAATAATATAATTCTTTTCAACTTCTAAAGTAAATTTTCGCCAACTCAAGTACATTACAACTCAAGTACCCATAGAGTCGTGCGTGTGTTTGATATTCAGATTATGTTTACTCAATAACTGCTGCCAAATTAGTATTTCGCGTTCGTCGCAAATCTTCCGTTAGCTGGGTAATGAGACGAATTCGTTTATCTAACGAAAGAAATCTACACCGTTCGCTTTTATTAGGGTCCCCTTATAAAAGCTCAGTAATGGAGAGTGTACTTAGATAGATGACAGTGCTCAACAAAAATCTCTTCGTAATGAGAAGTTTATTGTTATAGTAAATTTTTCGAAAACAAAATTGAAACTAAATTGATTTACGAAAAATCCTTTGATACGTTAAAACTAAAAATTTATTGAATTAGGCGTTACTTTGCGGAAAACCATAATTATACAAATGATTTAAGTTTTCTTTAGTGTTAATTCCGCCAATATTTGTTTTTAAAATAATTCGACACGTGTTTCGCCTCTACACGAGGCATCCTCAGGACGTGTTGTCTCGCCAAAATCTGGCACGGTTTTAAAAACAAATATTAGCGGAATTAACAGTAAAGAAACTTAAATCATTTGTACGTTAAAACTAATCATTGGCCACTAAAACACCGCAATAGGCAACAAACACATAAATTTTTACAAAACACTAGCTGCCCCGACAGACGTTGTTCTGTAGATAATAAAAAAAAATACTGTTTGATAGGAATTTGCCAATAATATTTCAAAACATCAAGAATTATTTCGTAAAAAATGCTCCCTCTTGCTATAATGAAATTGTCTCATAGCGGAACTGTCAAACCGTGCGTCACTAAATTCCCTCATAGAAAATATGTCCATACAAAACAAATATTGGAATTAAAAATAATTATGGGTCTCAAAACGAAATAAAAACTATCCTGTCGCTCAAGTTGGACCAAACTGCACTCCATGAAGTAATCCCCATTAAAATCCGTTCAATGGTTTAGGAGTCCATTGAGGACAAACATTGTGACACGAGATTTATATATATTAAGATTTCTTAATATTATTTGAATTCAGCCTTAGAATTCCGTATTCAAAAAAAGGCTTACGCGAATCCTATTACTAAAACTCCACTGTCCATCCAGCGGTAGGTATGTCTGTCAGCGGTCTGTATTGTATATCAGATCAAATCAAATCAAAATAGCTTTATTCATGTAGGTCACGGAAATGACACTTATGAATTTAAGAACTTCGTAAAGGGTTGAGCTAATGAAATGAAGTTTTACCTGTAGGAGGCTCCTTTGCACAGGATGCCGGCTTAATTATGGGCAATGTGTAAACATTACTGTGTTTTGGTGTGAAGGACGCCGTAGCTAGTGAAATTATTGGACAAATGAAACTTAACATCTTATGTTTCAAGGAGACTTAGCAATTGTAATGCCACTCAGAATTTTTGGGTTTTTTCAAGTATCCTGAACGGCACTGCATTGTAATGGGTAGAGCATATCAATTACCACCAGCAGAACGTCCTGCTCGTCTCGTCCCTTATTTTCATTAAAAAAAAGTCACAAGAAACTCATTGCCACTCTTTTAAATCATGATTTACATTTTCATCGTTTTACAAATCATTTTAATTACAATGTAAAGTTATGCAACAAACATGCTCAAACGTCAAATAGGCAATGCCTCTCACAAGTAAGTCAAAAAAGTAAATGTAAATTAATGCAAAACAAAAGTTATTGAGTACAATAGCTGCATCATCCATATATATAAAAAATATATATAATAACTTTTAAAAATCTGAAGCCGAGCCTCCGGCAACAGTCCTGCCACCACAAGCAGCGCCCGTTCACGAGCATGACGCATGAGCCAGACACCGCCTCCCTCAACTATATTTTAGGGAAGGGGACGACCCGTCCCATGTCACCGCCACATGCAATGACATTTAAGCGAGCATGACGAAGTCTGTTTTGAGAACTCAACCAAACAATATCATAAGCCGTGATAGCAAGACAACTGAAATAATTGACAGAGTGTGTATTAGTTAGATGACACGGTCACATTATCTCTGGATGTGGCTGGAACGTTAAGCCCCCTCCCGTTCCCCTTTCTCCCCTTTAATCCCCTCTCGTTAACGCGCTCGACCTGTTACGTCATGTCATGTCGTAATCTCAGATCATTTAAACGTCTAGATAGACTGCGACAGTTGTGACAACGTCGAAAAAAAAAAGCGTGCGTACAAACTACACATGTCAGAAGTGAAACCTGCATTGAGCATGAACCTCTAAACAGCATATGAAGTCCTGGTACGTGTTGTTAGGATGACACATGATTTCAACCGCTATGAAAGACATTACTATCGCCACTAATATATATATATGTTCTCCTGTTGTCGATGTACTCGCGTCATACATAAGACAATCTCTTCTTCAGTGCTCTCCCCAGGAGCGTTGAACGTTTAACGCAACATTGCTGATACCCCCCCCCCCCCATGGTAGCGTTAAACACAACCTTGTTGAAAGTCGCATTAGAAGTATCACTTCAAAAAATTCAGGTTGTCAGTCAGCCCCTTTTTTGAGGAATTCACGCACACTAACACAAAGTAACATACAAATTGCAAGTGTAAGACGTAGCTTGTCACGCACACGAAAGTAATAAACCTGTCCCGTTTTCAACCGTTGTCTAACAGCAAGAGGCTCTATCTAGACGAATAAATTATTTAAGGTCTTCAAAAGTCAGTTTAACGTGGATTTATTTATTATGAATTCTTCGAGCAATAAATTTTGTGATACTCGAAATGAAGGTATTATTTCTACTGCACTATTTTACCAAAAGTATCTAGCATTGAATTTATATATTAAACAACATCTTCGTGAATTATCAAATTTATCTTATCTAATTTACAAAAATATATATTTTTGTTTGCAGAGTATACTAAAACCGAATGCATATATAGTGACCCAGGGGCCAACGGAAGAGACAGTGATATCGTTTTGGAGGATGATATGGCAAGAACGAGCCGCAGCTATCGTAATGCTGACAAAAACTTTCGACTTTATAAAGGTACATTTATATATAATATAGCAATACAAATCTTATAACTATATTTACAATAATATGACTACATAAAATTAAAACTATTACATAGAAGCTTACCAAGAATACTGACAGCTTTCCGCGTTGCAGAGAGGCTGATCCGTTGACGGAAATAGCTGCCAGCGCTTGGGTTTCCAGTAGCCTTACTGAGGCGAGAAGAGAGTATCTTTAAAGCTCAAAAGTACTACTGGAAACTATTTCGGCCAATCATCATCCATATATCCATCCATCATCAATATGACACGGATTAGCTGCCAGTATTCTTGGTACACTTTAGTGTACTACATTTCCTTGAAAAAATAGTCGTAATTTAATGTAATAATAATATTAACCTTTTAAGCAAACGTTGAGTAATCTTTTGTTTTCAATAAAGCTAATGTTAGTCTTGTTCAGTACGTAGTAGACGTACTGAGCCCACACATTTAACTAGTCATAGTGAAACTCTTATTGATTTACTATGCTCGAATTTTAAACTTAATAATATTTCATATTCCTGCTCTGAGCAGCCATGCATTTTTCACATGTTCATTAAACATTAAAGCACAAAAAACCCCTCCAATATATCGACCACTTAAAAATATAGACCGAGAAAAATTTAATTACGAATTGGATTCTATTGATTGGAATATCATTAAAAATGACGATTTAAATGTAATGGTACACAAATTTAATGATCGTATGTTGAAACTGTCCCGTTAAAAAAAGTGTATTATAAAGCAAAAAAGTATCCATGGATTACTTATACTATACAGCAAATCATGCAGTTAAGGAACAATGCATATATCCGTAGTCGTCGTACCAAAATTGATGCTCATAAAAATTATTACCAAGAACTAAAAAAAAAGTTGTAAGAACTGCCATTGAAGCTGAAAAGAAATCGTATTTTGAATATAGCCTTAATAAAAAGTTAGATAGCCCTCGTGAGTTATGGAAAAATATAAAACAAGACGTTGTAAATTTTAAACATAAAAATATGGATATTCCAGCGCATCTCAAAAATCCGGAATTGTTGAACAACCATTTTCTGTAGCGGAAGCTACCACGAAAAGTTGGAACCATTTGCCTACACCGCGACCGGTTAGAAATTGTAAATCTATATATTTATTCATAATAATATTAAAACAACATAATCCTAATACAGAGTAGTCGTTCGGATCTTAATTTTGATTTTAAGTTATTTTAAAGATATATATATTACCAGACACACTTTAACACAAATTATCTTGCCCCAAGCTAGGCATAGCCTGTACTATGGGTACAAGACAACGATATATTTATTACAATATACTTACTTTGACATACATTAATACATATAAACATCCATGACTCGGAAACAAACATCCATATTCATCATATAAATGATTACTCCTACCGGGATTCGAACCCGGGACCTCTAGCTTAGCAGTCAGGGTCAATAACCATTCGGCTATTAGGTCGTCATATATTGTTACTTGTTTGTTTGTTGTGCCAATCTATTACTTGTACCTACCCATTTACATATTAAAACTGTATAGAATATGCCTGTAATTGTATAGAATCTATAAAGTGTTTTCGAGTTAGTAACACCACACAATTCTCGGGTATTCCAGAAAACCAGTGCTGTAATATGTGACATTAAGCATTAAGCTGAGCAGAAACCCTTCTTCAGTTTATTTTATTCTATTCTATTATATTTATATTATAAATTAATCTCTTATTGCTTATAATACAACTGAAAATCTATTATAATATTATAATACATACAAAGCACTTTGGATCAAATATTTTTATGGCGTATTACTTCGGAATATAATATTTTGATTCGCTTTTATCGTACTGATTTCATGGATAATAAAACCTTTTCGAGGTATTGTTGTTTGTCATGTACAATTTTCGAACTTGACCTAAATTCTTTTAATCTTTTTCTTTATATATTTGTAGTAGTCGTTCCCGCCCGCTTCGCTGGGCGAATTTTAAAAGGAAATAAATTAATTAAAAGAATTCGAAAAAAAAGTAGCCATTAACTATCTAGGATAAATTTCACATCGAATGGTGGTAAATTCATGTAGATACGATATGTGGTTTAGGCGTGAAAGAGCCTCAAACAAAGACCATTTACATTATACGAGTATATATAGATTACTTACGAAAGACTTATTAACCTGAGTATTAACTATTTTTCATCTTAAATCTAAAGTTTTCCACGGACTGATTTAAAAATTAGGCCTTATTTTTATTATAACAATTATTGTTAAATATAAATAATACCTTTGTGATAAATTTGTTCAATAACAAAGTTGAACTTTTCCCAATGCTATTAAAGTAAACTTATTTTACAAATAATTGGCGAAAGGTTTAATTATAATTTCTCCTCTTAAATACTTGTTTAAGTTATAATTTTCTCTATTTTCTTAATTTGTAGATATATTATTCCTACACACAGACACCATAAGGAAGTATATCTCACTTTAAAACTCTTTGTAATGCGCACCATTTCATTTTATGATTTGAATCAATAGATCGCGAATCTGTGATTTACAATTTTGTGTTATCTCTTGCAATGTTTCCAATAACACAAATTTGTGCGTATATTCCAAAGTTTTACAGAAGAGCTGAACTGTTCGCCGCCGCCCATTCTCTCCTTAAACGCCAGAGGAATAACAGGAGCGTTGCCGAACTTTTAGAAAGTTGTGCACGCTTTTTCAAAGTGCCCATGTCGTATAGTCCTGGAAACATCACACAAGTCACATCCAGATAGTGGGGATAATATCCTAATTTGTAGAGTGTCGGCAACAGGAATCAGGTCAAACAGCTATTCGGAACACTCCCCGTGATAAATTCAGCACAATGAAGCGACCTTGAATAACGAAAAATGGCTTACTTGGGACGCGTCGCTATTTTCTCTCTTATTCAGCATCCTTATACAAATAAATGTTGTCGGACATTAAATGTAGGTAGATTACGATTGTCTTTTTCAGTATATCGTTCTAAAACTTTTGAAGCTATCAAAGTTTTAATCATCATAATAAAAACGACGTCATCTTAATATAGACCAATGTCACAGTTTCTCGACAAATGTAATGTTAACACGCGGAACAAACATAAACTTGTTATGTCTTACGGCCGTTCCCAATATTCAGTCTATCTCTTACTTGAGATAAAAATCGTAACTATCGTTGACTTTTCTGTCCCAATGAACTTATCGACAGTAACACACCTTATCCGTACCCGCTGTCTGTCAATGGAGGACGTATAGCTTACCAGTGATAGAAATTTATATGGAAATTTCAATTCACGCGTCCCAATATAAGGCGATAAGAATGACAGCTAGTGCTCTGTGAACGGCTGGATCGCTTGGCGTTGCGTAGAGACGTCGCTTCATTGTGTGTCTTCTACCGCATTCATCACGGGGAGTGTTCCGAAGAGCTGTTTAACCTGATTCCTGCCGCCGAATTCCACCTTCGCACGACACGCCACAAATTAGGATATCATCCTCACCATCTGAATGTGTGGCGGTCCTCCACAGTGCGGTTTTCAAGGAGCTTTCTTCCACGTACTACAAAGCTGTGGAATGAGCTTCCTTGTGCGGTGTTTCCGGGACGATACGACATGGGTACCTTCAAAAAAAGCGCGCACACCTTCCTTAAAGGCCGGCAACGCTCCTGTGATTCCTCTGGTGTTGCAAAAGATTGTGGGCGGCGGTGATCACTTAACAACAGGTGACCCGTACGCTCGTTTGTCCTCCTATTCCATAAAAAAAAGCTTATTACTGACATCAGAAGGTAGTTTTATATCTCTATCTGTAGATAGTATATTGGGAACGGCCGTTAAACACTTACTAACTCGGTTAAGTCGAGTTAGCAAGAAAGAAAGCAAGAAAATGAAAGAATTGTTAAAATAATTGTTGTTTACTATACGGTCTGGGAATGGAGCGAACGCCCTCAGGCTGTCTATTTATTAATTTTATTGTACACACCACATAATATAACTAAAATAAAAAAAATACCCACTGAGTTTCCTACGCATATTGTTCTCATGTCTGAGGCATACTATTTCGAATGGGTGGTAGATTTTTGACATTCAAAGAGTGATTTAAAATCCTATTTTTTATAAAAAAATATCTGAATTTGAATGTGATTTTGTAGGTAATGTGCGTCCAGTATTGGCCGGCCAGCAAAGAAAAGGATGAAACATATGGAGACATCACCGTGGGAATAGTACAGGAGGAGGAGCTTGCCAACTTTCACATTAGAACCTTTCGACTTTATAAAACTGACAAGAACGTAAGTTTTTAAGGGTCACTTGAGTAAACGATAAGCATTTTGAATTTGATTTAATTTTCATCTATCTACATGTAAGTAGCATATGTTAATTTATTTATTTGTTAAGGAAACAAACATATAAATCATAGTAAAAAAATTAAGTTACATAAAATATAAAAATTACAATATTGGATAATATATCCTAGTAATAGTTTCACTGAGAACGCAAAAGAATACAACTAAACAGACATGACAACAGAACGTTAAGATATGTATTATATAAATCAAAACATCGACAGACATACTAGTGGTTATAATAACGAATAAAGAAACAGGGCTTAAAGCAAAGACAATAATTGTTTGGCCCTCAATATCCAGAGCGTCGCAAGTGTACGAGTAGATATAAGCGTAATGTATGTTTTTATATAGGCGATAGTCATCCCGCGAGGAAATATCATTTATCATTATAGCTTTTCTCATAACTTTTTACATTTTTTTAACATGCAGAGGATGCCGGCTAGGATCCTATTTCTCACGTGAAGCAGTAAGGTGTAAACATTATTGTGTTTGGGTCTGAAGGGCGCCGTAGCTAGTAAAATGACTGGGAAAATATAACTTAACATCTTATGTCTCAAGGTGACGAGTGCGATTGTAGTGCCGCTCAGAATTTTTGGATTTTTCAATAATCCTGAGCTGCACTGCATTGTAATGAGCAGGGCGTAGCATTACCATCTGCTGAACGTCCTGCTTTGCTCGTTATATGTGTGCTTGCTCTTACTGTCATAAAAAAGAAAAAAACATGTTATTACTTTAAATGTGGCCCTCTTTAATGCTTACGTTTACAATGACTTTTCAGTCAGAACTCACTTATTTCTTAAGTTTAACTATCTATGAATTTGTAACCAAGTAAATAAGTAAGTTTATCAACGAAATGATTTACTTATGACGATTTTAATATAATTATATAGTAAGTATTAATATTTTAAGTATGTGTAGGTAGATAAAAATATCTACTTGTAACAAAGGAATTAAGATTTATCTGTAACTAGACCGATTAAATAGTAATATTAAAGTTAAATCAAAGTATTCGAAGGACCTATAAGAATGAAATGACCGAAATCCGACTACGTAGGCCAATATCCGGCTCCGAAGGCCAATGTTCGGGCTCAGGAATAATATCTGGGACTTGCAAAATCTATATGTAGACACTAGTATTGAACGTCAACACTAGACTTGATGACCACTGGTTATCACTCAGGGTAATCACGGTTTACATAAGTAGTGCTATCGACCACGCCCGAGCAAAGATCAATTGTCTCCTTCCGCTTGTCCACCCAAGCGTGACTTGTGTCATCGGATAGTGGAGCACGTACAACTACCCTCATGATTCCTAATAAAATCAGCAAGTACCATACAAACATAAACAATATATGATACTACTTAATTTTAAGTAGTATTTTGATTAAAACTACATCTGAAATAAGTATCAGTAAGAAAAGGCATGCAAACAAAAGATTTATAATTCGAATGTTGAAGTTCAAACCAAACAACAGATTTTCTTTTAGAGAGCACAAAGCGTTGTTGACGAGTTTCTAGTGCATTTATTGGAGGAACCAACACAGATAAAGGCACTGTTTTTCTATTGTTACGATTGAACAAATTTTCATTTCACTTCCAATTTTGTGTATATATTTGCTTATATTAAATATTACAAGCTGTATTTGAATCACTTTATTTTACCGCTAAAGTTCCTAATGGTCACCAGCTGCTTTTGCAGGACTGTAAGTTGCAGGATGAGTTAAACAAAAAGATTCATTAAAGGAGCAAGTGCACTAATCTGGAATATCACAGGGATTGCGTACGCAGATGTAATCTCAATCTCGCGATCTCTCGATTTAAGTCCATATAAATCGACATACTA
Organism: Leptidea sinapis; assembly: GCF_905404315.1. Lineage (NCBI taxonomy): Eukaryota > Metazoa > Arthropoda > Insecta > Lepidoptera > Pieridae > Leptidea > Leptidea sinapis. The sequence continues at coordinate 8,802,748 of NC_066289.1, forward strand.
TATATTATCTAAACTGACTGAATGAAAACGAGGGAAAATGAGTATGGATAATTAATATTAGTTTATATTAGACATTTATTTGCATTCTTATAAAAATGGATATCAAAGTAAAATAAAGTATGCATTTATTCATGACAACACATGACATATATACATAGTAAAATTAACAAATAAAAGAATACGGCGTCATGAAAAGGACACCCACTCAGAATTTTTGGAAAAGATTTCCAACACTGATTTTCAGTAGTTACCTACCAAGTCGACCTGTTGACAGTATCAGATGAACTAGTTTGCTTAGAAGAGTACGAAAAAACATTAGTAATTTTTTTTTACTAATGTCTTTTAGAGATGGACAAACAAGTCATCTGTTGATTTGATCACCGCGGCTCTGAATCTCTTCTAGCACCAAAGGAAAAACAAGAGCGAACTCAACCTTTCAATTATGAATTCAAAAACCGAAAACGTGTTGAGGTTCGAACCGGTTTTTTTATGGTAAAAGGAGGACAAACGATCGTACGAGTCACCTGATGTTAAGTGATCACCGCCGCCATCATTATTTTGCAACACCAGCTTTTCACAGCTTGTTGTTCTGTGATATGAGGCAACAGTTCAACCGGTTGTGGCACCGTATTCTGTTATAATTAATTACAAACGTCTTAACACAATACTGTAACAGTACTTTAACTTCATACTAGAGCACCCAAATCAACGCACGCACACATACACTCGATTTTTACATTATACAAGGCCGCTAAGGAATCTTGGGAAGAAAAAATTATTGAGTGCCACGCCGTTCGCCACCGAGACTGGCCGCTGTCTGAGTAAGTGAGGCCGCACACTAGCGTCACATGCTACACGCATCGTAGTCGTCATATTCATTGCGCTACAAATCAGCTTGCTACAAATGAATTGTATACACGCACATCGGCAGCACAGTTGTAGCGTGGCACCGCTTTGAGAATGTCGACATCATCGTCTGACGACGACGATTTCTTGATGTGGCGATTAATAAGAAAAAAAAGGCCTTATTGGATTCACCCGTTCAATCAAGATTCTACAATTTAGGAGAATTTTAAAATTTCGCAACTTGTTTCATTGAATTTTTCGCCAATTTTAGTCCAAATAATTTCTGTAATCCGTCTGTTGCTATAGTCATTGAGCGCATGGTTGTATAATATTGGGTTTTTTTCAACCTCTGCAGTAAACTCAACGTAAAATTCGATTCTTTTTTTCATTATTCCAAACCTACGCGACACAAAAAACGTACGTGTTCGGTCTTGAATTCGTGCGCCCGCTACAAATGTGTCCTTAGTCTGCGTGCTCTCGTACAGATATACGGAGACGTTAAATGTGTCGTGTTTCAAATGTGCCGCCACAATTATCAATATACAAGTGTCCGCGTCATCAATATTTTTGTTTCTACCAATCCTAGCGCTCCACCCAGATGTAGATATAACTTTCAAGAAGACCACTGAGTTATGATACTTTTCTATTACTTATATTGTGGTTTTAATAAAAAAAAATAAACTATTTTATATTAAAGTTATACGAATTTCCAGGTGATAATCGAGGAGCGTTTCCTGTTACAATTCCACTACACCCAGTGGCACTCCCACACCTGTCCCTTCAGCAACGCGCTGCTCGAGTTCCGGAGACGAGTCCGGGCTGTCGTCGGTAGAAGACTCACTGCTAACTCTGCTTCTGGACCCATGGTAGTGCACTGCAAGTAAGTTGTAGATATGTTACAGTACTTTTTTATGCTTTTAAACACTTAAGATCGATAACATAATTAAGAATAGATCCAATTACGATTTATAACATGAATATTTTTATGAAGCTAAATAGTTTGCTATGTGCTTCCCCGGGGCTTCAAAAGAATAGGTCCCAGGCACAAAGGTGTCGTAAGAGGTAACTAAGGGCTTTTATAACTTGATTTCTATTCGTTGGCTTTTTTTTCCAAAATTAGCTCCTCATAAAGGAATTCCTCATCAGTCCATAGAACAAATACAAATCTAATGTACTCATCTAATGACGAAAGCTGATTATATAGTTCACCTTGACGCAGAGGTAAATTCCTAGCGAGGTAATTCCTTAACGAATAACAGATATATATACTTTAACAACCACTTATAAAAATATAAATATAAAAAAATAACATGAAATAATTAAACACTTAAACTAAACGGGGTTTTATCCATTTCAAGATATAAATTTGTTCATCGGTAATGTCTAAAATCATCATGTTCATGTTAAACTCTAACAACGTTATAATTTCTTCGACAACTCAGAGTAAACTCTAATATGATTTATTTGCTGTTAATACGTTTTTACCTGTAAGAGCCCTTTCGCATTACGTCCGATGAGAATCCGATCCGTACCCGTGAAAATACGGTTCGGTGGTGTCGTAGAACTATTTCTATCGGTTGACGGAAAGAAATCGGATGACGGAAGCCGGATCTAGTGCGTAAACTACCATAGAAATAGTTCTACCACTATTTCGGACCGTGTTTTCACTAATACGGATCGGATTCGGATCGGACGTAGTGCAAAAGCGCTCTAACGATTCCCAAGATATATTTAGTGTTTGTATTGTCACAGTGACGGCGGCGGTCGGTCAGGAGTATATCTGGCTGTTGATGCTAATTTAGAATTGGCTGAAGAAGAAGACTGCTTTGACGTTTTTGGATATTTAAAGAAACTGAGACAGTCAAGAAAGGGACTTATTGAAAATGAGGTACGTTGGTTACTAATAGGCATGATGACAAACTTGAGATTGTTTTACAATAAACAGACCTACACTATTATCTAAATACCTAATTACAGCAATAACATAAGCTATATTTTATGGTATTTATTCAAACAAAACAAATCTTATGACTATATATACAATACTATGACTACATAAAATTAAAACTATCATTACGTGGAAGCGTACCAAGAATACTGACAGCATTTCGACGTTGGATAGTTAGGCTGATCCGTTGACCGAAATAGCTGCCAGCGCTTGGGTTTCCAGTAGACTTATTGAGGCGCGAAGGTTGTACTTTGAAAAGTCTCCGCGCCTCTGGGCCCCAAAGGCCTTGTAAAATAATTATAAATAAATAATAAACAACATAAGCTTAAATGTGATATACTGTATTTTATCAATCTTTTTTTAATTACGCGCCAAAACTCTCGTAAATGTCCTGGTGGCGGATTATGACGTCACGTCTTATAAATCAATAATAACACGTCATGTAACAAATTATAATTATTACGCCGTACCGTCATTCATATTTCAGTCAACAGGGCCGATTGTCGTATTTTTCTTTTATTTTATCGAATATTTTCTTAAACTCAATATTTATACTATTTTTTATTAAAACCATTTATTGTTTCATTGTTTAATGCCGTCACCATGTGCATTGTAAGATTTTTTTCATATAAATTGCTTTATTATAGACATATATTCATAGATATAATTTACGTATTCAGAAGCATCTTTTTTGCATCAGATTTCAAACCAAAAAATCAAAATCCGCATAAGAACCCAAACTCACATGCACAGAAAAATAAACAGATATACAGACACGCGGAAACGTCGAAGTAATAAGACCCGTATTTTACATAGCAATTAAAAAAAGATTAAAATATACCTTTGAAAGTGAAGAATATTTGTGTTTTATTTGTATAAAACACAAATATTATGGTTCGGTGTTTTCTAACTTTGAATAACAAAATATATTCATAAATACTGATATGGAACAATAAAACCTATCTCCCGAAGACATCCTCCTTTTCTAACTCTCTCTCTTCTAATCTGGCTTCTTTCCCTCTCGTTAAAAAATAAATGCATTTTTATTTACAACAGATCTTATGGGCAGAATATGTACCGCTCAGAATTATTCTCAAATGATGTCAACAAGTTATTTGTGTAACAGTAAACTATTATACTCGACACATACTATGTAAGATATAAGGTCAAAATTTCGTAACCCCGGCTAACGTTACGAAAATGTGATCTTCATACATTACATTAATATTTTTAATAATTTCAATTTTGTTAGATAAGCCAATTATTGCGAATATCATAGTAACATAGATTATTTTTATGAAAATACGGAATGAGACGAGCAGGACGTTCAGCTCTTAGTAATTGATACGCGCTACCCATTACTAAGGTGCTCTTCAGATCGAAACACAGAAATGTTTACACATTACTGCTTCACGGCAGAAATAGGCGATACTTGTTAAAAAGGCAATACTTGTATAAATCATTCCTCATAATTTATTCCAATTACTTTATCTCGCGCGGGGATTTACTGCATTGACGTGACTAAAATGACGATTTGTTACAATTCTCTAAAGATTACCACAAAATTTTGTGTGTCGTGTTTATATAATATTGAAATGGCTTCACAAGGCTGTAGTAAAGGACTTAAGAGCTTAACCATACCCTTGTCAATTTTATCCAATTAACTTGGAACTATGTGAGTTTATTTTTATGAAGATACTCAGTATCATCTTTGATGTACTTTATGAAGGAAATTATTAACAAAATGCCCTCTACAGTTTTGTTTATTTACAAGAATTTTGCACCTACTTTTCTCGCGTGCAGTTCGGATATACAAAATGATTTCTTATAAAAATATATGGTCTTTTTTCATTCTTAAAACAATTTTCATTCTGAATTTTTAGACAAGCGTGAGTTGAGGTTTAATTTTGGAGTAAAAAATATCCACCAACGGAAAATCTGTTAATAAGTCCAAAAACTAATTTCTTTAAATGTAAGAGCCCTGTATAGCTAGAATATATCAGTTATATCAGTTCAAGTACATATAAACACATATTTTATTTACTCTCCACAACTCAAAATTTTAATTATTTCAAACTCTCTAATTTAACTTTAGATTAAATGAATCTAATCCTTTGCATGTCGTATATTAATTTACAAAACTTTTCAAAGTTAAAGTTGTAAATAAATAACGAAACTTCGACATATTAATGCTATTATAGTCATAATATTTTGACACAGTTGACATTAAATCAAAAAGTTAGAACATCAATTACAATTATTACATTCATATGTAAAGGTTAAGTTAGTAAAGATCAGTAGATGAAAAGTATTATTTTGAGTAATTTACAAATTACAAATATTATTAATGAATAAAAACTACCTCAACTTCAAAGATAACTTTAGAGTAAAATAGGACTTTATTTTTTATTTCTTTATTTAGAATTTATAAACCACTTTATATGATGTTGTTATAATGTTAGCCCGTGAAGTTAGTTTAAGTGGTTGTTTAACTTCCAGTTTAAATCAACATTGATTTTTATCGCTTGTGGGAATTCAATATTTATTTCTAATGCCTGTTCTAGGAACAATATAAGTTCGTTTACGACACGTTAGAAGAGCATGTTGTGTGTGGAGTGTCATGGTTTCCTGTATCTGATCTATCGCAAAGACTGAAACAGAAGTCCCAGAGAGATCCTGTGACAAAACTGAACGAGTACCAGAAGGAATACCAGCAGATCTGCAAGCAAACGCCAAGGTTTACGATCGGTGACTGTGCCGGCGGCCATAGAGGAGATAACAGAGAAAAGAATAGAGACGTCCTGGTTGTGCCGCGTACGTATTTTCTTTATTTAATTAGGCTTAAATAATAACAATCATATTAATATCATTTATGAAAATTTATTGAAGCAGGCGTTACTTCGCTGAAGTCCATAATTATCCATAATGTTTTGAGTTTTCTTTAGTGCTAATTCCTCCAATATTTGTCTTTAAACGATTCGAAACGTGTTTCGCCTCTACACGAGACATTCTCAGGATTTTCATCATCATTCTCATCATCATCATTAGTCTACAATTAATATATAATGTAAAAATAGTTTATGTGTGCTAGAAGGATGTATAAAAATATAATAAAATTCTTTATTGGTTTTAACAAATTCTCCATAATAAATAGTGGCAAGAACCTCCTTTTAAGCATATTAAGAATGCTTGTGCCAGGAGGCTCCGCTCTTTCTTAGCCTTAAAATAACATACTTAGAGAACATAATAATATTTTAAATGTGCGTGTGTGTGTGTGTGTGTGTGTGTTAATGTGTGTTTGTGTGTGTGTGTTTTAGCGTATGTGTCGTAAGAGCAACTCAGTATCATCATAATTTAGTGATAGTATCCAGGCGATCAATGCAATTTTACTTTCATGGGCATTTCTAATATGTATATGTAACTGTTTCTTTATTTTATTATAAAGAAATGCCACATGACATTTATACTATATGCTGTAGAACTCAGTCCTTAATGGTGTAACAAAGGCAACTTTGTCTTTCCTTTGTTTTTGTTCAATATTAGGATCGTATGTTATTGTTTTATGCAATTTTAGAACACTTTCTGACAGTTAATAGGTTACAAAGCTAATACAAGCGTTCTGTAGAATAACGTTGTCGCTTAAAGTGCATAACCTTTAAAAGTGCTCTTTGGGCTCTTTCCACTTCCAGTAATCTTGATTAAGAAGTATGAATGTATGAATTTTTACCATATTTAAAGGAGCGCTAACGCATCCACACGTTATTGTTGTTAGATCAAACTCGACACAAATAGGGCATATTTCATCAAAGTTTATGGACAGATAATATCGCTGTACATCAAGGTCTTCCTTGTTCCGTTCCTAATACCTATACAAAGATTTAAAATACCTTCAAAGATTGCTGATTTAAGTACAACGATATCAAATATAGATATTATATAACAATATAAATAAAGATTTATAAAATATACATAAAATACATATACATGTACACATAGCTAGTGCCTCAGTATGTCGTGGCAAGTATTTAAATTAAATTAAATTGAAGAAATTAAATTAAATCAAATCTAAATAAAATTGAATTAAATTTTATTGTATTAATTAAATTAAATTAAATTAAATTTTGGTATATTAATTTAATTTAATTATATTAATTAAATTGGATTAAATTAAATAAAAAATTAAATTATGCAATGTTAAATATTATGTACTAACATAGTTTTTAAGAAATACTAACACTTATGGGCCAATAGTCTGAAATAAACAGATTTTATTTTATTTTATTTTTATTTTTATAAAGCATGTTATTCTTAAGAGGAAGAAATATGCTATCACGGACTTTTCTACAGACCTAAGTAAGATACACAATTCCACTATACATTATTTTGTTATGTCTCAAAGGGTTTAGACAGCGTTTTCGTTGACAGGTAATTTTTTTCCGACATCTACAACAAAAATCTTTAATGTATACACAAACAGTAGACAAAAATTAAAAAAAAAAAAACATTTACTTAAACCTTCCTCGAGAACCACGCTATCCATTGGTGCAAACTGCATGAAAATCGGTGCAGTAGTTTTAGAGTTTATCGCGAACAGACAGACAGATGCGGCGGAGGAATTTTTTTCTATTTTAAAGACTTTGTTACTATCACACATTTACCTAAAATACTTTTAAAAGTCATCGGATTTAAAATGTTTTTACAATAATATTGTATATTTAAAGCGATCCTTTATCGAGAGAGCTCAAATTACACTGAAACTTTTGTTTAAAATATTTTAATTAAGCCCCTTTAAACCGCGACAAGTTTTAATTAATCTTTTCATTTCAGCGGACAATTTCCGTCCATATTTGACATCATTTCAAGGGAATAGTTTCACAGATTATATAAACGCTGTTTTTGTTGACGTAAGTATTTTTTTAACTTATATTTAATATCAGTGCTAGACCAGCATGCTAAATTTTATGGGTACATCAGATAAAGTAAAATTTGAAAAACAAAATTTTATGAACGATACGAGACTCGAACCGTGGACCTCTAGCGTTCCGTGCCGGTGCTCTAACCAACTGAGTCAACCGTTCGAGTAATATATCGTTATATAATCTTGTTTGCTTTGTTCAACTCTCTGGTTGGTAGGAGTCCCGCATCGTTCATGAAATTTTGTTTTTCAAATTTTATTTGTGTATTAATCCCAGAAGAAAGGGTTATCACTTTAATAAACATAACATATCAGATAAAGTATCCCTGAAATACAAATTTTATGGGATAGAGTAATATCCTATATTAATATATATTATATTATATTGTTAGTAGCGAATTAATAGTTAAATTAATTAATCTAAAAACCGAATGTAGGTTTAAATAATAATATACACATGAGTGTTTTAATACCTAATTAACAACAGATGCATAGAAGACTTTATGTACACCCATTATATGAATCCTCTATAAAAGATTCTGAAAAAAAGCCAGTCGTAGTAACCATATATCATCCAAAGGAGTGTTATTATGAAAACGGATGATATAATGTTGTACTAAATTTCATTACAACACTCGTTTTGATGATGTAATGGTTATTAGGACATTGGGTGTTGTAATATTGGCAATAAGCTGTTTTGGAATCTTTAATAGAGGATTTAAAGCATGGGTGTAGATAAAATAAAATTTCTCAGATCATTTATACGTATAGAGAGCTGTGAAAATGTCGAATAAAAAAGACTTTAGAACTAACTTCTATTTTGAGCAATTCACGCACACTAACACAAAGTGTCATACAAATCGCGAGTGTAAGACGTAGCTTGTCACGCACACTACTAAAACTAATATTCCTCGCCTGTTTTTATCGGTTGTCTAACAGCAAGAGACTCTATCTAGAAGTATAAATTATCTAAGTAAAATTGTATTAATGTTGTACTGGGATTTTCTTTGCAGTTCTTTTCCCAGTACACATTAAGTTTTTCCATGAACTGCAATTGGTAAATTTAGATAATATTAGTTTAGATTTTTGTTTGTTATTAACATACTCAAGTAGCACTTTGTGTTCTACGGGTAAAATAAATATCTTTGAATCTTATATATAGAAGTCTCAAATCTTACCAGTGGGAGGCTCCTTTGCACAGGATGCCGGCTAGTTTATGGGTACCACAACGGCGCCCATTTCTGCCGTCTGAAGGGCGCCGTAGCTAATAAAATTACTGGGACGCAAATGAGACTTAACATCTTATGTCTCAAGGTGACGAGCGCATTTGTAGTGCCGCTCAGAATTTTTGAAGTTTTTCAAGAATCCTGAGCGGCACTGCATTGTAATGGGCAGGGTGCATCAATTACCATCAGCTGAACGTGCTGCTCGTCTCGTCCCTTATTTTCATAAAAATAAATCATGGTTGATGTAACGAATTCTTGTGTGAGTAGTTTGCCTAGAGTTTTCTACTACTTATCTTATCTTTTACCAGGGATACACAAAGCCTCGTGAATACATAGTTACCGAGTGGCCTCTAGTACTGACTCAGGGTGAATTTTGGTCCCTGGTATACGACTATGAGTGTGCTGCCGTAGTTGTGTTATGCGTGCCACCTAAAAATTCGGTGAGTATATAATTTTAAGGGTAGTGTGTTCGATTCCTTTAACCCGGGAGTCACCGAGTAAAATAAATATAGAAATCAATAGATTTTGTGTACACAAACTAAATTTGAAAACAAAATTTATGAACGATGCGGAACTCGAACGCGCTCTTCCACTGAGCCTACCGTTTGAGTAACGAATTGTTGATAAATCTTGTATGTCTTGTTCAATTCTCAGGTTGTGGCTTCATGTACAGGGTCTACTTTACAATTGATGATAACCTGCTCAATCCCAATATTTTCATATTAGGAAATTGACTTGAGATGTCACCCTTTTAGTTTAGTTTTTGTGTAACTTAGATTTTTTTAATATTGTCAAACTTCCATAGAGTCCATTTATATCCACGGGGGCTGTAGTTCAGAAAGCCCTCATATAGATCGGCCCCTACCATACCAATTATAAGCATTTATCTTAATGATATCTTTGCTGCTCCCGTCTCATGGCTAATAAAAAATTAAACAAAGAATATAATATTAATATTTTAGTTTGTTTTGAATCAAAAACTTTTTTGGACACATTATAATATATTGTAAACAAAATTATCTTACAGCCGTTATATTTTACCATTAAGTGGTACTCAACCCTAATCGCGATTCAAAATCTTCAGCAGTCAAAACAATAATACTTGAATTAAGTGCGTCTATAAAAGATATCGCATTAAGACCGTTAGTTATAACATTTTAACAAATCTTTGGCATTGTTTCAACCCTATTGTCATCGGCATGTCTAAAAATAATAGAACTTTACACAAAGTCTATTCTAACGCAGACAATTAGTGATTGGGTCATTAGTCTCCCTTAGATATAATTTATCTTGCCTGTTGGAGAGTTCATTGACTTAAGATGTTCCTTTGTTTCAGCAACAATATCCTCCGTTTTGGCCCGAAGGTCGGCACCCTAAGAAATATGGACCAGTGTTCACAATAGATCACGTATCTCATAACCACTACACCAATATCAAGACTTGGATATTTCGAATTAACAAAAAGGTAATCCGTGTAATATTATTGTATGATATTGGGGAAATTTTGTACACAAATTTCAATACTTTTCCTTTGTTTTCTTCTTTATATATTATATAAATACTTACATGCATTCTATTTACTAAACGTTAACTTTTATATTTATAATTCTTCTGGACTGATTTTGATGATTTTTCCAGTGTATTTGAGATTGGTTTAGATTCTCAATACAGTCGACATATAATTCTCCTACGTATGTCAGTGATCTCTCCCTAACATCTGGACCGATTTTTCAAATTTAACACGTGTGTACAGGATAAAGTCTGTCGGGTCCGCTAGTCATAACTAGATCCGAAAAATTATTATAACATATAATGACAATAGGCACCAAATATTTTTACATCTTAGTGAAAGTTTTTTAGCATTTCTCTTTTATCTGAGGTTAAAAGTAAGTTTGGTTTATTGTATTGTACAAAAACATCATTTAGTTATTTTATTATATGAATATTACTCTGTTATGTAAGGTGACACGGAGTCCTTATTTTTTTACAAGTCCGTGTTAATAGATATGAATTTAACAGACATCTCATGTTACCAGATTGTATCGCTAACGGAACTGATGGCTGGTGTAAAAGCTCCACCGAAAACAGTCCAGTTGTTTCAACTGACGTGCTGGCCAATGGGACACAAAGTACCTTCGTCGACCAACTCCCTGGTTGAGCTCATGAATATGGTCGAGAGATGGAGGCAGCGTACTGATTATGGACCAGTCTGCGTAGTGTCTCCGTAAGTATTTTTAAGTTTAAACAGTAGCAGAATTCTTTGTACAGAATTGTTGCTTTTTCTACCACCAAAATGCTTTGTTTTTTTTTAATATAAGTTTTGTTTTATGAAAATAAGGGATGAGACGAGCAGGACGTTCAGCTGATGGTTAAACATACGCCATGCCCATTACAATGCAGTGCCGCTCAGGATTGTTGAAAATCTAAAAATTCTGAGCGGCACTGCAATTAAGATGATAAGTGGGTAAACAGGCAAGAGCCTAATATGGTGAAAGAAAGAATGGACATTCGCAACACCAGGGGTCAAGACATACGTTGCTTGCTGGCTTGGATAATTTATACGTAGAGAATTTAGATAGTGTCTCTTGCTGGCTCTCTAGACAACTGATAAAAACAGGCCAGGAATATCAGTTTAGTGTGTGTGACAAGCTACGACTATACTATACTATTTTTTTTCGACAATTTCACAGCTGTCATTGTCTATCTAGACGTATAATGATCTAAGATTACCAGCCTTTAAGTTGGGAATGCTCTTGAAGATCCCTGAGTCGTATCGATTCGGAAAAACTGCAGCTGGTGATTGATTTTAAGGCTTATAACATAATAATATTAGGTTATTTCTGAACGAGGATGCAGCACCTTACAAACTAATTTGTTTTGTTTATTACAGCTATTGTAAAAATTGTATAACAGCTATTTCAAAAGAATGGTCGTTGAGTTACTTGTATTTTCTTGTTTCGAGCTCTGCTTTTTCCAAACATTTTTTTGGAAGGTGATGAGCGCAACAATTGTAGTGCCGCTCAGAATGTTTGGGTTTTTCATGAATCCTGAGCGGCACTACATTGTTATGGACATGACGTATCAATTACCAATTATCAGCTGAACGTCCTGCTCGTCTCGTCCCTTACTTTCATAAAAAAAAAATTGAATGAAATTCCTAGTTATTATTAAATTACTATTTCGTTTTACCTTTACTTACCTTCTTTACAGTGATGGCCGCAGTCGTGCTGGTGTATATTGTGCAGCAAACGCTTGCATAGAACAAGTCATACAACATGGTGAAGTTGATGTTTTCCAAGCTGTGAAAACGGTTCGCCGACACCGACCACAACTTGTCGAGAACATGGTAAGAACTTTGTACTCGCAACAATGATTTCTTTAGTTGAGTTGTTATATTGAAGGCTCTAATGAAACTATACCGGATCGAGCACTGGTTTGAACGGCATAGACAAGAACTCATTCTGTTTATTGGGAATTATTTTGAAGTCGTTATTTAGGGGGTTTTTGTAGCGAAACTAAAATTTGAGAGCAAATTTAAGTTAGCCAAAATAGAAAGATATGCCTATTAGCAATTACCTTCTATATGTATTTGCAGTAATTATAATAATTTTGAATTTTAAATTTGCTTTCTTGTATTAAAAGTTGTTTAATAGTTATGTATGCAACTGTTGTGTAATAAGTGGTATTAAAACACGAATGTAGGTTTATCATATGATAATAGTATCACATGAGTGTTTCAATACCTAATTATCAACAGTTGCATGAAAGACTTTAACCACATCCATTATTATTAAATCCTCAATAAAAAATTCTGAAACAGTTAGCTTACTGCTAACATTCCTAGTTAGTAACCATTACATCATCCAAACGAGTGTTGTAATGAAATTCAGTACAACATTACAACACTCGTTTGAATGATGTAATGGTTACTAGGACTGGCTTTTTTAATGTTAGCAGTAACAGACATTTAAAAGCATTAAACTTAAATGACGTATTATCATAAATTGTTGAAATAAATGCCACTAAGCGTCAGATGTATTTTTTAGTAATTAAATGGATATTATGTTTTTTGTTAAACAGACTGAATACAAGTACTGCTACGATCTGGTGCTGCATTACGTACTACATTACTTAAATAAGGACATGAATGAAAAGAAGTGAGAGTGCGAGCTTAAAGACGAACTCTGGTTCATAGAGTTCGGGCGAGGGCCAGCGTTGCCCACAACACCTGAGGAGACCAGCCCGACCTCGCTGACTCGGCAAGCCAGGAACCAGCAGAGACCCGCAAGACCGCGACGCGGATTATCTCTCGATCGTCTGTTGCCCAGCACCGCGCGTCCTCCGCTACCTCACGCTTTCACCATGGAAGCACCGCGGCGGCCCCGCCGTGACCGACCACCTCTACGTCGGTCAATCCGTCTTGAAGATGATGACGCCGCAGCTGATGAACGTCGCCGAGTGTTCGGACACGGACCGCGTGCTGCCTCGTTTGATGAAGGTGATGTCAGTGATGAGCACGAGGAATGCGAATGTCAACGGATGTCGCTTGAGCGTTCCGGCCCATCCGCTGATACACCTGATGACAACGATTTGGAACCGGAGTTCGTCGCCTCTCCTCCTTATGATGCACCTCAACAAGAAACAAAAATTCGCGGTGCTTCTGCGGATCGCATTCTAGAACATCGGGAACGTACACTTACTCCTCGTGGGCCTCCTAGAGCCCATTCGCAAGGTGTATTTGAACGTCGATTACCGAAAATTTATAAATTGGGTCTTATTGATAAATCTAAACGTGCTAGTTCTAGTGCACTTTATGAAAGAGTTGACCGATCGCCTACTGAAGCGTTTTACAATGCGACTGGTTCTACTCGACTAAGCTCACATGAGCTATTTGAAAAGTTTTGCTCCGAAGACTTTACATCGCTGTATGGCCGTGAAGAATATAGGCCACGGCGTCCACCACATTCAAAATCAACTGGAAGTAGTGGTTCTGATGTGAGACACGAAAGAACTTGCTGTCGACGAGTTCCTTGCACTTCACAACCTGCTCTGAGTAGACGTCATATTTATGCGCCCCGTTCTGATCGCTCAACAGATTCTGATGATACTTCTCCAGGAAGGACAAACATACGTTCACCATTACAAGAGCAACATTCAGAAGATTATTCTAGATCTGCACCTTTGCTCAGTCCAGATAAATTTGAAGCTAGATTTACTTTCGATATATCTGAACATAGTGAAGTAACATCTAATCGTGACGAAACACCATCCGATGCGACGGAAACAAGAAACCTTACACTCTACGAAGAGCCGTATTCCGATCGGACGAGTATTTGCGAATTGTACGATGCAGCTTTCACATCACATCGCCCTTCGTTCAAAAGGAACGGGTCTCGACGACAAACTGGTCAATTTGATCTAACCAATTTAGATTTTCGTCCTATTGACGATGAAAGCCCCCGTACCAGTCGGCGCACATCGCATCGTAGCATAGATGATACGTTGCGTCAGGCGTCTGAATCCAGAAGTTGGGCATCGGATTCTGTATTTGCTACTCCAGAACGCAGAGTCATAACGACGACCACTACGTCACCCTCGTCTACAGATACCAGAAAGTATTTGACAGCACAATGTGATTTAGATCGCGCTGATTCCGCTGCAGCCGATTCAACACAGGCAGAGACTACTCTTGCTGAAGAATTACCGAGTGTGGTTGAGAGGTCAGAATATACTTTAGCGCTTAAATTGGGACGCATTGATTTGGATGAAACATCTGTGAGATCAGCAACACCGCCTGCATCTGCGCTGGAACGTATATCGAGTAGGCCATCAATGTTAAAATTGGAGCCTATTGAGCCTGAAAGGCGTTGTGGTGAGAGCGAAGAGGCACAAAGTGCAGATTCAACGGATCCAAACGTTGAAATTAAGCGTCGACGACGGGGAGCTAGTGAACCACGTCGTTCAACTCGATGTTTTCCACTCTGATGCTGCGCGGCGGCGTTGGCCTAAGGACAGCGCCGCAGCCGCCACTGCACTAACCACACAGTGCCTTCTCGCTATCGCATGTGTGCGTCTGCGATTCTAAGGGTTGGTTTCTGAAGAGTAAGTCAAGCTAGGCTATGTTTGCCCAATTGAAAACATTTATTTTAAACATTTCCTAGCTTTACCAACTCTCAAAGGCCCTTCGTAATCTTATTGAGATAATTTACGGTCACTGGGTCCAGTGTAGTTATAGCATAGCGGACTCACAACCGCTAAACAGAACTCCTTAGTGAAACGATCCTCTTTTGCCTGTCACCAAACGGTAACTGCCAAAGTTTATATAATTAATATAATATAATATTTCTCTTAGAGTAAGGTCGTTCGTAGGCTGAGCCTAAAACGTAAACGTGCGTAGAGCATAGATTCTAAATATATTAGATAGTGTCCTGAGGCTAGCAGCAAAATATTCCTCGGCGTTAGTCCATGTCTGACACAGGGTCCTCATTTAGCTAAATACATTAAATCGTGTTAGGTACTCACTCTGATCAAAGGGATGCCACAAATGGAATGTGTGTGTGCATAGAAATACAGGTAGGTAATGAGTAGTTTCGTGTTCGGGTAATTTAAATATCATTTACAAAGCTGGGTATAAAATTTATACTATTGTTTCGCTAGAGAATACTGCTTTTGCGTATAATTCCATTGATGATGATTAAATTAATTTAGTAAAGAAATATTTTATACTAATCGGTTCGATGTAATAAATTACGTATTTGGAATGCCTGGTTTCTAAGTAATATTTTATTTTAAATTCGAATATTGTTTTATTATATGTATTTTGAACTTTTAGCCAAGTGCGCTGGACTGCATAGGAATTTTCTCTTGGCCTCGTTTGAGAGCAAATAAAGATGCTTTTTTTAATAAATCGTTAAGCGCTTTTGTTATGGTTTCAAGAACCAATGCTTAATGTTTATTATAATAATCTTATGTTATTGTAGTAGATTTTCCAAGAAATATTTATTTACCCTCATTAATGTTATTTGATGTTTTTAATAGAAGAATTTCTAGAAGTGTTTATGTCGTATTGTTCGTAATGTTATGAGTATCTTCGCAAGACTTGAATGTTACTAGATAATCGTGCCAAATGAATTTATTCTATTTAATATAATATGTGTTATAACACTTTTCTATTTTATTGTTATGTTGAACTCTTTAAACGTTTATTATTTATCTGCAAGATATAAAATCTAGATTCGATTTCAATAGACGCTTATCTAGAAAGTACATAATTTTGTACTTAGTTGTATTTTTTCGTATATATTTCGATTTAATAGAATTACGGCGAAATTGCTAAAACATGTTAACAATTTTATTTAAATTTTAATGAAGCTAATTAATTAAGGCTCACTTTTTAATTTCTTCTTTTATAATTGTCTTTCGATAGCCTAATAGTTAGCAAATATGTGTAGTTAGGAATAGATATGAAATATTTTTTAAGTTTAGAACGAGATGTGTGTGATAAGAAATGAAAATCATTTATGTAGCTATAAATAAATCAATTAGTGTTGCCACGCCTTTTATCTAGTCAAGATCGCCGGAGTATGTTGGATGAAGGCAGCGCAAGCAGATCGTCATGGAGATCTTTGACGTTTGAGTTTGGATTTGTTTGGCGAAGCCAGTTAGTGCGTGTTTTTATCATCAAATCAATTAAGTTCTAGAACTGCAGATGATCAAACGATAATCCGCCATTAATTTTATTTTTCCATTGTGTTTCTGTGATTAATAAAATTGATAATATACGGATTGCATTGCAATTTTTCTGCTACACATAGCAGTTAATGTTAAACAAAAACAGAAATGCATTATTCCACAATTAAATCGAGTCAGTCGTCCGTATTTAGTAATTACAAAGTTTTAATAAAGCGGTTGCTGACTGGGTGTATTTATCGTTTGTTTCCGCACTTTGTAAAGTACATTGCAGTAATTAATGTGATTCGTTAGTTTCGCCAGCCCTTCCGGTGACGTAATCACTCGCCATATCTAGCCATAAACAAATTCGATTATATGAGCTTTGCGTAGTGACGTTATTGCATTTTGTGTCCTCTAACGAATTTATCTCGGAGAGTGTTCCGAAATGTTATTTAATCTGAGCTCTTTTCACTATCATGAAATTCCTTGCATGATATTTTCAGGTCCATACGACATTAGTATCTTCAAAAACGGTTCATTAACTTGTACGCTCTTGTCCTCTTATTCCATTAAAAATTAGTTGCTTACATGAGATTAATATTTGTCAAAGTGGTATCATTACACATCAACACAAAACAGTATGTATTCTTTTGTGTACCTTTGATCCAAGTTAAACCTTTTCAGTATTTTATATGCTGTTTAGTTATTTAGAAGGATCTTAGAAGGTTATATTTGCAACAATATTTCTATACGCACGCTCATGACAATTTTCTCCTTCTTTTTTAACCCGAGATCAATAATATTGTTTTAAAAGATCAATATCATCATTGTCTTTTTGGGTTTCATATCCGAGAACAATAAGTAGTCTGACATAGAATATTTCCTTTCCATTTTATTTCCAAAGTTACGTTAGGTTAACTTTTGAGGAACAGTAGTTGAGAACAGACCCTTGCTTTTTGGGTTCCTTATCGCACGTATTTTTGTCTCACCCGCGCTTCTTCTTTTTAGGCCTCTCCACTACTGGAGGTTGGCCCTCAGCTTGCGCCAAGCAAAATAGTATTTCTACGCTAGCCATCTTCGTCCATTCACGGATGTTACGCAACCAGGTCTATTACCTTCTTTCCGCGTGTCGCGGTCGTTTGCCGTCTACTTTTGTCCATCATTGTAAGTTGGAGCAGTTGGCATCTCTGGTGTCTCAAGACGTGGCCCAATTATTAAACCGCCGCAATTCGCCCGCGCTCACGTGACAGAAATGATAATTAAGAATTCCTAAATATTAGAATCGACTCATCTAATGTTAGGTACCTCTTCATCATTCGCGCTATCTTTCGTCTTTTATGTTAATGCTATTACTTCTTTGCTTAGTGGGTTTCGTTCAATGCCCGCAGCCGTAGGTAATTTTTCAATTATAACTTTAAATTAGTTTATACAAAGTTCCATGTACTTCATAAGTCTAACGGCGTTCGCTAATTATATTTTGTTTTGAATGCCATTAGTATCGTATAAGTTTTTGTTTAGTAAATGATTGCTAAGTGGACCATTGTTTGATATATATTATAAATAATAATTATCTCACTTTCACCTCTTCCTCGTTCCATATATATTTATTAAATAAAAGATAATATTAAAAATTATATTAGTAAATATTAAGTAGTAAATATTGAGATATGTGTAACAATTCAATATATTATGGTAAAAATATAAATAAATAGTAGTTATATTACAAACGATTGGATTTGTTCTTTTTCGTAACCAGTAAGAAATAATAAGATAAGAATGTAGTGGTTTTTGTATTTTTTGAGTTTTAAAACTTCCTTATTTTATATTTGGATTATTTTTTCTATGAATTTCAAGATACAATACCTAACTTTATTAAACACAAAGCCATACCTACCAAACCGTATTTGTATAACTACTTGGGAAAAAAACTTAGCTTCTTATACAAAATAGTTATTGTAAAACTGAACGAAATTGCCTGCATTGTGAAGATCTGTTACTGTCTGATCTGTTGATATAAGGTGCGTTATATTAGCCTACCCAAATCGACAGTGCCCCAGGCCACTAGATTTTTAAGATACACCAAAACCGAGTGTGCCGTACGGCACCCTATTCCTTCACAAAGTTCTCACCCTTATTTTGTTTATGAGAAGGTTTATTTTGCATGGTCTTTTATCCTGTTTCAATAGCTTTCTGATACATTCACTCAAATCATCCTAATTATAAACAATCTATTGCTACAGCGACAAAATCGCGCCGATCAGCAGTGAGAGGCTCCTTTGCAGAGGGAGCCGGCTAGATTATGGGTACCACAACGGCGCTTATTTCTGCCGTGAAGTAGAAATGTGTAAACATTACTGTTTTTCGGTCTAAAGGGCGCCGTAGCTAGTAAAATTACTGGGCAAATGATACTTAACATCTTATGTCTCAAGGTGACGAGCGCAATTGTAGTGCCGCTCAGAAATTTTAGGTTCTTCGAGAATCCTGAGCGGCACTGCCTGGCGGGCTTTGTAGGCCGAAAATGTAGCTCACAGGCGCGGGGTATCTCGGAAGGAGACTCGAACCTCGAACCACTTGCTCGCTAGGCTGGATGGAGCGAAGATGTCTATACGCTATTACATTCTTAGTCTATGGCGCCACACATACAAAGTGTATATATACCATTCGCTCGATAGCACAGGTAAAACAATTTGAATAAGCTCACTTAATAGGTATTATCGCGAACGTGACTCGGCTAAATACGTCTGCAATGGGTTTATCGAAAAATCCTCATTTAATTAAAAAAGAAAGAAAGAAAGTATATTGATTTGGTTCAAAAAGATATTTACAAACACAAAAAAAAAAAATCATCATAAAGTTTGAACCAAGAGGTCGTCTGCCCAGCTTTATGCAATGAAACTAGCTACAACGCTGGTATTCTACAGCCTATCTGTTGGTTGCTATGCAAGTAAATAAAATAAATCACATCTGAAAAACAAAAATAAAATTGTAAAGATAGTGAATTAGTATTATTTGTATATTATTATGATATTTCCATCTGGTTACGAAAAAACGATGAAATTAGATTATTAGTATAGAAATATATTGTAGTTAATACGCGAACTAGTCACATTTGTATAAAAATATTGTATACCTTATACAAAATATATTAATGTATTTGATTATTGAGTGTATTATGATGTGTCATATTGTTTATTATCAATATAATATTATAGTTTGTATCATTATATAGATATATTGTGATTTCAATTTTTCAACTTCCACAAATAATGTGTAACTTTATTGGAATATTGTTGTCATGAATGTTATTTAAATGTAATTTTAAAAATTTATACCTGGATTAACGGAGCATATTATATTTATTTGTTGTATAATGGCAGTTTTACTGTTGCTTCCTGCTTGCTTAAGGGTCTCCCTCTCTATTTGTACCCACATGACTGAGGATCGTGGTCATCAACAAGTGGTCCACACTTGGAGTGAACGGCTACTGTCCATCGCGGCCCTGACGACGGAGCTAAACCTCGGGGACCTGGAGTCTTCTATTTGGTTGGTCCATCTGATAGGAGATCGGGCTCGCTTGCCATTTGTGTTCCCAACTACGATCAATTTCTCCGGGCTCTCATTACTCCTTCGCATTATGTGGCCAAAATACAAGATAATTCGTTAGTGGCATATCGTGGACAGACAGCTTTTTATTTTGATCTGTGAGAGGATCGACTTCGACACATTTGTTCGCTTGGCCATCCAAGGTAAGGTGAAGTTATCAAGGACAAGTATAGGTAGGGTGGATATATCAAGCGATGTTCATTTCGTGATCACTTGGAAAAGAAAGTCAAACTGGCCTCTAAAAAGCTTGGTCGACTCAGTAAGGCCATACAATACTTCACTACAAGCTATTACCTGCAATCATGTAAGGCGGAAATTCAGCCTCACATAGAGTACTGTTCTCACCTCTCAGCGAGTGCTCAGTACCTTCAGCTACAGCTCAGTACCTACCAGACTTCATTCTTTGGCGTTATGTGGAGATTTTTTCAAATGAAAATATGGGACGAGACGAGCAGGACGTTCAGTGGGTGGTAATTGATACGCTTTGCCCATTACAATGTAGTGCTGCTCAGGGCATGTTTGATGTTCTGAGGGTTCTCTTTGCATCTCCTACCGCATTCATAACACAGAGTGCCCAGAGGAGTTGTTCGGGTTATACCTGCAGCCGAATTTCACTACCAAACACGACGTCAAAATATTAAATACGGGTGGTACTTAACTTTCATCAGCATCATGTTTATGTCTGACTTTCTACAACCAGGCTAACTACAAGATATTGTTTACCTTGCACAGCCACTTTGTGGAATGAATTACCGGCTACAGATTTCCCGAATCGAAACGACTTAGTTACTTTCTCTTCTCTGACTCTCTCTTTCTTCAAGACTAGAGCATACTCCTATAAGGTTATAGGAGTCTATCTATATATATCTAAAAGTCGGCAACGCATCTCCTGGTGTTGCGGTGTCCATGGGTTGCCTTACCATTTAATAAAATGAGCCTTAATGATTTTTGTTAAGTGACCAAGATGAGAAAAAAAAAATTAAATCCATTCCCTTTATCATTAGTTATAATAAATATTAGGGTCAATTCATTATATTAAATTTTATATATTTTTAAAAAGCAGTTACGACAATAGTTTACGTAGCGACTTGAAACATATGATTTCAAAATGCATCAAATGATTCAAGATTTTATTTGATAAGACTTTAAGATAAGAAAGAGTCGACTTAATCTCACAAACTCTCTTCGCACTCGTATAATTCGTACGACGCCAAAAAAGAGGTAAAAGGGTGACCATAAATTACACGGGCCGGAGACAATTAGAGCAGATACCACATGTTCAATTTATTGTCACAATATAAGCAATTTGTTTTATCTTCCGTTGGCTTAGTATCACTGATTTGATTCTCCAGATAATTTGATTTAATTCCTAGACATAAGTAGTCGTGTACACAAATAAATTATCGGCAGGGGTTTCTTTTACGAAAAACAAATTGAAAAAAAAACATAATAAGATACACAATTCCACCATACATTATCTATCCTAATATTATAAAGCTGCAGTGTTTGTTTGTTTGTTTGAACGTGCTAATCTCTGGTACTACTGGTCCGATTTGAATGATTCTTTCAGTGTTGGGTAGTCCATTTATCGAAGAAGGCTATAGGCTATGTTTTTTATTTTTCAAAATTAGTGATCCGTAATAAAATTGCTATTTTGTAACACAAGGTGTAAAATCGAAAACCTATTTTTGCGTGCGCTGCAAAAACTATTGACAATAGAACAAAATGATGTACAGGCTATAATATAGGCAATATTTTATTACTTATAAAACTATCGCGTGAATTATACTTTATATGGCAAAACAACGTTTGCCGGGTCAGCTAGTTTTGTTATAATACCTCAAAGGGCGACAGCGTTTTCATTGAAAGCTCCCAGACGGCTTGTTTTTTACGACACCTCCAACAAATACCTTTCATATATACAAAAACTTAACAAATTACATACTAAAACCTCGAGGACCGATGGATAGTAATCCAAACAATATAAAAATCGGTGATGTAGTTTTTGAGTTGATCGCACACAGACAGACAGACAGACGCGGCGGAGGACTTTGTTTTATATTAATGATTTGCAGTGGAAACTTAAGTCCGTCTGCATAAATTAAATGAACTTTGTTTCGCAGCAGGACGTTCAGTTGATGGTAATTGACACGCCCTGCCGATTACAATGCAGTGCCGCTCAGGATTCTTGAAAAACCCCAAAAATTCTGAGCGGCACTACAACTGCGCTCGTCACCTTGAGACATAAGATGTTAATTCTCATTTGCCCAGTTATTTCACTAGCTACGGCGTCCTTCAGATCAAAACACAGTAATGCTTACACATTACTGCTTCACGGCAGAAATAGGCGCCGTTGTGGTACCTACCCATAATCTAGCTGGCATCCTGTGCAAAGGAGCCTCCCACTTTTCATTCAATCAACTTAAATATAAAAAATAAAAAATTTAATAAACATAGGAAGTTTTATATTATTTTTCTTGCTGCTACAGAACCCTTTATGGGCTAGTCCGACTCGCACTTGGCCGCTTTTGTTAAATTCCTCTGGTGTTACAAGTTGTATGGACCACGTTAAACACTCATCATATTCTCTCAAAATTATTCTAAATACTGTCTTGGACTTACATGGACTTGTCTGTTCCATGAAAAAAATCCAGCTAATCACTTCAAAAATCACCAATTACAAGTGCCGTTTGCAAAATGACGAGGTTCCATCTTGTACCACCCTTCGAGGGTCATGGTAAATATAAACAAATATCTCGTTTGTTTATAAATTAAAAAATATTCACTAGGCTTCTTCATCGATGATGATAACATTGAAAAAGACTAGATAAATTGCCCTTTTTTTCAAAGTTTTACAAATTTTCATAGAATGCGAGGAGCATCTGTGTCAAGATGGAACGTTGTACAAAGAGTTTCTCATTAGTTTGACGTACATCCTTTTGTCCTTGTCACTTAGGATTTATTCTCCAGCGAAAATTCCTGAAAAAGTGTTTTATTTTGAAGTTGGCGAGAGTCGCTAAAATGTTTTAGAAAGCAAGAAGCATGCCATCAATATAAGTCTGAAATTATAAAGTTCTGATGAAATAAAATTAATCTAGAATTTACCATTTCAAAATTCGAATGCTTATGACAAATTTAAAAATAATAAATATTACACTAGCCAAAATAGTTTCTAACAATGTCTCTTATACAGTGAAGACTATAGGCAAAAATTAAGTTAATAAAACTTTTTTTTATCCTTATGACATTTAGGGACGTTTAGCTGATAATAATAGATATGCCCTGCCTATAACAATGCAGTGCCGCTCAGGATTCTTGAAGAAACCCATAAATTCTGAGCGGTAGTACGATAAAGTTAATTTATTATTTAAGTTACCGATATAAAATTAAATACGAAATTGTACCAATTATATCGAAAAATGTGATTATACGTTCTGCTGACCCCATCAGGCATCAATTCTTGAAATAATTTCTTCTAAAGAAGGGCACTAAAAATTTTTTGTGAAACGCTTAAATATATGTTTGGCCATTTAAATCAAATACATCGCCCGCATCGCTCTCTGACTGCTTGGGCATTAAGGGCTATGGGCAAGCAGTCGCGCTATGGTGGTGTCCGTAAGCTACCAAACTAGACACCATACAAGCGCCAGAGTCGCCACACCACACTGAAACAGTATCGTAATATACTTCGAAGAGATAGCACTACTGCTGTTTAAGAGAAAAAAGGAAAAAGTGGTGGAATACTCCTTATTTAGCCTTAGCGTTTCATTTTTAAATCTCTATAGGAATTATCTGATGAGGAGTTACCTTAAATCATCAGCTCGATCCATTTAACCGCATGGAATTGGCGTTGCGTAGAGACATCGCTTCATTGTGTGTCTTCTACCGCATTTATCACGGGGAGTGTTCCGAAGAGTTGTTTCACCTGATTCCTGCCGCCAAATTCCACCTACGCACAACACGCCACTAGTTAGGGTATCATCTCCACCATCTGGACGTGTGGCGGTCCTCCATAGTGCGGTGTTTCCGGGACGATACGACATGGGTAGCTTTAAAAAAAGCGCGAACACCTTCCTTAAAGGCCTGCAATGCTCCTGTGATTCCTCTGGTGTTGCAAAAGAATGTGGGCGGCGGTGATCACTTAACACCAATAACCGGTGACCCGTAAGCTCGTTTGGCCTCCAATTCCATAAAAAAAAGCAAAATTGCTTAGAACATCAATCGCAAGGCTTACACGAATCGCAAAAAGATTTTGTGCGAATCGTTTTATAAATCGGGTAAGATTGATTGCAGCCTCCACTAGTGTGGGATAGTTCGACAGATGACGCAGATATACCCACAGCCTTCAACTTATTTGATAGAAGTCTGTTTGATTGATCACAGGCCTTTACTGAGCTCGAGATGTATGTGTTACTTATTAAGTTACGTAGGCTGGTGCTGACACTTATCAAGTTACATTCATTTATTTATTTTATTAACTGGATTAGATAAATTTAAACCTATTTACCTTATGGATTGGTTTTCGATGCGCTCCAACTCTAGTTGGATACCGCACTACCTAAGAACAGTAGCTGTTTTATTGCGGCAACTTTATATTGTAGTGTGTACTGGCTATGTAAAGAAAATTGTAAAGATGCTATGTAAAGAAAATTGTAAAGTAGACGGTAAGAGTGTATTTTTGTTTCTGGTATTAATACTACACTGGCCTTCAAAAGTAAGTATCACACTTTTAAAATTGGGATAACGTTTTAAGTTCACAAGATATACTTTCGAAATAAAAAGGACTCGAAAGAGAATTTAATTTTGTACATAAAAACTTTATAGTCGGTAACCTTCTTTTAAGAATTGGCTGAAAAAAAACTTCAAAAACAAAACCATTCCTTTTTCAAAGTGGACATTTCCGAATTACAATTTTACCTTTCACATTTTTCTTTCTGTTTTAAATGTTTTTCAAGATCGATGGGTCTTGTTTTAAAAATTTATGCTAAAAAGCACATAACATTTATTTATCATGCCTCTTTCAGTTGAAGAATGTGCTAGGATCATGGCTTTTCTGGAACTAGGCATCAGTATGCGTCGCACTGCAAGAATGGTGGGTGTGACGGTACGAACGGTCCAGAAGGTAAAGCGAAGGTACGAAGAGACTGGACACCATTTGAGGAGACCTTGTAATGGCAGACCCAGGTGTACCAGTGCCCGAGAAAATCGTTATATTATTTCCACTGTGTTAAGAAATCGCCACCAAAATGCAGTTGAAGTCCAGCAACAGCTACTGCAGACCCGGAAGGACTATATTAGTGACAGTACAGTGAGAAGAAGACTTGCTGAAGCAAATTTGAAACCCCGAAGACCAGCGAGTGGCCCAAAACTCGAGAGACAGCATCGAGTAGCGAGACTGCGATACGCCCGTGAACACATGCAGTGGGATGAAGAAGAATTGTCAAGAATTTTGTTTGCAGATGAGTCTTGATTCTCCCTTACACATCTGATGGAAGGCGAAGTGTTTACAGGCGACCTGGTGAGCGATACCTTCAAGCCTGCATCTCAGAAAGAGTCCAATACGGTGGAGGCAGTGTACATGTATGGGCTGGCATATCTTCAGAAGGTCGCACAGAGCTAGTAGCCATAGAAAATGGCACCCTCACTGGGCAAAGATATGCTCAAGAGATTCTCAATGAGTATGCAGGGCCGTATTTAGCAAATATGGGTGATGGATCGATGCTGATGCATGATAATGCCCGGCCACACACGGCTCATATCGTACAAGAGTATATTCAGGAGGTCGGTATCAGCGTGATGGCTTGGCCATCAAGAAGTCCTGATCTCAACCCGATTGGACACGCCTGGGATGGCTGGGAGGCTAGTCAGAAATCGCAGACCACCACCTACTACCCTCAGGGCACTAAAGCAGGCCCTGGTAGAAGAATGGGAGAATATTCCCCAACATCGGCTCCAAAACCTAGTGTTCAGTATGCCGAACCGGCTCGAAGCTGTAATCAGAGCTCGAGGAGGCAATACCAGTTATTAAAAATTTTAGTTGAATTTTTTTACACTAAACTAAAAATGTCTATTTTCATTGTTTTATCTTTTTTAAGTTAAAAATGTTACTAATGTATAATTTTAGTTTCTAAGAATTAAAGCCTATAAAATTTGCAACAAAACGTTTTTAATCTTAAATCTCTACCTTCTATGGTTAAGAAAAAAAATTAATTTGAAAAGTGTGATACTTACTTTTGCAGGCCAGTGTATATCTTTCACATATCTATTGAAATTAATTCCCATTTTTATGAACATAGTTTACTAAATTTTCATATATGTATTAGTTTAAAGCAGTCATAATTTTAAAATCATGAAATTTAAATCGAAGTGATTCTCTTGGTCATACTATAGATTGCCCGAACAGCTCTTTTCTATAGCACAAAATAGAATCAATATCAGCAGTATTATATAATACATATTATGACATAATGCTGTGAAAGTAACTAAAATAAACCAATTTACAGTTTCAATGTTACGAAGGTTACGAATCTTAAAACTCTTAATACGAACTAAGTACTACTCGATAAGTTGTCTATACGAGGGCCCCATTGGAGTTTTGCATCTAACGATCCATGAAAAACAGCGATATCAACTATAATATATTATTTCAGGTTTCAAAGCCGTAGATCGATTGACACTTGTTTAACATAAAGTAATCTGAATTTAATGCACTTTGATTTGTTACCATTAAGCATTAGCTTCAAACCAAAGTACAACTTTAGTTAAAGCATTGTTAACGTTATCAAAACGTGGTAAACAATGGTGTATTTAAACGAGATGTATCATGAGCAAACCACACAATTCGATATTTATCCCTAGCGATATAATAGAGATCATTAATATAAATCAGGAATAGAAAAGGTCCTAAAATCGGGCCCTGTGGAACCCTCATTTTAACAATTGATCCAGAGGACCGCTTTCCATTAAGTCCACCTTTTGCCGCTTACAATTTGAATAGGATGTTATTATGTCCAATGCTACATTTCAAATACCGTAATGGAGAAGTATTCATCGGGCACAGCTAGCTATGAGTATTGTGAAGTAAGTCAGAATAATATGCGTACCAGTGGCATTAACTTGCGTGTGTAATAGACGATCTACAAAAACATTGATTCTTCGTACATCTATTAAAAGTTCGGGCTGCATTCTTTAAAAATCGTATTGATATAATCCTGCAACGAGTTTAAAAAAAAGGTTATTGGGGAAAGAAGACGTCATTTGAGCCGTGAAGTAAATTATCCGGCCGTGGGAAAGTTGGGAGCTGGTTCTCTACAACGTGCAATGGCAAACGCAATGGGCACTTCGTGGAATATTATAAAATACTGTGTAATAATCTATTAGATCGTAGTTTTAAATTCTGAATGCAGTGGTAACTTGTAACTGAATAAAAATTTTATACAATTTGTTATGTTCTTAAAGTGATAATCTTCACTTCTAGGATTAATACACAAATAAAATTCTAAAACAGAACCTGAGAGCTGAACAAAACATACAAGATTTTATGACGATAGGTCACTCGAAAGTTGAAAGAGCACTCTCACGGAAAGGGTTCGAGTCCCGCATCGTTCATAAAATTTTGTTTTCAAATTTTATTTGCGTATTAATCCTAGAAGTGAGGGTTATATATAAACATAACAAATTGTTTTGATTTGCAAGAGCTAATTTCCAAGTCAATTTACTAATATGTAAATACTGGGGTTGAGCAGGATATCAACTGTAAAGTAGATCCTGTAGATGAAGCCACAACCAAGTTGAACAAAGTATACAAGTTTTTATGACGATATGTCACTCGAACGGTTAGCTCAGTTGGAAGAGCACTGTTCCAGGTTCGAGTCCCGCATCGTTCATAAAAATTTATTTGCGTATTATATACTATACATATGATCACTTTTTAAATAAGTGTAGGTTATAGGTTATCACGGGCTACTATCCGCAACTCGACGACTATGGCGCGCCTATTTTGCGTGGTGAGGTGGGCGGCTAATCTTGCCATCCCAGCTTCTCAAGGTAGTTAATCAAACCTCTGATGTCACCCATGACCTCGGGGAGAGTCCTCGGTGACCCCAGGTGTTTGGCCCGGAAAGTGGCTACACTCCAGAATGATGTGTGCGGCCGTCTCTTCTGCCTCCATGCAGGCTCTGCACAGCGGGCTGTCGGTGACACCTATACTAAACAGATGTTTGTTAAAAGGGCCGTGGCCCGTTATAACATGGGTTAATTTACGAAATCTTTGGCGTGGGAGTTTTAGTAGCTTGCGAGAGAGCCTGAAGTCTACTCTAGATTATGGGTACCACAACGGCGCCTATTTCTGCCGTGAAGCAGTAATGTGTAAGCATTACTGTGTTTCGGTCTGAAGGGCGCCGTAGCTAGTGAAATTACTGGGCAAATGAGACTTAACATCTTATGTCTCAAGGTGACGAGCGCAGTTGTAGTGCTGCTCAGAATTTTTGGGGTTTTTCAAGAATCCTGAGCGGCACTGCATTGTAATGAGCAGGGCGCATTAATTACCATCAGCTGACCGTCCTGCTTGTCTCATCTCTTATTTTCATAAAAAAAAAAAAACTTGGAGTAGGGCCTCTTTTGCTTGTCTACACCCTCTCACTTCCGTCCAGTATTTACTTTGTAATTCCTTGGTATGTTCTCGTATGACCATTGTAGGCCATCTAGAGGGAAGGGGGACGATTGGATCTGGTTTCTATTGCTATCATCTCCGAGCCTTTCCTGGCCAGTTCATTCGCAGCATCGTTGCCGCGTGAGTCACTGTGACCCTTTAAATAAATAAATAAGTGTATATAATTAAGTGTATCCTGACAAATAATATTAACTTTTTTTTTTAGTTTTTGATCCCAAGACAGTAACATCAGAATCACAATAATCGTTTTGATTATCACCCTTAATTTGGAATCCCAAATTGAGAGATATTAAAATGAGTCTTGAAACAACAATTCTGTATTGTTTATGCGTTTGAAACTTAATAATGTTATTTGATTTACGGGAACTTAATTAGCTTTTAACGAACTCTTTGATTCAAATTGAGCTTTGAGGAAAATTTATCTTCAGCCAAATTGTTTGCTAAAATTATGTTCTAATTTTAACAAAGATTAATTATAAAATATGAATTATTAATCTCTATTGTCATTTGTTTATTAATAGACTATGCGTTTTAGCAAACAATACGTTCTTCTATTATCTAATATCGACTAAAACTGGATTCTGGCATTTTTTTTCCTTCGATATTAAACAATTTGAAAAACCCAATAGATCCATTTCTTAAAATATAAATGTGTTTTACAAAATTTCATGTAATCTATATGGCTAACTTCTCCTATCTAATCTATTTCCAGCACAGCTTAGGTTACGCAATATATCGATATTAGATTAATATTCAAGACGAACCGAGATTTTGACACGTTTATATACCTCGAATGTATTAAATTGCTAGTAATTTTAATTTTTTATGTGTACAGCTTTTGTGTAGATTCTTCCTTAGTCTAGCCGATATTACCAGAACGAGCATTATCATCCGTAACGGCTCAGTCTCATTCAATACCCACTTAGTAAAGTGATCAGAGGCTCAAAGGAAATTGAACAACAATAATAAATGTTTTACTCTTGCCCATGTCTTCTTATCACTTATCATAAGCTTTAAAAGCTAAAAGGTTTAGTGTAAACACTTATATAATAAAGTACCAGTCGGGCCAGCCACTGTTCAGGCATTATCTATAAATAAATTAAAATGTTTTATTAAAAAATGGCTTCGTCATAAATCCTACTACTCCACAGCTGAATATCTAAGTGATCCGAAAGCCTGGAACTAGATTATGATTATTTTACAGCTATTATTATTTTTAAATAGTATTTTATGGAAAAAAAATATAATTTTATAGTAAATTATTATTGTGTAAGAATTTTGAAAAACAATGAAAATAAATTTATTAAAAAGTAAATTTAATTTATTGTATCTCTATTTTTAATTTTTAATAAACTCTGATACACAATCAGAGTTTATTAAAAATTAATTATATTTATAATAATCTCGAAACTAATACAGTTAATTACTTATTAAAATTAATGTTAATCGTTTTTAAATATACAATATGTTTTATAATATTGTATATTTCATTAAAAAGAGTGCAAAAAAAACGCTGGTAGAGTATCTCGCGCCGCTTCTTCGCCATTTGTTTCCGAAGCGGTAGTAGTATCTATTATATTAGAAATCATATCAAAAAGAATTCTATGCCATAGAAAATAAATGCATTTTATGCCTTAACTGAATAGGAATAAAAAGTCATTAAAACCTCAACTCTAAACGTTTTTTTATTCATGTTATATTAGCTTTACCTGCATCTTTGCAACAATATCTTTCAATGTCATTATCTACACCAAAGAGATGCAATTTCCTTGAAAATTTGTACACTCATCATGGACCTTGGACAAACAAGTTCAAAATTCATTTTTTGTGTTCAAACCAAAAATTACTCCTTTAACGAAACGACAACGATTACAAAACTGAAGATACTTCTAAATTTAAGTTTCGCTTAACATGGACTGCCACGTTCAGCGCTTTATAAGGAAATGACCCGTATTACAAGAGTAATAACCGTACAGAGACCCAATATATAACACTTTTTAAAAACCATTGGCAATCGTGGTGACTGTAGAATATATATTCTTATAATTAATTGTGATTACGAATGAAACAAAGTTGTCACTAAGCTAAAAAGTTCTGTAGCGGCTATTCTATGGTCAATCGGAAATTATTTCATTAGTATTTCTTGAAGTTAAACTTATATGCGCGCATGAGGATAATTTTTTTACGGATGAAAGGCAATAAAGTGACACGAAAATGTGGGACTTTTTGTTCAAGAAGAGGGAGAGAGCGATTGAGACTGATTGAGAGTTCGTGAGAAAAGGCGAACGTAGCATGAAGCAAATAGCGCCGTTAGTAATTAGAACTTCTTCCCTACCAGGTTTGTATCTTGCAGGTTTAGCGCGTGACCGTTAGTAAGTAGAACATCTTCCCTACTAGCGTTGTATCGTGCAGGAAGCCTACAGGCGTTGAAGTGAAACTGCATGCACAACATCTTAATTAAAACAATTAAGTTTTTCAATTTGCCAAAGAAGTTTCACGTCTGACATATGTACTTTGTACGTACGCAATTGTTTTAATTTTGATAGCGTTAAATTTTATTTTTATAAATATAATAAAAAAATAAATATTAGTTTTATGTATTTGATTGGTATAAAATTTATCAGCTTACTGTTTGTTCTTTCTTAAAAGAAAAACTATATTGATATGGTCAAAGTCCCTTTTTTTTATGAAAATAAAAGACGACATGAGCAGGACGCTCAGCTGATAGTAATTGATACGCCTTGCCCATTACAAATGCAGCGCAGTTCTGAATTCTTGAAAAATCCAAAAATACTGAGTGGCACTATAATTGTGCTCGTCACCTTGAGACATAAAATGTTAAGTCTCATTTGCCCAGTAATTTCACTAGCTACGGTGCCCTTCTGATCGAAACGCAGTAATATTATAGTATAACAATATATATAGTATAACATTACTGCTTCACGGCAGAAATAGGCGCCGTTGTGAAGGAGCCTCCCACTGGTAACCTTGGTAACTGGTCACTTTAACGATAACATTTTATTTACCTTATTTGTATTAGTACATGTAACGATTTATTTGCCTTGTGACCCTATAATCCCTATAATCCCAGCGGTAAGGTAAATAAATCACTCCAAAATAAAATTGAAATATTTAAAAGCTTTTCACAAACAGATTATAAAAGGAAACCATTAAACAGAGACCTTATTATGACTATTAGATTATTAATTTTATTTTATTAGTATTATACGCGCCACATATGGTGGGCATACTGAGCTCCATATAAATTCTAGCCTCTTAACCCTAGATAGCTAACGTTACTAGATGTGACTGATAAGCTAACTATTCGACTTTTTGACGAACACTTTTAAAATACATATTTAAATATTAGCAACTCTTTCATTGTACGCGTTCATTAATTATTAAATATTTGTAGGATATAAATTAAGGATATTTAAATCAAAAATTAATGCTTATCAAAGTTTAAAGGACAAAATAACAAATCTTAATAGCATATAGTTTCAAGAGATCAAAAAAAGGCATTTGACGTTATATGAACAAATATAGAAACTTTTAGTCATAAAAACTAAACTTTAATTCAAGTTTAGTAAAGAGATCATACAAAAGTAGTAGTAATAATACTTCAAATTAAGTATTTTTGCGCAATTTGCACAGAATGCTACTTTATGTTCACCACAAATAGGAACTTTGCAGCTATGACAATAATTTTTAGTCATGGGCCTTTTTTTGTTTGAATATAAGCTGCAGGTCTTTCTTTTTGATATTGTGGCTGTTCTGGAACTAGTTGAGTTTCTGAACCTGGTAGAATTTGGTCTTGCCTTCGGAATTTAGCAGTTTCCTCAAAACTCGTACCGAACACTTCTCTTATAATTTCTTTCAGTCTTAGCGGCATCGTTGATACACGGTTGAGTCACGGTTCGTTTAGCTTTTCATGTAACAGCTTCATAAACTTTCTGTGGAGTAGTGGTTTACCTCCATACAATATAGTGTTGTGGCAATAAATAATGTATGATAGCCGATATATCCAACATGTTGTAAAATAAACACATCGGCCATCGATTGGTTTTGCGGTTACACGACATGTTCGAACACATTTGGTCAAAAGTATCCACGCCTCCTTTTGTAGCATTGTAGAAATCTATCATGTTAGGCTTTTTGGACGACAAATTGATAGTTCCTTCTACATCACAAGAGGAGAGCAAGTAACCATTTTGCTTGGCTTTGGTTTGTATGATATCAGAGTCATCTATCAATACTCCATCTCCACATATGCTGTCATATTCCTCAGTTGTTGGCATATAATCTTCGTAATTCAACGCTTGAGCTATTTCCTCGTCGGTAATGAACGATCTCCTAGGCATTATTCACTGTAAACGCAATAACTAAAACACAATTAGGAAAAGTCAACACAAATAATAATCACTAAAAGTAACACAAAAGCTAACCATTCATCAAAATGACGACTAAGTTCTAGGTATTTCAAAAACTATACAACTTACCACCAAATCACGACCACCGTTCGACGCAGCTTGGCTCGGATTGAGTTGGTTCGACACCGCATGTAGGTACGTGTGACGTTTAAAAAGATATGGCCATATATTTATTCACTGTTCGTCGTTTTGACGAACGTTAGCTATCTAGGGTTAAGCGGGCGCGTATCACGAGTTGAGGAAGCCCGCATTTTGCACAATTACGAGTTGTGTTTTCTTATCCAGTATCGGCCATTTCGTCATTCCCAGCATAACCCCAACATCATCCATCCTTTACAAAATAAGAATGGAGGCACTTACTTGAAGTGTTCTTCTGCACAGACTTCTTCCCGTTTCGGAGCCCCGATTACGACTCCAGGCAGGCGAATCGTACAAAATACGTCGCGTTTTGGACTGTAGGTAGCACTGTTATAAGAATAAAACTACACTGGCCTGCAAAAGTAAGTATCACACTTTTCAAATTAATTTTTTTTCTTAACTATAGAAGGTAGAGATTTAAGATTAAAAACGTTTTGTTGCAAATTTTATATGCTTTAATTCTTAGAAACTAAAATAATACATTAGTAACATTTTTAACTTAAAAAAGTTAAAACAATGAAAATAGACATTTTTAGTTTAGTGTAAAAAAAAATCAACTAAAATGTATTACATGTTATTTAATTTTTAATAACTGGTATTGCCTCCTCGAGCTCTGATTACAGCTTCGAGCCGGTTTGGCATATTGAACACTAGGTTTCGGAGCCGATGTTGGGGAATATTCTCCCATTCTTCTACCAGGGCCTGCTATAGTGCCCTGAGGGTAGTAGGTGGTGGTCCGCGATTTCTGACTAGCCTCCCAAGCTCATCCCAGGCGTGTTCAATCGGGTTGAGATCAGGACTTCTTGATGGCCAAGCCATCACGCTGATACCGACCTCCTGAATATACTCTTGTACGATATGAGCCGTATGTGGCCGGGCATTATCATGCATCAGCATCGATCCATCACCCATATTTGCTAAATACGGCCCTGCATACTCACTGAGAATCTCTTGAGCATATCTTTGCCCAGTGAGGGTGCCATTTTCTATGGCTACTAGCTCTGTGCGACCTCCTGAAGATATGCCAGCCCATACATGTACACTGCCTCCACCGTATTGGACTCTTTCTGAGATGCAGGCTTGAAGGTATCGCTCACCAGGTCGCCTGTTTACACTTCGCCTTCCATCAGAAGTATAAAGGGAGAATCGAGACTCATCTGCAAACAAAACTCTTGACCATTCTTCTTCATCCCACTGCATGTGTTCACGGGCGTATCGCAGTCTCGCTACTCGATGCTGTCTCTCAAGTTTTGGGCCACTCGCTGGTCTTAGGGGTTTCAAATTTGCTTCAGCAAGTCTTCTTCTCACTGTTCTGTCACTAATGTAGTCCCTCCGGGTCTGAAGTAGCTGTTGCTGGACTTCAACTGCATTTTGGTGGCGATTTCTTAACACAGCGGAAATAATATAACGATCTTCTCGGGCACTGGTACACCTGGGTCTGCCATTACAAGGTCTCCTCAGATGGTGTCCAGTCTCTTTGTACCTTCTGGACCGTTCGTACCGTCGCACCCACCATTCTTGCAGTGCGACGCATACTGATGCCTAGTTCCAGAAAAACCATGATCCTAGCACATTCTTCAACCGAAAGAGGCATGATAAATAAATGTTATGTGCTTTTTAGCATAAATTTTTAAAACAAGACCCATCGATCTTGAAAAAAATTTAAAACAGAAAGAAAAATATGAATGGTAAAATTGTAATTCGGAAACGTCCACTTTGAAAAAGGAATGGTTTTGTTTTTGAAGATTTTTTTCAGCCATTTCTTAAGAGAAGGTTACCGACTACTTTTTATGTACAAAAAAATTCTCTTTGGAGTCCTTTTTATTTCAAAAGTATATCTTGTGAACTTGAAACGTTATCCCAATTTTAAAAGTGTGATACTTACTTTTGAAGGCCAGTGTAGCACCAAAACCAACATTAATACACCAAAATTACTCAAATTTTATCACAGCACTGCACAGCCGAAACAATTATTTTTGTATTCAACCACATAAAAGTGACTCAAATACATAATTATATGGATCATAAGCTGAGCTACAAAATATACTCAAATTAATAAATATATTTTAGTAAGCAAAAGACTCTGCCAGATTTCAACTCTGTGGTACAACACGTAGTAATGGCCGCACGTTCCAGACAAACAGAGGTTATAAGGTTCTATAAGGTTCTCTGTGGTCCACGTAGCTTTATATTCAGTGTAACACTGTCCGGAAACATTATATGAAAACCTTTGCTAATGTTGCTACAGATATGATGCTTATATAAAGAAAATTCCGATGTTATTTATAAATAGACAGACATTTTTTTGTAGATTTTAAAATTCATTGATTAATGAATTGAGTAGCAAATATTTTTATGTACCAAGTTGAAGGCTCGTTTAGGATTCATGAACAAAAAGAGCGAGCCAAAAAAAGCGTAGGAAACGGCACTATATTTTTGAAGACGTCCGGCGCATTTGAAACTCAGCGGTTTTATTTATGACAATAAGCGACGAGACGAATAGGGCGTTCAGCAGATGGTAATTGATACGCCTTGCCCATTACAATGCAGTGCCGCTCAGGACTCTTGCAAAACCCAAAACTCGTCACCCTGAGATATAAGATGTTAAGTCTCATTTGCCCAGTAATTTCACTAGCTACGGCACCCTTCAGACCGAAGCACAATAATGCTTGCACATTACTGCTTCAAGGCAGAAATAGGCGCCGTTGTGGTACCCATCCTGTGCAAAGGAGCATCCCACTGGTAAGATGATGATGATTAATCAGAGGTTCTTTTGCTGGTACCCATAATCTAGCCGGCATCCTGTGTAAGGGAGCCTCCCACTGGTCACTTATCTATTATGCTGTGTTCATATCAAATATCAGTTTTATTTTTCGTTTGGGTCCAAAAATACACTCATGTCATCAGTTAATCACGACGAAAAGTTGAGTTTTATTGAGAAACAGTGACATGAAACTCATTGCCACTCATTCAAATCATCATTAACAGTTGTAGCTTTTTACAAAATATTTAAACAATCTCTGCCAAGGAGACGCAATACAATAATCGATCGATTTAATTGTTATGATCAAAACTCATCATCATTTCAGCACGAAGACCTCGCTATTACCACTGGTCCTGCTCTGCCCTCATCCCAGATCGTCAGTCCATCTTGTGGGGGCCTACCAACACTAAATCTTCCGGTTTGTAGTCGCCATTCAAGGACTTTACTGCCCCACAGGCCATCTGTCCGTCGAGTTATGTGCCCTGCCCACTGCCACTTTAATTTCGCAACCTTATATTTGTTGTTAAGATTCATTTGCAAAACATTATGAAATCATTTGATGAAACATTCAAAGTAATATAATATGAAATTAGTATTGCATGAACGCTAGAAATGCTCTTTACAAAGTTGTTTTCAAAATGCAATCAGAGTGTGTACTACGCATATGTATACTGAAATAAGCGTCACTTTGACGGTAGTACAGAATAATAATTAATTCATGAATACTTCAGAGTATCGCAGTCCAAAACTGTATGAAATGTAGGACAGGTTTTTGAACAAGTAGGTTACAATAGTTATCATATAATATAAAGAAATATTATACAGCCTGAGACATATTTTACAAAATCTGAATTTATTTATGAAAATAAGAGACAAGACGAGCAGGACGTTGAGCTGATGGCAATTGATACGCCCTGGCCATTACAATACAGTACCGCTCAGGATTCTTGAAAAACACCATAAATTCAGAGCGGCACTACAACTGCGCTCTTCACCTTGAGATATAAGATGTCAAGTTTCATTTGCCCAGTAATTTCGCTGGCTACGGCACCCTTCAGACCGAAACACAGTAATGCTCACACATTACTGCTTCACGGCAGAAATAGGCGCCGTTGTGGTACCCATCCTGTGCAAAGGAGCATCCCACTGGTAAGATGATGATTAATCAGAGGTTTTTTTGGAAGAGGAATTAATACTACTTAATCGCAGTACTTTTGTGTATAGGTACATATAAATTTGAAGATACATTAGTACAGAGCTTTTTGATACGGATAGGCACATGTAAAGGCTATCCCAAACACATATAATCTTTGCACAATACATGGATTATAATAGCGTTGTCTCATATACAAAATTATGAAATTTTCCGGGCGGCTTATTACATTTTCCATGTCGGACATCACGTCAGATAACAACTTGTCGTGACACATCCAGCCGTTACCCGCTGAGTGAAATAATTCATAATTTGATTCCAGTTATGAGTGTGCCGCTCTATTTAAAGGTATGGAAATTACTAATAAAACTCAGACTAATGTCAACCCCGAATTTATAAACATCGCTTTGATGCGATCTTAGCTTAAGCTTAAGGCAACCGTTACGACCACTTAAGAAAAACTCACACTATAATCCGAAAAAAATGGAAATCATCAATTCTTATGTCATAACAACTGTAGTTCGAAGTTTTAAAATTACCGTGTAATACATGCATCGGTGTAGTTTGTTGATTTCTGTCATTAACGTAGCTCATAGCTGTCACGCATCTAAAAGGCGTTCCGTCCAAAGAGAATGTAAATACTACGTAATAAGAGGCGGGAATCTAAGAAGTTTTTACTTAGAATGTAAGAAAATTGAAATTTAGTTTAGTACGAAATGTGCAGTCATTTGACATAAGTCTGTAATAGTAGATGGCGATTGGCGACGAAGTATAATCCGGCTAAGTTTGAAAGCGAACAGTTGCTTATAACGTAGTGGATTTCTCCTATCTTCGTTTTTACAAGATTATAGCCGTCATCTGTCAATCTGTCAATGACTGCACATTTCATACAATCGAGTGAAACACCTGGGGTCACCAGGTGCTCTTCGGAAATTCTTCCGAAACGTTAAGAAGTTAAGTGACTTCTTTGAGGAGCTTGGCTGGCCTCTACCACCCTCGCACGCAAAATAGGCGCATATGACGTCGAGTTGCGGAAACCGCCCGTATGAAGAAGAAGCAGAAGAAAGTAAACAGTAACCATTTACCGATTGCCACTTATTTCAATAAAACTAATAATCAAATAAGTTTTGCATGTAGGCAACAGCCTACTTTAAAAAAAAATATTTGCGTTCGAAGACCATAAAAACATCTAAATATTTTCAAAGATATTTTTCGTTTTAGCAAAAAAATGATAGACTTACAATTTTTCAAACTTTGATGTATCTTCAGAGATACATTGCCAAGAAAAGGGTCATAGAACACTTTTTTACAATATTTATACGAAAACTTCGCACCTAAATATTAACAATTGCAACCCATAGTTCCATCTTCCAAGCATCCAACAAGAAAAACTACCCCAAAATTAAGAAAAACCCTAATATAATATTGACACAAAATATTATCTTGCCCCATTCTAGGCATAAGCCGTGTAGCTTGCAAGACAACGATATATTTAATACGATAGCCTTACTCGTATACACCAATAAACATCCATGACTCGGAAACAGACATGAATATTCATCGTATTAATGTTTGCATCTCCCGGGATTCGGGACCTCTAGCTCAGTGGGCAGGGTCACTAACCATTGGGCTGGGGTCGCCACTTGACACATTCTGTCAAATAACCGCACTTTATCTTATTAACAAATATGCAGGATATCCTCGCATTCCTGTTGATTTTCCTCCGTAACATTGTAGTAATTTTATTATTTGACGTCCAGCTATATATAAATATACATATAAACATATTATCAA
Source organism: Leptidea sinapis (assembly GCF_905404315.1). Taxonomy (NCBI): domain Eukaryota; kingdom Metazoa; phylum Arthropoda; class Insecta; order Lepidoptera; family Pieridae; genus Leptidea; species Leptidea sinapis. Next base: position 8,841,907 of record NC_066289.1, read on the forward strand.
TGCGAAACACAAGATAATATATAAATATATTATCTTAAGGTTCGTATACTCAGGCGAATATAGAAGAACCCAGGATCTTGGAGAAGAGGTTAGGAAGAATACCGGTTTTCCCCTTTAATCCTATAATTCCTTTTCTTCTCAACTGAGTAACCCTTTATTAAATACGGTCCACTCAAAGTTTCCTGGCGCAACCACTTATTATAGTAATAAAAAAAACCGCGTGGTGACGTGGGACACCGGATAGGGACGAATATTTTTATGCATATAAATAGTTAAGATAGAATCATAAATGACGTTTACAACAGCAATATTTCAGGAGAACATACAAGGGAAATGCTAGTAGGTAACGCTTGTTGATCTTGGTATATAAAACCGAACCTGTAACGCAAAATAAACATTATTAAAGTTTATTATTGGGCCTATGAGCAAAGTTATTCAATATCGGGGACTTCGTGCTAAACATTCCAAGCATACAAACGGATTATGAATTACATATTATAATAGAATGGATGTAGTTTTGGTTCAACTATTCACATTGGTATGAGTGTGCTTTTAGGTGTGTGTGTTTAAATATGACTATCATGATCAAACAGGAATTAAACATTAGGGCTGCGAATTATAGAGAACACTTACTTATAATTTGCTCAGACTTTACTCGCGTAAAACTTAGCCGGGTTCAAGATCAGCACAAACTTTGATTTTATATTTATTAATCATTTGACAGCTGTGATTATGCTAAGACAGACCAATAGAAAAGTATAGCGCGCGTTACAATATACACAGTACATTGTCGAAATAAATGTTTGCAATAGAAAGTAAACTATAACAGTATAACAGCCAGTTGAACTGTCGACGTACTCCCGCCCAAACAGGTAAGAAAATTTTTAAAAATAATGTATTTTATGGTTATTATATGCATGTTTTTGTTAAATTATGAAATATAATTGTTTTTCTATTAAATTAAATAATTTGCAGTATAAATAATTATCTGGTGGGTGATTTTATTCACATTTTAAATGGATGTATCTCGTCGTGTACATTACCAAGTGTCCAACAGTATTGTGTTTGTTTGGGCTGTATCTCGTGGTACACACTGCCAACATCTCTAAGAAATTTTACAGAATCTTCCTGTATCTACACGTGCACACTGCCAAACCCATAAGCGATTCATTATGCATTAAAAAAGGTTAGCTTATTTTCTGTTTTTTTTTTGTGTAAATAAGTATGTGCTTTCAATGGGCAGAAAAATACTTGCTTTGGTTCCAGAACCCAATCAATCATCAAATGATGTGGAAAATTCGGAGTCTGAGCACTACAGTTATGAATCTTCACCGGTTCGTTTGCTTCTTTCTTCGCTGCAAAATCTTCACTAACTTTCTGATGATCAATGTGACCTTGGAAAATTGCAAATGATATCCTATTCCAGCCCTTTAGTACCAGCAAAACCCTTTATTGGAACCATTCCCATGGACTCTTCAGCTCAAGATTCTCTTCTACTTGTATTTTTGTCATACCAAAAGATCTAGGATTAACAGAATAGTACCTGAAACACCTGAGCCATCGCCACCAACAGAAGTAGCTTCAACATCATCATCCAACATACAGAATAAGCGTTCAAAGCAGTCAATATTAGCTGTAAAGAGACTAGCACCTATACAAAGAAAGCAATTAAATGTCTATTGGGTAAACAAGAAAGGAGACGGATACCCTTTCATACATTATTGAGCCAAGATGTAAAAGCATCACTGAGAATTTGAGGATTTTTGGTAATCTGAAAGCAGGGTTATAGGAGGTGAGGTTATAAAAACTGAGGTTTTGTAAAATTGAGATTATGCAATATATGGGCAACAATCTATATTAAAACAGCTGATTTTTGAAATGTGATTGTTTTTTTGTTGTACGAAAATGATCGTACAAGTTTAGCAATATCGGAAATCAAATAGAAAGAAAGCAAATATCAATAACACAACGGGAAACACTCAAATGGCAAATCGCGTAGGTATGCACAAACGATACTACGAAACGAGTAATTGACAATTGACATTCTAGACAATTCTGTGGCTGTCACTGTCAGCACAGATAAAAAATGCAGAACGAGATTCAGAATCGACTTTTTCTTCGATCGATTTCTTTGCAATATTAAGTTGATATATTTTGTTTTAACTAAATACATTATGTTATGTTAATTATAATGTATTTTTTAGGTACTTTTATTGAATTAATCATCTGGTTCAAGTGGTTTTGGGTTGAATTTTATGAACTCATTCACATTAATCGATTATAGTAATCGATATTCCATTTAAATCGTGAATTTTAAGATAATGAAAACTTAATTTTGAGATTTATCGTTTTCTAGATTGTGAATTAGGGTAATTTTGAACTTTGAACTCAAGGCTGAAATATATAATAAAGAGTTACCAACTACGAACAGTATTAAAAGGCCACTAGAATATTTCCATTATCTCCTCGATGAGAACAAAGTAATTTATATTCAACTCAAATGATCGGGCGCTCTCTTAATTTTTCAAAGCAAGTTGGTAAATAAAATTATTGCAATTAATTTGCATGTGGGAAATGTGAATTACGATTGCGTGATGCAGAAAAGAAGCTTTTAACCGACAAAGCTCTAAAAAAAGGACGAAGCTATCAAGTCGTGTTCAATAAAAATAAAGTATGCATTCTAAAATGGCATGATAAAAAAGTTGTCACCGTTGCTGGAAGCTATGAGGTAGAGACGCCAGTTGGTCAGCTGTCCTGAAATCATCAGGCACTACAAATCGCACATGGGAGGAGTAGATCTTACGAACATGTTGCTTTCCCTCTACAGAACTGCAATGAAAATTCGTAGGTGGCACTTGCCAATATTTTCACAGATCTTTGCTATGTGCGTAAATAATGGCTGGATTTAATATATGATGATGTAATACAAGGCCTACTGAATTCAATAACTATCAAACAAACTTCGTACTGCAAGGCCAACTACTACGACAGATTTGATCGATATAATAATTTTCCGACATTTGGACCCAAGGGTCGATGCAAACTTTGCATAAAAGGGCAGACCATGTGCATGAAGTGCGGTATGAGACTATGCCTTCTGCCCGTCAGAAATTGTTTTTTTTTTAATTTCCATAGCAAGCATACCTGAGGAAATCTCATTTTGTCATATTATTTTTTCTCAGAGAAGCTTTTGTAATTTTGTTTATTTTTTCAACAGAAATGACAGTTTAAGTATGTTATTTTCTTTATATTTTAACAAAACGAACTGATTTTTGATTAAAAATGCAATCTTTTTACTTCTTTTGCTAACCAAGTTATTTAACAATGAAGTCATATGTAACCTGGCCATGTATCTTTAGAGATACATTAAAATTATAACATATTATGAAGGACTCTTGGCACTGTATCCCACAGGATACATGTGTTTTTTTTAAACTACTCACATCGGATTTTTTTCTGTATTTTTCTAGGCATCTTTGGGACACAAAATTTACGCCATATAAAAATTTTAATTATTATGATATTCAAAGATTTTTTTCTCTGCCAGGTAAAGGGATAATAAATATATAGTAAAAGGAAAGGCATTTATTTTCTCAAAATTGATTCCTTAGAATCCTTTTTGATGTAATTTCTAATATACTACATACTACTACCGCTTCGGAAGCAAATGGCGCTCCGAGAAGAAGAAGAAGCGGTGCAAGAAACTATCCTAGCATTCTATTTTTGCGCTCTTTTTAATTAAATATACAAATACAAATATTTTATTTTGTCTCAAAAGAAAACGTATTATACAGAAAGCCATGTACAAGTTACTACAAAGTTACATACTGATAATACCTACTATACAACATTATACATCACAACCATTAGGTACATACATTAAAAAGTTTACATAGGTACTTAAGTTTGGTAAATGAATCTAGACATGTAGTTGTTACTGCTAGTACTTCTTAAATAAACTAGGTACGTACAGATAGTAGGTTTATGTAAAAGAGACATAAAAGCTTGTGCCTTTTTCCACAAAATATCTATTTTGCTGGAGATTAGGTAAGTAGTCTACATTATGACAACAATCTACTAGTACATGGCTGGGCTCTAACTCTTAACTAAGTTTCCCTGTGTTTAGGATATTAGTACTCCCCGTGTATCGGTCGGTTATTGCATAGTTCAAGAATGTGTGGGTTTGACTATTATAATGCACAATATGAGTAGTAGTTTAAAAATTTAGAGAAAGAAAAACAAATAAATAAAATAATATAGTATTCCATGTAAGTAGGTAAAATATGATTTAAAGGTATGAGTAGTAATGAGTAGGTAAATATGTAGGTAGGTAATTATACCATCAGATAATTATCTAAATACCTACTAGTGAAGGCTTATTATTGTATATTTTAGTATAGGTGTGGAATATAGATAGATACAATATATTCTAAAGGAATATGTGATTATCTGCTTTTACGGTAGGTATCTAAATTATTACCTTTGTTGATTTAAATTAACAAAGTTTAAATGTATCGGTATGCCTTTTGAAATAAAAGTATTAATTATTAATACCGTATACTAATTAAATTATTACTTTTTTAGGTCAGCTCAAGTAATGTAAATAATACGTGTAATGTGATGTATAAGTAAAGTAAAATTATTTTCGGTACATACCCAGACCATTTCGGCAGTTTAATAAGGTAGCTAACCTGATTCACATCTTTGGTATGTTACAGTTAATTAATTAACAGGATGTCTACCAATTAATAATTAAACACACTACATTATTAGCACAGTTTCTAATAAAAATGGTATTCATTGCGCAAAATAATCTTTACTTCACTGTTGTATCAAAATTAGATGTACCGTCAATAAAACAATAAGTGTGTTGATACGGACATGAATCGACACATTATTAGCAGCTACTAGAAGCGACAAGATGCAGTTATTAGTTTTAGTTTATATTTTTTTTTTAATTCTTTTTTTTTTTCATTTTTTTGTGTGAATTTTATTTATTCATCCTAAAGGAGATTTACTTACTAAGGAGAGTCCTGTAATGTTTTTAAAAGTGTTACGTTATAATTTCTAGCGATGCTTCAGTTTCTCTGTAGTCTTTTGTAAGAAACCAGTTTTGAACTTCATTTTTGAGTTTATTTCTAGTCATTTCAAAAATCTTTATTTATTTTATTATATAGAGAACTTGATAAAAAAGGGATTTGTTTATTAGTAAATTTTGTTCTATTTGATGGAATTTGACAGACATTATGTCGCAGACTTTTTTGGTTTATTTGTTCACGTATTGTGTTATACGGGAGTTGATTATGTTTATATAAAAGCACATGTAAAATATACAGCTGTCTCACGCTCATTAGTCTGTTGTCACGGTACAGCTGCTTTGTAGGATGTCTAAATCGTTTAAAAAGCATTACTTTAAGTATGCATCTTTGGGCCCGTTCTATACTTATTAGGTATGATCTAGGGGCTCCTCCCCATACGGGGAGGCAATAAATTAATAGCGATTGGACCAGAGATACATAAATCTTTTTAATAAGTTCCGGATCAGCAACAAGTCGTAAGCTTTTAAAAATGTATATTAGCTTCCGAATTCTACTTGTCTGATTATAGATATGTATGTCCCATCTCAGGTGTCTATCTAGATAGACTCCTAAGTACTTAATATGGTCAGCTTTTTCAAGATTTGGACAATTGCAAGAGACAGATCGATTTGGAAAATGATTACAGGAATGTATTTTAATCTCATAATTCTCATCGGGACTGATTCTGCTTGAAATTGAAAAGGGGACGTACTTCGTTTTGTTTACATTTAGGGCCATTATATTAAGTTTCAGCCATTTAGCTACTCTGCACAGTCCTTTTCTTGCTATTTCCTTAACGTCTGCCCATGAACTTCCTGAAAATATTAATGCAGTGTCGTTGGCATATGTTGAAATGACAGTGTTAGGTAGTTGCATGTTACAAAGCTCGTTAATGTATATAGTGAATAGCGTTGGCCCGAGTATGCTTCCTTGTGGAACTCCACAATCAACAGTGACCTCGTCACTTAGATAATTATCAATTCTTACTGTCTGTTTGCGTTTAGTAAGGTAGCTCTCAAAAAGTTTTAGCTGAAGACCCCTTATACCGATTTGCTCTAGTTTGTGTAAAAGGTTGGGAACAGAGACAGTGTCGAATGCCTTCATGAGATCCAAGAAAATGCCCAAATACTTTTTACGTGAATCCAGTTTATTGACTAACTCAAAAGTAATTTTTGTTACAGCGGTAACAGTTGATTTTTTGGGTCTGAAACCAAACTGATTATTCGATAGTAAGTTTTTAATTTCTAGGTATATCATCAGCTTTTTGTTTTTGATTTTTTCTATGATCTTGGATAGTGCAGGTAGCAAGGAGATTGGACGATAGTTCGAAGCACTATTTCTCTCTCCACCTTTATAAATGGGACATATGATAGATTTTTTCAATGCAGTGGGGAAAACTCCTGTCATGAAACAAGTATTGCAAATATGTGTAATTGATTTACAATTTTTATAAAAATCATTTGATATTCCGTCCCATCCTGGAGCACTTTGAGATTTGAGAGAATTAATTGTGCTGATAATTTCTGATTCAGTTACAAGAAAGAGAGCAAACGATGATGCAGGAATTGTAGTAGGTATGTATGTATTAGGTATTTCACTGTCGTTTTTGGACATTACTTCTCCTGAGAGACTAGCAGTTATATCTGCTGCAAGGGAGGATCCTACTGTGGCAAAGTATTTATTTACAATATTTACAGACTCAGTAGAAGAAGAGGATAAGCTGAGTAGTTCCTTACATTCGTTATTTTTACCACTACCTATATTGCAGATTTGTTTTATGTTATGCCACATATCTTTAGGTTTATGTATGGAATTATTTAGTAATTTTCGTTCAAATTTCCGTTTGGCTGTTTTGAGGATGGAGTTACACATATTACGGCACTGTCTATAAGTCTTTTGTAATTCACTGTTATTAGGGGCTTTACGGCACTTTTTATGCAGATTGTCTCGCTTCCGGATTGATCTAATTAGACCTGGGGTTATCCAGGGCTTTATTTTTCATATAGCACTCGCAACTCTCTTTAGCACAGTATTTTATTTGATAACATTTGATAGGTAGCTGAGAAACCTATTCGTTGCTACATCAGCATCTGCAGAATCAATAATGAATTTCCAGTCCGTGACTAGTAGCTCTGCTAGAGCAGCTTCATAGTTAACTCTTTTCACAGTTTTATATTCAGTATTAACTCGCATTATAGATTTTGAGATGTTAAGTAAGACTGACGCATGATCAGTGACATCTGTATTAATCACAGCCACAATATTTTCTCGCCGTGTTTTAAGCATAATATGATCTAAGCAGCTGTTGTTTCTGGTGCTAAAAGTATGTCCAGGTAGAATACCATGGCTAGCAACTAGGGATAAAAGTTCATCCGCTTGTGCTTTAGTGTTGATATTATCAGGACTGATATTAATATTGATATCACCTACAATAATTATATTGTTAAACATTTTATGCTGTACCAATAATGAATCTAAGGATGAAATGAAATTGCTTGTATCTCTGAATGCAGGCGGCCTATAGATACAGATTATGCATGTATCTTCATTTGTGAAAATCAGACAGTTCGCCTCAAGGAGATGCGGTTCACTTACCGAAAAAGACAATTCAGTCTTAACGTAAGTCACTAGTCCATCATTTTGGTTTAGTAGTCGTGAGGTCTTATAAGATTTGTATCCAGAAAGCACTGGGTTAGTCCTATCCCTACAAAGCCAACACTCTGTAAGTATTATGATATCAATATTTAATTTCATTCTTGATAACAAAACATTTAGTTCATCAATGTTCTTATATATGCTTCTAATATTTTGTGTAATTATAGTCAGTGAGTCGTCATTGCTTTGTGTGATATACCGGTTACACTCCTCTGCATTCTCAATACTAACGGCCTTGGATATTGACAAATGGTCGATGTCCAAGGCCAAGTCAACTACTTCTGATGACATAATCAAGTTATATCAGTGAGTGTTAGGACCTCTGCCATTGTGTTTTTTTTTTATTTTATTTTATTTGGGACACAAAACAATTACACACTAGATGATTACATTAGAGGAAGAAATAACATAAATAGTACTGAGTGCATAACCAACGACAATGTCCACGGGTTACTATTTAAGTGTTAGGTAACAAGAAAGAAAAGTAGTTATTACAAACAGATGTTGCTTACAATATTATTATGATGTTACATATAAGTCTCCAATGAGAATATTTAATTTCATAACAATGAGATTTAAGTTTAAATTTAATTAAATAACATTAATTAAGTTGATGCTGTTTCAATGTGCTATTAATTGCTGATTTGAATTGTCGTTCCGATATACCTAATATGTCAATATCTGAAAAGATTTCATTGTATGTGCTAAATAGGCGTTGCAGAGGCGCGCGTTTGCCGGAGTTGGTTCGAATTGGGCTAACTGCAAAAAGGGGACGCTTACGTACACTGCGCTGACATACAACTCTTGGGACCTGGAAGTTTAGATTGTGTACTAAATCACTGCAGTCATATTTGTTGTTACATAATCCATATAGTGTTTTAGCCCCAAGAAGTTTCCTTCTGGTCTTTAGGGTCTGTAAGTTATATTTTTGTAGCAGATCGGGATATGATAATTTAGATCGGTAACATCTATAATGAGTCGATTTTAGAAATTTACGCTGTATAGTCTCAATCATATCGGTATATTTACTGTACAGAGGATCCCAGACCTGTACAGCGTATTCAAGTTGAGGACGTATTAGTGATTTGTAAAGTATTATATATGTTGTATGTTGTTTAAACTGGCGGGATACGCGCATGACCAATCCAAACATCTTATATGCATTGTTTACAATATTGTTGATGTGCTGGTCTAAATGTATTTTAGAGTCAAGCTGTATGCCAAGATCACGGACACTGCACATTTTAGCTAGATTTGAACTGCAAAGGGAATATTGGGAGGTAATAATATTTCTTTTTTTAGAAAACGTTATAGAGTGGCACTTGGGAATGCTCAGGAACAATTTATTTGCGTTGCAATAGTCGGTGAGTCTATTTAAGTCCTGCAAGAGAATAGTGTCAGAAGGATTTGATATGGTTTTATATAACTTCAGGTCGTCTGCATAAAGTAAGAATTTTGAATTTAGGAAACATGTGTGAATATCATTAATAAATAGAACGAATAAAAAAGGTCCTAAAATAGATCCCTGAGGAACACCGGATGTTACATTAACAGGTCGAGACTCATAACCACTAATTACGATTTTCTGGGTACGTTTAGTAAGATAGGATGCAAACCAACGAAGCAGGTTGCCTTTTATGCCATTGTAGGAGATTTTATCCAATAATATTTTGTGGTCAACTTTGTCAAACGCCTTTTGAAAATCTGTGTAAACAGTATCGGTTTGAATATTTTGATCAATGTTATGGAAAAGAGAGGTCTTGAATAAAATTAAATTTGTTGTGGTTGATCTTCCCTTGACAAAGCCATGCTGTTGTTCTAATATACTGTTGTGAAGTAGGGGGTAAATTTTATCATGTACAAGACTCTCAAAGACCTTTGACAAAGATGACATTATTGAGATAGGGCGGTATTTTTCAACATTTCTTCTAGGTCCGTTTTTATGAATCGGAACTAAATTTGCATGCTTCCAAACGCTAGGGAATGTTCCTTCATTCAAACATTTATTAAATATTATTTGTATTGGATAGGAGATGGTTTCCTATGTATTTTTAAGAAACCTAGCTGGAATTCTGTCAGGTCCCGGACCTTTTGAAGGGTCCAGAGATTTCAGTTTAATTTTTATATCTGATAATGTGACACTCAGATTACTTACATTAGTGTTATTAGTGTTTGTGCATAAAGGGGAGGCCCAGTTATCTAAATTAAGACTTGATGGCTCATAAGAAGATTCAAAAAAAGAAGAAAACATATCGCAAATAGTTACAGGATTACTAGAGGAGAAGTCCTTGTATGTCATATGATGTGGAATACCAATCTTTTTTTTACTGTTGGCTACATAGTTCGAAATATTTAATGGTAGAGTGAACACTATCCTCTACAGAATTAATGTACCTTTTGTAACATAATCCGCATTCTTTCTTGAAACGTCTTCTAAACATGGAGAAAGTTTCATAATCCGAGATATTATTATATTTCTTCCACCTACTCCATGCTCGGGATTTATTTTTAAAAATGTGTATTAGAGACGGTGAAAACCAAATGGGAAATTGCACATTTTTAAGATTTGAAAGCGGTATGTGATTTTTAATAGTAGTATTAATGATTTCATAAAACTTTGCTACGGATTGCTCGCAGGATGTATCTTTTAGTAACGAGTCCCAGTCAGTATTGTCAATCTTCTTGTTAATTGATATATAGTCAGCTTTATTAAAATTATACCTCATAACCTTTTTCTTTAGTAGTGGAGTAAATATATCAAAAAATGTTAAAATATATATGGGTGGATGGTGTGCATCAATACTAACTAGAGATTTACTGGGTTGCAATATTTGACAGTTCACACTGCTAATGACTAGGTCAAGTAATTTGTTCAAGTGATTTTTAAATGGGTTGTACTGAAAGCTATTAGTAAATGACATAAACTGTTGCAAATGAATTCTGGGTGTCGTTAGTGGGCATTTATCGGATATATCTATGTGATCCTGAGACCTAATCCAGTCAATAGATGGCAGATTGAAGTCACCAACAATAATGAACTTATTAACGGAACTCTTGTTCATTTGGTTTGCTAATGTGTCAAGAAAATTGACATAGACATCATCAGATACATTTGGCGGGATATAAATAGCTATAATAATGTTAAATACATGGGGGTTAGCACTTGGTAGTTGTAAAGCAACACACTCAATTGGATAAGCACTTACCATAGATGGATGCATTGGAATGGAATGGAGGTGTTCAAGCACTGCTATTAGAACTCCTCCACCATCTTTTTTGTTAGTTATGGAGCGGTCTCTGTCATGCCTGAACACACAGTAACGGGAGTTAATAAATTCAGAATTATTTTTATCAGGTATAAGCCATGTCTCTGTAAGTAAGATAATGTCATAGCAGTTAGTCAATATGTTAGTGTAAAGTGTGTGTAACTTTGTACGAATGCCCCTGCAGTTCTGATAATAAATACTAAGCGTGCTTTTATTAGCCATTGGATATTATGAAAATAATAATAGAGGTTTTAACTATAGAATTAATAGACATAATATGTATAGCACATTGAAACATAATTGAGTCAAATCTTTTAATTATCCCTTTCTGAAATATGCAAATTAAAATTGAGAGATTATAATAAAGAGTCATTTGAAAATCTACTGCTAATTTTTTTATAAACACATAACAAGGTAATAAGGATATAAAGCATATTCCTAAATTTATTAAATACCACCTACCAATAAGTTCCAATACCACAAATATTAAAGTAAATATCCTAGTCATTATGTTGGGACAAACAGGATTTAATTTAAGTTGACAATTCTGATAGAATTGTGTGTTACAGAGATTGCTGAGGAGACCGTACTTGGTGCCATCTAATTCGCTGAACTTCTTATCATTAGAGTATCTGATTTGTACATAGTATAAATATAATTTTTTAATTATATTAGGAATACTTATATTTAAACTAAAACGTGTAATACTATAAATAAAACTATAACATGCTACAGGGTGAGTATTTTGATAGCCTGCATATGTTTTGGATTTACAGGTTAGTCACAAGATATTCACTTTACCAGTCTCCTTTAGGGAGTCTAGTTGTTCAGTGCTGCGTAAGAGAATAACCGTTGACTCTTCAGTTTTCTTAATGAAAACTTTACCATTTTTCACCCAGCAAACTTATAGTTCTCTGCTTTTGCCAGCATTCGAGCATGATAGTACAATAGTTTAGCATAAGGTGTTAAGAGCTCAGACATATATATTAAGGAACGCGTCATACCTGGCACTCCTGGTTCATCTGCATTTAATTTATTATCTGTATGGACCTTGATATATTTTTTATAAGATGATAAGAACTTTTCTTTTTTGGTGGTGTTGTTAAATTCTGCAATTATGTGCATCTTTTCTTTATTTTTATTATGTAATCGGTGAGCAGTTCTTATGTCTCCGTCGTGGATATCTTCTTTGATTTTGGCTCCAATGCTGTTTAAAATTTGCAGTACATCTTCATCTGGAGTTACAGGAACGTTTCGTATTTCGACATGGTTCATCCTCTGCAACCTTTGAATGGTTTCCAATTGCCCCTGCATATATTGTATGATAGAGACGTTTCTTTTATTTATTTTTTGTAAATCTTCGACTTTAGTGGCCAGTTCCTCAAATTTAATTTCGTTTGCGGCATCACGCACTGCCATCTCCACCCTTAGTTCATCGAACTTGGAAGCAAATTGTTCTCGCATTTTTTTAAATTGAGAGTTCATATCAGCTGTAAGGGTCGCTATCGCTTCTAGGATGGGTTCAGCTTTCCTTTTGCGTGTTAGATGAATAGGTTTTTCTTTAGTTGAGACTGTCTCCGTGAGGTCACTCAATGATGACGATTTTACTGGAGAACGCAGCATCGTATTAATTTAATGCCACTTCCAGTCTTCAGTATATCTTTGATCGGGTCCGGCGAATAGGCGGAATGCGTGCAACACAAAACACGTCTACGTCTTTACCGGTCGAGAACGAGAAGGAGACAATGTTGTATCGTCATTGCCGATGCATATGTCATATGCCTCTTAAGCCACACATGCGCAGATATGCAGTCCAAATTGTGCGACCTGTGCGAGGAAGCAACGAGACTTATAAGGGAGACTCAAGAAATGAGGTGTGGGGCAACGAGCTCAGGTCCGTTGCTCACTGGCACAGAGGTAGTGGAACGCATCCACAAATTTTCTTATCTCAGGAGCTGCTTGTCAGAGACTGGAGGGACTGAAGAGGATATCATTTCACGAATCGCCAAAGCACGAGCAATCTTCGCACGGCTCCGATCCGTATGGCAATCACGGAAACTAACACGGAGAATTAAGCTCAAAATATTCCGGTCTGAAGACCATATTGAATTATGGGTGTGAGACGTGGAAGGTCACCAAGTCCATCTCTTATCAACTTCAGGTCTTCGTTAACCGATGCCTTCGAAATATCCTCGGTATTCACTGGCCCGACAAAATTTCCAACGATCATCTTTGGCAACGCTGCCAATCGACAAACAAATAAAACGCCACAAATGCAGCTGGATAGGCCACACACTCCGGAGGGATCCCAACCATATACCGAAGCAAGCCCTAGATTGGAACCCTCAAGGAAAACGCAAACGTAACCGTTCAAAGCAAACCTGGTGTCGTCAATGACAGTCTCATTGACGAAGCGAGGGACATCGGAAAGACCTGGAGTGAAATTAAGAAAGATGCTCAGGACCGATCGCGATGGAGATGCACTGTGGATGCCCTCTGCCCCAGCTAGGGGATACAGGAATTTAATGATGAATGACTGTCATTGCTATTACTGTAAAATAATCATAATCTAGTCCCAGGTTGTCCGATCACTTAGATATTCAGCTGTGGAGTAGTAGGATTTACGACAGAGCCATTTTTTAATAAAACATTTAAAATATTCTCGCCCGGGCTGCCCCTCATATTCTGGGGAGGGCACAGTACCGCGCATGTCAAAGGACAAACAGGGCAGCACCACTACGGCACCCCGCTCCACACTTAATTTAGACTTTTGTAACATTAGGGGAAATCACTCCAATTTAAACGCCGTTCACCACCACCTTGAGACGGCGCAGCCGGCCTTGTGTTTCCTTAAGGAGAGGCAAATATCTCGACCTAGCGATACGTCATATTAAACGTACCCCGGGTACAAAATTGTGCACAATTTTTTGCCTCATGCCGGGGTATGTGTGTACGTTAGGGAGGATATCTACTGTCGCCGTCTCGGCAATTTTGAGGGTAGGGACCTGTCTACTCTCTGGCTCCGCGTAGATTTAGAGGACCGCGTCCGCATCTATGCATGTGTCTACAGATCCCATAGTGGTAAAGCAGAAATCCATCATCTCATAGGCTGCGTTGAAGCGGCAATTGACAACGTGCTTGCACAGATCCCCTCCGCTGAAATGGTAGTCTTGGGTGATTTCAACGGGCACAATGCTGAATGGCTTGGATCACGTACCACAGACTACGCAGCGCGATCTGTGCATAATTTTGCATTGGCGTATGGTCTGTCCCAATTGGTTGAGCCGCCAACGCGGCTCGCGGATGTGGATAGCCACATGACGTCCTTATTAGATCTTCTGCTGGCTACAGATCCCGATGGTTACCAGGTCTTTGTCGACGCCCCTCTCGGAACGTCCGACCATTGCCTGGTCAGGAGTGTAGTGCCTATCCGACGCCAACTTCGCAGACCACCAGCGACCCGCCGCGTTTGGCACTACAAGTCAGCAGATTGGTATAGGATGCGTTCCTTTTTTGCATCCTACCCTGGTTCAAGATTTGTTTCCCTTCAGATGATCCTAGTGCCTGCTCCGTTGCAGTAGCCGATGTGATACTACAGGGCATGGATATTGTTATACCAAGCTCTGTAGTACCGATCGGTTGCAGATCACAGCCCTGGTTCGATGCGTCAGTTAAAGTAGCATCTGACTGCAAAAACAGGCGTATCGAACTTGGTTTGCGGCGCTGGGCACAAAGGATCCAAACTGCAAAGTTCTTAAGAGGAAATATAAACGTGCCTCCAGATTTTTTGAGTGGCAAATTGCCCGTGCGAAATCGAAGCACGTCGTCAAAATCGGCGAGCAGCTTTCCAGTTACCCGACCGGAACACGCAAGTTCTGGTCTATGTCGAAAGCTGCTCTTGGTAACTTCAACCAGCCGTCCCTGCCGCCATTGCACATGAGCCCCTGGCCTATACGGCAAAAAAGAAAGCCGATCTCCTGTGCGCTCTTTTTGCCTCCAACTCAACTCTTGACGACAACGGAAAAACACCGCCGACCATCGCGCGGTGTCAGAGCTCTATGCCTGAAGTACAGTTCAGACAAAAACTGTTAGGTGAGCTCTGTTTTCGTTGGATGTCACGAAGTCGAGTGGGCCGGATGGCATTTCTCCAATCGTGCTTAGAACGTGTGCCCCTGAGTTTATGGCGGTGCTAACGCACTTATTCCGGCCCTCTTATTCAAAAGGCGTAGGTCCCTTACTCATGGAAGTCAGCCCTTGTCCATCCGATCCAAAAAAAAGGAGACCGGAAAACTTCAGGCCTATTGCTATTACCCCTCTGCTCACCAAAATCATGGAAAACATAATCAACCGCCAGCTCTTGGTACACCTTGAGGGTCACCAGTTGATCAACGACCGACAGTACGGCTTTCGCCATGATCGGTCAGCAGGTGATCTTCTGGCATAGCTAACACATAGATGTGCGGCGGCTATTGAAAGCAAGGGGGAAGGCTTGGCAGTTAGCCTGGATATAGCGAAGTCCTTTGATCGTGTATGGCACAAGGCACTCCTCTCAAAACTTCGGGGACCCTGCGCTCTGTGAACGGCTGGATCACTTGGTGTTGCGTAGAGACGTCGCTTCATTGTGTATCTTCTACCGCAGCTCTTTGGAACACTCCCCGTGATACATTTATCACTGTTAGAGTTAGAGCTGTTTAAACTGATTCCTGCCGCCCAATTCCACCTTCGCACGACACGCCACAAGTTAGAATATCATCCCCACCATCTTGATGTGTGGTGGTCCTCCACAGTGCAGTTTTCAAGGAGCTTTCTTCCACATACTACAAAGTTGTGGAATGAACTTCCTTGTGTGGTGTTTCCGGGACGATACGACATGGGTACCTTCAAAAAAAGCGCGTTCACCTTCCTAAAAGGCCGGCAACGCTCCTGTGACTCCTTTGGTGTTGCAAGAGATTGTGGGCGGCGGTGATCACTTAACAACAGGTGCCCCTACGCTCGCTTGTCCATAAAAAAAGGCAGCTTTGTCAATTGAACCTTATGGTAACATATAATTTGCATTAATATATTTTTATTCGGTTGGACATTTTCGATGAAATTTTTATGGAATCTTGTATCTACTTACTATATTTTATCGATGGTTCGCTTGCTTTTATATGTTCGCTAGCTTTCTTTTGTTAAAGTTCGTTACCAGTTGACCCTACTTCAACCCCTATTAATTTTTTGTATTAAAAGGTAGCCTATGTGCTTTTTCAAGCTCTAGTCTATCTCTGTACTAAATTTTATCAAAATCGGTTAGATGGTTTAGGCGTGAAAGCGTAACAAACAAACTTACATTTATAATAATATTAGTAGGGCTTATAACAACTGACATAACTCTGTGTGTTTCACGCCTTATTATTTAATAACAAGTACGAACACGGCCTTAATTAATACTTCTCAGTTATTAGCCTGTATTTAATATTTATTGTGTCTGAATCTACTGTATTCATTATCCGACTAAGGCGGCTTTAAAGTAAGTACTCTCTAATTTAAAGGACCCCACAGTCCGGCACAGATTTAAATTTATTTGACTGTAACTTCGCTATTAAAGCACTCATGTTTTGAAGCTTCAAGCGATGCCTTCAGGCTTTAATTAATGTATTTACAAGTGGGAGTTTTAATTGTCTCTTTCTGAGCCTGCGGCGTTAAAAAGCAATACTTTGTGAGTTTTTTTTTGTGATTGCTGAAGAAATTGTTTGTCTAATAAACTTGTATGGTTTAAATTGAGTGCGACGATCTCTTAACCTCTAGAGATGACCTTCACCACTATCTATGAGGTCCCGGGTTTGAATCCCGGTAAGTGCAAGCGTTTGAATATAAATTGATATTTTGAAGCATGAAGGTTTATTGTATTTATACAGCGTGGAGAAACAATAGCGACTTAAATGAAAGCACTACTAGCTACATAACCGTAACCATAAATAAAAAACAAGAATTAAGATAAATAAGAATATTAAGAATAAAAATAATAGATATTAAGAATATTAATAGAAATAGTTATTAATTAAGGCGAGGTTTTCCCAACACTTTAGGTAAAAATCGCTCGAACGTAAGATTCGATAGGTACTCATGGACACGGGCGTCGGGCATGGCTGAGAACGAACCGAGCGATGCGGGTCAACGACCGCCGACCCGGAAGGACTATTTTAGTGTAAGAGAAGAATATTTTTTAAAACTTACAGTTGCGCTAGAGTACGGAATTACTGTGATATTTTTTATGCATTTTTGAAGTAAATATTATTTTTCGACGTATGAGAGAAATGTTATATTACGCGCAAAATTATGATTTTAACATTATGATATCGTATCCGAGATTCTCGAGGCTGCAGAGAACGAATTTGGGATCATTTTTGAAATCCAAGATGGCCGCCGCGCAAAGTTATGATTTCAACAATATGGGTATCGTATCCGAGGTTCTCGAGGGTGCAGAGAAATATTTAAGGATCATTTTTGAAATCCTGTGTGCTAAAGAACACGAACACGAAACACTAGAAAACGTCAGTATATTTATGTGTGTGTTCTTCTTCACTGCATAATATTAAGGCGAGGTTTTCCCAACACTTTAGGCAAAAAGCGCTCGAACGTATATATCTATAGCGTTAGATATACGTTCGACGCGGGTATGGCTGAGACACGAGCCGAGCGATGCGGTCAACAACCCCACCCCGGAAGGACTGCGTTATATTTTATAAAACTTATAGTTGCGCAAGAGTACGAAATGCTGTGATATTTTTATGCATTTTGAAGTGAAACTTCTTTAGGCGCATGAGGGTAAATTTTTTACAAATGAAACGGAATAGATCGTCACGGAAATTTGAGACGTTGAGACTAAGATCTTTCTTGGTAACTACCAACCTAAATAGGAAACTAAGTATACCAGTAGTATTACGCTCTCATGGAATTAGAGAAACGAGGTCTTCATTAAGACCAAGGACTAAATCCTTTCTTAAAGCGAAATGTTTTCACGGACTCCGTATCTATCATTTCGAAAGCAAAATATTTGTTGATTCTTATAATATTATTTCGGCGTCGACGTTCTCTTCGCCGGTCTTCCCTTTCGGAAAGATCCAAAAGTAGCCAAGACAAGCTGATATTCATGTTTATCAAAAAACTTTCAACAGCCAACAACTGCAAATTACTAACTTAAGTTCAGCGACTTCTTAGAATATAATTAATATCCCTAAACTCAAATTCAAATAAACTTTATTGAATTAGGCTTAAACTAAGCGCTTTTGAATCGTAACAATAAAAATTTATAGAATTGTACATAATCATTCATGAAACACTAAAAACAAGTCCTTAGAAATAACAAAAAGATCAACATAAATGAAAGAATGAAGCAAAATAATCAAAAATATCGAAGGAGGTTTTAAACTAATGCTATCTTAATACACTCAGATAAGAATAATACGCGTACAGACATTACATACCATATGTCATATAACATACGATAAATGAAGTAACTTATTTTGACCATCGTAATAATATAAAATATTTTATAAAGGTGAATTATTACGTGCAATGTACCCCACATTGCACGGTCGCGCGCAGTGACGAACGCTCCTACTCAATCGCTCATGGTCATGGCATTTAGTGTCGCCTTAACACCATGTGACCCGTAAGCTCGTTTGTTCCCTTTCATAACAAAAAATTGTTTTATGTTAATTAGGGACGAGACCAGCAGGACGTTCAGCTTATGGTAATTTATACGCCCTGCTCATTACTATGCAGTGCCCCTCAGGATTATTGGAAAACCCAAAATTTCTGAGCGGCACAACAATTGCGCTCGTCAATTTAAGACATAAGATGTTACGTCTCATTTGCCCAGTAATTTCACTAGCTACGGCGCCCTTCAGACCGAAACACAGTAATGCTTACACTGAACTCCTTCACGACAGAAATAGGCGCCCTTGTGGTACCTATAATCTAGCCAGCATCCTTTGTAAAGGAGCTTTTCACTGGTAAATGATATATGCGTGCTTTGGGGAGTAAGGCGGGCTTGTCTGTTACGACGGCAAATGGCGTAGAGGTTTAATCTATAAGCAAAGCGTCCCAGCAAATATCTAAAGAGATTCTTGCTGGATTACGGGTTTAGAGTCGTAGCTCACTAATACAACTCTGCTTCCACCCGGTCCTACCAGCCAACGTGCGAATCTGCCGATATTTTCTTGTTTTGAGCATTTTATGCACCAAAACCTTGACGAGAGAAGCTCAAAAAATAACAGTCAAGCTTCGAGAGGCGAGAGGCGAGAGCGGGTCGCGGCGGAAGGACACCGATTCCAAAAATTACAATAATCGTAACTAGAATTAGATTTATTAATTAGATTGTATAAAAATACGCAATTATTTTAATAATTTTCAGTGCATATTATATCTATTGTTTTGGAATAGTGTTGTTGAAGTCGGTTGTTTTTTTATTATTTTTTGATTTTTAGTGAATTTGAAGTACACTAAATAAGAATTTGTCTAAATATGTGTAGATATACAAAAAATTTCGATGCAGCAATGAACGGAAGCGCTTAAGTGAAGAGTTCCGTTACTTTGCCATGGATTCCGTAATCAGAACCTAACCAAACTGTCACCAAACTATCTTTGAAGTATATCCTTTCCATTCCTTTATACGCATGTAGAGCACATTAAAGACTTTTATGGTTTTCTCATGGATGCTATTGTGAGATCTGAATCAATTACAATGGACCACACGGGCAGCACCAGCTTTCAAATAAAAAAAGAATTATCAAAATCGGTTCACCCAGTCGAAAGTTTTGTAGTAAAAAAACATAAAAAAAAACATACCGACGAATTGAGAACCTCCTACTTTTTTGAAGTCGGTTAAAAAGGTTGCAAACCAGGACACGGAAAATCCTCGTCCTGTCAATCAAAAAATGAGCAAGCCCTTCGTTGTAGGTTAATTTAATATACCTATATATTTAGAATACTATGACTACATAAAATTAAAACTCATTACGTAGCAACAAGCGTATGAACAATAGTGGCAGCATTTCCGCGTTGGATAGCTAGGCTGATCCGTTGACTGAAATAGCTACCAGTGCTCTGGTTTACAGGAGCCTTATTGAGGCTCGAAGATAGTAGATACCTTGTACATTCTCCGCGCCTCTGGGCCCCAAGGGGCACAGTGTCTCGACACCAAACGGCACAAAAATGTATGTCTCACTGAGACATATTGCTGTCTTCGGCAGTCGAAGCAGTAGCCCCAGCACCAACTGACATAAGTTGGACATGAGAAGGAGCCAGAGTGTCGACGCAAATCAGGGCCTACACCAGCGCCCTTCCCCGTGCCCAAGCCACTAGCGTCATTCCATCAGGACGCTTGCCATCGCGGCGGGTAATTCTATTTGGCTCTAGAACAGCTGGTATATTAAGAGCGGCTAATGCCCTGCGGATGACTTCATTAATGCTGGCGTGACGACTGATACGGCCTGCCGATTTTAGGCAGGATAACCCGTGACGACCAAGAGCATCTACCTGAACGCCACATCTACATTGATGTGGTTCATTTAGTTTTATACCTAGCCGGAGAGATACGCATATTGACAATGTCGTATTGTCAAGTACCAAATCGGAGCAGAAGGCAAGGCTTGTAACCAAAAGCCCAACTCCTTTTGTGTATTTATATTGTAATGAATTTATTTGCGAACATAAAAAATAGACGTTATAAAATCGTTATTATGTCCCCGTCTATTATGGACCATATTTAATAAGTTTATTGCATACAACTACGGAATCTAGCTAAGAAAATATTTCATGAGCACTAAAACCTTTTCGAGTTATCGCAAAAAGTTTGGCAACGTTTCCAATTCACGGTGTATTGGATAACGGAAAATTCTGACTGTAATGTTTTCTTTGAATCATATTAAAATTTTGTTTGCAGATGATTATTCATAATAATAATCAGCTTTTAAAAGTGTTCATTCAGAGAATATAATTTTATAGTATAACTTGCAATGAGCGATTCTCTCCTACTACAGATTATATAAATCTACCAGCAGAGTTTCATATGTGATTGTAAATGAATGTGTACAAATAAAGAAATCTTGATTTGATTTGATTTGATTTGATTTGATAATATAAATATATGTATTTATTTAACATATGGAGTGACAATACCATTACAATACATTGTAACAATTGATTAACGTCATGTAACTACATATGAAGTTCATAAAGGGTCTTTGACATTGAGAGAAGAACTGATAAAAAAATCTCAGCCCATGTTTTAAACCATAATGATTTCTTATGAGCGCAAGAAATTAATTTATCGTTAATTGAATTCGTACCTTTTTTATTAGCATTACAAGGTATTGAAATTATTTTTCAATTAGAATTTAGAATTACTTAAATATGAAATAAAACCTTCTTTAGATTTTACCAGTTTCTTTGTGTATTCTTCTTCTTGCAGGCTTCAGGCTTCTTTGCACAGGAGGCCGGCTAGGTTATGGGTACCACAGCAGCGCCTTTTTCTGCCGTGAAGCAGTAATGTGTCAACATTGCTGTTTTACGGTCTGAAGGGCGCTGTAGCTAGTGAAATTACTGGGCAAATGAGACTTAACATCTGATGTCTCAAGGTGACGAGCGCAATTGTAGTGCCGCTCAGGATTTTTAGGTTTTTCAAGAATCCTGAGCGGCACTGCATTGTAATGGGTAGGGCGTATCAATTACCATCAGCTGAACATTCTGCTCGTCTCATCTCTTATTTTCATTTAAAAACAATCACTTTTTTAAATTATCCAATATTGTTGTATATCCATTTTTATGCTATAAGTTAGCTATAGGTATAAACCTTATTCAAGTAACCTTAGAGTAATACTATTTCCTTATTGAAATTGTCCTAGGTGTTTAAGACAAGAAGTTCGAATATACTTCTGGATTTATATATATAAATATTAAAAGATTTTCGTTTTTATAGTATTATTTTCATTGTATGACTAATAAGCCGGCATGTTATATTCAACATTGTAGGAAATAAGTCTTCGTTACACAGCTTGTTATCATTTTTCTCATAATAAAGACAACAGGGTAATAAAGTATAACAGAGTTTTTAAGTATATTCGGAGTGTATATATATCTCGAGCGAATCTATCTCATTTGAATTATTCGGAATACTATTCAGTGAATATTGAACGGGAATATATTCTATGTCCTTCACTTATTATTTCAAAAATATTTTCACCTCTCCACCACGAAAAGAATGCTATTGCTACGTGAAAACTCGTAGCAAAATAGCTTTATGCTGCGAGCGTGAGGCAAAGTGATTTAAATTTCGAACCCCACGTGCCCATACACCCGGGAATTACTTCGCGTTAAAAAAATATAAACAATGCGATCCGGTGCGTTCCGAATCTCATTTTAGCCTAGCGTATTATCTCATTGTCACAATAATTTATAAGTTACTTATCGAAATTTAGATTTATAAATTTTACTATTGACTTTTTAAAGACTTAATAATTAAAATAAATACAAGTAATTATATTTATAATAAACATAGTTAAATATTATTTTAATTGTTTCTCTTACCTATAACACTTTTCTCGGTAGTCGAGGTGAAAAGTTGTATATTTCACACGAGAGCAATTTTTTTTTTCTCTCATGCCTTTAAATCACGCACTACCTCAGTAGTCCACGTATATAGTCACTCATCACGATATCTCTGGAACCACTAGAGCTAAAGACTTGAAATTTGGTAGGAATATTCTTTTCACCGAGTAGAGGTCAGCTAAGAACGGATTTTCCAAAATTCCATCCGCAAGAGTTTTTTTTTATTATGAACAGAACAACGTCTGTCGGGTCAGCTAGTTTTATATAAAATACGAAACTAGAGCCATATCTTTTTAAATGCTTCCACACTGATATAACTTGTTGTGGATCTATCTATTAAAATGACTTATAAACGCGAATTAGGCCACAGTAGTCTCTGCAAACCCCACTGTCGCCATGGAATTCTAAATAAGAAGGTACTGGAAATGACATATTCAAATTCTGCCGAATAAATTAACTATAAGTTATTTTTAGTCATTTCATTCTTGGACTGTTATATCTTCTCTAATATATAAAATTCTCGTGTCATGGTGTTAAACTTTGAACTCCTCCGAAACGGCTTGACCGATTCTCATTAAATTTTGAGTGCATATTGGGTAGGTCTGAGAATGAGACAACATCTATTTGTCATCCCCCTAAATGTTTTTTTGATTTTTTTTTTAAATTTGTTTGATTATGAGTCAGCATTAAAAAATACATACAACTTCAAATTTTCACCCATCTACGATCAACAGTTACTTTTGTATCGCGATTGTAATATCGGAAATACAACGTTTGCTGGGTCAGCTAGTGTTCTATATATTTTTACTAGCTGACACGACACACGAACAAAATACTCTTTTTTTATGATTTTGTCAATAATATTTCAAAACATCAAGAATTATTTCGTAAAATTGCTTCTTGTTATTATAATGAAATTGTTTCACAGCAGAACTGTCAACCCGTGCGTCAATGAATTCTCTCATAAAAAATATTTCCATACAATAAAAAATAGTAGAAAAAAAATAATTATGTTTCCCAAATCGAAATAAAAACTATCCTATCTCTCACTAAACTGCACTCCATGAAGTAATCCCCAGTTTTGGAGTTCACTGGAAACAAACATCAGGAGACTGGATTTAGGTATATATATTAAGATGTTGCATGTGTGTGCATTATTAATATAATATCTAGGAAAATATAAATCAATATTAATCTTATTATGACAATATTATTATAGTATTTGTATAAATACAGTTTATATTGACTGCAGTTTTGCAGGCATTTGTTCTTAATCGTCTAAAACATTTTAGCAAATCTCTGACAACTTCAATATGAAGCACTTTTTCAGGAACTTTCGCTGGAGAATAAATCCTAAGTGACAAGGACAAAAGGATGTACGTCAAACTAATGAGAAACTCTTTATACAACGTTCCATCTTGACACAGATGCTCCTCGCATTCTATGAAAATTTATAGTTACATTCTATATTTAATGAAGAAATATAGTCAATTACAAGATATCTTCCGCTATAGTGTACTCAACACGCAATTATAACACTCACAACAGATCCAAAATAATAATAGCTCAAATACTTGATACCAGAGCTTGTTTTATTCAGAGACTTAGAAATAACTTGCTGAATTTGAAATTTGGTTGAATCGAATAATTGCAATGTCTGCGAGTTTTTTGTGCCTGTTCTTTATCGAAGGCATATTTATCCGAATGTATAAATAAGCCTGTGACACTCATAAATAACGTGGCTTTCTATTGGTAAAAGAATTTTCAAAATAGGTTCATTAGATCCAGTGATTAACCCCCTACAAACTCACAAAATTATAAACATTACCTTTTTATAAAATAAGTATCTATAATAAAAATTTAATAGATAATAATTGGTGTTAGTTTTGTTATATTGAGAGACCGTTCCCAATGTTCAGTCCATCTCCAATTGTGGCCTACTTGAGATAAAAGTTGTAACTATCGTTGACTTTTCTGTCCCAATAAACTTATCGACGGTAACTCACCTTATCCGTTCACGCTGTCTGTCAATGGGAGGACGTACAGCTTACCAGCAATAGAAGTTTGTATGGAAATTGCAATTCACGCGTCCGATAGTAAGCGATAAGAATGACTTATCGGGTATATTGGGACAGCTTTAGATTATTGACAGCTAATTACTGAAAATACCCTCCCACCTTAAAGGCCGGCAACGCATCTCTTGACACCTGATGTTGCGGATGTCCATGGGCGGTTGCCTCACCTCTCCCCATCCCGTGATCCTCTTGCCCGTTTTCCCCCTCTAATATAAGAAAAAAGTAGAAGGTAGTAAAAGTAGAAGTAGTAGAAGGTTGGGAACGGCTGTAAGATACGATAACGATAGTGACTGCTCTTGAACATGACCAAACACGTTAAACATCCAAAACCTGCTGATTCTGTGTGACCGAAATCCAGCGAGAGATAAAACAAATTGCTTATCTGAGCAATAAATTGAGCCCGCGGTATCTCGCCTAATTGCCTTCTACCAGTGTATTTTATGGTCACTCTTTGACCTCTTAATTTCGCGACGAAAGAAATGAAAATAAAAGAGGATCAAAGGGTTAATTAATTTTAACGTGACATTGGTTAAATGTTGGCTTAGGATCTCAGGACAATTAACGTTCTAATTCATTCACAGATACCTAACAGAAGTTATCTTAATAAGTAACAAAATAATTTTAATTCGTTTTTAAGCGACTTTAAAAACGACGAAGATTACAATTATATGTTTGTTACTAAATATCTTATTTTTTTTGACTGATTTGAGATTTTTTGAAGTAAAACATCTTTTGTATGGTGTAAGAGACAACTACATATTGTCGCTTAGTAACGCTTCGACGTATATGACGACCTATATGACGAGAGTTGTCAAACGTCATATCGTGCAGCAACGTACATGATGAGAGTTGTCAAACTTCAAGACATTTATAATTTCAACAGCTCCGTCATCAATACTCATAACTTTAGCGTAAAAGTTTTTACTTTAGACGCTGTAGACCCGGGTTCGATACACCTACCAGTGTATGGAATTTTTTGTGTTTTGTAAAGTTAATGGAAATTTCTAGAAAGTTCAGGATCAAATCGAACGTGTAAGCAGGATAGAAATAGAAGAATTTTCTTGTACAATTTAAATTTAAAGATGGAATGGGAGAACCATTTTGAAAATAGAACAGATCCGGGGGTATATAAGCCGTACTAAGCGTGGCCTACTGCAGTTCTAGTTCTGACTCGAAAGTGTAAAGAAGAAGAAGAAGAAAAGAAGAAGTAGTGAAAATTGGAAGTGTTCCAAGAAGAAGAAGATAGAAGAGTGTTTGGTGCGGTGTGACGCGTTGAAGGTACCGCCGCCCACAAGAGGAATAGCGGCAGACCGGCGAAGTGCAAGTTCAGAAAAAATTAACGCAAATAAAGACTCGTTCCTATAAGCGGAGTATTATTTCCAATCCCTGACCCACTCTGGTGTCAATATGTATGTAAAGACTATCACAGCCTTAACCATTTGCAGGGTTAAGGTTTGTTAAGACAGTATGAGATAAAACATGATTCTCTATAGAGAATCATGTTTTGAGAATCATGAAACTATAGTTTTCCTATACTTCGTTTTCTCTTTATGCTCTGTGCATAGATTAGCATGGAGACTAGTATATACTGCTACACTGAATACTGAGAGAAACGTTGAAGTATACATTATTTTTACAGCACTTTATGTTATGGGTGAATGATATAGTGGATAAAGTCTGTGAGAATTGTTGTATTAGAAATAATTAAACTCGCCTCTGTTTCTTTGTTTGAAATGGCGAAGGGGAGAACGGGGAGGTATGGGGTAGTTAATAAAAAACACACATTTAATATAATCAAAATTTATTGTCAGTTTTTAATGTAAGCCTCATTGTATTTACATTTGGCTAGTAATTTCACAAAAAACAGTCTTCAAATTATAATCAGTCTCAATATAGCAATAGGGTTTCAGAAATTGTGCCCAAGACTCCCAATGTTGGTTCCATTTAAAGAAAATTTATTCTATAAAAGAATCAATGAGTAATTAACGGAACTCTTCAATTTTTAACGCCAGACACGTAGTTTGGTTTTTGTTTAACAACCAATCAAGCATTTCCGTACAGAAATTATCACTGTTGAAGTGGAACTGATGTAGGTCTTCTGACCACAAAAGCCACAACTTCCTAAAGGTTAGTAATGTGACACGACTGTTAAGCAACTATTGCCAACCAAATGTAAAGGGAATGAGAACTGTACCATCGATGGTAATGATCTCATTATCTTTAAATTTGGTTCATTACCACTCTGGTAGATAGTTATCGGAACTACTTTTTAGAACTGTGTTATAGCCGTGCCTGGCCTTATTATAAATATTATAAATTCCCTTTCTGTACAATGTAATGGTATATTCCCCCCGTTTGAATTACTACTTGTACAATACTGGTATGCCAAAAGAGAAGAGGAGTAGTTTGTGGCTCCAGTATTCGGTGCTGGAAGAATGATACAACTCTTCTGAATGATCACCACTTTCGACATTAGTTACTTCCAAATTGTATTCAATTTTACAATCAGCTTATTCTTTCTATGCACTGATATGTTCTCTTCCAATAACAAACATTCTTGAAGTCATGATAAGAACTGGAGGAAAGAAAAAGCTTAGAATTCAAAACATCCTATCGAAAGAGAGATAACTTAATAATTATGTAGGCTGAAATTTCTTAAATTTAATCATTTCTTACATGACCGCATTATGGTTTGCAATATAACACCGATAAAAGTGAATGCATGGTCTTTGGGGAACGTAGTGATAAGCAAGAGGCCCACTCAGAAGAGTAGAAAGTTTTAAATGTATCAACGGCCACTCTTTTCAATCAATAGAGTTTTTTTTATGGAATAGGAGGACAAACGAGCGCACCTGGTGTTAAGTGATCACCGCCGCCCACATTCTCTTGCAACACCAGAGGAATCACAGGAGCATTGCCGGCCTTTAAGGAAGGTATACGCGCTTTTTTTGAAGGTACCCATGTCGTATCGTCCCGGAAACACCACACAAGGAAGCTCATTCCACAGCTTTGTAGTACGTGGAAGAAAGCTGCTTGAAAACCGCACTGTGGAGGACCGCCACACATCCAGATAGTGGGGATAATATCCTAACTTGTGGCGTGTCGTGCGAAGGCGGAATTATGGCCTCCGGTCCTCGACATTAACCTATGCGAAACATAGCGGCACTAGGCCACTATTTCACGCCGGTATTCTGTGCGAGTGTGGTAAGTAACCCGGACGAGTCTGGCCCAATTTTGCTGACGTCATAAGACGGCAGCGTGACTCTCCCACTTTTAAAAAGCCCCCTTTAGTCGACTCTTACGACACCCTTGGGCCGACTCCCCTATTCTTTTTACGTCCCGGGGTAGCACAATGCAGTAATACATTTTACAATGGCTGTAATATACAAAACAAGTAGTTTGTAAGGTGCTGTATCCAATATATGAATCGTGTTTAAAATTAAAAGCATTCTAAATATAAAATTTTCAATAAAAAGTAATAAATAATGAACCATATGAATATAAAGTATTCTATATTGGATGCATCAACCTTTAGAGCTTGAATTCAATGTTTGTGGGTGCTTCATGAGCATCATAAGATAAGATAAGATAAGATCATTTATTTGTAGTCATGGGTATACATAGATGTTTCAAATCACAATAAAAGTTCTCCATTCCTTGCCCGCATGCTGTGGCGTACAAATAGTAATTATTAACAAGTCAAACAAATATATTTATACACAATGACAGTTAATTGATATACATATAAATAATTGAATATTTTGAAATAACATATAACAAGTGAAATTGGTAAAAATAAATTAAATTAAGTAAAATGATATTTAAAAAGAAACGAAGTCTTTTATGGAATAGTACGATTTTGTCACTAGCACATTAAGTAGTTTCTTTTTTAAACACGTCAACTTAAGTTCTGTGATAGTTGTAGGTATCTTGTTAAATTGTCGTGATTACTGTCGTAATTAGTAATCGCATCCAACAAATACAATGATTTATGATTTATTCAAATAAATATAATTCATATATTTTTTTCTACATTTTTTTATTAATTGCTGTATTTACTTATAAGAATTTTCTATTTACTTATTTATACATTTTAATCGTGTACGGGTATGCGACCCCGGCTCCCCTAGCTATTACTGTCCTAATACTTGCCCTCCTGGGTGGTAATATCCTACATTTCCTATTTCCCACTTTAACTTACCAATCTTCCTTTCACACCACCTGTCTTTCCCTTTCCCTATTCCTACCTCTCCGCCAATCCAACGTCTGCCGCGCGGATGGATGCATGGCTAGGGGCAAGCCTAGTCGTTAGCGTGCCACACTGCCCTGGGACCGGGCGACCCAGAATCAGGCTAGCCTTACCCTGGCATGCGGGGCTCTGCTAGAGTGGACAAACCTTTCCCTTGCTATTCGTGGGAACGCAATGGAGACTAATAAAAATAGGTTAATTCACCAAAATGGCGGCGATGTGGTTCGCCACCCAACACGTCTCGTTTCTCGCGGGGGCGAAAAGCGCCCCATGGAGAGCCGCTTTGCTACGTTGATTGTAAGAGGAGGAGTGGATGATAAGGTAGATGGAGTATGTCAGATGATGGATGAACGATCCATAGATATTCTGTGCGTGAATGAAACGAAGAGGAAAGGATGTGATACCACGGTTCATGGTCCCTACACGGCATACTGGTCCGGAGTCCCCCAAACCAGCCGAGGCTGTCAGGGAGTTGGTGTGATTATTTCCGCTCGAATAGTAGAATGTGTGATAGAGCATGAATGTGTTAGCCCAAGAGTCCTCTGGATTAGGTTAAAAGTCAGACTCACTCGCTTGTTTATCCTTGGGGTCTATGCACCGACGGATCTGTGCGGAGGTGGGTCATTAAAAGCCAAAAAAGAGAGAGAGGAATTTTGGGACAGCATGAGAGAGGTCTTGAATAAATGCGGAGAAAATGAACGGATCGTGATGCTAGGGGATTTTAATGGGTGGGTTGGAGTAAAGCGTGATGGGTATGAAGGAGTACTGGGTACGTTTGGGGACGAGAGAGTGAATGAAAATGGGAAAAGCCTGCTTGAAGTATGCTTGGAATGGAATCTTTGCGTTTCCACCACAATGTTTAACCACAAAAAGATCCATTTGTATACAAGAGATGAGGGTGAGTCTAGAAGTATGATTGATTTTGATAGGCGTAATTGAAGATTTGTGGGAGACATTTAAGAAAGGGGTCGCGAATGTTGCTGTTGAGGTATGAGGTATGTATGAGGGGTAGCTAAAAGAAGGAAAGGAAAAACGAACTATAATTTGTGGATGGATAAAGAGGTACAAATGGCGGTGCAAGAAAAGAAGAAAGCTTGGTTGGATTGGCTAGCAACAAAAGCTAACCAAAAAGTACAAAAGGCAATGGATGACGATATAAAGGAAGCAAGAACGAAGTATAAAAGATTGAAATCAGCAGCGAAAGCAGTTGTGTCTAGAAAGAAAGAAGAACGAAAGGATTATTTTGATAGGAGGCTCACTGAAGATTTCCAGTCAAACATTAAGTTCTTCTGGAAATCCATCAAAACAGGCAGAGGAAAAACGTCTACCTCGGAGCTCAGTATAATCAGGAGTCAAGATGGGAACATTATAAGAGGAGAAGAATGTGTGCTAAAGAGATGGAAAGAGTATTTTGAAAGTTTGTTTGAAAGAGAGGAAGTGCATGAACAACATCCGGCAGCTTCTATTGAAACTAATATAAATGTTGATGAAAGTGAGATAAGCATGGATGAAATAGTGAAAGCATTGAAAAGTATGAGATTAGGTAAAGCTGCAGGGTATGACAGGATTACCATCGAGATGCTGAGGGCTGGTCAGGGCATAGTGGCTAGCCAGCTGTACCGCGTTTTCAATTTGTGCTGGCGAAATGGGCAAGTACCAGGAGACTGGTGCAAAGCTGTAATCGTGCCATTGTATAAGGGAAATGGGTCACGACAAGACTGCAGAAATTACCGCGGCATAAGCGTTCTCAGCGTCGTCGGTAAATTGTATGCAAAAGTGTTGATTGAAAGAGTTGTGAATGAAACAGACGAAAAAGTATGGGATGCACAAGCAGGATTTAGAAAGGGAATGGGATGTACGGATCAGGTGTTTTCCTTCCGGTGCATAGCCTTAAAGTTTTTGGCTAAAAACAAAAAGGTCTATTGCGCGTTCGTGGATCTAGAAAAGGCCTATGATAGAGTGGTGGGGAATGAATTGTGGTCAGCATTGTCCACAAGCGGTTTGAGCAGTGTCCTCATACGAGCATTGCAATCTCTTTATAGAGATTATAGTGCTTGTGTAAGGATAAACGGGGCATACACTGAATGGTTTAATATCGAAATAGGTGTTAGACAGGGATGTGTAGCGTTACCGTGGCTGTTTAATCTGTTCATGAACAATTGCTTGACAGGTTTAAAAGAGAACGACAGTGGGTTGAGAATGAATGAGTTACTCGTCAAATGATTTCTCTATGCTGATGACCAAGTATTACTTGCATCTTCAGCCGAGGAGTTGCAAGAGATGGTAACTGCTATGAATGGAGCTTTTGGTAGAAAGGGAATGAAGATGAATGTAAAGAAGACGAAAGTGATGGTGCTTGAAAGAGATGAGGTAGTGACAGACTGCAATATCGTGATTAGAGATGAAAAAATTTAACAGGTGAATGAGTTTGAGTATCTGGGTTCTAAATTTACAAGAGATGGAAAGTATGACAGTGATATTGAAAGAAGAGTGAATGCAGGAAACATGGTGAATGGAGCTTTGCACTCCTTTATGAACAGTCAGAAGCTGTCTAATAAGGCTCGCTTGGCTGTGCATGAGGGGGTGTTGGTTCCAACACTCCTGTACGGAAGTGAAAGTTGGGTATGGCAGAAGAAACATGAAAGCAGAATAAATGCAGTTGAGATGAGAGCGTTGAGAAGTATGATTCCTATCATCCTGTCACTCAGTTTAACTCCTGTTAAACTGAGTGACAGGATAAGAAATAGTGAGATAAGGAAACGTTGTGGTCTGAAAGAAGATGTTGTGACAAAAATTGAGAAAGGTATGCTGAGATGGTTTGGACATGTCGAGAGAATGAATGAAGAACGATTGACGAAGAAAGTGTATAAGGCCAGTGTGAATGAAAGTGTTGGAAGGGGTAGACCTAGGTGGACGTTTCAAGATCAAATCAGGGACGTCTTGAAAAAAGGCCAGGTCAAGAGTACCCTAAACCGGAGAGCATGTATGAAAGGAATAATGAAAGTGGACGAAGCGACAGAAGTATGTAAGGATCGTAGCAAGTTTAAAGAAGTGGTCTCTGCCTACCCCTACGGGAAAGAGGCGTGATTTTATGTATGTATGTAATCGTATAATCTATTATGAACCAGGTTGGTCGAATAAATAATAATAATTAACAGAAACCCACTTCGTAATCGGCAGGGCAACCTTATATCTGTGTTAATTAATTCTGGCATTTCCAATAACATTTGCTTTCAATAACTACATGCAACATTATTACCGTAGTTGATCAAAATTAATTTGACTTTAACATCGGCGCAGTTGTTGTAGTAATTAACAATAATTAATTAATGTGGTCATCAATTAATAGATTATATTGGATGAAATGTTTGTACTAATTCATGATTATCTAAATTATCTGATAATCACAATACGCACAGGTTGGCAAGCAATGTAACATAGAAGATTCCTTTAACAATAATTGCAATATGTATAATGATTTTAATAAATATTTATTTTTTCATTTATTGTTCAAAACAAAGTATACAATAAAATTTCTACATGTAAATACCACGTATACCACTAAAGGGTTTATCTGGGTAAATTGTCGCTATATTACTTAATGGTATATTAATATTTTCTATTCATTTTATGTAAAATTTGTAGATTATCTGGCAAATCGTTTAAAATATTAGGTATTACGAGTATATTACTTAACATTCTTGTGCCATAGATGTTTTTGATCCTTGGAATTATTAAGTTTCTTAAATTGTTTGGCCTTTGATACTCTATTAAAACTGATGGTTCATCAACTTCTCTAAGAATTAAATTTAACTTTATCATATTTACATTAATAATCTTGCAATGCTTAAACAACATATATTTATGTTTTTAGGCTTGTCCACCACCTCAGACTGAAAAGGGACTAAATTCACAAAACAGGCATTCATCTACCATAGGAGTAACAGACAGGCTTTTATGCAGTAGATGGATGGAGGCAGAAAACGTTAAATTACGCGCACATTCTCTCGTAAGCTTGCATCATAAGCCACGAGCTGTATGAACTAATTGGAGCATTTTTTCTAAGTTTTAACTTTTTTTAAATGAAAATAAGGGACGAGACGAGCAGCACGTTCAGCTGATGCTAATTGATACGCCCTGCCCATTACAATTCAGTGCCGCTCAGGATTATTGAAAAACCTTCAGACGTAAGATGTTAAGTCTCATTTGCCCAGTAATTTCACTAGCTACGGCGCCCTTCAGACCGAAACATAGTAATATTTACACATTACTGCTTCATGGCAGAAATAGGCACCGTTGTGGTACCCATAATCTAGCCGGCATCCTGTGCAAATTAGCCTCCCAAAGGTAAAACTACCATTAATGGAGAGTAGTAGTAAGGAGAATCATCTGTATATTTAAAAAAGGGCCCGTGAAAATACATTAAATTAGGGTGTCGCTACATCAGGGTAGATCATAAAAGAAGCGACAAATATAAAATAATACAAATCACTCTAGGTGCAGATTATGATAATTCTTTAAGGTTATACTACATTATTTAGTTCAACGTAAGTTGTTGCAATTTTCAATAATTAACTACTTTCGGCAATATTATTATTTTTTTTAACACGGCATACTTCAATTCGTCTACAATTGCTACATTCACCATACTTCATACCATACCCTGTGCCTACACCAGCGCCATTGTGGAAGCTTTTTGAACTGTTATTTACTGCATAAGCATGAAACTTTTCAACTTTTCTCCCATATGAGATGACTCTCCTTGCCTCTACCCTCCAAACTACCATTGCATATGTTAAACGAGGCATGCATACACGGGCAGGAAACACGCGAAGGTCGAGCCTCGTCACTGTTAAAATATTATGTATTTTAAGAAGTCCTAACGAAAATTTTTTTGCAGTTTATCAAATGTTTGAATAACAAATACCCAAACTATGAAACTAACAAACATTTCGTCATGTTATTTTTAATAATAGCTTTTATCCGCGACTTCGTCCGCGTTGGACTTAATTTTAACACTTATATTTTAATTTTTTAGTATACTCTTCAAATAATACACATACAAACTGCTCTTTTCTCTGCTGGCAGCGCTCTGATACAGCTCATTGTGGACAATCTCTTTAATAGTATTTCTCTGTGAACTTTATGCTCCTATTTCATCCACATGTAGGTCAAAGTTTCAATAAATGTTTATAAATTATGTCTTATTAAGTACCTAAATACAAAGTTTCATGGCTCTATCTTCGATAATGACGAATTTCCATACAAACTACCATCCCCTATTTCAACCCCTCCATTTTTTTTTCCAATAGAAGGTAGCCCATGTCCTTTTTCAAGATCTAGAATAGACTAGATAGCGATGGTGCTGTATTAAATTTTGTTTAAAACGGTTCAGCGGCTTAGGCGTGAAAGCAAAACAAACAAACTTACATTCACATTTATAATATTAGTAGGGATAGTGATAAAATTTTGTTTTAACATTTATAGTGATGCAATTTGCATTTATTATTTATTACTTACCTTAATAAGGTTACCTTAATTAAAAGCCCATCATTTCACATTGAAAATAGCAGTAATGAATATGAAAAAATAATATGCTTCATATTAATTGGAATGAGTCAATATCTTCAAACTACGTAATCATTACCTCAGTTACCAGAGAGACTCATTGCTTTTATAATTAAAAACTCTACGCTTCAATATTTTCAATCACAATATAAAACAAAATAGGTGACCTACATTATCAGCTTGAATATTTTAAAAGAAGATTTACTAAGTTATTTTTATTACTTATTTTTA
Organism: Leptidea sinapis; assembly: GCF_905404315.1. Lineage (NCBI taxonomy): Eukaryota > Metazoa > Arthropoda > Insecta > Lepidoptera > Pieridae > Leptidea > Leptidea sinapis. The sequence continues at coordinate 8,876,621 of NC_066289.1, forward strand.
TTACTTTACTCCTTTGCACAGGATGCCGTCTAGTTTATTTATTTATGGTGTGTGTGGATGATGCAGCTACTGTACTCAATAACTTTTGTATTAATTTACATTTACTTTTTTGACTTACTTGTGTAAGACATTCACTATTTGACGTTTGAGTGTGTTTGTTGCATCATTTTACATTTAACATATTATATTGTAATTGAAATGATTTGTAAATCGATGGAAATGTAAATCTTTATGTAAAAGAGTGGCAATGAGTTTCTTGCTACTTCTTCTCATTAGAACCTACGTGAAAAAACTGATTTTGATTTGATTTGATTTATGGGTACCACAACGGCGCCTATTTCTGCCGTGAAGCATGTAAGTATGAGAGAGAGAGAGAAGGGCGCCGTAACTAGTGTAATTACTGGGCAAATGAGACTTCTTATGTCTCAAGGTGACGAGCGCAATTGTATTGCCGCTCAGAATTTTTGTGTTTTTCAAGAGTCCTGAGCGGCACTACATTGTAATGGGCAGGGCATATCAATTACCATTAACTGAACGTCCTGCTCGTCTCGTTCCTTATTTTCATGAAAAAAAATTGATGCATTTTTTTAATGTATGCTGTGATGTTTTATTTATATGTAGTTCATGTGCAGATGAAGCCACAACCTGAAAGTTGAACAAAGCATAGAAGATTTTATGACAATACGTCACTCGAACGGTTAGCTCAGTTGGTTAGAGCACTAGCACGGATTGCCAGAGATCGTGGGTTCGAGTACCGCATCGTCCATAAAATTTTGTTTTTCAAATTTTATTTGTATAGATTACTATCTATACTAATATATAATATAATATTATAAAGCTGCAGTGTTTGTTTGTTTGTTTGAACGCGCTAATCTCTGGTACTACTGGTCAGATTTGATGATGTGTTGGGTAGTCCATTTATCGAGGCAGGCTATAGGCTATGTTTTTTTTTTTTTCAAAATTAGGGATCCGTAATAAAATTGCTATTTTGTAACACAAGGTACAAAATCGAAAACCTATTTTTGCGTGCGCTGCAAAAACTATTGACAATAGAACAAAATGATGTACAGGCTATAATATAGGCAATATTTTATTACTTATAAAACTATCGCGTGAATTATACTTTATATGGCGAAACAACGTTTGCCGGGTCAGCTAGTAGTTAATATCGACTCACTAAGATTTTCTCTCATATCGTTACAAACGGCAATAGCAGAGTTAATGTATAGAGTTAGCATTTACGTGGGTGACACTGAAATATTTAGAACTGGCCAGTTAGAAACATTGCTAATGAAAACTTTTTGAATTTAAATTTTGGAACTCTTTGGTAACCTAATCTAGTATATTGCATTCATTTGTTTTAGTGAATTGGCGGCAAATCTTAAACTCTTGTTACAAGTGAAAAAGAACCTAACGCGAGAAAATTTTAGTTCAATGATTTATTATGACTTTCGTAGTGGGCTTACTCAACAACAAAGCTATGATAGGCTGCGATTCATAATCATCATCATGTTACCAAGGTGATACACCTGATGATACCACCTGACAGCCCGATAGTTCGTGAACAATATTAAGTTGTCAATGTGCGTAAGCTAGTAGTGACTTAATTCAAAATACTAAGAAGCAGTTAACGCATATAAACATGGGAGCAGTTTTGTCAGGGGCGTACCTACCGCCGTGTCTGTCGTATCAATTATACGGGGCCACCGGGCCACAGGGGCCCCCGAGTCATAGGGGCCCCCGACGTGCGAAAGCAAAAATTAATAGAAACTTTTACTGCTTACCGAAAAAAGGCAAGGAGAATGTATATATAATTTGAATTATTGTAAAAGTTAAAAAAAAAGTGACAGATTGCTTTTTTTTATGAAGATAAGAGGCGAGACGAGCAGGACGTTCAGCTGATGGTAATTCATACGCCCTGCCCATTACAAACTGCCAAACCCAAAAATTCTGAGCGGCACTACAACTACGCACGAGCGCAAAGGTGACGACACCTTGAGACATAAAGTGTCAAGTCTTCTTTGCCCAGTAATTTCACTAGCTATGGCGCCCGTCAGACCTAAACGTAATGCTTAATCGGTACCCATAATCTAGCCGGCATCCTGTGCAAAGGAGCCTCCCATTGGTAGAGATAATTATGATGACTAAATATTTCTTTTAATTTTATGCAAACATGTTTATTTCTATTGTGAAAAATCTTTACCCCCAAGAAAATTTTTATACGGGGCCCTGCTAAGGCACGCTACGCAAAAAGTCACACAATAAAGTTACTATACAGTAAAGTATAAATGCATAAAAGCGTGTTGTTGGTATAAAGTTTAGGTTGATATTAAGATGCGCTTTGTCAATTACGCGGTTTTGTAAATAATTCATTTATAATGGTTGATTGTTTGCCTTGATGGTTGGTATATTTAAGAGGGCATTGAAAATAATAATGATAGTGGCAATACTCAGAAATGTTTTTGTCTAATATTTTTCTTTAGTGAGCTATTTTATATTGTAATATTTTTGGAAATAATGAACTGTATTTTAATTAGGAGCTAATTCAGCTCAGATCCACACTACGGTATTTGCTTCTAAAACCCTTTCTATTTAATACAAAAATTATACACATTGGAATATAGCTGTCCACGCACTGCCAGGAGAATGAAAATGGGATTGATTATATCAGGAAAATTGAGGGAATCACGTACGATGAAGCTCAATTGTCCAGCGCAGTGATTTTCTCAAGGTTAACAAAAACACTGCACAGCGGGCCTGCTAAATTTCATGGTATCTCACACAATTTATAATGTTTTAAATTAGAATCGAACAATAATTAAAGCTTTACTTATTAGATTACAGGCTCGCGACGTACTGTTTGTCTGACACTCTTTTTTCTTGTGTTCTATTCGAACACAAGGAAATGAAAAAGCGATACACAGACAAGCTAATTCGCTCTGTGGTCTCTGTGCTCGCGCGAAGCCACAAATTGGCGCGAATTTTGAATGAAACTCAACATATAAGCTCAGCGATTCGACCACTGGACTGGCAGCTGTCAACGTGCTTTTGTGCCTATTTGATATTCGCCATTTTGGCGCTGTTGGTCATGTAGCGAGAGTCTGCGGTACTAAAACTAGTGATGACAACCTCAGCAAACATCGAAAGATGGTGGAAAGCTATTAACAAAAAAAAAACTGTATACTTTCAACGAACGAACAAATACTTCAGAGTATTGTACGTTCCTTGGCAGCCATTTGTATTATACGTCAAAATTAGTTCTCTGGACGCATGCGAGTGGCGCTTCAAATAGGTACAAAAAATTTGCTGTCAAACATATGGAACAGCCTGTGCACTGGTATTTATTCAGGTCAGTGGATTCAAATGCGCTCAACCTCCTCCAACGTGATTAGTTCTTGGCATGATACATTAACAATGTTTGTCAGATACATGGGCGATGAATATGTTATGAATGAGGGGATCAGTCATAATAAGAGAAATATTTTTTCAACTATGTGTGTACTCACCAGTAAGGGCCCCTTTGCACAGGATGCCGGCTATATTATGGATACCACAACAGCACCTTTTTCTGCCGTGAAGCAATAATGAGTATACATTGCTGTGTTTCAGTCTGAAGGGCGCCGTAGCTAGTAAAATTACTGAGTGCAATTGTAGTGTCGCTCAGAATTTTTGGGGTTTTTCAAGAATCCTGAGCGGCATTGCATTGTAATAGGCAGGGCGTATCAATTACCATCAACTGAACGTCCTGCTCATGTCATCCCTTATTTTCATAAAAAAAAATCCTGGGTGATTCTCCTACATATGAGATCCTGTGATATGATTACATCATAGGATAAACTTATTGCATCATATAACTTACAAAATATATTATGTTATGCCCTTCTTGTTGTTCGCCTGTGAGCAAAGTTATTTAATATTGTGGAGCTTGAACAAAATATTCCAAGTATAAAGACAAATGGAATTTAAAGTAGATATTAAACAGAATGGACGTTGCCTTCAATACATAGAAGTTAGTCCTATTATTTAAAATATTTTTCTTAAACGAAAAATCTGGAACATTAAAGACTTTTTGGACGATAATGTTCCTATTTACAATTTTTTTTACGAAAATAAGGGACGAGACGAGCAGGTGTCCTTGATATGCCCTGCCCGTCAGGATATATAATGCCGTGCCGGTCAGGATTATTAAAAAACCAAAAAAAATTCTGAGCGGCATTACAATTACACTCGTCACCTTGAGACATAAGTTATCAAGTCTCATTTGCCCAGTAATTTCACTAGCTACGGCGCCCTTCAGACCGAATCACAGTAATGTTTACACATTACTGCTTCACGGCAGAAATAGGCGCCGTTGTGGTACCCATAAACTAGCCGGCATCCTGTGTAAAGGAGCCTCCCACTGTTGAACATATTATTAGGTACCTATTATTATGATTTAATTACAAATATCTAATTTTCAAACTTTTCTCTATACTTGTAGTATGACGGTATTACTTGACAAATTTCATAGATCTAGCAACCGAAAAAATTATCTTTAAATTTTAATTCTCTTGACAGTGTATATAAACGTTTTATGCGGTTTTTACCTTGACACGGTTTGTTTTTTGTTTTGATATACAAAAATGTTAATACCTTATTCTATTTCCTATTTCATGGCAGAAATAGGCGCCGTTGTGGTACCCATAATCTAGCCGGCACCCGGTGCAAAGGAGCCTCCTAAAATCTGTCAGATGCGATTCACATTCATAAATATCATTGATATTGTAAATTATATTATGCTATACAAATGTTATCTCTAGCCTTAGTTCCTCATACAATTATACCACAGAGTATAGAGGAATACTTACGTATTAAATTATACATTGTATATCACAAAAGTTAATAACTACAAAAATGTAAGACTATTACTGTAGGAACGCTAAAGTAGACAACCACAAATCTTCCTTGTGAGACTTATTGAAAAAGTGTACATTTCGCGCACACAATTCTCTCGTTTGCTTTCATTGTGAACATTAACATGTTATTTTATAAACTTCAGTGATTGGAACATGAGAAAGTTCCAAATTCTATACTATCATCACTATACTTCTAATGTAATTTAAGTAAAATAAATAATTACACTTTAACAAAATCATTAAAATCATGGCTAGTAGTATTAAAATACGACGATACAGAATACGTTCTTAAAATTAAAAATATGAATACTTATTTTATCTTGTGCACAGTTTGATATACTAACATAGATTTAAAACGCACACACACACGCTATAAGCTTTCGGAAGGACCTATCCACTGCAACTCAGGGTATCCTACCGCAGAAGATAGGGTACAAAAAATTGTGTACCATATAATATTAGACATGAATAAATGATTATTATTATAATTGGCGCTTCAGAATATGTGCCCTTAAGCTAAAGGCTATATTTTTGAAAATCAACAAAGTTGAAGGTAAACGGCTTAGGCATGAGGAATTAAAAACTCTACGAACTTCCGAGTCCATCTGAAACAGAAAATAACAAGTATAAATATTATGCCGTACTAATAGTGCAAGAAACATTGAGCTGGCACTACGCGTTATAAAGTATCTGAAACCATGTACCACTTCAACAATATCAAATTGTTTTCCACCACGCCATTGTGTGATCCAATCATAATCCATCTCCTAGAAATTAAGTTGCATTCGATGCATTGGCCTTGGTTTCAGCTTCATGAATCGTGTCGTTAAGTAACAATTAAATTTGAATGCGTTACAGCCATCGACAACCTTTTACCTTTTTAAAAGTGATTGTCATTAAGACTTCGGGTTCTCTGCGTTCAATTCATGACATTTGAAATTGATACTTGCAATAAGATTTACAAAAATTGAAATAGGGGAATCTGTTCAAAAATAACTAAAAATAAATTCTAAATTAACTAAAACCATTTTATTCGTTTAAATAACATATTTAGCAAGAAATAACTCACAAACCCTGAACAAAATCATAAATGATATTCGTAGTTTCCTTTTTCTAATGAGACAAAATGTTTCATATTTTATTAGGAATATTATATTACGTGAAAGTGAAATACTTTAAGAATATATTGTCCTGGCTAAAGTACAACATCTAAATGAAGGTACCTTATATTGAGGACCACCGTCCACAGCTAGTACGAGACGATCGTACCTGCAAATTGCATCCTCGTTAGGAATCGCTAACTTTCTACCCTTCGTGAACAAAATATTATAACATGTTTGACATACGGCTATCAAACTAAGTTCTTTATTCAAAAAAATTAAGATACACAAATTAAGAATGTTCCAGTAACGAACGAAGCGTAATTAAATTTAAAAGATGGCATAAAATAATAATATTATAACAAAGAAACGCAGAACAAGAAGGAAATCAATCGAACCACAGACTGAAATCATAGATCATTAATAATATATCTAGATTAGACTGTTACAGCTGTGAAAACGTCGATAAAGTTGAGGTTGAGAGTTAAACTCTATTTTGAGCAATGCATACGCACTAACACAAAGTGATATACAAAGCGAATGTAAAACGTAGCTTGTCAAACACACTAAAGTAATAAACATGGCCTGTTTCCATCGGTTGTCTCTAGTAGCAATAGGCATTGATTTTAGGCAAGGCCTTCTCGTATACATTATACAATTAAACTTTGCCATATTCCTTTCCGTAATACAAACAAATAAAAAGACAATTAAAACCAACTTAACCAAGTCGTATAATACCAAAAAAGGAGCTACCAAGAATCCTCTGCCAAAGATTGATACACACACGAACACAAACAAGATGAATACTAAAATTTACAATAATGCTATTAACTGATCTTGTCTCCTTCGAGATACATCCTTTGCTCCTAGATAGCCAACAAACGATTCGAAATGCATTATGAGTAAAATCACGTTACATTTCTTTTATCGTATTATGTCGTTAGTGTGACCGTAATCTTCTTTTACCCGTTTACCATTTTAGTAGAACGCCAAACGTAGACGTCTGTAACAACCTACTACTACTAACACTAGTAATACTGTCACGTAGCATAGTTACAATTTCGTTAACAATGAACAATTTCTTTCATATATAGTTGATCAAATAACATTTTATATTGGGGTATTCACGAGAATTATGTCCTTATTGACATAATCTTAGGATTCAGTTTAAAATGAAATAATTGGGTTTTTCGTTGCATCAACTGATGCACATTTTGCGTTGCATTAGCAAAATTATATGTATTATATATTTCGGCGGAAATACTACAACACGCCTATTATGAAATAAGAATAAGTCAGCTTAACAATTTTAGTTAAAATTAGTTAATTTATCATCATTTTATTACATTGTGAAGTGAAATTATTGTTAAAAAAAACATTATTCGAACACACGTGCACGTGCGCCGAGCCCTATAAATACGGCCATATTATCGACAATCGTAGTTCACACGGACTGACTGACGGACTGACATACACCACTTACACAATCACAAACACACTCCACAAACTGACACAAACACAAACATACATGCACACAAACATTTACACTACGTACATACATACAAACACACATACATACAATCATAAACACATACATACACACTTACATACATTACACAAAACATCACCACACTCGCCGGCGAGTGTGCTCTTATCACCTTTTCATCTTTCATCTTCATTTCATCTTCATTTTCATTCTCTCTCCTTCCCACAAGCACACAGCCGGTCTGAGGTTCGAGTCTCCTTAGGAGACGCCCCGCGACTGTTGTTGCGTAGTCTTTGCGGCCTCCACGGCCCACGTCCTACTTCGCTGTGAAAGCCAGAGCTGCTAACAGCACAGAGGAGGTTTTAGTCGGTATGGGGTGTCCGCTTACGCGGACACTCGAGTCCGACATATTACGCCCCGTTCCGGGGCGTAAATACGTAACAGTATTTCCTCCTCTCAAAAAAAAAAAAAAAAAAAGACAATCGTAGCATTCGTGTTCGAGCTGTCGTACGCTTCGGACTTCTCTGGGGCATCGTGACGCTGCCTGTGGAATAAGCGAAAGTGATGAAATACTCGTTGCAGTTCTCTTTCGATGATCCAATTATCAGTGATCACCAGCAAGTCAACAGTAGTGACACCTTTTAAAAACAATACAGAGGTTCTTACCCCGTCATATATCTTCATTATGTAACTTATATTACTGGAATTTTTATTAAAAGAAATGCGTTCATACAATATATTAATCGCCGTCCACGTTTTTCTAATTATTATCGAGTCGAAATAGACCTGAAGCAGTGATGAGTGTGCCATTATTGTATTTCCTCCGATTTTCCATCTATAAAAGTATCATAAGACAATATCAAAAAGAAAGTTCACTTTTATTACACTTTTTCATTAAAGCTGTCCCAGAAATCACTAAGGCGCAATTCGAATCCCTGTAACAAGAAATGAATATTGAAATGTTTACAGTTTAAGTATTTGAGCTTTTTTCACCTCTCGGCTGTAAACATTTTGTTAACTCCTATATTATTATATTCTCAACATATATTTTTCTTAATATTTAGTATACTACTAGATTAACTGGCTCGTTAAACATGTTTTACGTCGAACGTAATTGTTTACGTTGGAAAATCGTAAGTATACACACATGTATAACAGCCGTGTCTACCGTCGTTCTAAGTACTACATGGGGCACACTAAAAGTTTTGCACTTCTAGCTAAGGAACCATTTGAATATCGAATGTTATATTTTTTGAAACGTTGCAACCTTCTTAGTAATAAAAATAAACAATTGGCGGGAAATAATTTGTCAATAGTTGTTTATCACACATCAAAAAGTTCTACGTACGCAACGGAAATGGAATTCATTAGAAAAGATTTTAGACCGATGATTTTTTATGATTTTAAAAGTTCTCTCTCTCTGCAAGACTGTGCCGCTCGTCTTCAAAATGTTTTTGGGAGAGAAACACCTTGCTTGAGTACCGTGAGGCGATAGTTTGCTGAATTTGAGAGAGGTCGCGTTTCTTTACATGACGAATTTCGTGAAGGGCAGCCTTCAATTGCTATCAACGAAAATAATGTCGCTACTGTTAAGCGGCTAATTAGAAAACCCGCGGATTACCTATGAGACAATTCGAAGACTATTGGGGATTGGTATGAGCCAAATTCAGAAAATTTTACACGAAGAATTGAAATTTCGGAAAGTTTGTTGTCGTTGGATCCCTCAAGAACTGACAGTGGAGCAGAAGCGGGCTGGCGTGGAATGGTGCTCACAGATGCTAATGAAGTACGACCACGGATATTTTAATGCTGTTTATGACATTGTCACAGAAGACGAACGTGGATTTATCGTTTTGAACCCGAAAAATAACAGCAATCTTGTTAATGGGTGTTTGAAAATGAGAACGGGCCAACAAAAGTGAGGCAGGTGAGAAATTTTGGTAAAAAAAATGATCGCATTTATTTTCTCAGCTAAGGGTCCCATCTGCACAATTCCACTTGAAGATCAAAAGAGTGTTAATGCCGAGTGGTATTCTACCATTTGTTTACCCAGGGTGTTAAAAAAAGTTCGCGAAAGATGATCTAAAAGACGCGTTCTCTTACATCATGACAACGCTTCTCCACACACGGCCAACATAATTAAGTCATTTTTAGCTTCCGAAAAAGGTACAACTCGTCACCCATCCTGCACATTGCCCTGACCTAGGACCCTATGATTTCTGTTTTTCCCCAAAATCAAAGATTTGATGAGAGGTTTCACTTTTACCAATTCAGAAGAGACAGAGGCAGCGATCCATCAGCACGTTAAAAACTTGCCTTCAGATCTGTGGTCCTCCTGTTTTAAAAATGGCTCGATCACGTGAAAATATTTTTTTAAATGTAAAGGAGAGTATTTTGAAAAGCAATAAACATAAAATTTCAGTTATGACATGTTGTTTTTTTAAGTTACGCAAAATTTTTAGTGTGACCTACGTATTTTGACGTGAATAACGTCTTTATAATTATAAAAATAGTGGAAGGTAATCCAAAAAAGTAACGATAGTAAAATCCGGGTTTCCATTTTGAATCATGGTGGATTTGGACATGTCTACCATCAACATTCACTGTCTTATTAATAAACGCAGTATAAAGTTACTCCAAATTTAAAAATATCTTCTCTCTGTCATGTTATTCTGTAGTGACAAAGGTAAGATAAGACTTTCAGCCTTACAAATAAACATGATATAAAGTTATACCTGATAATAAACCAAGAATATACAAAATATTGACTATATCGCTGACTATACTGTAACATAAACGCAGGAAACTTTATACGTCCGAATAAACCAATCATAAGCAAATGTCTATTTGTAAACAATTTGCATATTCCTTTTGACATATTCTCAGGAATAACTTTACTTCACGTTTTATTTATAACGCATTCAATGTAAAATTAGACAACTGATAGCCAAAGAATAAAAAAAAAATTTTACTTTAGGGTGAAGACGGTAAATTATTGTTTCCGGTGGAGGGAAAAGTGCCTCAATTTTAATGAACTTTTACGAAGATGTCACTCTTCAACTCCAACTCGGATGGGTAGCGTTCGGGAAGCTCCGGAAATTCTTCTCGTCCCAAATACCACAGTGTCTAAAAACGAAGGTTTTCAACCAGTGTGTATTACCAATGATGACTTACGGCACGCAGATGTGGTCGCTCAGAGGGCAATGGAGAGGGCTATGTTCGGAGTTTCCCTGCGAGATCGAATCAGAAATGAGGATCCGTAGGAGAACCAAAGTCACCGAAACTTTGTGAAAAGAATACTACAGGAAATAAGAAAGACACTGGGATCACATATCATCAGTAAGTATTTTGTATTTTATTAATTTCAATGTAAAATAACACGAAGCGTATGTTACATGTATGATAGATGCTGCTAGATGCTTGTATGAGTGTCAAGATGCCACGCACACAAGCATCTAGCAGTAAAAAAGCTTTTTTTCTTGGATAGTGCGATATCTAGTTAGAGCGCAGCGGAAACCAATCCTTAATCTAAGTTTTAAATGTTTAGTGTGGATTTAACAAGCAGAGGAATCCATTTTACATTCCTATTATACTAAGCACGTACAATATTAATTTATTATATTAAAACTCTTACTCACTGTAGTATAATGGCAACGTGGCTACTCCAAGCAACAAATTTCTAAATGTTATGAAATAATATTCCATTAATGTTCCTTTCCTGATCATAAACGGCAGAGATAAAATCAAAGTTCCATTGTTTTCCGTTAATGAACCGTTTAATGGCATCAATCTGATAATGGAAGTTTTACAGCGAGCTGTGACTAAAAGCTTTTATCGACAAGAAACCTAATATCTTCGTCGTAATTAAGAGCAATAGCTTTTATAGTTTATACCGCCTTAACCTGAACATTGCTGTAAATAAACCAGCGTTACTATCGGGATTTTTATCGCCTTATATTGAAATTAAATGCTTCACAAATGACGTTGTTTCACTTTTCTAGTCCAATTGCCTTTCAACCTTTGCTAAATCTTAAATATATTTTTCACCTCTCCAGCACGAAAAGGGCGCTATTGCTACGTGAAAACTCGCAGCTAAAACGCTTTTTGCTGCGAGCGTGAGGCAAAGTGATTCAAATTTCGAGCCCCACGTGACCATACATCCGGGAATTACTCCGCGTTAAAAAAATAAACAATGCGATCCGGTGCGTTCCGAAATTCATTTTAGCCTAGCGTATTATCTCATTATCACAAAATTTAAACACAATTAGTGATTTAAAGTCAGCACTCGCAGAATAAAATAGTTTCGCTCACTTGTTAAACAAATAATTATTCCCTAATCTTAGTAGTATGTAGTATTAATGTATGAAATGTGTGTATGATCATAATTGTACATTTCCTAAAGGTATCGATCGTATTGGAATTCCATAACATAGCATTCACATAAGAGTCTTATTTTAATTTTCTAAATCGTTTAAATAATATAAATTTTGTTTGCTGATCACAATACACCTTCATGTACACAATGGCCAAGAGAGTGAAAAGTTCAATGTGTATATACATGTGCATTGTTGAAATAGTGGTTTTGTTTGATTTTTTTTAATATCATTTAAAGAAAATTTTATTGAATTATTTTTCCTGGAAATATTTTTGATGAAAATATATTTTATAAGAATACGTTTACTTTCAAATTTTTGTTTCTAAAATATATTTGAAATATTTGCTTTTAAACTTTTTCCGTTAAAGGTTCACTTGTATTGTCCACTGTCACTTGTTATGTGTCCCCGTATACACACCCCTATAACACGGCTAGTTCGCCATATAACGCAGTAGCTCTAAGACTTTTCCTCGTGTTAGTTTACGTGACCATATTCTTGTGTCATTAACAGCAAATCTGCTAGTTTCTTCTCATCGTATACCGCCCCATAAACATTATAATCTTGCTATTAAAATAATTTTTTAATCATAACTAATCTGCGTAACAGGTTTATTTTGGTTTAGTAGTGACTTATTTGATTTTTAAAATTATTTTAAACTCAATTAATCAACGAGAAATTATCGCATTAAAGTTTGTGCGTTCACCGCTAAAATATCTACCTTCGTCGCATCTCCTCGATTCGAGATCACTCCTCTAACTGCCACAGCCTGTATTGGCATACTTTGCGTAGATATATCGAGCGACGCGACGTTCGGTTCCGTGTTCACTTGGAAGAGAAGGCCAACTGGCCTCTAAAAAGCTTGGTGTGTTCAGTAAGGCGAGACAGTAATTTTAAAATTAAAATTTTCGGAGTTCGGCTATCATTACTGGCAAACAAACCGTGATATACCACTCAGCGGTAACCGTTTGCGATCCTGTAAAGGAATTGTAGCAACATGCCCCTTTTTCGAGACAAACGTACCGACCATTTTCTTTGACACGCTGCGGGAGCGAACCACTTTCGTTGGTTAGACCTCATCTTCGAAGACCCAAACTTCTGACTGATGTTTTCTTTCAGGTTCGTATGAATAAATCCATGATTCGTCACTTGAGACGATATTATAAACGGCATTTGACTTCCCTCCGTTGAAGCATTGCAGAGTATTCCGGTACTAATCTACACGAGCCGCCTTTTGCTCTTCGGACAAATTGTGGGGTACCCATCGGGAAACTAGCTTTCTTACACAAAGTTCATTATGTAATATCAACTGAATTACACTCATTCTGATATTGATAACAGCCTGAATCTTCTCGTATGTCACATGACGGTCAACTAATACAATAGTTCACACAGCTGCGATGTTTTCAGGCGTGACCGCTGTTCTTGGTCGACCTGCAGAAGAAACAGTGCTGAGCGACACACGACCGCGTCGGAACTCAGCATACCAGCGGTATATTGTCGTTTGACTCGGTGCTTCAACATCATAAATCGAAACAAGTTCACTGAGACATTTACCTTGAGATAAGCCGCGACGAAAATTGTGATAAATTATGGCACGAAAATGTTCACGCGTGAGCTCCATTTCTGTCAACGACGTGTCAACTTTAAACCAACATAGTTTTTGTTTTTGAACTTTTTTTTTAATTGTACGAATATCATTAAGGTTCTGAGAGGCCAGTATTCAAATTCTAAAAAAGTAATTGTAACTCAATCATAAATATTCTATTCCCGATCATTTCAGTGTGCCCCTCGTAACTTCTCTCTTTTATATATGATCTTTAGGAAGTTATAAATTCGGTCTATTATCCGAATAAGCTTTCAAACGTTGCCATAGAATGTGTCCAGTTTATGAACGATCGCGTGACACCTGCGTTCTCAACTCGTAACTCAATATCAATAATTCTTCTTACTATACTACTGGTAATGTGTATAATATTATTATTATTTTTCAATTATATTAGTATTCATTATATATTAATAATATTAATTATATATAATACCCAGGCAATGTATCGAATGCTTAAAAGTTCCGGTATGTATGAAATATTGTTTACTTTATATTGTACATAGGTACTTATACAAGTACTCGTACGGGAATATGTATATGAGAAATGAATTAAAGTGGTCATTTTAATAGTGTAAAAACATTTACCTATTAATGATTGATTCCCTAGATAATTTATACGTCTACTCTAGACGCTCTCTTGCCGGTAGACAATCGATAAAAACAGGCCAGGTATCTTTCATCCATTTACGCTCAACTAATGGGATTTTCTAATTGCATTCTTTTTAACTCGTAATCGACCCTGAGGTGGGCTAAGAAATAATATGACGCCCTATAGTATTTCTGAATATCATTTTTATACTAATTACATGTGTAAATTCCCTCTTCCCTATTTTAAGACGAGAATTGAGTAAAGAATAGATTAGAGTTGCACTTCGGTCTCCGAAAGTGGCGTGTGGCGTTCATATCATTTTTGCTTGCATCAGAATTGTAATATTATGCCCCAGGCTACTTCCATTAATTTTGCTGTTTTTTGTGTTGAAGTTTTTAAACTTTTTTATGAGTAATAGTCGCAAAAAGAGCAAAACATTCTTCTGATGATCCTGTAGCTCAGGATTTTTAAAGTCACAAAATTCTGAGTGGCATAGCAATGGCACTCCTCTCTCGGAGATATTCAAATTTCAAATTCAAATTCAAATTCAAATATTTTTATTCAAAATAGGATTTAAAATCACTTATTGAACGTCAAAATCTACCACCCATTCAAAAGAGACTGCCTCAGACCTGAGAAGAATGGGCGCAAGAAACTCAGCGGGCTTTTTTTTATATAAAATATGGATTACAATGTAATATCGTACAGTAAACATTTATAAGTTAAGAGCCTGAGGGTGTTCTCTTTATTCCCAGTCCGTGGTGTCATTAAGAAAATCGTTTATGTTAATATGTTTATAATAATAATAACCTTTCCCACACAAACGTTTTTTAACAATTCTTTTAAATTTCGTAACACATTTGTTTTGTACATTTTCTGGGATCATATTGTTGAAGCATATACATCGCCCAACAAAAGATTTACTAACTCGACCCAACCGAGTAGTAGGCACAACAAGTTTATGTTTGTTCCTCGTGTTAACATTATGAATGTCTCAGTTTCTAGAAAATTCCTCAATGTGCTTACGAACATACAAAACATTATCAAAAATGTTTTGAGAAGCAGCAGTCAAAATGTTTATTTCTTTAAATTTTTCTCTTAATGATTCTTTAGGACCTAGGTTATAAATTGCGCGAATAGCCCTCTTCTGCAGCACAAATATAGTATTAATATCGGCCGCACTGCCCCATAACAATATACCATAGGACATAATACTATGAAAATAACTAAAGTATACTAATCTCGCCGTATCTATGTCAGTTAACCGTCTAGTTTTCTTAGCCGCATATGCTGCAGAACTAAGCCTATACGCCAATATGGAATCAAGAGTAATGCCAAGAAATATAGCAGATTCCACTGGTTTTACCACCTCTCCATTTAATAAAATATTCGCATCTACATTTTTGAAATTTGGCGCGGTGAATTTAATATATTTGGTTTTATGATTATTTAACAATAAGTTATTGGCGCTAAACCAGTTCACGATGTCGGATAGAGCATTGTTTACTTCGTCATACAAAACTTGGCTTCGTTTCACTTTGAATATAAGTGAAGTGTCATCCGCAAACAATACCACCTTGTGTTTTTTTTTTCTACAAGGTTAGGTAGATCATTTATATAAATTAGGAAGAGGAAGGGTCCAAGAATAGACCCTTGTGATAGTTAGTCCCACTAGCCCAATAATGGCAATACCTATGGCACCATTCAAGCAAGCGAAACACAATAATGCCAAACATTAGTGTATGAAATTGGCGCCGTCAGGTAGTCGAAAATTTGTAGGGTTTTCCGTACCTCACCATGAAAAAATGGAACCCTAATAGGACCAGTTTGATGTCCGTCAAACCGTCCGTGTTGCTTGGAGGTAATGAGCTAAAATTTAAACGATATATTAAAATCTACAGTCTCTTGAAGCTGTAAAAATCCAAACTTCAAAGTAGCCGAAATAAAAGATACGGCCGTTAGGGATGAAAAAGGTCCAAAAATAAAATTATAATTACCGGAGGAAAATGGCGATCTGAGAGAGAAGAAGCGGCGCAAGAAACTCTCCCAGCATTCTTTTTTGCACTCTTTTCAATAACAATATACAATATTGTATAGTCATTTCTATCGCTATAAAATAATCATAATCTAGTCCCAGGCTGTTCGATCACTTAGATAGTCAACTGAGGAGTAATAGGATTTACGACAGAGCCAATTTTTTTTTACACAACATTTAAATTTATTTATAGATAATGACCCGAACCTGAACAGTGGCCGGGACTTTATTATAAAAGTGTATATTTACCCTTAAAGCCATTATGTATCTCATGATAGATATGATTGATATCCAACTGGTACGACCATTTTTGAGCTGATTTAGGTGTAAAATCATTATAGGCTTTTGATAACAGACATAAAGATTTTAGAAGTTTTATAATAAATAGCTATATTTAAATAAAAATAAATAACAGTAAAACCGATATTATAATTTAATAACAAGTGAATTTATCAGTGTCTATGTCAACAGTCCTAATCAAGCAATATGGATATCGTGTCTGAGGTTCTCGAGGGTGCAGAAAACAATTTTGGGATCATTTTTAAATCCGAGATGGCCGCCGCTCAATAGTATGATTACTGCATTATGGGTACCGTATCCGAGGTTCTCGAGGGTGCAGAGAACGATTTTGTGATCATTTTTCAAATCCAAGATGGCCGCCGCTCAAAAGTATGATAACTACATTATGGGTATCTTATCCGAGGTTCTCGAGGGTGCTGAGAATGATTTTGTGATCATTTTTCAAATCCAAGATGGCCGCCGCACAATATTATGATTTCAGCAATATTGATATCGTACCCGAGGTTCTCGAGGGTGCAGAGAACGATTTGGTGATCATTTTTCAAATCCAAGATGGCCGCCGCACAAAATTATGATTTTAGCAATATGGATGTCGTGTCCGAGGTTCTCGAGGGTGCAGAGAACAATTCTGTGATCATTTTTGAAATCTAAGAGGGCTGCCGTAAACGATTATGTTTTCAGCAATATGGATATCGTATCCGAGGTTCTCGAGTGTGTAGAGAACGATTTTGAGATCATTTTTCAAATCCAAGATGGCCGCCGCTCAAAAGTATGATAACTACATTATGTGTATCGTATCAGAGGTTCTCGAGGGTGCTGAGAATGATTTTGTGATCATTTTTCAAATCCAAGATGGCCGCCGCACAAAATTATGATTTCAGCAATATGGATATCGTGTCTGTTCCTGTCGTCTCATCGGCGAAAGTGGGGGCTTGCGTTCGTGGCGGAGCGGCGCTCGCACCGAGGCCGACGGCGGAACCAGTCACCTTAAGAACTTGACCCGCGCGCACATGCATTAACGATAGCATTATATTAACTTACATGTTATATATATATTAATTACGTAATACAGTCCTTTTGTGAAACAAGGTATTTTAATTCAAGACCACCAGAAGCCACAACTGGAGCATGATATTCAATATGTCCGAGGTTCTCGAGGGTGCAGAGAACAATTCTGTGATCATTATTGAAATCCAAGAGGGCTGCCGCACACAATTATATTTTCAGGAATATGGATATCGTGTCCGAGGTTCTCGAGGGTGCAGAGAACGACTTTGCGATCATATTTGAAATCCAAGATGGCCGCCGCACAAAATTATGATTCCAGCAATATGGATATCGCACCCGAGGTTCTCGAGGGAACTGAGAACGATTTTGTGATCATTTTTCAAATCCAAGATGGCCGCCGTGCAAGATTATGATCACAAAAATATGGGTATCGTATCCGTGGTTCTCGAGGGTGCAGAGAACGATTTGGTGATCATTTTTGAAATCCAAGATGGCCGCCGCTCAAAATTATGATAACTACATTATGGGTATCGTATCCGAGGTTCTCCAGGGTGCAGATAACGATTTTGTGATGACTTTTCGAATTCAAGATGGCCGCCGCTCAAAAGAATGATAACTACATTATGGGTATCGTATCCGAGGTTCTCGAGGGTGCTGAGAACGATTTTGTGATCATTTTTCAAATCCAATATGGCCGCCGCAAAAAATTGTGATTTCAGCAACATTGATATCGTACCCGAGGTTCTCGAGGGTGCAGAGAACGATTTGGTGATAATTTTTCAAATCCAAGATGGCCGCCGCACAAAATTATGATTTTAGCAATATGGATATCGTGTCCGAGGTTCTCGAGGGTGCAGAGAATAATTCTGTGATCATTTTTGAAATCCAAGAGGGCTGCGGCAAACAATTATGTTTTCAGCAATATGGATATCGTATCCGAGGTTCTCGAAGGAGCTGAGAACGATTTTGTGATCACTTTTGAAATCCAAGATGGCCGCCGCTCAAAATTATGATAACTACATTATGGGTATCGTATCCGAGGTTCTCGAGGGTGTAGAGAACGATTTTGAGATCATTTTTCAAATCCAAGATGGCCGCCGCTCAAAAGTACGATAACTACATTATGTGTATCGTATCAGAGGTTCTCGAGGGTGCTGAGAACGATTTTGTGATCATTTTTCAAATCCAAGATGGCCGCCAAACAAAATTATGATTTCAGCAATATGGATATCGTGTCCGAGGTTCTCGAGGGTACAGAGAACAATTCTGTGATCATTTTTGAAATCCAAGAGGGCTGCCGCACACAATTATGTTTTCAGCAATATGGATATCGTGTCCGAGGTTCTCGAGGGTGCAGAAAATGATCTTGTGATCATAATTAAAATCCAAGATGGCCGCCGCACAAAATTATGATTCCAGCAATATGGATATCGTACCCGAGGTTCTCGAGGGAACTGAGAACGATTTTGTGATCATTTTTCAAATCCAAGATTACCGCCGTGCAAGATTATGATCACAAAAATATGAGTATCGTATCCGAGGTTCTCGATGGTGCAGGGAACGATTTGGTGATCATTTTTGAAATCCAAGATGGCCGCCGCACAAAATTATGATAACTACATTATGGGTATCGTATCCGAGGTTCTCGAGGGTGCAGATAACGATTTTGTGATCATTTATCGAACCCAATATGGCCGCCGCTCAAAAGTATGATAACTACATTATGGGTATCGTATCCGAGGTTCTCGAGGGTGCTGAGAACGATTTTGTGATCATTTTTCAAATCCAAGACGGCCGCCGCACAAAATTATGATTTCAGCAATATGGATATCGTGTCCGAGGTTCTCGAGGGTGCAGAGAACAATTCTGTGATCATTTTTGAAATCCAAGAGGGCTGCCGCACATAATTATATTTTCAGCAATATGGATATCGTGTCCGAGGTTCTCGAGGGTGCAGAGAACGACTTTGTGATCATATTTGAAATCCAAGATGGCCGCCGCACAAAATTATGATTCCAGCAATATGGATATCGTTCCCGAGGGAACTGAGAACGATTTTGTTATCATTTTTCGAATCCAAGATGGCCGCCGCTCAATAGTATGATAACTACATTATGGGTATCGTATCCGAGGTTCTCGAGGGTGCTGAGAACGATTTTGTGATCATTTTTCAAATCCAAGATGGCCGCCGCACAAAATCATTATTTCAGCAATATTGATATCGTACCCGAGGTTCTCGAGGGTGCAGAGAACGATTTGGTGATCATTTTTCAAATCCAAGATGGCCGCCGCACAAAATTATGATTTTAGCAATATGGATATCGTGTCCGAGGTTCTCGAGGGTGCAGAGAACAATTCTATGATCATTTTTGAAATCTAAGAGGGCTGCCGCAAACGATTATGTTTTCAGCAATATGGATATCGTATCCGAGGTTCTCGAGTGTGTAGAGAACGATTTTGAGATCATTTTTCAAATCCAAGATGGCCACCGCTCAAAAGTATGATAACTACATTATGTGTATCGTATCAGAGGTTCTCGAGGGTGCTGAGAATGATTTTGTGATCATTTTTCATATCCAAGATGGCCGCCGCACAAAATTATGATTTCAGCAATATGGATATCGTGTCTGTTCCTGTCGTCTCATCGGCGAAAGTGGGGGCTAGCGTTCATGGCGGAGCGGCGCTCGCACCGAGGCCGACGGCGGAACCAGTCACCTTAAGAACTTGACCCGCGCGCACATGCATTAACGATAGCATTATATTAACTTACATGTTATATATATATTAATTACGTAATACAGTCCTTTTGTGAAACAAGGTATTTTAATTCAAGACCACCAGAAGCCACAACTGGAGCTTGATATTCAACATGTCCGAGGTTCTCGAGGGTGCAGAGAACAACTCTGTAATCATTATTGAAATCCAAGAGGGCTGCCGCACACAATTATATTTTCAGCAATATGGATATCGTGTCCGAGGTTCTCGAGGGTGCAGAGAACGACTTTGTGATCATATTTGAAATCCAAGATGGCCGCCGCACAAAATTATGATTTCAGCAATATGGATATCGTGTCTGTTCCTGTCGTCTCATCGGCGAAAGTGGGGGCTTGCGTTCGTGGCGGAGCGGCGCTCGCACCGAGGCCGACGGCGGAACCAGTCACCTTAAGAACTTGACCCGCGCGCACATGCATTAACGATAGCATTATATTAACTTACATGTTATATATATATATTAATTACGTAATACAGTCCTTTTGTGAAACAAGGTATTTTAATTCAAGACCACCAGAAGCCACAACTGGAGCTTGATATTCAACATGTCCGAGGTTCTCGAGGGTGCAGAGAACAATTCTGTGATCATTATTGAAATCCAAGAGGGCTGCCGCACACAATTATATTTTCAGCAATATGGATATCGTGTCCGAGGTTCTCGAGGGTGCAGAGAACGACTTTGTTATCATATTTGAAATCCAAGATGGCCGCCGCACAAAATTATGATTCCAGCAATATGGATATCGTACCCGAGGTTCTCGAGGGAACTGAGAACGATTTTGTGATCATTTTTCAAATCCAAGATGGTCGCCGTGCAAGATTATGATCACAAAAATATGGGTATCGTATCCGTGGTTCTCGAGGGTGCAGAGAACGATTTGGTGATCATTTTTGAAATCCAAGATGGCCGCCGCTCAAAATTATGATAACTACATTATGGGTATCGTATCCGAGGTTCTCCAGGGTGCAGATAACGATTTTGTGATGACTTTTCGAATTCAAGATGGCCGCCGCTCAAAAGAATGATAACTACATTATGGGTATCGTATCCGAGGTTCTCGAGGGTGCTGAGAACGATTTTGTGATCATTTTTCAAATCCAATATGGCCGCCGCAAAAAGTTGTGATTTCAGCAACATTGATATCGTACCCGAGGTTCTCGAGGGTGCAGAGAACGATTTGGTGATAATTTTTCAAATCCAAGATGGCCGCCGCACAAAATTATGATTTTAGCAATATGGATATCGTGTCCGAGGTTCTCGAGGGTGCAGAGAATAATTCTGTGATCATTTTTGAAATCCAAGAGGGCTGCGGCAAACAATTATGTTTTCAGCAATATGGATATCGTATCCGAGGTTCTCGAAGGAGCTGAGAACGATTTTGTGATCACTTTTCAAATCCAAGATGGCTGCCGTGCAAGATTATGATCACAAAAATATGGGTATCGTATCCAAGGTTCTCGAGAGTGCACCGAACGATTTTGTGATCATTTTTGAAATCCAAGATGGCCGCCGCTCAAAATTATGATAACTACATTATGGGTATCGTATCCGAGGTTCTCGAGGGTGTAGAGCACGATTTTGAGATCATTTTTCAAATCCAAGATGGCCGCCGCTCAAAAGTATGATAACTACATTATGTGTATCGTATCAGAGGTTCTCGAGGGTGCTGAGAACGATTTTGTGATCATTTTTCAAATCCAAGATGGCCGCCAAACAAAATTATGATTTCAGCAATATGGATATCGTGTCCGAGGTTCTCGAGGGTACAGAGAACAATTCTGTGATCATTTTTGAAATCCAAGAGGGCTGCCGCACACAATTATGTTTTCAGCAATATGGATATCGTGTCCGAGGTTCTCGAGGGTGCAGAAAATGATTTTGTGATCTTATTTAAAATCCAAGATGGCCGCCGCACAAAATTATGATTCCAGCAATATGGATATCGTACCCGAGGTTCTCGAGGGAACTGAGAACGATTTTGTGATCATTTTTCAAATCCAAGATTACCGCCGTGCAAGATTATGATCACAAAAATATGGGTATCGTATCCAAGGTTCTCGATGGTGCAGAGAACGATTTGGTGATCATTTTTGAAATCCAAGATGGCCGCCGCTCGAAATTATGATAACTACATTATGGGTATCGTATCCGAGGTTCTCGAGGGTGCAGATAACGATTTTGTGATCATTTATCGAACCCAATATGGCCGCCGCTCAAAAGTATGATAACTACATTATGGGTATCGTATCCGAGGTTCTCGAGGGTGCTGAGAACGATTTTGTGATCATTTTTCAAATCCAAGACGGCCGCCGCACAAAATTATGATTTCAGCAATATGGATATCGTGTCCGAGGTTCTCGAGGGTGCAGAGAACAATTCTGTGATCATTTTTGAAATCCAAGAGGGCTGCCGCACATAATTATATTTTCAGCAATATGGATATCGTGTCCGAGGTTCTCGAGGGTGCAGAGAACGACTTTGTGATCATATTTGAAAACCAAGATGGCCGCCGCACAAAATTATGATTCCAGCAATATGGATATCGTTCCCGAGGTTCTCGAGGGAACTGAGAACGATTTTGTGATCATTTTTCAAATCCAAGACGGCCGCCGTGCAAGATTATGATCACAAAAATATGGGTATCGTATCCGAGGTTCTCGAGGGTGCAAAGAACGATTTGGTGATCATTTTTCGAATCCAAGATGGCCGCCGCTCAATAGTTTGATAACTACATTATGGGTATCGTATCCGAGGTTCTCGAGGGTGCTGAGAACGATTTTGTGATCATTTTTCAAATCCAAGATGGCCGCCGCACAAAATCATTATTTCAGCAATATTGATATCGTACCCGAGGTTCCCGAGGGTGCAGAGAACGATTTGATGATCATTTTTGAAATCCAAGAGGGCTGCGGCAAACAATTATGTTTTCAGCAATATGGATATCGTATCCGAGGTTCTCGAGGGTGCAGATAACGATTTTGTGATCATTTATCGAATCCAATATGGCCGCCGCTCAAAATTATGATAACTACGTTATGGATATCGTATCCGAGGTTCTCGAGTGTGTAGAGAACGATTTTGAGATCATTTTTCAAATCCAAGATGGCCACCGCTCAAAAGTATGATAACTACATTATGTGTATCGTATCAGAGGTTCTCGAGGGTGCTGAGATTGATTTTGTGATCATTTTTCAAATCCAAGATGGCCGCCGCACAAAATTATGATTTCAGCAATATGGATATCGTGTCTGTTCCTGTCGTCTCATCGTCG
This sequence comes from Leptidea sinapis, assembly GCF_905404315.1. Classification (NCBI taxonomy): domain Eukaryota; kingdom Metazoa; phylum Arthropoda; class Insecta; order Lepidoptera; family Pieridae; genus Leptidea; species Leptidea sinapis. The sequence continues at coordinate 8,900,060 of NC_066289.1, forward strand.
AAAGTGGGGGCTTGCGTTCGTGGCGGAGCGGCGCTCGCACCGAGGCCGACGGCGGAACCAGTCACCTTAAGAACTTACATGCATTAACGATAGCATTATATTAACTTACATGTTATATATATATTAATTACGGAATACAGTCCTTTTGTGAAACAAGGTATTTTAATTCAAGACCACCAGAAGCCACAACTGGAGCTTGATATTCAACATGTCCGAGGTTCTCGAGGGTGCAGAGAACAATTCTGTGATCATTATTGAAATCCAAGAGGGCTGCCGCACACAATTATATTTTCAGCAATATGGATATCGTGTCCGAGGTTCTCGAGGGTGCAGATAACGATTTTGTGATCATTTTTCAAATCGAATATTGCCGCCGCACAAAAGTATGATAACTACATTATGGGTATCGTATCCGAGGTTCTCGAGGGTGCAGATAACGATTTTGTGATGATTTTTGCATGATACATAACGATTTGGTGATCATTTTTGAAATTTAAGATGGCCGCCGCTCAAAAGTATGATAACTACATTATGGGTATCGTATCAAAGGTTTTCGAGGGTGCAGAGAACAATTTTGTGATGATTTTTCGAATCCAAGATGGCCGCCGCTCAAAAGTATGATTACTAAATTATGGGTTTCGTATCCGAGGTTCTCGAGGGTGCAGAGAACGATTTTGTGATCATTTTTCAAATCCAAGATGGCCGCCGCTCAAAAGTATGATAACTACATTATGGGTATCGTATCCGAGGTTCTCGAAGGTGCTGAGAACGATTTTGTGATCATTTTTCGAATCCAAGATGACCGCCGCTCAAAAGTATGATAACTACATTATGGGTATCGTATCAAAGGTTTTCGAGGGTGCAGAGAACAATTTTGTGATGATTTTTCGAATCCAAGATGGCCGCCGCTCAAAAGTATGATTACTAAATTATGGGTTTCGCATCCTAGGTTCTCGAGGGTGCAGAGAACGATTTTGTGATCATTTTTCAAATCCAAGATGGCCGCCGCTCAAAAGTATGATAACTACATTATGGGTATCGTATCCGAGGTTCTCGAAGGTGCTGAGAACGATTTGGGATCATTTTTAAATCCGAGATGGCCGCCGCTTAATAGTATGATAACTACATTATGGGTATCGATTCCGAGGTTCTCGAGAGTGCACAGAACGATTTTGCGATCATTTTTGAAATCCAAGATGGCCGCCGTAAAAAATTATGATTTCAGCAATATTGATATCGTACCCGAGGTTCTCGAGGGTGCAGAGAACGATTTGGTGATCATTTTTCAAATCCAAGATTGCCGCCGCGCAAAATTATGATTTAAGCAATATGGATATCGTGTCCGAGGTTGTCGAGGGTGCAGAGAACAATTCTGTGATCATTTTTGAAATCTAAGAGGGCTGCCGCAAACAATAATGTTTTCAGCAATATGGATATCGTGTCCGAGGTTTTTGAGGGTGCAGAAAACAATTTTGGGATCATTTTTAAATCCGAGATGGCCGCCGCTCAATAGTATGATAACTACATTATGGGTATCGTATCCGAGGTTCTTGAGGGTGCAGAGAACGATTTTGTGATCATTTTTCAAATCCAGATTGCTATGACATCGGCCCATGTCGTGCGGTGTGCCACAGGGGTCTGTTCTAGGACAACTCCTGTGGAACATGGGGTACGACTGGGTCCTTCGAGGGGATTTTCCCCCGGGGCTGGGGGTCATCTGCTATGCAGATGACACCTTGGTCACGGCCCGGGGGAAAAACTTTCAGGAGGCGGCGTGCCTGGCTACCAGAGGCGTCTCTCAAGTGGTCGGGCGCATCGAGGCGTTGGGCTTACGGTTGGCTTTGGATAAAACTGAGGCCCTTTTATTCCACGGGCCTCGTCGTGGTCCGCCACCCGGGGCCTCAATAGAGGTGATTTCGGTCCTCGTACCGGTTCAGGCCCACATAAAATATCTGGGCCTGATTCTTGACGGTAGATGGCTCTTCGACGAGCACTTCCGCCAGCTTTCACCAAGGCTGGTTGACGCTGCGTCCGCCCTTGGGCGACTTCTGTCCAATTTGGGCGGACCCAGCGGCGCTACGAGACGGCTATACACGGGGGTTGTTCGGTCAATGGCACTGTACGGTGCACCGGTGTGGGCGGCGGCTCTAACCGCCCAGAATAGGGCGCGCCTATGGCACCCTCAGCGGGTAATGGTGGTTAGAGTCATACGTGGTTACCGCACCGTGTCGACGATACGATTATTTATAATAGATTCCTTATAATATATAATATATAATAATAAAGTCCACCTAAGTATTTGTAATCCTTCACCCACGGTATGGGTGTTCCATACAATTTAATGACGTCGGTCGGTCTTTTTAGCGCGGATGCTATTCGCGTTACCGAAGAGTACCGCTGCACTCTTGGTGGGGTTCACTTCAATCCGCCATTTTCTGAACCAGTTGCCTAGTTCATCGTCTACCTCAGGAGCGAGGGCTGGATGGGGAGCATCCAGAAAGCTAACCCGCTGTTCAGCCTTCCTGTCTGCCATACCATCGATGTCCTCACCCCTTTTATATCTGTACAGTTCTGCCGCCTCTCGTATCCTCAGATCGAGTGGCAAGATATCTGACAGGATCAGCGCCGCACTCAAACTGGCGGTTTTGTAGGTCCGGCTGATCTTCCGCTTGAACCCCCGCTGAACTGCGTCCAGCAACTTCCGCACTCCGACTTGATCTACGGCTGGGACCCAGACGCTTGAAGCGTAAAGTACGATTGGCTCCACAGCGGCGATCTAGATGGTCCTGACCACCTCTGGGTTCAGACCCCAGGTTGTCTTAGCCGCCCTTGACAATTGGCCGTTGCCTTTCGGCAAACGTCAATGACGTGCGGCTTAAAAGACAACCTGCTGTCAATTATAAGACCCAGGATCTTGGTTTCTGTGACCATCTTTATGCTTTCGCCGCCCATGGTGATCTGAATGGGTGTTAGTTTCAGTTTCTTGGTAATCACCATGGCGTTGGTTTTGTGTGGAGCAAATTGCAGCTTGTTGTCCAAGCCCCAGTCATAGACCCGCCGGAGGACGGAATTAGCGGTCCGCGCTATAGCCTCCGGAGAGGAGCCCGAGAAGACGAGCACTACGTCGTCGGCGAAGGCTTGTACGCGTAGGCCCTCTTCCTGGAGGGCACCCAGTAATGGATCGAGCAGGAGGTTCCAGAATATGGGCCCCCCAATCAATCCCTGAACGCACCCTTTGGTCGTGGGCCTCACGCACTCGGCGCCCGCGTATCATTGAGGTAGCTGCACATGGTGGAGTACAGGTTCCCGGGACACTTCCTGGCGGCCAGCTGATGTTTAATAGCCGGCCACCAGGCGCTGTCGAATGCCCCCTCTATGTCTAGAGACACCATCAAAACTACCCTCTTTGCTCTGACCTCAGCTCTGATATGCTCGATCAAGGCAAAGAGGGCATCTTCAGTGCTCCGCTGTGGCATAAAGCCGAATTGGCCCGGGTTAAGCGTCGGCAGTACGTGCCACTTTATCCGGCGTACCATCATCTTTTCCAAGGTCTTACCGTGGACTGACAAAAGTCCAATCGGACGGTAAGACTTTGGGTGATGGTAGTCGGATTTTCCCGGTTTGGGAAGTATCACGACTGCCGCACGCTTCCACGGCCTCGGGAAATATCCCACAGCGAGACACCTGTTGGCTATCTCTAGAAAGAGCCGCTCATCTGCCTCAATGCTCTTGGCACTGATGTCAGCTGTGAACGCGTCCGATCCAGGTGCTTTGCGAGCGCTGAAATCGTGAACCGCCTCCCTAAGTTCCGCAAGGGTGAAAATCGGATCGTCCTCTGTGCAGGATAACTCGCACAGAGGGCGGTCCGCCTCTCTCTTTATTGCGGAATGTCTGGGAGTGTCGTCCTCCACTCTATCGTCCGGGAAGAACGTAGCTGCAAGGAGTTTTGCACTTTGCTTGGGATCAAGAGTCACTCCGTCCGTCACAAGAAGTTTATCTTCTTGCTTTTTCGAGGTTTGACGGAGGACTCTGTAGATGCCGTCCCACAGGCTTTCGCCTGTTTGCGCTGTGCAGTACTCCTTCCAGCTATGGGTCTGTGCCGCTTGTGCGGCAGACTCATACTTTTCCCGGGCGTTGAGATACTGGCGGACGACGAATTCCCTCCTTATTGGGGCCGCGCAGCGGATGCGATTCTTCTTAGTAACCGCATCACGCTTCAGGGCCCGAAGTTCGGAGGTCATCCATGGAGGTTCATATTTCAACATTCGCGACAGCTTTGGGATTGCGACCTCACACGCTTGGCGAACCGCCTCCTGATATTCGAGGACAACATTTTCGATGTCCTCGGGGGCGGTTACGGCCGACACTCTTTCCACTCGGATCTGGCGCTTTTGGAGCTGTAAGATAAGTTCCTTTCGGAACTTATCCCAGTCTGCCTTGCGTGTATTATATATCCGATTGGTTGGTGCTGGGCCGGTTGCTTTTGCACGGCCAGCGCGGAGTCCTATCCTTATAGCGTTGTGATCGGAACTGACCATCTCGGGGTTCACCCTCCAGGACTCCATCCTCGATAAGATACTTCGGCTGCACACCGTAATGTCGACTCTGCTTGTACAGAGCCGACCTCCCCGAACCACTTGGAATGTTGGTTCGGTACTGGTGTTGAGGATGTGCAGCTGGTTGTCGTCGAAGTATCCTGCCAATTCGGCTCCCCGGTGGTCCTCGTCTGCGCTGCCCCACCATGGGCTTCACGCATTGAAATCACCTCCGATCACAACACTCAAGGTTCCCAACTTGGATCTGACGCTGAACAGACGTTCCAGGTATGGATCCAAGGGTTTGTCCCCTTCCAGGTAAGCGGACACTATTCCAAGTGTCCTCTCAAATCATTCATCACTCAACAGTAATAAATAGATTTCACAACTTATCGACAATTTTCATAAATAAATCATTTTGAATTGTTGGCAACATTAATTTCCTTTCTAAGTCGATCCCAAAATCGCATTCTTTTCTCTTCTGGAACAGTTACCATCTTCAATTCTCGTGCTAAGTTCATTGCTCTTATGTTTGTGTCAGATTTTAAAGGGTCCCATTTCAGATTATCTAACTCGTAACCTCCTTTGTCACGACTAGGGTTCCTGAAAGTGTAAAATTTGAACGGATTACTTAAAAACCAGTCACGTGCGAATTGGAAAGCTATTTGTAAAGAGTACTATTGTGTTTCTTTCGTCATATTGAAATAAGAACGAAGTATTAAACTTATTGTTTACAATTTAGTTCATTTATTTGTACTCCGTGTATTAGTTTATCACTTGCTTTGGTGAATTAACAAGTATTCAGTTTGAGAATAATATTTCAAATCAGTTCAGGAATTACTTGATTAAATAATAAAAATAGGAATGAGAGCATCCTCCTTCTTGAAAACTGTTTAAAATATCAACCTAGTATTTGAATAGCGAATTGGGCGAAAATCTTTGCTAATTTAAAAACTAATTTAAAGAAGAATAATAGAAAAAAAATACTGACGTGTCTGGTTCCTCTAATTCCCCAATGATAAAATTGTTAGGACTATTTAAATATGAATTTTTAAGCCTTTTTGCGTATAATACTCAATTAAAGCAATATTAATCTTAGAAATAGGGTAATGATACAAATAATTTTCAAGCAACTATGTCAACATTTTGTCCATGATGTCTGTAAGTGCCTATTGTATATTTCAACTTTAATTTGTGACTCACCTATCATCAATCATATTATCAGGGAGAGTAGTCGATTCCAAAATATTGAATTTTAAGGATTTAAATAAGGATTCGTGAGATACTAACTTTTTATTTAAATCAGCTTTATTGATTCGTCGGTGTTGGTACGGACTTATGTTCATTAATTTTCCATTCGGAGGTCCTTCATCAGGGTAAGTGTTCACTACACTTCGTTCGCGGTAAAGTCCCGGTCTAGCACTACGAAATTACGCTCATAGTACGCGAATGAATTGTAGTGAGTTGACTCACCTTGATGAAGGATAAAATATAAATAAAAACTACAAAAATTACAGTGGTAACAAACAAAAATATATATTAAAGGAAAAAAATATTCTTACCCATTCTTAACAAAATTAGCAAACAATTCAACAATTTTCCCAATGAACTCCTTTTCGTTTGATTGGGCGTCGCTATAGGCGCTGTAAAGCGATTTACATCTGAATAAATAACATATTTCATCATTCTCAGTCGCTCCTGTCCAATTTAAATTGGGTACTGAGTTTCGCCAGCCAATATTGAAGGAGCCCTTGAACGCAAATCTATACAAATATACCGGAGAGCTTGAAATCCCGCATTGTAAAACCGCTTGACGAAGCAACGAGTACGTTTGAATGTCTGAAATATATTTTGCATACCGCCTCAAACTTCGCTCCGTTATTGTGCCATTCAAGAAATAGAACCCCATTATTTGTCGCTGTATATTTTTATAGCTCTTCGATTCATATTCATAAGTCTGTCCTTCGAACGGTAGCACGTATTGGAAATTGTAATTTAGATAACTCAAGAGATTCCTATTGTGGGCTATACCTTTTAACCTAAACAATGATTCAAGATTTGTATAACCCAGTATTGCTGGAATATTGTTTACGCATTTTGTTTCATACAATTCTAAAGGTGGCTGTCTCATGAATGGATCTTTGGAAGTAATCTCAAGAGAGCAGCTGAACGAATTAATCAGTCTTTGATTATCTCTTACTTCAGTACTGTCGAAAAGTCCTCGAGATACTGAAAGCAATTTATCAGTTGTACAATTACTGAGGATTTCGTACAACGATCTTCTATTGAATGTTTTGTATTGACTTTGCAGTTTGTTAAGAACTTTATTAGTTGCTTTTAAGTGTTCTTTATTATAATTGCTTGGAGACAATGCACTGCCACTTAAAACAATAAATCCTGAACATAAGCTTTTGCCATAGGAGAGACTAACATTGATGCTACTGTTGTTGCAGCTGTTCCTGATCCGGCAGCTGTAATTCTTTCAGGGTCACCATTAAACAGCTTGATATTATTTTTAACCCATTTGATAGCTGTTATGATGTCTTTTGCACCCATATTCCCCTCAGCAAAATCATCATCCGTATTCAAAAAACCAAATATTCTTGTTCTATAACCAGCTCTTACTACAATTACTTCTTCATCTATGAAGAAATCAGATCCATGGAAAGATGAATGTTCGTGGAACCAAATAAGAACAGGATATTGCTGTATTGGTCGTGTTATTGGCATAAATATTGTCAAATATAAACAATCTTCGGTATCCATTAAATGTGTCGAATCTGGTTCGTTGAATTTGTAGACTTTATTTGATTTCCAATCGTTTCTTATTAGTGGTGCCTGTACAGAATTTACTGTAATATTTTATCAATTTAAATACCTGTCTATGTTTACTTTTTAAAATGCATCCAAATTAATTACTTATTTAGATATTAAATGAAAAACCCTACGCAAATCTGGTGATGTTCTTTGCCTGTCTGGGTATGAGAAGAAATAAGATCAAAAGAATAAAACAGTACACACTTTTGAAGAGTCTTGTTTTCACAATTAAGGTTTCTTATGTAACTGTTTTTGGATTTATTTTATATTCAATTCCAAAGTCCATGGTTCTATTTAAATAAAACACTTTTTAAAGGATTAAGACGCGCGTAATTGTAACTGAGTTTTTAAATTAGATTTTGCGTTAAAGTTACATTTTTAATATTATTTTAGCTAACCCGACGTTTCTAGACCTTTCCAGATCACGTTTTCAAAGCGACTGCAGATGAATTTTCAATAGTTTCAATGAAAGTCGTGGTTCTAGTTAATCTGAATCAATACTTGCGTTCTAAAATGTTAAATTGAAATGGCCACATCTTGTGAAAGCTCCTTCAAGTATTTTTGATATCTTTTGAAATTTTGCACACACATGGTACGAAAAATGATAAAGGGTACTTTTTAACCCGAAAATAGGAGTTAAAATACTAATTGATATATAAAAGACTGGACGTTGAGTTTCTTGTATGTTCTTCACAAGAGCTCTCCTTTTTCCGAAAATATTTTGGTAGATACAATCTAAATTTAACATTTCAATCTTAATTTGATATTCAATTCAAATTTAATATTTATAATAATTAAATTAAATTATTTCATAATTAAATATTGCCTACCAAACCCTACGTTTTCCGGAACATGGTCGCCATTCGAGGACTTTACTGCCCCAACGGCCATCTGTCCGTCGAAATAGCACTTCAGTTTCGCAATCATTTGGGCTATGTCTGTGACTTGTTCTCCTACGGATCTCCTGATTTCTGATTCGATCTAACAGGGAAACTCCGAGCATAGCCCTCTCAATTACCCTCTGAGCGACTATGAGCTTCTCATCAGTCCCATAGTTAGCGACTACGTCTGCGTGCCGGAGGGCAACACACTGGTTAGAAACTTTCGTCTTTAGACAATGTGATATATGGAGCGAGAAGATTTTATAGAACTTCCCGAACTTTGCCCATCAGGGATGGATTCGACGAGTGACCTCTTTCCCGAAATTGGACCTGCCCAACTATATTGTCTGTCCAAGGGAGATACTCGTCAACAATTTCGAGAGTTCAGTTCCCAACTGCTACGGAACTAGGTGCATCATGGACATTAGACATGATGATCTTCGTCTTGTCCATGTTCATTTTGAGACTTACTCCTTTTGAAGCTGTATAAAATTTGAGGGCTTATAATAATCATAATAACGATCGGCGAAAAAATCAAATTGTAAGCCCACGGACTAGTAAAAAAATAAGGACTCCGTGTCACCTTAAATAATAGTGTAGCACCAAAAGAAGCCGATAACGTGTAAATACATAGCCCCACGCACACACTTACACAACTATCGGCCGATAGGCGGCCATTATTAGAATTGTCATCGTCTGTAACAGATCAGTTTAGTCTCAATAAAATATTTAAAAAAATGCCGTCGTGCGTTGTGAAAAAGTGTAAAAACGATACTACATAAGTATTTGTGGCCACATATGATTATTTAAGGGAGAAGCAATTGTGTAACTAGTATCCCCCGTAAGCGCACACACACTAGCATAACGGTGCTTCACTTGCCAATAACACGGCGCAGAGTCCTTCTTTTTTTACTCGTCCGTGTTTTGAAGTAAGGTGATAATTTATTGTTAACAAGATACATACGACACCTTAAATCTTAATTTCTTCACCGGTGTCTCTGCATACGGTATTCTATAAAACGCGACGTACGGTTTACTTTTGAATACTGTTACGTAATGTTTCCCAATTAAAATACTGTCATTATAATAACTTAACTTTAACGAATTACAACACTCGAGAATAATGGAAATGGTGAATGACGTTAAAACGTACATTATTGCTGTCGTTAATGTATACACTTACTGAATTGTGATAATTTTATTGAAATAATTAAAAGCGTGAATGTTTATATTATGAACTGCAACGCAACTCGTAACCTTGGCGGGTTTTATAGATTCTGTTCTGTTTTTAGATGCGGTTTATTTTGCATTTGAATTATATTAATTCTGTAACATTTATTGAAGTAGGCCTTACTTTGCGGAAATCCATAACTATCCAAATGTTTTAAGTTTTCTTAAGTGTTAATTCCGCCAATATTTGTCTTTAAACAATTCGACACGTTGTGTTTCGCCTCTATACGAGGCATCCTCAGGACACGTTGACTCGCCAAACTCTGACACGAGACTCTAGTGAATTTCACTGGGCAAATGAAACTTGACAACTTATGTCTCAAGGTGACGAGCGCAGTTGCCGCTCAGAATTTTTGGGTTTTTCAATAATCCTGAGTGGTACTACATTGTAATGAGCAGGTCGTATCGATTACCATTAGCTGAACGTCCTGCTCGTCTCGTCCCTTATCTTCATAAATATAAAAAAATGCTCTTTTCTTGCTGGCCCCTAAGTCGTATCGGTTCTGGAAAACAGCAGCCAGTAATTGATTCGACAAAGTGTCGGCACAATCTTAAAATGTTTTAGTATTTGTGAAGATCAATTTTTTTACTAATCTGATAGGCTAGACCCACGTACTTAGTAGGATGCTCTGCTTAGTATCATCTCCCCAATTTAAAACGAGCATTGAGTAAAGAATATATTAGAGTTTCACTACGATCTCTAAAAGTAGTTTGACGCTCATATAATTTTTGCTTGCATGTGCAGAATTGTAATATTTTGCTCCGGGCTGTTTATTTCAATTCTATCTGTGTTGAGGTTTTTAACCATTGTTTTGAGAAAAACTGATGAGACGAGACGTTCGCCTATTCGTATGTGATATGTCCTGCCATTGCATTGTAGTGCAGCTCAGGATTGTTGAAAAACACAAAAAACAGAGCGGCACAAAAACGTTCTATACACAAGAACATATGATTCGCATCCTGGTGTCTGAATGGCAAAAGTGTGCTTAAAGACAATATAAGCAATGGTGTAACTAATGGTGCGACGGAGGCGGTCGTATACGAAAAGGTAGGTAAGAGAGGGATGGATATACAGAAGCAACCAGGTTAATTTAGTCAAGAATAGCTATATTCAACTTAAAATTAATTATACAACAGATATTATACTACAATAATTCAAGAGAATAAATCCCTAACAGGCCAGTGTCGGTGTATATGTCAACAGAGCTGTAGGTAGGTTTGTCAAATCATTCATCAGTGATAAATAGATTTTACAAGTTATTGTCAATTAATATAAATATATCATTTTGAATTGTTGGCAACATTAATTTCCTTTCTAAGTCGATCCCAAAATCGCATTCTTTTCTCTTCTGGAACAGTTACCATCTTCATTTCTCGTGCTAAGTTCATTGCTCTTATGTTTGTGTCAGATTTTTAAAGGGTCCCATTTCAGATTATCTAACTCGTAACCTCCTTTGTCACGACTAGGGTTCCTGAAAGTGTAAAATTTGAACGGATTACTTAAAAACCAGTCACGTGCGAATTGGAAAGCTATTTGTAAAGAGTACTATTGTGTTTCTTTCGTCATATTGAAATAAGAACGAAGTATTAAACTTATTGTTTACAATTTAGTTCATTTATTTGTACTCCGTGTATTAGTTTATCACTTGCTTTGGTGAATTAACAAGTATTCAGTTTAAAGAATAATATTTCAAATCAGTTCAGGAATTACTTGATAAAATAATAAAAATAGGAATGAGAGCATCCTCCTTCTTGAAAACTGTTTAAAATATCAACCTAGTATTTGAATAGCGAATTGGGCGAAAATCTTTGCTAATTTAAAAACTAATTTAAAGAAGAATAATAGAAAAAAAATACTGACGTGTCTGGTTCCTCTAATTCCCCAATGATAAAATTGTTAGGACTATTTAAATATGAATTTTTAAGCCTTTTTGCGTATTATACTCAATTAAAGCAATATTAATCTTAGAAATAGGGTAATGATACAAATAATTTTCAAGCAACTATGTCAACATTTTGTCCATGATGTCTGTAAGTGCCTATTGTATATTTCAACTTTAATTTGTGACTCACCTATCATCAATCATATTATCAGGGAGAGTAGTCGATTCCAAAATATTGAATTTTAAGGATTTAAATAAGGATTCGTGAGATACTAACTTTTTATTTAAATCAGCTTTATTGATTCGTCGGTGTTGGTACGGACTTATGTTCATTAATTTTCCATTCGGAGGTCCTTCATCAGGGTAAGTGTTCACTACACTTCGTTCGCGGTAAAGTCCCGGTCTAGCACTACGAAATTACGCTCATAGTACGCGAATGAATTGTAGTGAGTTGACTCACCTTGATGAAGGATAAAATATAAATAAAAACTACAAAAATTACAGTGGTAACAAACAAAAATATATATTAAAGGAAAAAAATATTCTTACCCATTCTTAACAAAATTAGCAAACAATTCAACAATTTTCCCAATGAACTCCTTTTCGTTTGATTGGGCGTCGCTATAGGCGCTGTAAAGCGATTTACATCTGAATAAATAACATATTTCATCATTCTCAGTCGCTCCTGTCCAATTTAAATTGGGTACTGAGTTTCGCCAGCCAATATTGAAGGAGCCCTTGAACGCAAATCTATACAAATATACCGGAGAGCTTGAAATCCCGCATTGTAAAACCGCTTGACGAAGCAACGAGTACGTTTGAATGTCTGAAATATATTTTGCATACCGCCTCAAACTTCGCTCCGTTATTGTGCCATTCAAGAAATAGAACCCCATTATTTGTCGCTGTATATTTTTATAGCTCTTCGATTCATATTCATAAGTCTGTCCTTCGAACGGTAGCACGTATTGGAAATTGTAATTTAGATAACTCAAGAGATTCCTATTGTGGGCTATACCTTTTAACCTAAACAATGATTCAAGATTTGTATAACCCAGTATTGCTGGAATATTGTTTACGCATTTTGTTTCATACAATTCTAAAGGTGGCTGTCTCATGAATGGATCTTTGGAAGTAATCTCAAGAGAGCAGCTGAACGAATTAATCAGTCTTTGATTATCTCTTACTTCAGTACTGTCGAAAAGTCCTCGAGATACTGAAAGCAATTTATCAGTTGTACAATTACTGAGGATTTCGTACAACGATCTTCTATTGAATGTTTTGTATTGACTTTGCAGTTTGTTAAGAACTTTATTAGTTGCTTTTAAGTGTTCTTTATTATAATTGCTTGGAGACAATGCACTGCCACTTAAAACAATAAATCCTGAACATAAGCTTTTGCCATAGGAGAGACTAACATTGATGCTACTGTTGTTGCAGCTGTTCCTGATCCGGCAGCTGTAATTCTTTCAGGGTCACCATTAAACAGCTTGATATTATTTTTAACCCATTTGATAGCTGTTATGATGTCTTTTGCACCCATATTCCCCTCAGCAAAATCATCATCCGTATTCAAAAAACCAAATATTCTTGTTCTATAACCAGCTCTTACTACAATTACTTCTTCATCTATGAAGAAATCAGATCCATGGAAAGATGAATGTTCGTGGAACCAAATAAGAACAGGATATTGCTGTATTGGTCGTGTTATTGGCATAAATATTGTCAAATATAAACAATCTTCGGTATCCATTAAATGTGTCGAATCTGGTTCGTTGAATTTGTAGACTTTATTTGATTTCCAATCGTTTCTTATTAGTGGTGCCTGTACAGAATTTACTGTAATATTTTATCAATTTAAATACCTGTCTATGTTTACTTTTTAAAATGCATCCAAATTAATTACTTATTTAGATATTAAATGAAAAACCCTACGCAAATCTGGTGATGTTCTTTGCCTGTCTGGGTATGAGAAGAAATAAGATCAAAAGAATAAAACAGTACACACTTTTGAAGAGTCTTGTTTTCACAATTAAGGTTTCTTATGTAACTGTTTTTGGATTTATTTTATATTCAATTCCAAAGTCCATGGTTCTATTTAAATAAAACACTTTTTAAAGGATTAAGACGCGCGTAATTGTAACTGAGTTTTTAAATTAGATTTTGCGTTAAAGTTACATTTTTAATATTATTTTAGCTAACCCGACGTTTCTAGACCTTTCCAGATCACGTTTTCAAAGCGACTGCAGATGAATTTTCAATAGTTTCAATGAAAGTCGTGGTTCTAGTTAATCTGAATCAATACTTGCGTTCTAAAATGTTAAATTGAAATGGCCACATCTTGTGAAAGCTCCTTCAAGTATTTTTGATATCTTTTGAAATTTTGCACACACATGGTACGAAAAATGATAAAGGGTACTTTTTAACCCGAAAATAGGAGTTAAAATACTAATTGATATATAAAAGACTGGACGTTGAGTTTCTTGTATGTTCTTCACAAGAGCTCTCCTTTTTCCGAAAATATTTTGGTAGATACAATCTAAATTTAACATTTCAATCTTAATTTGATATTCAATTCAAATTTAATATTTATAATAATTAAATTAAATTATTTCATAATTAAATATTGCCTACCAAACCCTACGTTTTCCGGAACATGGTCGCCATTCGAGGACTTTACTGCCCCAACGGCCATCTGTCCGTCGAAATAGCACTTCAGTTTCGCAATCATTTGGGCTATGTCTGTGACTTGTTCTCCTACGGATCTCCTGATTTCTGATTCGATCTAACAGGGAAACTCCGAGCATAGCCCTCTCAATTACCCTCTGAGCGACTATGAGCTTCTCATCAGTCCCATAGTTAGCGACTACGTCTGCGTGCCGGAGGGCAACACACTGGTTAGAAACTTTCGTCTTTAGACAATGTGATATATGGAGCGAGAAGATTTTATAGAACTTCCCGAACTTTGCCCATCAGGGATGGATTCGACGAGTGACCTCTTTCCCGAAATTGGACCTGCCCAACTATATTGTCTGTCCAAGGGAGATACTCGTCAACAATTTCGAGAGTTCAGTTCCCAACTGCTACGGAACTAGGTGCATCATGGACATTAGACATGATGATCTTCGTCTTGTCCATGTTCATTTTGAGACTTACTCCTTTTGAAGCTGTATAAAATTTGAGGGCTTATAATAATCATAATAACGATCGGCGAAAAAATCAAATTGTAAGCCCACGGACTAGTAAAAAAATAAGGACTCCGTGTCACCTTAAATAATAGTGTAGCACCAAAAGAAGCCGATAACGTGTAAATACATAGCCCCACGCACACACTTACACAACTATCGGCCGATAGGCGGCCATTATTAGAATTGTCATCGTCTGTAACAGATCAGTTTAGTCTCAATAAAATATTTAAAAAAATGCCGTCGTGCGTTGTGAAAAAGTGTAAAAACGATACTACATAAGTATTTGTGGCCACATATGATTATTTAAGGGAGAAGCAATTGTGTAACTAGTATCCCCCGTAAGCGCACACACACTAGCATAACGGTGCTTCACTTGCCAATAACACGGCGCAGAGTCCTTCTTTTTTTACTCGTCCGTGTTTTGAAGTAAGGTGATAATTTATTGTTAACAAGATACATACGACACCTTAAATCTTAATTTCTTCACCGGTGTCTCTGCATACGGTATTCTATAAAACGCGACGTACGGTTTACTTTTGAATACTGTTACGTAATGTTTCCCAATTAAAATACTGTCATTATAATAATTTAACTTTAACGAATTACAACACTCGAGAATAATGGAAATGGTGAATGACGTTAAAACGTACATTATTGCTGTCGTTAATGTATACACATACTGAATTGTGATAATATTATTGAAATAATTAAAAGCGTGAATGTTTATATTATGAACTGTAACGCAACTCGTAACCTTGGCGGGTTTTATAGATTCTGTTCTGTTTTTAGATGCGGTTTATTTTGCATTTGAATTATATTAATTCTGTAACATTTATTGAAGTAGGCCTTACTTTGCGAAAATAACTATCCAAATGTTTTAAGTTTTCTTAAGTGTTAATTCCGCCAATATTTGTCTTTAAACTATCCGACACGTTGTGTTTCGCCTCTATACGAGGCATCCTCAGGACATGTTGACTCGCCAAACTCTGACACGAGACTCTAGTGAATTTCACTGGGCAAATGAAACTTGACAACTTATGTCTCAAGGTGACGAGCGCAGTTGCCGCTCAGAATTTTTGGGTTTTTCAATAATCTTGAGTGGCACTACATTGTAATGGGCAGGTCGTATCGATTACCATTAGCTGAACGTCCTGCTCGTCTCGTCCCTTATCTTCATAAATATAAAAAAATGCTCTTTTCTTGCTGGCCCCTAAGTCGTATCGGTTCTGGAAAACAGCAGCCAGTAATTGATTCGACAAAGTGTCGGCACAATCTTAAAATGTTTTAGTATTTGTGAAGATCAATTTTTTTACTAATCTGATAGGCTAGACCCACGTACTTAGTAGGATGCTCTGCTTAGTATCATCTCCCCAATTTAAAACGAGCATTGAGTAAAGAATATATTAGAGTTTCACTACGATCTCTAAAAGTAGTTTGACGCTCATATAATTTTTGCTTGCATGTGCAGAATTGTAATATTTTGCTGCGGGTTATTTATTTCAATTTTATCTGTGTTGAGGTTTTTAACCATTGTTTTGAGAAAAACTGATGAGACGAGACGTTCGCCTATTCGTATGTGATATGCCCTGCCATTGCATTGTAGTGCAGCTCAGGATTGTTGAAAAACACAAAAAACAGAGCGGCACAAAAACGTTCTATACACAAGAACATATGATTCGCATCCTGGTGTCTGAATGGCAAAAGTGTGCTTAAAGACAATATAAGCAATGGTGTAACTAATGGTGCGACGGAGGCGGTCGTATACGAAAAGGTAGGTAAGAGAGGGATGGATATACAGAAGGAACCAGGTTAATTTAGTCAAGAATAGCTATATTCAACTTAAAATTAATTATACAACAGATATTATACTACAATAATTCAAGAGAATAAATCCCTAACAGGCCAGTGTCGGTGTATATGTCAACAGAGCTGTAGGTAGGTTTGTCAAATCATTCATCAGTGATAAATAGATTTTACAAGTTATTGTCAATTAATATAAATATATCATTTTGAATTGTTGGCAACATTAATTT
Source organism: Leptidea sinapis (assembly GCF_905404315.1). Classification (NCBI taxonomy): domain Eukaryota; kingdom Metazoa; phylum Arthropoda; class Insecta; order Lepidoptera; family Pieridae; genus Leptidea; species Leptidea sinapis. The sequence goes on from NC_066289.1 coordinate 8,916,627, forward strand.
CCTTTCTAAGTCGATCCCAAAATCGCATTCTTTTCCCTTCTGGAACAGTTACCATCTTCAATTCTCGTGCTAAGTTCATTGCTCTTATGTTTGTGTCAGATTTTAAAGGGTCCCATTTCAGATTATCTAACTCGTAACCTCCTTTGTCACGACTAGGGTTCCTGAAAGTGTAAAATTTGAACGGATTACTTAAAAACCAGTCACGTGCGAATTGGAAAGCTATTTGTAAAGAGTACTATTGTGTTTCTTTCGTCATATTGAAATAAGAACGAAGTATTAAACTTATTGTTTACAATTTAGTTCATTTATTTGTACTCCGTGTATTAGTTTATCACTTGCTTTGGTGAATTTACAAGTATTCAGTTTAAAGAATAATATTTCAAATCAGTTCAGGAATTACTTGATTAAATAATAAAAATAGGAATGAGAGCATCCTCCTTCTTGAAAACTGTTTAAAATATCAACCTAGTATTTGAGTAGCGAATCGGGCGAAAATCTTTGCTAATTTAAAAACTAATTTAAAGAAGAATAATAGAAAAAAAATACTGACGTGTCTGGTTCCTCTAATTCCCCAATGATAAAATTGTTAGGACTATTTAAATATGAATTTTTAAGCCTTTTTGCGTATAATACTCAATTAAAGCAATATTAATCTTAGAAATAGGGTAATGATACAAATAATTTTCAAGCAACTATGTCAACATTTTGTCCATGATGTCTGTAAGTGCCTATTGTATATTTCAACTTTAATTTGTGACTCACCTATCATCAATCATATTATTAGGGAGAGTAGTCGATTCCAAAATATTGAATTTTAAGGATTTAAATAAGGATTCGTGAGATACTAACTTTTTATTTAAATCAGCTTTATTGATTCGACGGTGTTGGTACGGACTTATGTTCATTAATTTTCCATTCGGAGGTCCTTCATCAGGGTAAGTGTTCACTACACTTCGTTCGCGGTAAAGTCCCGGTCTAGCACTACGAAATTACGCTCATAGTACGCGAATGAATTGTAGTGAGTTTACTCACCTTGATGAAGGATAAAATATAAATAAAAACTACAAAAATTACAGTGGTAACAAACAAAAATATATATTAAAGGAAAAAAATATTCTTACCATTTCTTAACAAAATTAGCAAACAATTTAACAATTTTCCCAATGAACTCCTTTTCGTTTGATTGGGCGTCGCTATAGGCGCTGTAAAGCGATTTACATCTGAATAAATAACATATTTCATCATTCTCAGTCGCTCCTGTCCAATTTAAATTGGGTACTGAGTTTCGCCAGCCAATATTAAAGGAGCCCTTGAACGCAAATCTATACAAATATACCGGAGAGCTTGAAATCCCGCATTGTAAAACCGCTTGACGAAGCAACGAGTACGTTTGAATGTCTGAAATATATTTTGCATACCGCCTCAAACTTCGCTCCGTTATTGTGCCATTCAAGAAATAGAACCCCATTATTTGTCGCTGTATATTTTTATAGCTCTTCGATTCATATTCATAAGTCTGTCCTTCGAACGGTAGCACGTATTGGAAATTGTAATTTAGATAACTCAAGAGATTCCTATTGTGGGCTATACCTTTTAACCTAAACAATGATTCAAGATTTGTATAACCCATTATTACTGGAATATTGTTTACGCATTTTGTTTCATACAATTCTAAAGGTGGCTGTCTCATGAATGGATCTTTGGAAGTAATCTCAAGAGAGCAGCTGAACGAATTAATCAGTCTTTGATTATCTCTTACTTCAGTACTGTCGAAAAGTCCTCGAGATACTGAAAGCAATTTATCAGTTGTACAATTACTGACGATTTCGTACAACGATCTTATATTGAATGTTTTGTATTGACTTTGCAGTTTGTTAAGAACTTTATTAGTTGCTTTTAAGTGTTCTTTATTATAATTGCTTGGAGACAATGCACTGCCACTTAAAACAATAAATCCTGAACATAAGCTTTTTGCCATAGGAGAGACTAATATTGATGCTACTGTTGTTGCAGCTGTTCCTGATCCGGCAGCTGTAATTCTTTCAGGGTCACCATTAAACAGCTTGATATTATTTTTAACCCATTTGATAGCTGTTATGATGTCTTTTGCACCCATATTCCCCTCAGCAAAATCATCATCCGTATTCAAAAAACCAAATATTCTTGTTCTATAACCAGCTCTTACTACAATTACTTCTTCATCTATGAAGAAATCAGATCCATGGAAAGATGAATGTTCGTGGAACCAAATAAGAACAGGATATTGCTGTATTGGTCGTGTTATTGGCATAAATATTGTCAAATATAAACAATCTTCGGTATCCATTAAATGTGTCGAATCTGGTTCGTTGAATTTGTAGACTTTATTTGATTTCCAATCGTTTCTTATTAGTGGTGCCTATACAGGATTTACTGTAAGATTTTATCAATTTAAATACCTGTCTATGTTTACTTTTTAAAATGCATCCAAATTAATTACTTATTTAGATATTAAATGAAAAACCCTACGCAAATCTGGTGATGTTCTTTGCCTGTCTGGGTATGAGAAGAAATAAGATCAAAAGAATAAAACAGTACACACTTTTGTAGAGTCTTGTTTTCACAATTAAGGTTTCTCATGCAACTTTTTTTTTTATATATTTATTAATAAAAAACAAATTTTACATTGCGGTTTCAAAGCAATAAAATCCACTGAGGTTTGTACAATTGCTAAATTAAATCTACACCAACAGAGTTAAATTAATAAAAGAAAAAATAGTTCACAATCACTTAGCTATACATTATAATTATACAAATAAAAGTAAAAGTACTTGATACAATTAATAGTTAAGCACGATAAGTTGATCGGTGGTCAGTCAAGTCTTAAAAAGTATTTTTTTAAATTCTGTTTTAAATTAGTCTCAGTCAACGAGTCGGTCAAGTCACGTGGCAGTTTATTAATCAGTCTAGGTACTATGTAAGCTGTTGTTCTTTCACCGAACGCATTGGATGCCCGAGGCATGTGCAGCCGGTTTAGACTAAAAGCGCGCGTATACACTGTTTTTGGATTTATTTTATATTCAATTCAGAAGTTCATGGTTCTGTTTAAATAAAACACTTTTTAAAGGATTAAAACTCGTGTAATTGTAACTGAGGTTTTAGATTAGATTTTGCGTTAAAGTTACATTTTTAATATTATTTTAGCTAACCCGACGTTTCTAGACCTTTCCAGATCACGTTTTCAAAGGGACTGCAGATGAAATTTCAATAGTTTCAATGAAAGTCGTGGTTCTAGTTAATCTGAATCAATACTTGCGTTCTAAAATGTTAAATTGAAATGGCCACATCTTGTGAAAGCTCCTTCAAGTATTTTTGATATCTTTTGAAATTTTGCACACACATGGTACGAAAAATGATAAAGGGTACTTTGTATCCCGAAAATAGGAGTTAAAATACTAATTGATATATAAAAGACTGGACGTTGAGTTTCTTGTATGTTCTCCACAAGAGCTCTCCTTTTTCCGAAAATATTTTGGTAGATACAATCTAAATTTAACATTTCAATCTTAATTTGATATTCAATTTAAACTTAATATTTATAATAATTAAATGAAATTATTTAATAATTAAATATTGCCTACCAAACCCTACGTTTTCCGGAACATGGTCGCCATTCGAGGACTTTACTTCCCCAACGGCCATCTGCCCGTCGAAATAGCACTTCAGTTTCGCAATCATTTGGGCTATGTCTGTGACTTTGGTTTTCCTACGGATCTCCTGATTTCTGATTCGATCTCACAGGGAAACTCCGAGCATAGCCCTCTCAATTGCCCTCTGAGCGACTATGAGCTTCTCATCAGTCCCATAGTTAGCGACTACGTCTGCGTGCCGGAGGGCAACACACTGGTTAAAAACCTTCGTCTTTAGACAATGTGATATATGGAGCGAGAAGATTTTATAGAACTTCCCGAACTTTGCCCATCAGGGATGGATTCGACGAGTGACCTCTTTCCGGAAATTGGACCTGCCCAACTATATTGTCTGTCCAAGGGAGACATACTCGTCAACAATTTCGAGAGTTCAGTTCCCAACTGCTACGGAACTAGGTGCATCATGGACATTAGACATGATGATCTTGGTCTTGTCCATGTTCATTTTGAGACTAACTCCTTTTGAAGCTGTATAAAATTTGAGGGCTTATAATAATCATAATAACGATCGGCGAAAAAATCGAATTGTAAGCCCACGGACTAGTAAAAAAATAAGGACTCCGTGTCACCTTAAATAACAGTGTAGCACCAAAAGAAGCCGATAACGTGTAAATACATAGCCCCACGCACACACTTACACTACTATCGGCCGATAGGCGGCCATTATTAGAATTGTCATCGTCTGTAACAGATCAGTTTAGTCTCAATAAAATATTTAAAAAAATGCCGTCGTGCGTTGTGAAAAAGTGTAAAAACGATACTACATAAGTATTTGTGGCCATATATGATTATTTGAGGGAGAAGCAATTGTGTAACTAGTATCCCCCGTAAGCGCACACACACTAGCATAACGGTGCTTCACTTGCCAATGTCACGGCGCAGAGTCCTTCTTTTTTTACTCGTCCGTGTGTAAGCCTTCCCCTTTTGAAGTAAGGTGACTCACAAGACAATTTATTGTTAACAAGATACATACGACACCTTAAGTCTTAATTTCTTCACCGGTGGCTCTGCATACGGTATTCTATAAAACGCGACGTACGGTTTACTGTTGAATACTGTTACGTAATGTTTCCCAATTAAAATACTGTCATTATAATAACTTAACTTTAACGAATTACAACACTCGAGAATAATGGAAATGGTGAATGACGTTAAAACGTACATTATTGCTGTCGTTAATGTATACACTTACTGAATTGTGATAATTTTATTGAAATAATTAAAAGCGTGAATGTTTATATTATGAACTGCAACGCAACTCGTAACCTTGGCGGGTTTTATAGATTCTGTTCTGTTTTTAGATGCGGTTTATTTTGCATTTGAATTATATTAATTCTGTAACATTTATTGAAGTAGGCCTTACTTTGCGGAAATCCATAACTATCCAAATGTTTTAAGTTTTCTTAAGTGTTAATTCCGCCAATATTTGTCTTTAAACAATTCGACACGTTGTGTTTCGCCTCTATACGAGGCATCCTCAGGACACGTTGACTCGCCAAACTCTGACACGAGACTCTAGTGAATTTCACTGGGCAAATGAAACTTGACAACTTATGTCTCAAGGTGACGAGCGCAGTTGCCGCTCAGAATTTTTGGGTTTTTCAATAATCCTGAGTGGTACTACATTGTAATGAGCAGGTCGTATCGATTACCATTAGCTGAACGTCCTGCTCGTCTCGTCCCTTATCTTCATAAATATAAAAAAATGCTCTTTTCTTGCTGGCCCCTAAGTCGTATCGGTTCTGGAAAACAGCAGCCAGTAATTGATTCGACAAAGTGTCGGCACAATCTTAAAATGTTTTAGTATTTGTGAAGATCAATTTTTTTACTAATCTGATAGGCTAGACCCACGTACTTAGTAGGATGCTCTGCTTAGTATCATCTCCCCAATTTAAAACGAGCATTGAGTAAAGAATATATTAGAGTTTCACTACGATCTCTAAAAGTAGTTTGACGCTCATATAATTTTTGCTTGCATGTGCAGAATTGTAATATTTTGCTCCGGGCTGTTTATTTCAATTCTATCTGTGTTGAGGTTTTTAACCATTGTTTTGAGAAAAACTGATGAGACGAGACGTTCGCCTATTCGTATGTGATATGTCCTGCCATTGCATTGTAGTGCAGCTCAGGATTGTTGAAAAACACAAAAAACAGAGCGGCACAAAAACGTTCTATACACAAGAACATATGATTCGCATCCTGGTGTCTGAATGGCAAAAGTGTGCTTAAAGACAATATAAGCAATGGTGTAACTAATGGTGCGACGGAGGCGGTCGTATACGAAAAGGTAGGTAAGAGAGGGATGGATATACAGAAGCAACCAGGTTAATTTAGTCAAGAATAGCTATATTCAACTTAAAATTAATTATACAACAGATATTATACTACAATAATTCAAGAGAATAAATCCCTAACAGGCCAGTGTCGGTGTATATGTCAACAGAGCTGTAGGTAGGTTTGTCAAATCATTCATCAGTGATAAATAGATTTTACAAGTTATTGTCAATTAATATAAATATATCATTTTGAATTGTTGGCAACATTAATTTCCTTTCTAAGTCGATCCCAAAATCGCATTCTTTTCTCTTCTGGAACAGTTACCATCTTCATTTCTCGTGCTAAGTTCATTGCTCTTATGTTTGTGTCAGATTTTTAAAGGGTCCCATTTCAGATTATCTAACTCGTAACCTCCTTTGTCACGACTAGGGTTCCTGAAAGTGTAAAATTTGAACGGATTACTTAAAAACCAGTCACGTGCGAATTGGAAAGCTATTTGTAAAGAGTACTATTGTGTTTCTTTCGTCATATTGAAATAAGAACGAAGTATTAAACTTATTGTTTACAATTTAGTTCATTTATTTGTACTCCGTGTATTAGTTTATCACTTGCTTTGGTGAATTAACAAGTATTCAGTTTAAAGAATAATATTTCAAATCAGTTCAGGAATTACTTGATAAAATAATAAAAATAGGAATGAGAGCATCCTCCTTCTTGAAAACTGTTTAAAATATCAACCTAGTATTTGAATAGCGAATTGGGCGAAAATCTTTGCTAATTTAAAAACTAATTTAAAGAAGAATAATAGAAAAAAAATACTGACGTGTCTGGTTCCTCTAATTCCCCAATGATAAAATTGTTAGGACTATTTAAATATGAATTTTTAAGCCTTTTTGCGTATTATACTCAATTAAAGCAATATTAATCTTAGAAATAGGGTAATGATACAAATAATTTTCAAGCAACTATGTCAACATTTTGTCCATGATGTCTGTAAGTGCCTATTGTATATTTCAACTTTAATTTGTGACTCACCTATCATCAATCATATTATCAGGGAGAGTAGTCGATTCCAAAATATTGAATTTTAAGGATTTAAATAAGGATTCGTGAGATACTAACTTTTTATTTAAATCAGCTTTATTGATTCGTCGGTGTTGGTACGGACTTATGTTCATTAATTTTCCATTCGGAGGTCCTTCATCAGGGTAAGTGTTCACTACACTTCGTTCGCGGTAAAGTCCCGGTCTAGCACTACGAAATTACGCTCATAGTACGCGAATGAATTGTAGTGAGTTGACTCACCTTGATGAAGGATAAAATATAAATAAAAACTACAAAAATTACAGTGGTAACAAACAAAAATATATATTAAAGGAAAAAAATATTCTTACCCATTCTTAACAAAATTAGCAAACAATTCAACAATTTTCCCAATGAACTCCTTTTCGTTTGATTGGGCGTCGCTATAGGCGCTGTAAAGCGATTTACATCTGAATAAATAACATATTTCATCATTCTCAGTCGCTCCTGTCCAATTTAAATTGGGTACTGAGTTTCGCCAGCCAATATTGAAGGAGCCCTTGAACGCAAATCTATACAAATATACCGGAGAGCTTGAAATCCCGCATTGTAAAACCGCTTGACGAAGCAACGAGTACGTTTGAATGTCTGAAATATATTTTGCATACCGCCTCAAACTTCGCTCCGTTATTGTGCCATTCAAGAAATAGAACCCCATTATTTGTCGCTGTATATTTTTATAGCTCTTCGATTCATATTCATAAGTCTGTCCTTCGAACGGTAGCACGTATTGGAAATTGTAATTTAGATAACTCAAGAGATTCCTATTGTGGGCTATACCTTTTAACCTAAACAATGATTCAAGATTTGTATAACCCAGTATTGCTGGAATATTGTTTACGCATTTTGTTTCATACAATTCTAAAGGTGGCTGTCTCATGAATGGATCTTTGGAAGTAATCTCAAGAGAGCAGCTGAACGAATTAATCAGTCTTTGATTATCTCTTACTTCAGTACTGTCGAAAAGTCCTCGAGATACTGAAAGCAATTTATCAGTTGTACAATTACTGAGGATTTCGTACAACGATCTTCTATTGAATGTTTTGTATTGACTTTGCAGTTTGTTAAGAACTTTATTAGTTGCTTTTAAGTGTTCTTTATTATAATTGCTTGGAGACAATGCACTGCCACTTAAAACAATAAATCCTGAACATAAGCTTTTGCCATAGGAGAGACTAACATTGATGCTACTGTTGTTGCAGCTGTTCCTGATCCGGCAGCTGTAATTCTTTCAGGGTCACCATTAAACAGCTTGATATTATTTTTAACCCATTTGATAGCTGTTATGATGTCTTTTGCACCCATATTCCCCTCAGCAAAATCATCATCCGTATTCAAAAAACCAAATATTCTTGTTCTATAACCAGCTCTTACTACAATTACTTCTTCATCTATGAAGAAATCAGATCCATGGAAAGATGAATGTTCGTGGAACCAAATAAGAACAGGATATTGCTGTATTGGTCGTGTTATTGGCATAAATATTGTCAAATATAAACAATCTTCGGTATCCATTAAATGTGTCGAATCTGGTTCGTTGAATTTGTAGACTTTATTTGATTTCCAATCGTTTCTTATTAGTGGTGCCTGTACAGAATTTACTGTAATATTTTATCAATTTAAATACCTGTCTATGTTTACTTTTTAAAATGCATCCAAATTAATTACTTATTTAGATATTAAATGAAAAACCCTACGCAAATCTGGTGATGTTCTTTGCCTGTCTGGGTATGAGAAGAAATAAGATCAAAAGAATAAAACAGTACACACTTTTGAAGAGTCTTGTTTTCACAATTAAGGTTTCTTATGTAACTGTTTTTGGATTTATTTTATATTCAATTCCAAAGTCCATGGTTCTATTTAAATAAAACACTTTTTAAAGGATTAAGACGCGCGTAATTGTAACTGAGTTTTTAAATTAGATTTTGCGTTAAAGTTACATTTTTAATATTATTTTAGCTAACCCGACGTTTCTAGACCTTTCCAGATCACGTTTTCAAAGCGACTGCAGATGAATTTTCAATAGTTTCAATGAAAGTCGTGGTTCTAGTTAATCTGAATCAATACTTGCGTTCTAAAATGTTAAATTGAAATGGCCACATCTTGTGAAAGCTCCTTCAAGTATTTTTGATATCTTTTGAAATTTTGCACACACATGGTACGAAAAATGATAAAGGGTACTTTTTAACCCGAAAATAGGAGTTAAAATACTAATTGATATATAAAAGACTGGACGTTGAGTTTCTTGTATGTTCTTCACAAGAGCTCTCCTTTTTCCGAAAATATTTTGGTAGATACAATCTAAATTTAACATTTCAATCTTAATTTGATATTCAATTCAAATTTAATATTTATAATAATTAAATTAAATTATTTCATAATTAAATATTGCCTACCAAACCCTACGTTTTCCGGAACATGGTCGCCATTCGAGGACTTTACTGCCCCAACGGCCATCTGTCCGTCGAAATAGCACTTCAGTTTCGCAATCATTTGGGCTATGTCTGTGACTTGTTCTCCTATGGATCTCCTGATTTCTGATTCGATCTAACAGGGAAACTCCGAGCATAGCCCTCTCAATTACCCTCTGAGCGACTATGAGCTTCTCATCAGTCCCATAGTTAGCGACTACGTCTGCGTGCCGGAGGGCAACACACTGGTTAGAAACTTTCGTCTTTAGACAATGTGATATATGGAGCGAGAAGATTTTATAGAACTTCCCGAACTTTGCCCATCAGGGATGGATTCGACGAGTGACCTCTTTCCCGAAATTGGACCTGCCCAACTATATTGTCTGTCCAAGGGAGATACTCGTCAACAATTTCGAGAGTTCAGTTCCCAACTGCTACGGAACTAGGTGCATCATGGACATTAGACATGATGATCTTCGTCTTGTCCATGTTCATTTTGAGACTTACTCCTTTTGAAGCTGTATAAAATTTGAGGGCTTATAATAATCATAATAACGATCGGCGAAAAAATCAAATTGTAAGCCCACGGACTAGTAAAAAAATAAGGACTCCGTGTCACCTTAAATAATAGTGTAGCACCAAAAGAAGCCGATAACGTGTAAATACATAGCCCCACGCACACACTTACACAACTATCGGCCGATAGGCGGCCATTATTAGAATTGTCATCGTCTGTAACAGATCAGTTTAGTCTCAATAAAATATTTAAAAAAATGCCGTCGTGCGTTGTGAAAAAGTGTAAAAACGATACTACATAAGTATTTGTGGCCACATATGATTATTTAAGGGAGAAGCAATTGTGTAACTAGTATCCCCCGTAAGCGCACACACACTAGCATAACGGTGCTTCACTTGCCAATAACACGGCGCAGAGTCCTTCTTTTTTTACTCGTCCGTGTTTTGAAGTAAGGTGATAATTTATTGTTAACAAGATACATACGACACCTTAAATCTTAATTTCTTCACCGGTGTCTCTGCATACGGTATTCTATAAAACGCGACGTACGGTTTACTTTTGAATACTGTTACGTAATGTTTCCCAATTAAAATACTGTCATTATAATAACTTAACTTTAACGAATTACAACACTCGAGAATAATGGAAATGGTGAATGACGTTAAAACGTACATTATTGCTGTCGTTAATGTATACACTTACTGAATTGTGATAATTTTATTGAAATAATTAAAAGCGTGAATGTTTATATTATGAACTGCAACGCAACTCGTAACCTTGGCGGGTTTTATAGATTCTGTTCTGTTTTTAGATGCGGTTTATTTTGCATTTGAATTATATTAATTCTGTAACATTTATTGAAGTAGGCCTTACTTTGCGGAAATCCATAACTATCCAAATGTTTTAAGTTTTCTTAAGTGTTAATTCCGCCAATATTTGTCTTTAAACAATTCGACACGTTGTGTTTCGCCTCTATACGAGGCATCCTCAGGACACGTTGACTCGCCAAACTCTGACACGAGACTCTAGTGAATTTCACTGGGCAAATGAAACTTGACAACTTATGTCTCAAGGTGACGAGCGCAGTTGCCGCTCAGAATTTTTGGGTTTTTCAATAATCCTGAGTGGTACTACATTGTAATGAGCAGGTCGTATCGATTACCATTAGCTGAACGTCCTGCTCGTCTCGTCCCTTATCTTCATAAATATAAAAAAATGCTCTTTTCTTGCTGGCCCCTAAGTCGTATCGGTTCTGGAAAACAGCAGCCAGTAATTGATTCGACAAAGTGTCGGCACAATCTTAAAATGTTTTAGTATTTGTGAAGATCAATTTTTTTACTAATCTGATAGGCTAGACCCACGTACTTAGTAGGATGCTCTGCTTAGTATCATCTCCCCAATTTAAAACGAGCATTGAGTAAAGAATATATTAGAGTTTCACTACGATCTCTAAAAGTAGTTTGACGCTCATATAATTTTTGCTTGCATGTGCAGAATTGTAATATTTTGCTCCGGGCTGTTTATTTCAATTCTATCTGTGTTGAGGTTTTTAACCATTGTTTTGAGAAAAACTGATGAGACGAGACGTTCGCCTATTCGTATGTGATATGTCCTGCCATTGCATTGTAGTGCAGCTCAGGATTGTTGAAAAACACAAAAAACAGAGCGGCACAAAAACGTTCTATACACAAGAACATATGATTCGCATCCTGGTGTCTGAATGGCAAAAGTGTGCTTAAAGACAATATAAGCAATGGTGTAACTAATGGTGCGACGGAGGCGGTCGTATACGAAAAGGTAGGTAAGAGAGGGATGGATATACAGAAGCAACCAGGTTAATTTAGTCAAGAATAGCTATATTCAACTTAAAATTAATTATACAACAGATATTATACTACAATAATTCAAGAGAATAAATCCCTAACAGGCCAGTGTCGGTGTATATGTCAACAGAGCTGTAGGTAGGTTTGTCAAATCATTCATCAGTGATAAATAGATTTTACAAGTTATTGTCAATTAATATAAATATATCATTTTGAATTGTTGGCAACATTAATTTCCTTTCTAAGTCGATCCCAAAATCGCATTCTTTTCTCTTCTGGAACAGTTACCATCTTCATTTCTCGTGCTAAGTTCATTGCTCTTATGTTTGTGTCAGATTTTTAAAGGGTCCCATTTCAGATTATCTAACTCGTAACCTCCTTTGTCACGACTAGGGTTCCTGAAAGTGTAAAATTTGAACGGATTACTTAAAAACCAGTCACGTGCGAATTGGAAAGCTATTTGTAAAGAGTACTATTGTGTTTCTTTCGTCATATTGAAATAAGAACGAAGTATTAAACTTATTGTTTACAATTTAGTTCATTTATTTGTACTCCGTGTATTAGTTTATCACTTGCTTTGGTGAATTAACAAGTATTCAGTTTAAAGAATAATATTTCAAATCAGTTCAGGAATTACTTGATAAAATAATAAAAATAGGAATGAGAGCATCCTCCTTCTTGAAAACTGTTTAAAATATCAACCTAGTATTTGAATAGCGAATTGGGCGAAAATCTTTGCTAATTTAAAAACTAATTTAAAGAAGAATAATAGAAAAAAAATACTGACGTGTCTGGTTCCTCTAATTCCCCAATGATAAAATTGTTAGGACTATTTAAATATGAATTTTTAAGCCTTTTTGCGTATTATACTCAATTAAAGCAATATTAATCTTAGAAATAGGGTAATGATACAAATAATTTTCAAGCAACTATGTCAACATTTTGTCCATGATGTCTGTAAGTGCCTATTGTATATTTCAACTTTAATTTGTGACTCACCTATCATCAATCATATTATCAGGGAGAGTAGTCGATTCCAAAATATTGAATTTTAAGGATTTAAATAAGGATTCGTGAGATACTAACTTTTTATTTAAATCAGCTTTATTGATTCGTCGGTGTTGGTACGGACTTATGTTCATTAATTTTCCATTCGGAGGTCCTTCATCAGGGTAAGTGTTCACTACACTTCGTTCGCGGTAAAGTCCCGGTCTAGCACTACGAAATTACGCTCATAGTACGCGAATGAATTGTAGTGAGTTGACTCACCTTGATGAAGGATAAAATATAAATAAAAACTACAAAAATTACAGTGGTAACAAACAAAAATATATATTAAAGGAAAAAAATATTCTTACCCATTCTTAACAAAATTAGCAAACAATTCAACAATTTTCCCAATGAACTCCTTTTCGTTTGATTGGGCGTCGCTATAGGCGCTGTAAAGCGATTTACATCTGAATAAATAACATATTTCATCATTCTCAGTCGCTCCTGTCCAATTTAAATTGGGTACTGAGTTTCGCCAGCCAATATTGAAGGAGCCCTTGAACGCAAATCTATACAAATATACCGGAGAGCTTGAAATCCCGCATTGTAAAACCGCTTGACGAAGCAACGAGTACGTTTGAATGTCTGAAATATATTTTGCATACCGCCTCAAACTTCGCTCCGTTATTGTGCCATTCAAGAAATAGAACCCCATTATTTGTCGCTGTATATTTTTATAGCTCTTCGATTCATATTCATAAGTCTGTCCTTCGAACGGTAGCACGTATTGGAAATTGTAATTTAGATAACTCAAGAGATTCCTATTGTGGGCTATACCTTTTAACCTAAACAATGATTCAAGATTTGTATAACCCAGTATTGCTGGAATATTGTTTACGCATTTTGTTTCATACAATTCTAAAGGTGGCTGTCTCATGAATGGATCTTTGGAAGTAATCTCAAGAGAGCAGCTGAACGAATTAATCAGTCTTTGATTATCTCTTACTTCAGTACTGTCGAAAAGTCCTCGAGATACTGAAAGCAATTTATCAGTTGTACAATTACTGAGGATTTCGTACAACGATCTTCTATTGAATGTTTTGTATTGACTTTGCAGTTTGTTAAGAACTTTATTAGTTGCTTTTAAGTGTTCTTTATTATAATTGCTTGGAGACAATGCACTGCCACTTAAAACAATAAATCCTGAACATAAGCTTTTGCCATAGGAGAGACTAACATTGATGCTACTGTTGTTGCAGCTGTTCCTGATCCGGCAGCTGTAATTCTTTCAGGGTCACCATTAAACAGCTTGATATTATTTTTAACCCATTTGATAGCTGTTATGATGTCTTTTGCACCCATATTCCCCTCAGCAAAATCATCATCCGTATTCAAAAAACCAAATATTCTTGTTCTATAACCAGCTCTTACTACAATTACTTCTTCATCTATGAAGAAATCAGATCCATGGAAAGATGAATGTTCGTGGAACCAAATAAGAACAGGATATTGCTGTATTGGTCGTGTTATTGGCATAAATATTGTCAAATATAAACAATCTTCGGTATCCATTAAATGTGTCGAATCTGGTTCGTTGAATTTGTAGACTTTATTTGATTTCCAATCGTTTCTTATTAGTGGTGCCTGTACAGAATTTACTGTAATATTTTATCAATTTAAATACCTGTCTATGTTTACTTTTTAAAATGCATCCAAATTAATTACTTATTTAGATATTAAATGAAAAACCCTACGCAAATCTGGTGATGTTCTTTGCCTGTCTGGGTATGAGAAGAAATAAGATCAAAAGAATAAAACAGTACACACTTTTGAAGAGTCTTGTTTTCACAATTAAGGTTTCTTATGTAACTGTTTTTGGATTTATTTTATATTCAATTCCAAAGTCCATGGTTCTATTTAAATAAAACACTTTTTAAAGGATTAAGACGCGCGTAATTGTAACTGAGTTTTTAAATTAGATTTTGCGTTAAAGTTACATTTTTAATATTATTTTAGCTAACCCGACGTTTCTAGACCTTTCCAGATCACGTTTTCAAAGCGACTGCAGATGAATTTTCAATAGTTTCAATGAAAGTCGTGGTTCTAGTTAATCTGAATCAATACTTGCGTTCTAAAATGTTAAATTGAAATGGCCACATCTTGTGAAAGCTCCTTCAAGTATTTTTGATATCTTTTGAAATTTTGCACACACATGGTACGAAAAATGATAAAGGGTACTTTTTAACCCGAAAATAGGAGTTAAAATACTAATTGATATATAAAAGACTGGACGTTGAGTTTCTTGTATGTTCTTCACAAGAGCTCTCCTTTTTCCGAAAATATTTTGGTAGATACAATCTAAATTTAACATTTCAATCTTAATTTGATATTCAATTCAAATTTAATATTTATAATAATTAAATTAAATTATTTCATAATTAAATATTGCCTACCAAACCCTACGTTTTCCGGAACATGGTCGCCATTCGAGGACTTTACTGCCCCAACGGCCATCTGTCCGTCGAAATAGCACTTCAGTTTCGCAATCATTTGGGCTATGTCTGTGACTTGTTCTCCTACGGATCTCCTGATTTCTGATTCGATCTAACAGGGAAACTCCGAGCATAGCCCTCTCAATTACCCTCTGAGCGACTATGAGCTTCTCATCAGTCCCATAGTTAGCGACTACGTCTGCGTGCCGGAGGGCAACACACTGGTTAGAAACTTTCGTCTTTAGACAATGTGATATATGGAGCGAGAAGATTTTATAGAACTTCCCGAACTTTGCCCATCAGGGATGGATTCGACGAGTGACCTCTTTCCCGAAATTGGACCTGCCCAACTATATTGTCTGTCCAAGGGAGATACTCGTCAACAATTTCGAGAGTTCAGTTCCCAACTGCTACGGAACTAGGTGCATCATGGACATTAGACATGATGATCTTCGTCTTGTCCATGTTCATTCTGAGACTTACTCCTTTTGAAGCTGTATAAAATTTGAGGGCTTATAATAATCATAATAACGATCGGCGAAAAAATCAAATTGTAAGCCCACGGACTAGTAAAAAAATAAGGACTCCGTGTCACCTTAAATAATAGTGTAGCACCAAAAGAAGCCGATAACGTGTAAATACATAGCCCCACGCACACACTTACACAACTATCGGCCGATAGGCGGCCATTATTAGAATTGTCATCGTCTGTAACAGATCAGTTTAGTCTCAATAAAATATTTAAAAAAATGCCGTCGTGCGTTGTGAAAAAGTGTAAAAACGATACTACATAAGTATTTGTGGCCACATATGATTATTTAAGGGAGAAGCAATTGTGTAACTAGTATCCCCCGTAAGCGCACACACACTAGCATAACGGTGCTTCACTTGCCAATAACACGGCGCAGAGTCCTTCTTTTTTTACTCGTCCGTGTTTTGAAGTAAGGTGATAATTTATTGTTAACAAGATACATACGACACCTTAAATCTTAATTTCTTCACCGGTGTCTCTGCATACGGTATTCTATAAAACGCGACGTACGGTTTACTTTTGAATACTGTTACGTAATGTTTCCCAATTAAAATACTGTCATTATAATAACTTAACTTTAACGAATTACAACACTCGAGAATAATGGAAATGGTGAATGACGTTAAAACGTACATTATTGCTGTCGTTAATGTATACAAATACTGAATTGTGATAATATTATTGAAATAATTAAAAGCGTGAATGTTTATATTATGAACTGTAACGCAACTCGTAACCTTGGCGGGTTTTATAGATTCTGTTCTGTTTTTAGATGCGGTTTATTTTGCATTTGAATTATATTAATTCTGTAACATTTATTGAAGTAGGCCTTACTTTGCGAAAATAACTATCCAAATGTTTTAAGTTTTCTTAAGTGTTAATTCCGCCAATATTTGTCTTTAAACAATCCGACACGTTGTGTTTCGCCTCTATACGAGGCATCCTCAGGACATGTTGACTCGCCAAACTCTGACACGAGACTCTAGTGAATTTCACTGGGCAAATGAAACTTGACAACTTATGTCTCAAGGTGACGAGCGCAGTTGCCGCTCAGAATTTTTGGGTTTTTCAATAATCTTGAGTGGCACTACATTGTAATGGGCAGGTCGTATCGATTACCATTAGCTGAACGTCCTGCTCGTCTCGTCCCTTATCTTCATAAATATAAAAAAATGCTCTTTTCTTGCTGGCCCCTAAGTCGTATCGGTTCTGGAAAACAGCAGCCAGTAATTGATTCGACAAAGTGTCGGCACAATCTTAAAATGTTTTAGTATTTGTGAAGATCAATTTTTTTACTAATCTGATAGGCTAGACCCACGTACTTAGTAGGATGCTCTGCTTAGTATCATCTCCCCAATTTAAAACGAGCATTGAGTAAAGAATATATTAGAGTTTCACTACGATCTCTAAAAGTAGTTTGACGCTCATATAATTTTTGCTTGCATGTGCAGAATTGTAATATTTTGCTGCGGGTTATTTATTTCAATTTTATCTGTGTTGAGGTTTTTAACCATTGTTTTGAGAAAAACTGATGAGACGAGACGTTCGCCTATTCGTATGTGATATGCCCTGCCATTGCATTGTAGTGCAGCTCAGGATTGTTGAAAAACACAAAAAACAGAGCGGCACAAAAACGTTCTATACACAAGAACATATGATTCGCATCCTGGTGTCTGAATGGCAAAAGTGTGCTTAAAGACAATATAAGCAATGGTGTAACTAATGGTGCGACGGAGGCGGTCGTATACGAAAAGGTAGGTAAGAGAGGGATGGATATACAGAAGGAACCAGGTTAATTTAGTCAAGAATAGCTATATTCAACTTAAAATTAATTATACAACAGATATTATACTACAATAATTCAAGAGAATAAATCCCTAACAGGCCAGTGTCGGTGTATATGTCAACAGAGCTGTAGGTAGGTTTGTCAAATCATTCATCAGTGATAAATAGATTTTACAAGTTATTGTCAATTAATATAAATATATCATTTTGAATTGTTGGCAACATTAATTTCCTTTCTAAGTCGATCCCAAAATCGCATTCTTTTCCCTTCTGGAACAGTTACCATCTTCAATTCTCGTGCTAAGTTCATTGCTCTTATGTTTGTGTCAGATTTTAAAGGGTCCCATTTCAGATTATCTAACTCGTAACCTCCTTTGTCACGACTAGGGTTCCTGAAAGTGTAAAATTTGAACGGATTAATTAAAAACCAGTCACGTGCGAATTGGAAAGCTATTTGTAAAGAGTACTATTGTGTTTCTTTCGTCATATTGAAATAAGAACGAAGTATTAAACTTATTGTTTACAATTTAGTTCATTTATTTGTACTCCGTGTATTAGTTTATCACTTGCTTTGGTGAATTTACAAGTATTCAGTTTAAAGAATAATATTTCAAATCAGTTCAGGAATTACTTGATTAAATAATAAAAATAGGAATGAGAGCATCCTCCTTCTTGAAAACTGTTTAAAATATCAACCTAGTATTTGAGTAGCGAATCGGGCGAAAATCTTTGCTAATTTAAAAACTAATTTAAAGAAGAATAATAGAAAAAAAATACTGACGTGTCTGGTTCCTCTAATTCCCCAATGATAAAATTGTTAGGACTATTTAAATATGAATTTTTAAGCCTTTTTGCGTATTATACTCAATTAAAGCAATATTAATCTTAGAAATAGGGTAATGATACAAATAATTTTCAAGCAACTATGTCAACATTTTGTCCATGATGTCTGTAAGTGCCTATTGTATATTTCAACTTTAATTTGTGACTCACCTATCATCAATCATATTATTAGGGAGAGTAGTCGATTCCAAAATATTGAATTTTAAGGATTTAAATAAGGATTCGTGAGATACTAACTTTTTATTTAAATCAGCTTTATTGATTCGACGGTGTTGGTACGGACTTATGTTCATTAATTTTCCATTCGGAGGTCCTTCATCAGGGTAAGTGTTCACTACACTTCGTTCGCGGTAAAGTCCCGGTCTAGCACTACGAAATTACGCTCATAGTACGCGAATGAATTGTAGTGAGTTTACTCACCTTGATGAAGGATAAAATATAAATAAAAACTACAAAAATTACAGTGGTAACAAACAAAAATATATATTAAAGGAAAAAAATATTCTTACCATTTCTTAACAAAATTAGCAAACAATTTAACAATTTTCCCAATGAACTCCTTTTCGTTTGATTGGGCGTCGCTATAGGCGCTGTAAAGCGATTTACATCTGAATAAATAACATATTTCATCATTCTCAGTCGCTCCTGTCCAATTTAAATTGGGTACTGAGTTTCGCCAGCCAATATTAAAGGAGCCCTTGAACGCAAATCTATACAAATATACCGGAGAGCTTGAAATCCCGCATTGTAAAACCGCTTGACGAAGCAACGAGTACGTTTGAATGTCTGAAATATATTTTGCATACCGCCTCAAACTTCGCTCCGTTATTGTGCCATTCAAGAAATAGAACCCCATTATTTGTCGCTGTATATTTTTATAGCTCTTCGATTCATATTCATAAGTCTGTCCTTCGAACGGTAGCACGTATTGGAAATTGTAATTTAGATAACTCAAGAGATTCCTATTGTGGGCTATACCTTTTAACCTAAACAATGATTCAAGATTTGTATAACCCATTATTACTGGAATATTGTTTACGCATTTTGTTTCATACAATTCTAAAGGTGGCTGTCTCATGAATGGATCTTTGGAAGTAATCTCAAGAGAGCAGCTGAACGAATTAATCAGTCTTTGATTATCTTTTACTTCAGTACTGTCGAAAAGTCCTCGAGATACTGAAAGCAATTTATCAGTTGTACAATTACTGACGATTTCGTACAACGATCTTATATTGAATGTTTTGTATTGACTTTGCAGTTTGTTAAGAACTTTATTAGTTGCTTTTAAGTGTTCTTTATTATAATTGCTTGGAGACAATGCACTGCCACTTAAAACAATAAATCCTGAACATAAGCTTTTTGCCATAGGAGAGACTAATATTGATGCTACTGTTGTTGCAGCTGTTCCTGATCCGGCAGCTGTAATTCTTTCAGGGTCACCATTAAACAGCTTGATATTATTTTTAACCCATTTGATAGCTGTTATGATGTCTTTTGCACCCATATTCCCCTCAGCAAAATCATCATCCGTATTCAAAAAACCAAATATTCTTGTTCTATAACCAGCTCTTACTACAATTACTTCTTCATCTATGAAGAAATCAGATCCATGGAAAGATGAATGTTCGTGGAACCAAATAAGAACAGGATATTGCTGTATTGGTCGTGTTATTGGCATAAATATTGTCAAATATAAACAATCTTCGGTATCCATTAAATGTGTCGAATCTGGTTCGTTGAATTTGTAGACTTTATTTGATTTCCAATCGTTTCTTATTAGTGGTGCCTATACAGGATTTACTGTAAGATTTTATCAATTTAAATACCTGTCTATGTTTACTTTTTAAAATGCATCCAAATTAATTACTTATTTAGATATTAAATGAAAAACCCTACGCAAATCTGGTGATGTTCTTTGCCTGTCTGGGTATGAGAAGAAATAAGATCAAAAGAATAAAACAGTACACACTTTTGTAGAGTCTTGTTTTCACAATTAAGGTTTCTCATGCAACTTTTTTTTTTATATATTTATTAATAAAAAACAAATTTTACATTGCGGTTTCAAAGCAATAAAATCCACTGAGGTTTGTACAATTGCTAAATTAAGTCTACACCAACAGAGTTAAATTAATAAAAGAAAAAATAGTTCACAATCACTTAGCTATACATTATAATTATACAAATAAAAGTAAAAGTACTTGATACAATTAATAGTTAAGCACGATAAGTTGATCGGTGGTCAGTCAAGTCTTAAAAAGTATTTTTTTAAATTCTGTTTTAAATTAGTCTCAGTCAACGAGTCGGTCAAGTCACGTGGCAGTTTATTAATCAGTCTAGGTACTATGTAAGCTGTTGTTCTTTCACCGAACGCATTGGATGCCCGAGGCATGTGCAGCCGGTTTAGACTAAAAGCGCGCGTATACACTGTTTTTGGATTTATTTTATATTCAATTCAGAAGTTCATGGTTCTGTTTAAATAAAACACTTTTTAAAGGATTAAAACTCGTGTAATTGTAACTGAGGTTTTAGATTAGATTTTGCGTTAAAGTTACATTTTTAATATTATTTTAGCTAACCCGACGTTTCTAGACCTTTCCAGATCACGTTTTCAAAGGGACTGCAGATGAAATTTCAATAGTTTCAATGAAAGTCGTGGTTCTAGTTAATCGAAAATATTTTGGTAGATACAATCTAAATTTAACATTTCAATCTTAATTTGATATTCAATTTAAACTTAATATTTATAATAATTAAATGAAATTATTTAATAATTAAATATTGCCTACCAAACCCTACGTTTTCCGGAACATGGTCGCCATTCGAGGACTTTACTTCCCCAACGGCCATCTGCCCGTCGAAATAGCACTTCAGTTTCGCAATCATTTGGGCTATGTCTGTGACTTTGGTTTTCCTACGGATCTCCTGATTTCTGATTCGATCTCACAGGGAAACTCCGAGCATAGCCCTCTCAATTGCCCTCTGAGCGACTATGAGCTTCTCATCAGTCCCATAGTTAGCGACTACGTCTGCGTGCCGGAGGGCAACACACTGGTTAAAAACCTTCGTCTTTAGACAATGTGATATATGGAGCGAGAAGATTTTATAGAACTTCCCGAACTTTGCCCATCAGGGATGGATTCGACGAGTGACCTCTTTCCGGAAATTGGACCTGCCCAACTATATTGTCTGTCCAAGGGAGACATACTCGTCAACAATTTCGAGAGTTCAGTTCCCAACTGCTACGGAACTAGGTGCATCATGGACATTAGACATGATGATCTTGGTCTTGTCCATGTTCATTTTGAGACTAACTCCTTTTGAAGCTGTATAAAATTTGAGGGCTTATAATAATCATAATAACGATCGGCGAAAAAATCGAATTGTAAGCCCACGGACTAGTAAAAAAATAAGGACTCCGTGTCACCTTAAATAACAGTGTAGCACCAAAAGAAGCCGATAACGTGTAAATACATAGCCCCACGCACACACTTACACTACTATCGGCCGATAGGCGGCCATTATTAGAATTGTCATCGTCTGTAACAGATCAGTTTAGTCTCAATAAAATATTTAAAAAAATGCCGTCGTGCGTTGTGAAAAAGTGTAAAAACGATACTACATAAGTATTTGTGGCCATATATGATTATTTGAGGGAGAAGCAATTGTGTAACTAGTATCCCCCGTAAGCGCACACACACTAGCATAACGGTGCTTCACTTGCCAATGTCACGGCGCAGAGTCCTTCTTTTTTTACTCGTCCGTGTGTAAGCCTTCCCCTTTTGAAGTAAGGTGACTCACAAGACAATTTATTGTTAACAAGATACATACGACACCTTAAGTCTTAATTTCTTCACCGGTGGCTCTGCATACGGTATTCTATAAAACGCGACGTACGGTTTACTGTTGAATACTGTTACGTAATGTTTCCCAATTAAAATACTGTCATTATAATAACTTAACTTTAACGAATTACAACACTCGAGAATAATGGAAATGGTGAATGACGTTAAAACGTACATTATTGCTGTCGTTAATGTATACACTTACTGAATTGTGATAATTTTATTGAAATAATTAAAAGCGTGAATGTTTATATTATGAACTGCAACGCAACTCGTAACCTTGGCGGGTTTTATAGATTCTGTTCTGTTTTTAGATGCGGTTTATTTTGCATTTGAATTATATTAATTCTGTAACATTTATTGAAGTAGGCCTTACTTTGCGGAAATCCATAACTATCCAAATGTTTTAAGTTTTCTTAAGTGTTAATTCCGCCAATATTTGTCTTTAAACAATTCGACACGTTGTGTTTCGCCTCTATACGAGGCATCCTCAGGACACGTTGACTCGCCAAACTCTGACACGAGACTCTAGTGAATTTCACTGGGCAAATGAAACTTGACAACTTATGTCTCAAGGTGACGAGCGCAGTTGCCGCTCAGAATTTTTGGGTTTTTCAATAATCCTGAGTGGTACTACATTGTAATGAGCAGGTCGTATCGATTACCATTAGCTGAACGTCCTGCTCGTCTCGTCCCTTATCTTCATAAATATAAAAAAATGCTCTTTTCTTGCTGGCCCCTAAGTCGTATCGGTTCTGGAAAACAGCAGCCAGTAATTGATTCGACAAAGTGTCGGCACAATCTTAAAATGTTTTAGTATTTGTGAAGATCAATTTTTTTACTAATCTGATAGGCTAGACCCACGTACTTAGTAGGATGCTCTGCTTAGTATCATCTCCCCAATTTAAAACGAGCATTGAGTAAAGAATATATTAGAGTTTCACTACGATCTCTAAAAGTAGTTTGACGCTCATATAATTTTTGCTTGCATGTGCAGAATTGTAATATTTTGCTCCGGGCTGTTTATTTCAATTCTATCTGTGTTGAGGTTTTTAACCATTGTTTTGAGAAAAACTGATGAGACGAGACGTTCGCCTATTCGTATGTGATATGTCCTGCCATTGCATTGTAGTGCAGCTCAGGATTGTTGAAAAACACAAAAAACAGAGCGGCACAAAAACGTTCTATACACAAGAACATATGATTCGCATCCTGGTGTCTGAATGGCAAAAGTGTGCTTAAAGACAATATAAGCAATGGTGTAACTAATGGTGCGACGGAGGCGGTCGTATACGAAAA
Organism: Leptidea sinapis; assembly: GCF_905404315.1. Classification (NCBI taxonomy): domain Eukaryota; kingdom Metazoa; phylum Arthropoda; class Insecta; order Lepidoptera; family Pieridae; genus Leptidea; species Leptidea sinapis. The sequence goes on from NC_066289.1 coordinate 8,940,210, forward strand.
GGTAGGTAAGAGAGGGATGGATATACAGAAGCAACCAGGTTAATTTAGTCAAGAATAGCTATATTCAACTTAAAATTAATTATACAACAGATATTATACTACAATAATTCAAGAGAATAAATCCCTAACAGGCCAGTGTCGGTGTATATGTCAACAGAGCTGTAGGTAGGTTTGTCAAATCATTCATCAGTGATAAATAGATTTTACAAGTTATTGTCAATTAATATAAATATATCATTTTGAATTGTTGGCAACATTAATTTCCTTTCTAAGTCGATCCCAAAATCGCATTCTTTTCTCTTCTGGAACAGTTACCATCTTCATTTCTCGTGCTAAGTTCATTGCTCTTATGTTTGTGTCAGATTTTTAAAGGGTCCCATTTCAGATTATCTAACTCGTAACCTCCTTTGTCACGACTAGGGTTCCTGAAAGTGTAAAATTTGAACGGATTACTTAAAAACCAGTCACGTGCGAATTGGAAAGCTATTTGTAAAGAGTACTATTGTGTTTCTTTCGTCATATTGAAATAAGAACGAAGTATTAAACTTATTGTTTACAATTTAGTTCATTTATTTGTACTCCGTGTATTAGTTTATCACTTGCTTTGGTGAATTAACAAGTATTCAGTTTAAAGAATAATATTTCAAATCAGTTCAGGAATTACTTGATAAAATAATAAAAATAGGAATGAGAGCATCCTCCTTCTTGAAAACTGTTTAAAATATCAACCTAGTATTTGAATAGCGAATTGGGCGAAAATCTTTGCTAATTTAAAAACTAATTTAAAGAAGAATAATAGAAAAAAAATACTGACGTGTCTGGTTCCTCTAATTCCCCAATGATAAAATTGTTAGGACTATTTAAATATGAATTTTTAAGCCTTTTTGCGTATTATACTCAATTAAAGCAATATTAATCTTAGAAATAGGGTAATGATACAAATAATTTTCAAGCAACTATGTCAACATTTTGTCCATGATGTCTGTAAGTGCCTATTGTATATTTCAACTTTAATTTGTGACTCACCTATCATCAATCATATTATCAGGGAGAGTAGTCGATTCCAAAATATTGAATTTTAAGGATTTAAATAAGGATTCGTGAGATACTAACTTTTTATTTAAATCAGCTTTATTGATTCGTCGGTGTTGGTACGGACTTATGTTCATTAATTTTCCATTCGGAGGTCCTTCATCAGGGTAAGTGTTCACTACACTTCGTTCGCGGTAAAGTCCCGGTCTAGCACTACGAAATTACGCTCATAGTACGCGAATGAATTGTAGTGAGTTGACTCACCTTGATGAAGGATAAAATATAAATAAAAACTACAAAAATTACAGTGGTAACAAACAAAAATATATATTAAAGGAAAAAAATATTCTTACCCATTCTTAACAAAATTAGCAAACAATTCAACAATTTTCCCAATGAACTCCTTTTCGTTTGATTGGGCGTCGCTATAGGCGCTGTAAAGCGATTTACATCTGAATAAATAACATATTTCATCATTCTCAGTCGCTCCTGTCCAATTTAAATTGGGTACTGAGTTTCGCCAGCCAATATTGAAGGAGCCCTTGAACGCAAATCTATACAAATATACCGGAGAGCTTGAAATCCCGCATTGTAAAACCGCTTGACGAAGCAACGAGTACGTTTGAATGTCTGAAATATATTTTGCATACCGCCTCAAACTTCGCTCCGTTATTGTGCCATTCAAGAAATAGAACCCCATTATTTGTCGCTGTATATTTTTATAGCTCTTCGATTCATATTCATAAGTCTGTCCTTCGAACGGTAGCACGTATTGGAAATTGTAATTTAGATAACTCAAGAGATTCCTATTGTGGGCTATACCTTTTAACCTAAACAATGATTCAAGATTTGTATAACCCATTATTACTGGAATATTGTTTACGCATTTTGTTTCATACAATTCTAAAGGTGGCTGTCTCATGAATGGATCTTTGGAAGTAATCTCAAGAGAGCAGCTGAACGAATTAATCAGTCTTTGATTATCTCTTACTTCAGTACTGTCGAAAAGTCCTCGAGATACTGAAAGCAATTTATCAGTTGTACAATTACTGAGGATTTCGTACAACGATCTTCTATTGAATGTTTTGTATTGACTTTGCAGTTTGTTAAGAACTTTATTAGTTGCTTTTAAGTGTTCTTTATTATAATTGCTTGGAGACAATGCACTGCCACTTAAAACAATAAATCCTGAACATAAGCTTTTTGCCATAGGAGAGACTAACATTGATGCTACTGTTGTTGCAGCTGTTCCTGATCCGGCAGCTGTAATTCTTTCAGGGTCACCATTAAACAGCTTGATATTATTTTTAACCCATTTGATAGCTGTTATGATGTCTTTTGCACCCATATTCCCCTCAGCAAAATCATCATCCGTATTCAAAAAACCAAATATTCTTGTTCTATAACCAGCTCTTACTACAATTACTTCTTCATCTATGAAGAAATCAGATCCATGGAAAGATGAATGTTCGTGGAACCAAATAAGAACAGGATATTGCTGTATTGGTCGTGTTATTGGCATAAATATATTTATGCCAATAACAATTGGCATAAATATTGTCAAATATAAACAATCTTCGGTATCCATTAAATGGGTCGAATCTGGTTCGTTGAATTTGTAGACTTTATTTGATTTCCAATCGTTTCCTATTAGTGGTGCCTATACAGAATTTACTGTAAGATTTTATCAATTTAAATACCTGTCTATGTTTACTTTTTAAAATGCATCCAAATTAATTACTTATTTAGATATTAAATGAAAAACCCTACGCAAATCTGGTGATGTTCTTTGCCTGTCTGGGTATGAGAAGAAATAAGATCAAAAGAATAAAACAGTACACACGTTTGAAGAGTCTTGTTTTCACAATTAAGGTTTCTTATGTAACTGTTTTTGGATTTATTTTATATTCAATTCCAAAGTCCATGGTTCTATTTAAATAAAACACTTTTTAAAGGATTAAGACGCGCGTAATTGTAACTGAGTTTTTAAATTAAATTTTGCGTTAAAGTTACATTTTTAATATTATTTTAGCTAACCCGACGTTTCTAGACCTTTCCAGATCACGTTTTCAAAGGGACTGCAGATGAATTTTCAATAGTTTCAATGAAAGTCGTGGTTCTAGTTAATCTGAATCAATACTTGCGTTCTAAATTGTTAAATTGAAATGGCCACATCTTGTGAAAGCATCTTGTAAGAACGATACTACATAAGTATTTGTGTTCATATATGATTATTTAAGGGAGAAGCAATTGTGTTACTAGTATCCCCCGTAAGCGCACACACACTAGCATAACGGTGCTTCACTTGCCAATGTCACGGCGCAGAGTCCTTCTCTTTTTACTCGTCCGTGTGTAAGCCTTCCCCTTTTGAAGTAAGGTGACAATTTATTGTTAACAAGATACATACGACACCTTAAATCTTAATTTCTTCACCGGTGGCTCTGCATACGGTATTCTATAAAACGCGACGTACGGTTTACTGTTGAATACTGTTACGTAATGTTTCCCAATTAAAATACTGTCATTATAATAATTTAACTTTAACGAATTACAACACTCGAGAATAATGGAAATGGTGAATGACGTTAAAACGTACATTATTGCTGTCGTTAATGTATACACATACTGAATTGTGATAATATTATTGAAATAATTAAAAGCGTGAATGTTTATATTATGAACTGTAAAGCAATATCTCGTACCCTTGGCGGGTTTTATAGATTCTGTTTTATTATAGATTTTAGATCCATTATATTTTGAATTTCAATTATAATATTAATTCTGGAAAATTTATTGAAGTAGGCGTTACTTTGCGGAAATACATAATTATTGTTATTTGTTTGAGTTCTTGTGACAGTTTTCATCATGCTCGCTTAAATGTCACTGCTTGTGGCGGCGACGTGGGACGGGTCGTTCCTTTCCCTAAAATATGGTCGGGGGAGGCGATGGCTGGCCCATGCGTCATGCTCTTCAACGGGCGCTACTTGCGATGGCAGGATGATCCTGTGGCCGGAAACTCTACCTCATGGTTTTAAAATTAAAAATTATATTTTTTATAATTGCTAATAAAATGGTCGCTAAATACCTTTATTTATTTACGGTGTGTGTGGATTGATGCAGCTACTGTACTCAATAACTTTTGTATTAATTTACATTTACTTTTTTGACTTACTCGTGTAAGACATTGACTATTTGACGTTTGAGTGTGTCTGTTGTATCATTTTACATATTATATTGTAATTGAAATCATTTGTAAATCGATGTAAATGTAACTCTTGATATAAAAGAGTGGCAATGATTTTCTTGCTACATCTTCTCATTAGCTCAACCCTTTCCGAAGTAGCGGTAGATTCAATAAGAAAAAAATTATATTTTTTTTTGACATTCATAAGTGTCATTTCCGTGACCTACGTGAATAAACTGATTTTGATTTGATTTGATTAATCCAAATGTTTTAAGTTCTACTATTAAGTGTTAATTCCGCCAATATTTGCCTTTAAACAAGTAGCCACGTGTTTTGCCTCTACATGAGGCATCCTCAGGACATGTTGACTCGCCACACTCTGACACGAGACTGAATTAAATGAGCCGGAAAACCACGATGCCTTGTGAAGAGGTGAAACACGTGTCGAATTGTATTAAAGACAAATATTGGCGGAATTATCACTTAAGAAAACATAAAACATTTGGATAAATTCTGGAATTTATTGGTCGTTGTAAATCGTTGATTCAATTCTATCTGAAAACTAGTAAAACTAGTAAAAGAAGAAAAAAAATATACCAATTTCAAACATACGTACTTATATCTTTAAAATGGTATCTAAAAAGTTAGTTTTCTCTAGAATATTATAAAGTTGGCGCAAAGTTTAACAACATTATATTTATATTTTATACCTAAGTTACACAATACGAAATATACTGGTTTTAAGTAGTCATTACTAAGTATTTTGTACTTACCTTTAAAAAATAACTAATGGCCATTTAAGATGTTAATCGTCAGTATGATTTCACTAAAAGATGTTTTCTGTATACAAATGCATGTATTGTTGTGAAAAAAAAAACAAAAATACTTAAGCAATTTTTGGAGGAGTTTCATAGACATCATCACACAAACATCAACCTTTAATTAAAATAAAATAAAACAAAACAGAAGATAAAAACATCTTAGATAATTTAAATGTCTAGTCTCTTGCTGTTAGACAACCGATAAAAACAGGCCAGGAATATTAGTTTAGTTTGCGTGACAAGTTACGTCTTACACTCGCGATTTGTGTGATATTTTGTGTTAGTGTGCGTGCATTGCTCAAAATAGATGTTAGTTCTAAACTCAATTTTTTACGACGTTTTCACAGCTGTCATAGTCTATCAAGACATAAATGATCTAAGATAAAACAACTCAAATTATACACAGTAAAAACGCTTACATTAATAATAAATTTAAATTTGTGAATAAATAAGTTTCCTCAATTCCCCATAGATTACATGTGTTTTTTTTAAACAATTGGACTTATTAGGAAATTTGCCCTTGCACACGAAAAAAAAAATTAAAAAATAATTAATCGGTTGAATTTTGATTCTGCTCCTTTTTTAAGAAGTTGGTTGAAAAGACCATGTCGAAGTAGCTTAGGCAATATTCAAATGAAAGAAATTAGAATAATAATTGTTATAAACATTATTCATTAACCATTACTATTAATAGAAAAAAATTGATTGGCAACAAATTGATATAAAAGCAGCCATTTATACTTATTATTGGTCAACTATTTAAACTCGTCGCTCACTAAAAAGAGTTTAAAATATAACAATCTATCGTTTAATAATAGTTATTTATGGAACGGTTGTGTAATAAGGGGTATTAAAACACGAATATGGATTTGGATGATAATAGTATCACATGAGTGTTTTAATACCTAATTATCAACAGTTGCATACAAGACTTTATCTACACCCAGAATATGAATCCTCTAAAAGATTCTAAAACCCTTAGCTTACTGCTAACACTAAAACACCAGTCCTAGTAGTAACCTAATATCATTCATTACTGATTATATACATATAAACTAAGTATTGAAATAATTATTTATTTTAGTAGTAATTTACATTTAGTATAGTACAATAATTAAAATTCACTCGAATATAATGTTCTTTTGCAGCGTTTAAAATGAATCGCTCATTTTTTGTAAACAAAACAATAAAAGTATCGAAGCAAAATGGCGGGGATTCGAATAACCTACTTTTTTTTACGGCGCGCGACGTTCTGGTAGTGTGGAACGCGCGTAAACGAAAATGTTCCTTTTTTGAAATTCATACAGATACCACGCATCGAGAAATAGGAATGTGGCTGTCTGTTGAAACTCTTTGCGCATGAAGGGATCGAATAAAAAAACCTAGGAGTGTTATTATGAAATTCAGTACATCATTACAACACTCGTTTGGATTATGTAATAGTTATTAGAACATTGGGTGTTTTAATGATGGCAATAAGCTAACTGTTTCAGAATCTTTAACAGAGGATTTAAAGCATGGGTGTAGATAAAAATTGTAACCACGAGTATAATATCGCTAATCATTAATACAATAAACCGATCATATACGATAAGCTATCAAACGAATTTAGTTATTTATTAACACTGTATTAGAGACATGGTTCGAATAATGCTTATAAAACTAATAATTTGTATTTTAAATATAGCATTTGTGGTTTCAGATAGACCTATAGTCAAAACTACTCATGGTTATGTCGCTGGTGTGGAACTGAAAACTCTCTACGAAGGGCTGAAGTATTATGGTTTTATGGGAATCCCGTTTGCTGCTCCACCAATCAAAGAATTGAGATTCAAGGTAAAGTTCTTACAGTATAGTTGGGCTCATATGAGGACCCTTTCAGCTTGATTATACCCATTACTTCATTCATTTCCTTCACAAAAGGTTTCGTAAATTGAACAGATAAGTAGGGGCGATAAATAAAATATAAACATCTGTTTCTTTAGCATCTGTCGTATCGGACTATAAATTTAGCAGCTGTGAAGAGTTTCGAATGCGTATTTGTATATTAAGAAATTACAGAATCCACAAAAATACGTTCTTAATATTTGTTATTTACTTTACTTTCTCCTAAATAAAAAGGCGTATGAGTAAGGTATAATAATACCAATAGTTTAATTTAAAGAGCTTTACTTTTTTGCTATATCAACTATTGGGTGAGTTACTTACTGAATGTTACTTAGGTAAAGATTCAGTTCAGTTTCATACTTCCTCAAATATTTTTAAAAAGGACTTACTATTACTATTACCTTATTTGCTATACAAAAAAACTTATATATATCTTCTATTAAGTGCCAGAAGGCTACCCTCTTCCATAGCCGTCGATTTTAAGATTACCAATATCATAGGTTTTCAATTTGCATTAAGTAGATTAAATTTTACTTACGAGTATCTATATGAATTAATGAAGATACAGGTAATGTAATGATGTATAAGATTGCCATTGAAATGTATTCTTTGATTTTTCAGGACCCAATAGAGATTGACCCTTGGCAGGAAACACTCGAAGCAACAAAGGAAAAGCCCGCTTGTGTTCAACACAATACCAATATTAAAAAAGGTCAACCCATCGGGCAGTACGGCGTAGAAGATTGCCTGTATCTTGACATTTTCACCCCAAACATTGATGAAGTTCACAGACCCGTCATTATTTTTATTTACAACGAAATGTTTCAAGTTGGATATAACAAAACAAAAGATTACGCGCCAGATTTTTTTATTGAAGAAAACGTTATAGTAGTAACTCTAAGCCATAGATTGTCAGTTTTTGGTTTTCTATCTTTTGATGATGATGTTCTTCCAGGAAACGCAGGTTTGAAAGATATATACATAGCTATCAAATGGATTAAGAATAATATTGAGCGATTTGGCGGAGATCCTGATAGGTTAACTCTAATGGGCTCTCAAGGAGGCGCTGTTTCAATTGACCTACTTATACACTCAGAGGCTAATAAATTGTTTAATTCAGCCATTCTTCAAAGTGGCTCATCTCTAAGCCAATTATACTTAGAAAGAAATGTTCGAGAAAGGGCACTTAAACTCGGAGAACTATTAAAAATTCCTTCAACAACCAGCGAAAAGCTTCTCAAGGAGCTCCAAGACGTTTCACCTAATGAAATTCTTAAAGAGGAGCTCCGAGCAATGCCCAATCATTATAATGTAGAGAATCAAAGAGGTTTATTGCCTTTCGGGCCCGTTGTCGAGAGAGATGGTTTAATTAATCAACTTCCAGAAGATTCATTACAGGACGTTAATATTCCCATTATGATTGGTTATAATTCCCGAGAAGGTCTCGACGCTTCAATACAATATCTATTAGAGCCCAATTTTATTGGGAGCATAAATAGGAATTTTCCTCTCATAATGCCGAGACGATTGCGTTTTAAATTCGATCCTGAGAGTGACAGTTATATAGAAGCCGTCGAAGAGGTTAAGAAATTCTACTTCAAGAAAGCGATTACAATAAAAAGCGTGCCCCAATATGTGACTTATATTGGCGATATTCTTTCGTCTTACAATATTAATATGATGGCTGAGATGTATTCAAATAAGACGAACGTTTACTTTTATTATTTTGATTACTACAGCGATTTGAATGAAAATAAGAATAATTTACTAAAGTTGTCTGTTGTCGATGATGGTACTTGGGGTGCAGCGACGGCAGACGAGCTTTGTTATTTGTTCAAATGTCCCCATTTGATGAGTAAATATTTAAGGTATAGAGAGTCAATGTCTGAAGAAGCAAAAATACAACGTAGTTTGGTAAAACTATGGACGAACTTTGCTAAGTACGGGTAAGTATCGTGTTAATAATATAAGATACATAATTACATAAAATCTTGACAGTTTTAGGGCACTAGCATAGCTTTCATCACATTTGCCTTTGTATTGAGGACAAACGAAAGTACAGGTCGCCTGCTATTCAAATATCATTGGCTATTCAGTGATCATCGCCGCCCACATTCTTGATTATTGAAAAAAAAATTCAATGCAAGTGCGTTGCTTAACGTCGTATGAAACGCGTTTGTAATGATCGTGACACTCTCACTACCCTTATCATTATACCACTCCCAGCGTAATGAAATACTTGCTTCATAATTATTACGTACGAGTGGCTCCTTCCACTTTAAGAAGTTACCTTTCGTTAAGTTAAAATGGAGAGCATTGGCTTACAGATTACACTTCATCAGTTCATAACTTTATTTATTATATGCTGTAAATAAGGAAATAAATAAGCAAGCATAGCCTCGGGGCCGCAAACCGTTTGTGGTGTAATTGGTAGACTCGTTCACTCTCAACACGATGACTCCGGTTTGTTCCTCGCTGGCCACGCGGTTTTGCAATTCATACTTCCTTTTATCTCTCTTTATATAGATACAAAGGAGTATGGACCACAGTGACCATATACCATCAGGTGACCCGTACCGCTCATTTGTCCTGAAAATTTCATAAAAAATGCTATAAGTGCTCGAAAATGCAAATAGTTTACAGCATTGTATTAATTTTTGTATTCAATACGATAGTTCAGAAAGTTTCTTAAGACTACACCCTATGTTCTAAGATTGGGGATTAATCACATAGTTAAATTAAAGCTAAAATATTTCCATGGTCGATTTTTAAATTTTTCTATAAAATTGTAAACTTATTACTTTTCAGAAATCCCACACCAGACAAGGCAAATCCCTTAAGCATTAAATGGCCTACGTACAGTAATGAATTGAAGCAATATCTTCATATAAGTAACAAAATGGAAGTAAAACAAAATTTATTACAAAAAGAAATTCAATTTTGGAATAAGTTTATTGAGAAATGGGGTCGAAGGGCTGTTAATGGAGTTGTGAAGGATAATTATATAAAAGATGAACTTTGATAGATTGTTTTATGTCAAACTTCAATTTTCTGGTAACAACAGAATGACCGTAAACTGTACAAAGGTCAAATCAAATCATAATCAATTTGACCTTTGACCAATAACATTTTCCGAAGTGGTATGGCCTAATCGGTTTTCAGTTCGGTGACCCTTCAGATAGAGAATCCAAAGAATTGATCACATATTCATTCATTTAATATTCATATTCATTTGTGCTATGCTATTAAATAGGGTGGTACAAATTTGATCTTACAATAGCTTAAAGTATCTTTTTTTTATGGAATAGGAGGACAAACGAGCGTACGGATCACCTGTTGTTAAGTGATCACCGCCGCCCACAATCTCTTACAACACCAGAGGAATCACAGGAGCGTTGCCGGCCTTTAAGGAAGGTGTACGCGCTTTTTTTGAAGGTACCCATGTCGTATCGTCCCGGAAACACCGCACAAGGAAGCTCATTCCACAGCTTTGTAGTACGTGGAAGAAAGCTCCTTGAAAACCGCACTGTGGAGGACCGCCAACATCCAGATGGTGGGGATGATATCCTAACTTGTGGCGTGTCGTGCGAAGGTGGAATTCGGCGGCAGCAATCAGGTTTAACAGCTCTTCGGAACACTCCCCGTGATAAATGCGGTAGAAGACACACAATGAAGCGACGTCTCTACGCAACGCTCCAGATCGCGCAACGCAATGATCCAGCCGTTCACAGAGCACTGCTGATGCAGATCTGATGCACTTTTTCTGTGCAATAAATGCTTTGTTTATTATTGAAGAGTTGCCCCACATTATGAGACCATATCTAAGTATGGACTCAACGTACGCATGGTAGGTATCGAATCTCACTATGCCAGTGAACGTTGACCCAGGTTAAATTCCAAACCATGGAATGAGCTTCCTTGTGCAGCCAATATTAATACCATCTTTGTGCTGCAGAAGAGGGCTATTTATAACCTAGGTCCTAAAGAATCATAAAGCGAAAATTTTTAAGAAATAAACATTTAGCACATTGAGGAATTAGAAGAACCCGTGACAATCATAATGTTAACACGAGGAACAAATATAAACTTGTTATGCCTACTACTCGGCTAAGTCAAGTTTATAAGTCTTTTGTGGTATGTATATGCTTTTATAACAAGATCCCAAAAAAAATTCAAATCAAAAGTATTACGATATTCAAAAGAATTGTTAAAAAACGTTTGTGTGGTAAAGGATACTATAGCATAAATGACTTTCTTAATGATTCCACAGATAGGGAATGAAGCAACCGCCCTCAGGCTATTAGACAATAAGTTTAATTGCACAATATTGCTTGGTAAACAAAATTTTGATGAAAAAAATAGCCCTCTGAATTTGTTACCCCCATTCCTCTCAAGTCTGAGGAATCCTTTTTGGAATTGGTGGTAGTTTTGACTTTCAATAAGTGATGTCACATCCTATTTTGAATAAAAATATTTCAATTTGAACTTGCACAATGTGCGCCCGTCTATAGGAAACGGGTATTGCCGTCATTATGCACACCATTGCTGAACAAGTCCCAAAAAATCCGAAGCACTGCAAGCGTAAGTATCAATGTAATGTATGTATAAGTACATAGTCATTTATAACAATTCTATCACCTTCTGATTTAGGTTCCTTTGTCGCATACCACCAAGTGACCAATACACATCTATTTCCTCCTCCTTCATAAAAAAAGAAATTCACAAAGTTATTTTAATCCACGTGACATGATTTTATCGGATACAAACTAAGCCAAAGTAACATAATTTATCACTAAGCGATAGGACTGCTAAGTACTTAGATTAACTAGAATTTTATCAGAGACACGTCAGTTCGATGCTAGCAAAATGTGAGCGTGTGATTCATAAACATAACAAATCAGTTCGTAAGCATGGACAAAATTATATTTATTATTGCTTTAACAACAATTGTGAATGGAGATGTGATTGTTTCTACAAACTCAGGCAAACTAGCCGGAAAGGAAGTAAACTCCATAATTCCTGGTTACAAGTATTACTCTTTTTTGGGCATACCATATGCGAAACCTCCAACTGGAACACTTCGATTCAAGGTGAGTTACCGGATACAACAAAACAATGATTTAATTTTGATAATTAAATGTGAACTGTTACAATTTTAGCCTCCAGTTCCTCATGAAGGTTGGGACGATGTTTTAGAAGCAAAGAAAGAAAAAAAAACATGCGCACAATTCAGTTTACCAGAGAGTTCTAAAAAAGAACATGGATTTAGTGGGGATGAGGACTGCCTTTACTTAAGCATTCACTCACCCAAAATTTCGGCTGAAATAAAAAAAAATCCTGTCATTGTTTTCCTCTACAATGTACTATTTAAGACATCATACAATGGCTCTAAAGAATTCTCACCTGACTTTTTCATGAAAGAAAATGTTATTATTGTCACTATTAATCACAGACTTGGAGCACTCGGCTTTTTATCTTTTGGAGATACTGTACTACCTGGAAATAATGGGATAAAAGATATTATTATAGCCTTAAAATGGATACAAGAAAATATTAAACATTTTGGAGGTGATTCTGAAAATATGACACTAATGGGTAACCAAGGTGGAAGTGTTTTAGTTGACATACTATTACGATCACCTAAGGCAAAGGGACTTTTCAGCAAAGCTATCCTACAAAGTGGAACATCATGGAATTCTATGGCATTTGGAAGAGAATCAGAAAAGAAGGCAATTAGTCTATCAGAACATCTTGAGAATAAAGCTACAACGAGTAAGTCTATAATTGAGAGACTATCAAATGTGTTAGCAGAGAATATTACTGCAGCTGAACTGTTATGCTCTCATCCAGATGAAGCAAGGTCTATTCAAAGAGGCATACTTCCGTTTGCTCCTGTAATTGAACCGGATCATCCTGATGCTATTATAACAGAATATCCTGAAGAAAATAAAGATAAAATTGAAATACCAATAATGATTGGTTACAACTCCCGAGAGGGTATCGATCTATCCGAAAGATTTCTTCAAAAGCCTCAGTTTCTTACCTACGCTGATAGAGATTTCCTAATGTTACTGCCAATTCGGACTGACTTTCATTTCCAGAATAATGATGAGGTATATTTTAAAGCGGTACAAGAAATAAAGGATTTTTACTTTAACGAAGGCTATATTAAAGTTGGGAAACCCGGTGAATATTTATCCTACATACACGATGTTTCAGTATTTTATCCCATTGATTTTACTGTTAGATCATATGCGGAAATTTCGTCGGCTCCCATTTACTACTATATGTTTGACTACAGTGGAGATTTGAATTACAAGAAGAAGTCTTCGCTAAAAGATGCAGTAACAATCGATGGCACGTGGGGATCTTCAACTGGGGATGAATTGTGTTACTTATTTATTTGCAATCCAATAAGGAAAACATACAAAAAACTGTTAGACGAAGAAGAGTCTGAAGAGATTAAAGTATTGGAGACAATGGTGGGCTTATGGACAAATTTTGCAAAAACTGGGTAAGGATGAATAATTTATATTGGAATTTAGTTCATATAAAAATAAATAATAAATTGTTAAAGTTATATTTCAAACAATTATTTTCATGAAGTGTACAAAAGTATAAAAGTAATTACTTGTTGTATTGTTAAGTAATCATTAAAAACTGCGTTTCTTTGTTATTAAACTTATTCGCTGCCTAAGAATAATAACATATATATGTTATTATTCTGGACTGGTCGTTATATGAATAGTCCAGTTTCATTTGAATTGTACGTTTATGTTATGATATCTTTTACTTTTGTCCGTTTCCTTATTTTTGAAGTAATCATCTGTCACGTACCTATATGTTTGTTTACTATTTTTCGCTCAATGGGGAAAGTGAAACGTTTTTGTTGGTTTTTAGGAGATGCTTGCTTAGTAATAAAGATTATTGTTAGCGTTACAAAACTTATGCATATAAGTCGCCAAAAATTAATATTTATTTTTCAAGTTCGCAATGAAAGTAGTTTCTAATACTATAAATAGGCCTATGTTACAATTGTCTCGAGCATGCTTTTCCACTGCTATGGCTGGCCGACTGATAGTGTGTCGGTTCCAAAAAGTTACGTCTATTTATTAATTATAGACTAAACACTAGTTAGTTGACGTATTAGAAATAGAAATAGAAAAAATTAATGATACGATCTGACCAGTTGGTCAGATCGTATCATTAAATTTCATTAAGATCGGAATTTAACAATTTTGTGGCATGTAATGTATCCTTGGGATTAAAGGAGATATACAATTGAATATCGTCAGCGTACATATGATAGTATGTATTATTTATGGAGTAGATTACATCTGCACTATATAAATTATTACAATAACATAATAAAGTTTAATTAAATTTTGCTAACTTTTAGCAATCCTACGCCACATGCAGATGAGGTTACTTGGAATCCAGTGACGAAAGAAAAAAAGGAAATTCTAGTTATAAGTGAAGAGTTAAAAATGAAAACCAACCTCCATGAAGATAAAGTAAGATTCTGGGATGATTTTCTTGAAAGATACAATAATATAGCAGTTGATGGAGTTGTTAAAGATTTAATTAAAGATGAATTATAGTTACATTTCTACTTACTAAAATCTTTCATTTTAGAACTTCTTTTAATATGGTATAAGAATACTAATTTAAATTTCCTAATTTTATTAATGTTTAAAATTTGTACAAAGAAATGATTTTTAATCGTGGTGTTTAACAGTAATATAACGATTTTGTAGAACTTATAAATTTTGTTCAAATTTTCATAGATATAATAAAAGGGTTCAACTCATATTCATTTTCTAAAATAATAGAAACCTCAGTTACTTTAATTTCAAGAGTTATATGCAAATGAAAGCTCTGTGAAAATCGGTAGCTTTAACGGAGCATGATAAACTGGAACATATAGGTAAATAAATACATAGACAAAAATTTATGAAGATCGTTCTCTGGTATTAACCCGATGTAATCAATAATTATTTAAACAAATGGATTTTTTTAGTTATTTGTTTGATATTTTCATTTAAAACATTAACCACTTGGCGTTGCGCAGAGACGTCGCTTCATTGTGTGTCTTCTACCGCATTTATCAAGGGGAGTGTTGCGAAGAGCTGTTTAACCTGATACCTGCCGCCGAATTCCACCTTCGCACGACACGCCACAAGTATGATATCATCCCCACCATCTGGATGTGTGGCGGTCCTCCACAGTGCGGTTTTCAAGGAGCTTTCTTCCACGTACTACAAAGCTGTGGAATGAGCTACCTTGTGCGGTGTTTCCGGGGCGATACGACATGGGTACCTTCAAAAAAAGCGCGTTCACCTTCCTTAAAGGCCGGCAACTCTCTTGTGATTCCTCTGGTTTTGCAAGAGAATGTGGGCGGCGGTGATCACCTAACATCAGGTGACCCGTACGCTCGTTTGTCCTGCTATTCCATAAAAAAAAACCGACCGCAATCCGGAAACGAAATACATATAATTTGGATACAATTTTAGTTATAAACAAAGAAAGAGTACCGGTGAGGTATATTTTTTCACAGGCCTGAACGATTTCTATTCCAACTGGAAGACTGGGTAGTGAATTCTATCGTTCTGCACAATTGCTTAGGACGGTTATTTGGCTTCGTATTCCAACACGTGCCTAGTGCCTCTTCATAACTGTACATAATTGTTTATTTTTATTTTATGAAAATAAGAGACGAGACGAGCAAGACGTTCAGTTGATGATTCTACAATTGCGCTCGTCACCTTGATACGTAAGAGAATTTCACTAGCTACGGCGCCATTCAGACCGAAACACAGTAATGTTGTGAACATTACTGCTTCACGGCAGAAATAGGCGCCATTGTGGTACGCATAATCTAGCCAGCATCCTGTGCAAAGGAGCCTCCCACTGGTAAATATATATATTACTTGATCACGGCTTACCCATTGAGACGCCTCGAATACTTCAATATAATTCTGTGGCTATAGAATATGTTTTAAGCTTTAAGCTGCTGTATAAATTATGGCTGAAGATATATTCTGTAAAAGGTTGAAGGTGTTACTAGATTTTTACATTAAATATGTCATGTGAGCCAGCAATGCCGTTTTATTTTAACGGGTCTGGTCGGTACTCATAGTTTCAGCCATGGTAAATATAATGTGATGAGCCTACCAACACTGCGTCTTCCGGTACGTGGTCGCCATTCGAGGACTTTACTGCCCCTCCGGCCATCTGTCCGTTGAACTATGTGCCCTGCCCACTGCCACTTCAGTTACGCAATCATTTGGGCTATGTCGGTGACATTGGTTTTCCTACGGACTCTCCTCAGTTCTCATTCGATTTCGCAGGGAACGTGCATGTCTCGATTGCCCCGATAGAATAATCCCGCTTAAGTTATTTTGTATCCTAATCAATTATATTATATAATTTATTCATTACATTATTAATATATATATACACGTGTTTCGCCTCTACACGAGGCATCCTCAGGACGTGTTGTCTCGCCAAAACGAAAAACGAGACATTCTCGTGCCAGATTTTGGCGAGACAACACGTCCTGAGGATGCCTCGTGTAGAGGCGAAACACGTGTCGAATTGTTTTAAGAACAAATATTGGCGGAATTAACACTAAAGAAAACTTAAATCATTTGTATAATTATGGATTTCCGCAAAGTAGCGCCTAACTCAATAAATTTTCGTAGTAATCTCTTTTACCCCAATATCACGTTATAGAGATAGCGAGCGCGCAAAACCCTCCGAGACAAGCATTCTTTTCTGGCTTTAGCAAGCTGATTCGGCACTTAGCCAAAATTGATTTAAGTGATCCCAGCTTCAGCAGATTCTTCTGTGAAGCCTCTGAAGATCCTAAATATCTCCTACTGGAGTGTGAGACCATTGCTAGGGTTATAGCGGGGTGGTTTAAAACGCCTATACATACTCTAAGTGAACCCTCTGAGGATCTTACGCCTCTAAAAAGTTTCTTATAGGTTTCAAGGATGTATTTTAAAACTTCAGCTTACCAATGATAATCAGCACCTCTACATGACGCTCCGATTTTCACGGTAAGGTTAACTGACGACATGCGCTCACGCGCTAGCATGATAAATATTGCATTTAAATGTCTTGGATTTAACCCCAAATTAATAAAAAATTCCTCCAAGAGTAATTTACGCAAGCGCACAATTAAATTGAAACTATTTTCTTGTAAAGTTTTGATAAAATTGTACTGGTCTGGGAGGTCATAAAAAAATTACTGCTGCCGTAGCACAGTAATATAAAGTAAAAAGCACACGTCATTCTTGGGTTTTGAACCTTAAAACGGTCTAATAAGAAGCATATGATATATGAAAGAACTGTATAGATAAAAAGTTCTATAATCAATATCCTTGTTAAATGTAAAGCGTACGAAGGATTAATTAATATTATTAATTAATCTCATAGAGAGTGGAATTACTATCAGTACTGCAAGATAATAAATAATACCCACGCGATATAATTGACTATCATGTGGATATTGTTATCAGATCTGCTCGTATACTAGTAACAAAATGGACAATTCTTATTGGATATTGTATTCGTTGTTGTTAATAAATATATTGTGTATGCTTAGAGTTTGTTTTTGTGAGAGTGTTCAACTGAGATTGAAGCAAGGTGAACTTTCGGGAGTTGTGGAAAAATCGTTTTTAAGTGAACAAAATTATTATGCTTTTAGAGGAATTCCTTTTGCAGAACCTCCAGTTGGCAGTCTAAGATTTAAGGTATGAATCGTTTTATTACTAACTACCTGACCTGACACACGTAGATCTGATCATAATAAAAAAAAAAATTTCCGCATGGAATTTCGTAAAATCTTAACTGACATTTACTCTGTAAAAGGAATAATCCTACCAAATATCAAGTCTCTACGACTTATGGTTCCAGAGATATCGTGATGAGTCAATACATAGGTGAAAATCTCGTATATAATATATATATTACTAATTTCATAAGGATGCGTAACCAGCGGTAACCTAATAGCATCAACTTGTACCTAGTGTTATGTTATTTTAACTATCCAAACCACACTTGACACGATATAACAATCGCTTATCATCACAGATTCTATCGATCATTCCAATACTTTTTTTCCTAATAAACTCCATTTAATTATAGTAATTATTCTTACGTGTACATAATAACACTTTCACTTATTACTTATTAAAGTTATATCATCTGACGTGAAGGACATTTTACTTAGTATAAAAATAACGCAGATAATGTCAGCCATACTTTTCATCCAAACATGCAATATACAACTTAATATTAATAATATGCCTACACAAAATATGCACACATCAAAACTATATTTCTATTATCATAAAAAGAGTAAACCTAAAGCGGTAGTTAGATATAAGTATATAATACGAAGGAACTTATATGTAAATAGACATGGTTAAAACAAAATTTGAAATCCAGAATAAAGTCTTATTGTTTGAAATTTTCAGCCTCCTGTACCTAATCATGAATGGGAAGGTACTTACGAAGCTCACCATAATAAACCAACATGCGTTCAGTATAGTGTCAGAAACAGAAATGATGAACCTTTGGGAATATCCGGATCAGAAGATTGCCTTTACCTTAGCGTATTCACTCCAAATTTAGATGGTTCTTCACCAGTAATTGTGTTTGATTACAACGACCACTTTAAAACTGGGTTTAATGGATCACATACATATTCGCCAGAATTTTTCATTCAAGAAGACGTTATTGTCGTCTATATAAGCCATCGCCTTGGAGTTTTTGGATACCTAACAACTGAAGATGAAGTGATTCCTCCGAACGCAGGCCTGAAAGATTTTATTTTAGGTTTAAAATGGGTTCAGGAAAACATTAAAGATTTTGGTGGCGATCCAAAGCGCGTAACATTAATGGGAAACAATGGTGGTGCTGTGATAGCAAACTTATTGCTTTATTCTAAACAAGCGAAAGATCTCTTCACCGCAATAATCATTCATAGTGGAAGTGCAATGGAATCCACACTTTTCTATTCAAATCCAAGGTCCAAGTCATTCAGGCTTGGTGAATTACTGAACATAGAAACAACTGACAGTAGTGAATTATTGGAAAATTTGCAAAGACTTGATAAAGATGTTTTAGTTAGTGAACAGGATATGGTTATAGACGATGACTTAATGGACAACTATCAAATGAGCATCCATCCATTTTCACCGACAATTGAAAAAGATAGTGCAGATGCAATACTGACCTCTTTACCTGAGAAGCTAAATATTATTAATGACGTCCCGGTTATGATAGGATTTAATTCTAGAGAGGGCCTAGATTTCGCCTCACATTACATAATTGAACCAAGAATGATAAACAATAATCCAAATTACTTCTTCGTCTTTCCAGTTAGAGTCGATTTTCGTTTTGATCGCAATAGTTCAATATACGAAAAGGCTTTGGAAGAAATTAAATACTATTATATGAAGGATGGATACCTCCATCACAAAAACATATTAGAATATACGGTCTACGTTGGAGATGTTCTGAAGATCTATGCTGCGCATGTTGCAGCCAAAACTTTAGCTAGAGGCCTTCAATCTAATGTTTACTACTACAAGTTTGACTTCAGAGGATTATTAAATGAAAATAGCAACTATTTATCTAAAATCGCTAGATTTGGCATAGGACATTGGGGTGCCACGGTAACCGACGAACTTTGTTACCTTTACTTGTGTTCACGAATTAAGAAAACGTATAAGGAATTAAATGAATTGCCGAGTCAGCAGCCTGAGTATAAGGTTTTGAACAAAATGGTAATATTGTGGACTAACTTTGCTAAAACTAGGTATGTACCCAATTTTAGTATTTTTTTTATAGCAATAACCCTCACTTCTGGGATTAATTAGACAAATTGAATTTGAAAACAAATTTATGAACGACGCGTGACTCGAACCTGAAGATGAAGCTTGAGAGTTGAACAAGACATAATATCAAGATTGATGAACGTGAAGTCACTCGAACAATTGGCTCAGTGAAAGAATGCTCGCACGGAATGCGAGAGGTCGCGGGTTTGAGTCACGCTTCGTTCATAAATTTGTTTTCAAATTTAATTTATGTAGGAATGTTTCATTCGTTTATTTATCATTTCCGGTGATTCACTAGCATTTTTAGGTTTTTGTTAATTGGCAATAAAAAAGGATCAAAGTTTTGAATTGTACAATGCTTTATTCCTAATAGCTCTAGTGGACGATCAGCCAATCATGTCGAGCGTGTGGAGAACGCTATTTAGTGCATTGCTACTTGTATTATTACATACTCCCTGGGCGACCGAGCCTTGAACAAAAATGGAAAACTAATGGGACATCTGGATTCGAACTGGAGTCTTCTGCTTTCCGGATCACCCAATGTCCCATCTGAACTATTATAGTCTTGTATATAGTTGCGAAATTTACCTTTGTATTCTAATGTTATTGTAGCAGTTTCTCATTAAAACACGAATTAAACTACATTTCTCGCCCCTGAAACCTGTTTTACATTAAAATCGTTGGAGCCGTTTCCGAGATTCAGATTATATATTTATATACAAGAATTGCTCGTTTTATGATTCTTTGGTGTGGCTAGCAGTTTGTGATAAACGCTTACAAAGGATTTCGACACGCACGTATTTTGAGGGCTTTATTTTGAATTCAATTTTAAAACACCTTTATTAACCAATCACGAAATAGTGTTGAAAAACACAAGCATATATTTTTTTATGGCATAGGAGGTCACCCGGTGTTAAGTGATCACCGAAGCCCACATTCTCTTACAACACCAGAGGAATCACAGACGCATTGCCGGCCTTTAAGGAAGGTGTGCGTGGTAATCAATTAAATGAGTGGATTTAGTTTCCAGGGTATTTAAATATCAATAATCTTTTTTGCTAGTTTAACGATGAAAGCGTCAATTTTAGGATATTCTACTATATTGTGTAGTTTATGTAGGATTCTCCGATATGGAATACTGAGTGCAAATTTGAGAACTTTCTTTTGTATTATTTGTTATATTGTATCATTTTGTAATAATAGTTGCAAAAATATTTAAATGATAATCATGGACTAGAAAAGAAGGACTCTGCGCCGTGATATTAGCAAGTGAAGCACCTTTATGCTAATGTGTGTGCGGTTACGGCGTATACTAGTTACACAATTTTTTTCTCCCTTAAATAATTATATATCCACAAATACTTTTATAGTATTGTTTTTACACTTTTTCACAACGCACAACGGCATTTTTAAAATGTTTTATTGCGACGAAAACTGATCTGTCACAGACGGCAAATCTCATAATGGCGGCCGATCGGCTTGTATTAGTGTAAGTGTATGCGTGGGTCTATGTATTTACACGTTTACCGGCTTGTTTTGGTGCTACACTGTTATGTAAGGTGACACGGAGTCCTTATTTTTTTACTCGTCCGTGATGATAATATGATGTTTGGGCGTGTGTGTAACATCTTGACTGTTGCTTCTCAATATATTCTTGATAATGTAATGTATGTTCATAGGCACATAAGTAAATTTGCCAGAAACTGTCATAACCATAATGTTAACACCAGGAACAGAGATAAACTGATGATACCTACTACTCGGCTTAGTCGAGTTAGTAAGTCTTTTGTGGGGCGATGTATATGCTTTTACAACAAGATTCCAGAAAATGTTCAAAACAAAAGTATTACGTTATTCAAAAGAATTGTTAAAAAACGTTTGTGCGGTAAAGGTTACTATAACATAAATGACTTTGTTAATGATACCACAGATTGGGAATGAAGTGACCGCCCTCAGGCTATTAAATAATAAGTTTAATTGTACAATATTACTTTGTAATCATATTTATTCGATGAAAAAAAAAGCCCGCTGAGTTTGTTGCGCCCATTCTTCTCAGGTCTGAGGCATTCTTTTTGGAATGGCTGGTAGTTTTTTGACTTTCAATAAGTGATGTCACACATCCTATTTTGAATAAAAATATTTGAATTTGAATTTGAATTTGTGCTCGGCAAGCATGTTAGTCCAATGATGTGTCAACTCGTGCAACCAGAGTTAAGAATTACAAAATGATTTGTGGTATAACGAGATTATGTTGACAATGATATTTATTGTAAATATTAAACCATCTTTCCAGGAACCCTACTCAACCCGGCGAAGATGAAATACTCAAAAATTTTAAATGGCTGCCTATTAATAAAGATGCTGATGAAATGAATTATCTACACATAACGAAACAACTTAAAATGAAACTCAATCCTTTAGATGATAGAGCTGAGTTTTGGCTAACATTTCTGGATAAATATTCTAAATTGGCGGTTAATGGCTTAGTACAAGAAAACTTAAGCCATGATGAGTTATAATCTTGTTTTAATATAATTCTGATGGTATTTTTTTTAATTCGATTCCTGTAAAATATTTTTTTATTTAATTTTGTCGAACCCGTCAGTGGAATGGTGTACTTTTGTCTGTATGTGTGTTGTTTAATTACCAACGACCATCCACAAAGCAGGCTACGGGAACTTGAGTGTAATATTTACATTTTTTACATAACGATCTATATAATTTGTAAAAGTTAAAATTATTCGTTTCTGTAATTGTACAGAAACGAATGCGATGCAACCAGTAGTGGATAAAAAAAACTTTTCGACCACTACTGGTGGCAGTAGTGGTTTTTTTTATGACAATAAGGGACAAGACGAGCAGGACGTTCAGCTTATGGATATTGATACGCCCTGCCCATTACAATGCAGTGCCGCACAGGATTCTTGAAAATCCCCAATAATTATGAGCGGCACTACAATTGCGCTCGTCAACTTGAGACATAAGATGTTAAGGTCTCATTTGCCCGGTAATTTCACTAGCTACGACGCCCTTCAGACCGAAACACTGCTTCACGGTATAGAAATAGGCGCCGTTGTGGTACCTATAACCTAGCCGGCATCCTGTGCAAAGGAGTCTCACGTGGTGAAAGTGATTTAATTTCTTAAACTTAAATTATTTTAATTAATCAAATCACTAATACCACTGTTAGAAATTATAAACAATATTGTAAGAACTCTAGTTACGCAACTCGATCTGTCATGGCCTAGGATGATTTAACCATTGGACGCATAACCACTATGTTCTGTAGCATCATATAATATATAGAGGGCCATGTTTGCCTTTATATCTCTAACCACTTACAGAACCTAATAGCCTAGTTGTCAGTATAACATAATGAAATAATGAATTGGTATCCCAGAGACGTAACGAGAAGCAGGGATAGACCCATAGGAGGAAGACCTTCCTAACAGATGGAAAAGATGCCTCAAGATATCCACTAATGGCACCTTCTGGAGTCCCATGTCCATCATGGACATCCTTATGCATAGTTGTTGTTGTCATCTGTCATGTGTCACTGAAATAAAGGCTATAATCATTTTATTTAATAAATAATTTAATAGAAACATTTATATTCTGAAATCCACTTCTTTTTAGTAACAGCGCCATCTAGTATTATTCTTTGACACCCGAAACAGGACCGGATAGCGTTTAGGTTAGTACTTCGGCTTCTAGTGATTGTAACTTGGAGTCGCGTGCCTTAATTAAACTAGATGACGCTATCTGATGAACAATTAGGTTACAGCCTTTGACTTTATTACTGCTTAGCTACCACAGAGTACATTTTACAATTATACGGAAAATAGCTACAGGATCGAATGATGGCCTAGTAACCGAGCCATAAACAACAAAACAAATAAGAACGAAATATATACTTTTATTTTACATTCATTAAATGCTGTAGTTTTTAGATCTATCCAGAAATACCTGGCAATAGGTACCTAAGTAGATATTCCTAAAAGGTTTTCTATAGTCTATAGAGCATTATAACCATTATTCCATGTCTGGTTGATGGATTTAGGTTGGTAAGTCCTGCTTAAGGCGAAGAATGGGCAGAAAACACGCAAACATGATGTTTTTAGACAAGTTTTGTCGTGAAAGTATAGCATTTCGAGCTATGAACACCACTTAATCCTGTTACACATATCCTTAAGTCTTATTTGTAGGTTGCTAATGCTTGCTGTTGGTTAACATTGCCGAGCCTTTTTGAACTACCACTTTTCTTTGAAGTTAAACAAGTTTTTTGGCATGGCGTGACGCATTTTTTGATACTTCTCTCAGAAAAGTTATTCTTATAGCTTGTACTTTTTTGTGTAGGTTCATTTATTCAGATTAGTAGTGAATAACGAGGATTGTAAACATATAAACTGTTTTCCACGCAAGAATTTTGAAAATATTAGCTTTGTTACATAGATGGCGGCCCGGTAGACGTGAACTCATATCGCTCAAGACCGCTGGCATTTAGTGTCGCCTTAAGCTTTAAACGTAGTAACATACTAACTTACAAGGTTAGTAGGCAAAGTTTACAGGATATAAATAAGTTTTTTTTTTAAATACTTCGTCAAGTCTAAATCTACAATATGTCGTTATCCATATTTCATTATTTGGTCTAATATATATAGATTATTAGACTGTCTATTGAGTTCAGTATCAATGTATAATGTATACCTACTTGTTAAATCTATATACATAAAAATGAATTGCTGTTCGTTAGTCTCGCTAAAACTCGAGAACGGCTGGACCGATTTGGCTAATTTTGGTCTTGAATTATTTGTGGAAGTCCAGAGAAGGTTTAAAAGGTGAATAAATAGGAAAATGCTGCTAAATTAAATAAAAACAACAAATTTGTTTTTCCTTTGATGTGTTCATACATTATTTCTATGAGAGAATTTATTGACGCACGGTTTGACAGTTCTGCTGTGAAACAATTTCATTACGACAGCAGGGTGAATATTTTACGAAGTAATATTTGTTGTGATGATATAATTATTATTGACAAAGTCATATAAAAACATTATTTTATTTATTATAATATATAGAACAACGTCTGTCGGGTCAGCTAGTCTTTAATTAGTATTACATTCAACGCTTATAGCCAAAATAAACTAGGTAGGCTATTATCTAGGCTAAAAACATCTGAAAATACGACTGTAATGATCATGCCTGATTGCTTATGAGTCCAACAAATATACAGAGTGTGAAGTAAGGACGGGACTAACGAAATAAAGCGCGATAGAGGGATATGTCACTTACTATGAACAAATTTTCCTAAAGCTCTTTTCAGACCAAGCTATAATATAGTAGCATATTGTGTTACGGAAAATTGAGTTGGAAGAGCGCACGCAACGCGAGATGTCGTTGGTTCGAGTCCCGCATCGTTCATAAAATTTTGTTTTCAAATTTCATTTGTGTATTAATCCTAGAAGTGAGGGTTATCACTTTAAAAACATAACAAATTGTTTTGATTTGCATGAGCGACATCTCAAGTCAATTTACTAATATGCAAATATTGGGGTTGAGCAGGTTTACAACTGTTAAGTAGATCCTGTAGATGAAGCCACAACCTGAGCGTTGAACAAAGCATACACTTATTTTATGACGATACGTCACTCGCGTCCCATATATTATTATGGACACGTTCACACTTCACAGTACGATATATTATTGTCTTGCTATACGCAATAAAATTAAGTGTGTGCTGAGTTCATGCTATACTATATAGTAAGCCGCCCTCTTCCTCCTTATTCCATCTTCAAAAAGTTTCAAATCACCACGTTCTCCTCTGAACTTTATATCATTTGGTGCTCTGGCATTTTTGTTCTTTCAAAGCATTAATAACAAGATAGTGTCAAATGCCGCATTATCATCAGCGCTCGATGAGCTTTCAAGACTATCCATTATCAGATCTATTATCGATACTGTGCACACTCTTCAAAGATCGCGTTCAACTGAGCTTGCCATGTACTATAAATACTTGCGATTATATTGTGTAATGTGATCACCATGCTTTATCGTATAGCATAAGGTCCTTATTTGCTATACTATATATTATCACAATAGTACAGGTTTCAATAGCACTTTGCTGAAAACTTCAATAACTAAAAGTATTTCTCTTGCAAGCTTTTGTGTTTACAGTATTGAGGAAATATTCGTTTTCTAATCTAAACGAAATTCATGCATAAGGTGGAGTATATTGAAGATGTTAAACGTTTTTTTAACCGACTTCAAAAAGTAGGAGGTTAATTCGATCGGTATTTTTTTATGTATGTACACTGATATGCTATGATTACTCTGAGATTTGTGATCCGATTTACGCAATTCTTCTTTAGTTCGATGCAGAATAGATGCCATTTGGTCCCATAAAATTTTTACATAGTTTGGCCCAGTAGTTTTCATTTCATTTTTTATGAAACTTTTCTGTTTACCACGATGATATAATTGTTTTTTATGTACCTACGGCTTTTTTAGGAGTTTTCATTCAGGTTGATTATATATTATAATTACTAACTGTCATAAAAAGTAAAATATTAAAAAAGACTACGTTTAAAAAAAACGACTTTGAAAACTGAAAAGTATCAAATAAATATTTACAAAACGTGCTTTTGAACTTTGAACGCTACCTTCATAACACATTTTGTTAGTTTGTAGTAGTACTAATTTTTGCCTTAGTTGAGCTTTAATGTTTTCAGTGGTCTATTAATAGACTACTTCTTTGAAGAAGTCCGATAAAAATAATTTTCTTGATTCATATAATGCCTCCTTGACCACCACAGGGATTTGAGTGAGACTTACCTGTTTAAAAAGTTGAACATAGCCCAGATTCTTACAGAAAATTTATTGAAGTAGGCGTTACTTTGCGGAAATCCATAATTATCCAAATGAGTGGAGTAATGAGTGTCGTGCCAGATTTTGGCGAGTCAACACGTCCTGAGGATTCCTCGTGTAGAGGCGAAACATTTGTCGAATTGTTTAAGGACAAATATTGGCGAAATTAATACTAGAGAAAACTCTAATCATTTGGATAGATTCTTACAAATTGCAGGGCTATCGCTATATCTCCGTTATCATCCGATTCCGATATATTTTCTTCCCTACGCTTTACGCTAGTGTAATGTGTCTATGGTGCCGACACGCCGAAAGAAAAAGATAGATCTTTCGCTGGCCGTCATTCGCTGTATGTGGGAGGCTCCTTTGCACAGGATGCCGGCTAGATTATGGGAACCACAACGGCACCTACTTCTGCCGTGAAGCAGTAATGTGTCAACATTACTGTGTTTCGGTTTGAAGGGCGCCGTAGCTAGTAAAATTACTGGGCAAATGAGACTTAACATCTTATGTCTCAAGGTGACGAGCGCAATTGTAGCGCCGCTCAGAATTTTTGGGTTTTTCAAAAATCCTGAGCGGCACGGCATTGTAATGGGCAGGGCGTATCAATAACCATCAGCTGAACGTCCTGCTCGTCTCGTCCCTTGTTTTCATAAAAAAAAGTATGTGGGCAAGGCATTAGACTATATTTTTGTAACTAAGCAATTCACATTAAATTATACTAGAAAAACGTAGGTGTATGAAGCGACTTCTTAACATTCGAATATTTCCGCGATGAAGCCGTATTGCGTGTAATACTCAATTCGCGGCTTTTGTGAGCGGTTTGTTTGTTTTTGGCCGGATTTAAATTAAATACTAGAAGCATTCGATATTTGAGTGTTTGTTTTCCATTTCATGTACTTAAACGTCATATTAGAGCACCTGAATCAACGCACGTACACATACACACGATTTATACAACTGCTAAGCAATCTTGGGGAGACAAAACTATCGAGCGCCACGCCGCCGTACGCCGCAGGGTGGCCGCTGTCCGAGTTGTATAAGCTGCGCCGCGTCATTAATCATTTTGTTTGTACCAACCCTAACGTTCCGCCCAGACTAGGTATAAATTTCAAGAATACTGCTGAGTTACACTACTGTTCTATTATTGTGCTTCTGGTCTTTCCCTACAAGTGCAATGCTTGATATCTGCGTGAAATTCAAACTATGTAATACTCGTATGTCATTTCATGCAGATATCAACCCCATTCGCTCTAGTAAGTTGTTACATCAGAGGAATCACATGAGCGTCGCTGATCTTAGTCCGGTCCTACATTGGAAGCGGAGTTAGTCTGGCTAGCAGGCCCGACCCGGCCAGACCAGACCAGTCCAGACTCGGCGCTCCTACACTGCAGCTAGACAAGAGCGGACGAACCAGTCAGAATCCAAAGTCACTACTGTGTGAATTCCCGACGAGGAAAGGTGTCGATATTGTCTGGAGTCTGGACTAGACGAAAAACAAACCTGTTTGGTTGTTGTCAGACCAGTTCAGACTTGTTCCCCCTCCCCGGAGCGAGCACTGGCTCCAGTGTAGGAGAGGCCACGACGCGTCAATGTTTGTTTTGTTCAGTCAGACCAGACCGCCGTATGGTCGGGAGAAATTCCGCTTCCAATGTAAGCCCGGCCTTAGAAAGCGTTGAATAATATGTACGATTATTCGATTGTTAATCGTATTAATTAATATTTATTAAATACCTTGGTATGTTTGTTGATTGGTTGTTTGATTGCAGCGGCCGAATTCTACCACCGGACTTTACCTCAAAATGCAAAATACCAGCCGCATCACGTTGACTTTTGGTTTTCTAAAACCGCGTTTTTTTTTTCAAGAAATATCTTGCCACACACAGCCACTTTGTGGAATCAATTTCCGGCTGCTGTTTTCCCGAATCAGTACGACGTAGGGACCTTCAAGAAAAGAGCATAATCCCACCTTAATTAAAGGCCGGTAACGCATCCCTTGACACTTGTTGTAGTGGATGTTCAAAATTAAATTTAAATGTCTTTATCCTATTTTGAATAGGACATAAAATCACTTATTGAAAGTCAAAAATTACCACCCATTACAAAAGTTATGACTCTGACCTGAGAAGAACGGGCGCAAACAAACTCATCGGACTTATTTTTTATATAAAGATATGGTTACAATATAAAATCGTACAATAAAATTTATAATTTAATAGCCTGTGGGCGGTCGCTTAGTTCCCAGTCAGTGGTATCATTAAGAAAGTCATTTATGCTATAGTAACCTTTACCACACAAACGTTTCTTAACAAATTTAAATTCTTTCGAATTTCGTCATATATTTGTTTTAAACATTATCTGGAAGCTTGTTGTAAAAGCATATACAGCGCCCCACAAAAGACTTAAAATCCATCCATGGACGGTTGCCCCACCACTCCCATCCCGTGAGCCTCTAGCCCGTTTGCCTCTTCTTATATAAAAAAAAATGTGAGAATCACAGGTTCTTCAGTTATGCGGAAGAATTGCAAGCACCGAAATTTAGTTAGTTATACTATCTTATATAACACAGCTGCAGAACCGGTTTAGTTCAAGAAGGACACGACAATATCAACTCTGATATAACATAGAATGCAGCAATCGTTAAGGCATAAAAGGCATTTATTTTCTCAAAATTGATTCCTTTAGAATTCTTTTTGATGTCATTTCTTATACTACTAGGTACTACTACCGATTCGGAAACAAATGGCGCTCTGAGAGAGAAGAAGCGGCGCAAGAAACTCTCCCAGCATTCTTTTTTGCGCTCTTTTCAATTAAAATATACAATATTGTATAGTCATTTCTATCGCTATAAAATAATCACAATCTAGTCCCAGGCTGTCCGATCATTTAGATATTCAGCAGTGGAGTAATAGAATTTACGACAGAGCCATTTTTTTATAAAACATTTAAATTTATTTATAGATAATGCCTGAACAGTGGTTGGGACTTTATTATAGAAATGTATACATTTACCCTTAAAGCTATTATGTATCTTATGAAGCCTACTAGAATTAGTTACAAGCAATCCCTTATTTCTAGTGTTATAATAATGAAAATCACTATTAAGAGTTAAAAGGTTTTTTGTGAACATATATTAAATTTTCTTAAATGTACTGACAATGAACAGTCATAATATTTATTTCTTTACAGCTCTCTTTTGCAGAGCAAACACTATATCAATGTCAGCAGCATGACCCCATAGTAATATACCGTACGTCATGATGCTGTGAAAATAACTGAGGTACACTAATCTAGCGGTCGCAACATTCGTCACAACATATTACCTATATGTATGTTGTTTCTGTGGTAAGACTATATATGACGTTCTATATATATATAGACAAATTACGTCATATAAAAACAAAGCTGAAAAATGGAACATGCCACAAATTACACCATAATAAAGCTGCGACTGCTATGTATATACATTGCCGCATTTACTCCAGTTGTTTAAAATATTCTTGGTTAAGAAGCACCAATGTAAAACATTTATTCAGTTCAGACACACGATTAAGGAGAATAGAGTGCTTACGTTGTCTCTAAGCACACAATTCTCGAGCAGAAGATTCTCTTTGGTATTTGAAAATATCCTAATATTAGATAATGGTTGAAATTTAAAAAGTTGATATGTAGAGGTTAAAGATAATGGTTTAAATTTAAAAATAACATCAATTCCTACCTTACCTACGATGGATGAAAATGATATAAATGAGCAAAAATCTTATTTTGCAAATTGGAAAATGTAATTATTTTATCAAATTAATGTACTGTCATCGGTCCTCGATAAATCTACGAAGTTTGAATCTGGCCGTTAAAAGTGGGTCAAAATCGCGCCCAAACGAGGCGGTTACAAACAAACATACATACAGGTGAAGCTAATATAAACCGTGTAATAAATAGTTATTATTGATGAGAGACTTTTCCGTTGAGACACGAACGACCAATACATTTAATTCAATCGATATTACTATTAATATAATGAACACTTTCTCGTCGGCAAACACTCAATTCATATTCAGTTGTTGTCCCGCTACGACTGCACTTGGTTTGTATTACAAAATTTATTTAATTTATGTAACTCATTCAAATATTACCTAGATTTTACCCCTGACTTCATTTGAGCCTAAAAATTAAATTAAAATTAGGCTTCGAATCCGTAAGGACTGGTATAAAAGTTAATCTTAGACAGATAATTTATACGTCTAGATAAGAGTCTCTTACTGTTGGACAACCGATAGAAACAGGAATATTAGTTGAGTGTGCGTGACAAGCTACGTCTTACACTCGCGATTTGTTTGACATTTTGTGTTATTGTGCGTGAATTGCTCAAAATAGAGGTTAGTTCTAAACTCATTTTTAAACTGAAACTTTTATTACATCGTCTCTAACTTTCCGTTTGTGTGTTGCATGTCGCAATACGGTCGGGCGGCGTCTATAGTTCGCAGCAGCTGACCGTGTAGTGTATAGACTATTACTCATTTGTGTCAGTGCTCCACGCTATTTTGTTTGTTTTTGTCAGTGTTTAATGTAAATGTTGTTATTTATTAAAGTGAAACTTTTATTCAATATTTTTAACCAGGGCACAAGAGTTCAATAAAAATATTAGTTGGAGACTTAGTCTACTTTTATTATTTCCCATTATCATTCCAATTTTCTAAGCATAAAATTAAGATTGATAAAGCGATTTTTATACCCTTATTGGAATATTATTCCAAAAATGTTTAGTTAAATGTCTATAATTTGAAAAGTCTCACATTTACCGTGGTTTCATTAAACCACACAATCCTATTTTTTTCATAACTCATAACAAAACAAAAAATATTCGCTATTGAAGCTCAAGAGACTAAAATTTGTGAAGCAGAAAGGTTAATAATAGAGTGCAGTACCCAAATATTAAGTATTGAGATATCTGAAATGGACACCTAAATGGTAAAACTTCGTGAAAAAGACCACATTCGATCAAACGTTCGAATTTATTTCCCACGCATGTTGTCATGTCCCAATCATTTTCTTCGACTGCTAAACAATAACTGAAAATATTGATACTACGCATGTTATTGTGTTCGGCATTTCAACAGTAAACAGGGAGAAATCTCGATCGCAATTCTTATTGTTTGTCATAATATTACGTTCTATGTTACCGATTTATTGAATTCCATGACGGTAATGTTTTGAATCACACTATCTCTACCCGCGGATTGTATTTATATCTATACATATAAATAAAATTGGAGTGTATGTTTGTAATATTAAAATAATCGTTTTTTACTACATGTATATGATGTATATACGGTACATACACCAAAATAACATTTTTTTACAATTTTTGTCTCTGTCTGTCTGTTTGTTCGGGATAATTTCTAAAACGGCTGGACCGATTTTGACGGGAATTTTATTAGCAGGTAGCTGATGTAATAAGGCATAACTTAGGCTACGTTTATTTTGTAAAAATAAAGTAATATTGCAATTTCCAAGAAACGGTTTAACTCTAAAAATAATTTATATGGCAAAATAACGTTTGCTGGGTCAGCTTGTCCTCAATAAACCCGTAGATAATACGATCTATTTTTAGTACACTAGACACTTAGGCTGATATCTTATACTGAAAATAAAATAAGTGACATATTGAAGACTAGCTGACCCTGCAAATGTTGTATTGCCATATAAATTATTTTTAGAGTTAGACCGTTTCTTGGTCATTGCAACATTACTTTATTTTTCTAAAATAAACGTAGCCTAAGTTACTTCTTATTACACCAGCTTCCTGTTAATAGTCCCGTCAAAATCGGTCGAGCCATTTCAGAGATTAGCCGGAACAAACAGACAGACAGACAAAAAATGTGAAAAGTGTTATTTTGGTGTATGTACCGTATATATATTTATAAACATGTAGTAAAAAACGGTTATTTAAATATTACAAACAGACACTCCAATTTTATTGATATGTATAGATGTATAGAAGATATTCAGAATAATTTTCAAAAATTAAACGCGCGTATTAATCTTTACCCTTAGCTCAAGCACAGCATAATCTCAGCTGTCAAATAACTATCTTCTTAATCTATATAAATTACGTGACACGTTGTTTGTCCGCGATGAACTCCTAAACTAATGAACGGATTAAAATGGGGATTATTTCATGGAGTCCAGTTAGGTCCAACTTGAGAGATAGGATCCTTTTTATTTTGATTTGGGACCAATTATTATTTTTATTTCCAACTAGCTGACCCGACAGAAGTTTTTCTGTATATAATAAATAAAATAATGTTTTATATGAATTTGTCAATAGTATATCATAACATCAAAAATTACTTCGTAAAATATGCACCCTGCTGTCGTAATGAAATTGTTTCACAGCAGAACTGTCAAACCGTGCGTCAATAAATTCTCTCATAGAAATTATGTATGGACACATCAAAGGAAAAACAAATTTGTTGTTTTTATTTAATTTAGCAGCATTTTCCTATTTATTCATCTTTTAAACCTTCTTTGGACTTCCACAAATAATTCAAGACCAAAATTAGCCAAATCGGTCCAGCCGTTCTCGAGTTTTAGCGAGACTAACGAACAGCAATTCATTTTTATATATATAGATATTTGTTTTGAATTAACATATTTTCTGTGAGAGAATTTAATGACGCACGGTTTGACAGTTCTGCTGTGAAACAATTTCACTATTTTTTTTTATGGAATAGGAGGACAAACGAGCGTACGGGTCACCTGGTGTTAAGAGATCACCGCCGCCCACATTCTCTTGCAACACCAGAGGAATCACAAGAGCGTTGCCGGCCTTTAAGGAAGGTGCTATATACTATAACTGCAAGGAGCATACATTTCAAAATAATTCTTGATATTATGAAAAATTATTGACAAATACATAAAAAACAGTATTTTATTTATTATGTGCAGTACAACGTCTCTCGGGTCAGCCAGTAAATACAAATACAAAGATTGTGCTAAGCTTGACCACAGCTTAGTTTTATGTCAGTTAAGTCTGAGCAAAGTCTAAGTAAGCTCTATGATGTTAATTTTTACTAATATTGTTACTACTTCGAGTCCGGTTAGTGCTAAGATTTATAGACCGGTGAGACTGGTATGGAATGAAGGGTTCTGTAGCCCTAATACGTCCGTGACTCTTTCCAAACTCATTCACTGTCTGGTGGCAAATACTACATATGAATATAATATTTTTATAGAAATAACTAGTTGATCCTATGTTCATGAGTCCAGAGAAGGTATAAAACGTGAATAAATATGAAAATGCTCGGAATTAAATAAAAACAACAATTGTGTAAGTATTATTTTGCTTTTATGTGTCCCCCGTCGTTCCGAAATCATATTGAAAGAATAGTTTAAAATGAATAACCAATTAGAATTTTTATATCTTTTGAATTTTGCTCAGGAGATAAGAAATTAACTTAATGTTAGCTAATTATAGTTGGTAGATTAACTACAGTTGTTAACTATCAATCAGATTATTATTTTTTTTTAATGTAGACTGATAAATCTCAAGTTTTGTCACAAATTAAATTTCTAAACGCAACTATAATATTTGACATTTGACAACCAACTGTATGTAGACTGATAAATCATAAGTTTTGTCACAAATTAAATTTCTAAACGCAACTATAATATTTGACATTTGACAACCAACTGTATGTAGACTGATAAATCATAAGTTTTGTCACAAATTAAATTTCTAAACGCAACTATAATATTTGACATTTGACAACCAACTGTATGTAGACTGATAAATCATAAGTTTTGTCACAAATTAAATTTCTAAACGCAACTATAATATTTGACATTTGACAACCAACTGTATGTAGACTGATAAATCATAAGTTTTGTCACAAATTAAATTTCTAAACGCAACTATAATATTTGACATTTGACAACCAACTGTATGTAGACTGATAAATCATAAGTTTTGTCACAAATTAAATTTCTAAACGCAACTATAATATTTGACATTTGACAACCAACTGTATGTAGACTGATAAATCATAAGTTTTGTCACAAATTAAATTTCTAAACGCAACTATAATATTTGACATTTGACAACCAACTGTATGTAGACTGATAAATCATAAGTTTTGTCACAAATTAAATTTCTAAACGCAACTATAATATTTGACATTTGACAACCAACTGTATGTAGACTGATAAATCTCAAGTTTTGTCACAAATTAAATTTCTAAACGCAACTATAATATTTGACATTTGACAACCAACTGTATGTAGACTGATAAATCATAAGTTTTGTCACAAATTAAATTTCTAAACGCAACTATAATATTTGACATTTGACAACCAACTGTATGTAGACTGATAAATCATAAGTTTTGTCACAAATTAAATTTATGAACCTAACCATAACGTTTGACATTTGTCAACCAGAATGTCGATCCATCGGCATAGAGATCGATTATTATTGCAACAAGGATCATATTTTACGAAATAATTCTTGATGTTAAGAAATATTATCGACAAATTCATAAAAAAAAAAAAAAACATTATTTTATTCATTATACACAGAACAACGTCTGTCGGGTCAGTTAGTTTAAAATAAATATTGCTGTGTTAATGAATTTGTTACAACCCGTTATCAAACCTAAACTAAACAAAGAAGGAAAAAAAAATTAACAATAACATTTTACTTGTCATTAACTATTCATTATCACCGTTTGTGCTTTGGGTAATAAATCTAAAAGCGAAATCATTAAAATTGAAATCGCATCAGTTTAAATAAAATTCTCGTGTCTATGTTAGTTGCCTTACTATTCCGAAACGGCTTGATCGATTTTTATGAAATTTAATATGTATATTTGGTAGGTCTGAGAATCAGTAGGAATCTATTTTTATTAATTTTTATGGCAATACAACGTTTACTAGGTCAGCTAGCATTATATAAGTATAGCGTAAAGATATGTAGCCTATCTGGCCAAGTTAGGTGTTATAGTTAAAATATGAGAGTTTTTTTTTAAATAACACCCCGCAACCCCCCTTGCTGAAGTTTCAAAAAACCATCGATTATGGTCCGTTAGCAGACTATAAATCCTTAGTTTAACTTACGGATACATTGCTATCACCGTTTAATGACAAGATGTTATTTATCCATAGTTATATCCAATATAGTTATAGTCCAATGTAATCTGTCAATAGGTTATTGAAAACGGCGGTAAGTCTATGATAGCCTGATCACTTGTATGGGCCTAATAGCCTAATCAAAAAAAGCGGGTACACCTTCCTTAAAGGCCGGCAACGCTCTTGTGATTCCTCTGGTGTTGCAAGAGAGTGTGGGCGGCGGTGATCACTTAACACCAGGTGACCCGTACGCTCGTTTGTCCGCGTATTCCATAAAAAAAAAATCACTTGTATGGGCCGCACCGAGTACTAGGCCGGACCAATTGGTGTGAGGCGCCCACCGGAACGTTCCATGGTCCGGCCCTACCAAATCTATCCTAATCCTATAAGAACTGGCAGGAATTTTAAACAATAAATAACAAATTACATATAATTTTTTTTCTAATACCGCTGGCATTATATTTTTTTCGTGCTTAGTTTGAGCCTAACTGACTACTATATCCTTGGGATAAAATTTACTGTGGATTTAGTTTATATTATTGTATCCTCGTTAGCAATGACCTTTGCAGCTAACCTTTAAAAATATGAATAATAAGACGAGATCGAAATGGTTTCCGTAAGCCTGTAGAACCGGTTTCAAATGTTTTTATTATTTTGATGCTATCGTTTTTGTGAGCGCTTAAAGTATTTTTAGAGTTCCGCACTTCCGCCTTCAAACTAGGTGTGTAAAATAAATATATCACAATATTTGTTGCCAAAATAAATTTAGATGGTATAGTGGCTTTTCATTAATATACAATATACATATGAATCAGACTTTTCAAATATATTATCAGAATCAGTGTTTCAAAATTCAAAAATTAAAATTTATTCATTTAGCAGATTTTAGTCAGATATAAGTTAAAGGACTTCCTTCCCTATTAAGTTAGGAAAGACCGCTCTTACCATGGGGTAAAACTCTGACATATGAAAACAAAATTAAGTAAACTTGTCTAAAAGTTATAAACAATTATTATTAAATTATCTAAACTGAACATTATTAATATAACATTTTTATATAATACTAGACCCAGCAAACGTTGTATTGCCATAAAAAGTAAAAAAAAAAATCAATAAGTAATTAAAATTTTTGGGCTATTAAAAATAGATGACGACCGATTCTCAGACCTACCAAATATATCTTACATAAAATTTATCGTACCACATTAATTATTCATTTTATTCGATTGCCATTGCATTTGCGGATCTGTGGATGGAATAAAATAATATAAAAAACGCGTTAAAAAAATAGTTGTTGATCGAAGAAGGGCGAAAATTTGAAATTTGAATTTTTAATGCTAAATCAAAATAAAATGATTTTTTTTATCAAAAATATAAAAATATATATAGGGGTGGGTCACCCTTATCATTTAGGGGTGTGAAAAATAGATGTTGGCCGATTCCCAGGCATACCCAATATGCACACAAAATTTCAAACAAGTCGGTGTAGCCGTTTCGGAGGAGTCTGTTAACAAACACCGTGACACGAAAATTACATACGTACATAATGTACTAGCAGGTAACCCCGGCATCGCACGGGTATTTAACAATTTAACAAAAAATTGAAAATATAACATAATATGTCACCCGGGGATAGAGTAGCTTCCCAACAGTGAAAGAATTTTTCAAATCGGTTCAGTAGTTTCGGAGCCTATTCAATGCAAACAAACAAGCAAACAATCAAATCTTTCCTCTTTATAGTATAAGTATACATAAGATATTTGCATGCGCGCACTAAACTATCGAAAGAATCCTTTAGACTTGATTAGTTATAGTTGTTTACTAGTTATTATGTTACGACCCGTGAACACTATTAATTCGAAAATTACCGATGAAAAATAAAAATAATCTAAACAGTTATTTTTTTTTATTTTTTTATTATGAAAAATAGAATTATAATTTATAATTATAAAACAGGCCAAAAACCACAGAGGTTTGTCCGGCATGTTAGGAAAAATACTATTATCGCCTACAGTAAATATTAATATTAACTTATAAACTTTAAACTTAACTTACTTTTAACTTTCTCTCGGGAAAACGTCGACCAGTGCCGGGAGAAACTTGTGTCTTCTATCGAGTCCTCTCTCGAGAAGGTCGCGGAATGGGGTAAGTTGAACCTTGTCCAATTTAACCCCCAGAAGACTCAAGTTTGCGCGTTTACCACTAAAAAAACCCCATTTGCCGTATCACCGCTCTTCGAGAACACTTCCCTTAAAGCCTCGCCTAGTATCGGAATACTGGGTCTCAAAATCTCGAGCAATTGCCAATTCCGTGGCCATCTGGAGGGCAAAGCCAAACTGGCTTCAAAGAAACTGGGCGTCATAAATAGAACACGGCAATACTTCAAGCCGGCCCACATTCTAGCTCTCTACAAAGCGCAGGTCCGGCCTCACATGGAGTATTGCTGTCATCTCTGGTCTGGCGCACCCCAGTATCAGCTCGATCCATTTGACCGCGTGCAACGCAGAGCAGCTCGAATTGTCGGGAACCCAGTACTCTGTGAACGGCTGGATCATTTGGCGTTGCGTAGAGACGTCGCTTTATTGTGTGTTTTCTACCGCATCTATCACGGGGAGTGTTCCGAAGAGCTGTTCAACCTGATTCCTGCCGCCGAATTCCACCTTCGCACGACACGCCACAAGTTAGGATTTCATCCCCACCATCTGGATGTGTGGCGGTCCTCCACAGTGCGGTTTTCAAGGAGCTTTCTTCCTGTGTGCTGTGGAATGAGCTTCCGTGTGCGGTGTTTCCGGGACGATACGACATGGGTACCTTCAAGAAAAGCGCGTACACCTTCCTTAAAGGCCGGCAACGCTCTTGTGATTCCTCTGGTGTTGCAGGAGAGTGTGGGCGGCGGTGATCACTTAACACCAGGTGACCCGTACGCTCGTTTGTCCTCCTATTCCATAAAAAAAAAAAAAACACACAATTAAATAATATATGTACAATAAAAACGACAAAGTTTTGTAGGTACAACAACAACAGTACTTTTAGCAGCACGGGTGAGTCGCATGGCCTGCCACCGCAATGTATTGAATTTTTGAGTGACCGTCTGTTTAGATATATTAATTAGTAAACAATACTCAACTTTATAACGAATACTTGCTATTGCTATTGTTTGTGCTATTTTTAAGTGTTACCCTCACTGTGGGATTAAATAGTAATCTATACAAATTTTGCAGCGTCCGTAAATATTTTGGTACAAATAAAGAATATATAATAGTACAAGCACGGAAGCCTCACTCCGCAAAATCAATTAAAGAAATAGGGACTCTTGCGGTCATACAATAAGGTGTAATTCAGATCACACAGCGCTGCCAATCTACAATTTTATTCACCTATATGTTGCCTCTCTTTCTATCGCGTGACTCTTACCTCTTCTGAGGACATTAGGGTTGACTTCTTTACCTACAACTGTATTTAACTAGTATAAGGTCATCTTATAAAAATAGGTTACTTTTTTCTACAAGTAAAATAAATAGGTATGTAATCGTAATTTTAAATCAATATTCTTTCGTTATCAAACCCACATTCGTTGCAGATAGTAATGTAAGCGTTGGAAGACCAGTTTATCCAGTGGGAGGCTCCTTTGCACAGGATGCCGGCTAGATTTTGGGTACCACAACGGCGCCATTTTCTGCCGTGAAGCTGTAATGTGTAAGTATTAATGAGTTTTGGACTGAAGGGCGCCGTAGCTAGTGAAATTACTGGGCAAATGAGACTTAACATCTTATGTCTCAAGATGACGAGCGCAATTGTAGTGCCGCTCAGAATTTTATGTTTTTCAAGAATCCTGAACGGCACTGCATTATAATGCGCAGGGCGTATCCAATACCATTAGCTGAACGTCCTGCTCGTGTCCTCCCTTATACTCATAAAAAAAGACCACGACATACCTAGTCAAATGATACAACATGGTACAAATTATTTTTTTATAAGTAATATATACTTCCATATCTACATCCTCCGCAACAATAGTATTTTTTTATGAAACTAAGGGACGAGACGAGTAGCAAGTTCAGCTGATGGAAATGACACGCCCTGCCCATTACGATGCAGTGCCACTCAGGATTCTTGAAAAACCCAAAATTTCTGAGCGGCACTACAACTGCGCTCGTTACCTTGAGACATAAGATGTTAAGTCTCATTTGCCCAG
The DNA here is from genome assembly GCF_905404315.1 of Leptidea sinapis. Lineage (NCBI taxonomy): Eukaryota > Metazoa > Arthropoda > Insecta > Lepidoptera > Pieridae > Leptidea > Leptidea sinapis. The sequence goes on from NC_066289.1 coordinate 8,980,170, forward strand.
TAATTTCACTAGCTACGGGCGCCCTTCAGACCGAAACACAGTAACGCTTACACATTACTGCTTCACGGCAGAAATAGGTAACACGTTTTAAGAAACTAATATTCCAGATTTATCAGCTGTTTTTATTTTTTAGTTTGAAAGAGTTTGCATTCTCACGATCTATTAACGGCCTTCGACTCCGCTCCTATTAAAAACATGTGAATGTCAAAGTGCTTTGTCGGTAAGTGAACAGTCGTTGTCATAATGTTGCGCACTATAATTTGTTCGGAATAGAAGCCAATAAGCATTGTACATATTACCACAATGTTTAACAACGTATTAATTAATACTTACAACTATTCGGTACTACTCATGTTACTTAAGATAGCGTTATGTTATTTCCTACTTTCCTTAGCGGGCAGTGCGTTACATTTCGCTCAATTACATACTGTAGGTGTGTAATTAATATTTATTACATCAAACGTTCCAGATGACTAGAGTTACATATAACCATCAGAGGCGAAATAGCTTTTTTTTTTATTTATAAATTTTATCAGTGTGAGGCTTCTTTGCACTGGATATCGGCTAGATTATGGGTACCACACGGTGCCTTTTTCTGCCGTGAAACAGTAATGTGTAAGCATTACTGTGTTTCGGTCTGTAGGGCGCCGTAGCTAGTGAAATTACTGGGCAAATGAGTCTTAACAATTTATGTCTGTCGAAGGTGACGAGCGCAAATGTAGTGCCGCTCAGAACTTTTGAGTTTTTCTAAGAATCTTGAGCGGCACTGCATTGTAATGAGCAGAGCGTATCAATTACCATCAGCTGAACGTCCTGCTCGTCTCGGCCATTATTGTCATAAAAAAACCATGGGCGACATTTAATCTTAAGGTAGTGTGGTAAAGATTAATGGCCTTAGACATAAACTTGGCATAAAGTTATACCTGAGAATAATCCAAGAATATGCAATTGTTGACTATATCGCTGACAACACTGTCAAAACAATGATAATTCCAAAGTTTTCCGAATGTCAAGCAACCAAACGCGGTGCAAATAAACGCGGGAAACGTCATACGTCCGAATAAACCAATCATATTATGCAAAATGTCTAATTGTAAACAATTTGCATATTCTTTGTGGGATAACTTTATGTCAATTTTATTAGTAAGGCCGTAAGTATTTACGAACTATGCAACTACTAAGTATTTTGTCTTCCGTTTCTGGTATTGTGAAAGTGATAATAAATAAATTTATAGACGATAAAGTGTGAATTGCAGCGTTCTCTATTAATAATCTGCCCAACAGTCGATCAATCACTGATTTACGGTCAATTTCTATATTTCGGCGCGCCTAACTTAATATTTTAATCCATATACAGGTTTGGTAATAACATAATTGGCAACTAGAGTGGTTTTCAAAATGTATCTAATAATTTTCAAGTATTTTTCAGCAATTTTAACAGCCATTAAGTGTTATTATGTTTTTCATAATCATTCATGTCGCGTGACATTTTGATTGATGACGTCACATTATAACAAACAACAAAATACTCTTTTTAATGTAATAGGCGTTACTTTGCGGATATACATAGTTATTAAAATGATTTGAGTTTTCTATAGTGTTAATTCCGCCAATATTTGTCCTTAAGCTTCGACACGTATTTCGCCTCTACACGAGGCATCCCCAGGACGTGTTGTCTCGCCAAAATCTGGCACGAGACTCCTGCCAGTCTTAGAGTCTCGAATTTTAATAACAAAATATTCTTTTACTAACTAAGAAAAGATAAACAACAAATGTTTGATATAATGTGACGTCACGTGCAACGGACAAAATGGTCGTCGCCAAAGAGGATGTAAATACTATATAATAAGAGACGGGACTGCCTAAGTAAAAATTTAAATTTAGCTTATTATGAAACGTGAAAGCTTAGTATAATCCGGCTAACTTTGAAAGCGAACACTTGCTTAATGTTAAAACATAGTGGATTTCGATTATCTCCTGTTTTACAAGATTATAGCCGTCATCTGTCAATCTATCAATGACTGCATGTTTCATACAATCGAGTGAATCGCCTTTTTCTTAGAGAGTTTCGAAAAGCCGGTCGTCGCGCTATGGTTACTTTGTTCCACAGGCATCGCAAATGATTTTTACAAATCAAATCAAATCAAATTCAGTTTATTCACGTAGGTCACGGAAATGACACTTATGAATGTCAAAAAAACAATTTTTTTCTTATTGAATCTACCGCTACTTCGTAAAGGGTTGAGCTAATGAGAAGAAGTAGCAAGAAACTCATTGCCACTCTTTTATATCAAGATTTACATTTAAGTACATCGATTTACAAATCATTTCAAATTACAATATAATATGTAAAATGTTGCAACAGACACACTCAAACGTCAAATAGTCAATGTCTTACACGAGTAAGTCAAAAAAGGAAATGTAAATGCAACACAAATTTAAAATACTTGCAATTTACAGTTATGTAAAAGAAGTTTATTGTTTAATTGTAAGGTAACTTATGAGATTCATATTTATTGTAACAACTGGCGAGTAGCCAATTATATAAGTATGAAAAGCGTTTTCAAAATTGTATGAATTTGGAAATTGAGATTGACAGAAGGTAGTGCTAGTGTGTGTGATTGTTAATATACTAGCCACTGGGAGAATTTTAAAAGTAAATAAATTAATGAAGGAACCTTGGAATTCGAAAAAAAAAACATCTAGGGTAAATTTTGCACCGAATGGTGGTAGTTTCATATCGATACGGTCAGTTTTAGGCGTGAAAGAGCCTCAAACAAAGACCATTTTCGTTATATATAATATATAGATTGTGTAATGATTTAGGATGTAGTAATAGATTGTATATTCTAAATATTGTATTCCAAATATTTCTATGAGGCTAATACTCGTAAATCACCTAGAATCATACAAATGATTTAAGTTTTCTTTAGTGTTAATTCTGGCACGAGACTCCTCGTCCTGAGATTTTGGCGAGACAACACGTCCTGAGATTTTGGCGAGACAACACGTCCTGAGATTTTGGCGAGACAACACGTCCTGAGAATGCCTCGTGTAGAGGCGAAACACGTGTCGAATTGTTTTAAAAACAAATATTGGCGGAATTAACAAAAAAATATTAAATATAAATAAATAAAAAATAATAATAATAAAAAATAAATAAATATTGGCAAAGTAACGCCTAATTCAATAAATTTTCACCTAGAATCAGTTAAGACTCACGTTTACCTGGCCTTGATAAAAGCAGCACGGAGTCTTTAGATTAAATGCAAGTTCACAAGCTGTTATTTTTAATTAACACACTTATAACTTAGGATGTAAACAGACAGAGTGTTTATATTTCTAATTTAATTCCTCAACACATTAACACTGTCTAGTCATAGTAAATTTTTATGTAAATATTTTTATTGCATTCATTAAATATAGGTAAATATTTCGTTTCAATACCAAGGTTAAACAATATTATTTCATTGCACGCCTCGAACGCGAAGCGGCGAGGTTGTGCTTTATAACCGACCTGTCAAGGTCACACGATTTCCACTCTTTAAACTGCATTTTTTTTTCTTTCATTTTTACACATTATAAAAAGCACATCAATATAAAGCTGAGACACTAATGAGTAATCTTGATACTTTTTTATGTTATCGAATACGTATTAATATAAATAAATTTCATTAAAAAAAATTATCGTGGACGTCCATTAGTCTGTGGTTTAAAAAACGGCGTGGTACGGATATCTCGAGAACGACTTAATTTTTTCACAAGCTACGGCGCCCATCAGAGCGAAACACAGTAATGCTTACACATTACTGCTTCACGGCAGAAAAAGGTTGTTGGGCGTTGTGGTACCCATAATCTAGCCGGCATCCTGTGCAAAGGAGCCTCCTGCTGGTAGTTCATAAGGAAATAAAAAAACAAAATAAATTAAAATAAAACGGCCTGTACTGTTTGAAATAATAATAGATATATTGATAGCTTAAATTTAAATAATATTGATACATCGATGAGTGCTGCCTCTATTGTGTTCAAGTATCAAGAATGTTGGAACGTAATATTTTTCATCTATGGGTCTGGCACAGACCAGAGTGTTAGTTTTTTCTGGAACAGAACGTAATATCTGCGTACAGATCAACTCATGGTAGGGATGGAACGCCCAGGGTGGGCGACGATGATCTCCTCTCTTCTATTGAACTCAAAGGAATCACAGCAACATTACCGTAGTTTTAGGCTATGCGGGCGATCCAAATTATCACAGATTTTTTGAATTCATCAATTAAATTGAATTTTTTATCAATTGAATCAGTAAAATGTCACTGTACCGTTCCAACTCTTGTTTCCAAGAAAAGTGTACTTTTCTAATTCAATATTATTCGTATATTATTATTACATGATCCAAATGTATTGAATTTTCTTTAGTGTTAATTCCGAGTCAACATGTCCTGATGATGCCTCGTGTAGAGGTGAAACATTTAAATTCGAAATGTTTAAAAGACAAATATTGGCGGAATTAACACTAAAGAAAACTCAAAACATTTGGATAATTATGGATTTCAGCTTATATTTTTTTTTATATTATATGATTTTACACCCTTTACTATTTATTATTGCTTATAAGGCCTTTTCATCGGTACGTTATTGTATTTATTCAAATGCATAGCGAAGATGTACCTATCACCAACAGCAAGAATTCTTTTAAAAATCACTGGGTACTAGTCATAGTAAAAAAATATATAGTGATGTGCCGTAATAAATGTCACACTATCGATAAAAAATTCCTTAAAGAACATTAATTGCACTGTTCATTTTGTACTTCGTAGACGGACAAATGTAACTCCGCCAACATAATGTTGGACTAATGCGTACATTTTGAAACAGTATTTGCACAAGAATAGCCGTACATAATAAAATAATCATAATAAAAACAATTTAATCGAGATCTGTAAACGATAATCATAATAAATTTTATCTGTAATTTGGTTTGATATCATTTCGTTACATGATTTTTGGTATTAATCTCATGTAGGTATAATACAAATTGTCGTAGAGTTAGTTTGGGGACAAATTATTAATGGCGTGACCTTAGTTTATGGTTCGGTCTCCGCTGCGCTCCCACTAGATACTGTAGGCGTAGTCGCAAAGTACAGCAACTAATACTTCGCCCAAGTGGGCGTACTCGAGCTGGTCTCGAACAATGTGTGACGTCGTCCTGCCATTGAAACTAAAATTCCGGGTTACGTAGTAAAACTATGTAAAAATAATACTACAATAAATAAGAAAGACACTTGGATCACATATCATAAGTAAATATTTTATATTTTATTAATTTCAATATAAAATAACACGAAGCATATCTTACAAAATGTCAAAACATCTACGCCTACAGAATAAACACGTCTGGCGCTTTTAACCGGGTGTATACCTACTGCTAAATGCTTTTCCCCTTATTCATAATGGTCCGCTAACTTAAAACAGCCGCTCAGGAGTGTTTTTTCTCATTCTGACTTAGGTCAATAGAAGAAGACAGAGAGAGAATTAGCAATGCTTTAAGTTAGCAGACTATTATGAATAAGGGGGTTTATTATTACATATTTATTTATATTTTCGACTACGAAGCCATATTCTTTAGTTCTCTTACTGAATTAATAGTATAGTTTTCAAACATATTTACCAGTCGGAGCCTTTTTTGCTTAGGATGTCGGCTAGATTATGTGTACCACAACGGCGATGAAGCATTATTGTGTTTCGGTCAGAAGGGCGCCGCGGTAGCTAGTGAAATTACTGGGCGAATGAGACTTTACATGTTATTTCTCCAGGTGACGATCGCAGGCAGAAGAGGTTTTGAGTTTTTCAACAACCCTGAGCTCACTGCATTGTAATGAGCAGAGCGTATCAATTACCATCATCTGAACGTCCTGTTCATCTCATCCAGTATTGTCATAAAAAAAAAATATATAATTATGTATAATTTTTCAATTGCACATTTAGATAATATCTTTAAATCAGTGGTACAATGAATAATGGAATAGGTCCACTATAATTAATCTTAAAATTCTAAGGACTCGTGTTTTTATTCTTTTAAGTATTTAATTTAATTTGTACAATTAGTTGAAACAGTCCGGTCCATCTATGATATTAATTAGTCTGTATGATATGTTACATGTTTCGGCGTGATACAGACGATCAAGGTTGCTTGGTTTGTAACTTTGTAGTTGAGATGCTATCGTCGCGTGGACAGGACGCGGGTGCTAGTGAGGTGCATGTTATCGATATTGAGAGCGAAGAAGAACCAACTGCTATCGATATAGAGAGTGAAGTAGAAGAAAGAGCAGCTATCATCGACGTCGACGTCAAAATGAACGGAAACGGTAAGTTTTCAATCGAATTCTTAAAGATTCACATTTTTTATTGATGCACAGACAATATTTCTTCTCTTTTTTTGTGTTGTTGTAGTGTTTCAATCTTTTTAGATAATAATAAATATAAATTAGAAAACTCTTCCCCTATAATTATTATTTATCGCAATTTCCTTACTTTTAATTTTTTAATTATTCATGATGAGCCTATTGTAAACATAGCCTAACACGTTACACAATGGGGATTACTTCATGGAGTGCAGTATAGTCCAACTTGAGAGATAGGATAGTTTTTGTTTCGATTTGAGACCCATCATTATTTTTATTTCCAACTAGCTGACCCGACAGACGTTGTTCTGTATATAATAAATAAAATAATGTTTTTTTATGAATCTGTCAATAATATATCATAACATCAAGAATTACTTCGTAAAATATGCACCCTGCTGTCGTAATGAAATTCTTTCGCAGCATAACTGTCAAACCGTAAATAAATAAATTCTCTCACAGGAATTATGTATGGACACATCAAAGGAAAAACAAATTTGTTGTTTTTATTTCATTCCGAGCATTTTTTTATTTATTCACATTTTAAACCTTCTCTGGACTTCCACAAATAATTCAAGATCAAAATTTGTCAAATCGGTCCAGCCATTCTCGAGGTTTAGCGAGACTAACGAACAGCAATTCATTTTTATATATATAGATATTTATTTTGTGTGGACATATTTTCTATGAGAGAATTTATTGACGCACGGTTTGACAAATCTGCTCTGAAACAATTTCATTACATTACATAGGCAGCTAAATCTAGCTAAGCAAAAAAAGCAAAACGTAAGGATTTGCAATTTATCGGTGGAACGCGTCTGTGAAATCTCCGCGGTAGAATTAGTAGATTATCAAATTTCAGTTATTTGTTTTTATCGATCCAATCATCACACGATAAAGGATTCAGACTTTTTAAATGTATTAGAACGAGTACTCAATTTAGTTAATGAAATGGAACTTGATTGTATTATAACTGGCGATGCCAACATCGACAGCTTGGTGACTAGTCCGGGACGTAAACAACTAGAGGATTTGCTTATCGCTCATAACTTTCATAACGAAGTTACATTTCCTACCCGCGTTACACCTACCTCTTCGTCGTCAATCGACCACATTTATACAAACATAGTTTGTAAAAACGTGTTGCCAGTAAAATCTAAAATAAGCGACCATTATGCGGTCACTGGCTACTTTGAGTGGGAATCACCTACACCTAGCCGTCAGGTATCAGTTGTTAAAAGATGTTACACAACGGCCGCTCGTTATGACTTCATTTATGCCATTAATAGTATTGATTGGAAAAAGTTATGTGAAAATCAGTCAGACACAAATGACTTTGCGAAAGCTATTATTAATTTAATCATACAAAAAATTGACATATGCTTCCAGCTTAAAAAAATTCAAACGAAAAAGTATAAAAATTGGATAGATGATAAAATATTTAACTTTAAACTATTGCTTCATGACCTTATTGACATTCGAGACAAATTCCCAAATGACATCTATATTAAGAGTAAAGTTGACGAATATTCCGATTATTATAATAAATTATTGCGTAACAAGAGGACCTCATTCTATACGCAGATTATTGAGAGTAGCCCCAACACTAATAAAACGATGTGGGGCATCGTGAACACAGAAATGTGTAAAAGCAACAAGTCCAACATAGATTTTACCGACATTATAAAAAAACCTGATGGTACTTGTTTTGCATCAAAAAAAGAATTGGTTAATTGCTTAAACAAACAATTCGTGACGGCGGCGGATCAATGCGGCGCTCCGATTGCAAACTCACAATTGTATACTCTTTATCTTAAGCATACTACACCATCTGCTGACCGTTCAATAAAATTACCCTGGTTCACACCTAACGAGGTGTACAATATTATTATGAAAAAAGTCGCTAATAAACCCACAAAAGACATTTACGAAATATCGATAGAGTTGCTGCGATCAATTGCTGACCCACTATGCACTCCGTTAGCTATATTGTTTAATAGGTGCATAAGAGACGGAATATATCCGGAATATTTCAAAAAAGTAAGAGTCGTTCCTCTTTATAAGGGTAAAGGCAAAAAGACGGATTCCAACTGCTATAGACCTATTTTAATAATACCAGCTGTTGCAAAAATATTCGAAAATGGTCTCACCTCTCGAATAACAAATTATCTTAGCAGCGTGGCAGCTATCTCAGATCGGCAATATGCGTATCGCGCGGGTCATTCAACCACCATGTTGACTCGTAAAGTAGTCGAATGCATTTTAAATGCCCGCGAGAAAGGGCTAGAGGTCGCACTGCTTTTCTGTGACCTGTCTAAGGCATTTGACGTAGCCGATCATTGCGTACTAGCTACTAAGTTTCAGCACTACGGTATTGATCACCGAACGTTAAAACTTATGTTAGATTTCATGAGCAATAGAGTTCAATACGTTACGGGTAGCGGGTGTGAATTAAAGTCAGACGGTCTCTATACGACTGTAGGAGTACCTCAGGGTTCCTCATTATCTAATCTCGCCTTCTCTATTCTGCTGAACGACTTACCGAGAATCGTAGAGAACGCCGAAGTATACATGTACGCTGATGATGTGGCTACTGTGATAACTGCGCCGGGACTAGATGCTCTCGAACAAAAGCTCAACTCGGTAATAAATCAATTGGCTGAATGGTTCCGCGGAAACGGTCTGGTGTTAAATCTAACAAAGACCCAATTTATATGTTTCGATCTCTCTGGTCGGACTCGGCGGCAGCTGGTTGTAAATATCAATGATGTTCGTTTACAACAGGTTAAAGCAGCGTCCTTCCTCGGTTTTCAATTAGATCAAACTTTGTCGTGGGATCACCACATCGAAAATCTATCTGGTAGATTAGCCCGTAGCTGTTTCGCATTAAGTAGACTTTCCTCGACATTGTCAAAGAAAGCGCTACGTACCTGTTACTTCGCAACCTTTCAGTCACAGGTACAATATGGAGTTGAATTTTGGGGACGCGCCGCGGACTTTGAACGAGTTTGTCGCCTGCAAAGGCGAGCCGTTCGCATACTAGCTGGTATACCGTCGGACCAATGCGTAAGACCTTTCTTCGTTTCTCTAAAAATATTAACAATACCAAGCCTCCTGATACTACAGGTAGGCTTATACGCCCGAGCTCAGTTACACCAGTATAAAAAAAGAGGCGACACCAGCCAGTACCAGCTGCGACACGCAAATCGCCTAAATACAGTCCCACATAGCCTGGAAAAAGCTTCCCGCACAATACATGCTATGAGCCCTCGGGTTTATAATAAACTCCCGGACTATATCACAAGCGTGTCAAATTGTAACACTTTTAAATATAAACTCAAAAGGTGGCTCATTGAGCGCTCGTTTTACTCATATAATGAATTTATAAATTAATAATGGAATTATTATGTTAAGTATGATATAATTATAGTATGACGTGTAATAGTATTTACGAATAAAAACTTGAACTTGAACTTGAACTTAAATTATTCTAGATGTAATGAAATATTATATTGACAAATTCATAAAAAACAGTATTTATTTATTATATACAGAACAACGTCAGTTAGTAAAAATATAAAAATAAACCCTAAAAAATGTATCAACACATCAAGTTTAGTGATGCAGATTAATTTTCGATCACAATACAATCTTAGCACAGCTTACTTCATACATTGGCAACTGAATCGCATTAACAAAACATTCAAAATATTAGACCATCAATTTATTTTAAATCCCACACCAAGTTGTATACGCAACGGACTTTCGTTCATGGGTTATCCCACTTTAGGGAGAATTTCCTTCAAAATGCAAAAAGGCATACTCAGTTGACCTTCGAGAAAGTCGTATGCGCACTTTTTGAAGGTTACCGAGTCATATCAAGTTAGTACCACCACGTGAGGTCATTGTTACACATAAATACAATGACGTTATATCTTATATATAAAATTCTCGTGTCAAAAATAATTTAATAAATAAGTCATGTAATTTTTTGTTTATGATACAGCATTAAAAAGATACATACAACATCCAAAAATCCGATATAGGGTTGCAAGATGGCAATGGATCTAGTACGATAACTTTGGTAGGTCTGAGAATCGGTTGCATCTACTTTTTACACCCCAATTTTTTTTTTGTTACTTTACATAGCAATACAACGTTTGCTGGGTCAACTAGACACATACACAGTATGATACCGGAACGGCAAAAGTGTGCTCAAAGACAAAGAAAGCACACTTATCTCGTTAGTGGTGTGTCAACACTCAACTATCAATCAAATCTGAACTCAATAAATATTTTACATTGCTGCCCATTAACCAAGAATATTTTAATAATAATAATAACTTTATTTCTCACCAACAACCAAAATATTACAATACAGCGAAAGCTGAAAAAAAAATTACAAGAATACAAAAGCTTTGGTTGTGGATCGCTGGTGCCTGTGGTAGGTAATAAAATACCTGTACTGCTCACCAGGATTCCACTTTTATACAGTAACTAAAAAGCTCTAAAAATCTAAGGATAGAGGTAAATGTATGTGTGTGTGTGTATGCATGAGAGGGAGAGGGTGTGTGTGTGTGTGTGAGAGAGAGAGAGAGGGTGTATGTGCAACTATGCGTGCGATAGGGTGATCCAAGATCTCCAGAAGTCCCTCTGTATGAAAGTAGTAGGTAGTAGTAGGAGTGCAAAAGGAGCCATTCGTGTGCGGTTATTCGACATTTGTACATGTTTAGACCATACAGACATAATGCATAAAAAGGCATAATAGGCATTTATTTTCTCAAAATTGATCCCTTTTGAATTCTTTTTGATGTCATTTCTAATAACTACTAGATACTACTACAGCTTCGGAAACAAATGACGCTCTGAGAGAGAAGAAGCGGCGCAAAAAACTCTCCCAGCATTCTTCCTTTGCGCTCTTTTCAATAAAAATATACAATATTGTACAATCATTTCTATCGCTATAAAATAATCACAATCTAGTCCCAGGCTGTCCGATCATTTAGATATTCAGCAGTGGAGTAATAGGATTTACGACAGAGCCATATTTTTATAAAACATTTAAATTTATTTATAGATAATGCCTTAACAGTGGCTGGGACTTTATTATAGAAGTGTATACATTTACCCTTAAAGCTGTTATGTATCTTATGAAGCCTACTAGAATTAATCACTAACAATCCCTTATTTCTAGTGTTATAATAAAGACCTTATGGAGCTTATTATAAAGGTCTCAGAAACAGAAATAATCTACGGCTAAATGGTGTACTTACCTTCGTAGATACTGTCACAAGATTATTGCGGCTATGACTGAAACTGATTTTAAACAACTGGACTTTCTACGTCGATGTATGGACATAGCAATCGAAGCTTTTTATGGTGTATTTTGTGGCATATTCAACATTTCGGCTTTGTTTTTATATGACATGATTAATCTTTGTGTATAGAAAGTCATTGCATAAATAAGATGAAATTGTCCGCCGGTAGTATCTAAATATTAGCTAAAAGATCGATTTCTATACACATCTCTAGTTTAAGATTATTTAGAATCTGCATTTCAGTTAAAACTTAATTTCTAAATCCGTAGTATTGTATCAAAAGAGTAATGAATGTAGAGGAAGCGCGTGAGGTTTGTAAGGATATAAGCAAATGGCATTCTATTGTCTCTGCCTACCCCGACGGGAACAAGGCGTGAGTGTATCTATGTAAAGCACTGTTCTGTCACATTCCATAAATACCGAGCTAAGAAACCCGTTCTTCATCCAATAAATGTATTAAAAAAAGACTTCAACAAAACGTTCTATAGATCAGGTTCTGCGATGCGAAAAGCAGGAAATCTATACATATAAATAAAATTGAAGTGTCTTTTTGTAATATTTAAACAACCGTTTTTTACTGCATGTCTATGAATACACCAAAACAATATTTTTTACAATTTTTTTTGTGATTGTCTGTTTGTTCCGGCTAATCTCTGGAATGGCTGGATCGATTTTGTCGGGACTTTTAATGGCAGGTAGCTGATGTAATAAGGAGTAATTAAGGCTACGTTTATTGTAGAAAAATTCTTTTATTTTAGAAAAACAAAATAATGTTACAATGTCCAAGAAACGGTCTAACTCTAAAAAAAATTTATATGTCAAAACAACGTTTGCCTGGTCAGCTAGTTAATTAAAATAGTAATCACGGATTTTCAATTTAGAATTGCCATTGAATAAAGGAAAGATGAAAGAAATGACTTATTAAACATTATTTGCCAAATACTTACTTAATATCACCTGATCGTTAGCGCCATAGACGACTTATACTAGCGTATAGATCACCTGACAGCTGGATTTTAATGTAATAAAACATGACCATGTCAACTAGCTAACCTGACAGACGTTGTTCTGTACGTGATAAAATACTGTTTTTTTATGAATTTGTCAGTAATATTTCATAACATCAAGAATTATTTCGTAAAATATGCTCCCTGTTGTTACAATGAAATTGTTTCACAGCAGAACTGTCAAACCGTGCGTCAATAAATTATCTCATAGAAAGTATGTCCATACAAAACAAATATTGGATATAAAAGTAATTATGGGACCCAAATCGAAATAAAACTATCCTGTCGCTCAAGTTGGACTAAACTGCACTCCGTGAAGTAATCCCCATTTAAATCCGTTCATTAATTTAGGAGCTCACTGGTAACAATCATGGACACTGGATTTATATTACATACCTACTAGCTGACCCAGCAAACGTTGTATTGCCAAATAAAGTAATAAAAAAATTAAATAATTAAAATATTTAGCCCCACTATTTGGCGTGGACCACCCTTAACATTTAGGGGGATAAAAATGGGGGGATTGATGTTGTCCGATTCTCAGACCTACCCAATATGCACGCAAAATTTCATGAGAATCGGTCAAGCCGTTTCGAAGGAATTACACGCAACGCAACGCAAGAGGAGAACACCGCGACATGAGAATTTTATATATTAGATAAGATACTTTATATTGTGTGTTTAGCTCGTGGTTTAATATTCAAAATACTCAAGAGCTAATTTCAGGTGTGACTGACTGCTTACGACGGTAACAGTAACAATAGATTCACTTACTTTTTCTTTCTTGCTGTATATTTTTTAGAGATATTCTTGGTTGACTATAATCTAATTTCCAAAACGTCGTCTGCGGGACATTTGCAAGGCAGAGTAGTCATGTTATAGGAAATCATAAATACGTAAACATTATTAAGTTGTGAATAAAAAACTGATAAAATAGTCAGATTGCCAAGAATAAAATATAAAGGGCAAACTCGTTATAATGTAACATTAGTTACAATGCAAATTGATAATGAATCACGATTAAACTATAAAAAAATACTAATCTATGTAGATAATAAAATAGTTTGCATGCCTTTGTCTGTACTGTAAGTATATTTAAAAAAATAGAACTCGATAACAATAATAATTTTTAGAATGTTTGTCTGAGAATTCATTTATGCTCACAAATCTCAAAAATGGCTTAACCAATTGAGATGCGTTTTCACTGTTGTATTTTGATAATCTCCCGGTAATATTTAGTGTTTGTTCAGTTTTCACTGATGTATTTTGATAATCCCCCGGTTATATTTAGTGTTTGTTCAGTTTTCACTGATGTATTTTGATAATCTCCCGGTTATATTTAGTGTTTGTTCAGTTTTCACTGATGTATTTTGATAATCTCCCGGTAATATTTAGTGTTTGTTCATACTTATCTAGCATAATAATAATAGTGCTCCGGTCGAAGTAGCTAAAATGTTTGTGGACTGTAATTTGTAAAAGCTTGATTGGATGTTTTTTTTTTTTAATATTTTAATCAATCTTGGATAATTTATACGTCTAGATAGCTTTTTGCTGCTAGACAATGGAAACAGTCTAAGTTTATACTTTAGTGGTCGTGACAAGATACGTCTTATACCAGCGATTTATGTGTCACTTTGTGTTAGTGTGCGTGCATTGCGTGATTTCACAGCTTTATATAGTCGCATAAATAATCTAAGGACTAATTAAATAAACAAGTACAACACTAAAAATCTTATAAGTTGTGTATTAAATCCAAATTAACCGTCAATTAATAACGTAAACCAAATATATGCAGACAAAGTTGCAAGCACCCACTCGTATTTAAAATTTTAACTTGTTAAAGTACTAAGTAGTACATTCGATGTGTTAAGTAGGTACCTATTCTCCTATGTAAGTTTTGTAGTCATCAATAACATTGTATTTCATCTTTTGTAACAAACACTAATTAGGGCATTGTTCAGAACCTTCATAATATAAACAAACGTGTATAATTATATGTTGGTATGTTATTATACTTTATAATAGTTACAAAGTTGGCTAAGAACCTTTAACCCATTGACGTATTATGAACAAGTAACGAGTAGACTCCTATGTTACATTTTTTTAGATAAGGGCCAAGTTTCTAAGGAATCAAACTAGGGTGACATAAGTGAAATATATCCATCCATAGCATTTCCGTGATGCGCGCACTAATCAGTGGGAGACACCTTTGCACACGATGCCGGCTACATTATGGGTACCACAACCGGTACCACACAAGCAGTAATGTGTAAGCATTACTGTGCTTCGGTCTGAAGGGCGCCGTAGCTAGTGTAGTTACTGGGCAAATGAGACTTATTTATTTTTATTTTATTTTATTTGGAAAACTTACAGTGTTACAATAACTTAATTACTAAATAATAGTGTGAACATTTTACACCATTTAATAGTTTTCGCATATATAGTTTTAACATCTTATGTCTCAAGGTGAGCAGCGCTGTTGTAGTGCCTTTCAGAATTTTTGGGGTTTTTCAAGAATCCTGAGCGGCACTGCATTGTAATGGGCAGGGCGTATCAGTTACCATCAGCTGAACGTCCTGCTCGTCTTGTCCCTTATTTTCATTAACACTTTATTTTAGGGTACGATTGACAACCCTACTCGTGTATAATATTATAAAGCACTGTTAATGTTTGTTCATAAGTATTGAAATGCGCAAAGTAACAATTAAAGGTATATGGTATTATATTGGTAGTGAACCCCGACTTTCCCGAGTTCGAAAAAGAACAAATTAATTCTAAAATCGACAACATTTTGGTACGCGGCGAGCGAGGATCGAACTGTCTGATTGAGAGTCAACAGTATACGTTTTTTACCAGTGGGTGTACAGGATGCCGGCTAGATTATGGGACCACAACGGTGCCTATTTCTGCCGTGAAGCGGTTGTGTGTAAACATTAATGGGTTTCGGTCTGAAGGGCGCCGTGGCTAGTGAAATTACTAGGCAAATGAGACATCATATGTCTCAAGGTGACGAGCGTAATTGTAGCTCTGAATTTTTGGGTTTTTCAAGAATCCTGAGCGGCACTGCATTTTAATGGACAGGGCTTATCAATTACCACCAGCTGAACGTCCTGCTCATCTCGTCTGTCGATGTTTTATTGTGCGGTACATTCACATTCATTCATTTTGGTTTTACAAAATACACATGATGACAGAAAACGCATTGATAAACCTTCTGGAATACGGACCGGTGTACTTTACGTGTCTCAACGGTTTTTCCACGTACTTTTTAAGTGGCTCTTGTATTAAACATGTTGTAAACAATAAAACAAGTGCACAAGGAAGTCGTTCTAAGTATATGTAGTCCGAGGTAGCGAGGATAATGGCCACAATAATTAATATCAGTTATAATCTCGTCAGATGTGTTGCTGTACGAGTATATAATTTACTATTGCAGTGTTTTCATGATTAACATGCAGCCTGGTTCACACGCAACGCATCAAGTGACTTACGTATCACATCGTATTGAGACTATTTTTTAAGTTTCCGTACATAGAGAATAACTCTATGACTGCAACCACAGAATAGGTAATCGCTACTGTTCTGTGACTGCAACAATCTATCTACTATCCATTCGTTCATCCATCTGACAGCGAGCTGTATCTCATAAATTAATTAAATTAAATGTAATGTAATTAAATTAAATGTAATGTAATTAAATTAAATGTAATGTAATTAAATTAAATGTAATGTAATTAAATTAAATGTAATTTCAAATCTAGTCCCATCACCTTTGTTACGTGTCTCTTCCGGGGGTAATACGTCACAAGAGCCGACCAATCACAGCGCGTCATTTCATGGGACGAGCGTATAAAACAGTGGCTTCCGGCTCATTTGATTCAGTCTCGTGCCAGATTTTGGCGAGACAACACGTCCTGAGGATGCCTAGTGTAGAGGCGAAACACGTGTCGAATTGTTTTTAAAAACAAATATTGGCGGAATTAACACTAAAGAAAACTTAAATCATTTGTATAGTAATTTAATTAAATTGAATGTAATGAAATTTAGTTCAATTAAATTAATTTTTTAAGAATTAAATGTAATGTAATTTAATCTACATCTTTAGTTCGCCCTGTTATAATTTATTCGTGTAAAATATGTATGTTTTGTAATCTAATTTGACTTAATTTAATTCAATTTAATTGTGAGTCAACTTTTAACTTATGACATACTTGTGATTTTATCTTTAATGTACTTATTTGCGTCTTACATATGAATGTTATTTGCCTATTATTGAAGAAGGACTCATCTTGTTCTTTTGTATGTATTAGTGTATACTTTGTTGGTGCAATAAATGAATAAACCCTTATGGCCTTACAAATAAACTTAGTATGAAGTTATAACTGATGATAAACAAAGAAAATGCAAAATGTTTACAATGTCAATGACAACACTGTCAATACAATGATAATTCTGAAGTTTTCCGAATGACAAGCTGCCTTGCAAATAAACGCGGGAAATGTTATACGTCCGAACAAACCATTCGTAAGCAAAATGTCTATTTGTAAACATTTTACATATTCTTGGTTAATGCTTAGTTATAACTTTATGCCAATTTTATTTGTTAGGCCGTTAGTAGTCAGAAAGCTAAAATTTTAACAGAGTGTTCTTTGTATATAAATAAACGGAGAGGTGATGAAACCGGTGTAATCTGCTATATTTCTTGGCACAACTCTAGATTCCAAATTACAATGGGGCCCCCGTATTGAAGGATGGCAAACAGAGTTAGTTCTGCAGCATGCGCGGTTAAAAAGATTAGACAATTAACTGACATAGATACGGCGCGACTATGTATACTTTACTTATTTCCATAGTATTATGTTCTATAGTATATTGGTATGGGGCAACGCTGCCGATATTAATACAATATTTGTGCTGCAGAAGAGGGCAATTCGCGCTATTAATAACCTGACCTAAAGAATCATTGAGAGCAAAATTTAAAGAAATTAACATCTTGACGGTTGCTTCTCAATATATTCTTGATAATGTAATGTATGTTCATAGGCATATAAGTGAATTTGCTAGAAACTGTCATAACCATAATGTTAACACCAGGAACAGACATAAACTTATAATGCCTACTACTCGGCTAAGTCGAGTTAGTAAGTCTTTTGTGGGGCGATGTATGTGCTTTTACAACAAAATCCCAGAAAATGTTCAAAACAAAAGTATTAGTAGTAGGGATTCGCCGGTTCTGGCTCACAGTAGTAGGGATTCGCCGGTTCTGGTTCCTCGATTCTGGCTCACTTGCTCGTGATGCCTACTAAAAAAAAAAAAAAGAAGTTTGGTGTCAAACTAGGGGTTTTGATGTATTTCCGAGCGATTGCGCTGATCCGTTTTTCGATATCTCTTATAGTTTCAAAGTTAGCTTTTTAAATTAAACAGATCCATAATCATTAATAATCACTGGTCATTTAGCTAATGATTGGTGAGCGACTCAATGTCTAAATTTCCATGAACGTGATACAGGTAATTTACTAATTACCTCTATCACATTCGTTACTACGATTAAAAAGACAGTTTCTGTATTTATTATTTATTTTTAAAACATGATTTAAATAAAGTATATAATAAAACATCATTGCAGATTGTATCATTTTCAAAATATTTGATGAAATCATTCAAACTCTTCTTATTAAACTTAAAGTATAGATACATTATGCAGTACTCGCCACACACTGCGGTATATTCATTCTGTACACTTGCAGTATTGTAGTTATACATTCTGCAATTCCTTTGTAAAAACATCAGCTGGAATCCCTGAGGTGGACGACCATATGAATCGAAGTATTGTCCAATACCCTGCTCACCAATGTGTGTTGCAACCCAGTGAGAGCCTGGCTTATTTTCACTATCTACATCGCTGACAATATAACAGGGCGTTACAACGTATATCGACAATCGATTTGATGCGTAAACATTATTTTGAATACTGAGATCAATTTTCTTCAAATAATTCTGTATCTCTATTGTATTCATATTACCCTAGAATAATGTATTTAAAAGTTATTGGATTACAACTTACAATAAAACAAAACATCACTTTAAGTACTTACATATTTAATTTCAAATTTATAAGGCAATATAGTAGTAAGTTTAACTAAAACTAATACACACCCTTACAAACGATCAAACATAAACATAACTGCGGTAATCTACTGAAATATTATGATTTTTATCAATTTTATTGTATAAGAGCTTATTCAAAACGAACTTTGATTTATGAAATATGTAACTTGAGTTAAGTGATAAAGCTCTTTGTCATTTTCTTAATGAAACAAATTTTGAGATAAATACAATACACTTTAGTTTCTGTGATTACTTCCTTTCGCGAATATATCAACAATTCGAGCATCAGATTTCCTCATCGGGTCATTAATTATTTTTAGTATTAGTTTAAGATTTTTCTTCCACCAAACAAATTATAGAGATCAGGTTGTTATATCTTGAAACTAATTGACATTGTTGAGATTGTATAAAGGTTGCATTTCATCAAAGCATCAGGTGATTTAGATACAATTTGTGTCACTGACATCATTCAAAAATATTATAAAATTATTTACGAAAACTGATTTTCCACACCCACACCCAATGCACCCTCTACTACAAAAAGGTTTCATATAATATAATGATACGATTTATTGTTCAACTACCATTTATTGATTATATTTAAATAGAACAATTTATAAGTAAAACAATATACAGTACCTACATCATAACTTACTCCACAAGTTATATATCTAAATAAACGATGTATCTACTCTCATTCTTTAAAAAAAAAATTCAAACTTAAAACTTATAAAACACATATTTTATTTTATGATGACTCCAAGCTAAGGTATCAATATAATTTGCTTAAATATACCGTTTGGTATGACAAACTAGATTTATTTATTCGTTGAGTTAAAATATTATGCTTTATTGACTTAAGTCTATACATTGAACAATATTCATTCTTATTTTTATATAGGCAATATTCATTTTCATATACTTACCTAGTAACACTTATAAAATTTGGAGTTGCATTTTCCCGCAACATCTTACGCATATATATAGATCTAAGTCCTAGGAATTCATTAAATATGTTAACTTTGTTCCATCTTTAAAATAGCCTAACTTCTTATTATTGAGTTTTAGATAACAAAATATTTTTTCTGCATTGTCAGATGTTTCGAAACGCAAATGTAAATCAGGTTTAATATCTCTTTAAAAATTTATATATTAAAGTATAAGTATCAGTGTACAATAATTTTAATATATTTCGATACTTATTTATCATATAGTTATAGTAAAAGTCATCGTATTAGAGTTTTAGAAATATCCAATATACCAATTAATATGTTTATTGAGGAACAATTTAGTCTTTTGTAATTGAACTGCAACCAATTTTCATTTTAAAATAGATAAACTATGGAATTCTATCTTGGCAATTAAATCATACAGTGCAATTTTACATTTACTCTTTTTTCAATATTTTCCATTGTTATTTAAATATTTGAGGTATTCATTAATTTATAAAAATCTTTTCGAAATCAGATGTAGGCAGCTTGTTTATGCATGTTTGTATTTAAATCTATGTAATTTTGTAACCATGCGCTTTGTTTGAATTTTAAAAATCTATGAATTTTTTATAATGAGACGATTTATTGTTAAACTACCATTTATTGATTATATTTAAATATAAAAATTTATGAATAAAACAATATACAGTACCTACATCATAACTTACTCCGCAAGTTTTATATCTAATCTATTCTTTTCAAAAAAAATAATTCAACCTTAAAACTTATATAATATTTATTTTATTTTATGATGACTCCAAGCTAAGGTATCAATATAATTTGCTTAAATATACCGTTTGCTATGACAAACTAGATTTATTTATTCGTTGAGTGAAAATATTATGCTTTATTGACTTAAATCTATGCATTGAATAATATTCATCCTTATTTTCTTATTCTTATTTTTTTGCTACCCAAAAGTCAATATTTTGTTTGTCAATTTTTTTTCTGCAGTCAGAGGTTTTGAAACGCAAATGTAAATCAGGTTTTATATCTGTGTAAAATTTTTATATATTAAACTATCAGTATCAGTGTACAATAATTTTACTTTATTTCGAAACTTATTTAACTAGTGAAAGTCATCGCATTAGCGTTTTAGAAATTTTCAATATATAAAATCCCAACTAAATAGGTTTATTGAAGAACAATTTAGTTTTTCGTAATTGAACTGCAACGAAATTTTCATTTTAAAATAGATAAACTATGGAATTCTATCTTGGCAATTAAGTCTTGTAAAATTTTATATTTAGTCTTTTTTCAATATTGTCCATTGTTCTTTATACCTATATTGAGTTATTCATTAATTTATAAAAATCTTTTCGAAATCAGATGTAGGTAACTTGTTTATGCATGTTTGTATTTAAATCTATGTAATATTTTAACCATGAGCTTTGTTTGAATTTTAAAATTCTATGAATGTTTTGTTTTTTCTGTGTGTGTGTGTGTGAGACATTGCTTTAAATTTCTGAAGTAAATGCCATATGTATTTTTATTACGAAGGTTTGGAACAAATTTTATGCTTTTTGTATCATCAATACTTACATTTTATATTCTCGGGGCATAAGGATAGGTCAGAATGTAAATCATGCAGTTCAATTCAAAATTCTTTGGTCTACTTCCGAAATAAAACCAAATTCAAAATTATCCGGAACATCAAAATTTGTAGGGACATCTACCCATTCAAAACCTTCTGTAGGAAGGAATGGAGATATAGCCCATCAGTAAAGGTTATTAGCATCAAAATAAGTAAAAGTTATAAACGACTTTCGTTTTTCTTTGTCCTGTTCTCGCATAGTCAAAGTCAAAGTTCTTTATTTGCCAGAAATATTCACAAGTAAAGTCGTTACAAATTTAAGAGTAGGCACATGTTTCGTCTTGAGAGACATGCAAATATTTCAGTGGTTTCGTTTTATAATATTGTAACCTATACTTATTTGTTTAAATTCGCTTTTCATAACGATTCCTACATTGAGATATACAGTCTCAAATACCCGATCCAATAATAATATAATATAATAATATCAATTACTTTTTCAATAGAATTTAATGCATGAACAATGGAAAAGATATTATTCAAATAGTCTTACAAGTAACCTCTATTAAAATAACGTAATGCAATTATATATTGCTTTAAAAAACGTCACAGTTAATGAATCAGCTTTTTGTGGTAGAATAACTTCATATTAAATTAAGAGTAAGTAAATCTTACAAACTACAAACATTAGAATCACCAGAAATGTTTTTGAACTCTATCAAAAATGATATGATATCTATTTGAGAAATCTGTTCGATTGCTTACAATTTTTTACGTTAATTTTAGTCTGCACAGTGATTTTGTTCAAGAAAAAAAAAATATTTCTAAAGAATCTTAATTTCAAACATGTAGGTAGTTGCACTATAATGTAGGGTGAGGATTAATTTTTAGTCTTTTTTAAAATTACTTTTGATTTTATAATTACTGAGTGTCATCTTACAATAAGTACTCAATAAGTAAGTTTGCGAAATATTTTGAATTAAGACCATTTACCGACACACATATTTCCAATGAAGATTATAAGTTAGATAATTCAGATTTATATTTTAAAATCAATGTTTCACTTTAAACAAAATATGTATTTGAACATTTCCGAGCTCTATGTTTACAGACATAATATGGTCTAGATCCAGCACATTATTATACAGCGCCTGGGTTAAGTTGGGGTGCTATGTTAAAATGCACAAAAATTAAATTAGAATTACTTTAGGGCTTTGCACAAATAGCTTTTATTGGATCGGGTATTTGAGACTGTATATCTCAATGTAGGAATCGTTATGAAAAGCGAATTTAAACAAATAAGTAAAGGTTACAATATTATAAAACGAAACCACTGAAATATTTGCATGTCTCTCAAGACGAAACATGTGCCTACTCTTAAATTTGTAACGACTTTACTTGTGAATATTTCTGGCAAATAAAGAACTTTGACTTTGACTATGCGAGAACAGGACAAAGAAAAACGAAAGTCGTTTATAACTTTTACTTATTTTGATGCTAATAACCTTTACTGATGGGCTATATCTCCATTCCTTCCTACAGAAGGTTTTGAATGGGTAGATGTCCCTACAAATTTTGATGTTCCGGATAATTTTGAATTTGGTTTTATTTCGGAAGTAGACCAAGAATTTTCAATTGAACTGCATGATTTACATTCTGACCTATCCTTATGCCCCGAGAATATAAAATGTAAGTATTGATGATACAAAAAGCATAAAATTTGTTCCAAACCTTCGTAATAAAAATACATATGGCATTTACTTCAGAAATTTAAAGCAATGTCTCACACACACACACAGAAAAAACAAAACATTCATAGAATTTTAAAATTCAAACAAAGCTCATGGTTAAAATATTACATAGATTTAAATACAAACATGCATAAACAAGTTACCTACATCTGATTTCGAAAAGATTTTTATAAATTAATGAATAACTCAATATAGGTATAAAGAACAATGGACAATATTGAAAAAAGACTAAATATAAAATTTTACAAGACTTAATTGCCAAGATAGAATTCCATAGTTTATCTATTTTAAAATGAAAATTTCGTTGCAGTTCAATTACGAAAAACTAAATTGTTCTTCAATAAACCTATTTAGTTGGGATTTTATATATTGAAAATTTCTAAAACGCTAATGCGATGACTTTCACTAGTTAAATAAGTTTCGAAATAAAGTAAAATTATTGTACACTGATACTGATAGTTTAATATATAAAAATTTTACACAGATATAAAACCTGATTTACATTTGCGTTTCAAAACCTCTGACTGCAGAAAAAAAATTGACAAACAAAATATTGACTTTTGGGTAGCAAAAAAATAAGAATAAGAAAATAAGGATGAATATTATTCAATGCATAGATTTAAGTCAATAAAGCATAATATTTTCACTCAACGAATAAATAAATCTAGTTTGTCATAGCAAACGGTATATTTAAGCAAATTATATTGATACCTTAGCTTGGAGTCATCATAAAATAAAATAAATATTATATAAGTTTTAAGGTTGAATTATTTTTTTTGAAAAGAATAGATTAGATATAAAACTTGCGGAGTAAGTTATGATGTAGGTACTGTATATTGTTTTATTCATAAATTTTTATATTTAAATATAATCAATAAATGGTAGTTTAACAATAAATCGTCTCATTATAAAAAATTCATAGATTTTTAAAATTCAAACAAAGCGCATGGTTACAAAATTACATAGATTTAAATACAAACATGCATAAACAAGCTGCCTACATCTGATTTCGAAAAGATTTTTATAAATTAATGAATACCTCAAATATTTAAATAACAATGGAAAATATTGAAAAAAGAGTAAATGTAAAATTGCACTGTATGATTTAATTGCCAAGATAGAATTCCATAGTTTATCTATTTTAAAATGAAAATTGGTTGCAGTTCAATTACAAAAGACTAAATTGTTCCTCAATAAACATATTAATTGGTATATTGGATATTTCTAAAACTCTAATACGATGACTTTTACTATAACTATATGATAAATAAGTATCGAAATATATTAAAATTATTGTACACTGATACTTATACTTTAATATATAAATTTTTAAAGAGATATTAAACCTGATTTACATTTGCGTTTCGAAACATCTGACAATGCAGAAAAAATATTTTGTTATCTAAAACTCAATAATAAGAAGTTAGGCTATTTTAAAGATGGAACAAAGTTAACATATTTAATGAATTCCTAGGACTTAGATCTATATATATGCGTAAGATGTTGCGGGAAAATGCAACTCCAAATTTTATAAGTGTTACTAGGTAAGTATATGAAAATGAATATTGCCTATATAAAAATAAGAATGAATATTGTTCAATGTATAGACTTAAGTCAATAAAGCATAATATTTTAACTCAACGAATAAATAAATCTAGTTTGTCATACCAAACGGTATATTTAAGCAAATTATATTGATACCTTAGCTTGGAGTCATCATAAAATAAAATATGTGTTTTATAAGTTTTAAGTTTGAATTTTTTTTTTAAAGAATGAGAGTAGATACATCGTTTATTTAGATATATAACTTGTGGAGTAAGTTATGATGTAGGTACTGTATATTGTTTTACTTATAAATTGTTCTATTTAAATATAATCAATAAATGGTAGTTGAACAATAAATCGTATCATTATATTATATGAAACCTTTTTGTAGTAGAGGGTGCATTGGGTGTGGGTGTGGAAAATCAGTTTTCGTAAATAATTTTATAATATTTTTGAATGATGTCAGTGACACAAATTGTATCTAAATCACCTGATGCTTTGATGAAATGCAACCTTTATACAATCTCAACAATGTCAATTAGTTTCAAGATATAACAACCTGATCTCTATAATTTGTTTGGTGGAAGAAAAATCTTAAACTAATACTAAAAATAATTAATGACCCGATGAGGAAATCTGATGCTCGAATTGTTGATATATTCGCGAAAGGAAGTAATCACAGAAACTAAAGTGTATTGTATTTATCTCAAAATTTGTTTCATTAAGAAAATGACAAAGAGCTTTATCACTTAACTCAAGTTACATATTTCATAAATCAAAGTTCGTTTTGAATAAGCTCTTATACAATAAAATTGATAAAAATCATAATATTTCAGTAGATTACCGCAGTTATGTTTATGTTTGATCGTTTGTAAGGGTGTGTATTAGTTTTAGTTAAACTTACTACTATATTGCCTTATAAATTTGAAATTAAATATGTAAGTACTTAAAGTGATGTTTTGTTTTATTGTAAGTTGTAATCCAATAACTTTTAAATACATTATTCTAGGGTAATATGAATACAATAGAGATACAGAATTATTTGAAGAAAATTGATCTCAGTATTCAAAATAATGTTTACGCATCAAATCGATTGTCGATATACGTTGTAACGCCCTGTTATATTGTCAGCGATGTAGATAGTGAAAATAAGCCAGGCTCTCACTGGGTTGCAACACACATTGGTGAGCAGGGTATTGGACAATACTTCGATTCATATGGTCGTCCACCTCAGGGATTCCAGCTGATGTTTTTACAAAGGAATTGCAGAATGTATAACTACAATACTGCAAGTGTACAGAATGAATATACCGCAGTGTGTGGCGAGTACTGCATAATGTATCTATACTTTAAGTTTAATAAGAAGAGTTTGAATGATTTCATCAAATATTTTGAAAATGATACAATCTGCAATGATGTTTTATTATATACTTTATTTAAATCATGTTTTAAAAATAAATAATAAATACAGAAACTGTCTTTTTAATCGTAGTAACGAATGTGATAGAGGTAATTAGTAAATTACCTGTATCACGTTCATGGAAATTTAGACATTGAGTCGCTCACCAATCATTAGCTAAATGACCAGTGATTATTAATGATTATGGATCTGTTTAATTTAAAAAGCTAACTTTGAAACTATAAGAGATATCGAAAAACGGATCAGCGCAATCGCTCGGAAATACATCAAAACCCCTAGTTTGACACCAAACTTCTTTTTTTTTTTTTTAGTAGGCATCACGAGCAAGTGAGCCAGAATCGAGGAACCAGAACCGGCGAATCCCTACTACTGTGAGCCAGAACCGGCGAATCCCTACTACTAGTATTACGTTGTTCAAAGGAATTGTTAAAAAACGTTTGTGTGATAATGGTTACTATAACATAAATGACTTTCTTAATGATACCACAGATTGGGAATAGAGTGACCGCCCTCAGGCTATTAAATAATAAGTTTAATTGTTCAATATTACTTTGCAAACATATTTTTTCGATGACAAAAAAAGCCCGCTGAGTTCGTTGCGCCCATTCTTCTCAGGTCTGAGGCATTCGTTTTGGAATGGGTGGTAGTTTTTTACTTTCAATAAGTGATGTCACATTCTATTTTGAATAAAAATATTTGAATTTTGAATTTGAATACTATTTACCATTTAAACCAATAATCGAGATTATGCCTTGCAATGTCTCGGAAATCAGAATGGGGCGACAAAATTTAGTACAGTTAAACCCAAAGAATACAAAAGTTTGTGCGTTCAAGTCTCCTTTTGTCATGTCCTGCTCTTCGAGCTCAAAAATATAATTTCTTGTATTTTGAATTAAAAGTTAAATAAAACCCTATTTTATAAATTTTTAAACCACAATTTCTTTTGAATGAATAAACCGATTTTTACCCAGTTTTCAGTCGATAAGAAAAGCCGTTTAAAAAACATAAAAAAAAAAACACACATTTAGTAAATTTTCTTTTTCGTAGATGTTCTACATTTCTGAAAATCTACCGATCCAAATTATATTCAAAATCTAAGTTTGGTCAAGCCCTTTCGAGTGGCGCCAACCGCGATAAAATCGGTCGAGCCGTTCAAAAGTTATAAGAAGTTTACCTACATATTCATACACACACACAAATACACTGACACCATCGCGGCAATAGACGGAGACATAAAAACTCGATTTTCGAAGAACGGGGTAAAACCAATAACTTCCCGAATTTTGAATATTTTCAAGCGGGAAGTTAAAAATGTTTTATGCAATTGAAAAATATAGATATTTTCCTTGTAAATGTATATATGTATATTCAATATACGGTCGGTACTTCAGTTCCCTGTCATCTCTCACCCTTTGCGTCATTTGGAATTACCCTTGAGTAGTAGGGATTCGCCGGTTCTGGCTCACAGTAGTGGGGGTTCGCCGGTTCTGCCTCCCCGGTTCTGGCTCACTTGTTCGTGATGCCTACTAAAAAAAAAAAAAAAAAAGTTTGGTGTCAAACTGGGGGTTTTGATGTATTTCCGAGCGATTGCGCTGATCCGTTTTTCGATATCTCTTATAGTTACAAAGTTAGCTTTTTAAGTTAAACAGATCCATACTCATTACTAATCAGTGGTAATTAACCTAATGATTGGTGAGCGACTCAATGTCGATTCTTTGAAAGTGATAAGATGTAATTAGTAAATTACCTCTCACATTCGTTACTACGATTAAAACGACAGTTTTGTGCTGTTTTTATTATTAAGTTAACAGATGATATAAATAAAGTATATAATAAAACATCGTTGCAGATTGTATCATTTTAAAAACATTTGATGAAATCATTCAAACTCTTCTTATTAAACTTAAAGTATAGATACATTAAACAGTACTCGCAACACATACTGCGGTAAATAAATTCTTTACTCTTGTAGTATTGTAGATATACATTCAGCAATTGCTTTGTAAAAACCTCAGCTGGAATCCCTGACTTGAACGATCATATGAATTGAAGTATTGTCCAATACCCTGCTCACCAATGTGTATTGCAACCTAGTGAGAGCCTGGCTTATTTTCACTATCTACATTGTTGACAATATCACAGGGCGTTACAACGTATATCGACAATCGGTTTGCTACGTAAACATTGTTTTGAATACTGAGATCAATTTTCTTCAAATTTCATTGTATTCATATTGCCGTCGAATAATGTATTTAAAAGTTATTGGATTACAACTTACAATAAAACAAAACATCATTTTAAGTACATATTTAATTTCAATATTATAAGGCAATATAGTAGTAAGTTTAACTAAAACTATTACACACCTTTACAAACGATCAAACATAAACATTACTGCGGTAATCTACTGAAATATTATGATTTTTATCAATTTTATTGTACAACTTGAGTTAAGTGATAAAGCTCTTTGTCATTTTCTTAATGTAACAAATTTTGAGATAAATAAAATACACTTTAATTTCTGTGATTATTTCCTTTCGCGAATATATCAATAATTCGACCATCAGATTTCCTCATCGGGTCATTAATTATTTTTAGTATTAGTTTAAGATTTTTCTTTCGCCAAACATATTATAGAGATCAGGTAGTTATATCTTGAAACTAATTGACATGGTTGAGATTGTATAAAGGTTGCAATTCATGAAAGCATCAGGTGATTTAGATACAATTTGTGTCACTGCCATCATTCAAAAATATTATAAAATTATTTACGAAAACTGATTTTCCACACCCACACACAGTGCACCCTCTACTACAAAAAGGTTTCATATAATATAATGAGACAATTTATTGTTAAACTACCATTTATTGATTATATTTAAATAGAACTATTTATAAGTAAAACAATATACAGTACCTACATCATAACTTACTCCACAAGTTATATATCTAAATAAAAGATGTATCTACTCTCATTATTTTCAAAAAAAAAATTCAAACTTAAAACTTATATAACATTTATTTTATTTTATGATGACTCCAAGCTAAGGTATCAATATAATTTGCTTAATATACCGTTTGGTATGACAAAGTAGATTTATTTATTCGTTGAGTGAAAATATTATGCTTTATTGACTTAAGTCTATGCATTGAACAATATTCATTCTTATTTTTAAATAGGCATTATTCATTTTCATATACTTACTTAGTAACACTTATAAAATTTGGAGTTGCAATTTCCCGCAACATCTTACGCATATATTTAGATCTAAGTCCTAGGAATTCATTAAATATGTTAACTTTGTTCCATCTTTAAAATAGCCTAACTTCTTATTATTGAGTTATAGATAACAAAATATTTGTTCTGCATTGTCAGATGTTTCGAAACGCAAATGTAAATCAGGTTTTATAACTCTTTAAAAATTTATATATTAAAGTATAAGTATCAGTGTACAATAATTTTAATATATTTTGAAACTTATTTAACATATAGTTATAGTATAAGTCATCGTATTAGAGTTTTAGAAATATTCAATATACCTGCAATATACCAAATAAATATGTTTATTGAGGAACAATTTAGTCTTTTGTAATTGAACTGCAACCAATTTTCATTTTAAAATAGATAAACTATGTAATTCTATCTTGGCAATGAAATCATACAGTGCAATTTTACATTTACTCTTTTTTCAATATTTTCCGTTGTTATTTATATATTTGAGGTATTCATTAATTTATAAAAATCTTTTTGAAATCAGATGTAGGTAGCTTGTTTATGCATGTTTGTATTTAAATCTATGTAATTTTGTAGCCATGCGCTTTGTTTGAATTTTAAAATAATATGATTTTTTTATAATGAGACGATTTATTGTTAAACTACCATTTATTGATTATATTTAAATATAAAAAAATATAAATAAAACAATATACAGTACCTACATCATAACTTACTCCACAAGTTATGTATCTAATCTATTCTATTCAAAAAAAAATTCAACCTTAAAACTTATATAATATTTATCTTATTTTATGATGACTCCAAGCTAAGGTATCAATATAATTTGCTTAGATATACAGTTTGGTATGACAAACTAGATTTATTTATTCGTTGAGTGAAAATATTATGCTTTATTGACTTAAATCTATGCATTGAACAATATTCATTCTTATTTTCAAATAGGCATATCTTATAATTTTCCATTTTCATATACTTACTTAGTAACACTTTTATTAAATTTGAATGCGTATTTTCCCACAACATCTAATACATACGTTTAGATCTAGGTCCTAGGAATTCATTAAATATGTTAACTTTGTTTTCATCTTTATAATTATCGTACCGTACTTCTTTTTATTGACTTTTGGGTAGCAAAAAATTTTTTTCTGCAGTCAGAGGTTTTGAAACGCAAATGTAAATCAGGTTTTATATCTGTGTAATTTTTTTTATATTAAACTATCAGTATCAGTGTATAATAATTTTAATTTATTTCGAAACTTATTTAACTAGTGAAAGTCATCGCATTAGAGTTTTAGAAATTTTCAATATATAAAATCCCAACTAAATATGTTTATTGAAGAACAATTTAGTTTTTCGTAATAGAACTGCAACCAAATTTTCATTTTAAAATAGATAAACTATGGAATTCTATCTTGGCAATTAAATCATACAGTGCAATTTTACATTTACTCTTTTTTCAATATTTTCCATTGTTCTTTATACATTGAGTTATTTATTAATTTATAAAAATCTTTTCGAAATCAGATGTAGGTAGCTTGTTAATGCATGTTTGTATTTAAATCTATGTGCTTTGTTTGAATTTTAAAATTCTATGAATATTTTGTTTTTTCTGTGTGTGTGTGTGTGTGTGTGTGTGTGAGACATTGCTTTAAATTTCTGAAGTAAATAACATATGTATTTTTATTACGAAGGTTTGGAACAAATTTTATGCTTTTCATCCGGAACATCAAAATTTGTACGGACATCTACCCATTCAAAACCTTCTGTAGGAAGGAATGGAGATACAGCCCATCCATAACGGTTATTAGCATCAAAATAAGTTATAAACGACGTTTTTCTTTGTCCTGTTCTTATTTGCCAGAAATATTCACAAGTAAAGTCGTTACAAATTTAAGAGTAGGCACATGTTTCGTCTTGAGAGACATGCAAATATTTCAGTGGTTTCGTTTTATAATATTGTAACCTATACTTATTTGTTTAAATTCGCTTTTTCATAACGATTCCTACATTGAGATATACAGTCTCAAATACCCGATCCAATAAAAGCTATTTGTTCAAAGCCCTAAAGTAATTCTTATTTAATTTTTGTGCATTTTAACATAGCACCCCAACTTAACCCAGGCGCTGTATAATAATGTGCTGGATCTAGACCATATTATGTCTGTAAACATAGAGCTCGGAAATTTTCAAATACATATTTTGTTTAGAGTGAAACATTGATTTTAAGATATAAATCTGAATTATCTAACTTATAATCTTTATCGGAAATATGTGTGGCGGTAAATGTATTGTAAAATCTATCACGATCATGGAGTGCTGAAAGTTTTAAGCAATCGTGTGGTGTTATAAATTCATATCGATAAATTCTTTTTTTCTAATACGTAAAAAAATATTATTATTTGGAAAATTTAGTCTTAAATTTTGAAATTGTTCTTCCTTCAAATATTTGACAAGTTTGTCTAAACTGAATGGAAAAAATTTAAACGAATCAACATGTCAGTTGGATTTTATGATTATTTAATTTTATAGTTTTTGTGAATGCCTTGTATTTTTCTTACGTTTGAGGAATAATATCAATTACTTTTTCAATAGAATTTAATGCATGAACAACGGAAAAGATATTTATTATTCAAATCATCTTACAAGTAACCTCTATAAAAATAACGTACTATAATGTATGGTGAGTCGACATTAACATTTAATAAATGTTAAACGTAACGTAATGAATCTTTTACGTTTTCATTTAAAATATTTCGCAAACTTACTTATTGAGTACTTATTCTAAGATGAAACTCAGTAATTAAAAAATCAAAAGTAATTTTAAAAAAAGAGAAAAAATTAATCCTCACCCTACATTATAGTGCAACAACATGTTTGTAAATAAGATTCATTAGAAATATTTTTTTTTCTTGAACAAAATCAGTGTGCAGACTAAAATTAACGTAAAAAATTGTAAGCAATCCAACAGATTTCTCAAATAGATATGATATCATTTTTGATAGAGTTCAAAAACATTTCTGGTGATTCTAATGTTTGTAATTTGTAAGATTTACTTACTCTTAATTTAATATGAAGTTATTCTATTACAAAAAGCTGAATCATTAACTGTGACTTTTTTAAAGTAATATATAATTGCATTACGTTATTTTTATAGAGGTTACTTGTAAGATGATTTGAATAATAAATATCTTTTCCGTTGTTCATGCATTAAATTCTATTGAAAAAGTAATTGATATTATTCCTCAAACGTAAGAAAAATACAAGGCATTCACAAAAACTATAAAATTAAATAATCATAAAATCCAACTGACATGTTGATTCGTTTAAATTTTTTCCATTCAGTTTAGACAAACTTGTCAAATATTTGAAGGAAGAACAATTTCAAAATTTAAGACTAAATTTTCCAAATAATAATATTTTTTTACGTATTAGAAAAAAAGAATTTATCGATATGAATTTATAACACCACACGATTGCTTAAAACTTTCAGCACTCCATGATCGTGATAGATTTTACAATACATTTACCGCCACACATATTTCCGATAAAGATTATAAGTTAGATAATTCAGATTTATATCTTAAAATCAATGTTTCACTCTAAACAAAATATGTATTTGAAAATTTCCGAGCTCTATGTTTACAGACATAATATGGTCTAGATCCAGCACATTATTATACAGCGCCTGGGTTAAGTTGGGGTGCTATGTTAAAATGCACAAAAATTAAATAAGAATTACTTTAGGGCTTTGAACAAATAGCTTTTATTGGATCGGGTATTTGAGACTGTATATCTCAATGTAGGAATCGTTATGAAAAAGCGAATTTAAACAAATAAGTATAGGTTACAATATTATAAAACGAAACCACTGAAATATTTGCATGTCTCTCAAGACGAAACATGTGCCTACTCTTAAATTTGTAACGACTTTACTTGTGAATATTTCTGGCAAATAAGAACAGGACAAAGAAAAACGTCGTTTATAACTTATTTTGATGCTAATAACCGTTATGGATGGGCTGTATCTCCATTCCTTCCTACAGAAGGTTTTGAATGGGTAGATGTCCGTACAAATTTTGATGTTCCGGATGAAAAGCATAAAATTTGTTCCAAACCTTCGTAATAAAAATACATATGTTATTTACTTCAGAAATTTAAAGCAATGTCTCACACACACACACACACACACACACACAGAAAAAACAAAATATTCATAGAATTTTAAAATTCAAACAAAGCACATAGATTTAAATACAAACATGCATTAACAAGCTACCTACATCTGATTTCGAAAAGATTTTTATAAATTAATAAATAACTCAATGTATAAAGAACAATGGAAAATATTGAAAAAAGAGTAAATGTAAAATTGCACTGTATGATTTAATTGCCAAGATAGAATTCCATAGTTTATCTATTTTAAAATGAAAATTTGGTTGCAGTTCTATTACGAAAAACTAAATTGTTCTTCAATAAACATATTTAGTTGGGATTTTATATATTGAAAATTTCTAAAACTCTAATGCGATGACTTTCACTAGTTAAATAAGTTTCGAAATAAATTAAAATTATTATACACTGATACTGATAGTTTAATATAAAAAAAATTACACAGATATAAAACCTGATTTACATTTGCGTTTCAAAACCTCTGACTGCAGAAAAAAATTTTTTGCTACCCAAAAGTCAATAAAAAGAAGTACGGTACGATAATT
The DNA here is from genome assembly GCF_905404315.1 of Leptidea sinapis. Classification (NCBI taxonomy): domain Eukaryota; kingdom Metazoa; phylum Arthropoda; class Insecta; order Lepidoptera; family Pieridae; genus Leptidea; species Leptidea sinapis. The sequence continues at coordinate 9,014,199 of NC_066289.1, forward strand.
ATAAAGATGAAAACAAAGTTAACATATTTAATGAATTCCTAGGACCTAGATCTAAACGTATGTATTAGATGTTGTGGGAAAATACGCATTCAAATTTAATAAAAGTGTTACTAAGTAAGTATATGAAAATGGAAAATTATAAGATATGCCTATTTGAAAATAAGAATGAATATTGTTCAATGCATAGATTTAAGTCAATAAAGCATAATATTTTCACTCAACGAATAAATAAATCTAGTTTGTCATACCAAACTGTATATCTAAGCAAATTATATTGATACCTTAGCTTGGAGTCATCATAAAATAAGATAAATATTATATAAGTTTTAAGGTTGAATTTTTTTTTGAATAGAATAGATTAGATACATAACTTGTGGAGTAAGTTATGATGTAGGTACTGTATATTGTTTTATTTATATTTTTTTATATTTAAATATAATCAATAAATGGTAGTTTAACAATAAATCGTCTCATTATAAAAAAATCATATTATTTTAAAATTCAAACAAAGCGCATGGCTACAAAATTACATAGATTTAAATACAAACATGCATAAACAAGCTACCTACATCTGATTTCAAAAAGATTTTTATAAATTAATGAATACCTCAAATATATAAATAACAACGGAAAATATTGAAAAAAGAGTAAATGTAAAATTGCACTGTATGATTTCATTGCCAAGATAGAATTACATAGTTTATCTATTTTAAAATGAAAATTGGTTGCAGTTCAATTACAAAAGACTAAATTGTTCCTCAATAAACATATTTATTTGGTATATTGCAGGTATATTGAATATTTCTAAAACTCTAATACGATGACTTATACTATAACTATATGTTAAATAAGTTTCAAAATATATTAAAATTATTGTACACTGATACTTATACTTTAATATATAAATTTTTAAAGAGTTATAAAACCTGATTTACATTTGCGTTTCGAAACATCTGACAATGCAGAACAAATATTTTGTTATCTATAACTCAATAATAAGAAGTTAGGCTATTTTAAAGATGGAACAAAGTTAACATATTTAATGAATTCCTAGGACTTAGATCTAAATATATGCGTAAGATGTTGCGGGAAATTGCAACTCCAAATTTTATAAGTGTTACTAAGTAAGTATATGAAAATGAATAATGCCTATTTAAAAATAAGAATGAATATTGTTCAATGCATAGACTTAAGTCAATAAAGCATAATATTTTCACTCAACGAATAAATAAATCTACTTTGTCATACCAAACGGTATATTAAGCAAATTATATTGATACCTTAGCTTGGAGTCATCATAAAATAAAATAAATGTTATATAAGTTTTAAGTTTGAATTTTTTTTTTGAAAATAATGAGAGTAGATACATCTTTTATTTAGATATATAACTTGTGGAGTAAGTTATGATGTAGGTACTGTATATTGTTTTACTTATAAATAGTTCTATTTAAATATAATCAATAAATGGTAGTTTAACAATAAATTGTCTCATTATATTATATGAAACCTTTTTGTAGTAGAGGGTGCACTGTGTGTGGGTGTGGAAAATCAGTTTTCGTAAATAATTTTATAATATTTTTGAATGATGGCAGTGACACAAATTGTATCTAAATCACCTGATGCTTTCATGAATTGCAACCTTTATACAATCTCAACCATGTCAATTAGTTTCAAGATATAACTACCTGATCTCTATAATATGTTTGGCGAAAGAAAAATCTTAAACTAATACTAAAAATAATTAATGACCCGATGAGGAAATCTGATGGTCGAATTATTGATATATTCGCGAAAGGAAATAATCACAGAAATTAAAGTGTATTTTATTTATCTCAAAATTTGTTACATTAAGAAAATGACAAAGAGCTTTATCACTTAACTCAAGTTGTACAATAAAATTGATAAAAATCATAATATTTCAGTAGATTACCGCAGTAATGTTTATGTTTGATCGTTTGTAAAGGTGTGTAATAGTTTTAGTTAAACTTACTACTATATTGCCTTATAATATTGAAATTAAATATGTACTTAAAATGATGTTTTGTTTTATTGTAAGTTGTAATCCAATAACTTTTAAATACATTATTCGACGGCAATATGAATACAATGAAATTTGAAGAAAATTGATCTCAGTATTCAAAACAATGTTTACGTAGCAAACCGATTGTCGATATACGTTGTAACGCCCTGTGATATTGTCAACAATGTAGATAGTGAAAATAAGCCAGGCTCTCACTAGGTTGCAATACACATTGGTGAGCAGGGTATTGGACAATACTTCAATTCATATGATCGTTCAAGTCAGGGATTCCAGCTGAGGTTTTTACAAAGCAATTGCTGAATGTATATCTACAATACTACAAGAGTAAAGAATTTATTTACCGCAGTATGTGTTGCGAGTACTGTTTAATGTATCTATACTTTAAGTTTAATAAGAAGAGTTTGAATGATTTCATCAAATGTTTTTAAAATGATACAATCTGCAACGATGTTTTATTATATACTTTATTTATATCATCTGTTAACTTAATAATAAAAACAGCACAAAACTGTCGTTTTAATCGTAGTAACGAATGTGAGAGGTAATTTACTAATTACATCTTATCACTTTCAAAGAATCGACATTGAGTCGCTCACCAATCATTAGGTTAATTACCACTGATTAGTAATGAGTATGGATCTGTTTAACTTAAAAAGCTAACTTTGTAACTATAAGAGATATCGAAAAACGGATCAGCGCAATCGCTCGGAAATACATCAAAACCCCCAGTTTGACACCAAACTTTTTTTTTTTTTTTTTAGTAGGCATCACGAACAAGTGAGCCAGAACCGGGGAGGCAGAACCGGCGAACCCCCACTACTGTGAGCCAGAACCGGCGAATCCCTACTACTCCCTTGTACATTACCTTTTACCCTTGAAGGGTATTTTTTAAGGGCAACAATTGCTTTTCTATTACAACGTAGTTTTAAAAACTTCTAATTCGATATACCTAAATGAGATCAACCACTGATTTAGATCAGAATACATTGACTTAATGTAGTTTAAACGATTTTAATAATTATCTTATAATATACCTAATCCATTTTTATTGTCTACATTATTTTATTTGATTATCGTTATTCTGAACTAGACATGTGATTAAAATAATATTAAAATACCTGCAGTGGCTGTATGAATGGATGATCCTATCGGAAACTTTACTTCATGTTGTTGAAATTTAATACTAGCAGCGAAACCCGGCGTTGCTCGGGTTAAATTACATCGCATGTTTAATGATATAATAAATATTTAAGGATATATTTTCGTTTCGCATCAATTTCATCAATTGTACACATTTTGGAACTTTCTAGATTGATTACATCAGTTGCACACATTCTGGTACTTTCTAGATCATTTCCGAGATTTTCAGAATTTTACAGAAGTTTACATTAGTTAGAGAAGGACAGATGTATATAATTTCACATTTTTGCCACCCACTCATACCGACCAAACTCCCTTATGCACACCAGGTGACCGAGGGGTATTTGCCATCCCAACGGGAATTTGATCGAAGTTGCGGATCATAGAGAAAGCCATGGACATACATAACCATTTTATATAATATATTAAGATTAATAGCTGATGACTGGTACGCTTCGTTAAACCTTAACAAATGCATAGCATATTCATTTGACATTAGTCGAATTCCAGAGATTAGAGAAGTGTAAGTACAGCTAATTAGCTCGTATTAAGTAAGTAAGTGTTAGAAGACCCACAAGATGGACCGACGATCTGGTCAAAAGGGCAGCGCAGGACCAATCGTCGTGGAAATCTTTGGGGGAGGCCTTTGTCCAGCAGTGGACGTCTTCCGCCTGATGATGATAATAATGAAGTGAGTAAGAGCAGCCTCAACCCATTTCGTACCAAACTTGAACTAAAAACTGACGTGACTTGTGGCCTATAACAAACTAATTGTAATTTATAGTCTGTCACTATAATATTTAAAAAATAAGATGAATGTTTCTAAGCTGGGAAGCCTGAGGTCATAGCAAAATGGTTTATCGTATCTCCATAAAACAAAATGCATTAATTCGTTATTAACAATGATAAAACAATATTTGAATGCAAGCCGCGTACAAATACAAAACCATTTAAACATTCAATGAATTCATTTATAGACATGAAGTTTAGGGTGTGAACATTTCAAGGCACCTGTCAGTTTTAACTGCAGTATGTGGATAGTTTTCTTGTTACTGCATTATTATAAATTCATTTACAAGCATTTCAAAGTCTCCATTTAATTCCAAACTTTATAATTATATGCTTTGTTATTCTTTAGAGGGACTTGTTTTAACAACAATATGTGGTTTCAATATTGTAGAGTATAAGTTTATAAGCCGTGAAGTACATATAGCGCAAATATATACTTCACGGGGCCAGGCTGGTAAGATATACTATATGGTAAGAATCTTCGTCTTTGTCCATTGTTGTGGGCGTTACTCCCGACAGCATATAGACAGCGATCTATATTAGGATGATAAATTTAAATTGTTGATAGGATAGTTAATAGACCTATCTGTGATTCGAATTGTGATTTATTAATAAATATTCTTTATATTATGATGATTATACAATCTTATTTATGCTTAAAATCCTAACTTTTATCTACCGCTTTCTCCACCTTCGGACTTCGGAATCAAGATAATTTTACTATGTACTTGGTCCGTTTATGATATTTTTGTGCCAAGTTTTATCGTTCTACTTTTGAGACAACCTAAGATTGCTGTGCTGTAATCTGCAAGAACACAATATCCTGTAATTGGTTTATGAACTCCTTTCATGCCATCGTTTGGTCTCGGGTAAACTATTGCTCTTATATATATCTAGAATATCGTTGTAATTCACATTTTTTTTTGCTGTACAAAAATAACATTTTAAAAAGTGAAACGAAACAGGAATAAAAATCAACGTGGGACGAAACAGGAATATGGAACGAAAATCCGGGGCGAAACAGGAACAAACCCAAGTAAAACACAGTCTTCAAAACACATTACTAGCAACAAACGTTATAATCGTCATGATAAGTACCTACACTTCACAAAGTCTGTAGATTATGTTGCAAGAACTTGGTGTTCCCGGTATGCGCCTCGCTCGAAAGTGCATCCCTGACTGACTGCTTCTGTTCGGCGCTCGCCCGGCGCCACCTCTCACAAAACTTTTATTTTTACACTAACACTTGTCTATTTACATAAAAAAAATAAAAATAACTCTAGCCGTATTATATATTACACATATCCATTTAATTTACTATTCATACTATAGTTTTTACAAACATTTTACTTCAAAATGATAATAATAATTTTCAAAACACAACTAGCAGTTTGTCAATTTAAGAACTCGCAAATAATGATTCTCATTGGAAATATAATGAATGAAAGTGTTGTTTTATCCAAAATGTTATTTATCTTCGTCTCATTGCAAGTAGAAATAGCTCTAATGTTTATATTAAGAGTGTTCACAATACTTTTCAATCTAAAACAATTTACAGACGAATACCGAATCATCTTCGTACTCGCTTGTTGGCTCGACGTTCTTGACTACTACATACTTATAACTATTACATATTTTCTGCAAATTACAAAATGTCCGCTCCATGCTTCGTGCTCGTGTGCCGGTGCTTAATAATTTTCTCAAAAGAATTTGCTTATCATTAGTTTAGTATAAAATAAGTATTAAGGTGTGTTCACATAGTAAAATTATTTAATTACAGTGTTGTAGGTTGATGCACCTTCTCCGTACCTCTCTTAAGATTTATTTACCTTTTGTTTTAACTTACTCAAGTAATACGAAACGTTCATGTAAGTATTTCGGTTTTATAACCTTGCTTAGATTATATATAATAAATTGTGAAATATTGAAGCTGTAATTAAGATGATTAAAAATGGCAAACTTTATGTCGCATAGAGACTTATAGAAGTAAATTTTGCAGTATTTTTGATAGGGGAGCGATCATTCGGGTATTATTGTTAGCCCTCGGGGCGGACCGCGACAAGTTTTCGAGCTACCTAATAAGTGCCATATAACAACATTGTTGTTATTAACGTTATTTAAAAATGGTTGACGTTATGTTCCGATCCTGTCCATTTTCTGCTCTAGATTCGTATTAAATTATTTATTAATACGGCTTTACTCACGTTTTTGTCGGTGTCGGTACCGACTAGTTACGGACCATTCGGAGGTCCTTCATCAGGGTGAGAGTGGTGGGTTCGCGATAACGTCCCACCTCTTACTGCGGCTTGCGCCGGTGATGACGAGCACGGTATCACTGACACTGTTTCACTATTAGTGTCCACGGGTGCACAGAATGTACTCACAATGTCCACTACGTGATCATCTGCACTAAGGGTCTTATTGCGAGACGCGTTTTGTAACACAGTATAGATTCTTATTCTATCATTTCCCTAGAAGGTTAACTGAATCGGAGTTGCGCGTCATTTAAGGCGAAGAGTAAGCAGAAAACACGCAAACATGGTGTTTTTAGACAAGTTTTGCGGTGAAAGTATAGCATTTCGAGCTATGAACACTACTATGTATCCTTAAGTCTTATTTGTAGGTTGCTTATGCTTGCTGTTGGTTATAGATAACACTGCCGAGCCTTTTTGAACTACCACTTTTCTTTGAAGTTAAACAAGTTTTTTGGCATGGCGTGACGCATTTTTTTGGTACTTCTCTCAGAAAAGTTATTCTTATAGCTTGTACTTTTTTGTGTAGGTTCATTTATTCAGATTAGTAGTGAATAACGAGGATTGTAAGCATATAAACTGTTTTCCACCCAAGAATTTTGAAAATATTGGCTTTGTTACATAGATGGCGGGCCGGCAGCCGTGAACTCATATCGCTCAAGGTCGCTGGCATTTAGTGTCGCCTTAAACGACAACCTTGCACGATATCACCAATATTGTTCTACCAAAATGAAACATATTTCTACTAATTTTAAAAGGGTTACTGAATATATTCTACACAAGTTAACTCTTGTTGTCACTTTAGATATGAAAGAGCGACATCTCAAGTCAATTTCCTAATAAGCAAATATAAGGGTTGAGCAGGTTAATATTAGGGTTAATTTGTGTTACAAGAATGTGAAATTTAACTTTTTGACATAAGGTCGCTTCGACCCAACATACACGCGTTGTTTGACGTATATTTGTCTATTTGACGACTATTTACTAATGGCCGTTTTCAATAACATATCTCTAGTTACGGATACATTGCTGTCACCGTTTAATGACAAGATCTTATCTATCCATAGTTATGTCCAATATAGTCATAGACCAATTCTTAAGTCGATAGGTTATTGAAATGTAAGTAAGCGTCAAAGGATAATAATATAATATAATAATAATAATATTGACACACTTTTTACACAAATTATCTTGCCCCAAGTTAAGCATATATAGCCTGTGTTATAGGTACAAGACAATGATATATTTAATACAATATACTTACTTAAACATACATAAAGTCATATAAACATACATGAATACATTTAAACATCCATGACTCGGAAACAAACATCAATATTCATCATATAAATGCTTGCACCTACCGGGATTCGAACCCGGGACCTCTAGCTTAGTAGGTAGGATCGCTAACCACTCGGCTATACAGGATAGATTTGTCTACCTCTAGTAAGTTAAACTAAGGATAGATAGGTTATTACTTACGGCCGTTCCCAATATTCAGTCTATCTCCTACTTGAGATAAAAATCGTAACACTTGTTGACTTTAACTGTCCCAATAAACTTATCGACGGTAACTCACCTTATCCGTACACGCAGTCTGTCAAATGGAACGACGTATAGCTTACCAGCGATAGAAGTTTGTATGGAAATTGCAAATCACGCGTCCCAATATAAAGCGTTAAGAATGACTTATCGGGTATATTGGGGCAGCTTCAGATTATTGACAGCTAAATACTGACAGTAGAAGGTAGTTATTTATCTCTATCTGTAGATAGTATATTGGGAACGGCTTTTATACGCGGGTAGTCTAAATGTCACTTGTGATGTTATTCGTGGTTATGTCACGTTTGGTATCTTTTAAATTATATTTCTATAACCGTGAGCAATTCTGTGTATGAGTGTGCCTCTGTAGATGACCCCTAAAAGAGAAAGCGGTCCGAACACTATCACTCTTTTTTGGCAGCTTAGGCACAAAGTTATAATAATAATAAATATCTATTTATTTTCTCCTCACAGATATCTTAAAGCTAAAACACTACAGTAGTGTTACACTTTTTGGAGTAGGTCTGAAGTAGGTTGAACCTGTATTACAGATCACAAGGACCCCTAAATATAAGGATAACAATTATTATTTTATTATACATCTGTAATAATAATCAATCCCAATCACATTTTTTACTATCCACGATTAATCTAATATATAAAATTCTCATGTCGCGGTGTTTGTAGTTAAACTCCTTCGAAACGGCTTGACCGATTTCCATGAAATTTTGAGTGCATATTGGGTAGGTCTGAGAATCGGACAACATTATTTTTCATCCCCCTACATGTTAAGGGTGGTCCACGCCAAATTTTTATTACATTTTTTTGGCATTTTTTTTTTAATTTGTTGGATTATTAGTCAGCATTAAAAAATACATACAACTTCAAATTTTCACCCATCTACGATCAACAGTTACTTTTGTATCGCGATTTTAATATCGGCAATACAACGTTTGCTGGGTCAGCTAGTATTACAATAATTTTCTGGGTTTGGTCTTTGAGAAAACGCATCACGGATTTAATTCATCGTCATTTCATAAATCACAGTTTTTAGATGTCAGAAACCAGTCCGGACGAGAAGGTTTTTACTAACTTACTTTTCAAGGGTACTATGGTATGAAGTACAGAACAGTGTAGTATACTGATTCCTACTAAAATATAAATTTTATTTTTAGTTTTATAAACCTAAAAAACAAAATGTGAATTGATCAACTTATAACAAATATTCTCGACATGTTCTCTCTTAAATTTAAAAGTCCACATTCTCGTAAACGCTTGATTAGAGGCGGTAAATACGCTACTTTTTCGTTATACTAATATCACTTACCAATTTTAAAACTAAGTTCATTGAAAATCTGAGCACTCTTTGAAGTGACTTCTAATTTAAGAATAAATCTTTCTTAAGTAAATCACTTCTGACCATAATAAATTCAATATTTGCCTAGTAATTTACAAGCCTGCGTAATAAAACCCAAATAAGGCTATTCACATACTATCGAAAATTCTGATGAAAGCAGTTCCGACTTGTCATTTTTCTCTTATGTTTATGGACTTGGTATGTTTTTATTTGAAATGGCAGATATTTCCAGTTTGATCCCATCATAAAAATCAAGGAATTCAGTGATCCAAAGATTTTTTTACCAACAAAAATTTAACAATACAGAAATTATCAATTGGTAAAGTTGAATGTTGAACACAATCAAAGGCCTTAGATAAATAATAGAAGATATCAAGTGCATTCTGTGATTCCTCCTAGGTCTCAAAAATATTCTTGCTATGATCAGCACCTGCATCCGTAGTTGAACGTCCGTAGTGAAGCCAAACTGTTTCATATGAAGTAACTAATGGTAATTAAAGTATTTATTTCACTTAAAATGATTTAATCAATATTTTTTGAAGTTATACTTCTTATGGCGTGTTATGAAGAAATTATGAGAGTGAAATTTTAAGATGCGCGCGCATCACTGTATCATAAAAGTAACAGGGTTGTTGTAACAAGTTGATACCTAAAATTTTGTGACGTTTGCGACTTTCGTTATTTTTTCTTTTTGGTTTCTTAGTCCATTATTTGGATAGGCAAAGGGTTCAAGCCCATGCAGCCGTATTCGTTATTTATTAATAAATTGTCAAAGCCATCGTTGCAAGATTTTTACAATATTGTACTTTCTACAAACGTCGAATAGCACGAAGAATAAATAATTTTAAGTATTTTTGCTTTGTTAGGCCAAAGAAGTATAACTTCTTGCGTGCATACATAAGTACACCCAAACTTTTTTTTTTAATTTCATAAATATATTCATAATATTCAAATAAAAACTATTCCAAGATATAGTGCTATGACATTATTATCATCGAAAATACAGTCATAGATATCATAAGCGCGTGTCCAGCCTAAATAGGGAGGCGATTTGTTGCCGCGTACGCAGTGCACATTATCGTTCAGTGACAATGAGCCTTCCAGCATTGAAACACGACGCGGGCGTCGTTTACGTCCCGGTTGACGTTTGTGACAGTGACGTAGTTATTGACATTCAAGATGATTATGGTATGAATATTTTATTACTTTATTTAACTTAAGAATATTGAATTACATATTCAAGCATTTACCTACATCGGTCAGATTATAAGTTACTTATACTACTATATATAATACTTAATTGATTCTGTGATCACTTAGATTACACATAATTAAATACATAACACATCGTCTAAACCATATACGGTTTACACGATGAAGTATTATTATGTAGGTAATTATGTGGTCAACGCAACTGTAGGTACTGAAGTGAAAATTTTATAGTGTAGCATTATTTTTTAATTATTTGCCACGGACTTTGACATGCCGATACACATACAATTTATGTATTTCCAGTTAATATGACTTGCAACTTTTGGAACTTATATTGGAACTTTAAATTTTATTTTTGTAATTTGATCTGGTATAGTAGGAACATCATTAAATTTATTAATTCGAACACAATTAGGAAATGCTGGTCTTTAACTTACATGATTAAATTTACAATTCTATTGGCTACAGAATACTGATCATGTTTTTATTACAATTTTCTTTATATTTTTTCTATTTTTTTAATATTGTTACATTTAGATGCACAAATAAGCTTAAATTTAATATCTCGCCAAACCGGACAGCCAGTTTGATGGGGAGCTGGCGCTCTTATAAACAAAATTAGAACCTAATGCACTTAATTACAATTTTGGAAAAGAAATAATAACTATAGCTATAATAAAGTAAAAATTAACAATAATCAATCAGTCCTTAATAATAGCTTCTTTTAGTTTATTTTTAAGGGCTTCTTCGCCGAACTTCCTCTCCTCTCTAAGCCAGTCAATATTGTTAAATATTTTTGAAGTTATATTTATTTAGGCGCGTTATGAAAAAATGATGAGAGTGAAATTTTAAGATGCGTGCGCCTCACTATAACACAAAAGTAACTGGGTGAAGTTGGTTCCTAAAATTTTCTGCCGTTTGCGACATTCGTTACTTTTTTTTTGGTCTCTTCGTCCATTATTAGGATAGGCAAAGGGTTCAAGCCCGTACAGCCATATTCGTTATATAATAATAAATTGTCAAAGCCATCGTTGCAAGATTTTTACAATATTGTTAACGTAGAATAGCACGAGGAATAAATAATTAAGGATTTTTGCTTATAGTGGTATAACTTCTTGCGTGCATACATAAGTACATTTTTTTCTCTTATACCAATTGGAGCCATACCTTTGGCGGTGGTATATTCAGAACATCAGACAACCCTAGCATAACCATAACACTTCCCGAGGAGATTAATTTGTACCATAACAGAGCGTTATACTGTAAGGTAGTTTAGCCGTAACTTATAGTATGATATTATTCTTTCGCGCAGCATTTAAATTAAAACTTGTTATACAGGTAGCCGGCATGCACAAGTAGCATCGATGTAGGTACCTATTATTAAACTGCACCTATTATGCAGTGCATTTAACATTAACTTACTTTACATTATATGGGTAGTTATACGTTTGACGACCGATATAGCCGAATGATTAGTGACCCTTACTACTAAGTTAGAGGTCCGGGGTTCGAATCCCGGTAGGTGCAATCATTTATATGATGAATATGGTTGTTTGTTTCCGAGTCGTGGATGTTTATATGTATTTATCATACTTAAGTAAGTATATTGTATTAAACATATCGTTGCCTTGTACCCATAGTACCTACAGGCTATGCCTAGTTTGGGGCAATATAGTTAGTGTAAGAGTGTGACAAATTCAAATTTAATATTATTATTATAGTGTTATAGAACGTATAATATTGATATGGCTCAGAGTAGGGATGGATACTTACACATAAATGATTTTCAAGCGAAACAGCCCCACACTATTATTATAAAAAAATAAACTTCAACAATCCAATGTGTTTCGGGAAACATTGCACTTATAGGTAAATACATAATCTATATACATAAAAACGAATTGCTGTTCGTTAGTCTCGCTAAAACTCTAGAACGGCTGGACCGATTTGGCCAATTTTGATCATGAATTATTTGTGGAAGTCCAGGGAAGGTTTAAAAGGCGAATAAATATGAAAATGCTCAGAATTAAATATAAACAACAATTTCCTTTCCTTTGATATGTACATCGTTCAGAAATCAAATTGAAAGAATAGTTAAAAATGAATAACTAATTAGAATCTTTATATTTTCTTTTTATCTTTCTCAGGAGGTAAAAAATAACTTAATTTTAGCTAACTATACTTGGTAAATTAACTACAGTTGTTAACTATCTATCAGAATATTTCTATTTAGACTGATAAGTCATAAGTTTGAGAGTGACAATGAAGTACATAGGCTTAGAATGCAACATAAGTTCATGAGTTCGTGCAAATCAAAAGCCATAATATTGTCGTTGGAGCTGACAAAACACCTGCCGGTGAACACACAAGAAGGTTTAATTCACCCACCATTGACGAAGTGGCTGTTGTCATTGTGGGAGAAAATTTACAATCTAAAGCAATTATTCTTATTTCCAGTATTGGTTTTGTATGGACATATTTTCTATTATTGACAAATTCTGAAAATGAAATACATTATTTTGTTTATTATATACAGAACAACGTCTGTCGGGTCAGCTAGTATTAAATAAATGCCTCTAAAAACATAACATGTTAAAAAACCAAGTCTTGCAACTCAGTTCTTCTACCGTAAAAAAATTTGAGATCCATGTAATACCTAGTCGGTTAATTTATTCAAAGTCCTACTTGAGGGTACTTATTTCTTAAGTTATTACGTAATTAGCTAACCTAACAACATCTTATAGTGACTGTATCAATATAAAAATATTTAATGTTTTAAACAAATAAAATAACTTGGCAGTCGCGTGAAAACACAATGTATTTTTTTAATAAAAACAAAGAATATAATAAGTAATACATATTACATACTAGCTGATGCCCGCGACTTCGTTCTCGTAGATAAAGTTTTATTTTTAAATAATAAGCAAGTTTGGAATTGAAGATTATCTCATGTCCTATTCCAGTTCCAATTTTCGCTCCCGTTCCTAACATATTTAATATGAATCTTATTGATTGAGATATAGAATAAAATAAGATTGCTAGGGCAAATTAAACCTACTATTGGTATAGCTATAACACATCGACGTGAATTTCAGTTTTTCACAAATCCAGTGGGAACCATAGAATTTTCCGGGATAAAAGTATGTCCATTCCCAAGCTCCAGTCTATCGCTGTACCAAATTTCATCAGAATCGGTTCAGTAGCTCCGGCGTAAAAGCGTAACAAACAAACTTACATTCACATTTATAATATTACTAGCTGATGCCCGCGACTTCATCCGCGTAGATAAAGGGTTTTTAAAAATAATTAGCAAGTTTGGAATTGAAGATCGTCTCATGTCCTTTTCGCTCCCATTCCTAACATATTATATAAATCTTAGTTCGAGGAAGGTTGCTATAGCAAACTTAACCTACTATTGTTATAGTTATATGTGAATTTCAGTTTTTCACAAATCCCGCGGGAACCATGAATTTCTCCGGGCTAAACTGTAGCCTATGTCCTTTCCTAAGCTCTAGTCTATCGCTGTACCAAATTTCATCAAAATCTGTTCAGTAACTCCGGCTTAGAAGCGCAACAAACAAACTTACATTCACATTTATAATATTAGTAGGGATGATAACAAAATATGTAGGTGCCTGGTTTTAACTTACATCTGTTTGGGAACAAGTAATGTTATGATATTATATTCATACACACTTAAGTTGAGATTATTGACTTGGGCATGGTGAAGGTCACGGTCGGTTGTTTAATTTACTTCGGACTCCGAGACGCCATTAAGCAAACACGCAACGTAAATAATCATAAGTTGGTTCCAGAATATTCTTTGTAACCGACAAAATATTTGGAGGTTCTCAATTCGAGAAGCATTACTTATTAAGAAAGGCTAGGCTCCCTTAATTACCTAAATAAGATTTTACAACTAAACGAAATATCCTATCAAAGATAAATTTAAATATATTAAAGTATATATATATTTATATTATAATATATTAAGTATTTTCTATTATTATTATATAATATATTAAGTTGAATAAAGAATACAATCGTAAGTTGAATATTGCTGATTGTATCATGACAAATAGACCGTTCCTCTGAAAAAACTTTATATTGCGATGCAGGTGAAATAAAATTTTTGAAGAAGAAATCATTAAAAGCATTACAAATATCATATTGATTTGAGATAGTCTCATCTTTATAAAGCATCACGCCAGGGTAAGCAGATTTATTATTTCTTTTGGATCTAACATAAGTCCAGATTAATTTAGGTGTAGATTTTATTTTATCCTCAGAGTTCCTAATATATTCTGAATAGCAACTTTTTTCAACGTTTTTAACACGCCGACGTAATTTAGAAAAGGAAGCATAGTCGTATGGATTATTGTATTTTTTCCATAGATGATGATATTTTGCTTTCTCTTTTATTATATTTATGAGAGCCTTAGTGTACCACATAGGATATGTGTAAGTGTGCGAAACAGTTTTATGAGGTACAAATTGCGATATCGATTCATACAATATGAGGTAAAATTTATCGATCGCGTCATGCAGTGGTAAGCATTCAAGCGAAGTCCAATCGTAATTAGAAAAAAAGTAGTTTACAGCATTATAATCTACCTTATTATACGTTTCGTATTAGTACGTTTTATTGACGGTAATACGATATCAATAACACAAATATCAATTGCAGGGTGGAAAATATCCTCTTTAACTAAAGGTGATTTTGATTTATTGATAATTAAAGATGTATTGGAATAAATTAAGTCTAGTAGGTTGTTATGACTATTAAAAAAGAAATTATATTGAATTAACCTTTATATTATAATATATTAGGTATTTTCAAACCATTTTCTTTCCGTTGCCTAAACTGAAAACACGATTGGAAGGACTCTTCGATCTTTCTTTTATCGAAAACGATGTTTACTTTTATTACGGGCACTCTCTAAGGCTATCTATAGGGTGTACTTAGACTTTGCTCAGACCTTACTTACGTAAAACTTAGCCGAGTGTAAGCTTAGCATAATCTTTTATTTCGTTTTTATAGTCGTTTGACAGCTGAAGTTTTTCGGAGCTTAAGCTCAGACAGACCAATGCAACTGTCAATCCGTCAGACGGCTGAAATTTTAACAAAGCGTGATTATTTTTTCTTTTTGAAGAGGAGGATAAACAAGCATGAGCAAATCTGATAGAATATGATCGCAGCGGCCCATAAAGGTATGGACCGCTGCGATCAGAGTAACACCATTAGTAGAATGGCTCCTGTTTCCTTAATTAAATCAGTTGGGACCGTTTTGCGTGCAGTATTGGGAAGTAATTCCAACCAGCCCAGCTTCTTCCAGAAGTTTAGAAAACCCCGTTCGCAGTCTTCTTGGAGCGAGGTGACATGCACAGTATTACATGAGTAACCGTTCCGTCCTAGGCCAGACAGCCTCTGCATTTAGGACTGTCCATTACGCCATTTGGAAAAAATTGTGCTTGTTTAGTGTTATGTGTGACCCGTTGGGTTGCGCACCATAATTCGGATGTCATGTCTGTTTAGGCCATAGTTTCTCAACCTTATTTTGCTCACCGCCCACTTTGAGAATAATTTTTTTTTCTAGAGTATTTTGGTGTATTTTTTTGCCTTTTTAGACTATATTTTTCAATCTACCCACGCCCCATCTGCGCCATCTCAATGTCCTCTAATTTTCTCTGGGTCTTCTACTGCCCCCCGAAAGTCTCAAACGCCCACAAGGGGGCGTTATCGCCCACGTTGAGAACCTATGGTTTAGGCTGATAAGTCGACGTGTCAGTTTGAGCGATAGTGCAGGCATCACTACTTTCTATTTTCTACACGTTGAGACATTTATTCGACCATTTGAAGCGTCGAAAAAAGAGGGTCGAATCGGGAGCTCTGCGTTGAAAGATAACGGTTTTGCCTAATGCGCCACAGATGCTCCAATTATTGCTACTATCACAACAAATAATAATAAAATATGTGTGAGTAGTTTTGTACAAACGCAAGAAGTTATAGGTACTTCATTGGCGTAACATAACAAAAAGCCTTAAAACAATATTCATAGTGCTATTTTACATTTGTGCAAAGAACAATACTGTAATAAAAGAGGTATTAAATACAACCCATGAGAATATTATTATACCGCATAATTTAGTCGGATGAATGATTCATTGTATACTTATTTTATTATAAAGAGCGCAAAAAAAGAATGCTGGGAGAGTTTCTTTCGCTACTTGTTCTCTCTCAGAGCGCCATTTCTGTCCGAAGCAGTAGTAGTATTAGAAATGACATCAAAAAGAATACTGCAAGAATCAATTTTGGGAAAATAAATACCTTTTGCGCATTTTAATTGGTCTTGTTCACAAACTCACGTCATCGTGTCGAATGTGCGCGCGCGCATCTTAATTATTCACAGTGGTGAACTACCGCGCCAAAAGAATTAACTTCGGAAAAATTACAAAGGCATTGAAAGTAGATATCCATATATATAAAAATGAATTGCTGTTTGTTAGTCTCGCTAAAACTAGAGAACGGCTGGATCGATTTGGCTAATTTTGGTCTTGAATTATTTGTGGAAGTCCAGATAAGGTTTAAAAGGTGAATAAATATGAAAATGTACGGAATTAAATAAAAACAACAATTTTGTTTTTCGTTTGATGTATCCCCCGTCGTTAATAAATCAAATAGAAAGAATAGTTTAAAATTAATAACTAATTAGAATCTTTATATCGTTCGAACTTTCTCCGGAGGTAAACAAAAAACTTAATTTTAGCTACCTATTTGGTAGATTTTTTGTACGATATTTGGTAGGTCTGACTGAGTATTGGTCGTCACCCTTTTTTTATACCCCAGAAATTTTAATTTTTTTTCTTATTACTTTATATGGCAATACAATGTTTGCTGGGTCAGCTAGTCTACAATACATTATATCATGTAGTTACGATTAAATACGGAAACCTTCTCGTCCAGTTTGATCGTTTTTTTTTAAACACGCATAACATTTCAGTGTGACCCAGTTTTGACAATTCTTTTAGACCTTTTTATAAACTAGGAGAAGAGACTAGTTTACATGTTAAATGAACGCGTCCGGAAACTCAATAACAATCAATCAACTTTCTTCTGCGTAGAATAATAATAATAATAACATTTATTTCTCACCAACAACCAAAATTACAATATAAGGGAAAATACAGGGGATACATAAGTTTTGGTCGTGGATCGCTGGTGCCTGTGGTAGGTAATAAAATACCTGTATTACTGGTCACCAGGATTCCACTTACACAATGACTAAAAAGCTTGAAATTCCAAAGGATAGAGGGTGTATGTGCAAACATGCGTACGATAGGGTGTTCTCGGTTTATAGGTGTGCTAACTATCCAAGACCTCCAGAAGTCTCTCTGTGTGACAGTAGTCTTGCAAAAGGAGCACAATCAAGCTGTGGAGTGAGCCAACTTGTGTGGTATTTCCAGGTCGAAACGATATGGGCACCTTCAAAAAAAACGCGTACACTTTTGTAAAGGGCCGGCAAAGCTCCTGTAATTTCTCTGTTGCAAGAAAATGTAGGCGGTATCTAGTACGATGCTATGGAAATTTTTAAATATGTAGGTCACACTGAAAGTTTTGCGTAACTTAAAAAATACAATATGTTATAACCAAAATATTATATTTATATATACGCTATCACTGCCTCTTCGGAATTGGTAAAAGTGAAACCTATCATCAAATCTTTGATTTTGGGGAAAATACAGAATTCACAGGGGCCTTAGGTCGGGGCTATGTGCAGGATGGGTGACGAGTTATACTTTTTCAGAAGCTAAAAATAACTTAGTTTTGTTGGCCGTATGTGAAGAAGCGTTGTCATGTGTAGGAGAACGCGAATTGTTGGTCGTATTTCGCGAACTTTTTTTAACACTCTAGGTAAACAAATGGTAGAATACCACTCGGCATTAATACTCTTTTGATCTTCAAGTCGAATTGTACAGATGGGACTCGTAGCTGAAAAAAAATCCGATCATATTTTTACCAACAACGTTTCTCGCCTGCCTCACTTTTGTTGGCATGTTCTCATTTTCAAACAGCCATTCACAAGATTGTTGTTTTTTTCGGGTTCAAAACACAAGTGTGACAATGACACAAACAGCATTAGAATGTCCGTGCTCGTACTTCATTAGCATCTGTGATCACCATTCCACGCGAGCCCGCTTCTGCTCCGCTGTCAGTTGATGAGGGATCCCACAACAAAGTACCCCATAATATTGACACACACACATTTTTTACACAAATTATCTTGCCCCAAGTTAAGCATATATAGCCTGTGTTATGGGTTGCAAGACAATGATATATTTAATACAATATACTTACTTAAACATACATAAATTCATATAAACATACATAAATACATTTAAACATCCATGACTCGGAAACAGACATCGATATTTATCATATAAATGCTTGCACCTACCGGGGTTCGAACCCGGGACCATGTAATGATGTAACGCACTTAATAATATACTACTGAAACAATGTAAGTTTGTTAAAAGTTTTAGTTACTTTTAAGCAATCTTATTTATAAAAATGCTGTTTCTTATTATTTAAATGGTTTTAATTGTGAATGATTTACGAGTGTAACGTTATGTAAGCACTAAGTAGTATTTACATTATGCAAAAAGTCCTTTATAAGGTTCCAATTACCGTGTTGACCCTGGTCGAGCAGCGAGGTAATCTGGTCAAGATTACATCAGTAATCTGTGCTTTATGATATTATTCAGGTCAATTATACTGGTTAAATGTAAAAAATTTAAAAATCTCAAATCTGACACTAGGATCTCTGATATTACCTATATATTTAAAGAGAAACTAATTAAATAAAACAACATGTGACACGGGAAGGTTACGTAGCAGACCTGGAGCGCAACAATTTTTTACGTTTATCTACCCAACCGTTTATCAGGCAATTTTGCTCACACGTTGTAGGTAAGAACATCGGTATATTTCTTCCAAAATCTTAGTTCCTGAGAGAGTGCGATACACAATAAGCGCGGACGAAGTCGCGAGAAGAAGCTAGTCATATAATAAATAAAAATAAAATGTGACAATCAATAAAGAGATAGGCGCTTAACAATTTAAATAAATCAGTAATTTAAATGAATTACAAAATTCTATTCAAGCTCTGTGCGTAAGTAAATGATTTTCGTAATGATACCACAGCTTGCGACACAGTGACTGGCCCCAAGCAAAATACTTAATAAATTTTATTGTAATGAAGTTTTACGTAAAAAAGAAGCCCGCTGTATAAGTTTTCGATTTAGCGATAGTTTAAAAGCCTTTTTTGAATAAAAAGTTAGTTAAACCTGTTTAATTAACTTAACCGTATGTATGGTCCTTCGTCCGCAAAATACCAAGAAAGACTGCAGATTATCTATCTATGGTATGGTATGGTATAGGGGCTCTTGTTTCCACAATTAAACCACTAGCATGTGTCCAATTTGCGTGCAGTAATGGCCTGTTACTCCAACCAGCCCAGCTCCTTCCACAAGTTCAACACCACATTCCTGGGGTGTTCGCAGACTTCTTGGAGCGACCTCATATTGGTCAAGGTTTTTGCCCGTTGGTTGGCCACCCCCGCGCATTCCAGGATTACGTGAGCGACCGTTTCGTCTTCGGTCAGACAGCCTCTGCACTTAGGACTGTCCGTTACGCCGATTGTGAAAAGGTGTTTGTTTAGTGATGTGTGACCCGTTAGGGTGCCCACCATTATACGGATGTCATGTCTGTTGAGGGTCATAAGTCTACGTGTCAGTTTGGGCGATAGTGCAGGTATCGCCTCCTTCGACTGTCTACAGCTTGAGACATTCATCCATCGGGTGTTGTGTAGGTGAGAGAGCGTATCCATGAGCGCATTTGGCTGAAGGGCAGTGGCAATGGACCAGTCACTATATTTGCCGATGCCCGCCTTGCAAGCTCATCCGCTGCATCATTTCCCAACGAACCGCTATGTCCCTTGATCCATTGCAGAGTTACCCGGTTATAAGAGGCAACTTGCTCCAGGGTTTGGTGACATACGTGTATTAGTGCTGAGTTGTATATACCCTTCAGCGCTGTTAGTACCGCCATACTGTCAGAAAGAAATCTGATATTGTGGCCATGTTCCTTCCTTCTTAATATATCGCTGGCGGCTTCCTTGATGGCTACGCACTCACATTGGAAGATGGAGCTGTGTGTGCCCAAGGGTATGGAAATGTGTATGTTTAGTTCCTGTGAAAATATACCGGCACCAGTTCCAGTAGCCATTTTCGAGCCGTCTGTGTAAATTCTTAATTCGTTTACACCTGACAGGTCAGCATCTTTCTCATATAACTGTATGTGATAGTTTTTATGAAAGGCATGTGTTTTAGGTATCTTTTCGCATGGTGCCTCACAGAGTGGATAATTCTTTGTTACCCTATTCCAGAGATTATCTGTTAGGCAGTCTTCATTCTTCCATACACCCAACAGCTTTAGACGTAGAGTCGCCATTGTCGCTTCTTATTGAAAGTGTATGTCAAGTGGTGTTAGCCCTAGAATAGTTTCAAGTAGGCATGGTGCGCATGCATCCTGTTATGGCTGTGCAGGCCAGCCGCTGGAAACGCTGCAGCTTGGTTTGTACTGTCACAAGCTCTGTCCTGGGCCACCAAGCTATTGCTCCGTAGGAGATAATTGCTGTACAGAGCCATCTGCTTGTCTTCTGCATTGCCAAAAGATGATGCATGCTTTTTCCAGCTTGTGTTCAAGGTGTTTGTTCCAAAGCAACTTACTATCCAGTATGACCCCCAGGTATTTAACTTCTTTAGTAAGGCTTAGTTCGGTGTTGAACAGCTTTGGTAATGTTAGATTACCAAGGCTGTGTTTGTTTGTGAAAAGTATTAGTTCCGTCTTCGACGGATTAGCTGTAAGTTTGTGTTGCGCGCACCATTCTTCCAAAATCTTAAAAGCAGATCTCATGAGGCTACATAAGACGCTCTCAACTGGTCCTGTTATTAGAATGGCGAGGTCGTCAGCATAGCCCACCGTGTACAGTTTCTTTTTGTTTAGCCTTGTGATGAGCTCATCTATCACAAGGTTCCAGAGCAGCGGCGAGAGTACCTCTCTTTGTGGGCAGCCCGTTGCCACCACACATCTAGTACTGGTGTTCACAGTGAATCGTATCGCCCTATGCCTCAACATGCTGTCTATCCACCCGGCAATTGTAGGATCTACAACATGAACGGTTAGCGCTCGGCCTATTATCTATCTAATTATTGTAAGTTTTGAAATATTTGTTTGGCTTATCTTGATAATCTCCAGATTAGCAAGATATTTTGCAATCTCTAGTGTTTCCCATACTACTATATGGTGCCGAAACATGGACAGTCAAAGAACGAGAGAGACAAAGGATAGACGCACTAGAAATGTGGTATTGGAGACGAATGCTACGAGTATCTTCGACACAACGCCGCACACACGTCTCGATACTTGAAAAACTCAAGGTGAAAGAAAGGCTTTCATCTATGGTCAGAGCGCGTATCCTCAGATACTTCGGACATATCACGCGACGTGGAGAGCATGCCATAGAGAGACTTGTTGTTCAGGGAAGCGTCAATGGCAGTAGGTCAAGAGGACGCTCCCCTATGCGCTGGACAGACCTGATCAAAGCCCTAACCAACACTCCCCTCAACACATGTGCCTGAAAAGCAACAGCCAGGGATAACTGGCGTAGAATCGTTCGTCGTACGACGTGACCACGACTGCTCTGTCAAAAGTAATCCGAAGAAGAAGACGTAGCAATCTTTTTTGTGTGTGTCTTTATAACATATACTCAAAATCGCAGCAGTTTATATTTTAAGTTCAAGCATGACTTTGATCATTATAAAACTTATAAATATGTACAGCCTTTTTTGCAATATTAATTTACTATTTATACACTGGCATGAAATCTGTGTCTAAAAACTCGGCAAAAGTAAGTGTCGTTAATATTTTTCATCGCGTGTTTTACCTACTAAGTAGTTTAAAAATTGTTACGCATATGAATTATCCTAATTTAGATTATTTATCATACTTTAACACCGAAATATAATTTTGTGATGATCAAACCTATTTTCTTGTTTCAGTATAGATAGTTCACACAATTTGTGATAACTTACCCTGTTTGTTTACCGTGTGTATCAGTTATGTGCAACAAATATTAACAGAAGAAGAAAATATGCTAGGAGCATATTTTCTAAGGTATTTAAGCGCTAAGGAAAGTAGGCCACTTGGTTATTAACTTGCCAAAAAGTACGAAAAGAAGTTTTGTACTTCTCCGGCTACAAATGGAATGGCTAGTAGTCCTGTTTGAATTGTTTATTTATCGGGATCCAAATTACTTCTGCTGACGAAACAAGCCTGGCTAGGCAACTAGAAATAGGTGCCATGACTTCAGCAGAGAAAAGAAATCTATAATCATAAATATTAGCTCTAAAGTCTAGCTGTAATCCCAATTTAGGGAATTATTGCATTCATCACCTTTTGCGCCGATATCTAAAGCGTTATAAAGAAAAAACAATGACACCCCTACTTATATATTATAAAAGTGAATGTTAGTTTGTTTGTTACGCTTCTACACCGAAGCTAATGAAGCGATTTTGATAAAATTTGTTATAGAGATAGACTAGAGCCTGGGAGAGGATTTTATCCCGGAAAAATCAATGGTTCCCGCGGGATTGGTGCAAATCAAGCAATTTACGTCGATGACCTAGAACTACACCTAAGTAGCTTAGTAGAAGTAGTAGTAGTTAGTAGTTTGCTATAGCTATCTTCCTCGAAATTAGATTCATATAGTTATTATTATATATATAGAAAGGGGGCGAAAACGGTAACTAGAACTGGAATAGGACATGATATAATCTTCAATTCATAACTTGCTGATTATTTTTAAAAACCCTTTATGCACGCGGACGAAGTCGCGGGCATCAGCTAGTTACTTCACATGAGAACTATGACAAATACTATCTCGACTCCTGTGAACCACAGTCTTGAGTCTCCCTGAAAACGTGCACTGAAAAGGTCGCGAAAAGTTGGGTTAAATAAAATAATAATAAAAATGTAACTTTTACACCAAAACCTAATGCAAAAATACAGATAGATACAACACGCGATTTAATCCTTTAAAAAGTAATTTATTTTGAATCAGGTTATATTTGATTTTTGGTTTGGAGCCATTTTAAGTTGTTTGATCCAATTAAAATGAATCCAAATAAATTCGTATAGTGTTCACAAGAAGATAACATATGAGGAGAAATTAATTACAAATACGTTTGCCATAATTATCTATTTTATTAAATTAGTTTCCCTGTCGTTTAAAGCTTAGAAAACCTAATTGTTCATTTTAAATGTACCAAGCAGGGGGTAGGGGTAAATACTTAGTTATTAGTACCTATTGTCTAACTTAGTTATTCTATAATATAATATATTGTGCCATAAATTGTGAAGTTTTATAATATATTTTTTTTAACTTTCCTACAGTTTTCCATTCTAAAATCTTTCAACTTAACTTGAATACTGCGTCAACTAACTTCAGTATTATGAGGGTCGAAACTTGAAACATTAGGAGGTGCTTTTGTTTTTACGAAATATTTCACGCAAGGGTTTGATAAAACTATGTGTACCTACTAGCTAACTAAAATTCAGCTGGTAGCTGGTAATGTAAAATAGTGTTAACAATTAACATATTTTCAAATCTGACCGGTGGAAAAACATGTACCAAATTTTTTCCCCTTTTTCATTACCCTATACTGAAATGATGACATACGAATAATAAATATATTACGATATTTAAGCCTGATATAAAAATTATAGCAATAACTTTATAGTCAGCTTACGCTCAACCTAAAAATTGTGTATACAAGTTTATGGTGTATAGTTTATACATACATATTACTTACCTATACTTTTTGTATTACAATTATCTTAAATGGAGAACAGAAACTTGTGACTTTTTATTTATATATGTATAGGATTATTGGTAATTCGACGTATTCCTGTTAGGTCATAGAGGTGACTATTTGCGATCATTTAACTCCCTTATGCATGATGCAAAAGTGAACAATTTTGGAGTAATCATGTTTTTTAACTTTTTCAAAATGATTCAAAAATGCAACCGCAAATGCAACAATCTCAAAGAAAATTTATTAACACAATACTTTCGAATTTGATAGGGAATTGAAATTGTTAAGGACAACTAAAGAATTTAATATGATTTATATAACCCTCATCTAGGCCACAGTTACACAGAGAGTGATTCCTATTCTATAATCCTAAGTTTTGCCAGAAATACTAAGTCAATGTCGGTATTATTAAAGACATTGACAAACAACCATAACTGTCAATAAATTATGTGCCAAAGAATGAAAGAAATAGTTGTCAATAACAATTCAGTTGACTTTGACATTGAAAGTCTGTGGGTATTTGGCAATTGACATATGTCAGTTTGATGTAAATTGTAAATAGACAGTTACTTAGTCAAAAGTTTTGTTGTGAAACAAAAGTTTCAACTTTCAGTTTTTACTTATCACCTTACCTTATCAGTTTACGTTTGTAATGTGTGTATTTATGTAATGTTGAATGTTTATTCGAGATAATTAAGTATAGAATATCTACATACTCGTTTGGACACTTTTTGATAGTTACTTAACACAACTCGATAATAATTAAACAAGTCAATTGTGTGAAATAATTTGCGAACTTTGTGTTAATATTATTTAATTATTATAATGACTCTGGGTAAGTTTTTATTCAAATAAATATCAATACTTAATCTTATTTATCGCTTTTTATTAAAATATAGAACACAAATGGATTTATGATTGGAATATTGGATTTTATGCAGTAATCGAGGCTTGTGAAAGTTGTATTTTGATAGTTTTATCCGTTAATGTAGCGCCCCTTCCGAACAATGTAGCTTTTTCCCCTTATTATATTGGGCAGCAGTTCTATGTAATAATTTTATTAATTAGTCAGTTTGATCATGCAGTGAGTACATAATATGTAAGTAGATTGATTGAACAAATTTGTAAACTTTTTGCTTTTTGCAGCTGTGGCTGGTAATAAGGAAATAAATTACGTAGAGAATGTACTGAGAACCTCACATTCTTGAATCAGTATTCACATACTGTTTTTAAAAGTGTTGAAGCAGGTGCTATAAACCTGTGATGTATGTATGTAACTGTGACAAGCACAGGTCCATAGACCATAACCTCTACCCCTGTGGGTGGCAAGTGTGATAATCATAACACCTTTATTAATTACTCAAGATAAATTATGGAATCATATGACCTATTTTCAAACAGTTATTTAAATATGGCTTGTCATAAATATGTTGATTTCATATTATATGCTTTTGATGGAGTTACTATAAAACAGATATAATGTGTACCCATCTAGCTAGGTAATAAACTTTTTACTAATATAACAAATTTTCTTAATAGTTAATAAACCAATCAAAATTAATTAATAAATTTATGTGTGATTGCAAGGCCACTACTTAGCTAAGAGGTAAACCTGTTTTATATATCTTGAATATAATTTTATTTTTTGCAAATAAACTTACAACAATTATTAACAGAATGAAGCAAACATATTATTGTAACTGAAGGCCAATAACTAGTTTTATGTCCATGTTATATTGTTTAATTATACTCTTTGAGAACAATAAATTCAAAGTATTTAAATATACTTTAAATCTCATAGTTTTGAATAATGTTCATTTTACATAATAAAGTAACTCTTGTCATTTAGGCATTATCAATTGTTGCCAATAGTTTCTTTAATCCTTTGATTTCTGCCATTGAAATCTGATGCTTTCACAGAGAGAAAATAATTAGCAAGTGAAAACCAAAGAGTCTGTGAACATGTTATGAAAAGTAAATTTGTAATAAAACAATAAATTTATTTATTTAAGAAAGGTGGCAGCCCTAGTTGTCCATAATACTTTAAACATATAATATTAAGTATTATTTAGTCTCCTAACAAAAGAGAAGTCTGTGAACATGTTATGAGAAGTAAATTTGTAATAAAATAATGAATTGTAATAAATTTATTAATTTAAGAAAAGGTGGCAGCCCTAGTTGTCCATAATACTTTAAACATATAATATTAAGTATTATTTAGTCTCCTAACAAAAGAGAATATTCTTCCAGAATCTAAATCATTCAATCAATATCTTTTTCAGTTTCGACTGACACCGAATCTTAACCCGAAACTTGTTAAATATCTATTGTTTACTGAAAATCGGTTTTTTTAAAAAAAGTAGCACTTTTTTAACAATAATATGTTATTAATCAATAATTTCACTACTTTCACTGCAGATCCGGTAAAGGTTCAATAGATTTGATCAGCGGTTAATTATTAATAATATTCAATGCTTAGATCAAGGATTGATCTCCTCTGCTTACAATAGCTTTTTTATTACGGCAACTATTAGATGCTTGTGTGTGTGGCATCTTGACACTCAATCACATCTTTCAAATTTTGTAACATATGCTTCATGTTATATTATATTGAAACTTGCTGACCCAGCAAAACATTGTATTGCCGATATTAAAATCGCGTACAAAAGTAACTGTTGATCGTAGATGGGTGAAAATTTGAAGTTGTATGTATTTTTTTAATACTGACTCATAATCAAACAAATTTAAAAAAAATATATCAAAAAAATTAAAAAAAAATTCGTGTGGGCCACCCATAACATTTAGGGGGATGGAAAATAGATGTTGTCTGATTCTCAGACCTACCTAATACGCAGTCAAAATTTCATGAGAATCGATCAAGCCGACATGAGAATTTTATATATTAGATTAATAAAACACAAAATACTTACTGATGATATGTGATCCCACTGTTTTCTTATTTCTTGTAGTATTATTTACAAAGTCTTACTACGCAACCTGGCATTTTAGTTTCAAGTATTAGCAAAGTTTAACAGAACATGTGGCACATCAACGTCACACATTGTCCGAGACTGGCTTGAGTACACCCGCTTGGACATAGTATTATTTGCCGCACTTTGCTACTACGCCTGCGGTATCTAGTTGTAGCGCAGTGGAGACCAAAAATGAATAGGGTCGATGGTATGGTAATTGGGAAGGTACATCACTCACTATCAAGAAAGTCCCGGTTTGTTGCATATTTAATTGGTATTAACAGTAAATTATGTCGATTTGATTTGTTTTCAATCATAGTTAAGTAATTTATTGTACTATCTATGTTGTTCTTATATATTTTTAAAACAAGGCCTTATCTTCCCTGATAATAAGCTATAAATACTATTTGTTATTGATGCACCTTCAACTGTTATTGATAAATTAATAGTCGGAGACAATCTCCGGATGATATACTTAACATGAATGTACCTACTTGAACAATTATTTTTATTTCAATGAACTATATACATCTTTATTTTCGTATTAACATTACGTTATGAATATTGTAAGTATTAAGAACAGACATAAACTTATAATCCCCACCACTAGGCTAAGTCGAGTTAGTAAGTCTTTTGGGGGGCGATGTATATGCTTTTACAAAAATATCCCAGAAAATGTTCAAAGCAAAAGTATTACGATATTCAAAGGAATTGTTAAAAAACGTTTGTGTGGTAAAAATTTCTATAACATAAATGACTTTTTAATGATAACACAGATTAGGAATAGAGCAACCTCTCTAAGGGTATTAAATAATAAATTTAGTATAAGTTTTATTGTGTGATATTACTTTGAAACCATATTTTTTTATGAAATTAAAAGCCCGCTGAGTTTGTTGCGCCCGTTCTTCTCAGGTCTGATTCATTCTTTTCTGAATGGGTGGTAGTTTTTGACTTTCAATAAGTCGTGTCACGTCCTATTTTGAATAAAAATATTTGAATTTAATGTTATCATGTTTTTACTTGGCGCCGATATCAAAATGTAGGGAAAATTTATTTCTTACTTTCTACCTTGTTTTAAAGTATAGTATATTATGGCAGTTCGAAGTCTGTATTTATTGAAAAAAAATTAAATCATATCCTTCTGTATTAAATCAAATAAGGTTAATAATATGTACGGAATGGTCGTGCATTGCCCCGTTGGAATTCATTAAACATTCAAACCATGAACGCGTCTTATTACCGAAACCCAGACGTGGAAAATATTGCATGTAACTTAGGTTACATTCATTTCAGAAATCAATAATTTACTTAGATTTTGTCCCAAAAAAAAATCCAAAATTTCAAATTGACTGCTTGTACTTAACTATAATCCAATCTTATGTTCCTTAGAGCTCAGCAGAAACATTTGCCACTATCCTGCCAAGCTAGGAATGGAACTCCTTAGATTCCCATGAACCGTTTCATGCAAGATATCTCATTCATAGTATTTTCTTGAAAAGATAGCATCGCTTTACATTGCAGCCTGATCTGATCGTTCCGAACGCAGACAGCAGGCAGCAGAACGAGCAAGAAACTCTAAGGTTGCTCTTTTCAAAACAGAATGCTATTACAAGTTCTTATTTTCAATTCAATTTACACATCATTTCAATTACAATATATGCAAAATGAGGTACCAAAAATACTCAAAACTCAAATACGAGGGCTGCACTAAAAGTATCGGGAATGGCATATTTCCACTGTTCCTGTCATATTAAAATCTTTTTAATTGAAAACTCCTTGTTTTTAAAAATCGAATACCATTAATTTATTTAAAAAAAGATTCTCGGTCTTGTCGCAAGGTCTTGTCAAACTTGTTTAGTCGTTGAGAAAATGGAATTGACTCGAGAAAATTCTAGAGCGATGATTTATTATAACTTTCGAAGTGGTTTAACACAAAAAACAGTGTGTTGACCGGATGATTTCTGCATTTGGTGATGAAGCCCCATCCAAAACCACAATTTATCGCTGGTTTGCTGAATTTCAACGTGGACGTGTCAAGCTCAGTGATGATCCCCGTCAAGGTCGTCCCAAGACTGCAGTCACCAAAGAAAACGTTGATGCTGTGCGTATGCTGATTGAGGAAGATCGACATGTGACATACCGCGAAATTCAGGCAACTTTAGACATTGGCATGAGTCAAATACAAATAATCTTGCATGAACAATTAGGTATAAAAAAGTTGTTTTCCCGATGAATACCGCATTTGCTCTGTGAAGAGCAAAAAGCGGGTCGCGTTACTTGGTGCATCAGAACTCTCGAAAGATTCCACGCAGCATCCTCAAATGCTGTATATAACATCGTATCAGGTGACGAATCCTGGATATACGCGTACGAACCCGAAACAAAAAACAAGTCACGAGTGACTTCTATAGTGATTTCTATACTTTCCCTAAAATAAAGAATAAATTGCGTGGTCAGAGATTTTCATCACCTGTAGAAGCTGTGGACGCCTACAAAACGGCTATTTTGGAGACCCCAACATCCGAATGGAATGGTTGCTTCAATGATTGGTTCCATCGTATGGAAAAATGTGTCAAATTTCGCGGAGAATACTTCGAAAAGCAATAAATACATTTTTAAATAGTAATGTTGTGTCACTTCCTTGATTCCCGATCCTTTTAGTGCAGCCCTCGTACTAAATGCCTTACACGAGTAAGTAAATAAAATGTAAATTAATAAGTAAAAACATAATTATAGATATTGAGTACATACTTATAGTACAATATAGTAGATACATCAATCCACACATACCGTAAATGAAATAAAGTCATTATGCGAGAATTGCGAATATTTGGTTCGATGCCCGTACAATGAAAAATGTTTTAAGAAAATATGCTGACCTGTGAACGTGTAATATGTAGGCACAATGTTCTCTTAGTACAGATATATTTATTACCCGCGCCCCATTTATGTGACAATATAAGTTAAAAATCGGTCGCAACGTACGATCGCAAGTATTAATTTTCTGAACCACAAAAACGCACAGTTAAAAACAGGTGTGTCCTAAGCTTTAGAAAGGCTCGATAGCCGATCGGCGCGGGCATAGCATTCGGCAACATAATGTTTTCCATTATTTAAATTACAGATGGCCTTGACGCTTACAATTAAACTCATAAATGTTACCGAATATAGATAAACATTAACAAGTATATTTCATTCAACAATTTTATTCACATGTAAAAGTAATTATAAAATTATATTTTAGTAATATTGAACTATTTGACTCCTACTAAACTATGAAATATATCAAATCAAGTACTACCAGGCTGTTTATTTGATGAGCAATAATATTATTAATGAAAAATAACAGTTATTAAAGGAGCAGATATGTAATTAGCTCGTGCAATGCGTAACTCGAAACAATTGTTCTAATTGGGACGCATTTTAATATCCCGTCATGATAGATTCAAATATATTTCGGTTCCTTTTTTCTGTTACAAAGACTTATTACAATTAAAAAAGGTATTCATTTTTATTTGAATTCTCGACACGAATCCAGTGCTGCCGTGTAAATATTAGGCCAGGTCCACATATAACGAAGGAATGAAAGAAAGCTACCGAGCGAAGGTATATATTCAAACATTTTTATGCAAAATAGGTTTGAAAATCGCAATAAGGCGCAAGAAACTCAGCAGGCTTCCTTTTTTTTAGTTACAAAGACTTATTACAATAATTTTTAAAGTTATTCATTGTTATATGAACGAGTAGTTGCATTGTAAATATTAGGCCAGGTTCACATATAACGAAGAAATGAAAGAAAGCTACCGAGCGAAGGAGAAGTAAGAGTTTGCTGGCTTTTGAATCGCCGTCTTCTTTGTGTGGATAAGTCACTTTGTAAGTGTTAATCACTATATAGGTCCCAATAAGGATACTTTCGAGTTACACGAGCTAATTACATAGGTATATGCTCCTTTTAAATGAATAATATTGATTTTTAAATGAGGAGCCAAGTGGTAGGAAATATAAGAATAGTGTACAATATTAAGGCGACACTAAATGCCAGCGACCTTGAGCGATATGAGTTCACGGCTGCCGGCCCACCATCTATGTAACAAAGCCAATATTTTCAAAATTCTTGCGTGGAAAACTGTTTATATGCTTACAAACCTCGTTATTCCGTACTAATCTGATTAAATGAACCTACACAAAAAAGTACAAGATATAAGAATAACTTTTCTGAGAGAAGTACCAAAAAAATGCGTCATGCCATGCCAAAAAACTTATTTAACTTCAAAGAAAAGTGGTTTTTCAAAAAGGCTCGGCAGTGTTAACTATAACCAACAGCAAGCATTAGCAACCTACAAATAAGACTTAAGGATATGTGTAACAGGATTAAGTAGTGTTCATAGCTCGAAATGCTATACTTTCGCCACAAAACTTGTCTTAAAACACTATGTTTGCGTGTTTTCTGCTTACTCTTCGCCTTAATTTACCTGAAAGTAACAAGCGATTGTGGTTGTTGCAGGTGTCCTGTCAACTTCAAAACCGAAACCCGCCAACATCAACGAGGTGAGAAATAACAATAGCTAGTTCTTTTCCTTGAAACAAAATAATATATTCCTTTAGGCCGGGTGACTCACTCTTGTTATTCTTCTGGGGTTCCAAGAGGTTTGTACATTAAAAAAAATGTTAGCAATAATCATAAAACTGTTCTCAAATATTATTAAAAATCCTTTACTATAGAGAGATTATATTGACATTATATAATATAACATTGTATGCTACTTAAAAATGTTGTATTGAATTTTGCTATATCATTTTTAATTTATTCCATATTTTTGACGTAAAATAAAGGAAAAGAGCTCTATTTTCATCAAATAAAACTTAGCTTAAATTAATATTTATAATTTAATCCATTCTAAACAGGCGGTCCAAAAAGCTCGTGACGCATTTAACCGTGGAGTAACGAAACCAATAGAATGGAGGCGGCAACAGCTAAAGAATTTACTTCGCATGTACAAAGAGAACTACAACGCTATGGTCGATGTGCTACAGAAGGACCTTAGAAGAAGTAAAACAGAAGCTATCTTATTAGAAGTTGATTATCTGATCAATGACTTGGCTAACACACTGCACAATCTTGACGAATGGGCTAAGCCGACAAGAGTAAGTTTTTACTATCTATATATCATCATCATTTCAGCCGGAAGACGTTCACTGCTGGACTAAGGCCTCCCACAAACATCGCCATGACGATCCGTCCTGCGCTGCCCTCATCCAACCTATTCCGGCGATCTTGTCCAGATCGTCGGCCCATCTTATAGGTGACCCACCAACACTACGTCTACCGGTACGTGGTCGCCATTCGAGGACTTTACTGCCCCAACGGCCATCCGTCCGCCGAGCTATGTGCCCTGCCCACTGCCCTTTCAGTTTCGCAACCAAACGGTGCGAAACGGCAAATGGTACTAATCTATACTAACGGTAACTGGTATTAGTACCATACATTGGTACATAGACACATTGGATCGGTCTTATCCGTGGAAGTTGACTTTGACTTCTCGAGGTTTTCGTAAAAGTTTACAAAGACTTACTGAGCTTTCCGTATATATTGACAATTACTTCTGCAGCTATCCCTATAAGTGGACAGTGAATTCTCGAGTGGTTTGCAAAAATTCTCGATGACTTTTAAGTTGACCTATAAGTTTACAATAACTGCTTGAGGAGACTTTTTCTTGACTTTAAATATTCAATCATATGTCTGACAAGAATTATTACATATATTAACTAGCTGACCCGACAGACGTTATTCTGTTCATAATAAAAAAAATCTTGCGGATGGAATTTTGGAAAATCCGTTCTTAGCTGACCTCTACTCGGTGAAAAGAATATTCCTACCAAATTTCAAGTCTTTAGCTCTAATGGTTCCAGAGATATCGTGATGAGTGACTATATACGTGGAAATCTCTTATATATATATATAGATTATTTTTAGAATTGTAATTCTATTTTTACTTATGGTGATAGTTAGCAGTCAAAATGCGCATTCAAAAAAATGTTAAATCAACAGCCTTCGAAAGGTATAGTCAACATTCTGGATGATGTGGTTATATTCAACGACCCCTATGGCGTGGTACTCATCATCGGAGCTTGGAACTACCCTCTGCAGCTACTTCTTCTGCCAGTATCTGGTGCGATTGCTGCTGGTAACGCTGTCATCATGAAGCCCAGTGAACTCGCTCCAGCTACGGCCAAATTCATAGCAGAGACTGTGCCAAAATATTTGGACAATGTAAGTTTTAGACTTTATGTTTATTTAAAAAAAAAACTATTTGTTTGTGATGAAAACAATGAAACAACAATAGAAGGAAAAAATAATGTTTCATCTACATACATAAAACTTGCCAGGGGTACCAAGGCAACATAAACGGCATAAGATAAAACTCTTAATATGCTGCAATAGTGCTGTAATTGTTATATGTCGATATGAAGCGTAGGTATAGTAAAAGGATAACACATGTGCCAATAAATATTTAAATTAATTAAAAATATATACCCTTTGCCCTGAAAAAGATATAAATTTATTACTATCAATGATAAACTAGTCTTATCAATAGCATTTATGAAAATCACTACACGACTCACCGAAGCAACAATATTTGTACTTGTTGTTCACCAATTTTTTGAACAAAATACTTACATTGATAACGTTATTATGGTCTAGGATGCAATAGCAGTCGTGGAAGGTGGCCCTGAAGAAACAACAGAGCTTCTGAAGAACAGATTCGATTATATATTCTACACGGGCGGTACGAATGTCGGCAAAATCGTGTACGCGGCCGCTACCAAGTACCTAACTCCCGTCACCTTAGAACTTGGAGGGAAGAGGTAAACGCTATTGCATATATGTAACAAGAATATTGAATGTTGTTATTGTTTGCTCGTATAGAGGGGATCCAGACATTTTTTCTCATAGACCACTTTGAAAATTTTGCTGGTGCAGCTACATTTCTACCGTACTTACTTTTTCCGACATTGGCCAACAATAACATCGATAGGGTAGGTAGGGTTTTCCTGGACCACTTTGAGAACTAATACAACTCTCCTATGACTCTCAATGTGGGCTATGATCATTTAACATCAGATGACCAGTTCACTCGTTTGTCCTATGGGAAGACGGAAGAATGCAACGAAATTGTAGACTTGACCGTTTACTTTAGAGATGCATTGGGTCGCTTTGGCATTAACTCGGTCATTCAGTCAGCTTGTAAAAATGCAAAACTGAAAATACGGAATTGAAAGTAGGTACTCATATAATAGGTACCTATAAGTAAAAAATCAGGAACGCTTAAATAGCACATAGGTACAGCCATAATTTTGCGACTTTTTTTTATTGACTTGATCATATAATCATATAAAACTGACAAAGAAAAATTATTAACATATGCTTCTCTTGTTTCTTCTAATTTATCTGGATTCCCGCATATCATGAAAAATAATAATAGCAACATATTATAATACATATTAATTATATTTATAAATTTTACTTAGTCCGGTGTACATCGATAACACAGTAGACATCGAAGTGACAACAAAAAGGATACTGTGGGGCAAATTCGTGAACGTGGGACAGACATGTATTGCGCCTGACTACATTCTATGCACGAAGGAGGTACAAAACAAATTCATCGAACACGCAAAGAAGATACTGAAGGAATGGTATGGAGACGACCCACAGAAATCCCCGGATCTATGCCGGATTATTACTAGCAGACATTTCAGGTATTTTAGCAATAGTATGTCCAAAATCGTTTCATTTTTAAACGCTTTTTTTCTTAAATTTCATCTGCCATGCATTTTTCAAGTTATAGCATCAATAAAGGCATTTTATAATGTGTCTGCTCAAATTTGGCGTCATTAATGAGATGTACTTACACCTGCCGTAAAGTGCTTTTTAATGATTCGATTAGTATTGAGTCCTGAATTGTCAATTGTAATGACATGTGAGACAACTCAGTAAGTAGCATTTGGCCCAGTCACGTCCGCTCCCGACTTATGACCGATTGGAACTGGCGTTCCCGTTGTGCTCTGCATTCTTTATATAGCACTTAGCGACACATAGTTAATGTCACTGTCGATATCATGACAGTGACAATCATTGTTAACACGTATTTATTCAGACTAGATGTCAAGACACTACATCAAGCATTTCACGGCTTTGCGCTCATCTGAGAAGCAGATTTGCTATTCTTATAATTTCAAAACCGTTGACGTTAAGTTCCGATTTGGCTCTGGATTCGTATTCTCCTATCATTTCCTTAGAACGTTAACTGAATCGGAGCTGTGCGTCAACGACATTTGAACGACAAGCTCGCACGAAGCTACCAACATTGTTCCACCAAATCTCAAATATTTTTATTATTATTAAAAGGGATATCTATTATATGTTTTAAGTTATCAATTCAAATTGACGTTCGATCTTGTAACGAGAATACGCATCATAAGATTTTACTAAATCGGAACATAACTTCATCACAATCGGAACTGAACCGCCATTTTGTGATAGGAGAATACGAAATTTAACATTCAAAATTCAAAAATTCAAAATTCAAATATTTTTATTCAAAATAGGATGTGAAATCACTTATTGAAAGTCAAAAAATCTACCACCCATTCCAAAATGAATGCCTCAGGCCTGAGAAGAATGGGCGCAACAAACGCAGCGGGCTTTTTTTTCCATCAAAAATATGTTTTACAATTAAAGAAACATTGTACAATTAAACTTATTATTTAATAGTCTGAGGGCGGTCGCCATTCCCAATCTGTGGTATCATTAAGAAAGTCATTTATGTTATAGTAACCTTTACCACACAAACGTTTTTTAACAATTCTTTTGAATAATATAGCAATATACCATAGGACATAATACTATGGAAATAACTAAAGTATACTAGTCGCGCCGTATCTATGTCAGTTAATTGTCTAATTTTTTTAACCGCGTATGCTGCAGAACTAAGTCTGTTCGCCAATCCTTCAATATGGGGGCCCCATTGTAATTTGTAATTTCTGACATAACTTCGCTTCGAACCTATTCTCTCTTTGTCACGAGAAAAGGCCCACTGGGCGTCGTCAATACAGCTTCCAGCATTCCCTTATACGGCGGTGGTCCTGCCGGCGACCACATAATATTAAGTATTATTTCGCTAGGCGTAGCGAACAGACCTCATTTTATTGAGTGTTTCCTACTGCATTTGTCACGGGGAGTGTTTGAGACCTGATTCCTGCGCACTGCATCCTCCAATAAATATTACCCTCACAATCTAGATCTATGGCGTTCCTCCACAGTGTGGTTTCTATTGAAATTTCTTCCACGTAAGTTGTGGGAGAAATTGAACGCTCCTGCAATTCTTATGGTGTTGCAAGGAAGTAAAGGCGGTGGTGATCATGGCTGTGCACGGCCATTAATTAAAGGGGATATAAGGGGACGAGCTGAATCTCACGTACGAGATTGTCTTCATACATCCCGCATTCTTTTTCCTCGAAAGCAACAGTGTAAGTGCAAGAAAAATTGTGAGATATTATTGGGTTGAAAAAATTGCGGGTTTCTTTACTATTTGTATCTTACATAAAAATAACGTTTTTTTAAATAAATCCAATGTTGTCAAGCACAATTATTATTATTTTTTTTAATATCACGTGAGTTTAGGGGGAGGGGACAAAATCTCATGACCAAGGGTTGTGTGATAAATCGTCTCGTGTAACTTATGGATGCCACCTTACTTACCATCATCAAGTTAGTCATACGCTTGTAGGTTCTCTTATGACAAATTCAAATATTTTTATTCAAAATAGAATGCGACATCACTTATTGAAAGTCAAAAACTACCACCCATTCCAAAAAGAATGCCTCAGACCTGAGAAGAATGTGCGCAACAAAGTTCAGAGTTCAGAGTTTAACACCATGACACCAGAATTTTATATATAATATATTAGCGGCCTTACAAATAAAATTGGTATAAAGTTATA
Organism: Leptidea sinapis; assembly: GCF_905404315.1. Lineage (NCBI taxonomy): Eukaryota > Metazoa > Arthropoda > Insecta > Lepidoptera > Pieridae > Leptidea > Leptidea sinapis. Next base: position 9,051,444 of record NC_066289.1, read on the forward strand.
CGCGGAAAACGTTATACGTCCGAATAAACCAATCATAAGCTCTGTCTATTTGTAAACATTTTGCATACTTTTGTTTTTTTCTGAGGTATACATTTATAACAAGATTATTTGTAAGGCCGTAGGAGTCAATTGAGTCATGCTCTACGGAAGGTGGCTAAGTTAACAAAAAATTAAATATAAGCCGTTCCCTCCCGCTTCGCTGAGTGAATTTTAAAAGGAAGGAACGTTAGAATTCGAAAAATAAGTAGTCGAAAAATAAACCATCTAGGATAAATTTCGCATCGAATGGTGGTAGTTTCATGTCGATAGTTGATGTAAGTATAATGCTGTAGTAAATTATTCGATCTTCGCTAGTATAATTAAGAGCAAAAAATATTTTATGTAGATATTTTGCTGTATTCTAACGACCTCTGTTTTTTTCGAAATGCACAAAGGTTAAACTGTTTTTGTTCTTAATCGCTTGAAGTAACAAAACACGCGCACTATAAGTATTATTTGATATTTTTTGTGGAAAAGGAGAACAAACGAGCGTATGGGTCACCTGGTGTTAAATGATCACCGCCGCCCACATTCTCTTGCAACACCAGAGGAATTTTTTATGGGTACGCATGTCGTATAGTCCCGGAAACACCGCACAAGGAAGTTCATTCCACAGCTTTGTAGTACGTGCAAGAAAGCTCCATGAAAACCGCACTGTGGAGGACCGCCACACATGCACATGGTGGGGATGATATCCTAACTTGTGGCGTGTCGTGCGAAGTTGGAATTCGGCGGCAGGAATCAGGTTGAACAGCCCTTAGGAACACTCCCCGTGATAAATGCGGTAGAAGACACACAATGATTATAAATTATGTTTTAAACGACAGTTTCAATGAAGCCTGTAATAATAATAATAATCATTTATTTCAGGCATAACCAACCGATAGAAAAGACAATGTAAATAAAGATAAAATTTAAAATTACAATAAATTAAATACAAATAACAAGTACAAATTAAATGAAATGAAAACAATTATATTTAAAATATTCATTTTCTTTTTCTATAAATGCACGACAACAATTATAATGTTCAAGTTTTCACTTTTGTCGGCACTCCCGGAGTGCAACCTGTATTTTCTTTTGTTGCTCTTCAATTGAAGGATACTATGGTTAGCAACTAAGTATTTTTTTGGTTTTCGTCTTCATAAAACCTCTTTGTTATTACAAAAACTGTATCACCTGGTCAAATTTCTAAATGGTCTGTTTACTCTCATATAATTTGCAGTTAGGTACAAACTTAACTTTGTAGAAATAATTCTCTTATGTACTAGTGTGTAATATTATGCACGTTTGTGTTATAGTTGAGTTAATGTCCCTTAGAACGACGTTATAAAGTTTACTTTACGACCAAGCGTGTTTAAAAATAATATCACGTAAATATTATAACTTTATAAAAATAGAACAAAACATAGTTGTTTTCGTAAAAAGTTGGCTAAGTTAATACATACCTTAGTATGTATTAACTTAGCCATAAAGAAATTTTCATTTGTTTTTGTGCTTCCCCGGGGCGTAAAAAGAATAGGGGAGTCCCAGGACCAATCGAATCGACTAAGGGCTTTTTAGAAGTCACGCTGCCGTCTTATGGCGTCAGCACAATCGGGCCAGACTCGTCCGGGTTAATTACCACACTGGCACAGATTACCGGCGTGTAGTAGTGCCGCTATGTTTCGCATAGGTTCGTGTCGAGGACTAAATTCGAAATCTTGGGTGATTTCAACGGGCACAATGCCAAATGCCTTGGGTCACGTACCACAGACTACGCAGGGCGATCTGTGCATAATTTTACATTGGCGTATGGTCTGTCCCAACTGGTTGAGTCGCCAATGCGGCTCCCAAATGTGGATAGCCACATGCCGTCCTTATTGGGTCTTCTGCTGACTTCACATCCCGATAGTTACCAGGTCTCTGTCGACGCCCCTCTCGGAACGTCCGACCATTGCCTAGTCAGGAGTGTAGTGCCTATCCGACCACCAGCGACCCACCGCGTTTGGCACAACAAGTCAGCAGATTGGGATAGGATGCGTTCCTTTTTCGCATTCTACCCTTGAGGCATGGTTTGTTTCCCTTCGGATCATCTTAGTGCCTGCGCCTTTGCAGTAGCCGATGTGATACTACAGGGCATGGATATTTTAATACCAAACTCTGTAGTACCGATGGGTGGCAGATCGCAGCCCTGGTTCGATGCGGCTGTTAAAGCAGCATCTGACTGCAATAAACAGGCGTATCGAACTTGGATTGTGGTGCTGGGCTCAAAGGATCCGAACTGCAAAGTTCTAAAGAGGAAATATAAACTGCAAAGTTCTATAGAGGAAAAAGAAAGCGAGCAGGTTTCCAATAACCGGACTGGAACAGGCAAGTTCTGGTCGTTGTCGAAAGCTGCTCTTAGTAACTTTAAGCCCTGCCGCCGCTGTACATGAGGAATGACACCTATACGGCAAAACAGAAATCCGATCTTCTGTGCGCTCTTTTTACCTCCAACCCGACTATTGACGACAACGGAAAATCACCTGACCATCCCGCAGTGTCAAAGCTTTATGCATCATACTCATGCTCAAAAGGCGTAGTCCCTGACTCATAGAAGTCAGGCCTTTTCCATCCGATCCAAAAAAAAAACGAGACAGTTCATTCCGACTTCTCTTTAGTTAACTATCTTCACATTACAATATCATAGAGAAATACTTTCAACCTAATTTATTAGGAATTACACTGAAAGAAAATTTTAAAGACACCACACTTATTTAAAAACTTTTTTGTAAATATATCTATTAAAAATGGGTTTTGTAAATATCTGCAATCTGATCCTCTGTTTTTATATAATATATTTCATAACTCTTTAATCTTCTAAATATATTATATAAATTACGTGACACGTTGTTTGTCCACGATGGACTCCTAAACTAATGAACGGATTTTAATGGGGATTACTTCATGGAGTGCAGTTTGGTCCAACTTGAGAGATAGGATAGTTTTTATTTCGATTTGGGACCCATAATTATTTTTATTTTCAATATTCGTTTTGTATAGACATTTTTTCTATGACAGAATTTAGTGACGCACGGTTTGACAGTTCCGCTGTGAAACAATTTCATTATAACAACAGAGAGCATGTTTCACGAAATAATTCTTGATGTTTTGAAATATTATTGGCAAATTCCTATAAAACAGTATTTTATTATTATCTACAGAACAACGTCTGTCGGGTCAGCTAGTGTACTATATGTACTCTTATGTCTATATGTCGCAATCGCTGAACACTATCAGTATTGCAATTATGGTGCCCTGATTATTACTGAACATCGCTATAGGACAAAATGTCTTGATATTAAAATCATTGAAGATGCATCAGTCTCATTCATACGGATTACCATATAAGTAAACAGACTCTGTAGAAGACAATCTTATTCTTGCTTGAATTTTGAACACCATGAGATTAAACAACTTAAAAACATACACAATAGCCATTTGCTCATTTGTCATCTCTGTTTAATATTGATTTTAGATCATGTTTTCACTTACATTGTTACCAACAATGAATACTTCTTACACATGTATCAATACATGTTTTGACATCACCAGCACGTTTTGTAAACAAACATTGTATTACATTGGGGTCGTACAAAATCTTTTGTCGTTATCGCCAAGTTAAATTGATCATTATATTTAAAATAGGTTAACTGAACTTTGTAGCAACTGACATAAATAACCAAATTTTCCACTAGAGTACATATTTCATATTATGAATCTAACGTGTCGATTTCTTCTTCCATTCGTTTTTTTTTTTAATTTTATGCCCACTTTAAACTAACAAACCTTATCAAAGTCCCAGATATTGTTCACTTTCAGAATTTCTTCTTCTCTTCATTAATTTTTCTACGACTTGGTAATTTAAAATGAAACAAAAATTTAAAAAACAAATACCACAAATTTCGAGTTGCCCATTTTTTATTGTTATTATGTAGTATTTATATCCTCTTTGGAGTAGCCACTTAAATGGGCGGGAGCCGGGATATAGAGGTACTTATTTCTGGTTAGTGGTTTTACTTTTAACTTCAAGGAATGGCAAAAGTATACCCATACAGCCAACGCGGGAAATGTTAAACTACAGAATATACCTAACAGCATCTTGGCAATTTATATTAATATTTTTTTTTGTCTTAAGTCGAGATTAAATTTTTAAGTCTAGTCTCGTTTTTTTTTCTCGTCTTGATATTTTGCGAAACTGGATTTTTTAACTTTACGTATTGACAAGTCCCAGATATTGTTCACTTTCAGAATTTCCTCTTCTCTCTTTATGCTTTCCTGCTATTTGCATAGCGCAAAGGCAAGAGGGTTCTCGATAGGTTTTAGGTCCATGTTCCACAGTGGAAACATTTTTTAGAATGAGGTCTCTTTGCTGTTTTGACTTGGTGATATGCTTTCTTCTTCTTCATGAGCCCTCGTCATTAGAACATGACAAATACATACTTATTTCACTATCACTAGGCGCATCTAAAGTTTCCTCAAATTGTCTAGAATGCTGTTCGTCCGTACTTGCATTCACCTGCTCTGTACTATCTTTTGGACCTTTAATCTCTTTCCTATATCTTCTCTTACAAGATACCTGATTCTAACCATCCATTTTGCACTCAAATTACAAATATACTTATTTGTATTAAATTTGCTATTAAATAATAAGTTTAATTGTAGGTACAATGTTACTTTAATTGTACAAGATATTTTTTGATGAAAAAAAAAGCCCGCTGAGTTTGTTGCGCCCGTTCTTCTCAGGCCTGAGGCATTAATTTGGAATAGGTGGTAGTTTTTTTGACTTTCAATAAGTGATGTCACATCCTATTTTGAATAAAAATATTTGTATTTGAATGTATCAAATTCCAGCTGCACCAACTGTTCAATCTTCTTCTAACATTGTTCTAGAAAAACAATATTCCTATCTACATCCACTCTATTTTCTTTGGAGAAATTATTGTGTAGCCCTTAATATCTCTATAACCCACCATGAATCCTTTCTCTCCTTGACAGTTCCGCTTTCGCCTTTTTTCGATAACAACAAGGGTTCCAAAGGTTTTTAATTCATTTATATGAAATAATTTGTTGTTCCATGTCTCGAACTCGTGTCTCCAGACACATTGCTTTTACTGACCCTGCTTAATGCGTCATATATACTGCTGTAACAAAACAAAATGAATAACACGCTAAGGAAGCCGAATTAAAAGTAGACAAAAAGTTGTTTTACAACGATACAAAGTCCAATGGCACATTCTAAAAAATGTGATAAGTTTTAAATAAGTAATAAGCTATTACCAAAGTTATTAATTTAATTTTAAGAGAAAAACCAAAAAGACGCTATCTGTATGTACAGCTAATTTTGTAACATTAAGTGTATAGAACTCTGTTTTAGAATTAACTAGGCTACGTCGAGGAAGTGATAGGAGTTTTGGAACATATGCATTCAATGTTTCCCGTCCTGTAAAGTTATTATGGAAGCTTTACTTATTTTGCTTACATACGAGATATTTAAAGTTTCAATATTTATGCAACAGTTGTATTAAGAGGGTCAAATAACGCTAGTGGTGTGGTTTGCGATGGGAGCCGCAGGCGAACTTTGCAAAGAATGACGCGACGATCGTTTTTTGACCTAGCTATACGTGTCGGATACATTAATTTTTCTACGACTTGGTAATTTAAAATAAAAAGAAATTAAAAAACAAATACCATGAATTTCTAGTTGCCCATTTTTAATTGTTATTAGGTTCGTAGTATTTATATCCTCTTCGGAGTAGCCACTTAAATAGGCGGGATATAGAGGTACTTCTTTCTGGTGAGTTGTTTTACTTTTTACTTCAAGGAATGGCAAAAGTACACCCATACAGCCAACGCGGGAAATGTTAAACTACAGAATATACCTAACAGCATCTTGGCAATTTATATTAATATTTTTTTTGTCTTATGTTGACATTAAAATGTTTAGACTCGTTTTTTTTAATGTCTTGATATTTTGCGATACTGGATTAGTTACTTTACGTATTGACGCTATAGAACAGACTATTAATACTATTCACATTTTTAGTTCGACTTGCTATTAAATTTAATTTTTCAAAATTTCTCAAGTAGGTACCTTTGTACCGTCATGTATCCACAACGAAAGCCGTTTGTTTCCCAACACTAAAAACAAACAACCTCTTAAATAGTATAAAATACAAAGAAGAACGGGTTGCGATAAAATATCTATTAAATTTATCGTTATTTCTATGTATTTATAATTAAACGACGACCCCTATAGCCCAGTGGTTAGTGACCCCGCCTACTGAGCTAGAGGTCCCGGGTTCGAATCCCGGTAGGTGCAATCATTTATATGATGAATATTTTTTATTTATATGTATATTTGTAAGTTTAAGTAAGTATATTGTATTAAATATAATAATCGTTGTCTTGCACCCATAGTGCAGGCTATGCCTAGTTTGGTGCAAGATAATATATGTAAGAGTGTGTCAGTAATATAATTATTAAATTATTAATATTACTTCCAGCCGACTCCAGAGTTTACTCGATGCGAGTAAAGATAAGGTTGTTATCGGAGGTAAGACTGACGCCCAGGACAAGTACATATCCCCGACAATTGTAGCAAATGTCTCCCCCGACGATAAAATAATGGAGGACGAAATATTCGGACCGATTTTACCAATCGTGCCCATCGAGAATGCTTACGAGGCAATCAAATTCATAAACGCAAGGTAAGATCGATTATTTTCAATTAAATAAGTTTCCTTTATCAGGATTAATGTCTTCGGTGAAGGTCGAAGTAATTACATATTTATTAATTACCAAGTCAATTATTGTACAATAGATTATAGAAATAATCTGTTTAATTCCCTATGGACTGAAGATTATAATATCATTTGGTGCTTTTGCTGGTTTTAAACACTGCAAAACTAAATTCATTGTTTTTCACTGAAATTAGAACCAAAATTATGGGCGAATTTTGGTTTTGCCAAAGCGTAATAGAAAATGCAGGAAAATTAAGGGGTAACATTAGCAGAGATCAAATTCAGTACTATAAGGAAAATGCTCCCATTAAAAAAAACCTGAGAACAATAAAAAAATCGAGGTCTCATTCTATTTTCTCCTCCAAAAGAAAATTTTGGAAGCGGAATGGGAAGAAAACGTTCAATGGCAGTCTCTTAGATTAAGGATTGGTCCTAGATACCGCAGGCGGAGTCGCAAAGTAAGGCAACTAATACTACGCCCAAGTGGGCGTACTCGAGCCAATCCCGGACAATGTGTGACGTTGATACATGTTCTGTTGAACTTTGCTAATAATTGAAAGTAAAATGCCGGGTTGCGTAGTAAAACTTTGTAAAAATAATACTAAATAAAATAAGAAAGACACTGGGATCACATATCACCAGTAAGTACATATTTTGTATTTTATTAATTTCAATGTAAAATAACACAAAATGTATGTTACAAAATTTGAAAGATGCCATTGAGTGTCAAGATGCACACACATGCATCTAATAGTTGCCGTAATAAAAAATCTATGGTTCTTAGGTTGTGCGGTATCTAGTTGGAGCGCAGCGGAGACCAATCCTTAATCTAAGGTCAGACTGTTCAAATTGTTCCGCTTATTGTTAGCGGTTTAAAAATTTCAAAAAATTATTTAGACACACGCGGTTGTCAATATTGGTTTTATTTGAAAAAAAAATTGACCTATAGTAACTGCTAATGTTTCTTCTTAAATCGGCTATTCATTTTGTCATCCTCATTGGGTTTTCACAACGTTATTTTATATGTTAAAATAGAAATTATTATTGAAAATAGTTTATAATTTATGCAAACATGATTAAACGTAAAGTGATATATTATATTTATGTACATGTTGCGCCATGTTTTTTTGCCGTTTCTAGCAAACAATAATATTAATGTTGTTATTAATAATATAATTAAAAATATGACTCGTGTAAAGTAACGTTGTATTATTATGTCATTATATTATAAGTTTTTTTTTTAAATCAATCGTCACATAATCAGATTACACAAATAGAGAATAATAATAATAAATAATGAAGCCACAACCTGAGAGTTAAATACACATACAAGATTTATCAATGATACGTCACTCGAACGGTTGGCTCAGTGGAAGAGCACTCGCACGGAACTCGAGAGGTCGCCGGTTGGAGTCTCGCATCGTTCATAAATTTTGTTTATAAATTTTATTTGTGTAATTAATCCCAGAAGTGAGGGTTATCACTTTAAAAATAACAAATTGTTTATAATCAGATTGTTTTTAAAATGAAGATTCAAAGTCTTCTTTTACCACCATTTCAGCTTTAATAAGAAATGGTATGAACTTATATTCGACACTGTTAAATAATCAATATTTCACTACTTCAGTAGATTACAATGGATTATTTACTTAATATTATATAATGTGTATTCTGCAAGATAAGAAAAAAGCACAGTAAAAATGTTTACTTTTTTATAGCTAGAACAGCTTGTTTATAGTTAAGAAAAAAAATTCAGTAAACTCATTAATTTATTTGAGATTCTATAAACAAGTCGATTAAATAAAATGCTGGAGTTGTATTGGTAATAAAATAACGCAATTTATTATTTACCAGTTATTACTATAACTATAATTATGAAATGATCTTTGAAATCTTCAAGGTTATCAACAATCTGGTTCCGTCAGATACTCATTTTTTTTGCCTTAACACTGCCTTTTTCACCTTCACAATACTTCAATATAATATTTTTAAAGTTTTTTTTGTTAAGGTATAAAGGGGGAACCCAATGTACAATGTGTTTGTCAATTGTCAAGGGTAATGGAATCATTTGTCCATTAAATATTTTAAAAAAATGGAATTATCCACACATTGCTTCATTTAAGATTTCCTAATTTCTAATTGAATATAAGTTGAAACAGTAATACCTCGAACTTACGAAATAGGTGGGATTGAGCCATACCTCGTCGGATTTACATAAGTTGGGGTGAAATAAGTAGTTACAATACAAGCATATAAATTATTGTTCATTGGAACTGGACATTAAAGAGAATAATAATTAATAATCTTACATTATTTATAAGTCTCGATCACTGACCTGTACAAATACCACTGGACAGGCTGTTCCATATGTTTGACAGCAAATTTTTTGTGCCTATTTGAAGCGCCACTCGCGAGCGAGCCAGAGAACTACTTTTGACGTATAATACAAATGGTTGCGAAAGAACGTACAATACTCTGAAGTATTTTTGTATTTTCAATTAATTTCGGGGGGAATTTGCTGGGGACAACCCCAGCAAACATCGAACTAGGTTGTCATCACTAGTTTTAGTACCGCAGACTCTCGCTACATGGCCAACAGCGCGAAAATGGCGAATATCAAACAGGCACAAAAGCATATTGACGCCAGTCCAGTGTAGTATTTTATTTTTATTCTATTCGAAAAACTTACATCTAGTTTATTTACAAGTAGGTATATAATTAAGTACTGATGGATAGTTACAAATTTTAACTTATACTTAGTTATATAAATTAGATTAAAAATTAAAACAAAAGAATTAAATTAAAAAAAATAAAGTCCCCAGGAAAGTAACACTTAAAATATAGAAGAGGTCAGTGGTCTAGATAGACTATGACAGCTGTGAAAACGTAAGTTAAAAAATGACCAAAACAAATGATAGATTGTGATTCTCTATTTTCCCATCAACAATATGCTCATGCTGCGCTCAGATAATAGACAAAATTACGATTTTTCAATATTGCTTAACCCTGGGTCTGTAAGTCGGGGTATTACTGCTTTTGAAAACACGTACATGAAATTGAAAAATGCGACTGGAACCATTGCCATTATCATTTTATAATAGTCTGTTTAATGCTTATTGGAAACTTTGATCTATGTGGAAGTAAGCTGGTGGAATATTTCAGGGAGCATCCATTAGTATTATACCTGTTCAGCAAAGAATCAAATATACATAAAATATTCATCGAACAGACTCGATCAGGCAGTGTCTGTGTGAATGATACGATTATGTTTTACGCCGGTAAGGAGACATGGGTGATGGAATTAGGCAAGATACAGCATAAAATATACCTTTGGGCAACAGAAATAACACGTCTGTTGGATCTTAGACACATCTTTATCCAACGATAGCGAACTAGTTCCTAAGATCATGTCCAGCAAAACCCAAATTACTATTAAATGAGAACCATATTCATTTTGAGCATTGCAAACAAGTATTAATTATTGTTTGTTTATATCGTTTGATATATATTATATTCATACTAGCTGACCCGACTGACGTTTCATAACATCAAGAATTATTTTGCAAAATATGCTGCCTGTTGTTATAATGAAATTGTTTCACAGCAGTACTGTCAAACCGTCAATAAATTCTCGCAGAAAATATGTTCGTACAAAACAAAATTGGAAATAAAAATAATTAGGGGTCCCAAATCAAAATAAAAACTGTCCTATCTCTCAAGTTGGACTAAAGTGCACTCAATGAGGTAATCCCAATTATTATCCCCGTTCATTAGTTTAGGGAGTTCACCGGGAACAAACATCAGGAAAGACTGGATTTATATAGATTAAGATTAAAGTAAATATTGTGCGTCTGTATATTGAAGATATATTCTATGCTGTATTTTTGCTTGGTAGAATGCTTCAAGGTGAAAGGAGGTTAGGAGCTGTTTTATCAAATGTCACTCACACACAGTAACTACGCATATCACGATTTAGAGGTCAATGTCTTAATACCCGTACGCTACGTAGATGCACTTGTAACGGCTAATTGTATAGTATATATATTTATGTTACAGCATTTACTATTAACATATGAAAGAAAATTACAAGCATACAAATAAATAATAAATTATTATAGTTAAAAATTAAAAGTCAAGATCGAAATATTGTATAGCCAATTTGCCGACAGTATCCCGCGTGCTCTGTAAGCTATTTAAGATTTCTGCAGATATTACCTACCTGGACGTAGTTCCTGAAAAACGTTCCGAGCCACAAACATCACATTTTAAGGGATTCGTGTTTAAAGTTTATTTAATATTAGTGTATTCCGTACATGTGGACTACTAAGTCATAATGTCATTTAAAGTGTGACAGGAGGGCTGCCATTTTTTGTCAGTCCGTTAATATGAATTACATGACCAGTTTTATGTTCTTAACTCAATTTCGACATGATTGTGGTTTGGAACGTTTTTCTGGAATTACGTCCGGAACTGGAATACGTGAAGTGGGAAGAAAATAGTTTGCTATGAGATGCTATTATACTACTTAATAAAAAAAAATTATGTACGCCTTTTCCAGATGTCCTCTATTATCTCATATTTAAAAAAAACTCATTAAATGTACGACCTAAAAGTAAAAATTTCAAACTATATTGATATTGTCAATAATTCAAAAATCCATAATTTAGTATAATGAATATGAATAGCAATTGCTAAAACAATTTTGAAAAGGATAACAAATTAATATTATTTATACAACTCTGTCATATTGATGTGTTATCTAGTTTTAGCGAATTTTAATAGAATAAAAACCAAGTTATTTTTTGGAATACGTGGGGCCGTGCCTCATCTATTATATTCCTTATTAATTGCACATACCTGGTGTATCCAATGGTAGGGTCGTTTACCCTATATAGTCGATTGCATTATGTACCTATAAAATATTAATTAATTTTTGGAGTTCTAGATATTTATTTAAAAAAAAAATCTTCAAATCTCCATGATGTTTGTACACTCCCAATGAAATAACATTATCAATTATTTTGTAATCGTAATTTCTATAAAACAAACACAAAATGGGCTATATGCATTGTTCCCTTTAGACTTTTCACTTAAGTAATTATTAGTGTCCAACAATTTTATGCGTGAAAGAAAGAATTTTATGGATTATAATTAAGTATATTTAATTGGAAAAATACGTTTTAATCATTTCTTTTTAAAAATTGGCATTTGACTCTTAATCGTCGATATAGATATGCACGCATACTTCTGGTGGTGGAACGACTCTTCATATTCGGTGGTGGGTTTCACTTAGTGAAAGACGAGATGATTGGTTTTATGTAGTATATAATTTCTGCAGCCTTCTGAAATATATTTCTGTACTTCCACTATCTCGCGACGTAAGCTGTTTAAATTATGCACTAGCACTTGGCTAAAAACTCTTGGTATTCTTAATAAATAAAAATGACTATTGAGCAATGTAAAATAATCATTTATTTAATAATTCATAAAATATTTTATATGCCACCTCCATTTATTATTCTCCGTGGTGAGCCTTAACAAATTCAATTACTTCCAATACTTTTAATAGAAAATGTCTCGTTAATAATATAAGTATTATTTTATTCGCATAGTGTATTTTTATAAACAGCTTACAAATCTTGTTAATACCCGCTCTGTGTTAATATTCTTTAGCTCTCCCCAAAATAAAAATAAAATATTGTCTATTTCTATCTCTAATGGTGGCGGTCTTTGTTTATGGTTGACCATAGAGAGAAACCGCTGGTGCTGTACGTGTTCACGCTCAACGCCAATGTGAGACAGAGTATCACAGATAACACAAGTAGCGGAGGGATGTGCATTAACGATGTTATGATGCAAATGGGAGGTATGAAGTATACGCAACTTCCTTTCCGTTACATTCTATTTAAAATTTCCGAAATCAGTTGGCTCAAGGACGTTATCTTACTGCATTAACTTTGGCTCAGTTTTTATTTATGTAAGATTCATGTATAAAAATAAATTACTTTAACTTATAATTTCATAATTATCAATTTAGTAGTACAGGTGGCGAAGTGTGTGAAATAAACAAACTCACATTAAGATTTATAACATTAGTTATAATTAGGTTGATTCATCGGCATTAAAAGGCATTTATTTTCTCAAAATTGATTCCTTTAGAGTTCTTATTGATGTCATTTCTAATATACTAGAGACTACTACCGCTTCGGATACAAATGGCGCTCTGAGAGATTCTCCGGCGCAAGAAACTCTTCCGGCATTCTTTTTTTGCGCTCTTTTCAATAAAAATATACAATATTGTACAGTCATTTCTATCGCTATAAAATAATCGTAATCTAGTCCCCGGCTGTCCAATCACTTAGATATTCAGCTGTGGAGTAATAGGATTTACGATAGAGCCATTTTTTTATAAAACATTTAAATATATTTCTAGATAATGCCTGAACAGTGGCTGGGACTTTATTATAGAAATGTATACATATACCCTTAAAGCTATTATGTATCTTATGAAGCCTACTAGAATTAGTTACAAGCAATCCCTTATTTCTAGTGTTATAATAATGAAAATCACTATTAAGAGTAAAAAGAGCATTATATCCATCATTAATGTTAATGAAATATTAATGTGAATCTGTGTTACAATAGATAACAATAATTATTCATGTGATTATTCTGTTATAACACCTGTATTAAGAACATGTTAAAAGGCAAAAAATGCATTTATTTTTTTCAAAATTGATTACTTTACAATTCATTTTGATGTCATATCTAATATACTAGATACTACTACCGCTTCAGATACAAATGGCGCTCTGAGACCTCTCTCTTCTCCTCAGAGGCAGCGCAAGAAACTCTCCCAGCATTTTTTTTGGCGCTATTTTAAATAAATTATACTATATTGTACTGTCATTGCTATTGCCATAAAATAATCATATTATTTGTTTATTAAGGAGGCCATAACCCTTTATCACTGAGTTATTTTTCGTAGCCTTTCTCATGTGAGTTTCACCGCCTTGGTGTATGAGAGATTGGTCGTTTTTCTCCTGTTTTTATACCCTTTTTGTTGCTGTATTGCTGATCCAGAGACAAGGGGGCAATTGGTTATTCTGATTAGGTCATCGGCGACGTCTTTACCTCCTGAAATACTGTAACCTTTTATCCTTATCATCTGACGGAGGAATATATTTTGATATATATGTCATTATACAGTAATTTGCAAGATAAAGGCATAAAGGCATTTATTTTCTCAAAATTGATTCCTTTAGAATTCTTTTTGATGTCATTTCTTATGCTACTAGATACTACTACCGCTTCGGAAACAAATGGCGCTCTGAGAGAGGAGAAGCGGCGCAAGAAACTCTCCCAGCATTCTTTTTTATGCGCTCTTTTCAATAAAAATATACAATATTGTACAGTCGCTATAAAATAATCACAATCTAGTCCCAGGCTGTCCGATAATAACTGCAATTGAGAATAATATTACAATGTAATATATTTTTTCTCTCCTCAAGACATCATTGTCTAATATGCAAAATTCGTGATTATTTTTGTAAGCAAACGATTTCGTACGATTTTGAAGATGATTTAAAAATGTAAATGTAGTGTTAATTACTGAAATAATTATGGTTTTAAGCAAACCATATTGCTTTGACAGTAGATATTTATTATTAGCTTTATATTCAAAAGAATACGTGAGTAATATATATTTATTGCTGTTACCATTTTAGACGCACGATACATGTAATTTTTCACACTGTAGGTAGTACTAAAAACTCCTTGCTGTAGTGGTAGCCTAATTTAGCAAAAAAATTTTTTTTTTAATTTTTACGTAGTGATTCATTCCTCGGCCTATTTTTGTATTGTCTATTTAGGAGATAAGTTATAAATAAAAGTATAAAAAAATATAATATCCAAGCAAAAAAGCGGCGCTACTCAACAGTGGTTCTTTAACTCAAAGGTGGTGGAATTGGCCCGTTATAATATATTTCTATAATTACCTCAATGCAATTTAAATTAGTAATTAAAAAGTATCAAATTGTTATGCATTATTTTCTAAGGATTTTTTTGTTTTGGATTTGGACTTTGTTTTTTTATGGTGGGTATGGGGCAGTAAATGCAAGTATTTTTGCCATTGTAAGACCTCGCTTCTTGAGCCGATGTTTATAACAATATTCTAGTTCTATAATAATTATCTCTAAGTACTTCTATAGTCTAGCGCTCAAATTAATAATAATAACATCTTTTTGCTTTTTAATAATATCTATTCAATACAATGTGGACTGTATTCAAATATGGACCTTGTTGAAACGTGTTAAAACTCATATTCCAGTTGATACGTTGCCATTCGGCGGCGTGGGCCACAGTGGCATGGGCGCCTACCATGGTAAGACCACGTTTGACACGTTCGTGCACAAGAAGAGTTGCCTGGTGAAGAACTTCGCTGCTATTGGAGAGAAACTTGCATCGTAAGTTTCTTATATATACTTCTTAAGGCGAGTTAGGAAAAAAAAATTGTGACAATAAGGAATGAGACGAGCAGGATGTTCAGCAAGTGGTGATTCCAATGCAGTGCCGCTCAGGATTCTTGAACAACCCAAAAATTCTGAGCGGCACCATAACCAGTCTCATTTGCCCATTAATTTCACTAGCAGACAGAAACACAATAATGCTTACACAATACTGCTTCACGGCAGAAAAAGGTGCCGTTATATTACAGGTACCACACCTATCATTTAGCCGGTATCATGTGTAAAGGAGCCTCCCACTGGTAAATGCCCTAAGCCGCCTCTTACGACACCCTTGGGCCTGGGGCTTTCCTATTGTAAGTATTACACAGATTAAATTTGGAAACAAAATTTATGAACAATGTGGTACTCGAACCCGCGACCTCACGCTCTTACCACTGAGCCAAGCGTTCGAGTGACGTATCGTTGATAAATCTTATTCAACTCTCATTTCATTCATTCAAATATCAGTTCATAAATATTGTTTTGAAATTTAATTTGTGTAATTAATCCCAGAAGTGAGGGTTATCACTTTAAAATAAAATAAATTATTGTATGTTTGCCCCGGGGAAACACAGGGCAAAAATTAGAGTGATTTTTTCATCGTGTCATTGCATTTAATTATAATTATTATACAAGAGCGACATCTCACGTCAATTTCCTAAAATACAAATCTTGGGGTTGAGCAGGTTATCAACTGTAATGTAGATCCTGTAGATGAAGCCACAACCTGAGACTTGAACAAAGCATACAAGATTTTATGACGATACGTCACTCCAACGGTTAGCTCAGTTGGTTAGAGCACTGGCACGGAACGCCAGAGATCGTGGGTTCGAGTCCCGCATCGTTCATAAAATTTTGTTTTTCAAATTTTATTTGTGAATTTTAATTATTATTAATATTTTCCGTCCGTCGATAAATCCGTCTCTAGTATAGTGTAAAGTGCAATCTATGTAGACAATGTTAAAACATAGTTACTATGTTAATCAAGATATCAGAATACTACATAGCATTGTATTCAAATTAGTTTGAACGTCTGTACAAGCATCATTAAATCATTTATATTGTTTTTGTGGTAATTCAGTTTGACAATAAGTTGTTTATGTCTTGCTACGCCAAATAGATATAATTTCTATAATATGGCTACAAATTTACAGCTTCGCAGTATGAGTATGGATTTTGTAGAATAAAAATGCTTTTAGACTATTCTAAGTTAATGCTATCCTATGGGCCTTTCATTTCCACTACTATTATTTACTTTTTTATGGAAAAGGTGGACAAACGAGCGTACGGGTCACTTGGTGTTAAGTGATCAGCCGATTTTTAAAGGTACCCATGTCGTATCGGCCCGGAAACACCGCACAAGTAAGCTCATTCCACAGCTTTGTTGTACGTGGAAGAAAGTTCCTTGAAAACCGCACTGTGGAGGAAAGGTACGCACCCAGATGGTGGGGATGATGTGCTAATTTGTGGCGTGAAGGTGGAATTCGGTTAGGTACTATATTTTTATTTGAACTTTTGACTTCTGAATTTTGGATATTTTTGAAACCCTACTTAGGTATACCAGTGAGAGGCTCCTTTGCACAGGATACCGGCTAGATTATGGGACCTATTTCTGCCGTGAAGCAGTAATGTATAAACATAACTGTGTTTCAGTCTGAATCTGCGTAGCTAGTGAAATTACTGGGCAAATGAGACTTAACATGTTACGTCTCAAGGCGACGGGTGCAATTGTAGTGCCGCTCAAAATTTTTGGGTTTTTCAAGAATCCAGAACGGCACTGCATTATAGTGGGCAGGGCGTATCCCTTATTATAAAAAAAAGACACTACCGACTGGTAGTAGGTACTATAGTACCATATTGATAGGATTTTCAATTAGTTATTTTGTTACTAACTTTTTTTACATAACACAATAAAATTCTACAGTGGCCGTTACCCACCCTATTCGGATGCTAAGCTGAACTTCATCTCCACCCTGATGAAGAAGAGGAACGGACCGTCGTTGAAGTATCTGCCGTACGTGATAACCTTCGCTCTGGGCGCCGGCATAGCGTATGGAATCGCCGTATGGCAGAAGGTAAAGAAGTAACTTGTTCCTGCAGTAAATTATAAAACAACCAATAACAGACAACTACTTTCAGTTTCGACCAATCCCCTTGCGTCCTTGAATATTCCGCAGTTTATTGACCAATTGGGGCGCTCCTTCGACTTCGTTGCAATAAAAATCTAAAACGAACAGAATACTCACATTTTCTGACGCGTTTCAAATTCACATGAAGCTGATTTTTTTACAATTGCAAAATTTATCTCTTATAAAAAACGTATTGTTTTGATGAACTGTTATTTTAACTATCTTACAACATGGAACATAATGCACAAGTGTTTAAGTATTAATTAATTACGTAGATGTCTGGTATTTCCATTGCAACGTCAGTTAATTGTTAATAATTTGACGGTATTATCACTTTGACCTAAAGTAATAAATATTCATATAGCGAAATACTGTGTAGTTATTACGATATTTTCTTAGGCTCGTGAATTCGTCGTGTTAGACCATGTTTTTCGATATATTCGAATAAACTTTCTAAATTATTTTAATGCTTACAGCTACAATCGGTATTCGTTACTAAATTAAATTTCATTGATCGACTATCGTACTTAACCTTTGCTTAGACTTATCTAGAGAGTTAAAGCAAAGTCCGTATTTATAAACATCACTTTGAGTGCGAGCTAAACTTAAACTTATTCACCCTTATTCATAATGGTCCGCTAACTTTAAGCAGCCGCTAAGGAGTGTTTTTTCTCATTCTGACTTAGGTCAATAGAAGAAGACAGAGTGAAAATTAGCAATGCTTTAAGTTAGCAGACTATTGTGAATAAGGGGGTAAGTCCACACTAATGACGACTTAGGAAAATCTCAGACTATAAGCCGAACAAAAAGGACGGTATTGTAGACGCTAGACAAAACAGTCTTTTACAAGTTTACGTAAGATGGAACGACCGAATCGTCTTTAAGGGCTCGTTGCGACTATCGTACTTAATCTTTGCTCAGACTTATCTAAAGAGTTAAGTCGAATCCCTTATTTATAAACATCGCTTTGAGTGCGATCTAAACTTAAGCTTAAGTCCACCATAACGACGACTTATGAAAATCTCAGACTATAAGCCGAACAAAAAGGAGATCAAACAATGTCTTGCGTCATCAAAAATTACTGTTGATGGACGTATTCTAAAATTCCCGTATTCACTGTATGCTGTCACGCATCTAAAAAATAGTAGTTAAATACGCTTTTATAGAAAATTTAATTAAAAAATGAAAAATATATAATAGTTTTAAAAAACAAAAACAAGGCCTTTGGCTCGGTCCCCAGCCTTAACAAGTCCGCATTTCGCATAAGTAATTCATCGATTTCCACTTATTTCAATAAAATTTATAATCAAATAAGTTTTGGACACTTAAAATGAAATTTTTCTATTGTAAATGAATGAATGAGTGTATAATGAATGAAATGTGCGCTTGACCTTTATATTGGGCAGTCTTAGCTTAAGATCACCATAATGTCAGCTGTTAAATGACAATAAATACCAAATCTAAGATCGCACTCAGCTAAGTTTTATGTAAGTTAAGTCTGAAGTCTCAGCCTGAGATCTATTGATCGAATTTAGACTTTGGTCAGACTTTACTGACGTAAAACTTTACTGAGTGCGATAAAATGCGAACTTAAGTGTTGTGTTCGGCTGTCTTAGCATAACCTTAGTATAATTTCAGCCACTGACCTGTATAAATACCACTGGACAGGCTGTTCCATATGTTTGACAGCAAATTTTTGAAGCGCCACTCGCGAGCGTCCAGAGAACTAATTATGACGTATAATACAAATGGCTGCGAGAGAATCGTACAATACTCTGAAATATTTTTGCATTTTGAATTAATTTCGTTCGTTTTCCACTTTAAATATTTATACTTCAGGAATCAACGTAATAAAGTACTCAATTATTTTTTTGTAAATAGATTTCCTATTAATGTCTGTTTAGATGAGGTCATCATCACTAGTTTTAGTTTCGCGGAGTCTCGCTACATGGCGAACAGTGCCAAAATTGTGAATATCAAACAGACACAAAAGTACTTTGACAGCCGCCAGTCCAGTGGTATATATATAGTAGAGGTCAGTGATTTCAGCTGTCAAATGACTATCAAAACGAAATAAAAGATTATGCTAAGGTTACACTCAGGTATAGTTTACGTGAGCTAAGTCTGAGGAAAGTCTAAGTACGCTCTGTAGATCTTACCTTAGTCTGGTGAGTGAAAACAGTAATAACACGCCATCTCGCGCTCAGTTATAACACGATTAGGACTGATTATTGTAGCTGCTTGTAATGCCGATATATTTATTAGTGATGGGTCGTCGACGTATTTAGTGTGAACGAAACTAGGTCGTTCATTTTCTTTCGTCGACTAGTCGATGGACTAGTTCAAATCGTGAACTGTAGTTCACCTTCCACGGTATTGTAGACGCTAGACAAGACAGTCTTTTACAAGTTTACGTAAGACGGAACGACCGAATGAACTGTATGGACTCGTCGCGACCGCCATGGTTTAGAATAGTGTAATTCGTAATAATGAAATTTATTTATTAATTAATAAAAGCATCATTACTAAAATACAAAATCTTATTTTGGCGTATTTAAAAGATCAACTGATTTTTGTACATGATTAGTACCTAGCGGATAATTTACATTCTGTTTTACGGCCGTTCCCAATATATAGTATATTATATTTATTATAGTATATTATATTCCCAATATACTATCTACAGATAGAGATAAATTACTACCTTCTACTGTCAGTAATTAGCTGTCAATAATCTGAAGCTGTCTAATATACCCGATAAGTCATTCTTATCGCCTTATATTGGGACGCGTGAATTGCAATTTCTATGCAAACTTTATATCCTTGGTAAACTATTCGTCGTCCCATTGACAGACAGCGTGCACGGATAAGGTGACTTACCGTCGATAACTTTATTGGGACAGAAAAGTCAACGATATTTAAGATTTTTATCTCAAGTAAGAGATAGACTGAATATTGGGAACGGCTGTTAGACAGCCGACAAATAAACTCCTTTTTTACGTCTTGTCATAGTCTATGGATTGAACTAGTCCATTTGAAATACGCATCGTCGACTGGTTGATTGAACTGGTCCGTTCATTCAACGCCCATCGCTAATATTTATTGATATATACGACGGGGGTTATAAGGCGTAAGTTGTAATATCAACTATGTAAAAATCTTTCCAAAATTGTCCATATAATTCATGCCATTCTCAGCTAATTTTCATTCTCAGTTAAGTGCAACTAAATGATATATACAATGATATGGAACAGCAATCGCACAAATAATCGATATTCTGATTAACTAAATATTTTATATTGAAGCATATTGTGTTGTCTTAACGAGAAGAATAATATAAAATACCTATAACATTAATATTCTACCAAAACTTTATTTTGTTAAAGTAGGTAAATACAGAAATTTCATTATAATACTATTATTTGTAATATGATAAGATTTAATGACAGTATTTCTATTAAAAAATTTCACTTAATAATATTTGTTTTATTGCTTAGAGTAGCTTTGTCCCAACATTTTACCCGCGCTTAAATCTATACTGCAAGATATCTATTACCTTCAAGTTTACTCAATGCCGAGATATTATATTCTAGAAAATTCTCTTATATCAATATTAGTCACAGAGCAAACAAGCTTTTATACACAGTCATAGATTACCTTCTCTGTAGCGTAGGTATATTTCTACATTATAGTGAATCATAGACAATAGATTTTCTGACAGCTGTCAAATTACTTTAACAGTATAACCTCTTGGTAGGGTATTGTAGATTACATACGCGCGAAAGGCGCGCTTATTTAAAAATTCATTGGTTTATTAGTCTACAGCACAGAGAGTACCTTTGTATAAACTAGGACTGAAGGTTCATATTGAAATAGAAATTGGAATGAAAGTTTGAAAAGGAAATAATCTTATAGTTAATTATTATTTAGTTAATAAATGCTCTGAAATGGTGATTCTTATTTTAAACGGCAAAATTGTGTGACATGTTATGCTTATATTTCAAAATTCTACCTTTTGATGAAGAATTTTTATTATTATTAACGTGTGAATTTATATTAACCACTTCTAAATTAAATAATCAACAGAAATTACTTAAAGAATATCACATGCGCATGATGTGATACTTTATTACCTTTCAAAATTTATTACTTATCTAAAGTACAAAAAATATTTTATTATAAATTAAAAAATAAAATATTTGTAACATCTATGAAATATCAGTTTTCAAGAGGATAAAAAGGGTGGGACGGAATTCGTTAAATAAAAGTACCAAGTGCTTAGTTTGCTGAAACTCTCTAAGAAAATAGCGATTGACTCGATTGTATAAAACATGCAGTCATTGATATATTGACAGATTATTGATAGATCTTGTAAAAACGGAGATAGCCGAAATCCACTACGTTTTAAGCAACTGTTCGCTTTTAAACTTAGCCGGGTTCTATTTCGTCGCCAATCGCCATGCTGTATTTACTACAGTTTCAAACTTATGTCAAATCACGCCACGTTTCATGCTAAACTAAATTTCAATATTTACTTAGGCAGCCCCGCCTCTTATTACGTAGTATTTACATCCTCTTTGGATATGCTTAATTCGCGAATAATCGATTTAAAAGAATCGTTTTGATTAAATAAAAAGAGGCTGGCTAACGAAAGTTGACATTTACTTCCAAACTGTACCTACATGGCAAATTTAAATAATGCAATGTCAAGAACAATTTGTCAAACAATATAGTGATTGTCTTAGATCACTTATTCGTTAAAATAGACAGTGACAGCTGTAAAAACGGCGAAAAAAATGAGGTTGGCAGATAATCTCTATTTTGAGCCATGCACGCTAACACAAAACAGACATATCGCGAGTGTAAGACGGAGATTGTCACGCACACTAAAGTAATAAACATGGCCTGTTTTCATCGATTTTCTAACAGCAAAAGGCTCTATCTAGACGTAAAATTATGCAAGGTGATTGACTGGTTGCTATTTTTTTTAAATATGAACAAATCCGTTAAAAATGAAGCACTAATTGTTTTGTTTTGTATGAATGGGAAGATCAACAGAAAGAAAAGTAGCTTATATACTATTCACTTTATGAGTTATGTGAATTAATATGTATTTATGGAGATTTTTTAATTCTTCTGGCTATGCTAAACTATCTTATACATTTATTATATTGGTACTGGTTACAGATTAATAACTACAGAATTCCACACAAATATATGTCGGAGAATTATAATATAAAAGTAATATGGCCTGTATGATTATATTCTACTCTGTGTATTGGGCTGAACTGATGGCGAACGTCATCTTTCAAAGTGTGTTTGAAGTTGTCACTGTGTACGTCACTGTCGGTGACGTGATTGAAGTTAGTTATTATTGTCCATCAGTAGAGCGCTCATTGAGAAGTCGCAGTCGTCTTCATGCTAGCGCCCGCGCCGGTTGTGCGCACTGATCGACTTAAAACAACATGGAGGATACCAACACCGCGACGCCCGCTTTTAAATCCAAATAAATCTGCGAGATATATACACTTATAATATATAATTAATTATCAAGGATAAAAAAGGTTATTACAATTTTCTCATAGGTACTAGTTTTATTATTGCTACACTTAAAAGTTTGTCGCCTTTTTCCAATGCCAACTTTCGCTGGCCCCACTTTTCCAGTGTTCTATTTTATTTATGTTATAATTATTATTAGTCATTATTTTTTTTATGTTCGCGTCAGTGTAATTCACTTGATAATAGGTTAAATGATAAAATATTCTGTAACAGCTAAAGGCCCTAAATTCCAACATTATTAGCTCCTAAACCGTCAATGGATTTATACTGGCTTTATAGTTTAGTTATGTAAGTGGCAAGACAGATGAAGGCAAAGGCAACAAAGCAGCTGTCTCTTTAGCAAGAGAAGGTATAGAAAGATGAGAAGATTGGACCTGGCCTGCTTTGCGGAGTGTTGATATGGATCAATTTTGGAGCTAACTTTTATATATTGGGCCAGGGACGAACGAATTAGGCAAGCAAACAGCACTAGGAGAGGACCTGTGCTTATGAATTTTAAAAACACGTCTTAAAGGCTTTAATTTAAAAACTTTTACACAAAGACGAGCTAAGAGTGGTAAGCAGAGCACTAGTAACTGCAGTCTAAATAAACATTTAGATAACACGTGGCTCATTGAGTCCGTCAGATGTAGATTCCGTCGTGGAAAGTATTAAACACCTCATGACAAGGAGCCAGCATCTAGGAGAACATGAACCCCAAACGGAAATTACTTAAAACTCCTCTTCCAGATGTAATAAGCTTCGTTGAGGTCTTGGGTGACACTGTACCATAGATGATTAATTTTGACCCACTTTAAAAAGTCGAGGATATCGTAATAAGATAAAATTATATTGATTTCGATGTGAGTGAGATGTTTGTGTCAGATTTAGCTTAAGATGACAGCAGCGCCACTAGGGTTTTGGATACAAATTACTTACGGTTTACCAGATCGTAACTTAACATTGTTGCGTAGCAAACACTGTAGATAATTTAAATAATGGTGAAGAAGAGACCGAGGGAAGTTGAAACAATTTTTACATCTGGTTTCATACACCAAATACTACGGACAGAAATTGAATGATATTACTACCAATCGATAGGTCCTTACACTTGCGAATGACTCACATAAAGAAGACGTAAGCGTTAAATATTGTGGTGAAAAAATCAACTTAACCGTAACAAGTTATCTTGTTATAACTCCCTTGTCCCCTGTCCTAACTCCCTAACTATCTTGTTATAATACCGAGTAAGATGAAACAGGGGTCGATAAGAGTTGAAATATATGATTTTTGAGAAGTTTTAAGGGCTGTAAAATAAATGTGATCATATATTTAAGGGGTATTTATTAAAATTAAACTTTTCACGTACAAAACAAACGTTGTTCAGGTTGCAAATCGAAGCGGCGCCACTAAGACTTTTCTATCGCACAGTTACTTCTTCTGCTGCGAGATCATATGAGCGAAATATATATTTCGCGACTCGCCTGATACCTCTGTCAGTCTTTCTTTTTGAATCAGTAGGTATTCTAAAACAAATTAAATGAACAATTTTTTTGTGTCCGTTACTTTATTGAAAAGAAGGACAGTTGAAACAGCCAGTTGCAAATCTACTAAGTAACAAAAAACCTCCCAATTGACATATTATGCTGACGTTTCAATTCAACATTTCCAACTCACTAACGGTTTTAAGTCCCAGAAATCGGTACTGTTCAAATCACCTTTGTCTCAAATTCCCTCGATCGCCTCTACCTGCATAAGAGAATGCAACAGACTGATGATCAATTATTTATGGCATTTTAGATTTTATAAATTTCTGTCTTAGATTAAGTATCCAACTATTAGACGCTTGTGTGCGTGGCTTCTTGACACTCAATGACATCTTTCAAATTTTGTAACATACGCTTCATGTTTTTTTTACATTGAAATTAATAAAATACAAAATACTTACTGATGATAGATATGTGATCCCAGTTAATATTTTATTTCTTGTAGTATTCTTTTTACAAAGTCTTTCTACGCAACCCGGCATTTTAGCAAAGTTTAACAGAGCATGTGGCACGTCAACGTCACACATTGTTCGATATTGGCTCGAGAACACCCACTTGGGCGTAGTGTTAGTTGCGACTACGCACCAACGAGACTAATCCTTTATCTAAGATTTCTGTATACGATGTTAAAGGAGCTGTAAAGAAATAAACGCGTGTTTATAATTAAGAGTTTTACCTGCTTAAATAATTATGAACCCTCTTAGCTTTGTTGATGAGGTTATGTTAATTTTGCTCTCTACTCAAGATGTATATCCAGTATAATTTTCATGGGATATTATCACTGGTACTTATCCAATGAAGTCTATCAAACCATCGTCCACTTTTGTTCCTGTACTCCTGTCTTTACCAATCCAGATTTTGCAAGCGGTCGGTGTATCATAATTAGGGATGATAGTAATAAGGTATAGATTTAATATTCTATTTTTTCTTTCAGATGGCGTCTGAGGGCAACTGAAGACCTCAATAATTTGTTTTGCAGAGATGTTTAAATTCTACCAACGTTTTAATATATTTCTATTGTTATGTTATGTAAAATTTTGTAAATGGGTTTGATTATATTAAATCGACCGTTCTTTGTTTATTCATCGTTTTGACTGAGCTTTTTTTATATGTATATGAATTATTTTAATATTTTACTATAATTTTTACTCACAAATTCAAATATATTTCATTAAATAAACTATATTAATAATATTTCAATTCTTAAAATAAAATGATATATATTATAATATATAATAAGCATTTTAATATATATATACCTACATATTCAAAGAAAGAAAAAGTAACCCAAATAACGTAGGTACTATATAGTCTATATTAAAAATAAAATATATTTATTACTATTTAGTTCTAGGATTGTACTTTTCTTTTGTCTGGAATCTGACATAATTTTATTTACGTAAATTTAAAATTTGCAGGATATTAATAATTGATACCTAAGATAAAATATATAGAAATTTTCTTATTATCCTATAAACCCTACTTCTTAGCCAATAGGAATGTAGCAATAATATACAGTAAATATATACCTAACATGTTTTTATTCTGTTTTTACTGGAGATTTCTTTACCTAGTGTTTAATCATTTACTATAATTTTTTATTTTAATAAAACTTAATTATTTAATTCGCTGTATTTTTCTATTTTGTAAGTTGCTGCATTTTTAAGAAAACCAGAATATTTTTATGTCATATCGTAATAACAAATTAAGTGTTTGATTGTCCAAAAATCATTATGAATTTTTATTTTTCTTAATAAAAATGGGAACATTTTATTTTGTGTTTTATTGCACTTCAAGTCAAATAAATTTAGTTTACCTTGTTATTCAGTGTAAGTATTTTTATATATTTTAACATTAATATTACGCCTAACGTATAAACTTTTAACATTATTGAGCCCTGTGTTCATATAATGATAAGGTAAAATACGATCTTCTATATCACATATCATCGGTGCTATATGAGTCAGGGTCTACAATCTTAGCACTTTATGTACGAGTACAAAATGTGAAGTAGAAGAACTACTCTACAACAACCTTTAATTTCATACGTTTCAATTTGAGAGTATTTGTTCCATGTTGTTCGAAACACAAAACATAGATGTCGCTTTACATACTTCTTATTTATATCTATATGACATTACAGACCATGCTCAAGTTTTCATGATTTGTGGATTGATAAAAAAATTTAAGTACCTTACCTATAGCTCCTACTATCTACAGCTTTTCAGCATCGGCACCAAAGGGCCTTAATTGTAAAAACAAAAAAAAAGAAATAAGAAATGCCGGAATAATAATTAGTGGCCGTGGTCAAGGAGCAAATAATAGAAATGTAATAAAATTTTTTTAGAAGAATCAAGCCCTCATTATTTGCGGCAAGGTGAAGAAGTAATTGAAAATATTATTATTAACGATAAAGAAATTGTTCCACTGTATTTATCCACCTCTTAAATTACTACTGTTAGTTAACTGTTTCTCTATCTAAGTTTAAAACTTTGACTGTCGACAAAATTCTAATTAAGTTGTACAAAACTTGTCTTGTCTGGGTCTTGTCAACTGTCAACAGTGGAACTTGTGCTTAGAGTTTTTTAATTATTTTTTAGTGTCTAACTTGAACTAAATTGCAGACTTTGTGATCTATTTGTAGTATATAGTGTTGTGAATCTTTGGAAATGTTATATTGTGAATGTTTATTTAAAATAAAAAACTTTGATTAAACTAGCAAACAAACACATAGTGAAACAAAAAAATTTTCATATACCCTCATATTTTTCTCGAAAAATCATAAAAAAATGGCATCTTATTATAAATGCAATGTTCAAATTAAATAATATGATGAGAAAAACCCTACAATCCAGTGTAAAGGTTGCGGCAAATGCAGTGAGTTGTCTGCGACAGAGCTGCGGGTGTTTTGTTTACAAAACCCCAAACTTTCGTACTTGTGTGCGGATTGCCAAGAGGGCTTAAAACAAGTGCCTACTCTGCGTAAACTTGTATCGGAGTTAAAGGAGCAAGTGATGGAATTAAAAGAAAATCAGTCGTCTTCTTTAAATATTGATGCAATCATTCAGGAAATGGTTGAGCGTGAGAACCGAAGCTGCAATGTGATAATGTTTGGTATCAAGGAAGCGAGCTCAGGTGGTAAAGAGGAAGCTAAAAATCATGACAAATCTGGAGTTTTGGAAGCGCTCGCTCAAGTCCCACTCCAATCCTTGGAGCTCATAACAACCATTCGTCTTGGGAAGCGCCACTGCTATCAAACTCAGGCCAATCAAAGTTATACTCCGCAACAAACACAATGCTGTTAATATCTTGAAGAATAAAAATAATTTGCCTCCATCAACCTCTGTTAAATCAGACATGACACCTTATCAAAGGGATCAGTTAAAAAAACTGAGATTAGAGCTTGCAGAAAGAACTAATAGTGGGGAAAAGATCTCACAATTAAATACATTAACAAACAACCCAAAATTATAAAAAGTACAAAAAACTACTAAACTCTCCAATAACACACGTCAAAATTTTATATACAAACCTGGCATCATTAACGGCTTAATTTGATATTTTTTCATTGGAAATCAAAACTTTGAATCCAACAATTAAACTAGTAACCGAAACACACCTGCACACTGGGATAAGTGACAGCTTAATAAATCTGCCTTACTACACGCTCTTTCGTCTAGATAGGAAAAATAAAAAAGGTGGTGGAGTAGCAACTTATACTCTCCTTACACTAAATAATCATCCCTTGATTGCTAAGCCCAATATAATATTGCATGAGGATTCAGTGGAAGCATTATGGCTTGATATTCAGTACCAAAATTCTAACCTCTTACTAGCTTGTGTATACAGATCCACTCACTACAACATGGAAAATTTTGATGAATGTCTTTTCAACAATATTAAAAAAAGCTGAAAATTCAAACTCAAACCTGTTGATAATTGGTGATTTTAACTTGCCAGACATAAAGTGGCCAATTGAAAAAACCTCAGGCTATAATAAATTACACGAAAATTTTATTGATCTTATAATTGATAATAATCTTTCGCAAATGGTAAATTAAAATACCAGAAAACGGAACAAGCAAGAAGCTCTTCTGGATCTTATTATTTGCAATGATGAGTCCCTCATTAGTGAAATCAATTATCATCCCCCAATAGGAAAAAGTGATCATGTGATTCTGTTGGCTGAGATACAACTGGTGGGTCAAGTTATAAAAGAATCCACGTCCTATAAACGAGCTTTCAAATATGGTGATTATGATGCAATTAATAAATACTTGCTCACATCTGATATTCCAGAAAATGACTCTATAGATAATACATGGAGAATGTTCAAAGAAAATATCTCTATGACTATTGATAAGTTTATACCAAAAATAAAAAGTCGCAAGGGTTACAGTAAAACCAAACCATGGATTACTAAGGAGATATGTAAATTAACGGACAGGAAAAAGAAGCAATGGAATATATATTGACTTGACCGAGATAATGAATCTTATAAAAATATCGTGCCATAAGTAATAAAATAGTACAGTTAACACGACAAAATAGTATCAATTTTGAATCAAACATTGCTGATAGTGGAGAAAACGCCTTTGCATATGTCAGAAAACAAATATCAACAAGAGTTGACATACCGCCAGCTCTTATGAATCCAAAAACATTTAAACTCACAACAAAGTCAGTAGAGTAGCTGAAATATTTGCTAATCAATTTGAAAACGCATATGTGTATTGAGCCACCTGGGAAATTACCAGATGTGAACATAGAGAGAGTACAGGCATCATTAGAAAACATTGTATTTACACCAGAGAAAGTTCAAAGACAAAGTCAAAAAAATCTTTATTCACTGTAAAACTTTATAAGTTATTTAGTGCAAGTCACGATGAAGTACAAAAGTTACAATAGCATTCAAATGAGTATAACAATATTCATTAACAAAATTTAGAACATTAATTCCAACTATCTTTATCATTCAAATAATCTTTCACGCTATAATAGGCCTTAGATGTTAATTTATTTTTTACGATACATTTAAATTTTTTAATAGGTAACATTTTAATTTCATTTAGGAGTTTATTATAAAATACAACACAATCCACTTTAAAAGATTTAGCAATTTTACGTTCTAAAGGCTATGAAAACTTTAGATGAATCGACAGCTAAGTAGTGGTCCGGATATTATTCCTGCTATTATGCTCCAACAATGCAGCGCCATCATTAACCAAGTAACCTTAATAATGAATCTGTCTTTTGCAACGTGAAGACTCCCAACAGATTGGAAAGAAGCAGTGGTTACGCCTATTTTCAAAAAAGGCAATAAGTTAAATGATGAAAACTAAAGACCAATCAGCTTGACGAGCATATTATGTAAAGCTATGGAGAAAATCATAGTTGACAGCTTAAGAGAATTCATAACAAGAGAAAACATAATTATTCGAGAACAACATGGTTTTACACAGAAGCGATCAACTGTCACTAACCTTCTCAGCTGTCTTAGACAGTGGATATTAAATTGGGAAAACATCAACCAAGTGATATTATCTATCTGGATTAGGAGAAAGCGTTTGACAGAGTTCCAATTAGTCGGCTACTTCATAAATTAGAACACCTTGGCATACGTGGTAAACTGCTAGTCTGGATTAGTGACTTCCTACATGATCGAAAATTTCGCGTGAGGGTTGGGAATGAAATGTCAAGTAATCGTCCTGTTCGCAGCGGTGTACCACAAGGCTCCGTACTGGGACCAATATTATTTACATTATTCTTAACTGACTTGCAAAATGTTATAAGTCTCCCATTCTCATTATTCGCGGATGACACCAAGTTCTTTGGGAACCCTATACATCAACAGGGTGAAATACAACAAAATTTAAAGGCTATTGAACACTGGACAAAGGAATGGTTACTTTCACTGAATGTCAACAAAACCAATGTTCTATATATTGGAAAAAATAATCCCCGAGTATCATATTGGTAAGACAATAAGCAACTAAAAGCGGTTGATACACAAAATGACCTAGGAGTGATCTTAAGCAATGATCTCAAATGGGAAGCACACATTGTGGCTACTGTGAAGAAAGCCAACTCAATCCTGTACCTAATCAGAAAAGCATTCTTCAACATCACCAAGAAAACATTTTTTAAGAATCTATAAAACTTATATCAGACTATTACTGGAGTACCCATTTCAGGTCTGGAATCCATATTTTGTTAAGGATATAGAATTGTTGGAATGGGTACAGAGGCGAGCCACTAAGTTGCCTAGGGAACTGAAAAATCTTACATATGAACAAAGACTTACACAGCTTGGACTTAGCACCCTCAAAAACAGGCGAGAAAGAGGCGATCTAATTGAAACATACAAAATACTAAAATAATTATTATAATGTCCCAAATTTTGAGAGCATGTTTGAGAATAGCAATTTGAGAATATCAATTAGCATCATCAAATCCATTAAAACACTTTCTGACCAACAGAGTTGTTCATATATGGAATAAATTGCCCAAGGATGTGGATAAATCAAAATCTGTTAATCAGTTTAAGAATAGACTGGACAAACATTTGGATAGATATGGCAAATGATATAGACGCATCAGCGAAAGCTGCTTAGTCTATTATAAATAATAATAACAATTAGATCTAGTAGTTTTAATAATCTCAATTATTCCACTTAAGTAACAAGTAATAAATGATATCATTGTAATTTATGTTTTTATCATAGGAAGAGAAATGAGTTGACTGTTGCCAATTTATGATTTACTCATATTTTTGTTTTCACATGAGATTTTCATCATCATTATTCATCCAAGCAAGGTGAAACTAGAAAACAAGTACATTTTATCACTAAAAGTACTATATGCTAGAAAATGCATTAGCAGATTAGCATAACCCGTCACCTGCTAAGCTGCCACAAAGCGCCATGACGCACATGCCCGTCTTAAGCCGCCGCGCGTTACCGACGCCAATTTCAACGGGCAAGTGTTACAATAAAATTTATTGGTTTTGAAGTGTTTCGGCTTGTTTATAAAAACGAACGTCAATGCTTTTGTTATTTAACAAACTAGTGCTTTGTTAGATTACATAAACAATAGATACTGCGTAATTTAAACAAATTTCGTTTAAAGTAGGGCTGTCATGCATTTTTTATTTTATTTTTTGCATTTGCTTTTTGACGGCGTGTCTTATTTACACAGATAAAGTTTGAAAATTAAATATTCTTACTTTTATAATCTGTTAAATTACCTTCCTAGTGGTATATCGTGTAGCTTGTCTTACTCTGTGTATATTTAACGAAAAAATATCTACTACCGTTGTGTGCCAAGCAGACGTACGACGTCTGGTTTGGCACTCAACGGTACTTTGATAGCAGACGTCGGACGTCTGATAAAGCTATATTTTTACTTTTAAAATTTAATATAAACCAAAATGTTTTCAAACTCAAAATACAGGTGGCGCTTTAACGCGATTGGCAACATTAGGGATTCAGTTATAGGTGAATACATACTATCAACACGCGATCCGACACGGTGTGGTGACACCTAACGTGTGCCGTGCACATACACAACACCCCACCCGAAGCTGCAATCTACATTAGCATTGCCAGTATCATGTGAAAGACGAAAGTGTAGCGACGACGTAGCCATGGATTTACTATTACATGACGAGCTAAATGAAGATTTCGAGGAAGATTTATTGCAGATTTTGGGTTTAGATATAATAAGAAAAACTTGAATAAAAAAACATATTAGACGAAGAAGATACTGGATTCATGAAATAAATGTATTCCATTTTCCTGTTGAACGCTTTCGTGGGCGATCGACAACTTGTCGCACTTGTTCCACAATAGGTTATAAATGAAATGTTCCCGTATGAGTGAAAAAAGCCCGGCTAAATATGGGGTTTTTTATTATTATCAAATAAACTATGCTATTAAAAGCGAGCATTGGTTTTATTTTTCCTTTAAATTTTAAGTATAGGTAAACTTCTATTGACCATAATTAAAACAAAAACTATTAACCATAAAAATAAATTGGACCCTACGTTAACTGACTTTGACATTTGAAACCCTTGAAATTACCTCTTTTTTTATAAAATATTATTTTCATTTTTTTATTCCAATGAAGTTGGTTAATTTTTATATACAATACTATTCCTTTCATGTCGTTTTACTTACTGAAATAATTGACTGGAACAGATAGATAGACGGATAGAGAAAGTCGCTGGACTGCCGGCTCATAAGGTAAATTTAAAAGTCGGGTACCTATTCTGCTGCTTAGAAATCTATGTTCCCCTACACTTTGCAATGGAACCAGGTTAAAAGTAAATAATTTGCAGCAAAATGTCATAGAGGCAGAGGTTTTACAGGGTGTGGAACAGGTGAGAGTTTTTTCATACCTTAAATTCCTTAGATTTCCAACAATTTCCCATTTCCTTTCAAATGGGTCCAATTCCCAGTAAGCCTATGCGTTTCAGACTTTTTTGTGGGGTTTTTTGAAGTCCCGTGTTTACGTGAACAAACCCGAGACTCTGGAAGCCCTCAAGAACAACATTCGACACGAGTGCGAGAATCTGTCGCCCAAAGTTATCGCTAAAGTGATGAAAAATATCGTAAAACGAGCCCGTAGGACAATTAATTGTGACGGCGCCCATTTGGCCGATATCATCTTGTCGACTTGACCAATACAATTCTAAAGGTTCAAATAAACATTATCAAAAAACAGAATAGAAGTTTTTCATTTAGAAAAAACAAAGAGAGCCAAACAACATCGGATGACTTCTTTTGGCCCACCCTGTACTTTGGTCCCCAACGGCAATATATTTTTTTTTTATGGATTAGGAGGACAAACGAGCGTACGGGTCACCTGTTGTTAAGTGATCACCGCCGCCCATACTCTATTGCAACAACAGAGGAATCACAGGAGCGTTGCCGGCCTTTAAGGAAGGTGTACGCGCTTTTTTTGAAGGTACCCATGTCGTATCGTCCCGGAAACACCGCACAAGGAAGTTCATTCCACAGCTTTATAGTACGTGGAAGAAAGCTCCTTGTAAACCGCACTGTGGAGGACCGCCACACATCCAGATGGTGAGGATGATATCCTAACTTGTGGCGTGTCGTGCGAAGGTGGAATTCGGCGGCAGGAATTAGGTAAAACAGCTCTTCGGAACACTCCCCGTGATAAATGCGGTAGAAGACACACACTGAAGCGACGTCTCTACGCAACGCCAAGTGATGCAGCCGTTCACAGAGTACTGGGTCCCCGACAATTCGCGCTGCTCTGCGTTGCACGCGGTCAAATGGATCGAGCTGATACTGGGGTGCGCCAGACCAGAGATGACAGCAATACTCCATGTGTGGCCGGACCTGCGCTTTGTACAGCGCTAGAATGTGGGCCGGCTTGAAGTATTGCCGTGCTCTATTAATGACGCCCAGTTTCTTTGAAGCCAATTTGGCTTTGCCCTCCAGATGGCCACGGAATTGGCAATCGCTCGAGATTTCGAGACCCAGTATTCCGATACTAGGCGAGGCTTTTAGGGAAGTGTTGTCGAAGAGCGGTGATGCGACAAATGGGGTTTTTTTAGTGGTAAACGCGCAAACTTGAGTCTTCTGGGGGTTAAATTGGACAAGGTTCAATTTACCCCATTCCGCGACCTTCTCAAGAGAGGACTCGATAGAAGACACAAGTTTCTCCCGGCACTGGTCGACGATTTCCCGAGAGAGACGTGCATGGCCCGTGTATACGGCATCACCAGTGCTGTCATCTGCATAGCAATGAATGTTGGAGGTTTCCAACATATCATTGATATGCAGAAGAAACAGCGTAGGAGATAGCACACAGCCTTGTGGCACTCCAGCATTCACGGGCTTCAGGTTCGAGCAATGTCCGTCGACAACGACCTGTATGCTGCGCCCAGTGAGGAAGCTGGAGGTCCACTTGCACAAGCTCTCGGGAAGCCCAAATGATGGAAGTTTAGAGAGGAGCGCCTTATGCTATACACGATCAAAGGCCTTCGCTATATCCAGGCTAACTGCCAGGCCTTCCCCCTTGCTTTCAATAGCCGCAGCCCATTTTTGTGTTAGGTATACCAGAAGATCACCTGCCGACCGACCATGGCGAAACCCGTATTGTCGGTCGTTGATCAACTGGTGACCCTATAGGTATACCAAGAGCTGACGGCTAATTATGCTCTCCATGATTTTGGAGAGCAGGGAGGTAATAGCAATAGGCCTGTAGTTTGCCGGATCCGAACTGTCTCCTTTTTTTTGGATCGGATGGACAAGGGCTGACTTCCATGAGTCAGGGACTACGCCTTTGGAATAAGAATGCCGGAATAACCGGCGTCAACTCAGGGGCACACGTTCTAAGCACGATTGGAGAAATGCCATCCGGCCCGCTCGACTTCCTGACGTCCAACGAAAACAGAGCTCGCCTAACAGTTTTCTGTCTGAACTGTACTTCAGGCATAGAGCTCTGACACTGTGTTTTTCCGTTGTCGTCAAGAGTCGAGTTGGAGGCGAAAAGAGCGCACAGGAGATCGGCTTTCTCTTTTGCCGTATGGGCCAGGGTGTCATTCCTCATGTGCAACGGCGGCATGGACGGCTGGCTGAAGTTACCAAGAGCAGCTTTCGACAACGACCAGAACTTGCGTGTTCCGGTCGGGTAACTGGAAAGCTGCTCGCCGATTTTGACGACGTGTTTTGACTTTGCACGGGTGATTTGCCGCTTAAAAAATCTGGAAGCACGGTTGTATTTCCTCTTTAGAACTATGCAGTTCGGATCCTTTGTGCCCAGCGCCGCAACCCAAGTTCGATACGCCTGTTTTTTGCAGTCAGATGCTGCTTTAACTGACGCATCGAACCAGGGCTATGATCTGCCACCGATCGGTACTACAGAGCTTGGTATAAAAATATCCATGCCCTGTAGTATCACATCGGCTACTGCAACGGTGCAGGCACTAGGATCATCCGAAGGGAAACAAACCCTGCTCCAAGGGTAGGATGCAAAAAAGGAACGCATCCTATCCCAATCTGCTGACTTGTAGTGCCAAACGAGGCGGGTCGCTGGTGGTCTGCGACGTGGGCGTCGGATAGGCACTACACTCCTGACCAGGCAATGGTCGGACGTTCCGAGAGGGGCGTCGACAATGACCTGGTAGCCATCGGGATGTGTCGTCAGCAGAAGATCTAATAAGGACGGCATATGGCTATCCACATCCACTCAACCAATTGGGACAGATCGTACGCCAATGCAAAATTATGCACAGATCGCCCTGCGTAGTTTGTGGTACGTGATCCAAGCCATTCGGCATTGTGCCCGTTGAAATCACCCAAGACTACGATTTCAGCGGAGGGGATCTGTGCAAGCACGTCGTCAATTGCCGCTTGAACGCAGCCCATGAGATGATCGGTTTCTGCGTTACCACTATGGGACCTGTAGACACACGCATAGATGCGGACGCGGTCCTCTAAATCTACGCGGAGCCAGAGACTGGACAGGTCCCTACCCTCAAAATTGCCGAGACGGCGACAGCAGATATCCTCCCTAACGTACACACATACCCCGGCATGAGGCAAAAAATTGTGCTCAATTTTGTACCCGGGGTACGTTAAATATGACGTATCGCTAGGTCGAGATATCTGCGTCTCCGTAAGGAAACACAAGGCCGGCTTCGCCGTCTCAAGGTGGTGGTGGACGGCGTTTAAGTTGGAGTGAATTCCCCTGACATTGCAAAAGTCCACGTTGAGTGTGGAGCGGGGTGCCGTGGTGTTACTGCCTCGTTTGTCCTTGGTCATGCGCGGTACTGTGCCCTCCCCAGAATACGAAGGGCAGCCCTAGCTAGAGTGCTCGGGGAGGGATTCTCCGACTCTGGTAGAGCCGGTACCCTCCTGGGGTACTATCTCTTTAGGGACCGCTTTCATAATCTTTGTTGGGGATGGGGGGGGAATGGCCTCCGGTCCTCGACACTAACCTATGCGAAACATAGCGGCACTAGGCCGCTACTTCACGCCGGTATTCTGTGCGAGTGTGGTAATTAACCCGGACGAGTCGGGCCCGATTGTGCTGACGTCAAAAGACGGCTGCGTGACTCTCCCACTTCTGATATATATACATGTAATATCGTGTACAATGTACAGAGAAGCATTGAAATTTTTATCCATTTCCATCAACATCGATATTCACACGTAAAACCAAGCGGAAGAAGTCGCGGGCACAGCTAGTTTTGAATATGTTTAATATTTTGATCTAGACGAATAATTATCTATGATTTTGAAGTTTTAATTTGTATATTAGCAAGGGATGGAAGTCCATAGGCTTGATATTTGATGACTACACAAATGTTACCACTTACCATGCACAGTGAAAATAAAATAATATTCTTTCTTTTATTGGTTGTTGTTTTTAATTAATTTTATACATGAATAAACAATATATTTGAGATTTTCACACTTTCAAAAATACAGGAAATTTTAAAACACTTTTTTTATTACTTTGATTCATTTACGAAGGCGCAAAATACTAGTAATTCATACTTATTTTGTATACTAGTAACATTGATGTCAATGAAACGAAAGTGCTTGTGATGAGCGAAGACGATTAAAAAAAGTGTCGATAGGTCAATATTACAAGGAATTTACCCAGAATCTTCAGGTATCTACAAAATATAATAAATAACCACCCTCGCATGTGAGGGTACTATGTGGTGGTGCTGTTCTTCTTCCGCTAGTTCAGGTGCTTATTCACAAATTGAGGGCTTGTCTGACTACTCCCTTCCCATACGGCGGCCATATTTATCATTCATGAAAGGCGTTGACGCTCATAGTAATCATTGGTTTTAATCCATTTTCAGGACCGATGGCTGCGATACGTAAAAAATTAGTGATTGTTGGTGATGGTGCATGTGGTAAAACCTGCCTGTTGATCGTGTTTAGTAAAGATCAGTTCCCGGAAGTGTATGTGCCGACTGTATTTGAGAATTACGTTGCCGACATCGAGGTTGATGGCAAACAAGTGGAGCTTGCATTATGGGATACAGCTGGCCAAGAAGACTATGATCGGCTGCGGCCCCTTTCATATCCAGATACCGATGTGATTCTTATGTGCTTCTCAGTCGATTCGCCCGACTCCCTCGAAAACATCCCCGAGAAGTGGACCCCAGAGGTGAAGCATTTTTGTCCCAATGTACCCATTATTCTTGTTGGGAACAAAAAAGATCTTCGTAATGACCCTGCGACAATTAATGAGTTGCGCAAAATGAAACAGGAACCAGTCAAGCCGCAAGAAGGTCGCGCAATGGCAGAGAAAATAAATGCCTTTGCTTACTTAGAGTGCTCTGCTAAAAGCAAGGAAGGTGTTCGGGAGGTATTTGAGACTGCCACTCGGGCTGCATTACAAGTTAAGAAGAAGAAGAAGACAAGGTGTTCTCTGCTGTAATTGTGCTGTTGTCGCAAAAACTCTGATTATGAATTGTTCGCATACTGCCTAAAATCTTAAGTTTGATATCTGGAACTCTGTAGCAGTTGCGATGCTGGCCACACAGTGCTTCCTTCTTATACTGACAGCTGACACGGCCGAGTAGCACGCACACCCACTCAGTATTTGTGTGGCTATACTTTCACAATCGGTACTTGTATAATATTTTATAGATTATCTATAAATAAGTGTAATTGCCTTAACAGAAAAGGAGGGGCGTGTGAGTCCTCTTCGGG
Source organism: Leptidea sinapis (assembly GCF_905404315.1). Classification (NCBI taxonomy): domain Eukaryota; kingdom Metazoa; phylum Arthropoda; class Insecta; order Lepidoptera; family Pieridae; genus Leptidea; species Leptidea sinapis. Next base: position 9,089,677 of record NC_066289.1, read on the forward strand.
GGGGTTGCACGGGAGATTTGTGCTATATATCATGTTATAATTATATAATCAAGTAGCATTTCTTCAACTTATAGATTTTACCCCTTGACCTGTGTTGTCTCAGCGAGACTTCTTGTTTAGTTTGGTATTTTGTATTTTAATTTTTCAATAAAATAGTGTATAAATTGTGTAGGATGTTTATTTGATGTGTAGCATGAGCCCATTCTTAAATATGTGCCTATTGGATCATGTCTGGCACTATCTGAAACTGATCATTGAGGGCAGTTTTAATGTAATCTGTATTTTGTGTGAAATTTTAACATCAGTATGATATTGCATGCATAAATTTATTTATTAGTTGTAATGGACATCCCCTTGTTTTAATAATAATTCTTTTTCTAAACTTTTTGACTTTTATAAATTAATGCAGCATTTATATATCAAATGTTTTTTATGGGGAAATATTTAAGTTAAAATTCAATCGTCTATATTATGTTTTATTAGTATTGTAAGTACAAAAACAAAATTATCTTTCAAATATACATTGAATTAACATAATGATGGCTTCCTTTTATGACTAATTTAATTATTTAACAGAACTTTCACTCGTCATTTTAATCAGTTGCAGTGGGTTGAACCTTCTCCTAGGGGTAGACATTAGTTGTTGGTGGTTTTCTGTGGTTCTATATGGCAGCTGGGTACCTTCCGGTAAATAAGTTTCTTGGCCTCTTATATCAGGAATCCAGTCAGAGTATACCAAGGTGTTCACCAGACTGAGTTTACTGCCACTGACAGGTGTAACAACATACAGGACCTCTTTTTCCCAATCAATGCCTCTCACCAATCCTATAAACATACGACAATATTAGTATCAGCAATTGACTAAAGCACTTGATAACACAAATATGATATTAATGATGTACTTTGTTCATATTACATCATCACTGAGTCATTTGATGACTTGTGACACTAAACTTACAAATTTTATGAAGTTTCTAGTATTTATATTCTATATTTTAATACTTATACATAAGCATATAATAAAGCAACACAGTTATCTCTGTTCTTACTATTCTAATGTTTCATATAAAATAAACATGATTAATATCTCAATATTTTATCTTATTTAATTTATATTACACTCATAAAATGATAGTGACAATGTTGTCTTACCATGGCCATAGCACTGCAATGGTTTATCAGATAATTTAAACACTTTGCTCCTGCAATGTGATCTTTGTTTACATAAGGCCACCACTTTTCCATTGATCACATTTTTGATACAGTTTCCCTTCAGATTAACATTTACACCAATATACAAGTCTTTTAGCATCACCCTGAAAGATGGATTCTGATAATTAGAATGCAGCGCTGCAGCCCTATTAAGTCTTTAAGGAAAGTTTTCTTGGGCTTGCACCACAGGTGGGATAGATAGTGGGAGATAACAATATACAATTTTTTTATTGCAATTTAGAACCAATAATTAAAAGAATAGGTTGAAGTGACCTGTCACATGCTAGCTTTGGATTCCTGAGTGAATACTTATGATGGAGAAACAAGAGGAAGGTGCCTACTACTGGAATAATTAATAAAAATTACAATTAACAGAAATGTCAACTACTATCAGAACAGATGGATTTTCTGTACATTAGAGATATTTTGAGAAAACTATTAAGGATATTTTAATTAGTGCAATAGATCCAGCATATTACTCTGTTTCTTCAGGGTTATCTTGGAAACTATTTCCTGATTTATAGTAAATTTGTTTTATTTCATAATTATCAAAATCGGAAGGTAAATCTGTAAATAATAAAACATAATAATTCAATCATTATTGAATGACTGTATTTTGTTAACCTACATGATATATTTACTTGCATGACTCACAGGTCCAAGATATAAGGTCTATTGCTGATTAAAATGTAGGCATGTGTTCATTCACAGAAGCTTATTAATTCTTAGTCATAAAATATTGTAAATGATTGCTTTAACTGGGTTATAGCAATCATTTACAATTACCATGGGTACAATATGTAATACAACTGTCATTATACATTCACATTGGTTTTAAAAGCGAAAAATACCGTAGGAATTGGTAACAGGATGGAATTGCAACCTCACGGATAAATAATAAGTACGCGTGCGACTTATTTAGGCATAAGTGGCCATGAGCAGGCTAGCATGGGATATTTATACATATATATACTTGATGCTTACATACAGATGCTACATATTATACTTTGATGGTAACTGATCACAAGTCATCAAAATGGGTCCCTGATTAGTTATTATCTTTAATCATGACTTCATTAGTTCTCTGGAATTGTTCAATTAAATATTTGTTCCACCTTGAAGTGAATATACTGGTCCAATAGTTTTATTTGTAAAACATTCCCTTACATTAGTATGCCAGTAACATGACATCACTAGAGGATGCGTCATGGTTTCGTGAACGAGGATGACGAAGTGCGAGCGACGACGAAACAGGTTTGCAAGAAGCGTCCGTCACGAGGTATGGGTCAACATTAACCGCAGATCAAATATTATTATTCATCCTGTGACGTAAGTGATTAAAAATAATCTTTGAAATAGGATATTGTTTCCCTACGCCAGAATTCTAGCGATTCCCACGAAAGCGTGGACAGTCGTTTAGTGGACTTTTCTCATAAAATAATGACGAGCCGAGCAATTCACCTGATGGTTACTGAAACGCCCTGCCCATAACGATACAGTGCCACTCTGGATTCTTGTAAATGTGAAATCTGAGTGACATCGCATTTACGCTCGTCACTTTCAGACATATTAAGATGTTCAGTCTCATTAGTCCAGAAAATCCACTAGCTACGGCGCCCTCCACCAAAACACCAATGAATGCACATAACAGCTTGACATGAACCTAAAAATGCGCCACTGTGGGATATGTACCGCATTTTATATTTTATTTAATAGAATATATCTTTCTGCCATTGTCCAAGAGAATCGACATTTATCTCAAGACGGTACAAAATTAGTACATACTGCTTACTAGTAGGTACTACTACTAATATTGAAGTGGGCAAAAGTGTTAGTTACGTAATAAAATGGTCACGTTTGGTGGATACACAAAGCCGACATGATGTGCAGAGAGGGCTCCATGTTTTATATTATAGCTATGAAAAAAATTAGAGCACGTTGGAAATATATTCTTTACCCCCTACGCACGTTATACACATTTTTCGCATATTTTTACGAAATGAAAAACGCAGTTTCGTCCCAGTTATCATAATTGACAAATAAAACTTACATTAATTAAAACCATTTTGGAATTCAAACAACCATCACCGATGGAAAGTGATCACCGGAGGAATATAACAAGCGTTGCTTGTATTTTAGGTAGATGTAATTGATGATTTGATTGATGTGTATTTAAAATAGTTATGTCCTGCAAGCACCACAGAAGAAATCTTTTCATAGTTTGCTTGTACATAAAAGAAAGTACATTGACAACCGCAATGTAGATGAACGACATATCATCCAGATTTGAGTGAGTGGTGCGATGCCGGAATGCGGCGGCACATCAGATAAAACATCTCTCGAAACACTACCCGTGATAAATTCAAAGGTGAAGACAAACAAAGCGACATCTCTGCGCAACGCGAATTGATTAAATCGTTCTTAACCGGAATCTTGATATTGTAATTTTCACAGAATAGAATTGGTTATTTTAAAGTTAGTTAGTTCTGGGATTAATATACAAATAAAATTGTAATCAAAATTTATTAACGATGCGGGACTCGAACCCGGGTTCCGTCGGAGACAGTACCTCCGAAACTCGAGAGGTCACGTGTTCGAGTCCTGCATCGTTCATAAATTTTATTTGTATGAATGAAAAGTTTTCCCAGGTAATCGCTGCATCCAATATCATCATAGAAAAGCAAGTCATAAAAGTGCATTAATATCACACAACTTTTAGATGAGTAAAAGTCTTGCCTTGTAGAACTGACATTTTGTTTCTTTCACCTTTATACTTTATATTGTATGTAAATATTTAAAGTAATTTTAAATTAAATAATCTTGCCAAATGGCACAATACAATAGTTCATTCCCATACCCAAAGGGATAAAAAAAGAAACCCTATTACTTAGACTCCACTGTCCATCCGCCTGTCTGTCTGTCATATATATTATCAAGATGTAGCTGATTTGAGGTCTGCATTTCCATTTGAGGGTTCAAATGTGTCCTTCTGCCAATCCACAATACCAATAAAGGTTGACTAACTATAGGACTTACATGAATGTATGCTTTTTTACCTAATTATAATATTCTGTAAAATAAAATTATACTAACTCATATGGTGTAATCCCAAACACCCAACTATGTATATCCTTTGTAAAAGTTTCACACAATTCACCAAAATAAGCCAAAAAGCTTAAATATCTTTCATCCCTGGGTGCTAATGAAAATTTATTCACCAATAGGGTATTCACATCTGGCGCAAATATGAAATCATACTCTAAATATGAATACGAAATATTCTGAAACAGTCGATCCCTTTTGAATTGATCAAATAATTGCATTACATTTCTTGCATATAATTTGGTTGAATAATTTTTCTTCATGTTGTTACAGTTGTACTGAAGTAGATAATGTGGTCTTATAAGGTGTATTATCATTGTCATGAACTTCAAGCCAAGTGCATTTGTCATTCCCATAGTATTTACAATCCATGGCATTGTCTTATAATGTTCATTATCCTTGCAATAACTTATCAACTGTTGAACTGCATTCACATAACATTTTGTATTGTCCATTGTGCTGATCACACCAATGTTTAGCATCCTAAAATAAAGTTGTATTATTAATAAAAGCAAATTATAACTCACATTCTACTATTAGTCAGAAGGTAGTTGTACTATTAATAATGGCAAATTATAACTTACAATCCACTATTAGTGGGTAGCTAGGTAGTTTTACTATTAATAATGGCAAATTATAACTTACAATCCACTATTAGTGGGTAGCTAGGTAGTTTTACTATTAATAATGGCAAATTATAACTTACAATCCACTATTAGTGGGTAGCTAGGTAGTTTTACTATTAATAATGGCAAATTATAACTTACAATCCACTATTAGTGGGTAGCTAGGTAGTTTTACTATTAATAATGGCAAATTATAACTTACAATCCACTATTAGTGGGTAGCTAGGTAGTTTTACTATTAATAATGGCAAATTATAACTTACAATCCACTATTAGTGAGTAGCTAGGTAGTTTTACTATTAATAATGGCAAATTATAACTTACAATCCACTATTAGTGAGTAGCTAGGTAGTTTTACTATTAATAATGGCAAATTATAACTTACAATCCACTATTAGTGGGTAGCTAGGTAGTTGTACTATTAATAATGGCAAATTATAACTTACAATCCACTATTAGTGGGTAGGTAGGTAGTTGTACTATTAATAATGGCAAATTATAACTTACAATCCACTATTAGTGGGAAAGTAGGTAGTTGTATTATTAACAAGAAAAATTATTACTAGCAATCAACTATTAGTGGGAAGGTTCTTTGAAATCCCACTAGCATCATGTAAGTGGATTTAATATGTTGAGTTGGAAGTTATGTACTAATGTCTACAATTATCACTTCTAAAATGAAATTGTTACATTAATGAGCATTGCTGAAATATAAACTATTTGGAAACCTACAAAACAAATACATCTCACATATCTGGTGTCTTCAAATGTGTGAAACTTGGTCCAAATATTGGCTCTCTGACAATTGTTGCGGAAACATTACCAGCTACAGTGAATTCACTCTGTCCTGGATCTAAGTCAATAACTAACACAGGGCCATTGTGTAAAAGCCTGTTAACACAATATCTGAGGAATGTTGATTTACCACTTCCCTTTCCTCCACAGACAATTCCTCTTTTCGGTGTATCTAGAACAAAATAATTATTTTACCTTGTTTAAAATTGATACGTAAAAAATAACCCCCTAATATTCCAACTAATAAATAATAATAAGGTCATTTTTAGTTATATTCAGAATATATTATATAGGTAAGGAACATAATTTGAAGTAATTTCTATTTACAGATATTAGACACCATATTAGAATAATCAAACCATACTTAATGCAGTTTTCATCACATGCTTCCATTGTGGATTCTCTTCAAAACATCTTACAGGCTTTATTGAATAAAGTGTACAATCTAATAACTTTGATGCCTCTTCAAATACATTTTCAATGCTTCTATTACTCTTAAACAAATTAGATACACTAAAATTATTATCTACAAATTCCATTTTAAGTGATGCCATCGGTTTTAGCAGTAGGATCCCATCAGATTCTCCTAAGGTAGTAACTATATCCTCTGCTTTTGCTGTAGCTAGACCAGCACTCGTTAATTTACTAAACAAGCCACTGTAGTCATTTGAATTCTCTACAGTTTTGAAACACTGTGAGTAACTATAATATGGAGCTATGATCTTGCAATCCTCACTTTTCAAAGTATAACCACAAACATCAATATTCCCGCCCAAAGATTTTGCCAACACTTTACCATTTAGATATAAACTACTTGGATGTTTCATTACAATAACACAAGATTTATTTCCGATGTAAACACTTAGAGAATCAGCATTGGTTTCTAGGGGCAAGTTAGGTTCTGGTACACTTTCAATTGATTTCAATGCAGATGTATCTATGCAAGAAGATTGTGATTCTATAACATGATTTTCTTCAATGACAGAGCTCACACTATCCTCTAAGATCGTTCCAGCACTGTCTTCTTCAATCAGATCTGATATTGTTACATCATCCGCCACCTCTGGTGCTAAGCTATCTACATCATCCTCTGTATTAATTTGTGCTATTTCACATTCAACTGAGAAGATCCCTGAATTATTAGTCGATAGCAAAGGACCATGAGAATCAATTGAAAGGTTTCTAACTGTTGGATGTTTGTATTCTCCAACAATATCCTCAAAGCTTATATGTGGTGTATCATTTACTGCAATAGATACATATTCTGGAGAGAGGCTATTCTGTTCCTCGGAATCAGTTACATTACAAGCACTTGCCGATATCTTTTCAGCACATTGCTTTTTATTTTTATGTTTGATACTATTATTACTGTCTAGCTCTTCTTCAATCACTACAAAATCATTCGTTGAACACATTTCAACTGATTTTCTTTTTTTATTTACTTTGCGCGCTTTAAGGTTTTCATGAATTTTAGAGGCTAATTTGCCATCAGTATCAAATTCTGTACTAGAATCATCCGGTGGAGACTCATTATGATCTTGGAAATCCATTGTATCTTTGTCAAGTGAACTTAAAGTGTCTGTATACAAACTATCAGATGAAATGTCTTTATTTGAAGCCATAGAGTCATGAACAACATTGTCACTAAAACTATCAGTTGTAGACTTCGAAACATTGTCTAATGTCTCCGAGTTCGTTTCTACAACTAGGTACTTGCTATCATCTGTTGATGAATTATGAGTAAATTTTTCATCATCACTAGATGCTGTAAGATTTAAATCTGAAAAACCACTGACAGATGTAGAGTCATCTGAATCATCTTTCATGTGTTCCGCTTCTTTAATAAGTTTATTATCGCTATTCTTATAACCTTTTAACATGAGTTTCAGTTGTTTCTTTACAGTTTCTTCTCCTTTGGTCCCTTTGCCTTTGATAATGTGTGCCCGTTCAAAAAAATCCATGTTGAATTGTTATAGGTTAATACCTCATAAATACTGTTGGAAATTGTTCGCAATAATAGAAATTAGAAAGAAATATTTTTTAATTTAAAATTACATAAAAACATAACCTTAATATTGATAGATGTTGTTATGACTTGTGACATATTATGATAAGACAATTGACATTTTTATAACTTTTTTTTATGTCTTTGAAGTAAAATAAATTAAGCCTATAATCCGCAATGGGACTATGGATCTGATGTAACCGTAATACAGATAATGTGTTTTTTTTGGTAATGAAATAAGCTGCCTTATTTAGTGATGTGCTGCTACGGTAAATTAGATTGTTTGATGTCTTATATTGTCAATGTTTTTCATTAAATAGCTTAAATGGTTAGAATTTTCTTATTTAGTATACTAATAAAAACAAGTGTCAGGTAGTAAGTAGTTTGACGGCGAAGTTGAACGGGTTTAGAGAGCACCGTCAAATTGCTTAACAAAATCTTGAGCTTTATAAAGAATTATATATCAATCTCGTTGAAATATACTGTCAACATTAAATAATATGGAAATATAAAAAAATTACATAAAAAATATATTTATCCGGATTGTCGTGCATTACAACCCTTTTTTTCTATATGTGGGGCAAACGAGCAAGAAGATTTCATAATGAAAAGACCTGATGAGGCAAACGCAACACCAGTGGTTTAAGTGGGGAGTATGCTCTAATCTTAAAGGTTCCTAAGTCGTACCGGTTCGCGAGATAGCAGCCTGTAATTGATCCCACAAGTTGGCCGTGCGATGCAAGAAATTTCCCTCAAATCATGATACGGGTGGAATTTGGCATTTTGACTTCATATCCGGTGGTGATATTCGGCTGCTGTTAACAATCTTAACAACTCCTTTAAAAATTCTCCGTGATGAATGCTGTAGAAGATTCACAGAGCACCCATCTCTACGTAACGCCAAAGAATATGACTTCATCGTCGATGATCCGAGCCATTCTTCGTTGTATGCAGTCAAGTGGAAAAGCTGGTGCTGGGGAGAGCCCAAGGTGAGAACAGTACTCCATGTGAGGCCAAATTTACGCCCTATATATTGCAGGCGGAGTTTGGTGTATAGAGTAAAATTTTCGCCAATTAATCCCATATAAGATACCACGTAAGCTTCTAAAACATTTGTTATATTGCGTTGTGCCGTCAAATCACATCTTCTACAGTTTTGACGAACCATGTCGATGAATAAAATTTCCGTTCGCCCGATCATCGTAATCACGCATCACAATACCATACACGGACCACCTCCAAAAGGAATACGCTTCTCAATGAACGTTGAGCATATCCCTCCCCACGTCGACGATAAGCTCTTGAGCGACCGGTTCATTTACACATATCCAACACTCGTTGGTGAATAATATGCAGTCTTTAACGAGCTTAGTCTGTGAGCTGCCGACAGCTTCGGACCATTTGATGGTCTAAAAGGGTGTTCGTTCACTCCCACGAACTGCATTCAGCTGTTTTGAAGTTTACTGACGCGAGGAAACTATTTCGTTGGGAGGTTTGAACAATTAATTGGTCGTCACGAAGGTTCTTGCTTGAGTTCTGCTGGTACCGGGTCTCCTTTTGTAAGAAGTTGAACCAATCTCACCTGCACCAATGCCACAATTTGAGCGGCTTGTTCGGATGAAATATCCGTATTTAAGGAAGCTTTTGTAGAGTTTAAAAGGCAAATAATCAATACTATTAGTATCAATAATATAGATCGCAAATGAGAATAAAAAACAATAAGGATTATCTTTAAATTTTGTTTTATTTTTAATAATTATTAATGGACAATCTCGACATTTTCATTAAAAATTATCTAAAAAGGTAGCATACTTATCAAAATATATTAGGTAAGTACCTAATTCGAAAGTAATCCTGAACCTTGATGCAGTTTAGGAGTCCGTCAGTGTATTACATCACCAGCTTAGCGACCATAACGGAAACCATACTGTAAATAGTTAATCATGTGGCTGCATTGACAATAAAATAATAATAGTATTTCTGCACGAAGTTATTTAGGGCCACATGCGATTATACGCGTGTGTAATCGGACTTGGCAGAAACAGAAGATGTGCTTGCAAACTGCAAATATACCCTCCCCAGTTAACACATATAAAACAGCATTCACTGACCCCTGTAAAAGTCCGGCAACGTTCAAGTGAATCCTCTGGTGTTACAAAAGACAAATAGACTATGGCATCAGTGATAACATCAACTGTCCTGTCATTTGTTTCCTCTTCCATAAAAAAAATGTGAGCCGTCACGGGACGCCTGGCAGATGTGAAACATCGACATAATTTTGTAAAAGTAATATGCAGAAAAGAACATATTGTGATAGGAACTAAATATGTCATAATGATAAAATAAAATATTACGATTTTTTTCCAGATAACGATGACTATTTATTGAATAAACATTTATTTTCATTAAATACAAAAATTTACGAATTTATTTCAAATCGTTACTACTTAATTCGTTTAATCAGTGACTTCGGTAATAGTTATATTCGATGTTGCCTCTGAGGACGTTATTACTGTGACAAGGCGACGCGTCGCCACGGCATGCGTCGCCACGCCAGAAATCGGTTTTACGTGCGGCTATAGATGTTTCACATCAAAAACTGATTTGATGACATCTAACCCTGAAAATGATAGGCTCTAGAAAGGGCAAAACACAGTTATAATCTTTAAATTTTATACATATAACCACTGTTGATTCTTGGGAGATAAATATACATTCATGATTGTAATCACTTTCAATACCGTCCATACAAATGAACACTACAAATCACTGGAGAGATATCTTCCAGTGATCACTTAACAATTCCTAAAACTGTACTCTAAAGCTATTGCAATAGAGTACAATTTTAAAAGTGAAACAAGCTATACTAAGTTTATTAAGCTTGGAAGGTAGAGATGAAGTCAGTCACGATCTTCTTGAGCGACGCGTCTGACTCGGGTGTGATCTGTCCGTCCTTAGCAATGGTGTTCAGCAGTGCCTGGTGGCTTGTCTTGATGTGTTGGGTGAATTCTTTCTCGAAAGCAGTGATCTTGCTGGGGTCCAGTTTGTCAAGGTGGCCACGCACACCGCAGTAGATGATGGCGACCTTAAATAAATGGTATAGTTTTTAAAAAATGTTAAGACAAACCCATAGGCGTAACTACGGCAATTGCACAACCTAGAAACTTCTATGCCCACCTACAACCCCAACATGTTTGATCCCCAGAATAATAATACATGTTCTATCTTTTATCACATCTGTTTAGCACGAAAAGATAACAGACAGACATAATTTAATTATTTTAACTTAAAATTATAGAAACTTATAATTTTATTTATGACTTATTAAAGAGCTGAACCATTTGATTTTCAAATAAACTTGGAAATGAAGATATAGTAAAAAAAAGGAAAGTGAATTAACTACATTATTCATTAGCAGGTGTTATTTATGATCTTTAATTTGATGACCTCCTGTAGTTCAGACAGACAGCTATGCAAAATTATATAAAAATCAATAAAATATGCTAATGAGTAGGATAAAGGCCTGTTACTCTGTTTGCATTTTTAGTTCATTTGGTCACCATTCTAAAAACCATAGTACTTAATGAGTTGCATTGTATTTAATAATGTTTTTTTTCTTTGCCTCTGTTCTTCACACAAAGCTTTTGGAAACCGGGTTCCACATCACAAGTCCAACACAACCAAACTGACTTATTTTCGTTTCGGTCATGCAGTTTACTCTATGGTTACATTATCTTCATTCCTCGGTGGAACGTGAAGATCGCTTCACTAAGCCTCCCGTTCCCCTGTTACCGCCTCGCGCTAGTCAAGTTGCATTAGTACAGTTTGCAGTTAGGTTATTAAAAAAAAATTACGGGTTGCACTCCGGGAGTGCCGACAGAAGTGAAAACTTATTTTGGCGCGTTAGACATTTTTTAGATAGGCACTAGGGTTATGAATTGCAGTTTATTTATGAATTGTATTTTATTAATTATTAGAAACTTTAAAATACATTTAATATTCTTTTATGAATCATCGTTAAGAATTTCGACCTTGTATCATCATCATTAAAATTATTACAATCTAAAATAGAAACTATAGGTTCATGGTAACTAAAATAGGAGATGGCGCAGATGGGGCGTGGGTAGCTTAATAAATATAGTCTAAAAAGGCAAAAAAATACACAAAAAAAACCTCTAGAAAAAAACATATTCTCAAAGTGGGCGGTGAGCAAAATAAGGTTGAGAAACTATGATGTTGACGTTATCACATGCATATATGCACATACTATAGCTGCGTCTCATAACGGTGTCGCGAGTCCAGAGATTTTTTCTCATTTAAAAATATGCGTACCACGCTAAAAGAATTTTCCACTTCAATAATTTAACAAACTCATTTAAAATTACTATTTATTTAGGATTACAAATATGTAAAACTAGCTGACCCGGCAAACGTTGTTTTGCCATATAAAGTATAATTCACGCGATAGTTTTATAAATAACAGCCTATGTGTTATTCTGGCTTGTAAGCTATATTATTGTAAAGTTTCATCAAAATCCATTCAGTAGTTTTTGCGTTAAAGAAGTACAAACATACATGCAGACATACAAACTTTCACATTTATAATATTAATAGGATTACCTGTTCCTCAATAGCCATGGGGACATATTGTCCTTGTTTCAAGAGCTCAGTGAGACGCATGCCTCTGTTGAGAAGCTGCTGTGTGGCGGCGTCCAAGTCAGAACCAAACTGAGCGAACGCAGCTACCTCACGGTACTGAGCCAACTCCAGTTTCATGGAACCGGCCACCTGTGTGTAAAAGAATTGTTAAAAAACGTTTGTGTGGGAAAGGTTATTATAGCACAAACGATTTTCTTAATGACACCACGGACTGGGAATAAAGCGAACACCCTCAGGCTCTTTAATAATTATAAATGTTTATTGTACGATATCACATTGTAATTTATATCTTATGTTATATAATAAAAAAAAAAGCCCACTGAGTTTCTTGCGCCCATTCTTCTCAGGTCTGAGGCAGTCTCTTTTGAATGGGTGGTAGTTTTTGACGTTCAATAAGTGATTTTAAATCCTATTTTGAATAAAAATATTTGAATTTGAATTTTGTGTTATACATGTTTTATTAGAAATTGTATAGGATAAGCTTAAATAATTACTGTGAAAGCTGTGGAAACGTCGAAAAAAATTGAGCTGTATTGAGAGTTATATTTTAAGCAATGCACGCAAACTAGCACAAAGTGGACATACAAATCGCCAGTGTCAAATGTAGCTTGTCCCGCACACTAAAATAGTAAACCTGGCCTGTTTTCATTGGTTGTCTAGCAGCAAGATCTATCTAGATAGACTCCTTATAAACTCTGTTTCCTGTTGCAATATAATAGACGAGACGAGCAGGACGTTCAGCTGATGGTAAGGCTCAGGATTCTTGAAAATCCCCAAAAAATTCTGAGTCCCCCAAAAGATCCCCAAAAACTTGAGACATATAAGACTCATTTGCCCAGTAATTTCACTAGCTACGGCGCCTTTCAGACCGAAACACAGTAATGCTTACACATAGTCTATTTCTGCAGTGAAGCAGTAGCTTCACTGCAGAAATAGAAATATATATAATACATCTAGACATATTAATTATGTAAAAGGATAATTTTATAAAAAATAAGATAATATATAGCAATATCCATCAATGTGGCAATAGCTTTTTATTACAATTCCCATAATAATAAACAAACTTAGCAAAGTCACTTAAGACCGGCATGGAATGTAACTACATAATATCTTCTACTCCTCTGTTCAACTTCCCAGTTGCAAGGGTGGTAATAAGAAACTATATATGCTCAGGTCTTAAGCTATCAAAATGGATACTAAGTAAGAATAAAATAACAATAACATCTTGCCTGTTTCATGGCTTTAGTCTGAGCAGCTGAACCGACACGGGACACAGACAGACCGACATTGATGGCTGGTCGGATACCCTTGTAGAACAACTCAGTCTCCAAGAAGATCTGACCGTCAGTGATGGAGATTACGTTGGTTGGAATGTAGGCAGACACATCACCAGCCTGGGTTTCAATTACAGGAAGAGCAGTCAGGGAACCACCTCCCATTTTGTCAGACCTAAAGAATAAGAGATTAAAGTACAGCAAAAAAAAAAAGAGTTTTTCCATTTATTATAAAACTTATTATGTTTGTAAATAGTTATAAAAGATGCTGCATCACCCTCTTCTCTGCCGTCGAACCGATTCGTTCAATTACAAATCGGTGATCGTACATAGGCGTGTCGCATACGCGAATACATGCTACTAAGTAAAATTTATTAATAAATCATAATGTGAGCTAAAGAGGGACATGGCCATAAGATATCTTTAATTTTAATTAAAAAAACCTCACTATCAGTACATTTTTACTTCAAATGTACATCTTACCACCTATCCTGTAAAACGGCTGTGTGTCAACATCCTACCTCAAGTTCTTGCGTCAACCCTTACTGTCTCTAAAAATATGCGAAGTACGTACGTAGTTTCTTTTTTAGTTATATTGTTCTTAAGTATTATTTATTATGATTATATCAAGGCGCGCGCGCCTGCCCGCCTGCGCAGGGCGCAACACTACTAAACCGCCACTGGAGAAGATCTGTGGGCGGTGTTCGCATGGTGCGGTCGGCCCTATCAAGTGTGTGTCGTGTATATTAAGCCTAGCTCCAGTGACGAAAACTATTTCACTTGGTTTTGCAAAACTGAAAGTTTTTTAAATAGTTTTAAGGGTAATGTAATCATTGTGGGTGACCTTAACTGAAATAGCGCCTCAACCACAGTTAAAAATTACTATTGTTATTTTCTATCTTATTGCTCACTCAAAGACGTAAACAAAATAGTAAATTGTCATGGTGGAATATTAGATGTTGTTTTGATGCGGGAGGGCTCCTGTGAGGTGATTGTGAACAGCACGGATGGAATAGTTCCACCCGACGCGTACCACCCTCCGCTAGACCTACAAGTAAGTGTCGAATCAGATCATTGTTCAGAGGTCACTGAGGCTAGTAATATAAACCCTTCACAAGACTGGAACTTGAGTAAATGTGATTTTCAATTGCTTTATTCAATGTTATCAAATATAGACTGGAAACCAGTTTTACAATCTCATAACGTCAATCACGCAGTAGATGTGTTTATGATATGATTTACAAAGTCTTTGATACTTGTATGCCTAGAACATCTCGCCAGAAATCTACTTGTAAACGATACCCTGTTTGGTTCACGGTTGATATTATAAAAGACACTAAACTTAAACTACATAGAAATTGGAGGAAAACCCAGCGGCCAGATGACTTCCGAGCCTTTTCGGATATGAGAAATTCATTAAAACGTCGAGCTGCTGAGGCTTACAAAGCATATCTAAAACGCGTAGAAAATAATATTAAATCTAATCCGCTTGAATTCTGGAAACACATAGCAAGTCTTCGTTCCAAAGGTGGTTTTGAGCCAACGGTAAAGTTCCAGGGTGACAGTTTTACGGGAGCTGCAGCTGCTGAGGCATTTGCCAGGTTCTTTGCAAGTGTGTATTCTACCGATATTCCCCAACTAAATACAGCACAAGCCAATAATAATGACACTTCTCATAATAGCAACTATGTAAATATACTTAAATTCACATCTCAGGATATTATATATGGTATTAATAAATTAAAATCTTTCAGTTCAGTAGGACCTGACAGATTACCATCTTTTCTCTTCAAGGATTTAAAGACATGTATTGCCTCCCCTTTATGTCATATATTTAATTTATCATTGCAAACAAGTTGCTATCCCCTCCAATGGAAAACAACGCGTGTAACGCCTATACCGAAGAGTTCTGATAAATCCGATGTTGAAAGTTATCGACCCATAGCAATTCTATCTTCACCAGCTAAAATATTTGAAAATGTTTTCCACAGACTAATTTATTTACAGGTAGCTAAACTTCTTAGTAATGCTCAGCATGGTTTTAGATGCAGAAGGTCAGTAAATTCAAACTTGTTAACATTAACAGAATTTATATCAACACAATTAGATATGCGATTACAAGTAGATGTCCTTTACTTCTATTTTCGTAAGGCCTTCGACAGGGTTAATAATGACATCCTACTTGCAAAACTTTGTGCTATAGACTTCTGTCCAAAGCTTCTTAATCCCTTGTCTGACTATCTCCGTGATCGGCAGCAGTTTATTAGACATGGGATTTATGAATCGAACCCTTATTATACCCGCTCTGGAGTGAATCAAGGCTCAATCCTAGGACCTTTATTATTTTTATTAATGGTAAATGAGTTACCCGAGATTCCCAAGTATGCGCAGTGTCTCCTTTACGCGGATGACCTAAAATTATATGCGAGCATCCAAAATGAGGCGCAATGTGAGGCTATTCAGGCTGACGTAGATGCTGTTTATAATTGGGGTGTGCATAATAAAATGGAATTTAATCTCACCAAATGCTATACTGTCACTTTTTGTCGAATGCGACAACCAATCCCTTTTGAGTACCGCATTAATGGTAAGCTCATAAGTAGACGGAATTGAATGAAAGACCTGGGCGTGACATTTGACCAAAAGCTTACCTTTCACGACCATATAATAAGAGTCACTCAAAGAGTCCTTTATTAGACTGGGTTTCGTATTAAGGAATGCGCGCGATTTCCACAGCGTCAATATTATACAACTGCTTTACAGTACCCTTGTGTGTAGTAAGCTTGAAGCTCGTGCGTATGGAATCCCTACGAAGTAACCTACTCCCTTATGCTGGAGAAAGTACAAAAAGCATTTTTGCGTTTCCTGTATAAGCGGAAACTAGGTTACTACCCGTACTTGTACCCGGCGGCGTATCTCGTCGGTTGCCTTGGATACAACACTCTGGAAACCAGACGGGCTCTCGACCAGGCAACTACCTTGCTGAAAGTTAGCCGGGGCTTAATAGATGCCCCTGATATTCATAATGAGCTGATTCGATTGTATACACCTGACAATTATATTCGATGTAGAAATCACTGTCTGCTGGCGGTACCCGCGTGTCGCACGGTAGCACGCACTGCGGCGCCCGTGCCGCGAGTCTTGAAATTGTATCACCTCGTAGAAGCCCGCCCTGATTGTGATCTATTTACTAATAGACTTGAAGTGTTGGTGCAGTTGCTGCTCCAACTTTGTGAGTCCTCGCATAATAGCGTCTAACATTTATAGTTTATTGTACTTGATTATTGTAATTGGTGTTGTAACCGTTTTAATCAAAATAAAATAAATAAAAAAATCAAATGTTGTAACTATTATGACGGGACGTCTTACGATATATATTTTATGAATTTGGTGCTGATATGTTGATCAAATTGCATAAATCGTGGTGCGCAACTATATCGAATGTACTTACATCTTGGCAGCACGCTCGAGCAGACGGGAGTGGAGGTAGAACACATCACCGGGGTACGCCTCACGACCCGGGGGACGACGAAGCAACAGCGACATCTATTTAATTACAGTATTATAAGCGTGAAACAGAATTGTCTTAAATTATACTTATATTGTAATACACCTAGCAACTCTATCAATTCATGAAATTAAATATGTTTTTTACATAAAATCAAGTAGTTTTTAATTGTTAACTAATGCACCGTGATCCTTTGGCAGAAAAACTGCACACACAGTGAGACAATTATTGTCCTTCGATGCCACTTGCCGAGAATATATTATAAGAGTTAGAAACGAGTCACTAGAGTACTTTTCTGTTATTAGTCGGTAAATCGCAAGCGGTGGGACATGTGCGTCTGTACTATAATTTGATTCGGAATGTACTATTAAATTTACCTGACGGTAGGCTACAGCCTGCTTGGACAGATCGTCGTAGATGATGAGAGCGTGCTTGCCGTTGTCACGGAAGAATTCACCCATAGCGCAACCGGAGTATGGAGCCAAGTATTGCAGAGGGGCGGCGTCGGACGCCGTGGCCGATACGATGATGGTATAGTTGATGGCACCTATCGTCAGACAAATCAGTTGAACATTACTTTGTACCTGACATGGTCCCTGTTTTAAGTTATGGTTATAAAAGAATAATAATGATATTCACGAGTATTTTTTTTCTATCCAACCAACTAAACCAACTTATTAATCCTGTCTTTTTGTCAGTTCTACTTCATGGTCAGATTACCGCGAATTCGTAATCAAAACTGTTGAAGGCGCGAGCTGCCACTCTTTTGTTTACTAATAATAGACAAACAGATTGATATATTTTTGATGAAATTAATCGAGTCTGCCAAAAGTTTAATTCGGTAGTTGGCGCTGCTTTTGAGATTCAAGACTTATTTTAAAAACATTTTTTCGTATTCTCACATTCACTAAGGCGAATTGACCTGAACTTCAAGATAAAATTATGTTAAATATACTTTACATCTTTGTCAATATTGTTTTAAATGATAAAAGTTTTATAATGACATTATTAGAGACTGTAGCATAGATATAGATTTATTTAATACAACGGTAACGAAATTAAAACACTAGCTCACCAAAAAAATTTTCGAATAATATCGACAATAACGCTTAAATTTATATAACATAATAAGTTAATTTATATAATATAATTAGAAATTATATAAATTTATTATTAAGCATAATATAGTGTAGACTGAAGAGTATATGACTAAGCAAAATAGTATTCAATAAATGTCAGCCTTTATTGAACACGTGCATGTAGATGTGCGTCCGTTTATGTATTAAATTTTTATATATACTAGTCAAAACAAAATAAGGGCCACCACGTTTTTACAGTATTCTCATGAATCCTTGAGGTTTAAAGGTTGATCATTGATTCAATTGGATAAATTGATTGATTTTCATTGTAGACAGAATAAAATAATGATGCATTCCATTAAAAAAAGAAATTTTCTCCACTTTTTCTAAAAATTAACATTTTTGCAAAAATAATTAGTCAGGAAAAAAACATCTGAAAAAATAAAAACCTAAAATGTCGGTTGATTTATGACTTTCCTCAATATCTAGTATGCCGTCCTCGATTACTAATGCACTCTTGAAGCCTAGAAGGTACACTCTCCACCAGGTGTACCACTGTTTCTTGAGGAATTTGTTCCCAGCTTGATTTCAGAACGTTTATTAGCTGTCTTTCATTGTGCACGGGTTGGTTTGTGCTTCGAACACTGCGTTTCAGTAAGTCCCACATGTGTTCAATGGGATTTACATCCGGACTGTTTGCAGGCCAGTCCAACACCTGCATACCAGCCTCCTCTAGGGCTTCTCTGGTGGCCCTAGCTGTATGAGCGCGAGCATTATCGTGCATCAGGTGGAATCTCGCGCCGATTCTGTGTGCATATGAGACCACATGGGGCCTTATGACCTCCTCGATGTAACGTTGAGCTATTATTGTGCCTTCGTTTAGAATTACCAGCTCGGTCCTGCCGGACATAGAGATTCCTCCCCATACCATAACATTGGGGCCCCCAAATCTGTCACTTTCATGGATGCAAGCATCCGAAAATCGCTCTCCTTCACGCCTCCAGACCCTAATGCGACGGTGCTCACTAAAAAATTTAACTTTGTACTCATTCGTAAACAATACTGTCCTCCAATCATTCATATCCCACGCCAGATGCTGCCTTGCGAATGATAATCGATTTGCACGATGAGCACTTGTTAATGGTATCCGCACTACGCGTCTCCTGGAGAACTGCTGGTCCTTGTGTAAACGATTTCTAATAGTTTGATCACTAACACGTGTACCGGTCGCTTGCCGCAAACGGTTTTGTAAGGAACGGGCTGTTATATAGCGTTCTCTATGCGCAGTCAAGCGCACGTAGCGGTTCTCCTGTGCTGTAGTTGCTCGAACTCTGCCATATCCCCGTCTCCTGGTAAGTCTCCCAGTCTCTTGAAAACGATTCCAAGCATTCTGGTTCGCTCGCCAGGAAAAACCCAGCTGCAACGCCACAGAACGCTGCGAATGGCCTTCTTGAAGCAATGTTACGGCCCTAGTTACGGTTGGCAAGTCCATATGACTTCGAATTCTCGGCATAACTTTTTTTAAAATGTTAATTCAGCCACTAGTCAAGCAAAACTTACAGTGTTCCTGAGAGAATCGTCATTTTGACTGAGTTGAAATCCGTCTTAAAATCGGCTAGAATCAAGTGGTTACAATGAATTATCTAAAACTACCCACTTTAAACAATTATGCGGGTGGAATGCTCAAAAAATGTGTGTAAAAAAATAAGGTAATAACACCACAATAAATTATCAGCTACTTGAGAATGCATATATAATAAATTATCGCTAGCGAGGCCAAAAAAATCAAGTGGCCCTTATTTTGTTTTGACTAGTATATATAACATACTAATTTAAACTAACGAATCTTTTTTACCATATCGCTAGATCAGATTTGGTTATCCTCGATTTGTTAATATTATTCTAGTAACTATTTATTATGTAATTAGCTAGTAAATATCTGCGAAAACTTGTAAATAGCCTTTTATGTAAATATTTTCCTAACTTATTGTATTTAGCTGTAAGTTTTCCAATTACAATAAAATAAAAATAAACACCAATATTTAGTTAGTATTCACTTTATAAAGAAGTAAAATAAAGTTGTTTATTTCTTTCTCCTTACCAGCATCAGTAAGCCTCTTCACAATCTGGGCGACAGTGGATCTCTTCTGTCCAATGGCGACATAGATGCAGTACAGCTTCTTCTTCTCGTCGTCTCCCTTATTGAATCGCTGCTGGTTGATAATGGTGTCAATGGCCAGGGCGGTCTTTCCGGTTTGACGGTCACCAATGATCAACTCACGCTGACCACGACCAATTGGCACAAGTGAATCTACGGCTTTGATACCTGTTAACAAAATTTAAATCCAATTTTTATAGATCGTCTGAAAATACTTAATTACCCTATTGCAGTGTTTTTCAATGTTTGGGTCGCGACCCCTACGAGGGACACGAAGCCTAAAGGATAAAGGCAAGATAGGCTACAATAAAAAAAAACAATTTTTGTGAGAAGGGTGGCCTTGTTTAATTTAAAAAAAATAGTGGTGCTACTTTTCAAATGTTAAAAATGTTATCACTTTCTAAAGTCTTTTTCTCTTTATTAGTTTTAACTGAAGAGAATGCCAGTTCACATAGGTAAGAACTGGCGAATGGTACTAATAATCGTAGAGCTTCTCAGATCGCTAGCTTGCCAGCTCTAGATATTCTTGTTTTATTTTTATCCAAAAAAAACCATCGACTGTGCATAAATCATTAAGTCATCAATCATCAAGTCTTTAAAATTAAATTATTTGTCAGACTGACAAGGGGTCACCAGAATTTTTCCGGCTGTAATAGGGTCACGAAATAAATTAGATGGAAAAACATTGCTATATTGCAACTATTAAATGGGCGTGAGCTGGGGAGGCTAAGAAATAAATAATAGTTTAAAAAACTAAAAACACGCTTTTTATAGAAAACCGAACTAAATTTAGAAAATAAATTTTAATAAATTTAAATTAAGAATAGTGTTTAAAATTTCAATAAATATAAATTAATAATAGTGTGAAAAAAAAAATTTAAAAAAAAACCTTGGGGTGCATGGTGTCAATAGTTTTATATTTTATTGACAGATATGAGTAGAATAATTATCATTTTGATACTATCTTAAAAAAGCATCCCACGCTTTTTTTAAAATAATATAATTTTTTTTATTCACACTATTATTAATTTATATTTATTGAAATTTTAAACACTATTCTTAATTTAAATTTATTTTCTATTTTTTAGTTTTTTTATCAAATTAGTGTAATGTCATCGGTCCTCGATAAAACTACAAAGTTTGAACGAAATCTAGCCGTTTAAAGTGGGTCAAAATGGCGCCCAAAGAAGTCGGTTACAAACATACAGGTGAAGCTAATAAAAAGCGTATAAAAAGGCCTTACACAAAGGAGTAACTTCCAGTGAGCGGCTCATCCGCCTTAGACAAGAGCCTCCTTACCATATGCCAACGGCATGAGACCATCGTTTAGTTTCCTGTTATTTGTTTAGCACACTAGACATTAATATTAGCTCTTGTCTAAGGCAGATGAACTGTAAAAGATATTACTTGTATTTTTGTGATATACGCATTCATAAAAGCAGTGTATGCTATGTGCAACCTAAAATGTTGACTAATGGGTTTTCGAAACATTGTCTTTAATAAATTTGGCCTAGTTCCAACTGGACTTTCGAAGAATTAGTATATTACTTATGTAATCCTAACATACGGAAGTCAAACATGGGTTTACACAAATAAAATAAAACACAAGATAACTTCAACACAGAGAGCAATGGAAAGAAGCATAAAGCTAAAGAAAATTAAAAAAAATTATGCGAAATTGTAAGGAAAAAAACTTTCAGATGCTCTCGAATATGTTTTAAAGCTGGACATATCTGCAGAATAACGGCCGTTCCCAATATACTTTCTACAGATACAGATAAATTACTACCTTGTACTGTCAGTAATTAGCTGTCAATAATCTGAAGCTGTCCCAATATACCCGATAAGTCATTCTTATCGCCTTATATTGGGACGCGTGAATTGCAATTTCCATACAAACTTTTATCGCTGGTAAGCTATACGTCGTCCCATTGACAGACAGCGTGTACGGATAAGGTGAGTTACAGTCGATAAGTTTATTGGGACAGAAAAGTCAACGATAGTTACGATGTAAATCGTAAGTAAGAGATAGACTGAATATTGGGAACGGCCGTAAAAGAATAAAAGATGGACACCTAAGGTAACAAAATGAAAGGGACCAATAGGAAAAAGACAAGACGGAAGACCCAAGAGACGATGGGTTGATAACATATGATGAGGACCAGAAAGGGGTCTGTCTTAAACCAATAAGTATTAACTGTACTTAGTTTACTTTAGAAATAACTATTTTAAAATCTTATTTATTATGTTAAAGAATATTATTTTTATGATTTGTAAATTAAAACTCACCAGTCTGCATGGGCTCTCGCACAGACACACGTGGAATGATACCAGGAGCCTTGACACCGACCCTCATGCGGGACTTGGTGTCGATGGCTCCCTTGCCGTCGATAGCATTTCCGAGCGCGTCCACGACACGTCCGAGCAGCTGCTCGCCGACGGGCACGTCCACAATGGCACCGGTACGCTTGACAATGTCTCCCTGCTTGATCAGCTTGTCGTTACCGAATACTACCACACCGACGTTGTCAGCCTCCAAGTTGAGGGCCATACCCTGTTGCGAAAATATACATGCAACTTATATTATTCATAATATATACATATATACCTATTACCTACCTATTCCTTAGAACTTAGATATATATACAACATTAGTTTAGTCTACTCCAAATAAATTATATGTTCTTTATTCCTAGCAAATATCCTTGAGTCAGTTGAATAAACATACCCAGATTTATGAATTTATCATGTAGGTACCGGACGGGTAAGCTTAGTGTTGAAGGCGTAATTAATCTCCAACGAGCTGGTTCAAATAATAGACTAAGCAGCTTCCGCTGATGTATCTATATCATTTGCGGAAGTGCTTTTAATTTTCCAAATGATTGTCTTGTCTATTCTCGAACTGGTTAACAGATCTTGACATAACCACATTTGTGGGCAGTTTATTCCATAGATGAACAACTCAATTGGTAAGAAACTGTTTTACTGGATTTGACGATGTCAATATTGTAGCTTCGTATCATGTCCCCTTAGTCTAGGGTTGCTCCTTTTTAGAAACAAGCTCTCAAAATTTGGGACATTATAATAATAAAAACCCAAAAACTCTGAGTGGCACAACAATTGCGTTCGTCACCTTGAGACATGAGATGTTAAGTCTCATTTGCCCAGACATTTTATTAGCTACAGCGCCCTTCAGACCGAAACAGAGTAATGTTTACACATTACAACTTCACGGCAGAAATAGGTGCTATAGTGGTACGCATAATGTAGTTAGCATCCCGTGCAAAGGAGACTCCCACTGGTAAAACACACTACATATACACGGTGAAACTTTATGGGTATACTATGCTTTGAACCAGATATTCCTTAGGTCATCTCTAATGACTATGTAAAGTCAGAAATCAATTAGCATTATATTTAAATAGAATATTTAAAGTGCTAAGTTTTCGCAAAACCTATGCATCCCGTAACCCTTATCAGCTGTTTTTCTGAACTCTCTTTGACCTAAAACAGATGAATAGCGCAGATGTGACATAATATCAGATAATAGTAAAATGCCTAGTATTCATTGCAGCTGTGAGGTAAATTATGTTTTCATTTTGCCATTAAGACGAAGTTATTTTGTATGTGCATTCTCTTTAGCTGACATTGAAAATCGTTATAAATTTGTATTTACTTAAGTTATGTATTATCCAATAAAGAAAGGTAATTGTAATCCAATTATGAAACTATGTAATGCATACATTTAGGTTAAAAAGATCAGCGAATTGATTTAAATCATGATGTTTACTGCTGCTCCGTGATAGGAGAATGTTACAAGAATTATAATGAGAATCTGACATTATCAGATCACAATCAAGCCATATTCCTTAAAAGATGCCGACGGCGGAATATTGTGGGAAACGAAACCACTAATAAAAAAACATTCACACTGCACCATTTTAAATTCAAGATATTTTTGTTACGTTGGAAATTGAGATGAGTTCACATTTTTGATAAGTTATTACTTAAGCACTTCAATGCAGGATTATTTGAAATTTTCTTCAGCTGACATTGAAAATATTTCCAAATATGTATTTGTAGAATATGGGTAGGTACCACAACGGCACCATTTTCTGCCGTGAAGCAGAAATGTATAACACATAAGTGTTTCGGGCTGACGGTTGCTGTAGCTGGTGTAATTACCGGAAAAATGAGACTTAACATCTTATGTCTTAAGGTGACGAGTGGCATTGTAGTTCCGCATAGCATTTTTGGGTTTTTCTAAATTCTTGATTGGCACTGCATTGTAATGGGCAGGGCGTATCAAATACAATCCGCTGAACGTCCAGCTCGTCGCATCCCTTCTTAACAAAAAAAAAAATATTATCCAATAAAGAGAATTCTAATAGGCTCCTATTAAGAAATTGTGCTTCACGGATAAGTTTAGTCAAAAATGGATGTCATTGACAATCCTCATATTAATAATAGATAGGTAGGAATTTCATTCCCGGGCCGGGCAAGAAGCATTAGGTTTTTCGTAAGAAATTTCTCAGTAGCAGTTTAGAAATGTGGAGGCTCGCCCCATAATATGTGGGAATTAAACATAGTGAAATGTGGATGGAAAAAATACACCTCTGCCTAACCCTTCAGTAATAGAAGAGGAAAACTGTGTAACATTATGTAATTTCTTATTTAGTTTATCTGCTACCCAATAACAGGTAGTAAGTTTGTTATGTGACAGTGACCTGTAAAATTGTGTAACTATAAATTTTGTGAAGAAGAATAATTACTAAGTACCTAGATGTATGAACTGAAGTGGTAAAGAACGGCGGATAAAATATTACATTATTTTATATACTATATACTATATATAATGTAAGTGACAATATTATGTTTTTAATGAAAAATAAATATCTTTAAACCTAAGGTATTTTAATTGTATGTGAAATACATAAACACAAGGAATGTGTTCTTGTGTGGTTTTGTCTAGTGTGCATACACCCTAATCATAATCCCAAATTTGATGGATATTTTTTTTTTTTTTTTTATTTTACTTTTTTATTTTTTTCAAATTTAAACATCACAATACTATTGCATATGACTTATTAAATGTAGCATTGAAGCGATGTCCTTTCTGATTCACGCAGTATAAATACACTGTATCTATAATTTTGACATAAGATTTATAATTCTCAGATAGTGTTTAGTGATTATTAATGTTAAACTATGTACCTACACACCTTTTAGTTGTAATGATGTTTTAAAGGTGTACATTTCCAATCAAAATTTTAAAGCATGACAAAGTAAAAATATGTAGAAATATTTAATCAATTAATTCAAATAGATTAAACTACCAAACTCAATAAAATTAAGAAAATTATTGGAGGAAAATTACCTCATCTAAGGTTCTAAGCCTTCTTTACTCAATCTCTATTGATTTCATTGCAATTTTAAATCAATGAAATTTTAACACCTCCTTAGAAGATTGATTGGCAGATTTTCTACTTTATCTAATAATAATATCTAATTAGTGTTATGACTTAGGGACTATGCACACTTATTCAGCTCTTTTCAGCTTTTGTCCATAGAAAACAACAATTTTGTATGGAGACATGTATGCGTCGATTCAGCTTTCCGTATCCATTCTGCTTTTGTAGTCGATTTAAAGTTATTATTCTCATTCTTACGACGCCGTACGCGGCTGATAGAAGCAGAGCTGTATAAGTGTGACCAAAATCATTCAGCGAAACGCGAATGGAGCTGAATAAGTGTGCATAGTTCCTTAAGAGTAATTTTGCTTGTTAGCAATTATCCTTTAATTGTGTTGCAGCTACTTGAGGGAACTCTTCAACTGGTTTAATTGTGCTATTATTTTATTTCCATCTCCATGAAAATGTGTAAATAACACAAAATTAAATTTACCTTAAGACCAGATGAGAATTCCACCATCTCCTCCGCTTGAATATTCTTGAGTCCATAGACACGAGCAATACCATCACCAATGCTCAGCACACGACCAGTCTCTTCTAAATCAGCCTGTAAACATGTTAATACTTACATACTTGGTGAATAATATTTATACCAAAAAGCACTTAAATTTTATGAATTTACAGCTTTTCTGATATAAATGAACAATTTCATATAGTTTTAACCTAATTTCATATAAAATTTGAAATGGTTTAGCAACCCAAATTTTTCGAATCTCATATATTATATAAACATACAAAATCCGTCATACATTCCATACTCGTAAAAATCAGCTGATGAATTGTTTATTTAATATATAGGTTTGATACCTTGGGTGCAGCACCGAGGATCCTTTCCTCTAGGATTGTGGAGATTTCGACCGCCCGTTGAGTCGACGAGAGGTGGAGTTTGCGGGAAGCCACGGCCACCGCAGGCACGGCGACCTTCGATGCCTGGACATCATTAAGTACGTAAATTACTAGAGTTGCTCGGTTTATCGCGTAATCTGTAGTTAGAGGTCTTTACAAATATCACTTTTCTACAGACAAGTCACAAAATTTGACATGTAGCCGATGGTCCTGTATTACATAACATCGAATCGAATCAGATAAACGGATTAAATTTTGTGACAATATAGCTCTAAAACCAATTATGTAAGGTTCCAAACACTTCTTATTGGGATTGGTTCACTATTGTAACACCAAAATTACGAATTTAATATGAAAACTGTACACTATTACGCCAATTTTGGTTATCCATCATCTTTTGGTTTCAGGTAAAATTTCGTATATTCTATCTAATTACCTGTGTAGCGGCATTGGGTAAGCGCCTAGCCACCGTAGAGGCTACACGAGCGGACATCAGCGACATTTTTCACAAAATACTTATTTTACTCAACAAAATTAAATAGGGCCGAGGTCTTCACCGCTCGCGACTCGTTGCGATATTACCGGAAATGACAGAATTGATCTTTGTCTCTGGTTTTGCTGCAGTACAATTTTTCGTTCAGAAATTTAATCTTTCCTTTTTAGCAAAAAAAAAAAATAACTCACTGATTACCTTGTGTGATATTATTTTGTAATAATTGATATAAACTGCTTTATTTCAACTCTCAACTAACATTAAAAAAACCTTTTTGATTATAATGATAACCAAAATTGATTTGATATGGAACGATTTTTTTACTATCATAACAGGCTGTAAAAGGAATGACGTTCTATGCACATATATCATTCGCAATCTTTCAGATTAGCGGAACGGCAAAAGTGTGCTTAAAGACAATTTAAGTACACTTTTCTCCGTAGTCGTGTGTCTATCACCAAATCTAAGTGTGCTATATAAAAGTGTTCAAATAATACGTTAACAACGCAAAACAAAGATTGTGACTTATCACCGGTAAGTTTATTTTAATTATATAAGATGGGCTGGCAAAAAGCTTAATTATATAAATAAAACAAATATTTTTTCATTAAATGTGCGCAATAATTGATAAGTATTCGCATCCATTTATCTCCCGCTTGTCAGAATGGGACAGCTGATGAAAAGTGGCGATGTCACAAATGAAAACTATAAAGCAATGATATTTAAAAGTATAGATAAGTTACGTAGACAACATTCGGTGTTTGAAAATGATACACTAGCGCACACATGAATAATTTAACATTGCAATAGCACACTACATTACGATTACACGTCAAAGAAGGATAGTAAATGCAATTATCGCAAGCGAAAAAGAGATAACTCTAATTTGCTAATTGCTTCGTATTTGTATAGAAAAAACAAAATTAATTCATCAGATATGATTTTTTTACCGTACACCGTGATTTATACCTAGATTACGATTCATTCATGAGTTCATCTAGTAAAAGCTATAAAGTAGTAAAACTGCATAGAAATTAGGTAGATAATGTGTCATTGATTTTATAAAAAAATAATTTTATCTTGATTATAATATGTAGCCACATTGATGACATCAATTATTTATACATAAAATAATAAAAAACATACAGACACCAAAACAAAACCGAAAGATATCTACAGTACGGGTCCCATTTTCACAATTTTACTAACGAGGGCTCCCAAAAAGTTTTATTTTTGAATGTCTTTTTGTTGAGGGTTTATTACAATAAGGTAAATGGGACAGGAAAAAAATGATCCATTGATTCTTCTGCAGTTAGCAATGGATATACTGAAAGGGACAGTGTTACTAAAAAAAACTCCTACGTAAACAAATAGCACTCACTGTTTACATCCGCTACCTACCCTAAAACTTGTTTTAATAGTTTGATAGTTCAGCTACCTATATACGCACTTGTTTATTAAAAATTATTACATTTCGTATTACATTCACTGCAACAACGAATTTTTTACATTACATTTTAATGTTATAACTATATCAAATTGTAAGCAATTCTGTCAACAACAAACGCGTGTGTACCGTTTTCGTATCGAGAGAGCGACTACGACCAAAGGAACCAATTGACTCCATTTAGGCGATTGATTTTCGGCGCGCTAGTGACATATCTACCTCTTTTAATACTATAATATCATTGTTAAGGGGTAACAAATATACTCACACAAACTAATAAACATACAAACATTCGCCTTTGATGCCATGAGTGTGATTTTTGATAGAAAAAAAACGTAAAAAACGTACCTGAACAGATCTTTATCAGAAACAGGACAGGCTGACAAACGTTAAACTTATAGCAACCCTCTTTTTTGAAAGGGTTTATAAAATACTTAAGTGCTACTCCACTGATGTCACTTTACAATTAATCATGTTCTAACTTCATACGCAGCTTAAACTGCAAAATGTTTACATTGCTGCCTATTGAACAATAATATTTTAAACACGGACTAGTAAAAAAGAAGGACTCGGCGCCGTGATATTAGCAAGTGAAGCGCCTTTATGCTTGTGTGTGTGCGGTTACGGGGTATACTAGTTACACAATTTTTCCTCCCTTAGATAACCATATATCCACAAATACTTTTATAGTATTGTTTTTACACATTTCCACGCTTTTTATTGCGACGCAAACTGATCTGTCACAGACGATGGCAAATCTCATAATGGCGGCCAATCGGCTTCTATTAGTGTAAGTGTATGCGTGGAGCTATGTATTTACATGTTTACCGGCTTGTTTTGGTGCCTCATTGATATGTAAGGTGACACGGAGTCCTTCTTTATTTACTCGTCCGTGATTTTAAACAACTGCAGTAAACGCAGAAGTTACTTCATCCAAGCAGCGGGTTACAATTGGACCATGATTCTGAATAATTTATAATGGCACTGAAAATTATCAAAGTTAAAAACATTGTGGTGCGGGTATTTTTAATTTTTGAAGTAAAACTTTTTTAGGCGCGACTTGGAGGTAACTCAGTAATATTTTCTGACGGAAGTAACCTTCAGTACTCCCGTCAGAAAAAAGTAAATTGAAACAATGTTTTAACAAAATAAAATATTTCAAGTTGCTCAGTAATATTTTTTGAAAATATTCAAGTTTATATTTCGTTAATTTAATACTACTTTTGTAATGAATAAAAGTTTTCAGAAATTTTTGGACATTTGCTCCATTTGTTCATTTGGTGTTGGTTTCTTCGTCCATTATTAGGACAGGCCAAAGGTTGGAACCCATACAGCCATATCCGTTAATATTCAATAATAGCGTCATATTGATATTTGCTAATAATAATCTAACCTTCAATTTGTTATTCTCAGTTATTTTATTTAGTTGATTGAAAATTTCTAAATGTTTAAGTGTATAGTATAAATAGAATATTTAATGATAATAATAATCACCAATAAATAGGATTAAAATTAGAAAATCAAGAACCTGATAATGACTTGACCTGTAAAAAGTGTAAGTGTTTATTTCCTAGTGAATAACATAAATTTAACATTATATCATTCTTTGTAAAATATATAAAATCTGACTTGTTAAAATCAAATCATTAAAACTATTTTTTCCTGGGTAGAGAATATGTCAACTTTGCTCAAGATAAGGTTATATCGTCAGCGTTTCCAAAAAAAAAATAGCAAACAAATGTAACAATGCAATACGTGAGTTCTTAGTTGGTAACACGGCTTTCATTAATATATCTAAAATGTAATAAATTAATGTAATAAGTTTACTATTATTAAGTTTTACTTCAGTCGCGCGTAAAGATGTATGTGTGTAACGCACACTTTTTTTTATAATGAAACTGCAATGCAATAATTTTGTTAATATTATTAATGACTTTATTAATAGACCCAAAAAAAACAAAAACCGAAATGTATTTCGCCGCCATTGCCCTTAGCAGCTTGCCAGTGATATTGACCCTTATTATGTCTCTACATTGCGATTTGAATTATAATGCTGGCAAAAAAGTTTACAATAAACTATGAAAATATTTTTCTGCAACTACGGATCTTTCTTGCCATAATGCTAATAGCTATGATACAGTTATAGGGAGATTTACGGAACCCTTCCGAGTTCGGAGGTTGTCTGGTTATATCCTGTATAATATAACTTATTGCAAGCTTGTAAAATATACGGTAGTTATAAAACTTTGTTAGCAAAGGCTCTAAGATGAACCCCAATGGAATCTAGTTAAAAAATATAACAAGATTGTACAATGTACGGTAACTCCGTTCTCAAAGACTGTTGTAAACCCTTATGCAAACTTATTAAAAAAGTTACTTCCTAGGCCATCGTTTGGTAATCTTACATTACCAAAGCAGCTCAACACCGAACTAAGTATTACTAAAGAAGTTAAATACCTAGGGTTCATACTGGATAGTAAGTTGCTTTGGAACAAACACCTTGAACACAAGCTGGAAAAAGCGTGCATCATCTTTTGGCAGTGCAGAAGACTCATATGCAAAACCTGGGGTCTTGCTCCAAAGATAAGCAGATGGCTCTATACAGCAGTCATCAGACCAATTATCTCCTACGGAGCAATAGCATAGTGGCCCAGGACAGAGCTTGTGACAGTACAAACCAAGCTGCAGCGTTTCCAGCGGCTGGCTTGCACAGCCATAACAGGATGCATGCGCACCACGCCTACTTCCGCCCTTGAAACTATTCTAGGGCTAACACCACTCGACATACACTTTCAACAAGAAGCGACAATGACGACTCTACGTCTAAAGCTGTTGGGTGTGTGGAAGAATGAAGACTGCCTTACAGATAATCTCTGGAATAGGGTAACAAAGGACTATCCACTCTGTGAGCCACCATGACAACCTAAAACACATGTTTTTCATAAGAACTATCACATACAACTATGTGAGAAAGATGCTGGCCAGTCAGGTGTAATTGAATTAAGAATTTACGTGCGTAGCCATCAAGGAAGCCGCCAGTGCAATATTAAGAAGGAAAGTACATGGCCACAGAATCAGAGTTCTTTCTGACAGTATGGCGGTACTAACAGCGCTGAAGGGTACCACCTACAACTCAGCACTAATACACGAGTGTCACCAAACCCTGGAACAAGTTGCCTATTATAACCGGGTAACTCTGCAATGGATCAAGGGACATAGCGGTTCGTTGGGAAATGATGCAACGGATGAGCTTGCAAGGTGGGCATTGGCAAATCTAGTTACTGGTCCATTGCTACTTCTGCCACTGCCCTTCAGCCAAATGCGCTCATGGATACGCTCTCTCACCAACGACCTACACAACACCCGATGGATGAATGTCTCAAGCTGTAGACAGTCGAAGGAGGCGATACCTGCACTGTCGCCCAAACTGACACGTAGACTTATCAGCCTCAACAGAAATGACATCCGTATAATGGTGGGCACCCTAACGGATCACACATCACTAAACAAACACCTTTTCACAATCGGCGTAACGGACAGTCCTAACTGCAGAGGCTGTCTGGCCGAAGACGAAACGGTCGCTCACGTAATCCTGGACCCATGCTAGTGGTTTAATTGCACAAACCCCATAGGAGCGCTTATACCATACCTCCAATGTAGCGTAGAGTCACCACCACTAGCTTTTATGCTGGAGGTTGGTCTGAAAAAATATTGCGGGAATTACAGACTACGCAGGACGTCATCTTTGTTGCTGGTTGTTTACGCTGTAAGGGTTAATTCATCTTCACCTGGCTATGGCACTCTTGGAGAGCTAAGGTGGGCGGTTATGTGGTTGAGGTTCTGTATAGTGATATCATTTGCAGCTACTGGCTTATTATTGGCCATTCTTGCTTCTTCGGAAGTGAGGAAGTGGATGTACCCACTCCCAGACATGTGGCAGACAGAGACCATAGAGTCTTCTATGGTCTAAGTTCAGGATAATTTTTTTCAGTTTTCTGCGTTTCCTTGGACCACCTAATCCTTAGAATCTTACTTTTCTTGGTTTTCTTTTATCGTCATGTCATAAAAATGCCAGGCTTTGTAAGTACAAAGCCTTAAGTAAAGTAAGTACTTTACTTGGTACTTTGTACCACGAGTTCTGGACACAGACAACTCTGTGTAGTGTGCCAGATTAAAGCTGATTAAGTCAGAGGTTCGTCGGCGGGGTGGTGATGACCGCTACTCTCAGGTCCAATCCATTTTTGAGAGCCTTTTTTCATCTATGCTGTTACCATCTCCATGGAACTGGACGGTAAAGATTTAGAAAAATGCACTGGGCTTACTCTTTGTCGGAAGTAGTGATGTAAATAATTTCCCAGGATGCAAGGCCTCCCTTATCATCCGTTCAAAGCCACCTTCAGCTGCGTTCTGGTTGAACTTTCAGCCCTTTTCTCAGCCCGACGTTTCAGCCGCTGGCTAAGAAGAAGTGGCGATAAATGCAAGAAAAGGAGTTAGATACATACACTCTAGTTACTTTTGGGATTTCATCTTCAAATAATTTGTGGGCCTAGATATGAATACGCACCGCCATGATTCGGTTATACAGAGCTGCTTCAGTAATAATTAAGGATTGTGAGGAGCAGAGGTTTTTGTTTTGCCAATCACATAAGATTCTCGGTCAATAAGAGAATGCAACCTCTACAAGAGTAGTCCACTAGCGTTGTTTAGAGATACACTATGAATTGCACTATCGGACAGATACTGGGAGTAGGAGTATCATCAATCTTATAGTTTGAAAGCTGCTGCCGAAGCAAGCAAACGTCGCAAATACGTCGGTCTCAGTGACTCTTACATTTTCGTGCTGTTTGGTGTCGAGATACTTGGCCGATGGGGCCAAGAGGCGCGAAGAATGTATAAAGTACTATCAATGCGCTTCAATGGGGCTACTTATACCCAAAAGTTCTTGAAGCTATTTCTGCCAATGAATCCGTCGAGCATTCCAACGTATCCGTCGAGCTTTCCAACGTGGATATAATATTGCACTGTGTTCTTAGTACACTTGTACACTCGTAGTGATCGTTTCTACTTCATGACAAACATATTATCTACTAGGCTCCGTAAAATTGCTAAATCTTTTAAAGTGGATTGTGTTGTATATTATAATTAACTCCCAAATGAAATTAAAATGTTACCTATTAAAAAATTTAAATGTATCGTAAAAAATAAATTAACATCTAAGGCGTATTATAGTGTGAAAGATTATTTGAATGATAAAGATAGTTGGAATTAATGTTTTAAATTTTGTTAATGAATATTGTTATACTCATTTGAATGCTATTGTTACTTTTGTACTTCATCCTGACTTGCACTAAATAACTTATAAAGTTTTACAGTGAATAAAGATTTTTTGACTTTGACTTATTAAGCATTGTAAATTTAGTTATGTGCATTGTTTTGTTTCAATAAATTTTTATGTTATTATCAATACTAGGTAATGTAACTTTCTATATTTTTTTCTAGAGGATGTATTGATGGTATTGTGTAATGACAACAACGATTGGAATGAAAGAATGAAATCGGATCATTTTATCTATCAAGTGATGACACTTGACAGAATACAGATTACTTGAGAAATGACATAAGTCATATGCTACAATACTTGGTTGTGGACTGTGGTTACCTGATTTTTATGAACAATATTTATTTGTGTTTGGAAAGATACATGTTATTAGTTTTATTCAAATCAATGGTTCTTTACTTTATATGCAGCTGTAATGGCTATATTCGAAAAATCACTTCACTCCAGAATTGTTAAGGATGACACTGATAAGTTATTATGTGTATTAGAAAATGCCCTAAGTATAAGTAAACACATTGTACGTGTTTTTAAATTGTTCTCTTTCTGAACAACATTATGATCTTGGCTATTGTTGATTTCGGTACATTTTAGGAATATGTGTTACGAGTGCAACGAGGTCCATGTAAAGATAATAAATGGTCAGTGTCGCGGCGATATAGTGACTTTGCTGCGCTCCATACTTGTCTTCAGCAGGCAAATATTGATCTTCCCCTGCCGCCTAAGAAGTTGTTAGGGAACATGCAGCCTTCGTTTGTGGCTGAACGACAAATAGCCTTGCAGGTAATTATATAAAACCACATCAAATGGATTCATTGGGATCTGTTACCAGTAGAAGGCAGTGTATAATGTTTAACTTATATATTGAATATGTTAATGTTGCTTTTTAAGTAACTACATTGTGCATACAGAGGATTGTGAGTGTGAGAGTTTGGAATAGTGAAAGGATTTAGAAAAGAATTGCAGAAAGCTAAGACTGGTGTATATTACAAATAGAGTTATTATTTATACATTATTTATTTAGAGCCTTGGAAACAACTAATAAGACCATCAGCTCAACCCAAAATATAATAAAATAATATTTAACTCATTTTTTAATATACTTGATTACTAGTAAAACCTCTATCTATTACTTATTGATAAATAATTGATTGCTTATAGTCTTTTAACAAAGTCAAAAATGAGTTAGAAATACAAAATCTGCTTTAGAGGAAAAACTTAATATGAAATTATAACATAAACTTTTTAATAAATTTGGTCAAATAACTATCCTTTGTGTAACATTGGACTGAAGGTAAGTGATCACTGCAGCCCATACTCTCAACACCAGGGGAATCACAAGAGTTTTCCAACCTTATAAAGTGTCAAGAAAACATACATATAAATTTGAAAACTTAAAACATATGGTATGTGACAGGAGAGGATTGAACCGGAGGCCTCAGCGGTGAGAGTCAACGGTTCAACCTATTGCACCTCCCACACTTAGTTACATTTAAATATTAAAACAATTTTTATATTTATAGTATTATTTGTAAGCTGCTCTAAACTTAGCAGATTTTTATTTCTGTGTTTAAATAATACTTATGTTAAATGTTTAAAAGAAAAAGTAACTAAGTAATTAAGTAACATTAGTGTTTTCCCACAATACATTTATATTTATTATCAATTCCAGAGGTACATAGATGAAGTATTAAGGCACCATATACTATCATTATCATTACCAGTGAGGTGCTTTTTGGATCCCAGTAACTATTCAATGGATATTGTAGGTAAGTTTGAAATATTATATCAAGAATGAAATCTACATGAAAAATATTACAAATGTAAAAAAAAATTGCCCTACACTGTCTATCTTACCAGTGGGAGGCACCTTTGCACAGAATGCTGGCTGGATTATGAGTACCACAACAGCACCTATTTCTGCCATGAAGCAGTAATGTATAAGCATTACTGTGTTTCATTCTGAAGGGTACCATAGCTAGTGAAATTACTGGGCAAATGAGACTTAACATTGTATGTCTTAAGGTGACAAGCACAATTGTGCTGCTCAGACTTTTTGTATTTTTCAAGAATCCTGAATGGCACTGCATTGTAATGGGCAGGGTGTATCAATTACCATCAGCTGAACATCCTGCTCATTGCTTCCCTTACTGTCATAAATTAAAAAATTGTGCAAATTAAAAAAAGTGTTGTTTTGGTCAATGATAATAGTTAATGTAAAAAAAATAAAACACCAGTAATTTTTAAGTTGGCAGCACTGAACTTAATTATCTTTGGTACGGTAATGTGAGTTTGTAACCAAGTGACTTGCTGAAATAAATAAAATACAAAATTAATTTAAAGTTGTTTTCTCCTAGTTGGTTAGGGCTGAAACCCTGCAAAAGTTAATGAGTTCATTTGTTCCAGAACAGTCACTTCAAATTGTATCAATAGCATTGAGGGGTGACGGGCAGTATGAACTGAAAGGACCTTTACCAAATATTGGCTGGAGAATACATAAAAGCTATTTTTCAGTATGTATTTTAGCTATCTATCACAAACACCTTTTTTCCTAATTTTTGAGAGAAGACTTGATGACCAAAAGTGGTGTCTGTTTATGTTAAAAAAAGACGTGTGGCACTCGGGGACTGCCGCGCTAAATGCTATTGCATAGCATTTTTAGCTTATGCAATTCTAATTATTTATTTATTTTATTTATGCAGTATTTTTTTTTGATAAAATTAATTTTAAAAAAAGCAAACGGGAAGCAAGTAAAATTTAACTTGCAAGATTTGATTACAGACAGACAATGGGTCAGGTGAAACTAAATAAAGATGCTTGTCATAATAATAAAAATAAAAAAAACATGGTAAAAAAAAGAAATTAAAAAAAATCAAGATGTACCCCAGGCTCGAATCTGGGACCTTCTGCACAAAAAGCATACGTAATAACCGCTGTTCCACGGCAACTGTAATGACCGTGCCGAAATATCTATATACATCTAGTAAGTAAGTGTTAGGTTATTTTCGTTACGGAATTTCTGGATTCGGTCTCCACACTCAAGGCCCGCGATAGAAGCTATGCAATAGCTTAAAAAAACTTCACCATATGTATGATTTAATGTATGTGACTTAGCGCAATAGGCAGTTGTGGGAAAAAGCAATAGACTTAATCAAATATTGTGTTACCGTACTTTTGATTGTTGATTTAGTAATTCCTCACCATGATAATTAAAATAACAATGTACCTAATGCAAGCAATATACTACGCAGTTCTCACTATTGATTTGTCCCATTTTATTGTAATTTCTTATTAGGTAGTATACTAATAGGTACACAGTGCTAAATATTTGTGGTTGCATGCATATGCCGTTATTTGATGACAAATTTTTTTGGTTTTATATGTTGCGGCAATCTGTTGTTTCAAACAATAACCTACTGTTTTGGCTGCATATATCTCCTCAAAGAGTCATTGTCGGTACCCGATATTTATGTAAATTTACTTTGCTTCAAACTCTCCACTTATTAATGATATCTTATACTGAGATTTGTGATGTCATGTCTCTTAAGCCTGGTGAACTGGATACCACCCTTTCCGCTCAAAGACTTGGCTATCTCGTTGACATGGGTTGTTAGTTTGTCCTGGTATTTCAGTCTAGTTTGGGTTATTTCTTGACTGACAGTTTTAATGCCAAGGTCTAGGTACATGTATAATAACAATTGACTAACATTAATGTTTTTTTTATTCTATTCTATCAACTTAACTGAACAATATACAAATTCAAATAGTTTTAGTAATAATATTAGGTAGTAGTATCTAGTATATTAGTAATGACATCAAAAAGAATTCGAAAGGAATCAATTTTGAGAAAATAAATGCCTTTTTATGCCTTATCGCGCATTGTTAATGTGTAAGTTGTAACAGTACAAAAATGTTATACCCATAAATCAGTTTCAATAAAATCTGTATGTTCCTTCCAGTTTCAGTATTCTACCACATATTCTTGCTCGAATTGTCGGGGACCCAGTGCTCTGTGAACGGTTGGATCACTTGGTGTTGCGTAGAGATGTCGCTTCATTGTGTGTCTTCTACCGCATTTATCACGGCGAGTGTTCCGAAGAGCTGTTTGACCTAATTCCTGCCGCCGAATTCCACCATCGCACGACACGCCACAAGTTAGGATATCATCCCCACCATCTGGATGTGTGGCGGTCCTCCACAGTGCGGTTTTCAAGGAGCTTTCTTCCTCGTACTACAAAGCTGTGGAATGAGCTTCCTTATGCGGTGTTTCCGCGACGATGCGACATGGGCACCTTCAAAAAAAGCGCATACTCCTTCCTTAAAGGCCGGCAACGCTCCTGTGATTCCTCTGGTGTTGCAAGAGATTGTGGGCGGCGGTGATTACTTGACACCAGGTGACCCGTACGCTCGTTTGTCCTCCTATTACATAAAAAAAAATCTACCACAACCATATATTGGTAATGGCTCTATAATAAGTAGTAACTTGGACATTTTTATAGGACCTAAGTTAGGGTTCTAAACAAAACAATTTCAATGGCCAAACTAATGAATTCCAAACAGAATAAGTTTCATGCTGGCCATTCATAATTTTGAATTAGAAGTATAGCTCTTAGATTAATTTAAAATATCTGGATGACCAAGCCTTGCTCGGATTTTTAAGAATGTATAAAAATTAAAAAAAAAGAAAAACTAATAGATATCGGAATTAGAACCGGGGTCTCCTGCTTTCTGGATCACCCAATGACCCATCTGTGCTATTATAGTCTTGTATATAGTGGCGAAATTTACCTTTGTATTCTAATGTTATTGTAGCAGTTTCTCATTAAAACACGGCTAAAACTACATTTGAAACCTAGCTACATCAATTTCTTGTCCCCGAAACTACCTGTATACTAAATTTCATTAAAACCATTGAAGCCATTTCCGAGATTCAGATTATATATATACAAGAATTGGTCGTTTAAAGGTATAAGATATACTCAGCCACATAGAACAAATTATTACCTAAGAAGTATCTTATGATATCAATGTTATGTTTTCAGGTGATTGACTCCATTAGTAAAGAGAATTGTTTATTGGAATGGCAAAGTTATGGACCAGATAAGTATTTGCATGACAAAGACTTGCAGATAGCCTTAAAGAGTCTACAAAGTATATCAGTAGGTATATTTTATATTCAGTTTTTAAAGAATGATTTCTAAATTGTCATCTACAGTCGCGAGCAAAAGTTTAAAATCACTTACTTGTAATGGGTTCAGCGCGTTCTTATTATTATTATCATAAAAATGGCACCATTTTAAAGGTTCAGCTCTTAACTTTATACTGGTAACAAATTCATTAAAATCAAGCCAGTATTTAAGAAGCTATCCCGGATTAAGTGAAGGACTAATGATGTAAGTGATTCCAAACTTTTGCTCGCGACTGTATACTGTATATATATACTTTGGGTGTTGACCATATTGGTTGTGCATTGGCCTTTATAAAATGCATTGCAAGTGAAAGTATTGGTAATTATATGGTAGATTTACACATTTGCTGCTAGTAGGCCGAAAATTTTAACATCCGTACCAACCTCTAATAATCTATCTCTAATATATAAAATTCTCATGTCATGGTGTTAAACTTTGAACTCCTCAGAAACGATTTGACCGATTCTCATGAAATTTTGAGTGCATATTGGGTAGGTCCTAGAATCGGACAACATCTATTTTTCATCCCCCTAAATGTTATGGGTGGTCCAAACTATGTTTTTTTTAATTTTTTGGACATTTTTTTTAAATTTGTTTGATTATGAGTCAGCATTTTTAACATTATAAAATAATATGAAATGCCAAATAAGTAAATATTTTTTATTTTTAAATTGCCAATGGACATGAACATTTTGACGCGTATGCAGCATGCCAACAATGACGTCATAGTTCATCAACATACTAAAAGCAGAGATATTGTGGTAGAAAACACACATTTGTCGCCATTCCTTTGCTTCAAATAACTCTGAACGTGGCTTTTCATATATTTGAACATTCCAGAAGTTATTGAACACTTTGAGAATAATTCCTTGAGAAAAAAAACAAGCCTTTGAGGCAAGTTTGTTTTTTTTTTTATGAAAATAAGGGACGAGACGAGCAGGACATTCAGCTGATGGGAATTGATGCGCCCTACCCATTACAATGCAGTGCCGCTCAGGATTCTTGAAAAACCCCAAAAATCTGAGTGGCACTACAATTGCGCTCGTCACCTTTAGACATAAGATGTTAAGTCTCGTTTGCCCAGTAATTTCACTAGCTACGGCGCCCTACATACCGAAACAAAATAATGTTTACACATTACTGCTTCACGGCAAAAATAGGCGCCATTGTGGTACCCATATAGATTATGCCGGCTTCCAGTGCAAAGGAGCCAATGGAAAATTTGTATATTTCACTTTAGCATTTCATAAAATGTAAGTAGGTACTGAATCTCTTAATCTTTGCGTTTAGCTTGACACCAATTGCAAAATGTTGTTTTAATAATCTTACTTGAGTACCTAACACACAAATAAAATTTTAAAACAAAATTTTATAAACGATGTGGTACTCGAACCCACGAACGTTCCGTGCGAGTGCTCTTCCAACGGAGCTAACGGCTCGAGTGACATATTCTCATAAAATCTTGTATGCTTTGTTCAACTCTCAAGTTGTGGCTTCATCTACAGAATCTACTTTACAGTTGATAACCTTGCTCCACCCCAGTATTTGCATATTAGGAAATGCATACAAGATTTATCAACGATAAGTCACTCGAACGGCTAGCTCCGTAGGAAGTGCACTCGCACGGAACGCGAGAGGTTGTGGGTTCGAATCCCGCATCGTTCTTAAAATTTTGTTTTCAAATTTTATTTGTGTATTAATCCTAGAAGTGAAGGTTACTTTTAAAATATAACTAATTACCTTTTTTGAACATAGATTTGTTTTTTATTTATTTATTCGTATTCAACCCAAGCGAAGCTTAGATACTGGTATGAGTACGTAATCTAATTGTCCTCGACCTTCATTTTGACAAATGAAGGTCGAGGACAATCAACCCACGTCTTCCGTTGTATTTATTTATAACTGATATGTTAGTTAATTTTTAGTTCAACCGCTCCATCGTGAATTAAATTACAATTACTTGCATTAACATGTTACTAAGTATTCAACACTCGATACGAGTTAGGGATGTTCAAGTTTAGATCATACTCTATTCTGTCGTGTAGCAGTAATGTGTAAACATTACTGTGTTTCGGTCTGAAGGGTGCCGTAGCTAGCGAAATTACTGGGCAAATGAGACTTAACATCTTATGTCTCAAGCTGACGAGCGCAATTATAGTGCCACTCAGAATTTTTGCTGCTCCAGGAAGTCTGCGAACACCCCACGAATGTTCTGAACTTCTGGAAAGAGCTGGGCTGGTTGGAGTAACTGGCCAATACTGCACGCAAAATGGACCCACACTAGAGGTTTAATTGCGGAAACAGGAGCCTCTACACCATACCACCATAAAGGCAGACAACGCATCTCTTGAAGCATGCTTTATATCAAAACATGGTGGTCTAGCAGCGCAGCAGTGTAATAATAGAATTATCATTGTTTTAATACTTCATATATTTTACCTGAATATTTTTCTTACAAAGTGTTTATGGTAAAAGCCGGATAGTTGATCATTAAGCTTTTGTGATGTTAATTAACAATGATTTATTGAATATAATATTGTATTGTAATGGCAACACAGTGTTGGTTGTGAAGGAAATGTATGAGGTTATACACACTCTTACATACACATGTAGTTGTTTGAGATATACAAATTTTATTTCGAATAAAAATATTTGAATATGTTTTGATACCCCACATTTACTCTATACAAAAATCTGTATCAGGTATATATATACACATGGCTGCTTTAAAAAAACGCGCACACCTCATATATATTGCAAAGTTGACTATTTGAAATAAATTATTAATTA
The DNA here is from genome assembly GCF_905404315.1 of Leptidea sinapis. NCBI lineage: Eukaryota > Metazoa > Arthropoda > Insecta > Lepidoptera > Pieridae > Leptidea > Leptidea sinapis. The sequence continues at coordinate 9,131,669 of NC_066289.1, forward strand.
ATTGTTTCAGCATCCATATATAGACGACATATTGGCAGTACATGCATTAGAAACGGGGGCTTATGTTATCAGACGAATACATGAAAACGGGACAATAAGAGATCTGTTATATGACACAGATTACAAGAAGAGTTATCTCGCCAAGTATGGCAACCCGAAAATAAGAAAACCGTTCACAATGGGACAGATCGCGCTTTACGGATATCAAATACTACACGCATTGAAATTTTTACATGAGAAAGGGTTGCCGCATGGTACGTATTTAACTTAGATAATTTATGTGTCTAGAAAGGGTCTCTTGCTGTTAGACAACCGATAAAAAGAGGCAAGGAATATTAGTTTACTGTGCGTGACAAGCTACGTCTTACACTCGCGATTTGTATGACACGTATGTACGTACGTACGTACGTGTGTATGTTCTAAATTATATTTTTTTTCGACGTTTTCTTAGCTGTCATAGTCTATCAAGCCTGTATAGCCGAGTGGTTAGCGATCCTACCTACTAAGCTAGAGGTCCCGTGTTCGAATCTTTGTCTCCTCCACCACTGTTACTGAGTCACTTCTTCTGGAAAATGTTAAAGAATGCCAACAAACTTTCAATTTTAGTTTTGTTAGCCCTGGAGAAATAATTAAAACTTTTAAGTCTCTCGACATGAAAAATACTGCTGATATATGGGGCATTTCTGTTAAAATAATAAGTTCAATAATTGATGTCATAGCACCATATCTTGCTTGCTTGTCTTTAATAATTGTATTAGTCGTGGCGTGTTTCCTGACCTTCTGAAACATAGTAAAATTACACCAATATTTAAGTCGGGTTGCTCTTCTGACCCGAATAACTATCGTCCTGTGTCGGTTTTGCCGACCCTTAGTAAAATTTTTGAAAAAATAATTTTAAGCCAAATGCTAACTTACTTTAACTCTCATAAGTTACTTCATTTGAAACAATTTGGCTTTACTAGGGGACTTTCAACAACGGATGCAGGTGTTGAGCTGATCAATAATATTTTTGATGCCTGGGAGGAATCGCAGAATGCACTTGGCATCTTCTGTGATTTATCTAAGGCTTTTGATTGTGTTCAACATTCAACGCTGGTCAGGAAGCTATACCACTATGGCATAAAAGGAACTGCGCTCGATCTTCTTACTTCATATTTAAACAATAGAATTCAGAGGGTCGATGTGAATGACAAGAGATCTCCTGGGACTCCTCTCAGTATGGGGGTACCACAAGGGTCTAGTCTTGGACCGTTCCTCTTCCTTATCTATAAATGATCTTCCTAATCTTATAGAGAAAAAACATAAGGTAGTATTGTTTGCGGACGACACTTCTCTGATTTTCAAAGTGAAAAGAAACCAAGCTATGTATGACGAAGTGAACGATATTTTATGTGACATCGTGTACTGGTTTAGCGCTAATAACCTATTGTTAAATAGCAAGAAAACTAAGTACATTAAATTTACCGTACCAAATGTGAAGCGCTGTTTGTGTCAAAATTGCTCGCATTCTGCCTATACTCCGAAGTCAAACGAATATAAACAATTTTTTATGTTTTTAAAGTGATAACCCTCACTTCTAGGATTTAGGATACCTACACAAATTAAATTTGAAAACAAAATTTTATGAACGATGCGGGACTCGAACCCTCGACCTCAAATTAATATTTAAATAAGTTACCTGTACTGCCCACTCCTCCCTTAATGTCTTGTGTGCTAACAAATAACAGAGTAGTAGACGGTGGTCTCATCTCGCAGCAAAAAGGAGGTTACAAAAAGAGTTTTAGCTTACTTTCGTGTTTAAAAACAAACTGTACGACTTTTGGATGATACTGTATTTTTTATGACAATAAGGAACGAGTCGAGTAGGACGTTCAGCTGAAACGCCCTGCCCATTACAATGCAGTGCCGCTCAAAACATAAAAAAATTTAGCGGGATTACTTGTGCTCGTCACGTTGAGAATTAAGATAAGTCTTATTTGCCCAGGAATTTCACTAGCTGTGCTTATTACACATTACTGCTTCACGGCAGAAAAAGGCGTTGTTGGTATCTATAATCTAGCCAGCATCCTGTGCAAAGCAAAGGAGCTTCCCACTGGTAATTCCCCCCTAGTCGCCTTTTACGACACCCTTGGGCCTGGGAATTCCATGTTATTTTTATGTCCCAAGAAAGCACAGAGCAAAAACAGATACATACTTTGCAATTTAGCGATGAATAACACAATTTGTCAGGTCACATCCATGCTGGGAACATCGCCATAGAAAACCAAAGAGTATTGTTGCTGGACATTGAGAACGTCCTGGTGGGCGTTCCTTGCGTATACCGACCATACCTGCTGGAGCTGAAGCGCACGCACACAGCGGAGGCTGTTGACGTGTACTGCTTCGGGCGGACTCTCTACGAGATGGCATACGCCGACACCTTAGAAACCTGTTCCTTAGACAGGTTTTCTGAGGGGGTCTCTAATGAGCTGGGTAAATATTATAATTTAGTGATTTCATGCGGCGAAGATATTATTTTATATGGGCGAATTGTTACTGGTAAAATTAACCAATTTTTTTATATGGAATAGGAGGACAAACGAGCATACGGGTCACCTGGTGTTAAGTGATCACCGCCGCCCACATTATCTTGCAACACCAGATGAATCACAAGAGCGTTGCCGGCCTTTAAGGAAGGTGTACGCGCTTTTTTTGAAGGTACCCATGTCGTATCGTCCCGGAAACACCGCACAAGGAAGCTCATTCCACAGCTTTGTAGTACGTGGATGAAAGCTCCTTGAAAACCGCACTGTGGAGGACCGCCACGCATCCAGATGTTGGGGATGATATCCTAACTTGTGGCGTGTCGTGCGAAGGTGGAATTCGGCGGCAGGACCATTATTTTCGGTATTCCTTAGTAGTTTTATTTAGTAAAATACAATCAGCATAGAAAAATCAGAAAGGACATATTTTTTTTAAAATTTACGTGATATTTTTCTAGAATCAGTCCTTCATTTGTGCTTGTCAAGTACATCATGCAAGCATGGTGGTACTACCATTGACGACTTGCTTCATCACCGTTTCTTCACGAGAGCCACTCTGAATGGCCTCACCCCGCACAGCGACGAGAGAGGACATCTTAAGATACCCCTTGGTGTCAAGGAGCAGATCCGGCAAGTGATCATAGGCACGGAGACGAGACTTAAAAATGATCAGAAATTGGTAAGTTAACACTTAACTAGTGTGTCATTTAAATTAAAAGAACCTTTAAAGGCCGGCAACGCTCCTGTGATTCCTCTGGTGTTGTAAGAGATTGTGGGCGGCGGTGATCACTTAACAACAGGTGACCCGTACGCTCGTTTGTCCTCCTATTCCATAAAAAAAAATACGCATTGTCCTAATAGAAAGCAATAACGCGACCATCGCGCGAATGAGTGATGCGACTATCGTACGAGTAGACATACGTATCAAACATATTGATCTAGAAGAATATAGATCTAGAGAATAAGATGTTTGATCTAGAATTGGTGTCTTACTAGGCCATAGCGCGATGCATTCGTGCGACTAAATTTTTTAAAATATATTCGTGCGATGAAACAAAATCAAATTACTGATGAATAGGTGTCCTAACTGAGGCTCGCGCGATGATCGCGTCGCGTCGATAGGGAACGGGGAGAGTGTGTCGAGCTGTGTCAAACCGTGTGTCGAGTTGTGTCAAACTGTATGTCGAGCGGTCATAAATCGTGATAGACTTCTTTAATTTCTAACAGTGTTTTACTTTTTTTTTTAATTTTAATCTTTAAAGATTTAAATTTTTGATTTGAATTTGAAAGATTTCATTCAAATATAAAACAGTCACAGACAATTATCATTTTTCACTGGGAACATATCGGGTCAGCTTGCCCTTTTGCAGAGGCCTCAGTTACTTATGTGCTGTTTTATTTTGTTAGTTTTTTTATTAACTAATCAAGTTTATTTAAAGTGTTTATACTAGTGGGAGGCTCCTTTGCACAGGGTGCCGGCTAGATTATGGGTACCACAACGGCGCCTATTTTTGCCGTGAAGCAGTAATGTGTAAAAATTATTGTGTTTCGGTCAGAAGGGCGCCGTAGCTAGTGAAATTACTGGGCAAATGAGACATAACATCTTATGTCTCAAGGAGACGAGCGCAATTGTTGTGCCACTCAGGATTTTGCGATTTTTAAAAAATCCTGACACTGCTTTTAATTGGCAGGGCGTATCAATTACAATCAGCTGAACGTCATGCTCGTCTTGTCCCTTATCGTCATAAAATCCTTAAACCATAAACCAGTAGTTGCAGAAATCTTTTTGTGTGCGCACGCGCAGTTTTTCTGTTCTTATATAATATAGTATTGGGAATAATAAGCGAAAAAGAATTTAGAATTCGAACATTTGAAAGGTAAATAAAATCTACACGACCGACGGCAAACACTCCCATCCATAATCATAAGATCTTTGTAACCTTAAACCAAACTTTATTAAACAATATGTTATGTTTTTAAAGTGATAACCCTCATTTCTAGGATTAATACACAAATAAAATTTGAAAAACAAAATTTTATGAACGGGATTCGAACCCACGACCTCCGGCATTACATATTGTTTAGATTTACAAGAGCGACATCTCAAGTCAACTTCCTAATATGCAAATATTGGGGTTGAGCAGGTTATCAACTGTAAAGTAGATCCTGTAGATGAAGCCATAACCTGAGAGTTGGACAAAGCAAACATAATTATATATAGCGGTACTCGAACGGTTAGCTCAGTTGGTTAGAGCACCGGCACGGAACGCCGGAGGTCGTGGGTTCGAATCCCGCATCGTTCATAAAATTTTGTTTTTCAAGCACTGGCTTGAAAAACAAAATGAACAGGAACACTGGTTCCTATATGAATTATAAATGATAAGTTTTACGAAGAAATGACTAAACATTTTTATCAAAACATCGAAAGTAAAATTTTAAAACATACAATGAAAATAATATGTTTTGAAATATTTATAATATTGATTTTTCTATATTCTTTAATGCTATCCATGCGCTTGATGCTTGCTGCACAGAAATTTTATATTCGGTTCCAATTAAGTTAGCTTTGATGTCAAGTCTCCGCGTTGTTTTATATCAAGTCGATTTTTTTTATCATTAAGTCACTTACAGCACTAAATTCACATTCAGCTAAATATGAAAATGGAAATGGTGGTTAAAGTTTTCTTGCACATTCTTGGAATTTGCCTTTTTTTGTTAAATTTGTCACCGATATCTTACATTGCATTTAAATAGCCTAAAAGCGAAAGGGTTAAAGTCGTGTCGAGTTCATTTTTTAATTGGCCCCCTTATCTATCAAATTGCCCCCTTGTGTAGCGTGGGCCCCACGCAGAGAAACACTGGTTTACGGCCCTTTTCAATAACGTATCTCTAGACTCTCTCTACATTGCTGTCACCGTTTAATGACAAGATCTTATCTATCCATAGTTATGTCCAATATTGTTATAGTCCAATGCTTTATGTCGATACGTTATTGAAATGTAAGTAAGCGTAAAAGGATAGATTTGTCTACCTCTAGTAAACTAAGGATAGATGGGTTATTGAAATCGGCCGTAAGTTGGTCTTAACTTAACCGTTAGGTGTTGACAGGTGCGGAATGCGAGAAGAGAAATAAGAATACAAGAGATACTAGGCTCTGACGAGGAGATGAAGAAGCAGAGAAGGAAATTGGTAAGGCTTGCATATTATATGTAGTTATAGTTCATTGTGTGTCTTCTACCGCATTTATCACGGGGAGTGTTCAGAAGAGCGGTTTAACCTGATTTCTGCAGCCGAATTCCACCTTCGCACGACACGCCACAAGTTAGGATATCTTCCCCACCATCTGGAGGTGTGGCGGTCCTCCACAGTGCGGTTTTCAAGGAGCTTTCTTCCACGCACTACAAAGCTGTAAAATGAGCTTCCTTGTGCGGTGTTTCCGGGACGATACGACATGGTTACCTTCAAAAAAAGCGCGTACACCTTCCTTAAAGGCCGGCAACGCTCTTGTGATTCATCTGGTGTTGCAGGAGAATGTGGGCGGCGGTGCTCACTTAATACCAGGTGACCCGGTAGCTCGTTTGTCCTCCTATTACATAAAAAAAAAAATTGGATGCGCTCAAAACTAGCTCCTTCAGCGTTCCCTAATCCCTACAGTTGTTACATTATCTTTATTATATTGGAGAAACATCAAGATGAAATTGTTGGGCACATAACCCAATATTTCTTTTTATATATCAGGAAGCTATGCCACTATGGTATAAGAGGATCTGCACTCGATCTTCTGATCTCATATTTAAATAATAGGATTCAGAGGGTCGAGGTCGAGGTCGAGGTCGACAAAAAAATTTGTATTATAAATTTTGTAAACTGATTAGTAATTTAAAGGTTCTCCCTATTTTTGGTAAAAGAAAATATTAGATTACGCGGGGCTACTTAGACACTCCAGTTTAAGGCATGAGAGTTATGCTGTGCGCACTCCAAAAGAAAATATACTCAATTTGAAACTTATCTATGAAAAACCGCATGTGTTCGGGGCAGTGAATGTGTTAAGTACCTAAATTTATATATTATTTAACCAAATAAATTGTCCTATTTTTTTGTAGATTATACTAAGCTGGAGTGTAAAAACAATATCAAAACAATTTGGTATGTTTAATTACACAAATAAAATTTGAAAACAAAATATTATGAACGATGCGGGACTCGAACCCGCGACCTCTCGCGTTCCGTGCGAGCGCTCATTACACTTGAGCTCAGTTTCAAATTTTATTTGTGCAAAACAATATTAATTAAAAATGCTTATTATTTTTGTACGTGACTGTACACGTGACCACACAGCTATCGCTGAGGCGCCATCTCTACGAGCGAGAGAACCGCAGCGATATTATCGTCGTGCCACGTATTGGTATTGGTAAAGGGCTCCTGTTTCCCCAATTAGACCGCTTAGTTGAGTCCATTTTGCGTGCAGTGTTGGCCAGTCATTCCAACCAGCCCAGCTCCTTCCAGAAGTTCAGAACACTCCTGGGGTGTTCGCAGACTTCCTGGAGCGATCTTGTATTTACTAGGGCGTTTTTGCCCGTTTGTTGGCCACCCCAGTAGATTCCAGGATTACATGGGTGACCGTTTCATCTTCGTCGTGCCACGTATTTCTGTATAGTCTCTATGAACGCGTGTCCACATGGCAATGTAATCGCGGCGATGCGGCGAGTGACTAAGTGCGCCCGTAACGTCGTATCGCCGCGGTGTCGTCGCTACTGGTCGCGCGCCCTCTCTCTCAGCGAACACAACACATTGTCAACGAAATGCGGCGATTCCGTGGCGAGTCGATGACGATACGCTGGCGGAATAATCTCTCGTTCGTTTACCCGACGATAGAAGCCACCTTCGCACGACACGCCATAAGTTAGGATTCCATCCCCACCATCTGGATGTGTGGCGGACTCCACAGTGCGGTTTTCAAGGAGCTTTTCCCTCGTACTACGAAGCTGTGGAATGAGCTTCCTTGTGCGGTGTTTCCGGGACGATACGACATGGGTACCTTCAAAAAAAGCGCGTTCATCTTCCTTAAAGGCCGGCAACGCTCTTGTGATTCCTCTGGTGTTGCAAGAGAAAGTGGGCGGCGGTGATCAGTTAACACCCGTACGCTCGTTTGTCCTCCTATTCCATAAAAAAAAAGCGCGAAGTCGTCGCGTTTTTCTCGCTCGTGACATCGCCTGAGAGATCTTTTTTTGAGATGCGAACTATAAGGTGTGTAATATTATTGGTCCGCAGCGGAAACGCGAGAGCGTGTGGCGCTCCATGTCCTCCCTAGCGGAGACCGTGCGCTCTCACTCCAGTGTGCCTTCTACTCCTACGCCGCTCGAGCGATGTAAGTTATCACTTGTTATACACATACACTTACTACTTGCTTCACAATCTTATTAAACCATCTAAATTTTACCAGTGGGAGGCTCTTTTCCACCGGATGTCGGCTAGATTATGGGTATCAAAACGGCGCTTATTTCTACCGTGGAGCAGTAATGTGTAAGCATTATTGTGTTTCGGTCTGAAGGGTGCCGTAGCTAGTGTAATTACTGGGCAAATGAGACTTGACAACTTATGTCTCAAGGTGACGAGCGTAGTTGTAGTGCCGCTCAAAATTTTTGGGTTCTTTAATAATCCTGAGTGGAACTACATTGCAATGGGCAGGGCGTATCAATTACAAGCAACTGAGCGTCCTCGTCTCATTCCTTATTTTCATAAAAAAACTACTCTGCTTGCTTTGTATGCAATGCTTTTTTTTCCACTGTCCACTATAAATAAGCAAAATCGGGCCTAGTTACAAATATTTAAGAGTGCGAATTCGATTTTGAACTGTTCGGCAAATGGTGGTGCGCAAGAATATAATATAAAGTTTTTATAATAACTGTGTAAAATAAATGGGTTCATAAAGTTGACTGCATAAAATATATTTAATTCGCAATACCTGTAGTTAAATAAAACTAATATATTAGTTATGTTTATATTCAAAGACTGGTAAAAATGTTAAAGTGAACCGATTGTGTATTTTTTAATATAATATATTACGGCCAATATTGAGATTCAGATTTTGAAAATAGAACGCAATATCTCAGTTTCCCTAATTAAATGACCAGCCAGCATTATTTGAACAAATAGCACTGTGATAATCTATCAACTATACCGTAAAGAGGTTTAATGTTTAGGAAGTTGTTATTGTTTGTATAATCGGGCACATAAATGACTAATTATACTTACATGTAAGGGATATGGAATCTTGCTTAGACTCGTTGGAAAATAAATTCATAATTTGGTTAACTAGGGAATGTCCCTAATTAGTTGACCACGACTGTATATAACGGTCAATAACGTAGCCAACGTTATAGGACTCTGTAGTGCACTTTGAGACTGTGTGTTCCACTGGAGAAACGCATAAAAAAACATAGCACATGACAATGGTCGTATTCGGTCTACTCTTTAAAATAGTGTCATTAAATTTTTCATTTTTACTCTGTAGTGCATTAAATCAAGATTTAAACTCTAAAATCGTTATAATTATCGAATAATCTGCTCACATCATTGCGATATAAGCTCTGGAAAAAACTGAAAAACATGAAGTTTTCGTCGCGAATATAATACGCGCTCTTATTTTAATTATGTGTCGTAAATAGATTATTTATTTATTAAATCCGGATCTTGTTCGATTACGATTTTAATGCAGTGTTTTCATAGATGGTTGTTGGATGTTATGTCGTGCCGTGCCGGAGGTTATTGCGATGACATCGGTTTATGAAAACCTGGATAACTTGATGAACTTCCATCGACTCATAGCCATATTACACTAATACCGTCTTCAAATTTAACTAACATGTTTTCAGCTTAAAAAATAACAAATATATCTGCATTACAACTTCTATTAAATTTATATTCATTATATTATTGTTTAGTATTTTCTTTGATTAAGCGAGAGACACACTTAAATAAAACACTTTTTAAAAGATTAAAACGCGCGTAATTTTGACGGTACTTTGATGTTAGTTTTTGCGTAGAAATAACATTTTTACTATAATCTTAGCTAACCCGACGTTTCGTAACCTTTTCAGAGCACGTTTTCAGGGGGACTTCGCTTGGCAGAAGTCGAGATAGCTATAGTTGTCATTATGAAGTTTAGCGCCAAGTTTGAAGTTTGTTGCCTCGGAGGTTGTGTTTGTTGTAGACAGATGGTTTTTGGAAAATATTATTGACAGTGTCAGTGCTCTGCCAACTTATGCCAAAACACAGTAATAGTTACACGCGTGTTAATTTTTTGAAAAAGGTTTTTATATTAATGTTATCAAGTTTTTTTTCTCATATTTTATGTTTCTCTCATAACAAAGCCTGTTATAATACTATTATATTTGTTTATAGGTGCGAGCGAGGCATCCCCCCAGCCCGCCAGTAACGTCACTAGTGCGGGGCGGGGCGCGCTGCTGCACGCAATATGCTCTTTCGATAAAAGTAGGCTCGCACGGATCGAGTCACGATGACGGAACAACACTATTACCTATTGTTATTACTTGAAGCTGATTTAAGTGGAATCGATTTTTTAATGCAACTGTGTTATATTTTGATTATTCTCCTATTTTTGTAACCTTGCCAACAGGAAGAAGACCAAAATAGGTGATTGGTTTGTTTTAAGATCGACTAAGGCCGACTGTGATAATTCTTCGTTGATTGAACTTCACTGTTATTCGATCATTAACTGTAACACCCAAATAAATTTTGTGTTATTTACCGGTTTGAATTGTGTCGGTAAATATAAGGGGCGCATATATTTTATTTTATTCTGGCTTCTCATATAATATAAGCTAACGAATTAAAGAGAAATAATATGTATGAGAGTAAATGAGAAGCAGATCTTATGTGTTGTCCACATAAGATCTGCTTCTCATTAAGGTGACGGCTTAAGAGTGACGAGCACAGTGAGCAGTGAACGGGGTTGTTTCGTAGTGGTTTACAAAATATACTATCAGTTATTATCATATACCTTCCGTCACTTAAAAAATCTGTGAATCCCAAATTTACAAGGTCATTTGTCTAGTACAAAACTAAATTTTACATTAAAAAAAAACTATACAAGTTGGTCATTGTAAAGTCGCGTAGATTTATTTGTATGTTCGCTTATTTTCATGATTTAAATCGTATATAAATCCATCATTGTGTACAAATCGTTGAAGAACTGTATTTGATTATAATGATTGAGGGTTATTTTTGTGCGTGACTGTACACATGCGAAATCACAGTGCTGTTTTTACAAAGTGCTAATTATACAAAAGATCTTTAAAATATAATATTATTTCTGTTAGTTTAAGTTGAAGTGATATTTTGACTGGTCCTTTGTTTATGATAAATTTTTCTTTTAAATCATTTTATAAGCTTTAAACAACAGTGTTAAGGACGTAAATTATTGAATATTATAGTTTTGTTGTACATTATAAGAAATTATTCTAATATATCTGATTAAATAAATTGTTTTTTCTTTTTCTTTGCATACCTATACCCTCATAGTTTTTTTTTAATAAATAGAAACGTAATGATCCACCATGGTTATATATTATATTATATATTATCGAGGAGAAGTGGATCAGTGTATTCTAATATATATTAGAATACACCACTATATATATATATATATATATATGTATGACGAGAGACTTAAAATTTAGGAGTATTCCTTCCGTCGGGTAGAGGCGAGCTTATAACGGATTTTACGATATTTCTCCCGCAAAGGGACTAAACAATTATAAAAACTCCAAATGTATAAAACGTAACGTAAACGTAAAATATGCTAATGATAAGCGTAGAAATAACTTGCTTGTTTAATGACGTCATCCTTGTAAAAAGCTAACCAAATGATGAAGCTATCCAAACAAAAAGAAAAATATTAAAAAAAAGATTTTTAAATAAAAAAATCTAAATGTGTGCTGGGTACGAAATGAAACTTCAACGGACAAAGTTTTAAAACAGATATTTCAAAGTTTCCTATCAATATTTTAAAACAAATATTTCGAAGAAATGTATTTAAAAAATATTTTCATACAAATATACCGTAAAATGTTGTTTAAAAAATATAAAAAAAAAAATACAGTGAACAATTTAAATAAAATATTATAAATTTCTATTCTAATATATAATATTTCCAAAATAAAAAAAAAACATTCAATAAAATTTTGTTTAATAATGTTTCTATTAAAAGTCTACTTTCAAAATTTTTTTTTTAAATATAATGTGATAAAAACCTTGGTCTGGGATGTGGGGTTCGAACCTGTAGGTCTACTCGCAAAATCGACAACGATATATTCTGAACGATACGATAATAACACGAATACATCGCACTCTAACTAATGTTCGTATTCCATATCGTTTATCGTAAAAACATCGTAACCATAGATTAATATTTTGATTTTTTTACGATGTTAGAGTGAATGAATTATGCGCAAACTATGTATAATCTATGCTATGTCGCTGCTAAGTGTCAAAAGTCAAAACATAGCTTAGGCGCTTAGAACCATGCCAGACTCTGCACCACCAATTTGGTATCATTTATACATAATGTAAATGTTAAAAAAATATGTAATGAATATGACCATTTAAAATTGAATAAATAATACAAAATTTGCGGATAATAAAATGTAAAAAAAAAGTAACACAACCCTTCTCGTCGACTTCCTATTTCTCAGGCGGCCATTTGCATTATTTCTACGCATAAACGATTAACAAAATGACTTAGTAGTAAAAAAATCCTGTTCACATATAAATCACATATAATTATTTCAATAATATTTATTCAGTATGTATATTGTATGGCAAATAATACAACTTGAAACGATAATAGCATCGCCAGCCTAGAAGGTGTCGTGGAGATTATCGTAAAAGTGACGTTTGATTATTTGTGAAATTCGAATATTCGTCTCTGACATTTTCAACTAAGAGTAGGGTTAGGACCGATAGTATTGATTAATGTTTCGTTCGTTCAATCATCGTTTCGACATTGATTGCGATGTAACTAAGAGTAGGATTCGACACGACTAATGCCACGATTTATCGAATATCGATTTAAGAAGTAGGCCCCCTGCTCTTAATCTTAACTTAAATCTTTTTTTTTTATGGAATAGGAGGACAAACGAGCGTACGGGTCACCTGTTGTTAAGTGATCACCGCCGCCCACACTCTTCTTGCAACACCAGAGGAATCACAGGAGCGTTGCCGGCCTTTAAGGAAGGTGTACGCGCCCTTTTTTGAAGGTACCCATGTCGTATCGTCCCGGAAACACCGCACAAGGAAGTTCATTCCACAGCTTTGTAGTAGGTGGAAGAAAGCTCCTTGTAAACCGCACTGTGGAGGACCGCCACACATCAAGATGGTGAGGATGATATCCTAACTTGTGGCGTGTCGTGCGAAGGTGGAATTCGGCGGCAGGAATTAGGTAAAACAGCTCTTCGGAACACTCCCCGTGATAAATGCGGTAGAAGACACAATGAAGCGACGTCTCTACGCAACGCCAAGTGATCCAGCCGATCACAGAGTACTGGGTCCCCGACAATTCGAGCTGCTCTGCGTTGCACGCGGTCAAATGGATCGAGCTGATACTGGGGTGCGCCAGACCAGCGATGACAGCAATACTCCATGTGTGGCCGGACCTGCGCTTTGTACAGCGCTAGAATGTGGGCCGGCTTGAAGTATTGCCGTGCTATATTAATGACGCCCAGTTTCTTTGAAGCCAATTTGGCTTTGCCCTCCAGATGGCCACGGAATTGGCAATCGCTCGAGATTTCGAGACCCAGTATTCCGATACTAGGCGAGGCTTTTAGGGAAGTGTTGTCGAAGAGCGGTGATGCGACAAATGGGGTTTTTTTAGTGGTAAACGCGCAAACTTGAGTCTTCTGGGGGTTAAATTGGACAAGGTTCAATTTACCCCATTCCGCGACCTTCTCAAGAGAGGACTCGATAGAAGACACAAGTTTCTCCCGGCACTGGTCGACGATTTCCCGAGAGAGACGTGCATGGCCCGTGTATACGGCATCACCAGTGCTGTCATCTGCATAGCAATGAATGTTGGAGGTGTCAAACATATCATTGATATGCAGAAGAAACAGCGTAGGAGATAGCACACAGCCTTGGGGCACTCCAGCATTCACGGGCTTCGGGTTCGAGCAATGTCCGTCGACAACGACCTGTATGCTGCGCCCAGTGAGGAAGCTAGAGGTCCACTTGCACAAGCTCTCGGGAAGCCCAAATGATGGAAGTTTAGAGAGGAGCGCCTTGTGCCATACACGATCAAAGGCCTTCGCTATATCCAGGCTAACTGCCAGGCCTTCCCCCTTGGTTTCAATAGCCGCAGCCCATCTATGTGTTAGGTATACCAGAAGATCACCTGCCGACCGACCATGGCGAAACCCGTATTGTCGGTCGTTGATCAACTGGTGACCCTCTAGGTATACCAAGAACTGACGGCTAATTATGCTCTCCGTGATTTTGGAGAGCAGGGAAGTAATAGCAATAGGCCTGTAGTTTGCCAGATCCGAACTGTCTCCTTTTTTTTGGATCGGATGGACAAGGGCTGACTTCCATGAGTCAGGGACTACGCCTTTGGAATAAGAGTGCCGGAATAAACGTGTTAGCACCGCCGTCAACTCAGGGGCACACGTTCTAAGCACGATTGGAGAAATGCGATCCGGCCCGCTCGACTTCCTGACGTCCAACGAAAACAGAGCTCGCCTAACAGTTTTCTGTCTGAACTGTACTTCAGGCATAGAGCTCTGACACCGCGGGATGGTCGGCGGTGTTTTTCCGTTGTCGTCAAGAGTCGAGTTGGAGGCGAAAAGAGCGCACAGGAGATCGGCTTTCTCTTTTGCCGTATGGGCCAGGGTGTCATTCCTCATGTGCAACGGCGGCATGGACGGCTGGCTGTAGTTACCAAGAGCAGCTTTCGACAACGACCAGAACTTGCGTGTTCCGGTCGGGTAACTGGAAAGCTGCTCGCCGATTTTGACGACGTGTTTTGACTTTGCACGGGCGATTTGCCGCTTAAAAAATCTGGAAGCACGGTTGTATTTCCTCTTAAAAACTATGCAGTTCGGATCCTTTGTGCCCAGCGCCGCAACCCAAGTTCGATACGCCTGTTTTTTGCAGTTAGATGCTGCTTTAATTGACGCATCGAACCAGGGCTGTGATCTGCCACCGATCGGTACTACAGAGCTTGGTATAAAAATATCCATGCCCTGTAGTATCACATCGGCTACTGCAACGGCGCAAGCACTAGGATCATCCGAAGGGAAACAAACCCTGCTCCAAGGGTAGGATGCAAAAAAGGAACGCATCCTATCCCAATCTGCTGACTTGTAGTGCCAAACGCGGCGGGTCGCTGGTGGTCTGCGACGTGGGCGTCGGATAGGCACTACACTCCTGACTAGGCAATGGTCGGACGTTCCGAGAGGGGCGTCGACAATGACCTGGTAACCGTCGGGATGTGTAGTCAGCAGAAGATCTAATAAGGACGGCATGTGGCTATCCACATCCGGGAGCCGCGTTGGCGACTCAACCAATTGGGACAGATCGTACGCCAATGCAAAATTATGCATAGATCGCCCTGCGTAGTCTGTGGTACGTGATCCAAGCCATTGTGCCCGTTGAAATCACCCAAGACTACGATTTCAGCGGAGGGGATCTGTGCAAGCACGTCGTCAATTGCCGCTTGAACGCAGCCCATGAGATGATCGGTTTCTGCGTTACCACTATGGGACCTGTAGACACACGCATAGATGCGGACGCGGTCCTCTAAATCTACGCGGAGCCAGAGAGTGGACAGGTCCCTACCCTCAAAATTGCCGAGACGGCGACAGCTGATATCCTCCCTAACGTACACACATACCCCGGCATGAGGCAAAAAAATGGCCTCCGGCACGTCAGACCGCGCGGCCAAATGATTTGAAAGCAGTAGATGAAATTAATGATACAACTTCACCCATACTACAATCGGCCGCGGTGTGCTTGTAATGCGACACGCGATAGATGGGCGAAAAAATTTGAGGCGATGTACTTAAGGTTTCACTTTAAAAAAAAGGTCACTTAAATATGTTGAGGATAGTGATAAACAAAGCATGATTTTTTACTAGTGGTGTTTAGAAATAAGCTACATTTGATGCAATGATGGGCCTACCACTTCATATTGGACACAGCTCGATGGAAACCGAAGGACATACAACTTCAATTGCAAACTGAGACTAAGCCATAATAGGGGTTGAAGTATAAAATTTCCGTTTTGGCGTACTGGTTGTTTTGGAGGTAAATAAAATTTCTTTCAGAGTGAAACTTTTACTCAACTGACAGCTCAAACATTGGATTGTTCGATTTTCAATTGTGTTTTCGTTCGGTTATAAAAGTGAAGATTGATACATTAAAACTAGCTATCAGTTAGGTTTTGAATACGAGTTCCGGCGTGGAACTTATGCAGCATAAACAGCTCGCATTATCAATTCTGTAATTGGTGATGACACGCCTCATGAAGGCACCTTGCGTTTTTAGTTTAATCACTAAGACACTTCGGCTTAAAAATGAACCCCGAGGAAGACCAGACCGCCAGGGTTAATAAATATTGAATGCGATGGTAGAGACCGATTCGCATCAGGCTGTCAAGGAATTAGCAGCATGGTTTCATGTCATATTTGAATCAAATCTGACTTTTTTTTATTGCATTGTGACACGTGATGAAAAGTGTATTCAAGACGCAATTCTTAAAGCGAAGTTGTCTTCGAGTGTGTGTGGCGGTCACTTCATCGTGTTATTTACAATAGCTTCTTCAGATTTGGTATAGAAATAACAGCAGATGTCTATCGTAATGAACTTCGAATAATGATCGCGGAGTTCTCCGATATCCTTACTTGTCAGACCTGACCACAAGTGGCTTTTAAACATTTTACTTATTTTTGTATGAAAATCTTAATGCTCTTCACAGAATACACCTACTTACAAAGTTTCAACAGTATAGTTCTTATACTTTCGGAAAAAAGTGGCTGCGACAGACAGGGACAGACTTGCCATTCGCTACGGGATCCTAAAAAAGGGCAAATTTCAGATAAACTATGAGTGCAAGAAGTTGATTAGACTAAAAAGTAGCAGAAAAGAGACTGCTTAGAGGTGAAAAAGGGAAGAAGTATCTTGAATACGAGAGCTACAGGTACCTACTGAATATGTTTCTGGACTGGCCTTTTGTAATACAATTATGTAAAAAAATGGTAGCTGTACAGACTGCCGATAGAAATGAAAACTTTGGACTGTTACTGTCATAATGTTTAAAAACAGATAATTATTAATTTCAATTTATTTTCATAATATATTACCTAACCAAACAAAACATAATATTTAAAAAATGAACAGTAGGTACACATCGAACTTCTCACTAAATCCATTTCCATCCATCAAATTCACATAATATATGTATAAGCAGAGATACTGCTGTAAGCATATCGGTGACGCGACTCACGAGATTTCGCCCATCCATAAAGTGTCAACTACATAAATATTTATATTTTTTATTATTATTTATTTATCGCGTGCGCCAGTCAAGAGCATGTCGGTGACGCGAACCCATAAGATTTTTCCGTACCAAAAAGTGTCCAACGCGGGTAAAGAAGTTTTCACTTAAAAATTTCGTATTTGAAAATGGAACACTCCAACAGCAGTTCACAGTTAAGTTGATTAATGGTTTTTTATGATGTTCGCTGTGGCTTGTCAACAAGAAAATTGCCTGAAGCTTCAACGAGCATTTCGTAATGAAACTCCATCTCTATGAACCTATTCCTCTTTCAGACATAAATGTGATCATCTCTGTGACGTTTTTCGTCAGGTTCGACAGGCAACTTCTGTTACTAAAAGTAATATTGATACCACTTACTTATTACTGATTGAATTTAATAAAAAGTTACCTGTCAGCAAATTAGTCGGTACAGTATCTATGAGTCTAGTGTAAAAGACAGTATACACCTGAATTTCGCAACTTTTGCACTCGAAGGACACTACATGATTTAACGGAAGAATGTGTTAATTTATATAACTTCACAGAGATACAGTTTTTAATTTCTTTTGTGGGTTAAGTATCATGTTATTTTCGCCTATAACTGATCCCATTTTCGCCCATAACGTAACATGATTTTAGTACCTATATTTATCTTTTTCAAATAAATTAAAATCAGAAAAGACTGCCTATACAATATGTATAGTGGTGGTGTAAAATTATACAAATATACTAGCGGACCCGACACGTTGTCCTGTACACACGTCTTTAATTTAAAAAATCGGTCAAGTCCTTAGGAATCGTTCACTAACATACACATAATGACTGAATTGAGAATCTAAACCAATCTTAAATTCACTGGAACACAGAAAAAAATCATCAAAATTGGTCCAGCCGTTTAGGACGAGTTCACTGTCAACACACGCACAGAAGAATTATATATATATTATAAAGATAACGGCGAACAATTGGCTGTATAACATACTGTCACCAATACGATGCCTGGGTATATTACCTCTAATCTGAAAGAAAAAGCCCATCCGCGGAACGGGCCTTTTGAAGATTTGCAGTTTAATTGGTCTTATGTCCCAATGACACTTCAGTTGAGAATGACTTGTAAAAAATATTTAAATGGTTGATGGGTTTTATTCATATTTAGTTAAAATCTTCGATTTTTTTCATAAAGATTTAATTCAATTTACATAAAGCATTAGAATTAAACAAACATTGACATTTATTCAATAATATTCGAAATGATAATGAATACTCAAAACAAAATAGTTGCTGCCTGCTGCTATATACCATCCGTGCACTCAGGATCATCGCGTGTTATAGATACGACCCACGGTGGCTCAAAGGATACTGTCAGTGCGAAAAACACACATTTCTTTTCTCTGCCGGCACTGATTGACACTCTTAAGTATTAAATTTAAAAATAATAATCACACGTCCATAAAATATTCACAATACTCTACCTATCTGATAGAGAAAATATTTGTTGGAATAATATTATTTCGTCTACATTATTACTTCCATAATATAATGTATACCTTACTTTAATACTACTACGTACAATTAATATAATATGTACTAATCACCTTAACTAAATAAAATATAAAGCAATAAAAATAATATGACGCTTATTTAGCACAATAAATCCAGTTGCTTACAGCTCTAACATAAGACTCAATCAGTCGTTAACAATTCAAATAAACAAAAAATAAATGTATCACAATAAAAAAAAATCTTATAGATAGATAGAATCAAAATTTTAATATTTAATAATCGCTAAACATTGTTCAATAGTAGTTCAACCTATTATATATTATAATGAATTGTGGCCCACCAAAGAACAGAGATCAATAGTAAAGGTTGCGGGAAGGAACAGTTAACCAACTAGGGTGACCATATATCTGACATTATAATATTGAACACTACTCTAATTCAATAATATCATCTAAATCCTCCAAGTTGAAATCTTTTAGTGTAAGTGGTGGTTCTGAAACAAAAAAAAAATAAGAATACTTTGTAATAAATATTGCATATAATGATCCTAAAAATCATTAACTTTCGGTTTCACTTTCTAGATGGGTTATTGTCAAACAGAAATGTCCGAGAACCGAAGCGGAGACGTCAAACGACAAAGTTACCGAAAAGTGTCTCGCATTCGTTCTCTGACGTCGTGCATACAAAGCCAGCTAATACAACTATCTCGCTCACGGATCGCTTCGCGCGCTCGCTTTTGGTTCGTCCTGGCGTGACACGCCTTTCGGTTTTCTATGTGATTAGATCCAAACGATACACTTAGATTAAGGATTGGTCTTAGCTGCGCTCTAACTAGATACCGCACACTACCTAAGAACAATAGCTTTTTTATTACGGCAACTATTAGATGGTTGTGTGCGTGGAATCTGGACACTCAATGGCATCTTTCAAATTTTGTAACATACGCTTCGTGTTATTTTACATTGAAATTAATAAAATACATAATACTTCCTTATCATATGTGTGTGATCCCAGTGTCTTTCTTATTTCTTGTAGTATCATTTCTTACAAAGTTTTACTACGCAACCCGGCATTTTTGATTCAATTATTAGCAAACTTTAACAGAAAATGTGGCGCTTTGGTAGTATCACGTCACTTTGCGACTATGCCTGCGATATCTAGTTGGAGCGCAGTGGAGACCAATCCTTAATCTAAGACTATACATAACAAATTGAAAACGCTTCGAAACGCTTTCGGTCCGCTGTCTGTTTGACAAAAGCTTGATTGTGAATAAGTAGGACTATATTCAATTAGTGCATTTCTTTACTATTTCTTCTTATAAAAATTCACATGGAGATAATAAAGACAAAGAGATTCCACCTTCGCACGACACGCCACAAGTTAGGATATCATCCCCACCATCTGGATGTGTGGCGGTCCTCCACTGTGCGGTTTTCAAGGAGCTTTCTTCCACGTACTACAAAGCTGTGGAATGAGCTTCCTTGTGCGGTGTTTCCGGGACGATACGACATGGGTACCTTCAAAAAAAGCGCGTACACCTTCCTTAAAGGCCGGCAACGCTCTTGTGATTCCTCTGGTGTTGCAAGAGAATGTGGGTGGCGGTGATCACTTAACACCAGGTGACCCGTACACTCGTTTGTCCTCCTATTCCATAAAAAAAAAAGATAATTTTGTTGAGATAAGTTTGAAACCATTCTGGTCCACTTATTAAAATACAGAGATTTAAAAATACTGAAAATAACTCCTCTTCCCAACAGATTAAGAGTTAAAAAAGCATACTCACTGCGTTGTTCAGCTTTGACCTTTTTGCTCGGATTTTTTTCCACCAATGTTGAAGATCTTTTATCGCCACTTGTTTTGTTGTGCCTAAAATTAATTTCAATATGTTTTAGTATAGTAGGTATATAACTTACTATAAATACATCAAGTTTTTAAAATTAGACACCTAATTATTATTAGGGACAAAAAATATATCTAGTATCCAACCTTATATTCAAAATCGGGCGGGATACCGGATAGTAATAGAATAATCGCAAAAGGAAGTCCGTTTCACATTGGTTGTTGTAATAAGACTTTGTAACACTGACAGTGCTAGTAAACGCGTAATGAAGCGACGGTTCTTCACAGCACCCGTTAATATAATAAATAATAAAGATTCCAGACACTTACGTAAGATCAACCATGTTGATAGCAGCGAATTTATTTTTGTCAGTCTTGTTTGGTTTCCGTTGGCTGGTGCCGGCTCGAGGCGAACTGGCCACATCGACAACTCTTTTGTTGACATTTTTAGTTGATGGCGCATCCGTGAGGTCAATAGAATCCGGAATACGAGACTTTATGACTTCTGTCTTGTTTTTAGGCGTCACTATAGTAACTTTGACTAGCTTATCTTTCTGTTCTAAATTTGAAGAGGTTTTAGCTGAAAGCGGTGCTAATTTCGTGGGAATAGTGCTTGTTATTTTAGTTGGATTGATACTTTTTGGTCTACCTAAGATATTTGGTCGCGGTGTGTCGAGATTGTTTGGTTTCGATTGGGTTGCGATTGGGTTGTCGTAATTCTCGGCCTGAATCTGAACTACATACTTAAAAATGTTCATCGGATCATCTTTTTCCGGCACCACTTTTTTTTTAGTAGCAGTCGTCAAAGTATTATTAAGTATTTTCTGTTTATTCGTATATTTTGCTTGTTGAACAATTTTTATACCTTGCTTCTCTACTGAACGATCTACAGACTTTGACCCTGTCCTTGTGTTGCTATTTCCAGGCATTTTTACCTTAACATTTGAAGTGCTGGGTTTTGATTCAGTTTTAGTCGAACTTATGGGAGCCCTTTCCTGCATTAAAAGTTTACTAGAATCGTTTGTTAACGTTTCTTGAATAGGAGCTGTGGTTGTTTTCGGTGCACTACGTATTGGTTCTAATTGGAGTTTTCCTTGACTTGTTATTACAATCGATGGTGCTTTAGCTTTCTGGATTAAAGGTTTACTATTGCTAGTTTGGACTCCATCTGGCATAGGGCTGGTACTTGAGTTAATTATCGAGCGAGCCTTTACTACAACGTATTTTTTGGTTGGATCTAGCATTTTTTGGACAGAGGGCGGTAATACGTAGGTTTTTTTGAGTTGGACTGTTTCTGTCTGGTTGCTTGGTTGACTTGTGGTAGTTTGAGACGAATCGGCCACTGTTGTTATAGGTGTCACGTATTTGACTGGAGGTCCCAATGGGATAGGTGGGATATTAGTTGGGATAGGTGCCGCTGAAGATACGATTTGCTCTTGAGCTGGTAAAAATCTTTGTGTTGGATTAGCAGCTAGCGCTTCTTGGCTAGCAGAAATATTAAAATACTTAGTTGCTGGAGGTGGGCTAATATCATGATTTTTTGATTGGTTATTGGAGGTGTCAGATGCGTCATTTGTTGCATCCTGCATATCCGATATCGATACGTCGTCGTCGTCGCTATCAAGACAGAATACAGAGTCAACTTCGTACATTTGTTTTTTCAATTGTACGCACTTCAGTTGTGGCTCTGCAACTTGTCGGATTGGCGTAATATTTTCATTTTGCATTTGCTTTGTCTGTTGCGTTGGTAATGTATTACATCCAGCGGTTACGGATCGCAGTATAATTGGGTTAGATTTCGCTTTGAATTCAAGTTTGGGTGTCAAGACAGGGCCCAGTGGAACATCTTCATCAGGCAATATACATTCTTCAACATTATTATTAGAATTCGTCGATACGGGAGCGAGTGTTCTTCTAATCCTGCAATTTGTGATTGTATATTAATTATTAAGTTTAGATTTGCCTAAGCGTTGAAAACTCTGACTGAAATCTGAATGTAAGATATGCTTTAAAAGATAACAAGTATGCTGGCAAATTCTCTCAGATAATGTACTAAGCCCGAATCAAAATTCAATCGAACTTTAGTTTCACAGTGGTATATCTGGTATTGCCAGATTAGGCGTACTGCAGGAATTATAGCTGCTTAGAACATAGAAGGAAGAAATCAATTTTTATTGTAGAAAGTGCACCTATTCTTACAAAATAACTATTCATCCACGCTCTAGAATAAGGATTTAAATTCACGATTACAGATTTGAACAAAAAAAAGTTAACTTGAATCTAAGTATATCGTATCGTATATAAATAAAAAAATGAATAGGTGATACTTACATTCCGACGGGAACGACGCCCGGCCTCATAGACAGTGGAGTCGCAGGAGTAGTAGTTGAAACTATCGTACTCTCCCGCGTACCCAACTTAGTATCAGGCCTTTCGTTATGACAAGAATTTATATTTGGTTTTTCGACAGTTGGTGCACGGATGCTTAAAGATAAATCCGTCGTCGACTGAATGTTTTTTTCTTTGGCGCTACTCCCTGATTTTAAGTTTTCGTTCACCTTCTTCATCATATCTAGACCAAGAGCCTGTAACGTTACATTTCAATGTTAGAATTTTGACGTGATATATGTCTTATTCTGTCTTTTCTTAATAAGCTTATAAGCGACATAGTATGAAAACCCTTCAAATAGAAGAGATATTGTCAAATTCGTTAATGTCTAGTCTGGACTTCTAACTCATAAAAAGTCCAAACACTCATTATACCGGTTTGTTGATAGCTTTATGTACATGGATTTAAATAAAAAAAATAGAGTGTTAGAGATTTTTGATTAATTAGTTACCCAATTTTTCTGCTAATTGCAAACCGAATTTACGCTTTTTTTCGGGTATATTTCAAGGAGCGCTCGTTGATAATTGAACTGTAAAACACCATTATTGCGACAAATGATAATAACATTTTATTAAGTTACTTTGATTTAAATTTGAAACAAATACAGGGGTTCTCAATGTGCTCTCTCAACCCAAAACGTTTTATTTACTGCGAGGGGAATAAGACATAGAAAGAGAATACTAACCTGAACAGCTATCTCATAAATAGGTCCGCTCGTGATAGGTCTCCCGGTCGACTCGATCTCTTTAAGCGCTTTCTGTGTGCTGTACTGCGCTGCGAGAAGCGCTGCGTCAGCGTCCAACATCGAATTGCCATCCACGTACTTATGAGCGACCAGCTTTATAAAATTTGGATTGTTTAGGAACATAGCATGCAATGGAACAGTTTCTTCTTTCTCTTTGCTTTGTTCTTTATTATTGAATTTTATTTTCAAATCAGACCATACGTCCTCCAGTACTACCACATCTTCATTTTGTTCTTTATCTATTTTGTTCGTTATTTTGTATGATTTACCTTTTTTTTCTTTCCCTACTTTCTCGGGTTCCTTTTTGTCTTTCGTTTTTTTTCTTAATAATGATGGACCATCTGAATCCACCTTTTGCTTTTTAAGTTTTAATAAGTCTATTGATGATTCTTCTTCGTCGTCACTGAGTATATTAATATTATTTAAGGATTCTTTTAATGTTGATGATTTTTTTACCTCGTCACTGAGTATATTTAATTTTCTGTTGGATCGACGTCTTTTTAATTTTGATAATTCCTCATCCTCGTCACTAAGTACATTTATATTTCCGTTATATGAAGTATCTTTTAATTTTTGTGATTCTTCTTCCTGATCACTGAGTATATTTATATTTTTGTTACTCCACCAATGTGGACCTTGAAATTTCGATAGTTCGTCTTCCTCATCACTGAGTACATTTATATCGTTATTAAATGAACCTTTTACTTTTGGTGTGACTTTTTCTTTTTTGTTATTCTTTGATGAACCTTTTAACGTTGATGAATCCCCTTCCTCATCACTGAGTACATTTATATTGTTATTAAATGAACCTTTTATTTTTGATGTGGCTTTTTCTTTTTTGTTATTCTTTGATGAACCTTTTAATTTTGATGATTCCTCTTCCTTGTCACTCAGCACATTAACATTTTTACTGTTCAATGAATCTGTTACTAATGATGACTCTTCTTCTTCATCACTAAGTATAATGCTATCATACTCTTTGACCTCATTTTTTAGTTCAATGTGTGTTTCATTTTTTTTTGCTTTGTTTTTTTGTTTTTTATTTTTTGACTTATGCGTATTTTTATTCTTTTCATCGATAGTCTTATTTAATTTCCTTGCCTGATATTGGCTAATCGATTTAATAGTCCATTCATCATCATTTGTATCCAGTATTGCATCATCACTTTCGCATGCATATTCGGTCATGAGAGGATTATCTCTTGATCGTCGAGAACGACCAGAACCTGAACCTCTCTCATTTTGTAGCGTTTTATTAATTACTTCTGGTTTTATATCTTCTGTTTTACTCGATGTACTACAATCAGCTGGATATTGAACATCATCAGGCTCAATATCAGTGGCTGGTGGTATATAAGCCTGTTGTTCACCTTGCATCAGAACTCTAGCGATACCAGCTGTGATAGGATTATTGAAACTGAAACCTTCATTCATACCGGAAGCAACCATTTGCCGCACCGTGGATATTAGTCCAGTCTTTTCTTTCGGCTTCAGATTTTCATGGAATTTTCTACTTATTAGTATTTGCATTATCTCTTTGACGACAGCTTCGTTCGCGATATCATCGCCCTGATTCAATGGTGCCTCTTCTTGTTTAATTTCGGTTTTACTCTTGTGTTCTTCTTGGAGATCTTTGTTCGGTTGTGATGGTTCTTTATAAGATTTAATTTCTGCTTTTTTTGGTTTTTTTAATTTAACAATGCCAAAATTGTTCATATCTGCGGGATAAAACAGACATTGTAAAATTATAAGATCGCAGGTACGTAATATAATATGGCAGTAGTTACAGAGTATAGATAACGAATGGTGAGTATAGTGTTACGTACGGGGGTTAGCGTGCTCCTTCTGGAACGCGTCCCAGGCCTCGGCCCGCTCGTGCTCCGGCAGCGCGGGCTCGGAGCCCCGCAACAAGGAGTCATGCTCCCGCACCGCGTGCAGCGCCCCGCCGGCCGCCACCCGCAACAGAGCCGCGTCTCGCACGCCCGCGGCCACTCCCGCCAGCACGCCCCAACCGTCCTCGTCCAGGCTTCATGTATGTACATAATTATTTGACTACAAATTAAATTTATAAACAAAATTTATGAACTATGCGGGACTCCAACCCGCGACTTCAAGGGTTCCGAGCGCTCTTCCACTGAGCAAAACGTTCGGGTGACGTATCGGTCATAAATCTTGGTATGTACTTTTCAACTCTCAGGTTGTCACTTCATCTACAGGATCTAGTTTACAGTAGATAGCCTATTCATTTAATTATTCATCAATAAATATAAACTATTGACATACACCGCCGCACGCCGCAGTCGTTCCTTATCTTAGTGCTAAGGAGTACTTAGCTAAGTATGCTTTAGAGCGCATTCCCACTATGTCCGATTCGAATCCAATACGTACCCGTGAAGACACAACCCGAAGTAGTAGAACTATTTCTATGGTAGTTTACGCACTAGATCCGGCTTCCGTCGTCCAATTTATTTCCGTCAGTCGTTAGAAATAGTTCTACGACTAGCCCGGGCCGTTTTCCACAGATACGAATCGGACGTAGTGCGAAAGCGCTCTTAACCTACTAAGGAGAGTTCTATTCCAGAGACGTCACTTTTGCTTCCCTTAGCTAAGGTACAGTAGACATATGGTAACAGTATGGAAACTAAGCCTTGTTGATAAAATACTAACCTACACGTGTCTACACTCCATTGCAGCAATAGGGTTGTCAGGTTGCTTTTCTATCCGACTTTAAAAAAGGAGGAAGTTATCAATTCGACTGTATTTTTGGCACGAAGTTCCTTATGGGGCGTTGCGGAGCGTAAAAAAGCGTACGAGTTTTGTGAATAGTCTATGTAAGCGTATGACAGTAGACAGTGTCTAATATAATATTATAGTGTACATTATGACTGTTATATCTTTAAACAACATTTTATTGAGAGTTTTCCTTGGAAATTTCTTCTTGGGAATCATTTTTTAATTGGAAACTTTAAAAAAGTTTTACTTCTACCACTATTCTTAAGAAACTCTTCCCTACATTCACCCCACGAACATGTCTAGAGGGGGCAATTATTGTTTTCGTGAGTGTCAATTAAGTACAATTAACATTTATTTCGAGATACAAGATGGTGGATATCACTTTATCAATAAAATCAATATGGGTATCATTTTCTAGATTTCCAGGAGTGTCAATTACAAATATGACAGCCATTTCGAGATCCAGGATGGCGGATGTGACATTTTCAATGAAATCAATATGGGTATCATTTTCGAAATTTTCGGGAGTGTAAATTACAAAAACCTATTTCGAGATCCAAGATGGCAGGTGTAACTTTAAAACGAAGCCATTGCGAACGTCTGTAAAATATTCTCTTAGTCATTTTCATCAGAAAAGGTGTTGGTTTGCATAAAGAATATACAAGGTATCTCAAGTAAGGAATTAGAAATTGAACTGTTTTTGAGCTGCTGTAATATAGATATATTATGTATTACAGAACATTGGCGTAAGAGTCATCAGCTCCAGTTTAATTTTAGAGAACATAAAGTAGTCAGTTCGTTTTGTAGAAGTAAGGCAATACATGGAGGTTCCCTAATTATTATTAATAACAGACTAAAATGTAAAAATAGAAGAGATATTGTTAATCTCTCTATAGAACAACTAATTGAGATAGCTTGTATAGAACTAAAGCAATTTATTATTGTAAGTGTATATCGCCCCACCACTGCATCATATGAACAATTCCAACATTTCTATGTTGGAGGAGGTACTATCAAAATTTAGCAAAACCAGCAAGTCAATTGTAGTGTGTGGAGATTTAAATATAAACTTGCTTGAACCTTCGGCGAATTGTACTAGCCTTAAAAATTTATTTCAAAGTTTTAATTTGTTCAATGTATTTTGGGAACCAGACTACTACTAGAATCACTTCTACAACAGCAACCTGTTTAGATAATATTATTACAGATGTTACTATTACTAGTAAACTCATAATTAATAATGTTCAGTCCGACCATAGTGGGCAACTTATAAAAGTAAATACAAGATTGGACAATGTCAGACCAAAACAGGTGACGATTATACCAGTTACGGGTAGCCGTCTTGAGAGGTTTAGAAATAATTTGGTAAATACGATACCATTTTTATTTTTACTTTCACTGTGGTGAAACTGCTAATTTTCACTATAACTTAGTCTTCAATTCCTTCTGTGAGGAATTTGACAGGATTTTTACTCCAGTCACGGTGACAGTAAACAAAAAACATTGTTTTAATGCTTGGGCAACAATGGGTATCCACAAAAGTCGTAAACGCTTATATGACCTTTATTATGAGAAACATTACAATAATAGTGAAGAATTTAAAATACATGTAAAAAATACTCCAAGCTCTTTAAAGTAGTTTGTCATGAAGCGAAAACACGTTTCATTGCAGATAAAATTAAAAACAGTAATAATAAAGTAAAAGCGTCTTGGAGTGTAATTAACAATGAAACTGGTAGATGGAATCGCCGTAACACCTCTATCTGTTTGAATATTAATAATCGCGTTATAAATTCGGAAATAGAAATTGCAAATGAATTTGATAAATACTTCTCCGAAATCCCGATTGTCACGACCAAAGACCTTAACTCTTCGCCAAAAGCAGCATATGATATGCTTAAATTACACGTACCAGTATCTTACACTGATTTGAAATTTAAGTAGGTTACAAGTAGCGATATAATAAAAATCTTCAAATTAATTAACCTAAAAAATACAAAAGACCTATGGGGCCATTCGACTAATATTGTAAAATACATACTTGACATTATAGCACCCGAATTAGCAATAATATTTAATGAATGCATAGATGAGGGTGTGTTCCCTGACCTCATGAAATACAGCAAAGTTATACCTTTGTTTAAATCGGGCAGTTCTTTTGACCCTGCTAATTTCAGACCTATTTCAGTGCTGCCTGTTTTTAGTAAAATATTTGAAAAACTTTTGCTTCAACAGCTACATATGCATTTTTGTAAATTAATGAACAAAAATCAGTTTGGTTTCACTAGGGGCTTATCAACAATTAATGCGGGTACAAAAATGTGCTCAATGAGTCTACTCATTGAGCACATCTTTGACGCCTGGGAAGTCACAGGATGCATTGGGCATTTTTTGTAATTTGTCCAAAGCATTTGCCTGCGTCCACCATGAAACTTTACTCTTAAAACTAAAACATTATGGAGTGAAAAATAGAGCCTTAAATCTGTTAAAATCATATATCGGCTAAAGAGTTCAGATAGTCGATGTAAATGGCAAACAGTCTTCGGGTAAACCTGTGGGAATAGGTGTTCCACAGGGTTCTATTCTCGGTCCTTTCTTGTTTCTTATATATATTAACGATCTACCGTTTGTGGTAGATGATAGCCATGAGATTGTATTGTTTGCTGATACTTCACTTATTTTTAAAGTGAAGCGACGTGCGGATATTGATGACGAGGTAAACAATGCACTCTCAAAGATAGTGCGTTGGTTTACGGTAAAACAAAGTGTTTACGGTTCATTACACCAAACACAGCGGATGTACAAACCAACGTACTTATAAATGACCAGAGATTGGAACTTGTGTACACTACGGTCTTCTTGGATATCACGTTAGATAAAAAGCTTCAGTGGGGTCCACATATTGCCCCCATCTAGCAGATAGACTCAGCTCTGCGGCATATGCAGTTAGAAAGATTAGAGAGTACACGAATGTTGCGACGGCTAGATAAGTGTACTTCAGTTATTTTCACAGCATCATGACGTACGGTATATTACTATGGGGTCATGCTGCTGACATTGATATAGTATTTGCTCTGCAAAAGAGAGCTGTTCGTGCTATATATCAGCTTGGTTATAGACAGTCTCTTAAAGAAAAATTTAAAGAAATAAATATTATGACTTCATTGTCAGTACATTTATGAAAATTTAGTATATGTTCACAAAAATCGTCACCTTTTTGCTCTTAATAGTGATTTTCATTATTATAACACTAGAAATAAGGGATTGCTTGTAACTAATTCTAGTAGGCTTCATAAGATACATAGTAGCTTTAAGGGTAAATGTATACACTTCTATAATAAAGTCCCAGCAACTGTTCAGGCATTATCTATAAATAAATTTAAATGTTTTATAAAAAAAATGGCTTTGTCGTAAATCCTATTACTCCACTGCTGAATATCGATTGATGCTCGAAAACCATTAAACCACACTCATAAATAAACTTGATAATAAATATTGCAGCCCCCATCTTAGTTCAACATTTTGAATTATGTTTACGAATTTACTATAATCGATCTCACGGACTTATAATTCGAATGCCTACTAAACATAGCGATATCGTAAATAACGATAAATCATTCTTTATATACTACTTTATAGTTTTAAACGATAGCTCCGGTTTTGATGGAGCCGAGTTCAAACAGCCGGATACCACACAATACGCTGGAATTTTTAAAAAGATCGCGGAAACAAATTTGAAAAAACAACGTGACAGTCGTCTTGACGCGACACTCGCTACTGCACAACACCGCGAAAACCGCTTAGGGGCCTCGTTAATGCGCATGTTTGTGTGGGTGTGTCACATCGAACGTTTGTAGCTAGTTTTCATACTGTTACATATGTCTAATGCAGGATATCGATAAATTATATGTGATACAAGTATAAAAAATAATAAGACAAATTAATTTCTTTTTATTCATAAACACTTATTTAAGATTCTTTATTTTGTTTTCCAAATATATTGAATAGCAGGTAACTCCATAATTATCTGAAAACACCGAATAAAATAAACTGACTGGTTATTTTTTATTGTTACAATATCCGTCCATTCAGCCAGTGTCTTCGACTATGATTGGTGTTGTTTTGTGTTTTGGGAATATGTTTTACGTGAAATTCATTACAAATGATAAGTTACGTTTATAAAGCTCGAGCAAATGAACGTGGCAGCCTGTTTAAAACAGGAGGTGGACCTTCATCTGTACCTCCACAGAAATCGATAGAAGCGTTCCCAGAAGGATACGTCCTTACATACCATACAGCCTTATCATATAGAAAATGAGTGCACTATCAATATATAATCTTAATATATATAAATTACGTGACACGTTGTTTGTCCGCGATGGACTCCTAAACTAATGAACGGATTTTAATGGGGATTACTTCATGGAGTGCAGTTTAGACCAACTTGGGATATAAAATAGTTTTTATTTCGATTTGGGACCCATAATTGTTTTTATTTTCAATATTTGTTTTGTATGGACATATTTTCTATGAGAGAATTTGGTGACGCACGGTTTAACAGCTCCGTTGTGATACAATTTTATTATAATAACAGGAAGCATTTTTTACGAAATAATTCTTGATGTTTTGAAATATTATTGGCAAATTCCTGTAAAACAGTATTTTTTTAATTATCTATAGAACAACGTCTATCGAGTTAGCTAATATCATAATATAATATCATGTAAATGTCAAAACCATTCCTTAACATTTAAGTATAGGTTCGACGATACTTAGGGTTAAGTATTCCTAGGGCCTATAAAGGAATCCTTAAGCGACTATAGGAGTGAACATTTTGAACTATTTAAGTATTCCTCAAACGACTATGAGTACGGCGGTTAGCCTGTTCTGTGCTCTTACTAGGGTTAATTTTAGAACCTTTCCTATATAATACCCCACTATAAAATATAATTGGCCAAATTTCCGATGTGGGAGAATATATTATGTCTCAACGGAATGAGCGCTAGTGCAATGCCACCCAGAAGTTTGTGATTTTCAAGGATCGTCGGGGGCACTGAACTGTATTGGGTTCGTCTTTTTCTCAATATTTATTAAATCTTTGTTACACAGGTCTACAAAGCTGATAATTGTAATAATAATATTTTTATTACAACAAATTACAAAATTTAAAATATCAGTGTTGGAGTCTCCTTTTAAGCATGAGTTGCCTGTAGTAGAAGGCCCCGCTATTCTATAGCAAAAACATAATAACATGATGTAATAATAAACAAGTTTACCTCAACATACCTAAATATTATAAACTAAGAGAATGAAAACTACTAACAATAATAACATTATAACAATTGATATGTGAGTATCTAAACTTAATATGCTGGGTGTGTATTTGAATGTATGTGTGTGATTGTATACAGTATTGGTGAGTGTGTGTGTTAGTTTGAAAGAACACTTAACCTAAGTATAAGTAGGTTTTCTGTATCTTCATAATTATAAAACTTTATCCGCTTAATAATTATTTTCGTGCATTCATGATTTTTCATGTATATTGTTGATTTTATTTATTTTATTATACAGTAAGTCCACACGTTTTTCATACTGTATACTTGCAAACGGCTGATAAGTGTAACATAAAAGTTAAATTTAATTTAAACACCTGTATAGTTCGGTGAGCTCGGCCGAGTTGTAATGCCTATCTATTTGCTGCTCGTCAACGACTCGACAGGCAACAGCCGTCTTTGTCACAGACCGCTCATATATTTTCTGCTCCATTGTCCCCTGCAAAATCGAATGAAATTGCTTTATGAATGTCAAAATACATCTCACACTCTGTCAAAATTTCAGATGTTTTTAACGTAACGTAGACTTTTTTTTATGAAAATAAGGGAAGAGACGAGCAGGACGTTCAGCTGATGGTAATTGATACGCCCTGCCCATTACAATGCAGTGCCGCTCAGGATTCTTGAAAAACCCAAAAATTCTGAGCGGCACTACAATTGCGCTCGTCACCTTTAGACATAAGATGTTAAGTCTCATTAGCCCAGTAATTTCACTAGCTACAGCGCCCTTTAGACCGAAACATAGTAATGCTTATACACTACTGCTATAAGGCAGAAATAGGCGCCGTTGTGGTACCCATAATCTGAGTTAAATTCGTGCGTTTTCCATGTTATTTATACTCCTAGAATCAACGTAATAAAGTATCATTTTTTTTGTAAATAGTTTCTCACCATCTATGTTATCCACTAGGTTGTCATCACTAGTATTAGTACCGCAGACTCTCGCTACAAGGCCAACAGCCAAAATGGCTAATATCAAACAGGCACAAAAGCACTTTGACAGCCGCCAGTCCAATGGTATATAGTAGAGGTGCCGATAGAAGTGATTACTTAAACTAATTTAAGTTGAACTATTTGATATTGAAATTGTTTAACTTGAGAAATATTCTTAGGTTATTACTTAACTTTTATTAATATATCTTTTATTGATTACAAAACATAATTATACTTAGTTACAATTCTTGAATATGTACCTACATTAGAATTTTGTGTATGAACATTATTAGTATCAGTATTTAATCCTAAAAAAGTAACAATTGGTTAGAATAAGATAATAATAATAATATTGACACACTTTTTACACAAATTATCTTGCCCCAAGTTAAGCATATATAGCCTGTGTTATGGGTTACAAGACAATGATATATTTAATACAATATACTAACTTAAACATACATAAATACATTTAAACATCCATGACTCGGAAACAAACATCTATATTCATCATATAAATGCTTGCACCTACCGGGATTCGAACCTTAAATTCGAGATAGGAGGAGCCTGCCCACCGCTGCGGTACACATGAGAGAAAGAGAAAACTGGCGCCGTAACGCGTTACGTAACGAAGCGGTTTACCTTCCCATAAGAAGTAATAACTTCAAAAATACTAACCAAGGCGACGAGTCTGTAGATATAGCAATCCTTCTTCTGGCCGAAGCGATAGACGCGGAAGATGCTCTGTATGTCGTGCGCCGGGTTCCATGAGGTGTCCAGGATGATGACGCGGTTAGCGGCTGTCATGTTGAGGCCGAGACATCCGGCGCGCGTTGATATCAGGAACAATCTGACGTACAACACACATTTTTTTATGACAATCAGGGACGAGACTAGCAGGACGTCCAGTTGATGGTAATTGATACTTCCTGTCCATTACAATGCAGTGCCGTTCAGGATTCTTGGAAACCCCAAAAATTCGAGAGCAGTACTACAATCGTCACTTTGAAACATTAGATGTTAACGTGCTGTGTTGTAATGGTGATTATAATCTGGAGTAAACAAAAGTATTAATTTTTCTGGCAGTACTATTATAGCGACACAGAACAACAGAAACTACAGAACTATTAACAAAAGTCAATGAAAACTTCACAAACAAAGCAGTGATAGCACGAAAATATCACGTCATGTACCTAACGGTAATGAAACTGCAAACCGTACTGATGCAACAGGACGAGCGCGAGGGGGTGAAAGGGGAACGGGAGAGGGCTTCACGTTCCAGAAAGGTCGGTGATACTTACTTGGTATTGTGGTTGGTTTCAGCGTTGAACTCGCGACACCACTTCTGGCGTACTTCGGCCGGCACGGACCCGTCGAGCCGGTAGTACTCCTTGCCGAGGCTCCACTTGTTGATAAGCTTTAGGAAGTACTCTAAGGCGTCCATCGTGTACAAAGACGTTGAGAATATTAATCTGAAAATTATCAACTTACATGAAAAAGTGAAGTTGCGTTCGAATAAAAACGGATAGTGGTGACGATAAAAAGTCAAAGTCAAATAAACTTTATTCAATTAGGCTTAATTTAAGCGCTTTTGAATCGTCAATATACACATTTCTTTTAAATTAAAGAATCTACAATATGTTCGGGTAAAGTTAATGCTTTGTCAGCCATCGTAGACCATAGCAACAGTAATGTACCTATGACCATTTACTTTACACGTATAGAACCTTCTGGAAACAATATTGCTAATGTACCAGTTCACTTTCTGTGAAATAAGTAATGTGACTCTCATTATTAGAATATGCTATATAATGTAAGTTTCCGTAAAACTAAGTATTCTGTGTATAGTCTTAGCTCGGTAAACATTGTAAATCGGGTTTATTGAATAAAGTTATTTTAAGTTAGTAAACCATTCAGTTATTCCTTGACTATCTCGTAAGAAGAAAATACAAGAAACACAACGGCCACTATTTTCAATCACTAGAGTAATTTAACAATGGTTGTAATATTATACAAAAGAAATTAGTTTGTTATGTGCTGCTGAATCCAATACATGAATCGTGTTCAAAGTTAAAAGCGTTTTAACCATCAAATATTTGATAAAATGTAATAGAGAATAAAATGTATAAATATAAAATATCGTATCATGAATACATCAACCTGTAGAGCTTGAATTCATCGTTTGTGTTAGGATGCTTTGTGAACATGATGGTTGTAATTACTCACGGACTACTAAAAAAGTAAGGACTCCGTGTCACCTTACATAACAGTGTAGCACCAAAACGAGCCGATTAACGTGTAAATACATAGCCACGCACACACTTACACTACTACAGGCCGATAGGCGGCCATTATGAAAATTGTCATCGTCTGTGACAGATCAGTTTGCGTGTCAATAAATGTTTTGAAAAATGCTGACGTTCGTTGTGAAAAAGTGTAAAATATGATACTATATATTTTCTTATCTTAAATAATTATATTTGTGGCCATATATAATTATTTAAGGTAGAAAAAAATGTGTAACTAGTATCCCCCGTAACCGCACACACACTAGTATAACGGTGCTTCACTTGCTAATATCACGGCGCGGAGTCCTTGTTTTTTTACTCGTCCGTGTAATTACTGTCATAATTAGAAATCGTTGTCGCTTCGACCAGCCATCGCCCACTTCGCACATATTTTAGGGAAGGAGACGAATATTTGCCAATAACTATCGACTGTAGCCGGCCTGCGATCATGACGTTTGAAGAAACGATTTACGACTTATTATGGAAGTCCCATTGAGTCCAATTTAATTTTATTTCATTCTACATATGTCAGCTTGATGATAGGATATCCCATGTAATAATTACATTTTTTATAACTAACTCATTACTATGTCAGTACTGTTATTTTATATAAAGGCATAAAGGCATTTATTTTCTCAAAATTGATTCCTTTAGAATTCTTTTTGATGTCATTTCTTATACTACTAGATACTACTACCGCTTCGGAAACAAATGGCGCTCTGAGAGAGAAGAAGCGGCGCAAGAAACTCTCCCAGCATTCTTTTCTTTTATATATATATCTTTTCTTTTATATATAATTATCACTGATTAGAAATAACTAAAAGCCTATAATATTCAAATCCTTAGTTAACTTGATTCGTGTTAGTTAGTTGGCATTGCTGTAGAGCCAACTAACAGTTGGTAGCATCATCACGGTAGACGGTCGTTCCCTATATAAGCCTACTCGAACTTAACGTAGTAGACTTATATACTTATTATGAATTGTAAGGGGACACTATGCCCTCATTGTCTTTTAATTTTTAATAATAACTGTATATTGTAATTCTAAGTGGAAACTTTTACACATATTCAAGAGGAATAATATACGCCAGCAGTAAGGTTTCACCTCTATCAATCCTTATTAATTTTTGTGAAGTTGGGTGGAAGATAAAACGCTCCAGAACTTATCTACGTGTCCACTAATGGTTATTGATATTTAATTAAAATTTCTTCAAATAGTGTACGTATTTTAAATAAATTTTATGTTATTAGTGCTGTGTACGCCGTAAGAGTTACACGTACCAGAACTACACAAAAATATGTACTAATACCGATGTAAAAGTGTTTGTAATGTGGCAGTTCTTAATAAATAAATAAATATTGTTCCTTTGTTTTCTGGAGATACAATACGTCTATTAATACTATTATTTATTATTTTATTATATGAAAATAAGGGATGACAAAACGAGAGGACGAGACCCAAAAATTCTGAGCGGCACTAAAACTGCGCTCGTCACCTTGAGACAAAAGTTGTCAAGTCTCATTAGCCCAGTAATTTCACTAGCTACGGCTCCCTTCAGACTGAAGCACAGTAATGCTTACACATTAATTCTTCACGGCAGAAATAGGCGCCGTTGTGGAACCCATAATCTAGAGGGCATCCGATGCAAAGGATCCTCCCAATATCAAAGCTATAATATATATTTTATGCCTAATTATTTTCACGCAGGTGACAACGTGGGACACATCTATGATTTCATGACTAAATGAATCATTCTTTAGTATAATGATAATATATCGCACATTGAAAATTTTTGGAACTACCCACCAAAAGAAAAACCAATATCCAAATTTGAAAATGTAACTCTGTGAGTATAATAACATTAATACGATTATTTATTTATCGATAAAAATTGGTGACAGGAAATCAATCGTTATTTGGTGCTGAATGCTGAAGATGAGAAGATCCCGAAGCTATGAAGATGCATCATGCAGCCGGAGACCCAAAAATTGCAAGGTGCTTCATAAAATGCAAAACAACTATAAAGCTCACATTCTACGACCCATATGCTCTACGAATGCAAATTTTTATGAATACATTCTAAATTTCTCACAATAATAACTGGCTTTAATTGTCGGCACCTGAACTACTGAAACTGAAACTAGCAGTATGTTTTGTCATTCGAGACATGAAGAGCGACTCTACCGTCTTCTACCGCATTTATCACGGGGAGTGCTCAGAAGAGCTGTTTAACCTGATTCCTGCCGCCGAATTCCTCCTTCTCACGACAAGTTAGGATATCATCCCCACCATCTGGATGTGTGGCGGTCCTCCACAGTGCGGTTTTCAAGGAGCTTTCTTCCACGTACTACAAAGCTGTGGAATGAGCTTCCTTGTGCGGTGTTTCCGGGACAATACGACATGGGTACCTTCACAAAAAGCGCGTACACCTTCTTTAAAGGCCGGCAACGCTCTTGTGATTCCTCTGGTGTTGCAAGAGATAGTGGGCGGCGGTGATCACTTAACACCAGGTGACGCTCGTATATTCCATAAAAAAAAAGAGCGACTCACACTTTGT
This sequence comes from Leptidea sinapis, assembly GCF_905404315.1. NCBI lineage: Eukaryota > Metazoa > Arthropoda > Insecta > Lepidoptera > Pieridae > Leptidea > Leptidea sinapis. Next base: position 9,169,063 of record NC_066289.1, read on the forward strand.
CTCCGAGCGCGATGCACTCATCCAGCAGTCGAAAGAGAACGTGGAACTTGTTGGAGCTCTCCAGACAGTCGAGCATGTTGCCGCCCTCCAGGTACTGCAGCCACCATACTTCAGTCTGCGCTGGCTTCACGTCCTCCGAAGCGGTGATGTCCTCATGCGCGAGGTCATCCTCTATCTTCTCCGCTGTAGTAAAAGGTAAAATGTATAAGCTTCAGATCATTTTAACGTCTAGATAGACTGTGATAGCTGTGAAAATGTCGAAAAATATTACGTTTGACGTAGCTCGTCACGCACACTAAAGTAATAAACCTGGTTTGTTTTCATCGGTTGTCTAGCAGCAAGAGGCTCTATCTAGACGTATAAATTATCTAAGGTTTAAAGTTAAAACCATAGAATTGGAATATACTATCATATAGACCACATGAGTACGCGTTAACATAAAAGGGGCGCTGGGCAGGTTATGTGGCGAGATTCATGGACAAAAGATGGACAAGGACAGTAGAATCGACAATTTGGGGAGACATCTGGCAAAAGATGAAGAGGCCGCTCAAGAAACAGATGGGTAGATGATATAATAAAAATGGCAGGAAAATAATGGAGAGGAAAAGCACAGAAGAGGGACACATGGAGTAAGGTGGAGGCCTACACCTATAGTGGGATTCCAATAACACTTTAACGTTATACGCGTAATTTTAAGATTATATTATGTATTCGAAGATTGTTGGAATTAATTAAAGGCTTATTATTATTATAGACCACATGACGGCCCGCTCATGCGTGAACAATTTTGATGTGTCAATGTGTAAGTTAGCTAGTTAAATATTCGAAATACTATGGCGCTAATGACATTAAGCGTGGCTGACTTTTTACGAGTTGTCAATAAAAATCCGTTCCTAACCGCCGATAAAATTCCTCATTTCTGTTTCGATCTCGCAGGGATACTCCGAGCATTGCCATCTGAGCTACCATGAGCTTTCTCATCAAGCCAATAGTTAGCCACCATGTCCGCGTTCAAGATCATAAATAACTTAAAAAAGTGTCAGACAATATGGAGGCATAATACAAGACATGGTAACACATCTTGTATTATGTGGGATGTCCTCATTATTTCTATTACATTGACCAATTATTGTCCTAAAAATTTAAGAGATAATATATAGAAAGCGTGATACATTTTTATACCTAGACATAAAGGTGGGCAGAAGACTTGTTAAATTTATTATTTGTTCATTTAAAATTAATTCTAGTTTTGGACCACCAAGAACATTAATTTTACTATTCACTATTTCACTACCAATAAACGAGATAACTTAGACTGCAACAATTTCCAAAATCTACTGACTCCCCATATTGAGCTTACCTTTGATCTTAGAGTTCTCAGCATCGCGTGCTCTCATTTGGAAATTGTGCATCACCTGCGGATGCGTCCATATCTTCTGCAGCGAATGAAAGTCTTTCAGGATATTGTTTTTGGCGTGTCTCGCGTAATTCTCCAGATAGTGCCGATACATCGATCTCTGGCACGGAGTCAACGGTATGAACACAGTGTATTCATATTTCTTAGGCAAGTACGGGTACAGGACCGATGCTTCTTGCCTCTGAAGACATCCTTCTAGCACTTTGTGAAGGATGTGAGTACGAGCCTTCATTAGCCTGATGTCTTCCTCTCTAGAATCTCTATGCTGTCCGTTCATTATTGGGTTTTCAAACCTGCAACAATTTTTAATTATATAAGAGGTGCATACGTAATGAATAGAGAAATAAAACATACCGACAAATTGAGAACCTCCTCCTTTTTTGAAGTCGGTTATAAATAAAGATGTCGAGTTTGTAAGATTTTGTTAGGCGATGTATAATATGATTTACATGTTTACAGAAAATGTATAGAACAAATGTGTTACAAAATTCAAAAGAATTGTTAATAAACTTTGTGGTAAAGATAATAACTAACATAAATGATTTTCTTAATGTTACCACAGACTGGGAATGGAGTATAAATACCACTGGATAGGTTGTTTCTATATGTTTGACAGCAAATTTTTTGTGCCTATTTGAAGCGCCACACGCGAGCGTCCAGAGAACTAATTTTGACGTAAAATACAAATGGCTGCGAAGGAACGTATAATACTCTGAAGTATTTTTGCATTTTGAATTAATTTCGTTCGTTTTACGTGTTATTTATACATAAAGAATCAACATAATAAAGTACACAATTATTTTTTGTAAATAGTTTCCCACCATCTATCGATGTTTGCTGAGGTTGTCATCACTAGTTTTAGTACCGCAGACTCTCGCTTCATGGCTAACAGCGCCAAAATGGCGAATATCAAACGGGCACAAAAGCACTTTGACAGCCGCCAGTCCAGTGGTATAAAGTGGAGGTCAGTGGAATGGAATGATCACCCTCAGGCAATTAAATTATAAATTATATCTATATGTACGATATAGAAATTAAGTAAAAGTAACTTACTAAAATTTATTATTAAATAGTCCAGTATTATTAATAATTAAATAGATTACATAAATTATGAAAAAAAAAACCAGCTCGCGCCCGTTCTTCTCAGGTCTGAAGCATACTATTTCGAATGGGTTGTAGTTTTTTGAAGTTCAATAAGTGATTCTAATTCCTATTTTGAATAAAAATATTTGAATTTGTCAAAAAAGCTTCACATCTTCACCTCTAGATAACGTTGATTGGTCAGATGAGCTGAGTATTGTTGAGAGAACGACTTAATAATTTAAAAGGACTTAATTTTTTTTATGGAAAAGGAGGACAAAGGAGCGTACAGGTCACCTGATGTTAAGTGATCACCGCTGCCCACATTCTCTTGCAACACCAGAGGAAACACAGGAGCGTTGCCAGCCTTTAAGGAAGGTGAACGCGCTTTTTTTGAAGGTACACATGTCGTATCGTCCCAGAAACACCGCACAAGGAAGCGCATTCCACAGCTTTGTAGTACATGGAAGTAAGCTCCTTGAAAACCGCGCTGAGGACAGCCACACATCCTGATGGTGGGGATGATATCCTAACTTATGGCGTGTCTTGCGAAGGTGGAATTCGGCGGTAGGTATCAATTAAAAGGCAAAGGCATAAAAAGGCATAAAAGGCATTTATTTTCTCAAAATTTATTCCTTTAGAAATCTTTTTGATGTCATTTTTTAAATTACTACTAGATACTAGATATTAATACCGCTTCGGAAACAAATGGCGCTCTGAGAGAGAAGAAGCGGCGCAAGAAACTCTCCCAGCATTCTTTTTTTTGCGCTCTTTTCAATAAAAATATACAATATTGTACAGTCATTTCTATCGCTATAAAATAATCACAATCTAGTCCCAGGCTGTCCGATCATTTAGATATTCAGCAGTGGAGTAATAGGATTTACGACAGCGCCATTTTTTTATAAGACATTTAAATTTATTTATAGATAATGCCTGAACAGTGGCTGGGACTTTATTGTAGAAGTGTATACATATACCCTTAAAGCTATTATGTATCTTATGAAGCCTACTAGAATTAGTTACAAGCAATCCCTTATTTCTAGTGTTATAATGTTAATTATTAACAACATACCTGTTCGAGTACTCTGCGTACGTTCCCAGCAAATCCGGTTTAACAAAGTTGACCATACAGTAATACTCTCTCAAATTATTCTGCATGGGTGTTCCAGTGAGCATAATCCTGCGTTTGGTCTGAACTCGGCTCATAGCGACCGCCAGTACTGACGCGTCGTTCTTCAGTAGATGGCCTTCATCACAGATGATCATGTCTGGCCCGGGGTCGAGCAACGCCGTGCGGATCTTGTTCACGATAGTGGGCCTTATGTCGTCTATAATAGGGTCCAGAGTCGTGAGACTGCGAAACAGTTCGTAGCCGACAATAAATATGCCACCGCCGTTGTACCAGTCTTCTAGTTGGTATGCACGCTCGTACGTCTTTTTTAGCTTCGATAGTTCAAACACCTGGAATTAAATTTAATTATTAATAAATTTTATTGAGCTTTTATGTTCAAAGAGTGGTACTTTGCCTACAATTGTCACACCCGACAGGAGTTGTCTTGTACACACGTCTTAAATCTTCGGCCTGCAAGGCCCCCGCCCGGCTTCACTTTTTAGCTTAGACTTTAGGGCTGTCAGCAGAGAGTAGGTTTTTAGTAGGGTGTTTACACCCGAGCCCGACATATGGGCCCCGGTGCGGGGTCTTCAATACGAAAATGTATTTTCCTACTCTCGGAAAAAAAATGTCTTAAATGTATATCGCTATAGGGATATCTGTATACAGTGTATAAACAAATTCAAAAGAATTGCATAGTGACGTTTATGTGGTTATTAAAACATAAACCAGACTTTCATACCTACTGATACCGCAGATTGGAAATGGAGCGACCACAATCAGGCTATTAAAATTATAAATTTGATGAAGTCCGCCGGGTTTCTTTCTCCCGTTCATTCGCAGGTGTGACGCATAACTTTTTGAATGAGCGGTAGTTTTAGGCGTTCAATAAGTGATTTCATTTAACAAAATTATTGAATTTGAATATGTAGATCTGGGTCTTCACCCCGCTCCATTTTTTTTTAAATGAAAGCGTCCGCGCCTGTCGTCAGCACTCTTGACGGAATACAAGAATGGGGACGAGGTTGAGCTGTGCCAATGTCTATTTAGTCTGCTTTAAATATACCAAGATTATATTGCTGGGGAAATACAGGTAGCTGTTTGCAAACGAAACCTGACGCAAAATTCTTTATATCGTATACATATTAAATCAACTCATACGGGTCAAGTCCGTTCTACCTCTGGGCTCTGGTTTTCCGAAGTTGAAAGGTAGGAAGGTATTAAATCATGCAGCTTAATCCTAGACAGTGTATCGCCAGTATTTGAAGCTTTGAAGCATGAGAATTCGAAACTTCATTTTAGCAAGAAAATCCGTTGCAACAATTAATAATTATATCTGTCGGGTCAGCTAGTTTTGTATAAGGTAAATTGAATGTTTTCTTATATAAAATCAACGGACTCCAAAAAAGCTATTCCAAAACAATAAATATAATATGCACTAAAAAAGTAAAATAAAATTCCGTATTTTTATACTATCTAATTTACTATTCTAATTCTAGTTATAATTATTGTTATTTTTGGTTAATTGTTAATCGGTGTCAGCCACGGTGCCATGTACCAAATTACAATGGGACCACGCGGGAAGCACAAGTTTTCTACTAAAAAAAGAACTATTAAAATCGGTTCACCCAGTCGAAAGTACTGAGTTAATAATCATTAAATAAAATACCGACGAACTGAGATCTTCCTCCTTTTTTGAAGTCGGTGAAAAAGACAAATGATTAAATAAAATAAGTAATACACTACCTGTAGCTTCCTTCTTGTTTCTTTATGCTTGAAATATTAAAACAGGCAATCAATAAACAGGATTAATTTCACAATTATTATTTAATAAATAAATCAAAAATTACCAGTTTCCCCTTTAGAATACAAAAACCTCTTATTCTTTAACGGATTTAAAAACAGGCATTAATGGGTAAAACTGGAGTAATTAACTTTCTACTAATCTAATATTATTATTTAATATCATATTACTGATTAAGTAACGTACTTTCGATATGAGTTTAAAGTTAATTGATATCTGTAAAAGTTACGGAATCGCCTGGTAATACTTAACGATAACACTCTGTATAAATTCATGTTAAAGACATAATTTGTAATACCTTAATATCACCAGTGACAGGTCCAATCCACTTGTGTATCTCGTCCACCCAGTTGAGTACGGTCGATAGCGGACAGCACACAAGCACGCGACGAATGCCCAAGGCTGGCTGGGTCAGCACCTGAAACAATAATTATACTTTATAAACATTGCGTACTTGACCTTGGGAGGCTCTTTTGCACAGGAAGCCGGCTAGATTATGGGTAACACAACGGCGCCTATTAATTCTGCCGTGGAGCAGTAATGTGTAAACATTACTGTGTTTCGGTCTGAAGGGCGCTGAACCTCCCAATAAGATTTCAGTATCCCACGGCCGCTCTCTTCATTCGGTTGGCTGAATTATTTTTATTGCGAATATAATATATATTAATCACGAGTCTACGTAGTTATAAGGTCAGTATAATAGCGGCAGTGAGGGATAACAAAATAAAATAACAAACTAGTGAAATTACTGGGCAAATTAGACTTAACATCTTATGTCTCAAGGTGACCAGCGCAATTGTAGTGCCACTCAGAATTTTTGGGCTTTTCAAGAATCCGGAGCGGCAGTGCATTGTAATGGGCAGGGCGTATCAATAACTATAAGTTGAACGTCATCTCGCTCCGTATTTTCATAAAAAAAGACATTTCTATTCTTTTAATGAAATGACAGAATTTTGGGTTCCTCTTGAATAATGTCTGTAATAATTGATCTGACTTTAAAACTTAATTTCAGAAAATAAGATATCAATAGTAATTTAAGGCAATGCCACGAAATTAGTACTATTGAGTAGACAGCACAATTTTTTTTTATGGAATAGGAGGACAAACCAGGTGTTAACCAGGTGACCCGTACGCTCGTTCACCGCCGCCCACATTCTCTTGCAACACCAGAGGAATCACAAGAGCGTTGCCGGCCTTTAAGGAAGGTGTACGCGCTTTTTTTGAAGGTGCCCATGTCGTATCGTCCCGGAAACACCGCACAAGGAGCTCATTCCACAGCTTAGTAGTACAAGGAAGAAAGCTCCTTGAAAACCGCACTGTGGAGGACCGGCACACATCGTGGGGATGATATCCTATCTTGTGGCGTGTCATGCGAAGGTGGAATTCGGCGGCAGGAATCAAGTTAAACAGCTCTTCGGAACATTCCCCGTGATAAATGCGGTAGAAGACACAAAATGAAGCGACATCTCTACGCAACGCCAAGTGATCCAACCGTTCACAGAGCACTGGGTCCTCGATAATTCGAGCTGCTCTGCGTTGCACGCGGTCAAATGGATCTAGCAGATACTGGGGTGCTCCAGACCAGAGATGACAGCAATACTCCATGTGTGGCCGGACCTGCGCTTTGTAGAGTGCTAGAATGTGGGCCGGCTTTAAGTATTGCCGTGCTCTATTAATGACCCCCAGCTTCTTCGAAGTCAATTTGGCTTTGCCCTCCAGATGGCGACGGAATTGGCAATCGCTCGAGATTTCGAGACCCAGTATTCCGATACTAGGCGAGGATTTAAAGGAAGTGTTGTCGAAGAGCAGTGATACGGCAAATGGGGTTTTTTTAGTGGTAAACGCGCAAACTTGAGTCTTTGGGGGTTAAATTGGACAGGGTTCAATTTACCCCATTCCGCGACCTTCTCGAGAGAGGACTCACCATTCCAAAATATAATAAAATAACATATGGTGGATTAAGTCATTTAAAAGAAATATTTATAGCGACGATTCACACGGGCTTAGTTTAAGCCTAACTGTTGATGATGTCGAAAATATAACTCGGATGATTTACTGTTAGTAAAACCGACAGACACAAAAACAAAAATTGACCGATCCTTCGTAATCCGAGAAGAATACAAAACTATAATACAGAAATACCTGGACCTGCGTCCTACCAATCGGTTTTTCATCCGTTATCAAAATGGCAAGTGCTTCAAACAAGTTATGGAAAAAAAAACCAAAAGAAATCGCTACTTATTCGAAGTAACCAGATATCAAGCTGTATACAGGACATTGATTTCCTCGTACTTCTGCTTTTGACAGAGCGGACTAAACTGTTCTCAATCGACATGGAGGATGGAAGTCGAGTGCTGTAGCAGAGGGGTATATAGAAGATTCCATTGAGAACAAAACGAAAATATGTGAACGCATCGTGGAAAACATTAAATTGCAACCTTCAGTTAATCCATCCATGCCGCTGTCGCCGGGCCCGTCTACATCCAAACAACGAGATTTTCCTACCACAATATAAATATACTACAATCTCTATTCCTAATAAAAAATTCAACAAAACGTCTCAAATGTAAATACAAATATTTAGTTGTTTTATTATTTAATGTCAATTTAGTTGTTACTTTATGTTTTATTAAATAATAGATAATATTACAATAAAATATGAGGCACCTTTTATTTCCTCATACTGGGTGATGAAAAGTGTATCACTAGGGCGCAAAATATATATCTGGCTCGGGCCACATACTTTGAATCCCTCCCTCAGGATTCTACAAAAGAATCCCCCACTTTGCTCTGGATTCAAAAAAGCGTCCTCGCCGTAAAAATATTATTTTGCTTCCTTATGGAAATAACCTACTATTAAAGAAACACACTTAATTCTTTATTTAACTTATAATTTGAAATTGTTTAGTATTCTATCAATAACTGCGTCTGTAGTAGCGAGCTTGGTGATATTTCTATCGAACCGCTGATTTAGACATAAATCCGTAGTTATTCTAAAGATACCACCTATCCTCTACATATAGTATGTACACCGAATCCACATTCCTTCTAACAGCAAAGTAAGACTGACATATAGCAATGGACATTCGGGATCGAATAAAATTTGGATTCTAAACATCTTAACCCTTTGCAAATCGACCTCTCTTAGATTCAATTCCGTTGATTTCCGAGAGATTTTGGCGCTTGTAGCAAAATAATGTTTATATTCAAGATGATTTCAGTGAATGTTTCAGTGAAACAAGTTATAAGATCATGCATAAATTATTCATATTGTGTTTTATTGTAAATTATATTTTAGAATAAATTATTATTTTCAATTAAAACAATTGGTTTTAAATTTTAGTGTTAATGGTGTTATAATCAACTTTGTATTTACTTTCTAAAACAAAAATAAGATTTTCCTGATAGTAATAATTTGAAATATTAATTCAGAAAGACTAAGAAGAATCCCTTGATCGACCTTGAAGTGCGAGATCGCTTGTGTATGATATATAAAATGTAACTATGCTATATTGGGACAAAATAATTACTGAAATATATTTTACGATCATTTTTCAAGTAAAGTAAACATATTCCAAAATAAATAAAAAATGAAAAACAGAGAAAGGAAATGACGCTTCAAAGTCCTTATTAAATTTGAATGAACACTATATCACGGCGAATTTATATCTACGTACATAATATACACTATATACCATAGTATTAATGCGGTACTATATATCATGTCTTGGAAATATAGCCCAAACTCTACATATATTAGATATATATTAAAATAGCATCTTACCAAGTATTGGATAAAACTTCGAGAAAAAAAAAACTGCGCACTTCACTATCATGTCGGTCCCCTATAAATCCCGCTCCCTTTTCCCGTTAACTTTTGTATGCCGACATCGTACTGTCTTCTAATTTGTACCAAATTTAACGGACTTTTATTCTATTATAAGTTCAAAGGGAAATAAAAAAAAAAAACAAAATAAGGACACAGAAATCTAATGAAGTCGTGTGGATTTCGTTCGTTCGTCGTTCGGTCTCGGTCGTTCGGTTCGGTAGTCCACATGGATTCATTTAGAGTTCACCGAGGAATTCATTTAGAGTTTTTTTTAAATATTATTCTATAATTAATACCGAATATAATTTTTTTTGAAATATCTCTGATGTAATACATAACCAATACAACTGAATCAGTCCGAACCTTCCAGTCCGTCCTCCGTCTCCTGCTACGTACCGTATGTAGTAGAGCCAGCACCTGCAGCGTCTTGCCCAGACCCATGCAGTGCGCGAGGATGCAGCCCCCGCCCTGGAAGCCCTTCGTGACCATAGACACGCTCTCGAAGCACGCGTCCCACATGAACTTCACTCCTTCATACTAATAAAACAAGAAACAATTACAGTATTCATTTTATAACAAGAAATTATATTTTCTGATTCCAATCATGAATAGTCGAGCGCGGGATTCACTTGCTAATCGATTATATTCGCCATTCATTACATCTCCAATTCAACAAGCATCGATAGCGCAATAGGTCTAGATAAGAGTCTCCGATAAAAACAGGCCAGGTTTAATACTTTAGTGTGCGTGACAATCTACGTCTTAAACTCGCGATTTGTATGACACTTTGTGTTGGTGTGCGTGAATTGCTCAAAATACAGGTTAACTCTAAACTCAATTTTTTTTCAACGTTTTCACAGCTGTCATAGTCTATATCATAGGTTCTCAACGTGGGCGATAACGCCCCCTTGTGGGCGTTTGAGACTTTCGGGGGGGCAGTAGAAGACCCAGAGGGGGGCATTGAGATGGCGCAGATGGGGCGTGGGTAGATTAAAAAATATAGTCTAAAAAGGCAAAAAAATACACGAAAATATTCTAGAAAAAAACATATTCTCAAAGTGGGCGGTGAGCAAAATAAGATTGAGAAACTATGGTCTATATAGACGTATTAATGATCTAAGATAGAACCGTTGATCTCCGCGTACACATAGCTTGAAGGTCGGGAACGCTCGTGTATTCCATCTGGTGTTATAAGAGAGTATGGACGTCGCTGATAACGTACGATAAATGACGCTGACGCTAATTTGTCCTAATCTTCCATAAAAAATAACAATATTTCAGCATCGATCGAGTTTTTTTTAATAAGCTGAAAGGACGGTATGGGCTCACGTAATCTACAAAGCAATTAAGATTTTAGTGACAGTCAGAATTGCATTAATGTGGAAAGCAAAATAGACTTCTGAAAATGGTGATGTAGTCTATGGAGCGAGTTAATATTGAGTCTGCTAGAAATGTTGGAGATAAAATTCTCTTGGACCCATCCGATGACTCTTCATACCTCTATATTCAGTGCACCTTTTGGGAATGTTGGAGGTACATTGTAGGCCTTTGAGGTTTGATTAGTTTTGTGGCGTAAAGGTAAGCTAAGGTCATTTGCCTCTAATTACACTGACATACTAGTGGATGTCAAAAGTCCTCTTAAAGTTATTGTGTAGCTAGATATTGATTTAGATATATGATGTTACCTGATGCGCCTTCATGACTCGAGTGAAGAATGGATGAACAGTAACAATGGGTTGATTCTGTTCGAAATCGTACTCGAGACAGAGTTCATCGTTTATAACAACTACGTTCACACCTTCCTCGCAGCCCAAATGTTCTCTCTGTAATAAAATTATGGACAAATAGGTAAAGGAGCAAAATCCATTGGATGCCAGGAACATCAATATACAATGTACACTGGCACTCTGCCAAGAAAATGTTTATTGCATTGCGATAAAAATATATAGTTACCCGACCATTTTAAAAGACATGACATGTAATCAACTTAAAATAAAATAACCATACGGCTAATAAATAATTGCTTTTATTCAATAAATTACTACTTAAATTTAAGGAAATTGATATATAAATTATTATTACTGTTTAATTAGAATTTTATATCAACTTTGTATGACTTAGAAGTTTACATTAAGAGAAATTAAATTCATCAAAATAAGACCGGTTGTAAAACTCACCTTATTTAAATGCAAATAAAGATTATTATATTATTATTATCAATTAAAGTAACTGATGTTCTTAGCATACATTTATAATGTAAACAAACTATTTGAGAAAATAAAAAATACTATAAAAAACAAACTTAACTATTTTTGCAGACTCTACCGGCCATCCATTAATTACGTCACACGTTATAGGGGAGGGAGGGGGGTTGTGTCACAAGCGGCGGGGAGGGGTCCCGAATTTTGTGACGTCACATTTTTACAAAATATAATATTTTATCTAAGCACGACAACACTAAATTTAAACTTCATACCTATTCATGCCTCCGTTTGTTTTAATGTTGATTTCATTGAAAAATAATTAAAATCGAATTAAAAATAGATTCGGAACACTGTTCAAATTCAAATATTTTTATTCAAATAGGATATGATATCACTTATTTTTTACTTTTCACTTATTTTTACTTTTCATTCGAGCAAGTATGCCTAACACCTGAGAAGGATAGGCGCAAGAAACTCACTCCAGTTCTAATTTCATAAATTTAGAATTGCGATATATGTGACATCACACAAGACAGAGATCTCACAAATTTGACCAGCCGTGTCAAGGAGAGGGTAGTAGTCAAAAGTGCATAAGATTCGTGAGACGTAATTTATGGATGGCCGCTATCTGAAATTAATCATTATGCACATTACCAATAATATATACCAACACCAAGCAACAGCTACTAATAAGCATAACGCATGGATTAGCCATCGCTACCAACCCCGCGGGCTAACTGCCCGACGACATCGCCACAAGTGCGGAGATGCTTATGTATTATAATAATAATAAAAGCCTTTATTCACTGACCTTTCCACATTTTCAACTTATATGCTATACTTAAAAATATGTTACATATTATTTACTACAAAAATATTTATATTATTAGCAACCAATTCGCTGTAGTTGGTCAGATTGTCTGTCGACATAGGCCTCCCCCATTTGTTTCCACGTCTCTCTATCTCTGGCTAACCTTCTCCATCCCTTTGGTAAATCATCTTCCCATCTTTTGATTTGACCTCCTCGTTTTCTTTTCCCATTCCTCGGACACCACTCTATTACATCCTTAGTCCATTTCTCTTTGTTCGTCCTCATTATATGTCCAGTCCAGTTCCATTTGAGTTTTCTTATTTTTTTCGTAACACGTCACTGACTTTTGTTCTTTTCCTTACTTTTGCAGTTGTCCATCGATCTCGTAGTCTTATGTTAAGCATACTTCTTTCCATGTTTCGTTGACAAACTGCTAATTTTTGGTTGTTTTTGCTTGTCGCAGGCCAAGTTTGACATCATGAATACATGTATTATATAATTTGCTTTTTATTGCCATAGGAATTGTTTCATTTTTAACTATTTTTAACTAACTATTAGCGTTATTGAATGATTGACACTTACCAGTTGTGCTTGCCTAAAGCTCAGGCGCTTCTTCCTTGCGAACTCTACGTGGTTCGCCATCACCGTCACCATTGAGAGTGCTGTTTTGTCTATCACCTAAAAGCAATATGGTTTTATTAATGCGACATATCTTAATATATATAAATTACGTGACACGTTGTTTGTCCGCGATGGACTCCTAAACTAATGAAAGGATTTTAATGGTGATTACTTCATAGAGTGCAGTTTAGTCCAACTTGAGAGATAGGATACTTTTCATTTCAATTTAGGACCTATAATTATTTTTATTTCCAATATTTGTTTTGTATGGACATATTTTCTGTGAGAGAATTTATTGACGCACAGTTTGACAGTTCTGCTGTGAAACAATTTCATTATAACAACAGGGGGCATTTTTTACGAAATAAATCTTAATGTTTTGAAATATTATTGGCAAATTCCTATAAAATAGTATTTTTTTTATTATCTACAGAATAACGTCTGTCGGGTCAGCTAATATATATATATAATGAGTAACAACACATAGTAGTTGCTGTATGTTGTTTTAAAAGTAATTTTACAGAGAGAAAAAGCTTGGTTAACCCATTATCCCTGCAAGAGCATTTCGACCTCATACCTATATGAAAAACTGTTATAAAATAACAACAGTACATAAACATGAATTTTATATACCTAATTAAAATGTGTAAGTCAACATCAGTTGATTGATAAAGCTCGTAAGCCCATACATTAATTGTATATATTTCAATTATTTTTTGCATAATCAGAAATAACTGTTAAATAAATAATAGTTAAAAAAAACTAAAAAGCACGCTTTATATAAAATTAAACTAAAAACCCCACGCTTTTTTTTTACAATAAAATATATTTTTTTTACAATATTTTCAATTTAAATTTATTTTCTATTTTTTAGTTGAATTTTATATACTTAAAGCGTGCATTTTAGTTTTTTTTAACTATTACTTATTTTTCATTTTTTAGTCAAATTAGTGTAATGTCATCGGTCCTCGATAAATCTACAAAGTTTGAACGAAATCTAGCCGTTTAAAGTGGGTATATCGCGCCCAAAGAAGTTGGTTACAAACATACAAACGTGTAAAAAGTGAACCTCGATTGAACGAAGGAAAGACAATTTCATGGAATTATATTTCTTGTTTTCTAATTTACCTTTCTGATGTTCTTCCGACCTTTTGTATAGGCTTGGGATGACCTCTTTCCAGTATGAGGATTGTCTCCATACAACTCTCGGCGTAATATACTGAAACAAAAAAATATCTATAAATAATTTTACTATGGGACAGTCATCAAAATACGAGAAATTCATTTTGATGATCACCTTAATGATACATAAAAGAGGACCTATTGCATCCAGATCATAGCTAAACTATGCAACTGTCCATGGAGAGAATGCGTCGTGCTGATGTCAGAAAACATAATTTGAAATAATCAGACATGTATAAACTTTGAATGAATGAATGAAAATTCTTTATTGCACTTTATCGCACTAAACATATAAAATAAAGTTACAATTTGTTGGTACAAAATAATAGTTATGGTAGCACCGGCACCGGTGTAAACATTACTGTGTTTCGAGATGAAGGGCGCCGTAGCTAGTGAAATTACTGGGCAAATGAGACTTAACATCTTATGTCTCAAGGTGACGAGCGCAATTGTAGTGCCGCTCAGAATTTTTGGGTTTTTCAAGAATCCTGAGCGGCACTGCATTGTTCTGAGCTGAACGTGCTGCTCGTCTCGTTCCTTAATTTAATTAAAAAAAAAGCACAATTAGGCGACCTTATCCCTATTCAGAGATCTCTTCTAAGTAACCAAAAGGTGTAGGAGATTTATTTATAAATTGGCATGAGGCAATAAATAAATCAGTGCATATTTTTAGCCTGCCCAACAACAGATATGTAATAAGTTACCCATGATAAAATTGGATAGCTTTGTCTGTTGATTAAACTCACTTCATTTGCTTCCGTCGCTCAAGCAATTTTTTGTTTGATCTTTTTCTCTTGGACCCTCGTCTCTGGCGCACCTCGGTTTTGTCACCACGTTTCTCAATGAAGTCGGTCACGATCTTCGCGCGTTTAGCATCTTCGACACTGAAAGAAGAAAGTTTCAATATAAATTCACCTCTCCAGCACGAAAAGGGCGCTATTGCTACGTAAAAACTCGCAGCAAAAAGCGTTTTTGCTGCGAGCGTGAGGCAAAGTGATTTAAATTTCGAACCCCACGTGACCATACATCCGGGAATTACTCCGCGTTAAAAAAATAAAAAACTAAAAAACGTTCAGAAACTCATTTTAGCCTAGCGTATTGTCTCATTGTCACAAAAATTTATATGTTTATAATAATATAATTTTTTTTTATGGAATAGAAGGACAAACGAGCGTACGGGTCACCTGGTGTTAAGTGATCACCGCCGCCCACATTCCCTTGCAACACCAGAGGAATCACAAATCGTTTACTTATCGCAATTTAGATTTATAAATTGATAGTGAACATTGTTAAATATTATCTTAATTGTTTCTCTTACTAACCTAAAACACTTTTCTTAGTGAAAAGTTGTATGTTTCACACAAGAGCAAATTTCAACTCTAGACAACTTCGCCAATTCGTGATTTAAAGTTAGCACTCGCAGCAAAAAATAACTTTGCTCACTTGTTGAACAAATAACTATTGTGGTACGGGTAAAATAAGATATGAACATACTCTGCACTTTCTGTTTTTTTTCCTATTCGTTTTAGTAACTTCTCCTTCGTGTTAACCCATTGCTTTTCTTCTTCCGACGAGGAGTCCTCCTCTGACTTGTGTTCGGCATACATCTTCGCTTTCTTCACAATGCTTTTCTACAATAAGTTAATAAAGTATAATAAATATATAAGTATACACACACAGACATAAACTCACGCCTTGTTCCCGTCGTGGTATAGGTAAACAATAGAAATCCACTTGCTTCTATCCTAACAAACCTCACGTGCTTCCCCTAAATTCATTACTCTTATGCATATTGTATTAGTTATTTATGCAACTGTTGTGTAATAAGGGGTATTAAAACACGAATGTGGATTTATCTCACGAGGCGAAGCCGAGTGTGATAATAGTATCACATGAATGTTTTAATACCTAATTATCAACAGTTGCATACAAGACTTTATCTACACCCAGAATATGAATCCTCTAAAAGATTCTGGAACAGTTAGCTTACTGCTAACATTAAAACACCAGTCCTAGTAGTAACCTAATATCATTCGTTACTGATTATATACAAATAAAATAAGTATTAATGAAACAATTATTTATTTTAGTAGTAATTTACATTTTGTTTTTGTTGTAATGTTCTTTTGCAGCGTTTAAAATGAATCGCTCATTTTTTGTAAACAAAACAATAAAAATATCGAAGAAAAATGGCGTGGATTCGAATAACCTACTTTTTTATTACGGCGCGCGACGTTCTGGGAGTGTGGAGCACGGGTAAACGAAAATGTTCTGTTTTTGAAATTCATACAGATACCACACATCGAGCAATAAGAATGTGGCTGTATGTTGAAACACTTTGCGCATGAAGGGATAAAAAAAAACATAGGAGTGTTGTTATGAAATTCAGTACAACATTACAACACTCTTTTGGGTGATGTAATGGTTATTAGAACATTGGGTGTTTTAATTTTGGCAATAAGCTAACTGTTTCAGAATCTTTAATAGAGGATTTAAAGCATGGGTGTAGATAAAATATATTAAGTATAAATTATATTTATTGCGGAATAATATTATAGCTTTTTGGTTAAAACAGTAAGAGACCATTAAATTTGATTTTTTTTATGAAAATACGGGGCGAGACTTCAGGACGTTGAGCTGATGGTAATTGATACGACCTGCCCATTACAATGCAGTGCCGCTCAGGATTCTTGAAAAGCCCAAAAATTCTGAGCGGCACTACATTTGCGCTCCTCACCTTGAGAAATAAGATGTTAATTCTCATTTGCTCAGTAATTTTAATGATGTAATAGCCTATCAAAAGATCTTAAGATACCTTTGGTAAAATTTGGCAAAATTTCTTAAAGAAGTCTCAAAAAAGTAGATTAGCTACCTTACTACTTATCCCTGTTTTACCAGTAGGAGGCTCCTTTGCACAGGATGCCGGCTAGATTATGGGTACCAAAACGGGCAAATTTCTGCCGTGAAGCAGTAATGTGTAAACATTACTGTGTTTCGATCTGAAAGGCGCCGTAGCTAGTGTAATTACTGGGCAATTGAGACTTAACATCTCAAGGTGACGAGCGCAATTATAATGCCACTCAGAATTTTTGTATTTTTCAAGAGTGCTGAGCGGCACTGCATTGTAACGGGTAGGACGTATCAATTACCATCAGCTAAATGTCCTGCTCTTACTAATGAAAACAACTCCCAAAAATAAGTATTAAAACATTAATTAATAGGGATTTCCACTATAAGGTTTAAATTTAATTAGTTATTCAATATGAAGGTATATATTTTGGCTTTTATCCTAGAAAAAGTTCACATAATTTTCATGCTATAAATATTTTGTTATTATGAATAGTAAGAAGAAAGTCAGGTGCTATGTCATGTCTTGATTTTCTTATAAAGACCTAAGACATGCCATTTGGTCCAGTCATGCATTTACAAATTTGATTTGACCCTCAATGTTCACATCTTACATTGCACTAGTGGTTTTTTATTATTTATCAAGTACTTATGAAATTTAAAAGCAAAACAGATACATACATATTTAAATGAATAACCAATGCAGCCGCTTATGATATAACTATTTTTAAATATGTATGCTTTCAATAAAAATTTCAAATTCAAAAAAAATTCTTTCAAAAAAAAAATACCCACCGGATTACTTCTAGCTGGTCTCTTGTTTTGTTTGACATCCACATGTTCTTGTATCACGATGGGTGCGTGCAATTGATCTAATTCCTTTTTCAAACTAACATCCGCTGTTAGAATTACACTTGTACTCTCCGGACTACTTATTCTTGTCTTTGATTTGGGTCCTGGTCTCCATTTAATTGTTTGAGATGCTTCATCATCTAGCTCCTTTTTTACAGTAACCTGCTCCCATTTATTTTTCTCTAAATTCATTAGAGCCTGCTTTGCAGACTTCGGTCCAGGTTTTAATTTGAATTCTAGGAAAGTTTCATCTTCCGGCTCCATTTTTACAACATTTTCAGTTTTTATACTCTGTTCCTCGTCACTTTCATTATCATCCATGAGAAAGTTTTTTGCGATATTATTCTCTGTAGACCTAGGCATCTAATAAAAGTAAAAGCAATCATGATTTTATCATTCAAGGTTACTTACTGGTCTAACAACCATCTTAATTTCTTATATTCAAGCTTAGAGGTATTACTAATAAATACTCCGTAAATAATGTAGTACTTATGGGATATTTTCATGCTGAGGTTAGCTTTAGCGTTAGTTAGGTCATCGATTAGCTAGGGTAGGGTATGTTTTAATGAAAATCGGAAGTGGCATGAAGATGCAGAAATGGTGAAAACTAGTAGAATTACTGCTCCAACCCTAAATTAACACTCCTCAACCCCATATTCCACAAAAAACACAACATCAAATGGACCTGGATGGAAAGAATGTAATTGCGCAAAACGAATATTCCAGAGGGAAAGGACGTAAGTGCGGAATAGAACATATAAGTAAAAGTGCCCTCAAAGTTCCTTAGTACGGGTACCAACATAGCCAAATATCACACATTTGCAATTCAATAAAAATAATGACAAAATTGGCTACAAGTTATAAATGCTACTATGGCGAAAAGTTGTTTTAAATAATAATAATAAATCTTTATTTGTTGCAAAAAAATACAATTTTGCTTAAAATTACCCCCGACCCCCAAACTAGGATATATAGAAATGTTGTGCAAAATTAGGTCTTATTAAAACATCATGAACGTATGCTATTGTTTTAATTGCCTCATCATACATAAAATAATCTCCTTTCCTCTTATATAAGGAAAGTGAATGGCAGTGAATCAGGATTTTCTCTGAAAGTATGGCCGTGCTAACGACGCTGGAGCCTTACACGACTGTCACCAAACATTGGAATTAGTTGCCTCGGATAGCAGGGTGACTCTACAATGGATCAAGTGAAATAGTGTTTCACCGTTTCAGATAATAGCAGATGAAGTTGCGAGGCAAGTGACTTAGGTGGCAGGCTTACTGTCACTCTTACCATTACCCTTCAGCCACTCATTATATCCTGCACCATAAATGTACAAAAGTTGCTGGCAGAAGAATTCTGAGAACATTCCAGGAATGTTCTGTACTTTTGGAAGGAGCTGGGCTGGATTGGAGTGTCCAACGAAACCTACATGCGAAATAGACCCACTTAAAGAGTTTAGTTGCGAAAGGACCCTGCCCAAGCCATTGGGCAGCATAATATAATATACTTGTACACAAGATTAAAATAATTATTTCGAAAATAAAAATTCAAAACAACATCAGTCAAAGGTAGTGTTTAGAAAACACTTTAGTTCAATAGATCACATACAACAAACTCAAACAGCTAAACTGCAATAAGTACAACAAACCCCTTCTTCTCTATCTAGCTTTCATAGATTTCTATAGATAGCTTTCATAACAGACATCCACATATCAATTAACTAAAAGAGAGATGGACTGAGCACTTGCTCCATTATAAGCATGAATATCATCAAATAAGAAGGTAACTGTCTAGTATCCAACAGATGAGAATTGCAGCCAAGGTCGCAAAATAAGGAGACAAACTGAAAATGACCACATGTCTCCTTTAATAATGGCGGTAGATCAATCATCTCTGAGTCTCATCACTTTTGAGACATTGTTAAGTAAAGTTGATATAAAGAAGCCTACCACTAGTATTTGTTTAGTCAGAACAAGTGAAAGTTTAGATTAAAAAGCTATATCATGGTCTAGACTAAATATTTTTTTAACTTTTTGTTAAAAATGCTACTAATTGAATAAAGAAATTAAATTTTATAAATTAACTCTAGAGAATAAATAGAAAGTCATCTACAAAAAATGTTTAAAGTAATTAAATAAAAGTAACATACGGGTGCTAATGGCATATTATTTTCTAAATCCATTTCGTCTTCTGATGGAGAGAGTTCAGCAAAATGATTATTGTCAGAAAAATGTTGATCCCCTTTATCACCATCTGAAGTTACGTTTGGAACCAAATTTCTATTACATTTATCTTTTTTTCTCACTTGTCCTATAATGTTATGATCCTTGGTTGAATTGCGGTTAAGGCTGTGTAAATTTGTTAACCTGTGAATAAATGGTTATGTGAGAAATCTTAAGTAAACACTGCAATATAAATAAATAAGTACAATAAGTCATTTTCAATAACTACTTACTTGTCTACTTCATCATCATTATCATCCCTACATTCATTGTCACTGGTATTTACATACTTAAAATATGTCTCAACAAATGATTCTGGAAGTTTGTCTAGGAGGACTGATACATATTCATATAGCTTCGTATCACTATTGTTTATTTTAAAGCACATCCAACCATCCTTTTCAATATAGTCTGTTGTTTGGGATACTTGATTCTTATTCTCATCGTCTTCAACATTATTTTGTTTCTTGTCATGAATTTCTATTTCAGATGAACTAACTTTACTTGTCATTTCTAAATTAACTTCACTATCATATGTAGATATTTCAGGTTCACATTCTAAAAGTTCTGAAGGTACTTGTAAATCTAAATCTGGACTCTTTTCTATCTTTTTAAGTGAATTCCTGTTGCTTTTGTAACTTTTCTGCTTCTTATTATTGACCAATTGCTCGGTTTTTTCAGATATAGTAGTTTCAGTTGAATCTACAGCATTACATTGTATGGCATCATCAAATACTTTTGTCTTATCTTCTTTAGCTTTTTCTTTTTGTGCCTGTTTAGGTACACCTTCTATTTCAGAATCTGAGGACTCTGTTTTCTTTTCCAACAGTTTGATTCGTTTATTCATTCTTCTAGTCAAAATTGCAACTTCATTAACAACAATTTTGTCCTTAACATTATTATTAACTTTATGTTTTTTTGTGGTTTTAGGTTTACGTTTATCAATTTTCTTTTTTTCAGATATTTTCTCATTTTCATCACTTGAACTCATCATAAGTGTATGCTTTGCTTGTTCTACACTGTGTGGAATCAATAAGTTCAGGCTATCATTCAATGTATTTGTTTCATCATCTGAGTCAGGGTCATATTGTCTCCGAACTCTTTGACAACTCTGACTAAATACTTCCGTATTTGCTTCACTGTCATTGATCTCATAGTTATTTTCTAAAGCTGTAATAAGTTTGTTAGTCCTAACAAAAGATTCAAACAAATTCTCATCATATGTATTACTACTATCTAGAGAAAGGTCTGGTAGCCTACATTCTGTTATTACTTCAGAACTTTCAATAGATTCTTGTTTAGGAAAAATATCCTTTGAGGAAATGTTATTATGCCCTGCCATAAACATAGGCTCTATCTTAACCTCCGCAGCCATACTATAGTCAGGCAGGTCTTGCGGTTCTATTTTTATGTGAACAACTGATGTGGGTGGAATTTTAGTGCTTTCACAAAATTCTTCTTGATCATTACTATCAATATTATTAGAATCTTTAAGTGCACAAGATCGAAGCTCCTGCATTAGTACTTTGGAAACCCAATTAGATTCTTCTGGTTCCGCAGTATCAGCATATTCCATATCATTATCATATTCAAAGTCATCATTATCATTTACATCATCATATGTGGGATCCGTAAAGTTTTCTAAATTTGAATACATTTCGTCTGACAAAGTGTTCACAGAATCTATTGCGACAGCCATAGTTTCTGCTGGTTCACTACAAACTTCATGTGATGTTGAGATATATTCAAAACAGATATTTGCTAATGTTTTAACTTTATACTTCTGGTTTAAACAATATTGTTCTTGCAAAATGTTATTATAATAGATACAGCAAATCTGAGTCAATGATTGAACTTTATATTTGCTTATACCATTGACCTTTTTTTTATTTAAGCCCTTTAGTGCAGTTGTTGAACTAGAACACTGATTTTCTGATAAAGTTATGCATTTTTTTATTATTTCTAGACAAAGAGTTGATAGTTTCTCTGGGGGATCAACAGTCACTATTTTCATTTTTATAATGGGAGTTGACATGGTCATTAGAATAACACTATTTAACTTTGCAATACTCTGAAGTGATAATTTTTCTGGATTAAAGAAACTTCTATCACTAAATGTATATTTGTTGGAGCCTGCTAAAGTCTGTAACTCACATTTGTCATCTATGACATTTACAATATTTGAAGCTTGACTTCTATGTGGTTTATCTTGCAAGTAATTATTAATTACTTTGATACAAATATTTTTTAGAGATGGAACATGTTGAATGTTGTGTAAATTATCGATTTTGTTGTTTGTTGAACTGATACATTCTTTTACTTGTTTTTTGTTGTCATTTATATCCCATTTGCTTGTCTCATGAAAGTTAGAAGAAGTTAATAATTTAGCTTGAATGACATGTGTACACATTGTGACTAATGATTGAGGGTTTGAAATTACGTTAACTGTTTTCATATTAAGGCAAGTATTAAGAGCAGCTTCTGTTATTTGACTAGATTGTCCAGATTGTTGCTCTGTAACAATTCCATTGCCACTCTGACTATATTTGCCATTCTGGAAACTTTTAGAATCATCAATAAAGTAACTACACACATATTCTTGATTTGTATAAAACCAATCTGGAGATGCAAAATATTGACAAATAGAGGACATCCTGTCTTTATAATATTGGTCAAAAAAATCCTTGACCATTTTGACTGTAATATATGTATCAGGAGGTTTTTTATTTCGGCTGTCCTGGGCTAAAAAAGACTGGTTAGGTTTGACCTTTTTAACCATTATGGAATCATTAAGCCATACTGCATGTCTTCCTTTTATTTTATTTACTGTTTCTGGTGCTTTAGAAAACTTTGCTTTTGGTTCCTCTTTTTTTGCAATTTTGATTGAGAGTTCTTTGTTTAAGAAAACAGTTTTTGGATTAAACTTTGGTTTAGGTGACTGCATGACTTCAACTATTTCACAATCACTGTCATTATCATTAGCTATTACAATTTTCTTCTCTTCTCTGTGTTGCAAAAGTGCATTGGTTTTTAAAAATTCTTCATACTGATTTGCTAAGTCTTCTTCCATCTGAATTAGATTATGTTTTGCAAGTTTAAAAAGAAGAAAAGACTTTTTGACACAGTAATCCATTGTAAATGTATCAGTCACATATTTTGTATTAATTTTCTTTTTAATAAAATCATCAGATTTTTGTGTCATAAGCTGACCTAGCTCAGATGTAGTTTTAACTATATTAGTAAGGAATTCACAAGCTTTTACTGCCTGCTCAGATGACAATTTCACTTTTTCTTTCATAGAAAGGTCATCCCTGTTATCAGTTTGTGAACTAGCTGACACTTTCGATGTAGCATTTGTTTGAATACCAATCTCAACACCCTTTTTTATTTCATTGGGATTGAGAATGGGTATGTCAAAGGGTGTTTTACTACTATTTGAAGGAAAAGTTTTCATTATCTTTATTTCAGTGCTTTGAATTTTCTGAGCAAGATAATTTTCAATTTTGGTTGAATCAGGAGTTGTCTCACTTTTATGGACAACAGATCCTTTTATTGTGTCTTCAACATCACCACTTGTTAGTTCTGAAATCTCACTATGATTTGTAAGGTTGTCATCAGATTGCAGATCAATGTTTTTACCTCTTCTTTTCTTCGGACTTCGAATAACGTTTCCCTCTTTATCAAAAACTTTATACTTTCTTTTTTTCTGTTTTTTTGTTGTATCAACCTCATCTTCATTGAAATCTTCCCCAGAAGAAGACTGTGATAGATATTTTTTTTTATTACCAGGAACATAGTCAGTATCATCATCAAATTTACCTCTACGCCCTCCATGTGGTTCATCATCTGAAAGTTCAATATTTGCAAAAGGGTCTTCATCAGAACCTTCATCATATTTAAATGTTTGCTTGGCTTTATGACGTTTTGGTCTACTTGATATATGGTCATTGTCAATAGTTGTAGGTTCAACAGGTTGTTCTTTTAGTTCCATTTCATTTTGTTTTTGATCATCTGCTATACCATGTTTTTTTGATATATCATTAAATAATAGACTCTGTTCCATATCATTTTTATGATCTTTTAGATATTCTTTGCTTTCATCAATATCTTTATCATTATTTGTGTGTCTTAGCCCTTTTTTAAGCTCACTTAAGCAAATGTCATCAGCATCACCTATATCAGATTTTTTTGTTGAAAAACATAAATCATCTTTTGAATCACCAATATCCAATGTATCATTGCAAACATTACTTGTACTCTCTAGTTCATTTGTTTTCCCATCACACACATAATTATTATCCTCATATTTGTTCTTACACTCAATTGTTTTAAGATTTAATGGAGTTATTGAAGAGATTTCCTGCAAATCTGGGATTTTTTCAACAGTTACTTTCTCAACTGAATCTTTTTTTTTCCTGCCTCTTTTGGACTTGACTGAACATGCCTTTTCATTGGTGGTTGATGATACAACATTAACACTTTCAACTTCACTGTTGTCACTTATATTTAAATTAACTTGCAGCGATTCCTGCTTTACTTTCTTTGGACGGCCCCTTTTCTTTTTAGGTGGAATCATAAGAGGACTGTTTCCAACATGACATGAGTCCTCCAGAAGAATGGAAGACTTTAGATTTTCAGTATTAATATTTTGATCAGTGCTATTTTGTACAGCACAATCATCTTTCCTTTTTCTTCCCCTCTTTTTAACAGGCTTAGGAGATGAATTTTTGGGATACTTTGTTAGCTCAGCTTTTCGCCGTGGTTTTATAATTTGAGTTGGATTGATTTCTATGGATACATCTGATTTTTGCTTGAGATTGTCATCTGAAAACGAAGAGTCTGACATGTCGGGTCTGTTATTACGACTAGTCTTTTTATGACGTCTTAATTTATCTTGCAAAGGTTCAGACCAGCTCGAATCGGTAATTTCTACATTTTCACAAACTTCGATGTCGATTTCGTTAATTATTTTTTCACAACCGTCGCTTGGTTCTTCCAATAACAAGCCGCCAGAGTTAGTGGTAGGGATCAAATCTGACAAAGTAATAAAATCTTCTTTAGAATCCGCTTGAATTTCATTGAACGCGTTCTCTGTTTTATTAGAGCAGCTTTTTAACTCAACATTTTCGGACATTTTGAAACACTCAATAGATTAAGTGGTAGAGAAAACCACATTGTTTATACACCTTTACTTAAGTAAGTAGAACGGATGAAGTTATTCAACGTTTACTTAAAGAAAAACATAATGTTGAAATTCAATTTCACAAACAAACTCTCAAGAATTGTATTTTGATTTATTCCTCTTTTTCATAAATAAATATATCTGTCGCATGTCACAATCTGCATTCTGCAATGATACAAATAAAAAAATAAAAATGGCCAAAGAATAATAAACTTATTTTGAAATGAACTACAACTGCATACTAGACTAGATTATTCTAGTCTAGTAATAATAATGTGCCCCTACAACTAACCAGAAGAAAAAGGCGGGAGATCTTGAATATTGCTACAGCGGTAGATTTTGATTAGGTATTGTACATCATATAAACTTATCCATTCTATGAATGCGTTTAGTGCTCGATCGACGGTCAGCGCTGACCAAGTTGCATTTTTTTTAAATATATTTATTTAAAACGTTACAAATTTATATAAATAAAACAGCAAACCAAAAATCACGAAGATTTGTCCGGATTGCTAACATGAGTTGAGTTCGTAATGATAATTAAAATAAGAACAGAAAAAACTTAAGTAAGTACATACACAAGGTTTACAAACAAAGCATCATTAGATCAGGTTGACATTCAACCGATCATCGCTGATTCATATCTCTATGCGAAAACAGGACACCGCTATCTTTCGATCGCGCTATTCCGTCGCACACGCACAGCGATATGTCTATTCGCTCGGCCGGTGGGCGGCGACAAAGAACCCGATGTTTGACCCACTTAGAATGTATGCTACAGGTGTTCAAAAATTGCAATTTTAACTTATCTCTAAAATTTTTTCTGGTGATGCTAATTTTTACAAATGGATCAATATCATTTAATAGCCGAGGAACCAAATATTGTGTTGTGTGCGAACCATAAATGTTAATGGACTTTAATGTTTTTAAGTGATTATTTGTGATTTTTCTAGTAGTTATTTTATGGCAAATTTTACTTTGAATTTCATGATTGAAAATTGTTCCTTAAGAAGACAATCATTAAATTTTGTGTGTATTGGTAAGATTTTACAGTGCCTGAAGAGATCATTATATTCATTCACTTTATGTTGTTCTTTTACTACTGGGGAGACTATTTCTTTAATTAGCCTAATTTGCATGTTTTGTATTTTATCTAGGTAGGTCTTAAATGTTCTGCCATAGCTGGTAATACCATAACTTATAATGGAATCGGCTTGTGAGTTCTATAATAATAATATTTTATATGGTATTCTACCCTTTATTAAAATTAAATTGGCTAAAATTGATCCGAGTTTGTCACATACAGTATTGATATGGGGGAGCCAGTTAAAACAACAATCGATAACTAAACCCAAGTACGTATGATTTTCAACAGTTTCAATAGTGGGACAGCTACATATTTGTAGCTTTTGATGAAAACACATATGGCAATGCGCCTTAAGCTTCTTGATTGTGTCATAATTAGTTTTAAGATATGGTGATCGAATATGCATCAATTTCGTTTTATCGGCATTGAGGACAAGCTTATTGTCGTGGCACCATTTGTTAAGGCGGTCGAAGTCAAACTAAAGGTTCTCAAGTGCTTGTTCAATGTTTCTATCAGCGATTACAAGACAAGTGTCATCAGCGTATTGATATGATGTACAATGCTTCAGTATATTATTTATATCATTGACATACGCGATAAAGTGTATTGGGACGAGCACTGATCCCTGTGCTGTTCTTTCAGTAACTGATAGAACATCACTCTTGGAATCTTCTATTTTAACATAAAATGACCTATTTTTGAGATAATCCTCACACCAATTTAGGGTGGGGCCTCTGATTCCAGAGTTTCCAAGTTTCGAAATCAAGCGTTCATGATTTAGAGTGTCAAATGCGCGCGAGAAGTAAATAAAAAGAAGCGTGTTTGCGATTACCTAAGTGACCGTTAATTTCATCACTGAACTTAGAGAGCAACAACGAAGTACTTTTGAGTGGTTGAAAACCATACTGGTTTTTGCTAATAATATCATGGTCGTGATAAAACGATTGAATCTGCTCACTGAGGTACTTCTCAACAATTTTATCTATAGATGATAAGAGGGAAATAGGCCGATAGTTAGAAACATCGTTCTGTTTCCCTTTCTTATGCACTGGTCTCACGCAACTTTGCTTTAATTCCCTCGGGTAGTTTCCGACTGCAAAGCTGACGTTTATTAAATGCGCTATAGATGAGGATATTTTCTTTGCGATACATTTGACATCTCTAATTTTTATGCCATCACCACCTTCAGCCTTTCTATTATTTAACCTGGATATTAACTTCTCGATTCTTAAGGGTGTTGCATTTTTAAAGCGAAGAGAGACGTTAGCATCCATTTTATATTCATCTGGATCTAAAAGTTTAATCGGGCAAGAAGGTACGATAGCCTTGACAGCATTTCGGAATTCTTGTGCAAACTTGTTTGCAATAACTTTGTGAGACTGTTAACTGTAGTCAAAAGCCTTAGAAACTATTTCATCTATGGATCTACTAACCCTGCCGCAAATATTATTGACGATCTGCCAAAGTTTTCAAGGATTTATCATATTTCTATTTATTTCATTCTGATAATATCTGTTCCTACTTCTTTCAAGGGTCTTATGAATTTTATTCCTAATCTGATTATACTCTAATCGAAGACATTTGTTTGTCGGATCTTTTTTCCAACTGTTGAAAAGGGCATCCCTTCTATCAGTCATTTTTAGCATAAACTGCTTCACCCAGGGTTGTTTCGGTAGTTTCTTGATGCGTTGCGATTTTAGTTTTAAGGATTTGTTATAAGCTAAAGTAAAATTAGATTTTATGAATTCATAAATTTTTTCAGGACATGAAATATTTGTCGATGCAACCACTCAATATTATTTAGTTCCTCGTTTACAATTTTACTGTCACAGTACTGCATTTTACAGTTATATTTTGTAGCACGCTGTATATTACTTGTAGCTTCACATGCCAACAGAATTACGCGTTGATCCGCCAGAAGTGTATCGACTGCGGCCGTGCACGGACTCAATGAAATTAACTTCGTAAACAAGTGGTCAATGCACGATTTTGTAATTTTATTTAACCTTTCCGATTCAGCGCGCTCCGGATCTCGCTGTACACTGTAGATCGGCAAGCTTCCGGCATTTTCGCGGCATTTTCCCCGTGTGTATTATTTTACGTGTAGTTATAAAATGCTTATAACTAGGGTGATTTGAGTTACTGTCACTGAAAGCTATTGAAACAAGCTATAAGACCATGTATAAATTATTCATATTGTCTTTCTTTTTTATTTCACAAAGACTTTTCATTCGAAAAAAAGTGTAAAAATAGGTATATTTTAAAATAAATATTGTTATTATTGTTAATTACTTGTTTTATTTATTTCCTTTTATGTTTTTGTAATGAATAGT
The DNA here is from genome assembly GCF_905404315.1 of Leptidea sinapis. Lineage (NCBI taxonomy): Eukaryota > Metazoa > Arthropoda > Insecta > Lepidoptera > Pieridae > Leptidea > Leptidea sinapis. The sequence goes on from NC_066289.1 coordinate 9,197,654, forward strand.
ATATGTTAATTATAAAATTAAGCTTAAATCTCCACAAAGAACGATCTTCGTGTAAAGTCTTGATAACGACCGCTCGCTGCGCCGGCCGGGAACAAGTGGACACATAAGTGCTTTGTACGTAAAGCTATGACGTCGAATATTGGTGGCCTTGAATCGTAACGGATCGAAATGTGTTTGGGAATTCACTCGTTCATAACTGCGTAGGCAAATAAACCATCTTGTACACCTAATAAGGGTGAAAACTGGATGAGGTAAGAGTGCCCCGCGGCACAGCCGCTCTCATTGTTTTTTGAATTACCAGTGCCCGCGGGCACGGCCGATGCGGAAAGGTTAATCTCTTTTCAATTCTGGTATAGTCAGTTATAACTACATTGAATCCGCGCTCGGAGAGCATATCGATGTACATATTTCTTATGGAATTGTTGGTTTTTAGGTCTATATTAGCATCGCCGAGAATAATTGTGTTTGTGTTCGAGTATCTATCTATAAACTGTGATAGTTCATAAACAAAAGTGTTTTCGTTTGTACGTGGTGGTCTGTAAAATGCACACAGTGTGACGACGATTTTATCCGCTGTTACTAAATTACCGAATAACATCTCAAAACTTGTCGTTGTTATGGTTGTTAGTTGAGTGAATCTAAGATAACTTTTCACATAAATTATTATTCCACCGCCTCGTTGCTTAGTACGAAGTACTGTGTGCATTTTATAGCCATCAATGTTATATAAATTACTTATACTCGAGGAAATACCCACCTCGGTTAATACAATAACATCGATAGGAATTTCACATGAGTTTAATAATAGTAACAGTTTAGGGAAAAGTTTTTTCATAGACCGAATCTTAACATGTAGGCAAAATAAATTAATTTGATTGAAGGATACTTGATTTATAAAAGAGGTAACAGTAGAACAATCAAAAATTTCAGATGTTGGAGTATGACATGTATTATTTAAGTAGGTAGGTATTTATATATTTTTTTTTCTAAGTTGAACTTATCAAAGTAATAACAGGTAATAAGTATAATCTATTGATTTGATAATAATCCGTCTATGTCTGCTATTGATCGAATAATGTGTGGTCGACTCTTGTCATCACCTTTTTTTACATAGTTAATGACATATTTATAGGTTTCCTTTAGTTTTTGTTGGCCATTGTACAAGAGTACTTTATTACGGTGCGTTAACGCTTCGCGTATAAAGATTCGGGTGTAGCCTGACCCTGTGGTAACGATGTCAGCGTTCAGCTCCATGTTTTTAGAAGAGTGTATCCATTGGGTACGCATTACGCTGGATTTGAGTTCAACTAGGTCATGACCTGGTTGTGGACGATTCCTAGGTTTCTGCAGGCGTCTGGCAGCTACAATGTCAACCGCACTTACCCCCAGTTTATCAGCAACTTTGTTCACTACATCTTTAACGTCTTGGTTCGGAGTTTCCGGTATACCTGCTATCTCTAAAGTTCCAGCTAGCAACTTTTGGTCTACTTCATTGATATGTTGTTCGAGCACAACAACTCTCAACTCGAGATTCTTGTTTTTATTTAGTAACTCCATGTTTTTATTAAATAGGTATTTTATAGTACTTTCTTGTTTTCGTACTATATCTTCGAGATCCGCCACTTGGCCATTCATATGTTCGACAGCAATTGTTAGGTTGCCTACTTCTGCCTTGATGATCCTCTGTGTTTCGCGAGAGATACTCGCGATCAACTTTGTTTCGTTTAGCGCTGTGCAAGCGTGAACTTCTTGTCCTTCTTCTTCGTCAGAGCTGTCTTCTGGTGCCGCAAAGAAAGAGGTACGCCTAAAAGCGTTGCTTAGGCATTCCTGAGAACTCCATTCCAGACCATCCGAGTACCGCAGAGCCGCCATCTGCTTGTTGGTAAGTTTAGAGCAGCTGGTGGTCATATATACCGTTTTATTACATCTACTACAAATGAGACCCGGAGATTTCAAGGTGATGTTTTTATTACATGTAGAACACTTTTTTGGAGCCATCTTAGAAATTACTACAGATTGAAGTTAGTTTAAAATTTCTCAAAAACAACTGTAAACACGACTTTATTTAGTGTTCAGCTGACAGAAAACTTGATGTCGCGTGCACAATAGCAAAGAAAAATGAATCCATTTTAAGCCTCTTTTATATGTGCGTATTATTTACGCAAACGATTACGTAATAAAATATAATATATTTGAAATTGCCAGGACACGAATTTTCGACCGAGGAGGTATATCTTTATTTCTTACAACCACTGACGTTCTATACATATAGACATATCATTCGCAGTCCGATAGCGAAACGGCAGAAGTCTGCTTAAAGACAATGTAAGCACACTTTTCTCCATAGTCATGTGTCAACTGTGAGTCATGTCTAAGTGTTCTTTAAAAAAGTAACCAAATAATACGTTCAAGACTCAAAAAAAGTAAAAGACATCACCAGGAAGTTTATTTTATTCGAATAAGATGGGTTGGCTAAAAGCGTAAATAACTTAGTAAAACGAATATTTTTCCATTAAATATGGTACAATTACTTACAAGTATTCACATCCCTGTCTCTCCCGCTTGTGAGAATAAGACAGATAAAAGAAGGCGACAAGCGTACAATCAGAAATGAAAACTATAGAGTCGAATAATTATTAGCAATTTGTGTACGGAAAGTCATTGCCGATAGAGTTGAATTTTTGAAGTCTAGTGTGTGAACAACATTGTATTTTGTGCACAGAAAGTCATTGCTAGTGAACATGAACGACTGACAAGAACGTGAACAATTACAAATTAGTGCTATTTACACGGTATCACAGACGTATCGTAACCAAGTGATAATTGATTCTAATTTACATCGCAAATCTGTAAAAGCTAATCTTTTTCAACTTTTCCGCACCAAGATGGTGCACGTCACGGAAATAGGCGCCGTTGTGATACCCATAATCTAGCTTGCATCTGGTGAAAAGGAGCCACCCATTGTTAAAGATTAGAAAATTTATATGACACATTATGGAACTTTGAACATGTTTCATTACAGTCGCCGAAGAAAAGTGGATGCGATTTTTATGACTGTAAAAATTTATTTAGTACTAGCTGACCCAGCAAACGTTGTATTGCCAAATAAAGAAATAAAAATAATGTAATATATAAAAAATTTGCGGCATAAAAAATAGATGACGACCGATTCTCAGACCTACCAAATATATCGTACATAAAATTTATCGTACTACAATAATTATTATATTCGGCTGCCATCTTGCAACCCTATTGCTGATCTGTGAATGGAACAGAATAATATAAAAATCATGATTAAGGGTGAACAACGCTTATCACATAGGAGTATGAAAAATAGACAGTAGCCGATTCTCAGACCAGTAGGTTATTCAGTAGAATATGCATATTAAATTTGGAAAAAGTCAGTAAAGCTGTTTCGGAGGAGTAAGGTATCCTACTAGAATCAGAAAACGCCTCTTGAGTAGTACTGACAAAAACATATCTTCTAACTTTCTTAAAAAGTGTCTAATCGAGTGATATTTATCTTTATTCACTAAAATCTCGAGGATCACATTGAATCGTAACACAATTAACTATTCTAATATAAAAAGTTAAATCCTTATTATACTATTGAACTATATTCTATAATAGGCTTCCTTTATTATTTTTTAAATATAAAATTTGAATTGACGAATTGTTAGCTCTACCAATTTTTTCGGAGTTTGTTGTAGAAACACACAGAGTTTCCCATTGAAGAATCCTTAACTTTTTGTAATTGTTATTTTGGAATCAATCATTTATTCTTTTTATCTTGTATTAACGATTTAGCATAGATTTTAGTGCAAACCATGTGCTGGCATATGCTTCGTCAGCACTTGTTACAATAATAATTATTTCATTATGTAATAGTATAAGGTAGTGAACCAAAACTTAGGTGATATTTTATATCAGCTGTACAAAATAGTATTTTAAATCACGTGGACAGCTGTTGAATTATAAAAAAAATCATCAAAAATTATTTTTCTTTTTGGAGCTAACATTCAAAGTTCCATTGTTGAGTTACATTGTATGGCTTGCGGAATAAATAAAATATATATATAGAATCAATTAATAGTTTATCACAAACAGCCAAAAGCAAATGTCTCATTCACCTGTAACTATATCACCTTACATAAGAGCCCTTTTTAATAGTCGGTCGTATCGGGGAGCTTGTAAATTAAACCACCGACTATATCTATCTCTTTCTCTTATGTGATCAGTTGGCACTCCAAGCAATCCTGGGTTGCCAATTTAATGTAGATGCAATCGCCACAAGTCAATGTTATACTTTGATTTTTATACCACTAATATTATAAAGTAGTTTTCTGGCCGCGGCTTTCCCCACGTAGACTATACGTTATAAAAAGTAGCCTTTAAATTAAGTTTACAAACTAATTTAATTCCAAATTTCATCGAAATCCTTTTTGTAGTTTTGGCGTGAAAGAGTAGAAGACGTCAATACATTCTTACAAACTGTCGCATTTATAATATTGTTACATCACACACTGTTGCTGTTCCTGAAGGATACGCGGGTGAAACCACGGGACGCAGCTAGTTAATTAATAAAACAAAATGTCAACATTCAGATTCAACTAACGTCGGCCTGTTCCACTACTTTTCATTATCTTTGCATTCTTTCTTCTTAAGTTAGCAAGTATACTTGTGATTTTTTTTTCTTCTCTTCTTTGACAGCTAACTCTACACATGCGTCGTTTTTTTTTAATTTGTTGAATTGATTTGCAAATGAGTTGCAAAATTGGTTTTTCTTTGTAATTGTTCATATATAAAAGGGATTTTTCGTTGCCCTTGTAACCTCACGTTTCCTGCAAAATAATCGTATTCTGTTAAATTATTTTAACGTTGAAGTTATTTAGTTTAACATCGTTAGGTCCAATCTAAATTTAGAGGTTTATATTAAGCATATCTCTTTTTGAGCATTCATTCATTGGTAGAAATTAATTTTAATTGTATGGTAACATTACTTGTCACAGTTTTAGTACAGGATTCGTGCAGTAGCTTAATAGAAGGAGAGTAGTAGCTCTGCAACTGCACGACTCAAATGACAAGCGTAGCAGAGCAGTTGCTGCCCCTTGCTGTTTTTATGTGAACAATTATCCTTGTTACCAAGTCATAAAAACTCGAAAAAAAAAGTTGTAACAGGGGAAGTGGATGAAAGTTAATTTTTTTAATTTTTATAATATTTACAAGAATGAAGATTTCATAATAAATAAATTTTAATTAAATGTTATAACTTATAAATAATATATTTTAATGTCAATGCCTGATTTATTCTATCCAAATATTCAGATTCCTGGTTTTACCTCAATACAAAATGTATTTTCCAATTGGATGGCCTAAAGTTCTTAGAACTCTAGGCACAGGTTCTCAACAAATAGTTTCAAATCGAGATAAAATTCTATTTGCAACTTTAAGTGATGATTGTATTGCAGTATGGTATTGTAAGGTAAGGACCTCTTGTATACAACATATTAAATAATTTTATTATTTTTTGAATACTTACTGTTATATTAAACTGATAGGTATATTATTAACATTCATTACTTTCAGCCTAGTGTCCCATTAGTTTTTCATAAAAGAAGTTATGATTCATTACAAAGATTGGGTGTTAATGTTGGTGTGGAATGGAAACCAGATTCATCAATGATATGCATTTCAGTAAGTTTGTTTTATATTATTCTATTCAAAATATTAGGACTAACTATTCCTTTTACATTTATGATGTTATTAAAATAGCTATCAAATTGCATCTTAGGAGTGGTCTTTGGAATATCTTCTCCTGATCATCATACCAGTTAGTCTATAATACAAAAACATTTGGAAATAGTTTTTGGTACAGAAATTTGATTTCTAAAAAGCTGTGATGATATTAATTTAACAATATTCTACATAACTGATAGCCTACACACATAGTCGTATTTGGTCCTGCCGAACAATTGGATATGATCTGGTACCATATTTGATGGTTTGTTGCATTGTACATGACACAAAATATTTCTTATTACCAGATTTTGAGCAATGGACAGTGTGACAAACCATCGAATATAGTACCACTTCCAAAAGCCAGATAGTTCCGTCAGACCTTGAGTGTGTGACCGAAATCCTTGTGTGTGTATAATGTATATAACTTAATTCAGAAGCACACACACAACACAAACAGTTGCTTAACAAATTTTAGGAGGTAAACAGTGCTCTTAGTTAATTAATAGAGTGGTTTGAATTTCTTTATTTACTTCTTAAAAAACAAAGTTCATCCTGGTAAAAAACAAAGTGTAATAAATTCACTTGACCAAATGCTGAACAATGGTAAAGTATTTTTAATTATTATAGTACTTTTGCTGGCTGGAAAATCTTGTCAACAATAATCCTGCTTTTGTTGTTAACTTTAAAGTTATATATTTAAGAATACTATATAATATAAATACAACTTTTGCAAAATAGCTATAATAATTTATAGTTTGTGTGTATTAATGCATCAGCAGTATCTAGGATTTTTTATGTTTCACTTACATTTAATATGTTTTCCCTTATGCAAGTCAAAACATTTGAGTATTTTTAGTGCTTTCTTACATGGATTGTATTTAATATAATTTTTAAAATATTAAGCAACTGTAAATATTGCACAAATAGTGTGTCGAGTCCCGCATCATTTTATTTGTGTATTAATCCTAGAAGTGAGGGCTATCACTTTTAAAACATAACAAAATGTTAACTGTAAATATTGATTTAAAAGAGTGGCAATTAGTTTCTGGCCCCAACACAACAAAGATCAACTTTTAACAATGAACTCTGACATTCATATGTGGAATTTTTTACCTGCATGCATAACAGTTTGAGCAAAATAGTGTTACAACAACACTTTTTATCATGCAGATGGAACTCTTGACTTTGAGTTATTGTATATTTCATTTCTCATCCACCACTTAAGCAATCAAATTTAGGTTGACGTCAAAGCAAGTAGGAAATTGAATAGCAAACTGATTTAGTTCGTTCATTCATTTGTACCATGAGGTAATATTTCAACCTAAACTGGATAGCTTGTGTCAAAGAGAGTTATTCAAAAAAAGTGGAAACTTCCTTAGCGGAAAGTGAATTGTGTTGTTAATAACTTTTAAAAAATGGTGAAAATATACAGAAAAAGAAAATTTCATTGATGAAAGATGAGATGAGAATACTTTATTAGACTTTTTTGTAAAACAAAATACTGAAAATAAATACTGAAAATGTAAATACTAAAGACGAGGCATTAAGGGCTAGCTGATCCTGTTCGCAAGAACAAATTAAAAAAAATATGTACTCTTTGCTCCTGTCAAATTAAACATCAATGGAGGTGTGTTAAAAACAAACCTTTAATTTGTAATTCAAAGAACTATGTATATATCTATATTACTATTATTTAATAAGTAAGTACTAAAAAGGCCTTAATGCTTTATAATTTGACTCTATAAAGCGCAATTTTAAAATCTATTTTTAGTAATTTCTACTCAACATAAAACCGCTAAAGTCATATCATTTTAGGTTTTGAAACGCAACACATACGGTTCGAATAAGAGAGTAAAACTTTGCAACAACTGTAGAGCGTCATCTTTTTCTCACACCGCCGACCATAGACAAATTTATTTCGTTTATTCTTCATAAGCGATTCAAACGCCATTAAGTAAAATACATTTCACAGTATGAATTTTAGCGATTCAGTTTAGGTACCTAAACTGACTTGCATCGGAATTGAATCCCTAATTAAAAGTTGATGGTAGGCCTTCTGTACAAATAATTCAGAATTTCTTTAATTTGTTTATTATGTGCCCTTACTATTTTTATAATACATTAAAATGATTATGAAAGTAAACATTTCAGACATCTGAAGGACATTTGATTCTTTACAATATTGAGGTACAAAGCGATCTGACCGCTTATCAGCAGTTCGATCCGCCTACTGCTAGCTTACGAAGAGACTCAGCCGAACTTTTTCTTAAGGAAGTCATACCTTCATTGAAAATCTCTCAGGTATTTAGCATATTATTATTATAATTTATAAAACTCTCCATATGGTGTGTTCTACAAGAACATTATTTTTAGGGTTCTTTAACACTGAAGAAAAACTTACAGTTTACATTATTTCTTCTTTTTTTTATCAAAATAAGGGAAGAGACGAGTAGCACGTTCAGCTGATAGTAATGATACGCCCTGCCCATTACAATGCAGTGCCACTCAGGATTCTTGAAAAACCCTAAAATTATGTTGTCTGCATTTTTCTTACGGCCATTCCCAATAAACTATCTGCAGATAGAGAAAAATTACTACCCTTTACTGTCAGTAATTAGCTGTGAATAATCTGAAGCTGTTCCAATATACCCGATAAGTCATTCTTATCGCCAGTTCACTGTTGCAATTTCCATACAAACTTCTATCCCTGGTAAGCGACGTATACGTCGTCCCATTGACAGACAGCGTGTACGGATGAGTTACCGTCGATAAGTTTATTGGGGCAGAAAAGTCAACGATAGTTACGATTTTTATCTCAAGTAGGCCACAACTGGAGACCCAATATTGGGAATGGCCGTTAGTCAGCAACACACAAGTATGGGTGTCACTTGATGTTATTTGTTTGCACAATCCTATCACACCATTAATAATGAGCCCTCTCTTTTAAATATATTAAAAAAATTACTTCTTATAACTAAAAGTAATTTACTCTTTCAAATTATTGTTCATAGAATATAAATTGTAGTTTCCATCTAAACTAAAACTAAACTAAATGTTCAAAACAAAAGTATTACGTTATTCAAAAGAATTGTTAAAAAACGTTTGTGTGGTAAAGGTTACTATAACATAAATGACTTTCTTAATGATACCACAGATTGGGAATGGAGCGACCGCCCTCAGGCTATTAAATAATAAGTTTTATTGTAAAATGTTACTTTGTAAATGTTACTTTAATTGTAAAACATATTTTTGATGGAAAAAAAAAAGCCCGCTCAGTTTTTTGCGCCCATTCTTCTCAGGCCTGAGGCATTCATTTTGGAATGGGTGGTAGATTTTTCGACTTTCAATAAGTGATTTCACATCCTATTTTGAATAAAAATATTTGAATTTGAATTTGAAAGAGTTAAACAGCCTCTAGCTTGAATAAGATAACGTAGAGGCAGATACATGTTTGACACATTCTGAACTAACGACAAGGCTCATTCGAAGATCAAACGTAAAACGAGGTTGGATGTCTCGTTGGTTTGCACGACTGTTGATTGGCGCCACGTCGTTCAGAATGGAATGATCCACGCGAACACAACAGAACGAAACGTAACCAATAACTTGTGGCTGGCTGTACTGCGATAATATAAATAATTCATTATTCACATTAATTCGTAATAGACTTAAGAGCGTTTTTTACGTTTAACTACTACATTATATTTTACAGTTACAGAAAATATTTTCGCTAAATTGATTAATTATCACATATTATATGCATAGCTTGATGGTGAATATTTTTGAGAATTTAATTTCTTCTAATGCAATTTTTAATGCAATAAAATTGTTATTTTGTTACAGTCAAAAGAGATTCTGGTCTGGGATGGGCAGATCACTCGCATGTGCTGCATATCCGGTACGGAGATACTTGTGTGTACAACAAGAGCTCACCTGCTCAGATATCGATGGGACGGGACACAGAACAGGGATTACTGCCTAGATTTGGGACGCATACCTTTCTCAATTAATCAACAGGTTTCTAAAGGTACGTAACGTACTTAAAGGTAATGAATAAACAATTTGTTATGTTTTAAAGTGATAACCCTCACTTCTGGGATTAATTACGCAAATAAAATTTGAAAACAAAATTTTATGAACGATGCGGGACTCCGGGAGGAACACGCGACCCTCTTCCAACTGAGCCAACCGTTCGAGAGACGTATTGTTGATAAAATCTTGTATCCTTTGTGCAACTCTCATGTTGTGGCTTTACCGTTGGCTCAGATGGTAGAGCGCTCGCACGGAACGCGAGAGGTCGCGGGTTCGAGTACACCCGAGTACCCGAGACCCCGTACACAAACATTTTACTAATACCAACCGTATGGAGAGTTTTATAAATTGCATTTGGCTCCATATCCTACTTTGTGTAATGTAATCACAGCGATTTGGTTCTCTTTATCACCCCACTCCATTTTAATATCGCAAAATATTGTACAATATATTGGCGCCAAAATGTGCTATGAAATATTATTGACAAATTCATAAAAAAAGTGCATTATTTATTATGTACAGAACAACATCTGACGGGTCAGCTAATTAAAATATATACAAGCAATGCATACGAAAAAGTTTTTATGATTTGTGCTGAGTTCTCATTCTTAATTCATTAAATGAGTGAGCTATTGAGAGTGTCTTGCGCCGGTTCTTCTCTCTCGCGCCATTTGTTTCCGAAGCGGTAGTAGTCTGTTATATCTAGTATATTAGAAATGACATTAAAAATAATTCTAAAGGAATTAATTTTGAGACAATAAATGCCTTTTTTATTGCTATTATATTATTATGAATATAATATATAAATAGTAGGTGCAAGGCAGCTGACATGTTCGTCTCAGAACAACATAATTGACTTCATGTAGTCAAAATACTTGTTGACAATTCACAATAATTTAGCCTTTTTTTATGGAATAGGAGGACAAACGAGTGCACGGGTCACCTAGTGTTATGTGATCACCGCCGCCCCCAATCTCTTGCAACACCAGAGGAATCACAGGAGCGTTGCCGGCCTTTAAGGAAGGTGTACGCGCTTTTTTTGAAGGTACCCCATGTCGTATCGTCCCGGAAACACCGCACAAGGAAGATCATTCTACAGCTTTGTAGTACGTGGAAGAAAGTTCCGTGAAAACCACAATGCGCTAATTTGTGGCTTGTTGTGTGGAGGTGGAATTCGGCGGAAGGAATCAGGTGAAACAGCTCTTTGGAACACTCCCCGTGATAAATGCGGTAAAACACACAATGAAGCGACGTCTCTACGCAACTCCAGGTGATCGAGCCGTTCGCAGAGCACTGGGTCCCCGAATTAAACTCTGTTTTCCAGACAAATTTGAATTAAATAAATATTTATATTTTTTCAGCGGAGCCAATCCTAGAGGATAACACACACGTAAACGACATCGAATATTCGCCACTAGTCTGTGGATTTGGTGTTACCTTAAACGACGGACGCGCCGCGTATCTAACTGCACCTAACCTTAAATTTGACCCCAACGTAAGTAATTTAAATAAAATAAAATAAGCCTTTATTGCTGTTCACAAATCTTATAAATAATACTTAACTAAATATAAACTTAAATCTAAATTATATGTTATGTTAAACAGCTTGTCTTTCGACAAAGGCCTCCTCTAAAGATTTCCACGCCTCTCTGTCTTTCGCTATTTGGATCCATTTAGGCCCAGCTACTCTTTTTACTTCATCTTCCCAGCGTTTAGTTTGTCGCACTTTTCTTCTACTACCATCTCTTGGATACCAGTCGGTTATCATTTTTGTCCATTTTTCTTGTTTTTCGCTTAACATATCCATCGCCATTTTAGTGTTCTGCATATTGATTTTGCTTCTTTGAATTTAGTCATACTTTTTATATCTTTTAATTTTACTTTATCTCTTCTTTTAACTCCGATTACGCTTCTTTCTATGCTGTTTTGACAGACATTTATTTTATTTGATAATTGTTCGGTTAGAGCCCATGTCTGACAACCATAGGTCAAGCAAGATAAGATACACATATTATAAACCTTTCTTTTCTCTTTAATTGACATAAGTAATTAACATGTACCAAATCTCACAAAGGTTTGCAGTCGACAGAATTTAATGCAAACTTTTTCGATAACACAAATATATTGCTTAGAAATTCAATTGCACTCCAACGAGTTTCCAAACCGCCACCCGCGCCATACTCCTTAGAGAACCTTAGATTATTTATACGTCTAGATAGACTATGACAGAAAACGACAAAAAAAAATAGAACTAACCTCTATTTTGAGCAATTCACGCACACTAACACAACGTGTCATACAAATCGCGAGCGTAAGAGTAAGTAAGTAGTTTGTCACGCACACTAAACTGTGCCTGAATCCTGATAAAAATTCCTGGCATGTGAGTATCGGTTGTCTAACAACAAGAGACTATCAAGACGTATAAATTATCTATGATGAGACATGATGTTTTAGATCTACAAAGTCATCACTCAATGACTAGTTTTTTTGGAATTTTTTCCTATTTTTTAGTACGTATGTAATAGATCCGGAAAAAGTCACTATGCAGAATTGGACAGTAATTGTTTACACTTAAACGATTATTGTATTTTTCACAAAAAAAAATACATTTTATAGGGAATGAGCTTCTAGGAAAGGAATGGAGCTACAACCTTAGAGTTGGACAAGACAAACCAAGATTTACGAACCTTGCGTCACTCGAACGGTTGGTAAGAGTTCTCGGACGGAACGCGAGATGTTGTGGGTTCGAGTCCCGCATCGTTCATAAATTTTGATTACAAATTTCATTTGTATATTAAGCCCAGAAATGAGGGATATCACTTTAAAAATTACAAATTGTTCAAATTTAATTTGTAGGAAAGGTGAAGGGAAGTTACCACTTACGCCATTTAGAACACGGGTATTACCAAAAACGGTTCGTCTCGTCATGAGTGATAATTAATAATGTAGGAACCAAAACATCTAATATATAAAATTCTCGTGTCATGGTGTGAACTTTGAACTCCTCCGAAACGGCTTGACCGATTCTCATGAAATTTTGAGTGCATATTGGGTAGGTCTGAGAATCGGACAGCATCTATTTTTCATCCCCCTAAATGTTAAGGGTGGTCCACACGACTTTTTTTTAAATTTTATTGTATTCTTTTTTTAAATTTTGATTATGAGTCAGCATTAAAAATACATACAACTTCAAATCAACAGTTACTTTTGTATCGCGATTTTAATATCGGCAATACAACGTTTGCTGGGTCAGCTAGTAATAGATAAGATTTTATACCCGACATGGAAGACCCCACGAGAAAGCCAAAATCCGTACATACATCCAATGTTACTAGAGTTTGAACATGATAATATGATTCAAGCCTTCTTATTTAGATTTCTATATTAGCAACATCAATAAAAACAAAAATATTGTTTTTTTTTTAGTTAAGTTTGGAAACAAAATTAAGGGTGAGGTTCACCAGAAACAATAAAACAGTAGTATTTCCTTGTTTTTCAGTGCTAAGATGTTTTTAATGCTACTTTAGCACTTTTGAATTCATTATAATTATTAGTGCATCGCTAGGATATCATATATTCTCGCGCGTGATGGGGTATCCAGTACTTAATATGCAATCAAGACATTACATTAGCGGAATTTAAACTCAAGAAGGTTCAACACATTTGAATTATTAAATGGTTGTCAAAAAATGTCAAAGCAGCATTGTATATACAGTATTAAAAGGGGCACTTACTTGAAACACGACACTTTTTACTGTAATTGTGGCGGCGCTGTATTCAAAGCGCGGTCGAAACACAGCTGAACGAAAACTCTGCCTACTAGACTCATTGAGAGTTTTGCTCAGACAATTTTAGAGCGTGACTTGCATCGCACTTGCACTAGTCATTTTGAGACAAGATGTTAAGTCTCAATAGCCCCGTAATTTATTACCTATCGGCGCCCTTCAAACCGAAATATAGAAGTTTGCACATTACTGCTCGGCGGCAAAATAAGGTTCCGGTTCGGTGCCAATTTTGCCGGCATCCTAAGCTAAAAAGCTGGTGTTTTTTTTTAAGCTAAGTAGATAATATTTTGCTAGTGTTTAATTAAATATTAAATTGTTTTTTTAACTATTTTTGCTTGGCTTATTGGTGGCTATTATTATTAAAGACTTTTTGTATCTTTAGCAGTTCAAATATGATCTGATTAAAAACTTGGATAATATCACTTCGCACCACATTGGTGAAATTTATCAATAAATACCAAAAAGTTTTTCATACTCAAATAACATGGGTACCAACGGATGTTCTGCCAGATCGATATGATATGGGTACCAACCCTTAATAAGTGCGTAAACTCTTTAAAGGCGGCAACATTCTTGTCCTCTGCTATTGCTAGAAAACAAATGAGGCAAATCACTTACAAATGACCCGTAGCCTCGTTTATCTAATCTTCTGTGAAAAACCAAAAAAAATAAATTGATATTTTAATAGCACAAAAACAGTACTAAGGCCGCGTTTTCACTTGCAAGCAAACTCGCGGAAGTCTTGCATAAGTTCCTTGCAATAGTGATTACATGTGTACAAATTCCTGCAATTTATTTCTGCTATTAATGTCTTACGAGAAGCTAGCGGATCATACTATCGCAACTTATCGCGAAGGTGTTGAGACACGAGAGTTTATGAGTGTCGCGATAGGAACTATCGCAATTTATCCTATTATATTCTGCGTAATCATGCCGCCTTTGTTGTTGAATAAGAAAAAAAAGATTAATTAGGGTTCGAAATGGATTTTTAGGAGACGTGAAGCTGGTGCTCACCATAATTTATTACGTGAAATACAACTGAAAGATGGTCAGCAATATTCCAATTTTATTCACATGACCGCAGTTGATTTAGAAGTGTTATGAGTAAAAGTTGGTGACGTTATAAAAAAACAAGTCACAAGACACATTTCAGAGATTCGATATCACCGAAGGAAAGACTGGTTTTGACTTTTTAGATTTCATTGTCAGTTGTAGAGAATTCTTTTACGATGGAATTAAGCACAGAACTTTTTTTAATTCGGTTTTTATGATGCGCATGCCGGTTGACCCACAAACAAGGATTCCACTCATAAAATCCTATTAACTATTAACTAATTATGTAGTTTATTTAAAAAGCCAGGTATTATTTATGTACAATTAAATAATACTGAGCATTTTTCTGTTGAAAATAACCCAAAAACATACGAAGGCAAAGTAATATTTTTTTTTTAATTTTAGGCAGTGCAAGGTATATGGGCACAGGGTATCGATGACGCGACTTGTGTCAGAGTAAATCATAAATTCAGACTTATTGCCATTGGAAGAAGGAAGTAAGTAATTTGAATTGTGTTAAAATGTTAAATTACCTCGTTCATTTTATTTTTACTACAGTTTCTATGATACAATAATTGTCACTTCAGTTAACTGTAGTTAATGTAAAAAAAAATAACAAATAATACCCAACAGAAAAAAAATACAGAAAAACTTAGGAAATTATCTATTTCAACAAAAATTTAGACGTAGGTAAAATTACAGTATAAATCATTTTCATTATGTATGTACAGTTTCATCATCATCATCAGCTGGAAGACGTCCACTGCTGGACAAAGTCCTCCCCCAAAGACTTTCACGACGATCGGTCCTGCGCTGCCCTCATCCAACGTATTCAGGCGATCTTGACCCGACCGTCGGTCCATCTTGTGGGGGGCCTACCAACACTGCGTCTTCCGGTACGTGGTCGCCATTCGAGGACTTTACTGCTCCAACGGCCATCTGTCCGTCGAACTATGTGCCCTGCCCCCTTCCACTCCAGGTTATAGAGGGATAAGTTATTCAAGGGCATAACAATCATGATACAAGTTCTTTTGGACGTGTCTTTTTTATTGGACTGGACCAGGGCGAGTTTTTTTTTGTATGCCAATGAAGGACTAGACAAGCAGGACGTTCATCTAATGGTAATTGATAGACCCTGTCCATTACACTGCAGTGCCGCTCAGATTTCTTGAAAAACCCAAAATTCTGAGTGGCACTATAATTTGAATAACATGTACATAAGATGTTAAGTCTCATTTGTCCAGTAATTTCACTAGCTACAACGCCCTTCAGAGCGAAACACACTCACACACAGCCTCCCACTGGTGTAGTGGTGGTGAGTTGGCCAACTTCACCTTTTGAAAGCCTTTTGTGTGCAGAGAACATAGTAATTCAAAAAATGGAAAATAATGGTACGTCTTGGAATAGAACCGGTGCCACCCTGATATGAGCACTGCTTGCCTTTGAGCCAGTGTCTCTCTTCTAGGATTTTATTTTATTTTATTTATGCTCAATTTACCTACATACTTTCAGCTCTCAAGTGGATGTGTTCACGATCGACGAATTGACTGGTGGTCTAGAGTTATCGCATACCATGGTGCTAAGTTCTAAGGACTTTCCAGGTGATCCAGGTCCTGTCAAATGCATAAGGTAATTGATTAGCTAATATGAATTCTATTTTGTGAAATACATTGTAAAATATGATTAATTTTCATCATTTATATTAAATAATTGTGTATGTTAGAAATGTTAGGTTATTTGAATTCACGGGACTTTAACGTGACCTTTTTGTTTTATTATGTGTCGAACATTACATAGAAATGCATCGCTGACCTAGATTATATTTTAATTTCCAAGGGGGGGAGAACAAGGCCTTAACATTTTTAAGGCCATTTTTTGAATCGTATATAGTAGAAATGTTTCAGTCTTTTTGTTTTTTGCTTGTTTATCAATCTTAAGTTTATTTTTATTTTTACCTCATATTTTTTGTATTTGTACAAACTACTTACTTATACGTTTCAAAATAAAAAAAATCTTTCGTCTTTCTTTCTTTCTTACATGCTGTTTTTACCGACACGACCCCAACGTTTGTGAACGACGTTCGTTGCCTTATCGGAGTTATGGAATTTATATATACTCGAATACTACACATACACCCAGGGGATCGAAGGGCTTATAACTATGACGTAGACAACGTGTACTGTGGGTACAGTAATAGAACAGTACTTTAACTTCATACTAGAGCGCCCGAATCGGCGCACGCACACATACACATAATTTACACGGCCGCTAAGCAATCTTAGGAAAACAAAACTATTGAATGCCACCCCGTGCGCTGCCAAATCTGTTACTTGTATTGTGGTAAAGTTAATAGAATACTAAAGGAGAATGAAAATAGCGAGAGTGCCAATCTCGTTGCAGCGTTTGTCAAGTCCACAGCACTTGAAGATGCCTCGTGTATAGGTGAAACTCGAAAATCATAATTATTAAATATACCCAACGCTGTCAATACCGAGATTCTGCCATATAAAGTTTATTTCAACAGATGGACGGGAGACGGTCGCGCGGTGTCAGTGTGCTGGGAGCGCGGGGGTCTGTCTGTGTGGAGTACGTTCGGAGCGCTGCTCATGTGCTCCCTCGGGTGGGACTACGGCTTGAGCCAGGACCTCGCCTGCCACAACCCTCTCGTGGTCACTAGCATGGTAACTACTCTCTGCCCATGTCCTCATCGCTATATATTTGGGATTAAGGCTGGGAGCGTACTAAGACTTTACTTACGTCAAACTAAGCTGAGTGTAAGCTTAGCATAATCTTTGATTTCGTTTTTATATTCATTTTTTTATGAAAATATGGGACGAGACGAGCAAGGCGTTCACCTACTAGTAATTGATACGCCCTGCACATTACAATGCAGTGCCGCTCAGGATTATTTAAAATCCCAAAAATTCTGAGCGGCACTACAACTGCCTCAGTCACCTTGAGACATTTGCCCAGTAATTTCATTAGCTACGGCGCCCTCAAACCGAAACATAGTAATGTTTACACATTACTGCTTCACGGCAGATATAGGCGCCGTTGTGGTACCCATATATCTAGCCAGCATCCTTTGCAAAGGTGCCTCCCACTGGTATTTGACAGCTGAAATTATGCTGAGCTTATGTTAAGACAGCGCAATGCAAATGTCAAGTTCGCGTTTTATCACAGTCAGCTAAGTTTTACGTGAGTAAAGTGTGAGCAAAGTTTAATAAATCTCTCTCTATAAAATATCTCACCCTAAGTGATACATCTAGAGCGCCTCGTAAGGCCGGTGAACATGACATCTCGAGTATCACGTTTAAATTGCAAAAGCGCGCGTTTACTTTCCCGACTGGAAAAAACATGAATCGATATATCCGAATGCATAGTTCGCAAACATGTATAAAATACATGTATAAATGTATAAACGAGCGGAAATTTCCATTGGCTTCTACGCTTGCTGGGAGAGTTATCATCATTCGATACAATACGATCACGCACGTTAAAATTTCTCACATATTTTTTCCAATTTGGAAGATCGAATGGGGAAATGAAGGTATGTGTGCGGTTGAGCTTATTAGATATCTGCAGCTGATAAAATTAGCTGTAAGCACCTTTGGACGATGCACGCAAAATGGACCCAATTAAGCGGTCTAATTGCGGAAACAGGAGCCCTTTACGAATACCAAAATACCTTTGGACGATTTCATGAATTTTAGACTTGGTTATAACATTTTTTTGACAGAAAATGATATTCGAACTATATTTGGTTCTTTTTATAGTACTCCATTAAGTAACTTCAGTTTAAGTCCACAATTGAGGCCATAACATTCTTTGTTCCAACTTCTCGCTTGTGGACATCACATAATGCACCAGTTAATAGATTATCTCGTTCATATAATGACTTAGCAAATATCAATAACTGTATTGATATTTTTTCTAATAGTCTGTGTAGTTTTCGACGTCTAGTTTTAGACACTCTGCGCCTGTTAGAGCCTTAGCTTATCTTTACGTGCTTCATATAATATGTTTTTTGAAATTTGTATCAGTTTCGCTTTATTGTATGTTATACTAATTATAATATGTAGGATATAATTTTAGTTTGTGTGTTTTAAATTTATGTTTATTTTATTTTCGTTAACAAGTTAAATGCATTTGCCTAAGTCGTGATAGTAACATAAAATTATTTATTGTTTTATATAACTCTACATTTATTTAAGTTAAATATCACGTGTTACCATCATAAGTGTTTCCATTTAATTGACGTATATGTTTATAATGATTTACTTGTACTAGCGTTATTTTGTAATAATTAATACATGTATGTTGTATGGGAACCAATAAATAAATAACTAATAACAAGGGCACTCCATTACATTTCAGGCCATGGTTCTGGCCTCAATTGTAAATATTGTCGGAGCTATATTCGATTTTCACCATCCCGTGCGCTAGTAAATAATTATTATTTTTCAAGTTTCAAAAGTTTCAAGTCTCTTTAAACGTTATTAACACTCCAAAAATGTTTATGTTCAATTCATATTTTTCACTTTATTATCTCACAGGAATGGGCTACGGAAGGTTACCAGCTATGGATGGTGAAGCTGGAAGAAGACACGAAATCTAATCTCATTCAAATGGACTTCGTAAAGAGTCCACTCTCTGTTAATCCTTGTATGGTAAGAGGTAGTTTAAATAATTTTTTTTCCTTGTAAGTGCTGATATTATATAAAAAATAAATTGCAGGGCAATCAAAGGCACCTCTACCTACAAGGCGATGATAAACTCTACGTGAACTTAGAAGACAATTTGACTAGACGCACTAAACTCTCCATATTAGACTCATCGGATACATACCAAGATAACGTGCAGGACCATACAGATTCCACTCAGGAATACGAGACAAGTGCTAAATACAAGGAGTATGTTGATGACAACGAGTGTAGGAAGCAGTGGATTGTTTTGCAACTACCCGCAACATACATCGCTAGTAATTGGCCTCTGAGGGTAGGTGATTTTTTTATAGTTGTTTAATGAAAAAAATTACAAAAAACAAACGACTTCAAACAAAACTATTCCAAAACAATATAATATGCACTAAAATTTAAAATTATTTCTTATTCTTCTAGAACTTAATAATCAAAATATTATTAGAGTCAAATTATTACGACAATATAAAGTAGTTACAATAATTGTTATTTTTGGATAAAATAATAAGATATTTGACGAGGAAAGAACCTCTGTATTGTTTTTAAAAGGTGTGGACGTCATTACTGTTGACATCACAATTGCTATCTTACTGAAGATCACTGATTGGTTCTTCCAAAGAAAACGGCAGCGTTACGTCGTCCCAGAGAGGTCCGTACCGTACGACAGCCCGAGCACGACTGACCCAAGTGTCGACCGTGCGGCTGTATTTATAGGACCCGGCGCACGTGCTAATCCACGGATTGGCAACCGTACTGCTATTCACTCGTGCTCGTTGTCAACCTTGCTCTCTGAGTCCCTTTATTTTTAAAGCTACCCTCAGAAAGCGCCGCGCAATCATCCGTGGTGCGAGGACGCCGTCACCAGCTCCGATCTCCGGCTACGTAGCTGCCCTCCAGGCTCAGCCCGCCCTTTCGGCAAAGGGGTCCGCTTCTTGCCAGCGGACGAAGCAGAGTACAGAGTGGTACAACAGTACCTCTCAATTCAAGAGGAAACCACGAAGCTCCCCTGGTTCAGTTACTCTTTGCCGGCAGATCGCAGACTTAAGTTTGCGATTCGGGGCCTGCCGGTCGACACTGAACCAGCAGAAATTGAAGATGCTTTGCGCTCACGGGGATACAGTCCCGAATACTGCCGGCGAGTGCAAGCAAGAAGAGGCCGGCCAGAATGTATATATTTTATAATCCTGAAGAGATCTCCTGGAATTACCCCCGCCATATATGAGATAACTGAACTATTTAACATGGCGGGCATTAAGATATAAGAGATAAAGAACCGTGGCGCTCGAAGAAAGGGCCAGCACAGTGCCACCGCTGTCAGGGCTTCCGACACTCGTCGCACGGCTGCCATCGGCAGCTGGCCTGCGTACGATGTGGCGGACCGCACCCAGCCTGAGACTGCAGCCGCCCACTGACGGAGCCCGCCACCTGCGTTAACTGCGGTGGTCCCCACCCGGCAAGCAACACAAGCTGCCGGGTCTACAAAGAAGAGGCTCGCAACAAAAGGGCAAGCACGGTAACGCGCACCGGCTCAAGAAAACCTGTTGCCTCCCCCACGCCGCCCCCACCGAAAGATGTGGAGCAAGAACCAGAAGCCACGCACAACAACCAAGAGTACACTGAGAGCAGCCACCCGAAGAGGTATGACGCCGCTCCCCTGCCGCCCCTCCTGCAAGCTGAGGAAAATGAAACTACCCGCAGTGAGTTTTTTGAAAATACCCACAATAATGAAGATACCCACAATAACTATGAAGAGTTGTTGCGCCCAGAAAGCAACCATCCAGAGCCACCCCCACGATCAGAAGACGTTGCGGCAGACGACTCCATACCCAGGGCCTCGGCAAATCAAGCCCTGCCTCGAGAGGCCAAAGGAAACAATGGAAAAACTGATGGTTGACTTAAGTGATGGGGCATTCGAAAGTTTGGGCATCCTCATAGAAGGACTCGAACTAGAACACTTAGTCCCGGAAGCCTTGAAGCCAGGAATCCTCGCCAACCAACTGATCGCCCCGTGTATCCTTCCTACGGGGCTGGATCGCTCGGGACAAGCGGGGGCGCCAACCAAGAAGCCAAATGAAGACAAAAATGTTGAAAAACGGAAGGAAAAACGTCATGGGGGACGAAAGAACCCCACCCCAACGACCTGGACATAGTCATGTCCAGCGCTGATTCCTGATGCAGGAGGCTATCGCCTCGATCATCATCCCCCACGCGCCCTTCGGGCGTACACACATCAGATGTAGCGACCACAACCACATTCCAAGAAGACTCCAAATATAATCAAATGACTCTCCCAACGTCTTGGGAGAAGAAGTGCCAGGGTATATGGCCCCGCCCTGACACCCTCCTTCCGCCCTCACACAGGGGCTGAGAAGAAAACTCGACGACGCTAATCCACGTGTTTTGAAATGCGGCCGTATTTATGAGGCTCGGTGCACGTGCACGTGTTTTCAATTCGTGTTGTAGTATTGGCGCCGATATATTTTATATTTAAATAAAACTATTGAATATCTCTAGGCGACGACCGACACTGAGGGATGCGGGCTATTTTGTTATGCCGGAATTTATTATAATCATTTTAGACTAGATAATGTAAGAGTGATATATTATGATGTATGTATGCGTGGTGCTTTATTTAAATTTAAATGAATGTTGTTTGTCTGGCAGTATAGTGCGATTGATGAGAGTGGCGAAAACATGTGCGTCGCGGGACGCACTGGCCTAGCGCAGTACAGTCGCGGTGCCCGGCGGTGGAAACTGTTCGGCAACGAGGCGCACGAGAGAGACTTCGTGGTCACTGGCGGGATGCTCTGGTGGAGACAGTATGTGGTTGTTGGTGAGTCGTCGATACACATTGAAAACACCGATGCCATATCATGAAGCTTAGTGTATTTTTTTTTATGGAATAGGAGGACAAACGAGCGTACGGGTCACCTGGTGTTAAGTGATCACCGCCGCCCACATTCTCTTGCAACACCAGAGGAATCACAGGAGCGTTGCCGGCCTTTAAGGAAGGTGTACGTGCTTTTTTTGAAGGTACCCATGTCGTATCGTCCCGGAAACACCGCACAAGGAAGCTCATTCCACAGCTTTGTAGTACGTGGAAGAAAGCTCCTTGAAAACCGTACTGTGGAGGACCGCCACACATCCAGATGATATCCTAACTTGTGGTGTGTCGTGCGAAGGTATAATTCGGCGGCAGGAATCAGGTTAAACAGCTCTTCGGAACACTCCCCGTGATAAAGATATAGCTCAAAATGTCACGAAATAGACGTATCAGCGTATTAGTAATAAAGAAAAAATTATCATCATCAGCCGAAAGACGTCTAATGCTGGAGAAGGCCTCCCCCAAAGATCACCACGGCGATCGGCCCTGCGTTGCCTTACGACTAAGAGACTCAAGAAAGTCTATCTGCTAGCCTGCTGAAGCCAGGCCTCTGTATCCATCTCTCGCATGCAGCCAAAAAAAGGCCAAAGCCTATATTTAAAAACAACAACTGGCCAACAGTCTGAAATAAACAGATTACACAGTAACAGAACCACTGTTTACAAATGTCAGGGCCTTGAAGTGGAAGTTTGGGCCTTAATTTGTAGTAGGCGGGGATTACCTACTATTAAGTGAGCACGGTTAATGGTTGCCGTACAGATTATTTAATATATGTTTCATAATCATTTATGAAAGAAGGCGCAGATTTTATAGTCAATTCAGTTAATTATCAAAAATTTGATGATTCATCAGAGCTTAGTTTAAATCTTTATGAATAAAGATAGTTTGAGTTTGACAGGTTGATTAAACTGGTGGAGGGAGTGCACCAACTCAAATCTGATAATCTGATATCTCGTACATATTTCCCTATTTGATAAGCAATAATGGTATGATAGTTAAAAGCTATTACATTTGTCAGGTTGCTACAGTTTAACTGACGCTCACGACGAGATACGTTTCTACCCACGCGACGCGAAACTGGACAACCGATTCGCGAAGATCGTTCGCGTGCATTCGCAAGTGTTCGCCATCGACATGTTGGACGATCAGTTGGTCGTGTTCGGCGCAGATGCTCTCGTCACTATTTATGAACTGACATGTTTGGACAATGGTGAGTTCTATTTTTTTTTTATTATAGTGGGTGGCAACAGTAGCAGTATCTATATGTGTCAGAAATAATTGTTTTTATCGATTCAAGCTTAGATCATTATACGTATAGATAGACTGTGAAATCTGTAAACACTTTGAAAAAAATTGTTGACATTTAACCTCTATTTTGAGCTATACACACACTAACACATAGTGACTTACAAATCGCGAGTGTAAGACGTAGCTTGACACGCACACTAAAGTAATAACTCCTGTCTTCATCGGTTGTCTAGCCACAAGAGGCTCTATCTAGACTTTTTTTGTATGAAATAAGGCACGAGACGTTTAGCAGATGGTAATTGAAAATCCCAAATATTCTGAGCGGCATTACAACTGTGGTCGTTACCTTGAGACATAAGGTGTTAAGTCTCATTTGCCCAGTAATTTCACTAGATACGGTGCCTTTCTGACCGTAACACAGTAATGCTTACACATTGCTGCTTCTTGAAATAGGTGTTGTGGTACCCATAATCTAGCCGGCATCCGGTGCAAAGTAGCCTCCCACTGGTAAATGAGACGTATAAATTATCAAAGGATTCAAGGTTGTATTTCTTTTACGTTATCAGTTGGCAATATCGAGTTGCGCTGCGTGCAAGCGGTGGACATATCCGCGCTGTCGCACCCCGCGTGCGTCGTGTCCGCGTCGCTGTGTCGCCTGCAGGAGCCCGCACTCACACACACACACGCAGCTCGCGGGCCGGCCGCGCCCGCACCCGTCGCTCCCGACTCGCTGGTAAGGGCCATTCCACAACACTGCGTTGCGGCGTCATATCGCTTAAACAACCTCGTGCGATAAAACCCTAAGCAGTAATGTGTAAGGCTATGGTCTCCTGTTTGTCAAAAATCTTACTATATAAATGTACTTTTGTGGTCTCTTTCACACGTCGACGCTGGCGTGTTGACGCCGTACGTGGCATCCGAACACACACCGTGTGCCGCGTCTCTAGTGATTTCGAACCATTGCAGCGTGAAGGTCGTCGCTCGCGTCACACAAAATCTTGAGGTTTGATAAAGGAAAAGACGAGTTGTTGATTGAATCAGTAAAATCGTATAATGCAGTGTATGATAAAAGTGACAAGAATCATAAAAACAATTTTTATAAGCATTAATGTTGGGGAAAAATTTGAAATGCACGCTTGTGCCTCTTCTTCTAGAAACAAATATACTATTAAAAGTATCATCAAATCCATCGCGAAAACACTATCGCACGTGACCGCTCGCGAGTATCCACTGAGCCACCTGCGTTACGGCAGACGTATTGACCGCCGACGCTGTGCATTGCGTCCAGACATTGGAAGCCACGGAATTGAACGTTGACGCTAACGCCAGACGCTGCGTACGACATAAAATTAGACACCACAGCCTAAGCATTACTGTGTTTCGGTCTGAATGGCGCCGTAGCTAGAGTGTAATTACTAGGCAAATGAGACTTAGCATCTTATGTCACCTGAGACGAGCGCAGTTGTAGTGCCGCTCAGAGTTTTTGGTTGTGTCGAGAATCCTGAAAGGCACTGCATTGTAATAGGCAGGGCGTATCAATTACCATCAGTTGAACCCTGCCCTGCTCGTCTCGTCCCGTATTTTCATGAAAAAAAAAGACGCTAACCAACGTTTCAGTTTCTAGTGAGACATTGACCGCACTGCGCGTGTTCTACTTCAGCTTGCTTTAAGACGCACTAAGAAAAGATACAGAAAAAAAGGTACTGGGTGCACCCATGCGTTCTGCATCGTCGTAGATTTTTACGATACGACGCCGCATCGCAGTGTTGTGGTCGAGCCCTAATTACAACTCGTGGCAAACCGAGTCGCGCCACGTGCAAATCAAAGTCAAACAAACTTTATTCAATCAGGCAACTTCAACTTTAAGCGCGTTTGAATCATCAATATAAATAATTCTTTTTAATTACTGAATCTACCATATGAAGTAGAGCTCGTGAGAGGAACAATCAAGAAACTCAACAGACACTTTTCAATCAATAGAGTATTTTACAATGTCTGTTATATTTTTTTTTATGGAATAGTAGGACAAACGAGCGTACGGGTCACCTGTTGTTAAGTGATCACCGCCGCCCACAACCTCTTGCAACACCAGAGGAATCACAGGAGCGTTGCCGGCCTTTAAGGAAGGTGTACGCGCTTTTTTGAAGGTACCCATGTTATATACAAAATAAATTAGTTTGTAAGGTGATGCATCCAATATATGAATCGTGTTTTAATAATATCAAATATTTCATAAAAACTAATAAAGAATAAATATAAATTATTGTATATTGGATGCATCAAGCGATTGTCATATTATGTCGTGTCTTACTGTGTTTGATATTTCTGTCAATAAGCAGCCTATTTTCTGAAGTCCCTTGGCGCTTCCCTTTTGGTTAGGCCCTAAAGTCATTCGAAAAACTTGCCTTGCCTTGATTAACAAATATTTAAGTGTTAAGAAAACAAAACTATTTAGAAGGCACTGTATTTATTAGATTCAAAACTGAGTAAGTAAATAAAACTGTAAGTATATCAAAATAAAAATAATGGAAAGAAAACAAATGCGTACAGATGACTCGTAATGCGGGTAATGTCTACACTTAAATTGAGCTGTGAGAAGACAGTAAAGGTAAAAATTTGCATTTGTTTGCTTAACGAAAACAAACTTTTTATCAATATTAATAGTGAAAACAAATAAGTGATTAATAATTAACAAGTCTTTAAATCGACACAAAAAACCAATCACATTAACCCATTACTAAATGTAAAAAGTAAAGGAACTTTCATTTAATTTTATACTACCTCTTTGGTCTTAAATAAAATTGTATGGTATTCAAAGGTAAAACATTTGAGCGATTCGTGATTTAGCTCTTAAATATTTTTGTAATTGCTGCAAGTTCAGGTTATTTCCTTACATAATTTCTAAATTTGTTTAGGAATATCCTAAAGAGAATATCCATAAGTGCATCGGAGATACTTTTGGCAACTGATTTAGCCGTACCGTACCACCGATAGAACCATACTCGGTCTTCACTTCCCGTACCTCGTTCTGGAGAACATGCGGTGCGATCACTTACCCACTGCTCTCAATTACCCCAAATTACATTATTTTATTAATTATTTTAAACCAAAATGATCAAGCAGCTAAAGTCTCTAGTTTTAATATAACAGTTATTCTTTACGTATGATCTCGGGTTTTTCTGTGTTTCATTTGAAACATATTTCGATCCCTGCTAAATTAAATTAAATAGCTTATATACTTTCCGAAAAGGAGACAGCAAATATAAATTAAAACACTCGAGCGTTTGAGCTACAGATTTCTACAACAACAATTCATTGTGAGTTTATAATTAACATATAAGTCAGCCACTAGATTGAGTCATAATATTGGGAAGATTGCTACATCACAGAATACGTAATAATATTACAGAACTCAAAAAAACTGTTTCTGTTTAATTTAATACTATTACTATTGTAGGTACAAAATAATATAATACTAACTATGCTAGATTATTCTTGGTAGTCGATTGAATTAAAACAATAGAACTAATGTGACAATTTGTGTTTAGGTAATAAATGCAAGCGGGAAACTAATGATGGTCCAACGAGAAGAGTACGACGTCGACGAAGACAATAATCCGGTGAGTTTTATAAGTTGGTATTTAATACAGCTAGGACAACAATTAAATATTTCAATGATTTACCTGTGAAATGTAAAACGTGAGATCTACACGATTTCACACGGCATTATAACGGTAGCACGGACAATGTTATCACTGTGGCGCTCGGTTGCGGACTGAGAAACATTAATGGGTGGGGCCGGCTGTTAGGCAGCGACACTGCCAAACCCGTGCTAATGCACATTAGCACCGCATTGCCGCTAGTAGCGCGTCGTCTTTAGGTTGAATTGTCTGTGGTGTTAAGAAGCGTTGAGCAAAGCAATTCCACGATAATATTGAGGATGTACTAACGAGAGGCAACATTAACAAGAACAACACAATATGAAACGTTTGATGTCCGTAAAAGAAGGAGTCATTCGTGATTATATATGAATTGCGAATAGAATGCACTTCTAGAAGCGTCTGTTTCAACTGCACCGATAATTCTTGCATTTCGGGTAGCGAGCTTTGGTCATTATACTATTCTAATGTAAGCTAACTTTAAAGTCCTTCCGCCGCGACCCGCTCTCGCCTCTCACCTCATCACGACTCAAGCACATCCCACCTATAACTATGTATGTAGTTACAAGCGATATTGGATGACACCGACTCCAAAATTTACAATAATCGTAACTAGAATTAGATTGTATAAAAATACGCAATTATTTTTATACTTTTTAGTGCACATTATGTCTATTGTTTTGGAATAGTGTTTTTGAAGGCGGTTGTTGCTTTGTTAAAAACTTTTTTATTTTATGATTTTTAGTGAATTTGAAGTACACTAACTAACAATTTGTCTAAATATGTGTAAATATACTAAATTTTTCAATGCAGCAATGAACGTAAGTACTTTGCAATTTGATTACAGACAGTGTTCCGTTACTTTGTCATGGATTCCGTAATCAGAACCTAACCACTCTCTTCAAACTATATGCTTTCCAATAAAAAATCATCGAAATCGGTTGGCGCGTTATTGATTTATTCGTAAATTTATCATCCACTTTGCTATACGTATGTATAGCAAAATTTAAGACTTATGGTTTTCTCATGGATTCCACTGTCAGATCTGGAGCAAATTACAATAGGACAACTCGGGAAGTACTAGTTTTCAATTAAAAAAGAATTATCAAAATCGGTTCACCTAGTCGAAAGTTTTGAGGTAACAAACATAAAAAAAAAATACTGACGAATTGAGAACCTCCTCCTGTTTTTGAAGTCGGTTAAAAAGTGTGGCCACATTGAGTAAAAAATATGAGCACACGTTTCTATTACTTATTGATTCTAAATAATGCATGGATTATGCAACGGCTAATGTAGTATTTCCTCGACAAATAACTTTTGTACTAGCTATTTATTAATTAAATCGTTACAAGTGAATGAACAATTTATAAAATTACGGCGGTTTGTTGTTTTATATTATGTAATATGAAATTGAATGTGCAATATTAAATAAATAATTAATTGGGCTTACAATAATATCAGATATATACGAGTCTCCTTCTAAGACCTTGTCTTCCAGAGTAAGATCTCCCTTCTCTGTCACTAGCCTCGCCGCACTCTCTTTCGTCTCTTAACATTTTTTCTCTGGCATTCGAGATGAAATAATTATTATGAGATGTATTTATCTTTTATTATCTGATAATATTGCCAAATGTAAAAAAATCTCAAGTTCATTTAAGTATTTGGGATTGGCTTGATAAATTTATCGAATGGACTGTTTCCAATGAACACTATTTAATAGAATAGAATATAGGCTTTTTTTTATCCCCCACATGACCTACGTATGTTCCATAAAAAATATTTTTTTCTCATATATATTATTATTCAAATTATAGGTTTATTAAACATTTATGATTAAGTTGTTTATGCCCCACGTTGGGGGCACTCCCCACTTGGGAAATACTCGGAATGCAAGTTCTTGTTGTGTATATATTTGAGAAAAAGGCGTAATGTAAAACTACGAGCATAAATTAAAATGATTTTGTGATTGTTTTCGCATCTATGATTTAAAATGACAACAAAGAAACACATTAATTTTAGGATAAGTTTATTTACAGGCTCAGTCACAAATTATTGGGTACACTTCATTGCTCGGGATACACAACAATGCTAGCTTAACTTCTATTGACCTATGTGTATTTTTGCACGTTCTCACACGTGCAAGAACACACTAGCGCCGCGAGTAACAAATAAGGTTACCTATACACGGAGAAGTTAAAATGTTTAAGGTCATTTACACGCATGACTTAGTGATTATATCTCGATCTAACAGTGACGGTGTTGCCGCCGTGTGTCGATATCGGCCCAGTTGCCCATCGGCGCACTATGTTGCCATGTTTTCCGTATGTGGTGCTCGATACCTGTAGGTATGAGGAAGGTGCCGGATAAGGCAGAGGTAGCGGTGGATAGTTGTATTGTGGGAGTGGAGCGTACAGACCTGGGTCGACTCCATAGTTTACTGGTAGCGGGGCAACGTGATCATACGGTAACGGAGCTGGTGGCAATATGGGGGCACTGGGGTATGGGACAGGGGCAGGCTCAATAGGTGTCACTATTTCTTGCACGGGTGCGACTTCAGCTTGAACTACAGGTTGTTCGACAACGGCTGCTGCCACTACAGGTATGGACACAGAGTGGACGTTCGGGCCTGTCCTCCGCACCACTGCGTTGAAGCCCCTCACAGGGTCGGCTGTGTATTCCACAGTGCGTGTGTTGCCGTCGGGTTCGACTAGAGAGTAAGCACCTCGGACTTGGTCTCCTTCACGTGCCTCCCATTGCGCTTTGTTGTCTCCGGTCGACGGATCGTTCACGGCGTAGTTGAAGTTGTAGTTCGGGTTTGGCTGTAAATTGTAAACTGTTTTGTCTAAATCTTGATCGATTTGAATGAAAAAAAATTTGAAAAAAAAGTTGACTCTAGTATTTTTATACATTTCTACATCTATGATTATAATATGCGACCAGACTGAGTCCAAAATTGCACGCTCAGTTTTCGGTGATCTCACACTTAGCTTAAATTTGTCATAAATTATTAATATAGGGGGAGTGTGAAATGAGCCTTATTTATTATCTTGTGATGTTAACTTTATAAATATAAATTCATATAGTAATTAGTAGTTCTTAATTAATTTAATAAATATAACCTTTCTTAGTATGAGGGTTTTGTATAGAAAAACAATTGACTTACGATGCTTTCCACAGTGTTGACTGGGAGTAGGCCGTACCCGTAAGGGTTGGCTGTCGCCACTGCGACGTACGCCAGCAAGCCGGATATCTGAAATCATTGTCACTTTCATTACTTGAAAACGTCAACATTTTTTCTAAGCACCACCAGCGGTTCCGTCGTATGGTGCATTTTTCGAGATATAACTAGAATATAAAGCTGAAACCGTAAAATGACACTACATTGCATGAAACCTCACGCAATCAGAATCCAGACCATAATATCCATTCAATCCGAGTTAAGCTAACATCTCTTTAGCTAACCGATCTGTAATATATTCAATATATAAAAAATATTTAAAGATTAAACCAAGTAACAAGCGAGATCGCATTATAATCCGTTCTTAGACTTTTATACGCGGACCAAAATGCGTTGACTTTTGAATGGCTATAGACGACCCCAATTTGAATCAATATTTATAAAATTTAATATCAATTACCACCAGATGCATATTCATGTTTCTAACACTGTGTTCCCTTGAGCTACCGAAGTGCACTGTACTTTGTCAACAAAACCGATCCATATTTATACCATTATACAATACAGCACTGACGCCCCGGTTCTGGCAAACCTTTCCGGATCGGTTGGCGTCGATTTTTTACCCGTCAAACTACACGCCTCCCGAATATACATAACTTGTTAATTCGGCACGGATTTGAAAATTTATGCTTGTTGAATAAGTGTGGCACTAATTAGTCCAATAAACTACAATGCAAAAACTAGCAAAGTGTGAATAGTTGATGTAATGATAATATGATACCTACGATCAATTGAGACGTAGTAGTAATAGACAAGACTAGCGAATTTTCCGTTGCTTGTGCCTGGCATCGCTAACATGATCCTCTGTTGTTGTAAGAAACTCCGGACAACGGAGATTATTCACTGTGATTAGACCTTTCTGTATTTAATTAGAAAAATTTATTCTTCTCTGTCCTAGCTTAAAAATAGTGCGTTTGCGGCATATAACCAGTGGGAGGCTCCTTTGCACAGGAGGCCGGCTAGATTATGGGTATCACTTCGGCGCCTATTTCTGCCGTGAAGCAGTAATATGTAAGCATTATTGTGTTTCATTCTGTAGGGCGCCGTAGCTAGTGAAATTACTGGGCAAATGAGACTTAACATCTTAAGTCTCAAGGTGACGAGCGCAATTGTAGTGTCGCTCAGAATTTTTGGGATTTTCAAGGATCCTGAGTGGCACTGCATCATAATGGGCAGGGAGTATCAATTACCATCAGCTGAACGTCCTGCTCGTCGCTTGCTTTTTTTTTATAAAAAAAATATAACCAATGAACAAAGTACTCGCACGCTTTCAAAAAATTTTCTTCGTTTTCTGTTATTTTGGATTTTTGTAGTGCCACGCACTTCGTCAATGTTGAGTTGTTTGGAGGAGGCATGAAGGCGATGTAATATTTTCTTTTATCGGCCAATGGTAATACACACTCCGCCCATAATATATATGGGCTAGAGATAAATGAATGAATATTCTTTATTGCCGTAAAAATAATGTTTTTTAAATAATTTGTACATATGAGGTATTAAGATAGTAGTTAAGAGATGCGTCGTAATAGATTACAGATACAAAGTCGGCTCGGCTTACTCGTCTCGACTTTTTCCATTTTCTCCGAAAACTCTCCTTGAAATAAGATGTACACGATTTAGAGAAATCCCAGCTGTGAAGCTTAGAATGACGTCACATTACATATTATAGAGCTTCGTTTTTTTGAAATACCCTTACTTGTTACTATGGGTCCTCTCAGCTAGTAGTCCCGGGTGCATGTAACATGCAATCATTGTCTATAATTGTTTTAATTACTTACATCCTATTCGTTGCATGATCATTGTATTATAGTTAGATCTTATTCGTTTTTACCCATAGTATAAGATAATTATTATTACATTTTATAATTATTCTCAGCCTTTGGCACGTTTGTCTGCATTTACGGGTCAAAACCAAGTAAATGCAGCGTGTGGTGTGTTAAATTTATGTGTTGTGTGAAATGTCGTGCTCTTAAATTTAATATGTAAGAACTTTCTTACGATTTGGCGTGTTTTATAGTGGCGGCTTTTTGTAAGGTGTTTAAAGAGTTTCTTTTAATTCTAGTAGTTTGAGACTATCTAACAGATGGTTTCGGATAACACCTGTGGTGGAAAGGACTATTGGAATTATGTATTATTCATTTTGGTTCCAGATGATGTATTTGTTGATTTTTTCAGAAATTGTATTTTGTATGTTATGAGTGTTAGTATCAGCAATATCTATCAGGTCGGTTATTTTATTTTATTTATCTTGGAGCCTTATATCCGAACTATTGTAGTGAATTAATTAGTGTTTAACTTTCTATTATATTCAACATTTGTTATTGTTCAGACTACCATATTATTCCAATTAATACTTATTAAACAACTTATTTTTAAGATACTTAAGTAGTTTTTAGTTACCTTAAATGCAAATTAGAGTCACTGTTATTTTTATGGATTGATGTGTTCTCCTATAATTAGTAGTACATACAAATGTTTAGATATAAGGCATGTGTGAGATGTAAGTTAATATTATGTACAACTATTGGAGATCCATACAAATAAATAAATAAAATGATTTTGTCTGTAAGTATTGCGCGATCGCTATAAGGTTTATATGTATTGTTTTCGAAAACTGTTGAAAAGGTGTATTTGTGTTTTGTAAGAGTTTGTCTTTGAGTGCTAACTTTTGGTGAATGATGTTGACTTCTTGGTTATGCTTATGTGTGTAATCTGTTTGTGTGAGTGTTGTACATGCTCCGGTAATGTGTTGAACGTGATATTTGCGGCATCATTTCTGTCAGAAGACAGAAATGATATAAATCAATATGGCCCCTTCCTCCATATTCTCTTTTGATAGTAAGTCTTTCTATTGCAGATTTTCTGTGTAGATTAATGTGCTGAGTGAGTGTGGTGCGATTATTTTTATTATTATGGGGTAAGTGAGCACTCAAATCTGTAGGTCTCCTGTGCCCCTTCACGTGCATTGGATGCTTGTGTGCTTGGATGCACGCCCTTGTGATATGACTATGATCGTTGTGATGAGGTAGTTGGGCAACATTTAGAGAATTTTTTCCCTGCATAATCGGAGTTCTTAATTGTATCTAAATCACATCCTCCATGCCTATCATATTTAATAGGCGTAGTATCCCTAGTGGACAAAAGTTGGGAAGGTTCTCTGTCTGGATATTGGGGGCTTTGAGGCATCCCGCCCTCATTATGGGGATGGCCTCACATTTCAGGAGAGTGTGTTTAGGATCTTCGTAAGCCTCTTGGCAAAATCTACAGTAGTATAAGATAAGCTTAGTTTGGTTTCAGGTCCAAGATTTAATCGAAAATCACTTAAATAAAAAGCCATTATTGTTGTTAACAAGTTTTACACAGAGTAGTTTCGTGTGCCTAAAATTAATTTACTTATGACTACTACCTAAAAAACACATTTTGACTATTAACTAGAGTTTAACTAATATACTAACAATTTTAATATCTATTGATTATCGGCAAACGGTAGTTCGGTTACAACTTGTCTTCCGACAAAGGCCTCATCTAAAGCTCTCCAGTCCTTTCTCATTTTTGCAGTGCGAGTCCATGTTGAACCCGCTATTTTCATAACGTCATCCTCCCATCTCTTAGCCTGTCTTCCTCTATGTATCTTTCCGTATAAAGGGTACCATTCTGTGGTAAGTTTTGTCCATTTTTCTTGCTTTGCTCTCATCATATGTCCTGTCCACCTCCACTTCAGCTGCATGCTTTTGATTTAATGCGAATTAGATGCAATTCTCTTCCCTCCAACTCAATAGATAATAAGCAATAACAATTAAATATCGGTAAACGGAAAACACAACATACCTATAACATAAACAACACAAGTACAAAACACCACGCTCCCCCAAGCCGACTGGTCATCGTGGGGGAAAATGACCATGACCCTCTAATCGAAAATCACTTAAGTAACGCCAAATCTACACTTAATATGTAATTTTAAAATCCTATTTAAAATAAAAAATTTAATTGAAAGTGTATCAATTATTATTAAACATTGTAAACTATGGTTAGTTATCTTGGTTGTAATCTTAGTTGCCGGGTTCACCAATAAAACAAAACCATTTAAAAAAATACTCGAATGAGATAACCGTTTACCTATCTTTTCATGGATTAGGGAGATAAACGAGCGTACGGGTCGTCTAGATACTCTCTTTCAAGACCAGAGAGAATTACAGGAGCAATGCCAGCCTTTTAGATATCTTATCAAAGGTAGTGATGTTAATGATATTTTTGACCCGCATTTTGTTATTATCTGGTGCTGCAGATAATTTTTTTTTGCAAAGAGGCATGGACGTCTTTATATCATTTTTAAACAGATAACCCACGTTTCTACAATATCATATAAGAAAATCGCAATCTTATTAATTTCATCATGAAAACATGTTTCAGACTCTGTTGTGTTACGATATGCTACGCCATTGGTCGCTTTCTGGTCACCTACAATTCAGATCATGTTGTTTCTGTTACGGGCAGGTGCTATATAAAGTAGGTTAAGTTAGGTTTGTTTGGTCGCTCGTTGTTATAAAGTATAGCAAAATGAGAACGCTCAGCTTCACCTCACATGGGATCATGGATTCTTGTTTCCATGCAGAGTTTTTCTGCCATCCCCTCCCTGTTGTTGTGTGGAAGTTTATGTATTATGGCTCCCTGATTCTCTACTATAGCTTAAGTAACTTTTTCAACCAAGATTTACCCTTGCAAGTGTGTGTGTGTGTGTGTGTGTAAGCGTGTGAGTTTCTATTTGTCTAGTTGTAATTTATAAATTATATGCTTCTAGTTAGACCGTGCCCCGCTTTTCTATGGCTAATTCGTATATTATAGTAGCGATCCTCCCAAAAAACGAAATTAAAAGTTTTTCCTTCGGCTTACTCGCCGCGTTAGTCTAAAAATTGCCTGATAATTAGGTAGTATAGGATAAATATAATAAGTAGGTACAGTGCTTATGTCGTTATTTGAATGTGTACATTGTTAGCTTGCATGGTATTTACTGGCTACTTAAACAGCTTGAGGAAGGTTAAGCTTATTTGCCAGATCTAAATAATGGCTTGAATTTAGGCTTAGGGACTGAAATGTTATCTGGCAATGATGAAATAATAACCAATTCTGTTTCATAAACATTCTTTATTTGCTATCTACCCGCATGAAATGTTTATAAATAAATAAACACTTAAAACCTTAATTTTTGTATATTTATAACACGAGATACTGACCGAATACAGATAATTAATGTGATTTCCTTATATACAACGTTCTACCGCGTAGGGATATGGGACCTGTTATATATTTATATACATTTCCGTCAATGTATTTTGTATTATATATTGTCGCGTAGAGACCCTTGTTATAACTGGGTAATGGTCTCCAGCCGCCGTATGAACCTGAAATGGGATCCCAGGGTAAACTGCTCTTTTCATATACAATTCTAGGAACTCCTATAGCTGCAGAAGTAGCACCAAGGCCATATCTTATCGAATCTGCTAAAACGACGTTATTAGCAGGCACAGAGACAGCTAGTTTGGGAGCTGGGTGTCGCAATGGAACATGTACTGGAGACTTTAAGTTAAATGGTACAAGTTTCACGGCTTCGCTTGGGTGAATACTTTCACCGATCTTCTTCACGACAGCGTTGAAGCCTCTATGATCATCGGCATTGTACTCCACAACTCGAAGAGTTCCATCTGGCTCCACTAATGAATAAGATCCTTTGACTACATCACCATCTCTAGTTTCCCACTGCGCTTTCTTGTCATTAGTGACTGGGTCGTAGACGGCATAGTTATAAGCGTATTGAGGGTAGTCCTGAAAAAAAAAATTGTATTGATTTTGTTAACGCATATCTATACATACTTTATGATATACATATATATTTTTGTAAAATAAATAGATTGGAACGCATAATTAATAATATTAGATTCAAGGTTGTCACCTACAATCAGGTTTTGCATGTAACCGTTGATATAACACTTTTCAAATATACCGTACCACACATTTTAGCTAGCTATATAGCAAGTTGATTTTCACATCTTCATTGTAACTTATGCTCAATACAATCGAATCACCTTCGTAAGACATAATTTACTTACTGATGTTTCAGCTGCAGCGACCACCACACCATGACTACTCGATGTCCCTTTGAGACTTGTACTAGATACTGTGACGATACCTATGAGTAAAATCTGAAAAGATAGAATAGATAATGTAGAATAAAGTGGTCGTAAAAAGAGTTAGTAGCAAGATTTGTCATTTAAATAAGCTCATCAAAACCTTATTACCACCGAATCGGAAAGTTGCAAAGGTTGTGAACAAAAATTGTTACTTTCATTTTATTTTGTGTTTAATTTCTATATATTCAATGGGTGTCCGAACGGGGACTAAACCTTGTCACACTATCGGCTGCTTGGTTTCAGCGAGCAGTTATATGTTTGTTAACGTTACTGTTGATTGGTAAATCATCAAGGTGCCGTACCCAAAGGTTAAAAACGAAATTCTATAAGACTCCACTGTCCGTCTGTCTGTCTCTGTATATCCCATGATAGTAAGGCAGTTGAAATTTTCACAGATGATGTATTTCTGTTGCCGCTATAACAACAAATACTAATAACCAGAATAAAATAAGTAATTCAGGGAGCTCCGATACAACAAACGTGATTTTTTTATATGATTTTTTTCCCTACGTGCGTGTGTCCAACTCGCACTTGACCGGTGTTTGAAGTCTGTCCCCATCGTATCGTGCGGAGTTTATACTTTTTTTTAAGATTTGACTATACTTACGGATGAAGATTTCGAATTGAAACCACGACAACTCGTCAATGTTTTGATATAAAAATTAAAATTAAAAACTTACCCCAACTAGGCCTTTCATATTGATAGTCACAACTTGACGCAGTATTGTTAAATGTTTGATTGTTTTAGTGTCGAGATTTTATAAGCAGCCGTTTAATGAAATGTTTATAGGCTGTCGTTCTGGTTTTCAATCGTATTTGGTTAAGCCGTCTGATCGGCTTTATTATTCACCCCCTACGTAATACGTTAAATTACTTTTTTTATGTAATAGGCTGGCAAACTGGCTTGATCATCTAATGCCAGTATCCTCTTATAAAAGAAATATACTCATATCATATCTTTTCAGCGGTGATTTAACAAATAAAATGAACGCTTGCAATTCAAAGCGTAAACCAGGTTTTAGCTATGATACTTATATTAACAATAAAAGTTAAAGAATATTTGTCCCTAAAGAAATTTCTGGAACAGTATCTGTTAGCGCAGCAGGTATTCATGAAATCAAAAATTTATAGGACCTACTTATTTTCTTACCCCGAGACTATTCAAGTTCAAAGAAAACAACGTGAAAGTACCACATAGTGGTGTTTATTAACGCTTAGACGCTCCGCATCTAATATAATGCATTGAATAAAGTTATATTACAAAATATATTACAATACACACATTGACGACAATTTATCGTCTATATACAAAGCTCGTTAATAGTAAGCGGCGTACATGAAATGAGGATTCTCCGTTATATTATTAAACGAATGATCATATCCTAATGAGGGTATGGGTACGGAACAGCTGAGCTGTAGCCATATCCATTGTAGGATGGGAGAGAGTAAGTAGGGAGTGGATAAGGAGCTGGTAAAGGCAAAGGTAACGGCAATGGCTTCGGAAGAGGCAGTGGCGGAGGCAATATTGGAGCTGGGGCCTCGTAAATCGGTGCTGGAGGTAATGGAGGTAATGCAGGTCCATATCCATAAGCTGGCTTAGGCACAGGTAACGGCCATGGTTTGGGAAGTGGTAGTGGCGCAGGCAATATTGGAGCGGGAGCTGCGTAAATCGGTGCTGGAGCTAATGGAGGTCCATATCCATAACCCGGCTTAGGCAGAGGTAGCGGCCATGGCTTCGGTACTGGCAGTGGAGCGGGCAATATTGGAGCAGTAGGGGGCAATAACGGAGCTGGAGGGGGCAATAACGGAGCTGGTGGGGGCAATAACGGAGCTGGTGGTGGCAATATCGGAGCTGGAAGGGGCAATATCGGAGCTGGAGCAAACGCAGGCGCTGATTTGATATATTTTGCGACGGGTCCGACTACAATGGGTGCTAATGGTGCATGTCCTAAAACTGGAATATTAGCTTTGTATATAGGAGTTGCAACCGGGTGAACATTAGGACCAATTCGCTTGACATTAGCTTGGAAACCCGTTTTGTCGTCAGCTCGATAGTCCACAACTCGTATGCTTCCATCCGGTTCCACCAACGAGTAGGCTCCTGTAATTAAGGTTTTACAAAAATTAACAGATATCTTTGAATCTATCTTAAAAAGTTATTCTCTAAGGGCGATATTTTAAGGACGAATGGAATTTAGTCCTTTTGTTTGCAATGTGAATCGATTGACAAGTTTTTTAATAAAAATTCTATACGATTAATTTTTGTAAGTTTTCTCTACCTGTGACTACATCACCATCTCTTTTCTCCCATTGAGCTTTGTTGTCACCGGTGTGCGGATCCCTTACAGAGTATTCAAAGGCGTAGCTTGGATAAGCCTGTAAATGAATTACGTGTTAATATTAAATAATATATAACTTCTGTTGAATGTTGTAATACGTACGTAGTAGTCAGGAGAGGCGTGACCGGGGGCATAAACGAGACCGTCTGTTCCATACGCTCTGGTTGTCGCCGATAGAGCGAGGAGGCACGTTATCTGTAACCATTCCAAATTGAATTACGCACATTAACTTTTGCACCACATATTTAAAACTGTTATCCGTCTAGATATTTTTGCTTGCATACTAATAGCAAGTACTTAGATTCCAAAGTCACTTATATTTGTAATATCTTGAAAAATAGGACTTCTTGACACTGACCGAAAAGAAATATTTCATGTTGTTACAACCGCACTGAATACCGGTT
This sequence comes from Leptidea sinapis, assembly GCF_905404315.1. NCBI lineage: Eukaryota > Metazoa > Arthropoda > Insecta > Lepidoptera > Pieridae > Leptidea > Leptidea sinapis. Next base: position 9,236,923 of record NC_066289.1, read on the forward strand.
GGTAAAAAGTACTGCTTGGCTCGAATATGATGTTGCCAATTTATAGGTTCGGTAGTCCTTCGAATATGGACGTAATTTTAACGGATATTGGTTGTTTCGAGCGCGTAGTAATGCTGATTGTACACCGAATCACAAGAAGTTGCATCAGCCATCCTCAGTTTCATTGAACCTTCGGACGGTGAAACCGATATACACAAATCGATGAACTAGTAAATAGGTCTGGCGCTTATCGGAATTTAAATTGATGCCGATGATTAATACCTTTATGAATTACAGTAGTCTTTAATTGCATTGATTAAATAGAATTACAAAATATCTTTGTTGTAATTATTGCTTTGAAATAACATATAAGTGATGTGTTATAGAGCGTGTCTGTTTTAATTTAATTCGCGATTAAAGACGATTTGCTCCAATTATCCAGTAAACTTGTATCGTTGTGATTTATGCGATATGAACATTTATAGTATGTTGTATCGTGACGGATGCATGTCATCGTGCAGTCGGAAATATTGGTTTACTCTTTTACTGGTTGCATAATTACCATATTATACAATATTCTTTTACAATTACGTATATGATAATGAACTTAGTTGCTAACCTTAATATCGTATTGTAGAATAGTTATTCTCGAATGCACTAGTTTTTTATCTAATGTATATAACTACCTATTTCAATGGTGAATGCTTAGATCATTTATACGTGTAGATAGACTATGACAACTGTGAAAAGGTCGAAAAGAATTCAGTTTAGAACAAACCTTTATTTTGAGCACGCACACTAACACAAAGCGTTATACAAATCGCGTGGGTAAGACGTAGAAATTTGTAATTTTGTACTTTTCATATTTAATATGTTAAAATTGTTTCTATTAGCGTTCAAAGTGTGCAATAGCTAGAGTTTTTTATGTTTTCTTTCGAATGTTACAACCACTCTGGAAATTTGTAAATATTGGTCCAACATTTCCGGAAGTGTGGGACTTTTTCTTAGGAAATGTCCTTTTTTGAATATTTTTAAATTTCAAAAACTATTATCAATTAGTTTTTGAGATATACCATATATTTGAGATATGCAAAAAACCAAGCCTCTATTTTGCAGTAATGCTATTCTGTAGCGGATAACCTGCTTTATATTTTTCCAAGACTGCTGAAAAAAATTTACTTATTCTATTCTTCTTAGTTCTTACTGTGGCTTCTGTGGAACATACGCAATAATTCAGGCAGTGAAGAACTTGTTGGGTTGATTATAATATGTCATAATCTCATGAGTAACGTACGTTCGCATATTACAGTTCAAATACAAATTCAATTATTCATTCACGTGCAAATATGACATACAACTGTCAAGTGTCTGTATTTTACCACCACTACTCAATGATATTATATACAATAAAGAGGTAGATATCGCACTAGCGCGCGCAAAATGTTGGAGACAAATTCAGACAATTGTCGTAATTTCATTTAGTCGGCTAATAGCAGCGAACTAAGCCGAACGTTTTCGTGGCGTGACAATAATAATCTAAAATGCCAATCTGTGTGTTAAGAAAATGTAAAAACTATGTTTGCATGATATATAATAGTGAGGGTATTTCATACCATACGAAATTATATAAAAGAATGTCGTATTTGTATTTTATCACGATTTTATTTCTTATTTACAAGTAAATCTCGAATTATTAACGTGGTGGTTCGAGCGAACGACACGTTTGGAACACGGTAATACTCCGAATATACCGCAACTACCCTGTCTGCTGCGGGATGATCGAGGTAGTATATTTTAGGACAATTTAGGAAATTAAGTAAAAAAGGCGTTGTTGCAGTGAATGGAATACGAAATTTAATATTGTTTAATAAACAAGTGCGTAAAGCTGAACTATCAAACTACAAAAACAAGTTTTAGGGTAAGTAGCGGACGTAGACAGTAAGTGCTATCTGCTTGCGTAGGAGTTTTTTCAGTAAAACTGCCCTTTCGGTATATCCCATGCTAACTGCAGAAGAAACCCTCAACAAAAATACATTAATAAATAATATAATAAACAAGAAATAATAATTGTAAACTTAAAACTTTTTGGGAGCCGTCGTTAGTAAAATTGTAAAAATTGAGCCCTTACTGTTAATACATTTCGGTTTTGTTTTGATATGTCTGTATGTTTTTTATTATTTTATGTACAAATAATTTATATCATTAATATGGCTTTATATTTTAATCAACATTATTATTTTTTTAAATCAATAACACCTAATATACCTAATTTAAATGTAGTTTTACTACTTTATAACTTTTATTACATGAACTCATGAATTAGACATGACTCAGTAAAAAATCATATCTGGTGAATGATTCTGTGTTTTTATTATGCAAATACGGAGCAATTAGCAAATTAGACTTATCTCTTTTTCTCTTGAGATAATTGCAGTATCCTTCTTTGACGTGTAATCGTAATGTAGTGTGCTATTGCAATGTTAAATTATTCATGTGTGCGTTTGTGTATCATTTACAAACACCGAATGTTGTCTAGGTAACCTATCTATACTTTTAAATATCATTGCCATTACTACATTATATCTGGGCCTGATTTCGATGACGTCTTGTCGTCGCTTTGTTACGGTGTGATATTTTTCTGGCAGTACTATTATAGCCACACAGAACAACAGAAACTACAGAACTATTAACAACAAAAGTCAAAACGCAACAATGAAAACTTCAGAAAAAAGCAGTGATAGCACGACGATATCACGACATGTACCTAACGGTAATTTAACTGCAAACCGTACTGAAGCAACAAGGGGCGAAAGGGGAACGGGAGGGTTTACGTTTCAGCGAGGTCCAGAGATGATGTGGCCGTGTAGTTCTAATGCCACTTTTGAAAAGGATACGTTAGGCGTCACCTTTCAGAATTTTAAAAATATTTTATACATAATTCCAGGACGAAGTAATTCCTGAGAAAGTTTACAGACAGCCACAACCTGAGAGTTGAACAAAGCATTCAAGATTTTATGACGATACGTCACTCGAACGTCTAGCTCAGTTGGCAGAGCACTGGCACGGAACGCCAGAGGTCGTGGGTTCGAGTCCCGAATCGTTCATAAAATTTTGTTTTCAAATTTTATTTGAGCTTACAGGCAAAACTACATTAACAATTTAAGTACTGTTATATATTTTGTCCATATCTTTACAGGCCTACAGCTGTCTGCCAGCTACGGTGCTCGCGTCGTGCGTGGAAAGCGTTTGGTCTTCGGGCAGAAATGATGGCACTCACACACAGCTCTCCAGAGCCCTTTGGCTATGGTGCGGGGCGCTGGGCGCCAGGGTTTGGCTGCCATTACTGCCAGGAGACGCTGCCAGGCGCCCCGACTCTTCGAGGCATACTTTTATGGCTAAGAGGATAATGCTACCGTTCCATCTTGATATTTATCCACTGAGTAAGGCTAATAGCAACTTTTTATAGTTATTTATCTGAAATTTATTCTGGGCTGTTATTGTTTAGTCTTTAATAAATTAGTTATTTAATATCAAGCATAAAACTCACCTGTAATCTTAATTTTCAGCAATACTATTTGATGACGCAATTCTATTGGGTGCAGAAAACGACACGACCCTTTACGCGTCTGAATCGAATTCGGTGTTCTCTTTGCCCTTCTGTGTCATCAATAGGACGGTGAGAATTTTATTATGTTATTAAATATTTTATAAAAGGTATAAAATAACATTACATAATAGGGTAACTAATAACTAACGCAAGACCTTTGTTCTACGACTTTTGTAGAAATGCAATACATTGCCTAAAAATATTTTTTCTTTCTTGTGGGGACTTCGTAGCTCTATAGGGCTCGTAAACGATAAAGAAGTCAAAGTTGCTAATCGCTTGGACTTTATCTGTCCTTTTAAGCTTTAGGTTATGCGATGTAAGCACAGGTTTATAGATAAACGGTTGAAATCACCACATCTAATTGTCATCACGTTGTCATAACACCTAGCTTACATTCGCACCATTCAGTGTACTCTACGTTAGGGTTAGCTATGGAGCTGAGACATGTACACTAAAGAAAGATGCTTCAAATCCCTTGGACAGTATTCTGCCCCAACCAAGCCATCCTTCACACTCTAGGTGTAAAAATCAGACTCTCATCCATCTGCCTCCGTAGAATCTTAGAGTTCTTTGGACATATCGCCAGAAAAGATGGCTACAACCTCGAACCACTGATGGTTACTGGGAAGGTCGAAAGACGACGCCCCAGAGGTCGAAGCCCTATAATATGATTTGACCAAATCCGCACATCTCTGGATACCGGACTTCATGACGCACTGCACCTAGCCAAAGACAGCAAAGATGGCGAAATATTGTCAAAAAGTTGAATCCTCAGAGAAATCACGACCCTCAGCAATAAGGAATACGATGCGAGGAGGAGGACGTTAGAGTACCAATCAGCGCTGCGCCTCGATCGCGTTGCGCAAGCCCATCAATTTTCATGCATCGCCTATTAGGTCACGTTCAAAGCAAGTAATAATCCACGCGAGCTTCAAGAAAAAAAGAAAATTAAAAATTTATTTAATTAGCATTTTAGGAAATAGTATTTGAAGGATTTCCCTTTTAAGTTCGCAGAACCTGTGTTAGGGAAGACCGCTCTTTCCAACGGGTAAGAATGCTTACACATTTAACAAAAACATAAATTATACTTAAATAAACCAATCTTAAGCATGCTTGCATCATCGAACTTGCAGAAGTCGTAGAATGAGAAAAATTTGTGAGTATTTTTGTCATTTTGCGTTAGTTATGTAAACCCTGTGATAAACCCGAACTAATCTCACTAGCGCAGTAATTTCAAAATTCTAGCCACGGCGCCCTTCAAAAAAAACTCACCTAATCGACAAAAAAAGCTGATAATAATATTGGAAAATAACGTTTTAAGAATTTACCAATAAAAATGGATCATGAAATCATTTTTTTTATGGAACTATAAGACAAATTTAAGTGATCACTTCCGCCCATACTCTCGCTCAAAAACCGAGAAAATCACACGAGCGTCACCGGCATTTTAGGTGAGTGTATGGGTTTATTTATGGTACCCATGTGATGTCCTATCGACCTAGATAAGTTTGTATCGAGTTAAAAGGTGATTTGGCCTTGTCAAATTGGTCCTGTATCTTACAGCCACAAGAAAATAGCTTAGTAGCGTGATAACGGCGCCCGTTCTCTTATTCGCGCACTTTAGCCATGAGAAACTTCAAGTAAATCGTAGTATATTTGTCAACTTATTCATTTTTTTTAATTCAAATAAGGGACGAGATGAGCAGGACGTTCAGTTGATGGTAATTGGTACGCCCTGCCCATTACAATGTAGTTCGCTCAGATTTTTTGCGCAGCCTTTGCCGCGATTCTTGAAAAACCCTAAAATTCTGAGCGGCAATACAATTGTGCTCGTCACCTCGAAACATAGGATGTTCAGTCTCATTTGCCCAGTAATTTCACTAGCTACGGCGCCCTTCAGACAGAAACACAGTAATGTTTACACAATACTGCTTCACGGCAGAATTAGACGCCGGCATCCTGTGCAAAGGAGCCTCCCATTATCAATTATCCATGAATAGTCCAACGCAGCTACGAAGTGAGGTAGATTTATAATGAATCTTACTAGTGGGCATCTAGAGTACCAATTTCCTTAAGGTATACCTTAGTTAAGCTTCTGTAACTATTAATTTCTCTTTGTTCTGTGACACATCGGCAAGCGATCGAGCCGCTCATCTAGTGATAAAGTGTAGTAAAATAGAAACACATCGCGTATTATATTATTACGCTTAACAGGAACTGTTTTGTAAAGTGAGTGTTATTTCAGAGTCAAGTGTACCTACATCAGATACTGCGGCAACTTCTGCGCCGCAATCTGGGCTACCACGCGTGGGAGATAGCTCGCTCCTGCTCCCAGCTGCCATACTTCCCGCACTCGCTGGAGCTCCTGCTGCACGAGGTATGTTTTGTATGCCATGTAGATACAGAAGAAAGGAAAGGTGTTAGTTTTATGATCTAGCGGCCAAGAAACGCTCGAACCATTTGACCGCGTGCAACGCAAAGCTGCTCGAATTGTCAGTGCTCTGTGAACTGTTTGATAACTTGGCGTTGCGTTGGGGCGTCGCTTCATTGTGTGTCTTCTACCGCATTTCTCACGGAGAGTGTTCCTAAGAGCTGTTTGACTTGATTTCTGCTGCCGAATTCATTTCAATTCATTCCGAACACACAGACATTTTAATACAATTACCACGTACCTGTTACGTACGCTTGGATATAAAAACACAAGATATAAGACAACTGGTTTTAAAAACTTACCGTCTGGAGCAAAAGTATTTGTGTGCATTATTTTATTTATTTTTAAATATACATTTGATGTAGTGCACATATAACCTCAATTACACAAAAACTAATTTAGAAATAAAGTTACAATATGTATGATTTTTGACATGTTGATAGAGGACATGTATGATGTATGTATGTATGTAGATAGAACTTCTTGCTGCTAGACAACCGCTGAAACCAAGCCAAATTTATTACTTTAGTATGCGTGACAAGCTACGTCTTACACCCGCGATTTGTATGTCACTTAGTGTACGTGAGCATTGCTCAAAATAGACGTTAACTGTCAACCTTAAACAAAACAAAAAACAAAAACCTGAGATTGTATACAATTTTAATGCACTTCAGCTTAAACTAAATTGACAGAAGTATTTGTTGTATTCGTACTTTAAGTTGTATGGACACAGGGTGTAATGCGGAACATGCTGTACTTGTAAACAATATGTTATGTTTTTAAAGTGATAACCCTCACTTCTAGGATTAATACACAAATAAAATTTGAAGAACAAAATTTTATGAACGATGCGGGATTCGAACCCACGACCTCCGGCGGTCCGTGCCGGTGCTCTAACAATTGAACGGTTAGCTCAGTCATAAAATTTTGTTTTTCAAAGCTGTACTTATTAATATTTTGTTCATTGAAATTTGTTTATATTGTTGGAAGGTGCTGGAGGAGGAAGCGACCAGCAAAGAGCCCATCCCGGACGCTCAGCTTCCCAGCGTCATTGAGTTTGTGCACGAGTTTCCTGTCTATTTGCAGGTACAAATAAAATTCAGAAGTAGAATTTACTTTTAATATCCATATCAAAGTCCCATATCACGAAATATTCATAAAAGTTGAGCTTGTATTTTATTGCTTTTTAAATTTAAAAAATATTAATGAAAATAAATAGTACTGTTTTTTTTATGGAATAGGAGGACAAACGAGCGTACGGGTCACCTGTTGTTAAGTGATCACCGCCGCCCACAATCTCTTGCAACACCAGAGGAATCGCAGGAGCGTTGCCGGCCTTTAAGGAAGGTGTACGCGCTTTTTTTGAAGGTACCCATGTCGTATCGTCCCGGAAACACCGCACAAGGAAGTTCATTCCACAGCTTTGTAGTACGTGGAAGAAAGCTCCTTGAAAACCGCACTGTGGAGGACCGCCACACATCCAGATGGCGGGGATGATATCCTAACTTGTGGCGTGTCGTGCGAAAGTGGAATCTACTACTAATATTTAACCATTGTAATAATCTTTCGGTGACAATTTGTTATTTTTTTAAAGTGAGGGTTCACTTCTGGGATTAATTACACCAAGTCACAACTTGAGAGTTGGGCAAGATTTATGAACTTTGTCACTCGAACGGTTGGTTCAGTGGAAATGCACTCGCACGGATCACGAGGTCACGGGTTCGAGACCCGCAACGTTCATAAATTTTATTTTCAAATTAATTTGTCCTTTCGGTGTTTGTCTTCTTATAAAAAATATAATATAATTGTTAGTAGTTTAGTGGAAAGCTTGTACAGACAGTTGGTTTACTAGATGCTGATTTGCCTCTTGGTAAAAATTAAGTAATTTAATTATTTATTTATTTATTATTTATTTATTTATTTAGGTTCACCAACAGATTATACACTATTACTAGCTTATAAAAATAACAAAATAAGTATAAATTATGGTGTAAATCCAATTACAGGCAAACCAGCATGCATTTTTGAGTTGCACAAGTGCGGGGTTGCAAGTTTACAATAATAATATAAGTAATATAACACATTTTATGAATCTACCAGTGGGAGGCTCCTTTGCACCGGATGCCGGCTAGATTACGGGCACCACAACGGCGCCTATTTCTGCTGTGAAGCAGTAATGTGTAAGCATTACTGTGTTTCGTTCTGAAGGGCGCCGTAGCTAGTGAAATTACTGTGCAAATGAGACTTAACATCGTATGTCTCAATGTGACGAGCGCAGTTGTAGTTCCGCATTATTGGGTATTTTAATAATCTTGAGCGGCACTGCATTGTAATGGGTAGGGAGTATCAATTACCATCAGCTGAACGTCCTGCTGTTCTCGTCCCTTATTTTCATAAAAAAATATCAATGAATACATTATTGCAGACAGTAGTGCAATGCGCCAGAAAAACTGAGATAGCGCTTTGGGCTTACCTGTTCTCCGCAGCCGGGAAACCCAAGGAGCTTTTCCAAGAATGTTTACAGAGGAAGATGCTGGACACTGCCGCGTCGTATCTTATTATATTGCAGGTATTTGTTAACAAGTATATTGTGACCGTATGACCGCCATCTTCCGGCTTCCTAACAGGGCCTAGTGAATGTTTTGAGTACTTCCATGTATTGGTGAAACATGAAAAAACGATACGACATGGGTACCTTCAAAAAAAGCGCGCCTTAAAGGCCGGCAACGCTCCTGTGATTCCTCTGGTGTTGCAAGAGATTGTGGGCGGCGGTGATCACTTAACAACAGATGACCCAAAAAAAAAAGTTATCTTGATCGTTTTAAAGTCCATAAATTTAAAGCGATAAATGAACTTACAGGTCAAAAGACTTATTTAAATTATTAATAAGCTTTATAATAATCGCAACATTCTTATAACTTACAATTTATTTGTTTGTCTTACTATCGGGCATAAAAGGCATTTATTTTCTCAAAATTGATTACTTTCGAATTCTTTTTGATGTCATATCCAATATACTAGATACTACCGCTTCGGATTTTTTTTTATGCTAACTGTCGATTTGCTAATATCGTAATCATTTTAATTGAAAGCTTGAAAGAATTTGAATTTTGTTACAGCTATTAAGGGTATGTGTTGCCTTGAATTATGTATACCATTTTTTTCTTTCATTGTACCTAATGTTTCTCATCGTATGTATGTAGTTCTTATTCCATTTAGACGGTCGTAGTAATTATCTATGGTTTTGTGTGCTTTACTTTTTTATTCCTCAGCTCATAATGAAACAATTTTTAAATATCTTAAACAGCATAATTTGTATTTATAAAATTAATATGTGTATTAGTATTAATATGTAAAGCGAAAACATTGACCCCTTTTTAAAAAATTGCGCGAACGGATGAACGTGAAATTTAACACAGTTAAAGTCGAAGGAGAAGTGCATAAAGATATTTTTTTTATATAAAATACCTTATAAATACATTGAATTAATTAAAATATAATAATATATTAAACACACAACTGTTATGACACATACGAGGTCTTTGACAAATATCTCCTAATAGAGTTGAAATAAAAAAAATTAAACGAATTATGGTCGAATCTCGACCTCTGGGCGACCACTAGTTTAGTTAGGTAATGCACGTAGTACGTGCGACCGAGTGCGCATCATTTGAAATACAACTATTTCGTTTTATTATCACTGCCGTTCCGATACTTCGTCCCATTATTTTCTGTTTCTGCTTCATGTATTAATATTGTTTTAAATTATTTCACTAACGAAACACAAACATTTACTGACATGACACTCATAATTTCCATTTCTGTTTTTATTTTGATACTAGATTATTAAGTTCTTTGGGGTTAGTCATGAATTATTAATGTGTGTATTGATAGAAGTGTATCTCTACAGAACCTTGAAAGTTCGTCGGTGAGCAGACAACTGGCCACGCAACTCCTGGACACGGCGCTTCAGCACGAGCGCTGGGACCTCGCCAGAGACTTGGTGCGATTCTTGAGAGCCATTGGTAAGACAATTTATAGAATAGACGTAATTTTGCGGAGATCTATAATTATCTAAATGTTATGAGTTATCTTAAGTTTTAATTCCACTAAAATTTTGTTTTCAACCAATTCGACACGTGAATCTACACGAGGCGTCCCCAGGAGATGTTGACTTGCCAAACCCTGGAACTAGAGATAAGAAACTTTAAGAGAAGTAGACAATGAACACTTGAAATTACTCATAACATTCAGATTGCCTTAGGTAATGTCATTTGTCTTCGAACGTGATTTTCAGCCACTTCACTTGGCGTTGCGTAGAGACGTCGCTTCATTGTGTGTCTTCTACCGCATTTATCACGGGGAGTGTTCCGAAGAGCTGTTTAACCTGATTCCTGCCGCCGAATTCCACCTTCGCACGACACGCCACAAGTTAGGATATCATCCTCACCATCTGGATGTGTGGCGGTCCTCCACAGTGTGGTTTTCAAGAAACTTTCTTCCACGTACTATAAAGCTGTGGAATGAGCTTCCTTGTGCGGTGTTTCCGGGATGATACGACATGGGTACCTTCAAAAAAGCGCGTACACCTTCCTTAAAGGCCGGCAACGCTCCTGTGATTCCTCTGGTGTTGTAAGAGATTGTGGACGGCGGTGATCACTTAACAACAGATGAGATAATAAATTAATGTTAATCTAATTAAAATACACTCTTTAATAGCTTATACTTATAACAGCAACCTTTAAAGCAGTAAATCATTTTCAATAAGTTTAAATTAGGAATAGTGTGATGTCTACTATATTTTATTAATATCTGTCATATATATAAATCCAGTGTCCTGATGTTTGTTTCCAGTGAACTCCGAAACTAATGAACGGATTTAAATGGGGAATTACTTCATGGAGTGCAGTTTAGTCCACCTTGAGAGATAGGATAGTTTTAATTTCGATTTGGGACCGATAATTATTTTTATGTATATTTGTTTTGTATGGACATATTTTGTATGAGAGAATTTATTGACGCACCGTTTGACAGTTCTGGCTGTTAAACAATTTCATTATAACAACAGGGAGCATATTTTACTAAATTATTCATGATGTTATGAAATATTGACAAATTCATAAAAACAATATTTTATTTATTACGGGTCAGTTAGTCTGTCATGCTTTTTTAAATGAAATACATATTATTAATCACAGCATTCCTAATTGAAAAGAATTTTCTACATTTTGGTTTGGTTTTCTGTAAAAACGTGTATTCTAATTTTTTTCAATATTATTTAGTTTTCCTCACCTTATCGAAATATTCAGTTTCTTATTCGTTATTCTGATTAAAGAACTCATTTGATGTTAATTTTATTCCACCACTTCAAAGAAAAAGGGAATTGACAGACGGATAAAGAATACGTGTTTGTATGAGAGTTCTTAACTTTATTAAGAGATAAAGAAAACTCGAAAAAAAAACAATTTGGCGCCGATGTTTATATCTGTTCTGTTAGTTAAAGCTATCCACAATTCATTCAAATCTATTATTTCATTTCAGATCCCAATGACGTAGATTCCCCGCGCAACTCAGTGAACGTTCAAACCAAATACGGCCAAGTGGTACAGTCTCAGACGGTCAGTCCGAACGCCGAAGACTTATCTGTCATATTGGGAAGCATGCAGGTAACTTTTAACTTTTCATACTTAAGGAGAAACTCATTCTGATCAATTCAAATTCAAATATTTTTATTCAAAATAGGATGTGACATGAGGCCTGAGAAGAATGGACGCAACAAACTCAGCGGGCTTTTTATATATTATATACTAGCTGACCCAGCAAACGTTGTATTGCCGATATTAAAATCGCGATACAAAAGTAACTGTTGATCGTAGATGGGTGAAAATTTGAAGTTGTATGTATTTTTTAATGCTGACTCATAATCAAACAAATTAAAAAAAAATGTCAAAAAAAATAAAAAAAAAACTTCGTGGACCACCAAAATGCACTCAAAATTTCATGAGAATCGGTCAAGCCGTTTCGAAGGAGTTTAACTACAAACACCGCGACATGAGAATTTTATATATTAGATTGCTTTTATATATTTATATTATCGTCGTGCATACTTTTCTAAGTCACCGCTAATTGTTGCTAAGTCGTTAAAAGTTCTTTCAAACAGTTGCAAGTACATTAGCTATTGAAATTACAGAAGAGTTTCCTCCTGAAGTATCCAGTATTGCATTAACTTATTCCGTTACTAATTTTTTCGATTATTGATATATCAATAATAAACATACATATAACAGACACAATAATAATAACAATAATAGATTAAATTTCTAACCAAAATTTATTAATCATACGGGGCTCAAACCCGTGTCTCTCGGTTTCGTCTGAGTGCTCTTACCAACTGAGCTAACTATTCGAGTTGTTCAAATTTGGTTACAAATTTAATTTTTATAATTAATCCCAAAAGTGAAGGATATTACTTTAAAATAACAAATTGTTAATAATAATATTTATAATAGTATAATTAATAATATAAAACAAATGATTTTTGTTTTCTATCCAATTAAACAAGCGCTTGAAAAACGGGAGCTACCATTATTAATTCTATCATTTACATTTTAACATGCCTAATTCCATTTCTTACTGTTGTATTTGTTTTTTAACTTTTTAGTTAGTTTAAAAAAAAAAAATGAAAATAAGGGACGATACGAGCAGGACGTTAAGCTGATGGTAATTGATACGGCCTACCCATTACAATGCAGTGCCGCACAGGAATTTCGAAAAACCCAAAAATTCTGAGCGGCACTATTATTGCGCTCGTCACCTTGAGACGTAAGATTAAGTAATTTCACTAGCTACGGCGCCCTTCAGACCGAAACACAGTAAGGTTTACGAATTACTGCTTCACGGCAGAAATAGCCGGCTTCCTGTGCCAAGGAGCCTCCCGCTGGTATGTTATTCGTCACTCAGTATTATTGCCTAGTTGTCGGGCGGTCGCGGCCGCAGCTTCAGTACGAGCGCGGCTCCGCGGGACCCCTCGCCCCCCGCGCCCGCGCCCCCGCCCGCTCGACGCCCTGCTCACACGGCCGCCGTCAAGCGGAAGAAATCAGTTCCAGCACGATCCGACCGGTAACCTTCCTCCCTACAGTGCTCGCTACTCCGTCGTCGGCAGAACGACTCGCTCGCCTGCTTAAGAGATAGTCTAACAGACACCGACCCTAAAGCGTGAGCGAAGCGTTTTCATTTCATGTATAGTTTGAATGTAGTCACATAGAAAAATGAAAGCAAACCGAAAGGCGTGTCACGCCAAGTCAAACCAAAGGCGCGCGAAGCGAGGCGTGAGCGAGATAGTTGTATTAGCTGGCTTTGTATGCTCGACTTCAAAGAGAGCGAATGCGAGACGCGAAGCAAGAGCGAAGCGCTGTTGTGTTACTTACAAAACATTGAGAGGAGTGGCGTCCCGGAACGCTTTCGATTTGCTTTCGGTTCGCACATTCTCCATGCATTAATTTCGGTTCGTACTTATGTTTCACAATACCTTTATATTGCGTTGGCCGTGCACTACCAATGCCTTAGAGACCCGGCGAGCTAATCGCCGCCAAATTGGACAACTCGTGGACCACGCAATATCTATGTTAACAACCTCTCGATAACGAATGGACGCCGAACGACGGTGTGGTTTCGATTGTTGCTCTAGTACGCTATACTGATCTTAAATCATGCGACCGACCGAGTGAACTAATACGAGCTATAGATAGTACAAGGACAGCAAGCTCCATTGTATGCCCCAAAAAAAATGGGAGCTGAATTTAAACGGGGTCGGATCTGCATACAACAAGAATACCAAGTCAGGTGTAGCAAATTGTCACAATTTCAGTAGTGTCAAATAAAATTCACGACATCATTCCACCTGACTGAAGGAACGGCGGGTCCATTACATTTCATCTGAAGAATTTCACGTCAAATAAGTATGGGCAATATAGTGTGTTATTGTTATTTATTACTATAACACTATAAAACACACACATTCGCATGAAAAATTCTCAAGAATATTTGGACTGGTTTAAAACTAATACTATTGATTTCTGCAGCGGTATATCACAGATGAAACATGTCATTGCCTGCTTGCACAATTTTATTATAAAAATAGTTCTTGGTATTTATGTTAATATTAAGATTAACTGGTATGATCCGGTCTGACGTAGCTGAATATCAGATTGAATTATTCAACCAACGTACAACGTATAGCTCGAAATATTATTTTCAGTATTGAAGTAAGTCAAAGAAATAGGAAGTGGATCTTTTTGAAGTGAAAAGTTTTTTTGCTGCGTTGGGCGTTTTTTGATAGGGGAACATGTTATAGGTTCTCGTCACCGATATGTTAATTACTGGCGCACGCGATAAATAAATAATTAAAAAAATAAAATTAGATGGGTGGAAATCTCGAGAGTTCGTGTCACCGGAATTCTTATAGCAGGTATATCTGTACCTATACAGCTGACATATTGTGCAACATTAGTGCTGTGTGTATCTTATAAGTGAAATTGAATGGATTTAGTGAAAAGTCCAATGTGTATATACTGTGCATTGTTGTAATAGTGTTTTTGTTTGAATTTTATGTTATTGAAAATCAGTTTTAAAAATAAATTGAAATTAATAATGTAATTATTTTTATCTACACCCATGCTTTAAATCCTCTATTAAAGATTCTGAAACAGATAGCTTATTGCCAACATTAATTTTTTTATTTTTTTTTTATTTTTTTTTATTAAGAAAACCAACAGCATATTACAGATTAGATAAATAACTAATAATATTTTACAATAATAATGCCAATAACAGGTTTCCCTTATATTATATTATATTAAATTACGGTTTCCGAAAAATTTCAACATGGTGCGATATATTATACTAAACAAAAATGAGATTTATCTTGAGATTATATAGGTCGTTTCATTACATAAAAAAAAACTGGTACTAAATATATACATAAAAGGTAATACATAAATATGTATACTATATGTGGTAAAATAAATAAACATATTAATATATTATGTTAGTGCATCAGTTACTTAGATGTATCATTGAAAGTAGCTATGAGTTCTGATTTGAATTTAGATTTATTTATGCTGAAAAGATCTACGTGACTGAAGGTTGTGTTGTAAGTATGTATTGCCCGTGATATGAAAGTGTTTTTGGAATAGTTTGTATAGTGTAGTGGTTCATATAGTAGATTCGTGTGCCTCGTGCGGGTTGACGGTGTACAGTATGATATTTTAGAGGTCAATTTATCACAGACAACGAAGCTGTTCACAATATCAAATAGTAGGCTCATATCAAGTAAAATGCGTCTCTGCTCCAACGTTAATAGTTTGTGCGCCTTACAACTGTCATAATAAGAGCCGGTGTGTAATTTTTTACGGTAGTTTAGGTGGTTTAAGAATTTTTTCTGTATACGTTCCAAGCGTTCATTGTAAATTATATATTGTGGAGACCATATTGGACAAGCATATTCCAGAATACTCCTGACATATGCATAGTAGATAACTTTAATAGGTTCTATATCAGAAAATGGTTTGCACGTGCGCAAGACAAAGCCCAGATTTCTTATGCTTTTTTTTGCTATGTTGTTAATGAGGTCGCAGAGTAACATTTTGTGATCAAAATATACTCCGAGGTCGCGAACAAGTTTGGATTTCTGTAAAAGTGTGCCATTTAAGGTGTAGTTATAGACAAAGGGCTTTGATTTACGCGTATAACTGATTTGCACGCATTTGAGTATGTTGACTGTAATGTTGTTTCTTTTATAATATTCAAAAAGACAGTCGAGATCCTTTTGCATCAACTGACAATCATTTATAGATTTTATACTACGATATATCTTATCGTCAGCATACATAAGATATTCAGAGTTAGCTAAGCAGGAACCGATATCATAGAGATATGCATTATAAAACAATGGCCCTAAATGCGAACCCTGTGGTACACCGCAATATCAACGAGATCAGACCTGTAAACACCAATTACAACCGCTTGAGATCTATTTGAAAGATAGGACTGTACCCAACGAAGTAAATCTCCATGAATTCCAAGGAGCTGCAGTTTGTGGAGAAGGATGACATGATCCACACGATCGAAAGCTTTTTCAAAATCAGTGTAGATCACGTCAACCTGACCACCACGTTGCATGTTAGAAAGTACATAATCGGTGAAGCACGCCAGGTTCGTGGAAGTCGATCGCCTCCTGAGAAAACCGTGCTGTTCATGAGGAATGGATTTAGCAATTATATGATAAATTGAATTGTATACGATAAGTTCGAGTAACTTAGCTACAGTGCATAGCATTGAGATACCCCTATAGTTCTCAATCATTGTCCTGCTACCTTTTTTGTGAACAGGCACGATGTATGCTGTTTTCCATCTGTGTGGAAAGATACCTTCACTTAGAGAGCGATTGAATATGATTAAAATATCCAATGTTCTAATAACTATTACATCACCCAAAAGAGTGTTGTAATGTTGTACTGAATTTCATAACAACACTCCTATGTTTTTTTTTATCCCTTCATGCGCAAAGAGTTTCAACATACAGCCACATTCTTATTGCTCGATGCGTGGTATCTGTGTGAATTTCAAAAAAAGAACATTTTCGTTTACGCGCGCTCCACACTCCCAGAACGTCGCGCGCCGTAAAAAAAGTAGGTTATTCGAATTCCCGCCATTTTTCTTCGATATTTTTATTGTGTTGTTTACAAAAAATGAGCGATTCATTTTAAACGCTTCAAAAGAACATTATATTCTAGTGAATTTTAATTATTGCACTATACAAAATGTAAATTACTATTAAAATAAATAATTGTTTCATTAATACTTATTTTATTTGTATATAATCAGTAACGAATGATATTAGGTTACTACTAGGACTGGTGTTTTAATGTTAGCAGTAAGCTAACTGTTCTAGAATATTTTAGAGGATTCATATTATGGGTGTAGATAAAGTCTTGTATGCAACTGTTGATAATTAGGTATTTGTGGTGAGGTGTAGGCCTTGAAAAATAATCTTGATAATAAACAGAGATACGTACGGCGGGACTGCTGAAGAGTTCTTCATCGACATGATGATCCAGCGTCACGCTCGGGTGCTCCTGTCGAGCGCTCGGTTAGCGTCGCTCGGCAAGCTGGCGGCCGCGCTCGACCTGCACCTCGTGGCGTGGCTGGCGGGCGAGCGCGAGCGGGCCGCACGCCTCGACAGCGCCGTCATGTGCCTCCAGCGGCTGCACGATGACTTCGACTGGCCTTATCCCACCGTTACTGAAGAACTTGCGCAGAAGAAGACCACGCAAATCCACAGTGAGTTTTAGTACATCTAATGGAAAAGTTTTTTTTTACTTAGGATGTTCAGCTGATGGTAATTGATACGCCCCGCCCATTACAATGAGGTGCCGCTCAAGATTATTGCAAACCCAAAAATTGTGAGCGGTAATACAACTGCGCTCGTCACCTTGAGGTATAAGATATAAAATCTCATTTGCCCAGTAATTTCACTAGCTACGGCGCCCTTCAGACAGAAACACAGTTATGCTTACACATTACTGCTTCACGGCAGAAATAGACGCCGTTGTGGTACTCATAATCTAGCCGGCATCCTTTGCAATATAATCAGTGTCAATAATATGTATCTGCTGTCACCGTCTCGGCAATTTTGAGGGTAAGGACCTGTCTACTCTCTGGCTCCGCGTAAATTTAGAGGACCGCGTCCATATCTATACGTGTGTCTACAGGTCCCATAGTGGTAATGCAGAAACCGATCATCTCATGGGCTGCGTTCAAGCGGCATTTGATGACGTGCTTGCACAGATCCCCTCCGCTGAAATCGTAGTCTTGGGTGATGTCAACGGGCACAATGCCGAATGGCTTGGATCACGTACCACAGACTACGCAGGGCGATCTGTGCATAATTTTAAATTGGCGTATGGTCTGTCCCAATTGGTTGAGTCGCCAAGGCGGCTCCCGGATGTGGATAGCCACATGGCGTCCTCTTCTGCTGACTACACATCCCGATAGTTACCAGGTCTTTGTCGAAGCCCCTCTCGGAACGTCCGACCATTGCCTGGTCAGGAGTGTGGTGCCCATCCGACGCCAACATCGCAGACCACCAGCAACCCGCCGCGTTTGGCACTACAAGTCAGCAGATTGCGATAGGATGTGTTCCTTTTTTGCATCCTACCCTTGGGGCAAAGTTTCTTTCCCTTCGGATGATCCTAGTGCCTACGCCGTTGCAGTAGCCGATATGATACTGCAGGGCATGGATATTTTTGTACCAAGCTCTGTAGTACCGATCGGTGGCAGATCACAACCCTGGTTCGATGCGTCAGTTAAAGCAGCATCTGACTGCAAAAAAAAGGCGTATCGAACTTGGGTTTCGGCGCTGGGCTCAAAGGATCCGAACTGCAAAGTTCTGGAGAGGAAATATAACCGAGCCTCCAGATTTTTAAAGCGCCAAATCGCCCGTGCGAAATCGAAGCACGTCGTCAAAATTCGCGAGCAGCTTTCCAGTTACCCGACCGGAACACGCAAGTTCTGGTCGTTGTCGAAAGCTGCTCTTGGTAACTTCAACCAGCCGTCCATGCCGCCGTTGCTCAAGAGGAATGACACCCTGGCCCATATGGCAAAAGAGAAAGCCGATCTCCTGTGCACTCTTTTTGCCTCAAACTCCACTCTTGACGACAACGGAAAAACACCGCCGACCATCCCGCGGTGTCAGAGCTCCATTCCTGAAGTACAGTTCTGACAAAAAACTGTTCGGCGAGCTCTGTTTTCGTTGGACGTCAGGAAGTCGAGCGGGCTGGATGGCATTTCTCCAATCGTGCTTAGAACGTATGCCCCAGAGTTAACGCCGGTGCTAACGCGTTTATTCCGGCACTCTTATTCAAAAGGCGTAGTCCCTGACTCATGGAAGTCAGCCCTTGTCCATCCGATCCAAAAATAGGAGACAGTTCGGATCCGGCAAACTACAGGCCTAAAGCGATTACCTCCCTGCTTTGTAAAGTCATGGAGAGCATAATTAACCGCCAGCTCTCGGTATACCTTGAGGGTCACCAGTTGATCAACGACCGGCAGTACGGCTTTCGCCATGGTCGGTCGACTGGCTATCTTCTGGTATACCT
This sequence comes from Leptidea sinapis, assembly GCF_905404315.1. Classification (NCBI taxonomy): domain Eukaryota; kingdom Metazoa; phylum Arthropoda; class Insecta; order Lepidoptera; family Pieridae; genus Leptidea; species Leptidea sinapis. Next base: position 9,256,097 of record NC_066289.1, read on the forward strand.
AACACAGAGATGGGCGGCGGCTATTGAAAGCAAGGTGAAAGGCCTGGCAGTTAGCCTGGATATAGCGAAGGCCTTTGATAGTGTATGGCACTAGGCGCTCCTCTCAAAACTTCCATCATTTGGGCTTCCCGAGAGCTTTTGCAAGTGGACTCCCAGCTTCCTCACTGGTTGTTGTCGACGGTTATTGCTTGAATCCAAAGCCCGTGAACGCTGGAGTGCCCCAAGGCTGTGTGCTATCTCAAACGCTGATTCTTCTGCATATCAATGATATGTTGGACACCTCCAACATACATTGCTATGCAGACGACAGCACTGGTGATGCGGTATACACGGGCCATGCAGGTCTCTCTCGGGAAATTGTCGATCAGTGCCGGGAGAAACTTGTGTCTTCTATCGAGTCCTCTCTCGAGAAGGTCGCGGAATGGGGTAAGTTGAACCTTGTCCAATTTAACCCCCAGAAGACTCAAGTTTGCGCGTTTACCACTAAAAAAAACCCATGTACCGTATGACTGCTCTTCGACAACACTTCCCTTCAAGCCTCGCCTAGTATCGGAATACTGGGTCTCGAAATCTCGAGCGATTGCCAATTCGGTGGCCATCTGGAAGGCAAAGCCAAATTGGCTTCGAAGAAGCTGGGCGTCATTAATAGAGCACGGCATTACTTCTTCTGCCCACATTCTAGCGCTCTACAAAGCGCAGGTCCGGCCACACATGGAGTATTGCTGTCATCTCTGGTCTGGCGCACCCCAGTATCCGCTCGATCCATTTGACCGCGTGCAACGTAGAGCAGCTCGAATTGTCGGGAACCCAGTGCTCTGTGAACGGCTGGATCACTTGGCGTTGCGTAGATACGTCGCTTCATTGTGTGTCTTCTACCGCATTTATCACGGGGAGTGTTCCGAAGAGCTTATTAACCTGATTCCTGCCGCCGAATTCCACCTTCGCACGACACGCCACAAGTTAGGATATCATCCCCACCATCTGGATGTGTGGCGGTCCTCCACAGTGCGGTTTTCAAGGAGCTTTCTTCCTCGTACTACTAAGCTGTGGAATGAGCTTCCTTGTGCGGTGTTTCCGGGACGATACGACATGGGTACCTTCAAGAAAAGCGCGTACACCTTCCGTAAAGGTCGGCAACGCTCTTGTGATTCCTCTGGTGTTGCAAGAGAATGTGGGCGGCGGTGATCACTTAACACCAGGTGAACCGTACGCTCGTTTGTCCTCCTATTCCATAAAAAAAATACATTTTTGAATTTAGCGCAATTGCAGCCAGTTGTTAATTTGGCGGAAATACTTATAATCTATAATGTATATGTTGCCGTGTGGCAAAAAAGGAAGTAATAATTTGATACGACTAATATTTATATGTTCAGAAGTTTCCGAAGTGAGTCTAATTTGAAGATGTTAAATTGTAATTAAATGCTTGTAGGTAGCTCCATAGGTTCATAATGCACTGATTGAAACTAACCCTAACAGCAGCAATAAAGTCGACTTTTATCAAAGTACCTTCATGACATATCGATAACTTTGTATTCATATATATATAAGCCATTTTTAATCCCTATGTATATATGCAAAACTGAACCTTGTACATATTTGACCGAAGCTGATTCCAATAGAAAAAGACTTATATACAGTCACGTAGCGAAAAATATATCTTAGCCTGTACCACTTCGAACAAGCCACCAATGAGAGATCAAAATTATCGTAAAATTATAAACATCGCAGATAGTTGGTAAATAAGTGTTTATAATGTTTCCATTCAATATAAGTGTTGGAATAATTATTAAATCCGAGTTACAGGGATCATTGCCGAAAATATTCAGTGATACACGATTATAAATTAGCGAACATAGGGTATTTACGGTATGACATTATTGTACATCAATAATTGAATCGATAGTGAAAATACGGGGCAAACGAGACTTAACATCTTATGTCTCAAGGAGACGAGCGCAATTGTAGTGCTACTCAAAATTTTTGGATTTTTCAAGAATCCTGAGCGGCACTGCATTGTTATTAGATGGGCGTATTAATTACTATTAGCTGAACGTCCTGCTCTTCTTGTCTCTTATTGTCATAAAAAATCCAATTTGTCGCATAAAAACTAGTGAGATACTTTTGCCGGTTCTTCTCGGGCTGTACGAATTAAATTTTCCTATTCCGGAAAATCTAAACCAATTTAAAATTATAATATCATCATCAGCCGGAAGACGTCCACTGCTGGACAAAGGCCTCCCCAAAGATTTCCACGACGATCGTTCCTGCGCTGCCCTCATCCAACGTATTCCGGCGATCTTGACCAGTTCGTCGGTCCATCTTGTTGTGGGCCTACCAACACTGCGTCTTCCAGTAGGTGGTTGCTATTCGAGGACTTTACTGCCCCAACGGCTATCTGTCCGTCGAACTATGTGCCCTGCCCACTGCCACTTTAGTTTCGCAATCATTTGGACTATGTCGGTATCTTTGGTTCTCCTACGGATCTCCTCATTTCTGATTCGATCTCGCAGGGAAACTCCGAGCATTGCCGTCTGAGCGACCATGAGCTTTCTTATAAGGCCCATAGTTAGCGACCATGTCTGCGTACCGTAAGTCATCACTGGCAACACACACTGGTTGAACAGCTTCGTCTTCAGACACTGTGGTATTTGGGACGAGAAGATTTTACGGAGCTTCCCGAACGCTGCCCGAGTTGGATTAAAAAAATATAAATTTAGAATTATGTACAGGCGTGCAAAACGAGGCGACGGAGAGCGGCAGTCAGTGCGGCGACAGCGGGTACATGAGCCTCAGTCTGCGTGCGGCGCTGCCCATGGCCACCGCCCACGTGTCGTGTGCTGCGCCCAGGTACGACGTAGTCCGTTAAAGCGTTGGAGGCTTATTGTCCAGAGAAGTGTGTTCGAATCCCAAATCGTCCATATATTGTAATATTTATTAGATTTTGTAAGTAAATGGTATTTAAAAGTTTTATATTTCTTAAAATAATTTCATAAAATGTTGATTGAAGGTTCACACAGTGCCTTTATCAACATTATATGAAGATTGAAGCATCAAATGTACTCAAAACACTTTTGAGGTTTTTTTTATTATTGGCTTACTTTTCTTCACTAACGTAAACTTTGATAATATGTTTTGTTGATGACTGTACGCACATGTTAATATCACAAAGTTCCATACATACATATAATCACGCCTCTTTCCCTTAGGGGTAGGCAGAGACCACTTCTTTCCACTTGCTACGACCCTTACATACTCGTTTCGCTTCGTCCACTTTCATTACTCCTTCCATACATGCTCTTTGGTTCAGGGTACTCTTGACCTGGCCTTTTTTAAAGACGTCCCTGATTTGATCTCGAAACGTCCGCCTAGTTCTACCCCTTCCATCACTTTCAATGGCCAAATCATCTTCGCATACCTTTCTCAATTTTTGTCAAAACATCTTCTTTCAGACCGCAACGTTTCCTTATCTCACTATTTCTTATCCTGTCACTCAGTTTAACTCCTATCATACTTCTTAACGCTTTCATCTCAACTGTATTTATTCTGCTTTGATGTTTCTTCTGCCTTACCCGACTTTCACTTCCGAACATGAGTGTTGGAACCAACACCCCCTCATGCACAGCCAAATGAGCCTTGATAGATACCTTCTGCCTGTTCATAAAGGAGTGCAAAGCTCCATTCACCATGTTTCCTGCATTCTCTCTTCTTTCAATATCACTCTCAACCAATGTTCCAATCCTTTATTTTATTTATTTATTAGGCACTTCAACAGAATACAGTGCTCCTAAATTAATAATGCGCATACAGATCCTCGCCACTTTTCGGCAACGGTCGTATTTCCCGACCGTCGGGAGACTTTATCTATATAGAGTGGTAAAATGCATTAATTTTGCATAATTTAGTAGAATTATATTACAATAATAATAACAAGAGGGGTGTGTAATAGGAGCTCTATATAATTCCACATAGACTGAACACGTACAGTCGGCACCAATACTTAAAGACGACTGACTGACGATGATGAAAATGCAAGTGCATTGTTTAGGGCTCTTACGATTTAATGATTCGGGTGTTTCCGGGAATACGGCCATTAGCGAAGATCTGTATGCGGATTATTAATTTGGGAGCACTGTACATATTAATACATTTACAAATATTTATTTATTTATTTATTAATATAAACATAACATTATTTACAATTCTAATATGCACACCTATAAAAGAATTGCACAGCATTGACTAATAATCATATAAGTGTTTTATAACTAAGTACAAATAAAAGTAAATGTGAAAGTTAATTTAGGTTACTGGGTTAATTTAGGTTACTGGGTTACTTTATAGAATAACTTAAAAGTATGTTAGCATTTTATTCTTAAGTGAGCCATGAGAGTCATTGAATCTATATTTGGGTGTTTTCCAATAAGCATGTTATATTGTTCGCCAGCTCCGATAATTGGCGAATTCTGTCCTAAATTTGATTATATTTGAGGTCTGCTAATCGTATTATGAATACTTTTACGCGGATACCTCGAAGGTACGGAGAAAGTATTTTATCGAGTAGCTCCGTATTATTGAGATAATTGTTAACTTTTTTGGAAATAACCAAGATATCAAACATTTTACGGCGCGTGTTTAGGGATTTCATCTTAATGAAAGAAAGACGCCGTGTTTACACACAAGGTAAGGACATCTGTGGCTAATTCCACTTGCTAAAAAGCCAAGTGTCTGGTGAATGATCTTTGAATGTTTTCAATGCGTTGAGAATGAATATTATAAAAGGGATTCCATATTACACAAGCATATTCTAAGTAACTTCGGACTAAAGCATTGAAAAGATTAATTTTGGTGGATAAGAGCTTAAACTCTTTTGAATTTTTTTGATAAAACCAAGCATTGGTGCAGATTTAGTCCCAATATGATCAACGTGCGATGTAAAGCGAAGTTCTCTGTCCAATGTAACCCCAAGATCCTTTATTTCACTAAGTTTCAGCAATGTTGTAGTATTGAGATTGTAATACAATGGAATTGGTTTCTTCTTCCTTGAGAATCTAACCTGATACCAGTTTTGAGTATGAAGTTCTATTTTATTGTTCGTGCACCACTGTTCAATTCTGCATAGGTCAGACTGCAATTGAATTATATCCTCTGACGATAATTGTCTTATAAAATTTCAAATCGTCGGCAAATAACAAAAATTTTTTAGTAATTATATTTCAGAGGCAATATCGTTGACACAAATTAAAAATAATATAGGACCGAGGTGAGAGCCTTGAGGAACGCCAGAAGGCAAAGTAAGGCTGCGAATTGTAACCATTCACTGACACAATGTGTAGTCTTTTTGCTTGGTAAGACTGAAACCAACTGAGGAGGGAACCAGTTGTTCTAAAGTGGTATAGTTTTTTGATGAGAACGTTGTGATCAACTTTGTCAAACGCACTAGCAAAGTCTGTGTAGATTGTATCTATTTAATCACCCCGATCCACTGTAGCGCAAAGATCTGATAAAAACATGCTAAATTTGTTGTAGTGGAACGACCTGGTAGAAATCCATGTTGATTAACAGAAAGGGAATGTTTGTCATGTGATGTTAAGACCTTAACATACAAGATACTCGAATATTTTTGCAAAAAAAGGTAAAATAGCTATTGGCCGATAATTTTTCACGTTTGCCTTATTCCCTTTTTGTGTGCAACGGAAATATTCGGCCATTTTCCATTAATCTGGGAAACATCCATCAGCCAAAGAGCGGTTAAAAATAATACATAATGCTAAAGCAATAGCAGAACTACGCTTAACAAAAACAGGAGAACCCCGTCGGGGCCAGAACCCTTAAAATATCTATTTGTTTTAATTTAGCTAATACTTCCTTTTCGTTTACAGTAATTTTGTTAATAGTATTACTATTAATAATGAAATGATCATAGGGTGTGTTTTGTGAAGAGTTCTCGTTAGCATTATAAACTGAATAAAAGTGGCTAGGGAGGAGATTAGTAATATCAGGCCCGAATTCAAGAAATTTGCTGTCGCTATACATAGTCGCTGGAAGTAATGTCAAATTTTTATTTTTTGATTTGATGTAGCGCCAGAATGCTCGTGGAGTTTTAGCTATATCCTGTTCAATTGTATTTTTGTACTGATTATAGCAAGTATGAAAAAGGTTTTGACAATGACTACGGACTGTTTTAAATTCTATCATATCGATTGGATTATTATATTTGCGATACCTCTGCCGGAGTTTTTCTTTTTCGGCAAGTCTTTTAATTAAGGATACATAAATACTAAACTGTATAACTAATTTGGACTTTATCGGCTTCATCTTTTTTTGGCTTTTTATTTTTTTTTTTTTCTATTTGTATTCTGCGTCTTGGCAATCTGTCTTTCAACAATTATCCATTAAGCTATCTGAAAATGATTGTATCTTGGCATTGTGTTTAGGAGAGGCTTTTCCGGTGAGAAGTCTCTCAATTCTTGTCCACAAATCTTGCTGCTAGACCCTGAATGCAGTGGCGCTTCAGTATGGTGAATTTAAGGCTGTCAGGACCCTGAAGTTGAAAAGCAAGTTTGTTTCTATGCCTGTTAAGTCTAAACTGGTAGCTCTTACTGTACTTTTCTATTTCTTGCTTAATGGTTTCCAGTTTTATGTCTGCGTACATCAGTTTGTTGTTCACATGCCAAGGAATATTAAGCATGTTTCTGATTGTTTTGCTTTGGAACCTCTCCAGTATTTCTATGTTACTTGTGTTTGGCGATCCCCAGAGCTGAATTCCATGTGTCCAAATCGGTTTTAGTATGTCTTTGTAAACAGCCATTTTGCCTTCATATGTGAGTTTGGATTTTCGACCTAGCAGCCAGTATAGATTGCGGACTTTGGTATCTAACTGTTTGCGTTTGGTCCAGATATGTTTCTGCCACGTAAGTCGTCTATCCAGGTGCATCCCTAGATATTTTGCATCATCCGCCTGCGGCACTGGCTCATTGTAGATGAAAACTGGTGGACATGTTTCTCGCCTGAGTGTATAAGTTACATGTATGGATTTATCCTTGTTTGCTTTAATGCGCCATTTATCAAACCATTCCTGAACTAAAGAAAGATGTCTTTGTAGGTTTTCAGATGCTGTCTGCGATTTCTCATGTACAGATAGGAGCGCTGTGTCGTCTGCATATGTAGCTGTTGAGGTAACTTCATCAAGGGTTGGTAAGTCTGCTGTGAAAATAAGATAAAGCACTGGTCCCAGAATGCTGCCCTGGGGTACACCTGACTTAATCTCATGCATTGGTGATACTTCGTCGTTGTATTTAACCTCAAAGCATCTTTTTGCCTAGTATGATTTGATGATTTGGAAGAAGCAATGAGGAAAATTTCGCTTGATTTTATAAAGAAGACCATCATGCCAGACTTTGTCAAATGCTTGACTGATGTCTAGAAATATGGCAGAGCAATATTGTTTGTTCTCCAAAGTTCTGTTGATTATTTCAACCAGGCGGTGGACTTGCTCGATCGTGCCATGACCGGCTCTGAAGCCAAAATGGTGCTGAGGCAACACCTTCTCAAGATGATTTGTCAATCTGGATAATATGATTTTTTCGAGTAATTTACCTACTATTGGTAGCAGACTTATAGGCCTATAGGAGGAAAGTTCTTGTGCCGGTTTTCCAGGTTTTAATATCACAATAATTTGAGCTATTTTCCATTGACTTGGAAAACACGAAAGTCTTAAGCATGCGTTGAAAATTAAGACCAGAAAGACTATTCCTTTATGCGGGAGTTTTTTTAAAAAAGTTGCATCTATTTGATCGTAGCCGGGAGCTTTTTTGTCTTTAAGTTTACTGATTTCACTTAAGACTTCTTTCGGTGATACACTTTTCATTGGTAGGCACATTTGGTTAGCTGATTTAAGATAGCTATGTATTTCATCGTCATACTCCTTACTCGTGCTAGGTAAAGGTTGGAATACTTGCTCTAGGTGCTTTGCAAATGCGTTGGCTTTGTCCAAGTTCGATCTGACCCATGTTCCAGCTTGATTTCTTAAAGGGGCTATTTGCATTGTAGGACGTTTTAGTTTTGACGTCGCCTTCCAAAGCGAATAGTTTGTGTCGTTGCCAGGACTGAGGTTACTTAGGTATTCCTGTAAGTTACTATTATTAAGGTCTTCTGATTAGTCGTTTCAGTTCTTTTGAGGATTTGTTAAATGCTGCTTGATGCTCTGATGTATTTGGATTTATGCCACACCTTTCTCAGCTCCCGTCTCTCTAATATTTTATTTTTTATATAAATTGGATAGGTATGTTCTTTGGGAACTCGTGATTTATGTTTCGGGGTCGATGGCTTTATAATAAAAATATATTTTCAGTTCGGCCGGAGAGAGCGTGGCGGAAGGGGGCGGCGTGGCGTGGGGCGAGGCGGACGAGGTGGGCGCGGGGGACGAGCGGCGGTACGCGGCGCTCATGGAGCGGCTGCACCAGCACCGGGCCGAGCGGGGCGGGCACACGGCGCACGTGCGGCTCAGGTGAGGGGCGGCCGAGGGGGGCGCGGGGGACGAGCTGGGGTACGCGGCGCTCATGGAGCGGCTGCACCAGCATCGGGCCGAGCGGGGCGGGCACACGGCGCACGTGCGGCTCAGGTGAGGGGCGGACGAGGGGGGCGCGGGGGACGAGCGGCGGTACGCGGCGCTCATGGAGCGGCTGCACCAGCACCGGGCCGAGCGGGGCGGGCACACGGCGCACGTGCGGCTCAGGTGAGGGGCAGACGAGGGGGGCGCGGGGGACGAGCGGCGGTACGCGGCGCTCATGGAGCGGCTGCACCAGCACCGGGCCGAGCGGGGCGGGCACACGGCGCACGGGCGGCTCAGGTGAGGGGCGGACGAGGGGGGCGCGGGGGACGAGCTGGGGTACGCGGCGCTCATGGAGCGGCTGCACCAGCATCGGGCCGAGCGGGGCGGGCACACGGCGCACGTGCGGCTCAGGTGAGGGGCAGACGAGGGGGGCGCGGGGGACGAGCGGCGGTACGCGGCGCTCATGGAGCGGCTGCACCAGCACCGGGCCGAGCGGGGCGGGCACACGGCGCACGTGCGGCTCAGGTGAGGGGCAGACGAGGGGGGCGCGGGGGACGAGCGGCGGTACGCGGCGCTCATGGAGCGGCTGCACCAGCACCGGGCCGAGCGGGGCGGGCACACGGCGCACGTGCGGCTCAGGTGAGGGGCGGACGAGGGGGGCGCGGGGGACGAGCTGGGGTACGCGGCGCTCATGGAGCGGCTGCACCAGCATCGGGCCGAGCGGGGCGGGCACACGGCGCACGTGCGGCTCAGGTGAGGGGCGGCCGAGGGGGGCGCGGGGGACGAGCTGGGGTACGCGGCGCTCATGGAGCGGCTGCACCAGCATCGGGCCGAGCGGGGCGGGCACACGGCGCACGTGCGGCTCAGGTGAGGGGCAGACGAGGGGGGCGCGGGGGACGAGCGGCGGTACGCGGCGCTCATGGAGCGGCTGCACCAGCACCGGGCCGAGCGGGGCGGGCACACGGCGCACGTGCGGCTCAGGTGAGGGGCAGACGAGGGGGGCGCGGGGGACGAGCGGCGGTACGCGGCGCTCATGGAGCGGCTGCACCAGCACCGGGCCGAGCGGGGCGGGCACACGGCGCACGTGCGGCTCAGGTGAGGGGCAGACGAGGGGGGCGCGGGGGACGAGCGGCGGTACGCGGCGCTCATGGAGCGGCTGCACCAGCAGCGGGCCGAGCGGGGCGGGCACACGGCGCACGTGCGGCTCAGGTGAGGGGCAGACGAGGGGGGCGCGGGGGACGAGCGGCGGTACGCGGCGCTCATGGAGCGGCTGCACCAGCACCGGGCCGAGCGGGGCGGGCACACGGCGCACGTGCGGCTCAGGTGAGGGGCGGACGAGGGGGGCGCGGGGGACGAGCTGGGGTACGCGGCGCTCATGGAGCGGCTGCACCAGCATCGGGCCGAGCGGGGCGGGCACACGGCGCACGTGCGGCTCAGGTGAGGGGCAGACGAGGTGGGCGCGGGGGACGAGCGGCGGTACGCGTCGCTCATGGAGCGGCTGCACCAGCACCGGGCCGAGCGGGGCGGGCACACGGCGCACGTGCGGCTCAGGTGAGGGGCGGACGAGGGGGGGCGCGGGGGACGAGCTGGGGTACGCGGCGCTCATGGAGCGGCTGCACCAGCATCGGGCCGAGCGGGGCGGGCACACGGCGCACGTGCGGCTCAGGTGAGGGGCGGCCGAGGGGGGCGCGGGGGACGAGCTGGGGTACGCGGCGCTCATGGAGCGGCTGCACCAGCACCGGGCCGAGCGGGGCGGGCACACGGCGCACGTGCGGCTCAGGTGAGGGGCAGACGAGGGGGGGCGCGGGGGACGAGCGGCGGTACGCGGCGCTCATGGAGCGGCTGCACCAGCACCGGGCCGAGCGGGGCGGGCACACGGCGCACGTGCGGCTCAGGTGAGGGGCGGACGAGGGGGGCGCGGGGGACGAGCGGCGGTACGCGGCGCTCATGGAGCGGCTGCACCAGCACCGGGCCGAGCGGGGCGGGCACATGGCGCACGTGCGGCTCAGGTGAGGGGCAGACGAGGGGGGCGCGGGGGACGAGCGGCGGTACGCGGCGCTCATGGAGCGGCTGCACCAGCACCGGGCCGAGCGGGGCGGGCACACGGCGCACGTGCGGCTCAGGTGAGGGGCAGACGAGGGGGGCGCGGGGGACGAGCGGCGGTACGCGGCGCTCATGGAGCGGCTGCACCAGCACCGGGCCGAGCGGGGCGGGCACACGGCGCACGTGCGGCTCAGGTGAGGGGCGGACGAGGGGGGCGCGGGGGACGAGCTGGGGTACGCGGCGCTCATGGAGCGGCTGCACCAGCATCGGGCCGAGCGGGGCGGGCACACGGCGCACGTGCGGCTCAGGTGAGGGGCAGACGAGGGGGGCGCGGGGGACGAGCGGCGGTACGCGGCGCTCATGGAGCGGCTGCACCAGCACCGGGCCGAGCGGGGCGGGCACACGGCGCACGTGCGGCTCAGGTGAGGGGCAGACGAGGGGGGCGCGGGGGACGAGCGGCGGTACGCGGCGCTCATGGAGCGGCTGCACCAGCACCGGGCCGAGCGGGGCGGGCACACGGCGCACGTGCGGCTCAGGTGAGGGGCGGACGAGGGGGGCGCGGGGGACGAGCTGGGGTACGCGGCGCTCATGGAGCGGCTGCACCAGCATCGGGCCGAGCGGGGCGGGCACACGGCGCACGTGCGGCTCAGGTGAGGGGCGGCCGAGGGGGGCACGGGGGACGAGCTGGGGTACGCGGCGCTCATGGAGCGGCTGCACCAGCATCGGGCCGAGCGGGGCGGGCACACGGCGCACGTGCGGCTCAGGTGAGGGGCAGACGAGGGGGGCGCGGGGGACGAGCGGCGGTACGCGGCGCTCATGGAGCGGCTGCACCAGCACCGGGCCGAGCGGGGCGGGCACACGGCGCACGTGCGGCTCAGGTGAGGGGCGGACGAGGGGGGGCGCGGGGGACGAGCTGGGGTACGCGGCGCTCATGGAGCGGCTGCACCAGCATCGGGCCGAGCGGGGCGGGCACACGGCGCACGTGCGGCTCAGGTGAGGGGCAGACGAGGGGGGCGCGGGGGACGAGCGGCGGTACGCGGCGCTCATGGAGCGGCTGCACCAGCACCGGGCCGAGCGGGGCGGGCACACGGCGCACGTGCGGCTCAGGTGAGGGGCGGCCGAGGGGGGCGCGGGGGACGAGCTGGGGTACGCGGCGCTCATGGAGCGGCTGCACCAGCATCGGGCCGAGCGGGGCGGGCACACGGCGCACGTGCGGCTCAGGTGAGGGGCGGCCGAGGGGGGCGCGAGGGACGAGCGGCTGCACCAGCACCGGGCCGAGCGGGGCGGGCACACGGCGCACGTGCGGCTCAGGTGAGGGGCGGAAGAGGGGGGCGCGGGGGACGAGTGGCTGCACCAGCACCAAATTGATGATAAAAGCTTTCGCCTTAAAATACCTACAAAAATAATGAAAATTGTTTATTTTAAGCGGAAACTTTATTGCCTTGTGTAATATAAATTTATATGTTGCAATGTGTACATAACTAAAGCTATTTGTTTTCCAAAAGAAATAAATAAAATATAATTTTCTTAAAATGAATGAAAAAAATGAAAATATGTATGGAGATTGATTGTACCACTCCACCAGATTTAAGATCAAAAGCCAAATTGCTAATGGAAAACCTAATTCCAGCGAAGTCAAAAGAAACATACATGAAAGTATATGAAAAAATTATGAGTTGGAAAAACGAGAAAAAAGTGAATATTTTCTCCGAAACAGTATTTTTGGCACATTTTAATGAGATTGCTAAAACTAAAAGCCATCTACATTATGTGTAATTTATTCCATGCGGGAAATAGACAATTGCAGGTGGAGTATGACTTTGAAGGCCGAGCCGTAGTCGAGGACTTCACTTAATTCTTCCCGGCCTTTGTAATAATGTACTATTCTATATCCGGTGCAGATACTTCCTGCAGCTGATGACGGAGGCGTGCTGCGTGGAGTGGGCGCTAGTTATCGCGGTGTGTCTGCGGGACGCTCTCGCCGTGCTGCGGTGTACCAACGCGGCGCGAGCCTCTGACGTCACCATCCCGGCTGCCAAGCGGCTGCGAGCCGCGCTGCAGGAGCTCGTCGCGTGGGCTGATGACGACTGGTAAATCAAATCAAAATCAAATTAAAATCATATCAAATCGAAATCACTTCATTCATGTAGGTCACGGAAATGACACTTATGAATTTATTTTCTTATTGTATCTACCGCTACTTCGTAAAGGGTTGAGCTATTGAGAAGAAGTAGCAAGAAACTAGTTGCCACTCTTTTAAATCAAGATTTTCATTTTCATCGTTAAACAAATCATTTCAATCACAATATGTAAAGTGATGTAACAAACAGCACATGTAGGACAACATGTTGCAGAGCATATGGATTAGATTTAAATGAAACACATATTATGTATGTTCACTCTACTATCTATCCCACAATATACTTAATTTATTTTAATAATTAAAAAACAACCGACTTCAAAAACACTACTCCAAAACGCTAGATTTAATATGCAAGTATAATAGCGTATTTTTAACCAAACAAATTAATTAATGTAATTCTAGTTACGATAACTGTTATTTTTCGGTTCCTCCCGCCGCGGCCCCGCTCTCGCCTCTCCCCTCCTCACGTCGCGCGAGCTACTCAAGCACATCTCACCTATGTATGTAGTTGTACCTTGGCTGACACCGACTAGAACTATACCACCTTACCTTAGCTACTACCAAAAGACGACATAAAATAAAAATGTTTATTTAGTACTTTAATTACAACACTAATAATATTTAAATTAATAACATTTGATAAAATTCAATTAAAAAATGTCAGACAAATCAAGTTTTATTGAATAAAACGCGGCGGGGGACTTTGTTTAATAAGATGTAGTAATTTTTATTATATTTAAATTTTGATAGCGTGTTATAATAAAATATTAATACATCGTTATTCAAATTTATCTAATCTAATGAAATAATTATTTTGCCTTCCAGCATCGGCTACAAGCCGTTCATGATGGCGATAAGCAACCAGATACCGTTCCTCACGTCGATAATAAACGCGCGGGAACGTCGAATGTCCATGGTGAAGCAGAGAGTGCGTACGCCGAGCACCGGCTCGCTCAACACGGACAAACAGACTCACGACAATGTTATAGTAGAGAAAAGTGTTGAGAGCAACTTGGTGAGGAAGGAAACTCCCGCGTCCGTTGAGGTGGCCGCGAGCTCAGTCAGTCTGCCGAGTCGTCCCGTGCCCGCTAATCCAGACCACGCCTCCAACTGCGTCATTGTGTAAATACGTTAAGCTCGATTATATGTACGGGATTTTATTCGTAACGGATTTTATTGATTGTTATCAAAGAGGATGTAAATACTATGAAATAACGGTGCGAGACTGCCTATGTAAAGATCGAAATTTAGTTTAGTATGAATCGTGCAGTGTGTTTTGACATAAATTTGAAATAGTAATTACAAGATGGCGACGAAGTATAATCCGGCTAAGTTTGAAAGCGGGAAGTTGCTTAAGACGTGGTGGATTTCGGCTATCTCGTACTTTCTTACAAGATTATAGCTGTCATCTCTCAATCTATCAATCACTGCACGTTTCATACAATCTCATTTTTCTAAGAGAGTTTTGCTAGGCTGATTGTTATATCAGAGTATATTAATTTACTAATATTAAAACCATTTCTAAAGGATTAAAACACGTGTAAATATAACTGTGTTTTTTAGTTTGTTGTTTACATTAGATTTTGTGTAAAGGTTGAATTATTGAAGAAAACACTGTCAGTGATTTTTTTCAAAAACCATCTCAGTACAGCAAATACCACCTCCGAGGCAACGAATGGTTCTAAACTTCATAATGACAACTATAAAAGTCACGAAACGCGGGACTAACTAAAATAATAATAATAATAATGTAACTTTTACGCAAATAAAATAAAAATACAGTTATAATTACACGCGTTTAATCCTTTATAAAGTGTTTTTTTTTTTAATTACATACGATCGACCATCATAGTGAAGTTAAGATTGTTTTTTGAAAATCTTATAACTTTTACTACAGTAGTAGTAGTAAATAATGGGTTTTAGTAAATACTCGTACGTGAACTCCGGAGCGAATTAGATACCGCAACTTGATGTTCTTAGACTGGTCAATTCATTCCGATTTATATTTTTCTAATTGTAATTATAATGATATTAATAATTGTGTAGTAATCTCTAACATTTGTTTAGTCTAGCAGTCTCGTTAATGATATTTGTATATTAATTTCCTAACTAGAATCCAGATAATTATTATAGTTGTCGCTGTAAAGGATATTGTTGACCACAAGAATGCTCAATTCTGATAGCGCCATCTTGTTTTTTTTTTATTATTAAGAGCATTGGCAACGAGGCCAACGGCTTCAATAAAATATTTTTTTTTTTCAATTTACCCAATAACATGAAAAAAAACTCTATTACGTTTTTGAGAAAATTAATTTTAGTATCAACTTCATTTCGGTTAAGTTCCATTGGCAAAAATTATTTCAGCTGGTCAAGTATAATTTTGCTTGTGACAAAATACGACTTATAATTAATTAATTGTAAATGGTATTTATAATTATTCAATTACCTTATCAAGCTACAGCTGCTAGTGAAATTCTGAAAAGATCTTTATCTACACCCATGCTTTAAATCCTCTATTAAAGATTCTAAAACAGTTAGCTTATTGCCAACATTAAAACACCCAATCTCCTAATAACCATTACATCATCCAAACGAGTGTTGTAATGAAATTCAGTACAACATTATATCATCCGTTTTCATAATAACACTCCTTTGGATGATATTATGGTTACTAGGACTGGCTTTTTTAATGTTACACGTAAGCTAACTGTTTCAGAATCTTTTATAGAGGATTCATATTATGAGTGTAGATAAAGTCTTGTATGCAACTGTTGATAATTAGGTATTAAACTCTCATGTCAATCATATTGTGATAAACCCACATTCGTGTTTTAATACCCCTTATAACACAACAGTTGCATAAATAACTATTAGTTGATATCATTTTATTATAATATCGGAATACTGAATAGGAAATCTATAGCAATATTACATACACTGTTTTTTTTCTTTATGCTTAAGTTTGAGAGTATAATATATATTCGATAAGTGTTTTCTTTTTGCTCATCTAATGTTAATTCGTGTGAAAGATATATGTATATCTTAATAAATTAGGTAAGTGTGTTTGTATTGATGAGGTGTTGTGTGAATGTGTATAATTAATTGAATGTGCATAAATCAGCGTTTCTCAATAATATTATTTGAAATGTTGAATCTTAAGTCTTCCCGGGGAATGGATACAGAATTCATTAATATATTATTAGGATTGAGACAAATAGCGTTACTGTATAGTAATTATTATAAAATAGTGTGATGTAGTATTTTTTATTTGTTTATTTATTGTAACTATCAATTCATTTTTTATTTAACAATGTATGTGTGTTTACTGAAAGAAATAAATTTTGTAACGTTTGTTTGAGTGGCTGTTTTGAACGAATATTAAAAGGCATAATGATGGGTTTAATGATGGTGATTATGACACAGACCGTCTGTCACCCCGTGGGACGGTGACGCACGAAGTTAGACTATAACAGGAATCGACTCGGAATTTTTATCCCCAGCCTGCTATTTACGTATTTAAAAATAAACATGCATTATGGATTGCCACGAGTACCTTATTATTGTACAAAAGGACGTTTTAATAATAACAATATGAGACTTCATAAAATGATTAATAATTAATAATAATAATAATTCTTTTATTTCAGGCCAATTACGTCCCATAGTTAACATTAATTATTTATTATAATTAAAAGTAAACTTAAAAACTAGAAAACCATCACTGTATAAGGGTGTGGTGTCCAAAATATAAAAATATAAAAATTCATAATATTAATTACATGTCCAATTTATTTTTTGTTATTCTCCATGTGAACAGATATCCATCGTTTATATATAGGGCTCCTGATATCGTCAGATATAGCCGTGAGGATTTTATTTTTTGAGCTGCGCAATCGACTCCAAAACGTCGCGATTCTTGTTCTTATTACAGCGAAGAAGTCAGGGACCCCACCCTCCACGAACATGCCTGATGCGCTGCAGCATCTCGGAAGATTCATAAAGGCCCTGTATGTATCATTATACTGGACCCTTATTCTTCTACATGCTTTGTGTGTAAATGTTACCCACAGCTGACAGGTGTACATGTCTAGGCAGTAAGCTTTGAATAGGGTAGTCTTTACATCCCTACTGCATTTAGCGAATCGTCGTGCAAGCATGTTTCCTCTAACAGCGAGGGCCCTTCGTTCTCGCTCGATATCTTCGTCATCTTGCAGCCTCTCCGTAAGCACGTGACCTAAATATTTGAACTGCTTAACAACACTAATAACCGTTCCGTTTAGATACACCTCAGGTACCATATCCGGACCTCCACCTGCAGGGAACACCATCATTTTGGTTTTGGAAACGTTATATTTCAGACCATGAGCATTAGCATAATGCTCACAGACTGAAAGCAGCTTCCTCAACCCCTTGATCGAGGGGCTGAGAAGCACCATATCATCAGCATAGCTAAGGTTACTGACACAAACATTTCCTACGTGACAGCCGACTTTGGTACCTCTGAGCTCCTCGATCAAACCATTCACACACAGGTTAAAAAGATCAGGAGAGGTCACCCCACCTTGACGAACTCCACATTCCAACCTATACTTGCTAGATGTTGCGTCGCCCCATTTTACAGAGTTCTTTCGTCTGTTTATTAATGTTTCAGTATGTGGAATCATTATTTAATTTTGTGTATAATTTAATTTATTTAAAAAATAATTATAAATTTGTGGCCTAAGTGATATTAATAATCATTATAAAAATCTCATTTTCATTATGTTTATATGAATGATATAATCTCGACGCAATAGTAAAAAATAATAGTGTAATTCTTTATGAATATAGTTTTAATCAAAATGTCCAAATTACCTTTAGTAATTAATTGTTACTTTCAATAAGTACATACATTTTGTGTTCATTTGTTTTATTTTCAGTCTGCGTAAAATAGCTGAAAATAAATCAATATTTTGTTTTCTGCCATCACAGTGCCAATCTATACCTTATAATATTATAACATTGTATCATATCTTAATCATATAATTTTTTAATTATTGTAATATTTTTAATCTAATTTAAACTCATATGATAATGTAAAAACAATAATAAAATGTTTGCGGGGTCCACAACTTACCTATCGTGATAAGCGATGTGGAGTAAACTTAGCCTAAGAGTAGGTGCCGACACGGACCTTGAGCGGTGAGCAACGCAATAAGCGGAAATACAATCTTAATAAATATAGTCATAGTCATGTCACACCCCACGTGTTTCGGTTTCTTTATTTAATTTTGCGCATTCAATAACCCCGCCCAAGATTCATGGTGGTACCTACCTAATGGTCAAAAATGAAGTTCAGTAATGCATATTGCATGCAAAATGCATATTTTAGCAGATAAAGATACATTTACATACCTTTTGATGGCTTGTAGTGTAAAACAAGATAGAGAGGGTAATTGTAAATCTTTCACTACAGTTTATTAAAATTTATGGAGGTATTTATATAAAAACATCATAGGTATCTGTTGAGTTTTTGAACTATACGACTCGTATCGATTTCCTGCAATTTTGAATCTAAGTTTCACCTAATTTGTAAATACAACAGTTTTATAAAGTTAAAGTAAATCATAATAATAACTTATTAATCAATGGCTTAATGGTGAAATTGCAACTAACTTTTCGTAATACTAGTTATAGTACTGTAGTCAATTAATCTGAAGTTTAAAAATCATTTTAACGAGCTCGAATGCATGGCGCACGATTAATTTTACGTATTCAAAAAGTCAATATATAATAAATATTATTTATTCGTTCATTCGTAACACTCTTACAAAATGAGCCAATCGTTCGAGTGACGCATGGTTCGTAAACCTTGATATGTCTTGTTCTACTCTCAGGTTTGTCTGGTCTGTGGCTCCTTCTAGACGATCTACTTTACAGTTAATAACCTGGTCAACCCCAATAATTGCATATTAGGAATTGATTTGAGATGTCGCTCTTTTAAATGTAACAGTTTTAATTTAATTTCAATTCACAGTCAATTTATTGTATTTTAATATACAATTAATTATTGTACCTAATTCATATATTATATTATAAGTTATACATAATATTATTATGAAATACTTGCACTCACCGTCATATTTTTAAACATATTAAATCATATGGAGGGTAGACGTAAGAAAAACCATCTCTGTGTGTGAAAAGTGTCCGTAAAACGCGCCCAATAAGAATGGCGCTGCGGTAGCCTACGATAACTTCTAAAGAAAGCGCCAAACGTAATTACGAATAGCGTTTATGAACATAGCTGTTGTAAATGGAGTGAAGTTTGCTGCTTTCAACATGTCAGCTTTACAAGCGTCATGAACTGTCATAAGATATCCCAATTAATAATAACATTCATCTAACTACTGTTAATATTTAAATACTATTTAATATAATTATCACTGTAATTAGAAATATCTATAATAGCAAATTATATTCTGATCTTAAGTTAATTTGATTCGTGTAAGTTAGATGGCACTACAGTTGTGCCAACTAACAGTTGGTAGCATCATTACGGTACACGGGCGTGCCCTATATAAGATTCGAGGATGCATTACACATTTATTTATTTATTTACAAGTAGGTACAATAACAGATAACAAGATAATCCATCATCTAACAACAATTACAGCATTTTTATGATCCTGAGATCCAATTAAAATTGTACACATCATTCGCCAAATACAGTAAAAAATAATAAGTGGACACAACAGAAATTACATTATGACGAAATTTAAGTTAAACATTAAATTATTTTAAGTAAACTAGCAAGTTCTATAAAGAGTATTTTTAAACAAGTTTATATTTGGAAAGAATATATCAAAATCAGCACACACTTCATTAAATTCTCTGCAAATTCTCATAATCGGGTTGTTATACGATACATTATTATTTGAAGAATTGATCGTAAATAGACATGGAATACGCACAGATCGTGCATTGTGAATTGTAAGGTAATAAATATAATAGTCTTTAGTGGAAAGTGTGAAATACAGATACAAACAATTTTAAGTACGTTTAAATTACCAACCCCTTCTACATAATATGTATATAATATATTATATCACATGAGTATGCTCCGAAATTGTTCAGTCCTCTATTTAAAATTTATCGTAGGCTACCGCAGCGCCACACTTCTTGAACGCATTTTTACGGACATATTTTCATACACAGAGATGGTTTTCGTTACCTCTACCGTCCATACTCCCGGCAGACTGCGCCAGTAACATAATAAACTATTGAAATTATACAATCATAAGTAACGGGCCTTTTATCTTTTGAACTTGTCGATGCCCACTTTATATCATACACTAGAATTCCTTCCTTGTTATTTGTATGAAAGTAATAGAGACAGTGCTAGCTCGTTAAAATGAAATAGTATATAATACCTATTTAATGTCAATTGTAAATATTTATCATTCTGATTCAAATATATTTCTTTTTCGTAACAAATTTTATGTTAAATCATAGTACAAATAAAATAAACATTAATTATGGAATTCAATTGTTTGTACTGTATTATAATATTTGCATTATTTTACGTATCGTAATTATATATAGCAATAAATAATAATAATTTATTATAATCGTAACTGTGTAATTATAAATGTAAATTAATTAACAAGGTTTATGAATATTTAGTCAATTTTAGTTATTAACAATAATTATTGGTAAGACACTATGTTAGATTGTAAACTCTTTGAACTGGCAGGTGCTAATAAGTAAAATTTTAAGTTGCTTCCACTGTTCATACATATAAATGAGATATTAATAAAAATATTTATATCTTATTCTATCTGTATAAATCTCTTCAACCAGCGCCTCGATAGGAATTGGAACTACCTAGTAATTTTATTTTTACTGCCATCTAGTGGTAAAGAAGCATACTGGATATTCAATTTATGTTTCTATTCTATGATTTAATAAAGCTAAATATGAGGCGTCCAATTTTGTCCCTGAAAATATTTGTGAGGTGGCATGTTAAATGTAATGTGTGTTATAATATTTTATCAACATTTTGTATGCAACTTTTCACAACAACACAATTCATTGTCTAGCCTAGTTCACTTTTTCTACGCAATTTATGGTTTTTATTTAGAGATTTATATGTATGAAGTAGTCGTACTTCTTAGATGGTGTTGAAATTATGAAATAAAAATTTTAACAAGTTGTATGTCTCTGTATATCTTCATTGCCAAAACAAACCAGGAGAGAACCTATAGGTCATATAGACAAATTTATCAAAGCCTACTTTTTGCTCGTACCACAATTTTAGGTTAGTAACACCCGCTCTATCCCTTGCACCTGCAAATTCAGTGAACTAAAATGAAATATCACACGAACGCTATGAATACATTGCGTGCTTTCTTGATGCTTATATTTTTACGTAGATACGTTACATAATGTATATGTCTAGATAGACCCCCTTATTCATAAAGGTCCGCTTTTTTTTATGAAATAGGAGGACAAACGAGCGTACGGGTCACCTGGTGTTAAGTGATCACCACCGCCCACATTCTCTTGCAACACCAGAGGAATCACAAGAGGGTTGCCGGCCTTTAAGGAAGGTGTACGCGTTTTTTTGAAGGTACCCATGTCGTATCGTCCCGGAAACACCGCACAAGGAAGCTCATTCCACAGCTTTGTAGTACGAGGGAGAAAGCTTCTTGAAAACCGGACTGTGGAGGACCGCTACACATCCAGATGGTGGGGATGATATCCTAACTTGTGGCGTGTCGTGCGAAGGTGAAATTCGGCGGCAGGAATCAGGTTAAACAGCTCTTCGGAACACTCCCCGTGATAAATGCGGCAGAAGATACACAATGAAGCGACGTCTCTACGCAACAACAACGCCAAGTGATCCAGCCGTTCACAGAACACTGAGTCCCCGACAATTCGAGCTGCTCTACGTTGCACGCGGTCAAATGGATCGAGCAGATACTGGGGTGCACCAGACCAGAGATGACAGCAAAACTCCATGTGTGGCTGGACCTGCGCTTTGTAGAACGCTAGAATGTGGGCCGGCTTGAAGTATTGCCATGCTCTATTGATAACGCCCAGCTTCTTCGAAGCCAATTTGGCTTTGCCCTCCAGACGGCCATGGAATTGGCAATCGCTCGAGATTTCGAGACCCAGTATTCCGATACTAGGCGCGGCTTTAAGAGAAGTGTTCTCGAAGAGCGGTGATACGACAAATGGGGTTTTTTTAGTGGTAAACGCGCAAACTTGAGTCTTCTGGGGGTTAAATTGGACAAGGTTCAATTTACCCCATTCCGCGACCTTCTCGAGAGAGGACTCGATAGAAGACACAAGTTTCTCCCGGCACTGGTCGACGATTTCCCGAGAGAGACCTGCATGGCCCGTGTATACGGCATCACCAGTGCTGTCATCTGCATAGCAATGCATGTTGGAGGTGTCCAACATATCATTGATATGCAGAAGAAACAGCGTAGGAGATAGCACACAGCCTTGGGGCACTCCAGCATTCACGGGCTTCGGGTTCGAGCAATATCCGTCGACAACGACCTGTATGCTACGCCCAGTGAGGAAGCTGGAGGTCCACTTGCACAAGCTCTCGGGAAGCCCAAATGATGGAAGTTTTGAGAGGAGCGCCTTGTGCCATACACGATCAAAGGCCTTCGCTATATCCAGGCTTACTGCCAGGCCTTCCCCCTTGCTTTCAATAGCCACCGCCCATCTATGTGTTAGGTATACCAGAAGATCACCTGCCGACCGTCCATGGCGAAAGCCGTACCGTCGGTCGTTGATCAACTGGTGACCCTCTAGGTATACTAAAAGCTGGCGGCTAATTATGCTCTCCATGATTTTGGAGAGCAGGGAGGTGATAGCAATAGGCCTGTAGTTCGCCGGATCCGAACTGTCTCCTTTTTTTTGGATCGGATGGACAAGGGCTGACTTCCATGAGTCAGGGACTACGCCTTTGGAATAAGAGTGCCGGAATAAACGCGTTAGCACCGGCGTCAACTCAGGGCCACACGTTCTAAGCACGATTGGAGAAATGCCATCCGGCCCGCTCGACTTCCTGACATCCAACGAAACAGAGCTCGCCTAACAGTTTTCTGTCTGAACTGTACTTCAGGCATAGAGCTCTGACACCGCGGAATGGTCGGCGGTGTTTTTCCGTTGTCGTCAAGTGTCGAGTTGGAGGCGAAAAAAGCGCACAGGAGCTCGGCTTTCTCTTTTGCCGTATGGGCCAGGGTGTCATTCCTCATGTGCAACGGCGGCATGTTGAAATTACCAAGAGCAGCTTTCGACAACGACCAGAACTTGCGTGTTCCGGTCGGGTAACTGGAAAGCTGCTCGCCGATTTTGACGACGTGCTTAGACTTCGCACGGGTGATTTGCCGCTTAAAAAATCTGAAGGCACGGTTATATTTCCTCTTCAGAATTTTGCAGTTCGGATCCTTTGAGCCCAGAGCCGCAACCCAAGTTCGATACGCCTGTGTTTGCAGTCAGATGCTGCTTTAACTGACGCATCGAACCAGGGCTGTGATCTGCCACCGATCGGTATTACAGAGCTTGGTATAAAAATATCCATTCCCTGCAGCACCACATCGGCTACTGCAACGGCGCAGGCACTAGGATCATCCGAAGGGAAACAAACCTTGCCCCAAGGGTAGGATGCAAAAAAGGAACGCATCTTATCCCAATCTGCTGACTTGTAGTGCCAAACGCGGCGGGTCGCTGGTGGTCTGCGACGTTGGCGTCGGATAGGCACTACACTCCTGACCTGGCAATGGTCGGACGTTCCGAGAGGGGCGTCGACAAAGACCTGGTAACCATCGGGATGTGTAGTCAGCAGAAGATCTAATAAGGACGGCATGTGGCTATCCACATCCGGGAGCCGCGTTGGCGACTCAACCAATTGGGACAGACCATACGCCAATGCAAAATTATGCACAGATCGCCCTGCGTAGTCTGTGGTACGTGATCCAAGCCATTCGGCATTGTGTCCGTTGAAATCACCCAAGGCTACGATTTCAGCGGAGGGAATCTGTGCAAGCACGTCGTCAATTGCCGCTTGAACGCAGCCCATGAGATGATCGGTTTCTGCGTTACCACTATGGGACCTGTAGACACACGCATAGATACGGACGCGGTCCTCTAAATCTACGCGGAGCCAGAGAGTAGACAGGTCCCTACCCTCAAAATTGCTGAGACGGCGACAGCAGATATCCTCCCTAACGTACACACATACCCCGGCATGAGGCAAAAAATTGTGCTCAATTTTGTACCCGGGGTACGTTAAATATGACGTATCGCTAGGTCGAGATATCTGCGTCTCCGTAAGGAAACACAAGGCCGGCTGCGCCGTCTCAAGGTGGTGGTGGACGGCGTTTAAATTGGAGTCAATTCCCCTGATATTGCAAAAGTCCACGTTGAACGTGGAGTGGGGTGCCGTGGTGTTTCTGCCTCGTTTGTCCTCGGTCATGCGCGGTTCTGTGCCCACCCCAGAATACGAAGGGCAGCCCGAGCGAGAGTGCTCGGGGAGGGATTCTCCGGCTCTGGTAGAGCCGGTACCCTCCTGGGGTAATATCTCTTTATGGACCGCTCTCATATTTTGTTGGGGGGAGGGGGTGGGGGTAAGGGATGGCCTCCGGTCCTCGACACTAACCTATGCGAAACATAGCGGCACTAGGCCGCTACTTCACGCCGGTATTCTGTGCGAGTGTGGTAATTAACCCGGACGAGTCTGGCCCGATTGTGCTGACGTCATAAGACGGCAGCGTGACTCTCCCACTTCTAAAAAGCCCTTAGTCGCCTTTTACGACACCCATGGGCCTGGGACTCCCCTATTCTTTTTACGCCCCGGGGAAAGTACAGGGCATAACCTACTATGAGCAAATCAGTGCATTCACCATTATTTAATATAAGAAAACAACTTTATAAATTAATTACAACTTTTTATAAGCATGACAACATAATAACTGCTTTGTAGTCATAGTAACTAAGTCACTAATTTCTTCTTCTATGAGTAAGACCTCTATGATACTCCCCCTCACGATGACCTTCAGGTCTGAGTGACGCCTATCATCTTTAGAAGCTTTAACAATCTTGGTTGTGGTAATGCCTTTGCAAAAAGGTCTGCCTCCATATGCTCTGTGTCCTTGTAACGGATGCTCACTAATTTCTTCTGGACATAATCCCGTATAAAATGTTCCTTTATGCTGATATGTTTCGATCTCTTACCAGTCATTTGATTGTTTGCTAACATCTGTGCAGCCAAATTATCATTATAGATCGTAACAGTTTGTTGAAAGACTCCAATATCTTCCAACAGATATTTCAAGTGTAAAGCTTCCTTCGTTGCTTCTGTCATCGCCGTATTTTCGGCTTCTGCTGTTGACAAAGCCACTGTTCTTTGTTTCTTTGATGCATAACTGATAAAGCCACCACTATACTTAAAAATATACTCGGTATATGAACGACGGTCGACGGTACATGCCGCCCAGTCAGCGTCAGCCATACCTGTTAGTGCCATTCCTGATTATTTATATCTGATGGTTACATTCTTCGTTCCTTTTAAATAACGAATCACCCTTTTTGCAGCTTGCCAATGTGTATTATCAAAACATGTATTATATTGGCTCAAATAACTAACAGCAAACATTATATCTGGTCTTGTGGCTACAGCGAGGTACATTAGAGATCCAATTAACATTTGGTATGGTATATTCTCCATCTCTGTGAGTCCATTACCCTTCTCCAGTTTCAGACCAGTCTCCATGGGCGTTGACACTTGCTTACATTCAGCCATGTTGAACTTATTTATTAAATTTTCAATATAATTCTCCTGCGACAATGTTATTTCTCCCCCTACATGGGTGAATTGTATGCCCGGGAAATGATGGAGTGAACCCATATCTCGGAACTCAAAAACTTTTTGCAGTTTTGTTTTGACTTCTCGTAACAACATTTCTGATTTATATGCTAGTATTAAGTCATCCACATAAATGTTTGCAAACAGCTTTTCTCCTCCTTTTTCTAATATATACAAGCAAGGATCCGCTGAAGAATTCTTAAATCCGATTTCCAACAATTTCTCATGTAACTTTAAGAACCATTGTCTTCCTGCTTGTTTCAAACCATATATGGCTTTGTTTAGTTGAAATATCCCATTATTTTTATATCTATTTATATCTAAAGGCATTTCTTTTGCTTTTTTAATCAACTCTATGTCATTTCCATGTGTAATTATGTATTTTAAATATTTATCCAGATTTTTCGGCTTCTTCATAAAAATTTGTTCATCTAAATCGCCGTTTAAAAATGCAGTACACACGTCTAGTTGGGATAACTTAAATTTTAAAAATTCTAAGAGTACTCATTTTTGCAACAGGTGCAAATGTTTCAGTGTAATCAATTCCTTCTTTCTGATTAAACCCACGCGCCACAAGTCGTGCTTTTCGTCTATCTATTTCTCCCATTGTATTATATTTATATTTTAAAATCATTTTACTATCAATCAAATTTTTGCTTTCGTTCCTGTGTACAATTTTCATAGTATTATTTTTAAGATGAGATTCAATCTCGCTTATTATTGCATCTTCCCTTTCATCCATGTTCTCGTCTATTTCACATAGGAATGATTGTTCAGCATCCATCTCATAATCTTGATGCCATGCTGGTGGTTTTCTCTGTCTTTTATCAATAGAACTAGTCGGATCTATTTCATCTGTTTCTGTATTTGCGTCAACAAATATTTCATCATTGTTCAATTCTTGTCAGTTTCATCAATTTCATGTTCTTTCAAATCTTTATTATCTTCTACATTTTAGTTCCGAATATGTGAAAATGTCTTACTGATGGAACTCCCTTTACCCATTTTTCAAATGGAGTCGCGTTATGAATACTTATATAATACGTGCAAGGACTACGGTTTGCCAAGTAGTTAGCTGTATTAATAGCTTCAGCCCAAAAAACTTCTTTCATATTGGCGTCTATTAACATACATCTAGCTTTATCAAGCAATGTCCTATTTTTTCTTTCTGATAAGCCATTCTGTTCTGGTGTGTATGGTGCGGAAAGTCTCCTTTTGATGCCATTCTCCTTCAAATATTTGTCAAAATTATTAGTAATATATTCTGTCCCATTGTCACTTTGTAAGCATACTATCTTCTTTTTGGTAAATCTTTCAGCCTCATTTTTGAATTCCTTAAATTTTGATAGGGTTTCATCCTTAGTTTTCATTGTATATACTCGTGTATATCTTGAATAATCATCTGTAAATGTGATGAAGTATTTGGAACCCCCTTTCGATGGCTGCCTCATGGGACCACATACATCAGTATGCACAATTTCTAATCTTTCATTTGTACGTTGCTCATTTTTAGGTGCATTAAACGGTAGTTTTGTTGCTTTGCCTTTAGCACAGACTTCACAGTCTTTAACTGTGTCACTTTTATTGAATTCTAAGCCTTCCATAATTTTCTTGTCAAGTGCTATTCTCATTTGTCCTTCATTTAGATGTGCTAACTTTCTATGCCATTGCTGCATTTTGCTTGCTTCGCAGTAATTAGCTTTCTCTTCTATGTTTTCTTTAACGTAGTACAAACCGTCTGAATGTCTCTCTGCTTTTAACAGAATTTTATTGTTTCGCATCACGGTAGCATTTTTTTGTTTAAATAAAACTGTTCCACCTTTATCTGTTATTTTTCCAACTGACATTAGATTTGTAGTCAGCCATGGTACGTACAAGGCTTCAGTTAGTTTCAGATTTGGTATTTTATAGGTGTAAAGTTTTGCTGGACCTCGTCCTTCGATTTGTGCAAGACAGTTTTCTGATGCTAACCTTAACGTTTTGTTATCAGCTTAGTCCATATTAATGAATCTTTTCAATTCATGACTCATATGTGACGTACATCCGCTGTCAAGACACCATTTCTTAATTTTTTCTTTATTATCAAACGTATTTAGCCATGTTTCTTCTAAGCAACATAGACTTGCATTATTTTTATTAACTCGGTCCACTTTTGACCAGCATTCAGCTTTGTGTCCTTTCTTTTTGCATTTAAAACATTTAACAATATAGTTTTTATTTTTGCCACGTTGTCTACTATACAGCGCCTCTTGTTCAGAGTTTTGTTCACTTGTACTAGCTATATTTTTTCTTGCCTCAGCTTCTTCAATTATCTTTATTTTCAAGTTGTCTGGATCTGGTAGATCATCCCTGGATTCTATTGCAATTCTAAAATTTTCAAAAGATTGTGGTAAGCTGTAAAGCATCATAATACTAAGAAGATCTTTATTAATTGGTATGTCCATATCTGCTAGTTTATCGACGATATCCATAAATTTATTCAAGTGATTGACAATATTATCACCATCTTTCTTCTTCTTCAATATCAACTCTTTTAATAGGCTTGCTTTTCTTCCAAGACCTTTGCTATAATATATGCTTTCTAGCGTATCCCAGACATCTTTACTTGTTTGACAATTTTTAACTTGTTTTAATTCGCCCGGTGATATTATGAGAAATAGCTCGGCTAATGCTAACTCATCTTTTTCATATAGTCATTCAATGCATCACCTTCTCGCGTTGGTCTCTTAATTTTATTTGAAACATAGCTCCAAAGGCCAAGTTTTAATAGTACGGCTTTTGCATGGATCCTCCATGTATCGTAGTTTTCTCTTTTCAATTGTTCTATGTGCACGTGATTACTCATTTTTCTCTTTTATTCCCGTTTCTGGGCCCATAACCTGTTATATGAGATAGAGCAGAGTATCAGCAGTAGACTATGAGCAAATCAGTGCATTCACCATTTTTTAATATAAGAAAACAACTTTATAAATTAATTACAACTTTTTATAAGCATGACCACGTAATAACTGCTTTGTAGTCATAGTAACCAAAAGTCACTAATTTCTTCTTCTATGAGTAAGACCTCTATGATATCACCGCCGCCCACATTCTCTGGCAACACCAGAGGAATCACAAGAGCGTTGCCGGCCTTTAAGGAAGGTGTAAGCTCATTCCACAGCTTTGTAGTACGAGGAAGAAAGCTGCTTGAAAACCACACTATGCAAGACCACCACACATCCAGATGGTGGGGATGATATTCTAACTTGTGGCGTGTGATAGTGGAATTCGGCGGCAGGAATCAGGTTAAACAGCTCTTCGGAACACTCCCCGTGATAAATGCGGTAGAAGACACACAATGAAGTGACGTCTCTACGCAACGCCTAGTGATCCAGCCGTTCACAGAGCACTGGGTCCCCGACAATTCAAGCTGCTCTGCGTTGCACGCGGTCAAATGGATCGAGTTGATACTGGGGTGCGCTAGACCAGAGATGACAGAAATACTCCATGTGTGGCTGGACCTGCGCTTTGTAGAGCGCTAGAATGTGGGCCGGTTTGAAGTATTGCCGTGCTGTATTAATGACCCCCAGATTCTTCGAAGCCGATTTGGCTTTGCCCTCCAGATGGCCACGGAATTGGCAATCGCTCGATTTCGAGACCCAGTATTCCGATACTAGGCGAGGCTTTAAGGGAAGAGTTGTCGAAGAGCGGTGATACGGCAGATGGGGTTTATTTTGTGGTAAACGCGCAAACTTGAGTCTTCTGGGGGTTAAATTGGACAAGGTTCAATTTACCCCATTCCGCGACCTTCCCGAGAGAGGACTCGATAGAAGACACAAGTTTCTCCCGGCACTGGTCGACGATTTCCCGAGAGAGACCTGCATGGCCCGTGTATCGGCATCACCAGTGCTGTCGTCTGCATAGCAATGTATGTTGGAGGTGTCCAACATATCATTGATATGCAATTTATTTTTTAATAATTTAAGTAATTATATTTGTGTATGTCCTTTAAAGTCTTACAGCATGTATATTTGTATCAGGTATAAAATAAGAAAATAAAACCTGTTTCAATCTTTAGCTCTTATAGTAGTGATCGTCCGTCACTACCATTTAAATTAGAAAATAAATACTCTTAGCTTGGTGGTATACTTAAACGTAACATTGGCTTATAACTTGTGGTATACACCTTCCACAGTAGCCACAGTAGTAATAATAAAATAGAATAGAATATGATGAGTTCATTTTAATGAATCTCATGAATTTTATTTAAACCGAAGATAAATTAATTTTTCAATTATATAACAAGCACTGAAAAGCTAAGCTTCTTAATAAGACGTATGAAATTTGAAATAAAATTCTAAATAATGGTAGTACCAGGCCTATCTCACTCCCCGTGTAGGTATCGAAAACGTAGTAGGTACGTGCAGTGGCCACGCCTTTTTTTCAAAAAAGTACAATTGATACTCATACTATTTACTGCATTTGTAAAAAAACTGTCTGTGAAGAATAATTTAACACCAAAAACGGCCGTGGTGTACATGAAAGTACAGTAGGTCAATAAAAAAGTATTTATTAAGAAAAACTTCATAATATGGGATAGAAGCTCCAGGATTAATCCAATCTGTCTGGGACACTCTGTATATAAAAAGTCTGATAAAAATAAGGTTTCAATATTTAATAACAAAACTAAACTATGTTTTATTTTAAAAATAACGTAGGTAAGTATACGAATACGGCACGGACCAAATATATTTTAAATACCTTACGTTATTACTTGAAGCGGCAGTTTTTTACCCAGTGCGCTATGTTTTTGTTGAGTAGTTGTCAAGTAACGGGAGGGCGCACGAATGTACGTCAGTGAAACTAGCAAGTCGGTAACACACTAATTTATTGTCAGCTGTATCGTAGCGATGAACGCCGGGTCGCAGCCCGCACACATAGATGCATCTATACAACATCCCTTCCCCTTAAGCTAAGAAACATAATTAAACCTACATCTTAATAATGAACTACTTATCTATTACAAATATCTGGCGAAGGTGTCGAGAAAATCGGACTTATTGCCCGTCGCCTACGAGGAGTGGCGGCGGTGTGGTAGCCAGCGCGCGGTGGTGTCTCCGGGCAATCTACCGGTCTCTCTGCTTGCCCAGGCTCCAGTGCCAACTCTCCTTCCCTTCCTGGTTGTGAGACAGTATCGCCATGGACTTCAGCAGGTGATACGTCTGGTCGTCGCGTGCCACCGAAGACATTCGTGGTCTGATCTGATCGATATGTCTGGTTATTTCACAGTCCAAATTTGGCACATATACCACATACATAACGCGTCCAATTTTCTTTTTTATAATTCCTTCAATCCACGAGAATTTTTTAGTATCACTATTTTTCGTTATCCAAACATTATCATTTTCTTTAAAGTCTGCACGTTGGACACCTTTGTAATTTTTAGCCTGTGAACACTGTTTACGTTCGACGGTATGAGTAAGATCCGTAGACGAGAGCTTCGGCACGAATGGCAATTAAGTCCAGCCTTGAGCGTAACGCGCGCCCAAATACTAATTCCGCCGGCGAAAGATTAGTGGTGCTGTGCTTAGAATTCCGGTAATCAAACAAAAATTTATTAATTTTCTCGTGTAGATTTTTTTTATTAATTCCCTCTAAAATAATACCCCTTAACCCCTTTTTTACAATTTTTACGAGACTCTCCGCCTGGCCATTGCTGGCTGGATGATAAACTGGACTTAGAACATGTTCAATACCGTTACGTTTACAAAAATAATTAAATTCTATCGAAGTAAAAGAGGTACCGTTGTCGCTCACCAACGTATGTGGAACTCCAAACCGTGACATCGTCTCATACGATTTATTTATAACTGCCTTCGAATTATATGTCGAGGACATGTCGTAACATTCTACCCATTTACTGTACGCGTCTACAATGATTAAAAACATACAATTATGAAACGGACCCAAGAAATCCACATGAATCCGGTAAAACGGATGCGGCGGCAGCGGCCAAGGTGCGAGTGTGGCGTGAGGCGGTGCAGGGCGTAGCGCACAGCACACGCTGCAAGTCGCTGCTAGCGTCTCTAGCGCCGCGTCCACGCCCGGAAACCACAGTCGCTTGCGAGCCTCCGCCTTCATTTTCACTATACCGAAATGTGAACTATGTAGTTCCTTGCAAGTAGTACTTTGTAATTTTAATGGAATAACAACTTTATGTCCACGCATAAGAATACCATTTTCGTATGACAACTGTGATCGACAATTAAAGAATGGTCTTAAATTAACGTCGTCTACTTTTCTAGGCCAGTCTTTCATCACGTACCGTGTAACTATAGGTAGATAGGGGTCGCGAGCCGTTTCGCGCCGCATGTCACTAAGTGTCACCGGCAGGTCGCCGTCAACTATAAAATTGACGTATGTTGCGCGATCTTCGCACTCCCCCTGTTCTTCCTGAGTTTCCGTAAGCCCCCCTTCCCCGCATGACCTAGACAAATAATCCGCGCTGTTCAGCTTGCTTTTAATATACTCTATAGTATAATTGTATGCAGTTAAAGATATGGCGTACCTCTGCAGGCGGTTTGCGGACACTTCCGGTACCCCTTTATGTTGCCCAAAAATTGCTAGTAAGGGTTTATGGTCTGTTCGTAATGTAAAGGGTTCATACCGACCATACAAGTACTGATGGAACCGCCTTATGCCGAAAATGATAGCCGTAGCTTCTTTTTGAATTTGTGCGTAATTTTTTTCCGCCGAGTTCAATGTCCGAGAAGCGTACGATATCGGTCGTTCTAACCAGTCACTGTCTACTTGTGACAATACAGCACCTAGCCCGGTCGGCGACGCATCGACTGTCAATATTATCCTGGCCCTAGGGTTAAAATGCGCTAGTGTTTTATCAGACGATAATATGTTTTTAATTCGAATAAATGCGGCATCATGAATGCCAGTCCACTCCCATTTTGTATTTTTATTTAATAAATTATATAATGGACTTAAAACGGATGAGGCGTCGGGCACAAAGTTCCTATAATAATTTGTCAGACCAAGAAACGACTGTAATTGTGACACGTTTTTAGGCTTAGGAGCTTGCATTATAGCTTTTATCTTATCTAGCGACTTCCTAATTCCGTATTTGTCTATGACATGACCTAAATATGATATCTCATCTTTGAAAAATTCGCATTTACTCATCTGTACCGTTAACCCAGCGTCATCTAAACGTTGTAACACCGTATACAGCCTATGTTTATGCAGGTCTTTATTTTTCCCCGTAATGAGGATGTCATCCAATAGGAATATGATTCCATCTATACCCGAAAGGAGGCATTCCATCGCCCGTTGAAAAATAGCCGGCGCGCTCGACAACCCAAAAACTAAACGGGTAAAATTGAAGAGACCGCGGTGAGTGTTAATGCATGTGAGATTTTGAGAATCTTTATTTAAAATAAATTGATTGTAAGCCATCGACAAATCAATTTTACTAAATTGTACGCCTCCATGTAATTTAGCTAACAAGTCATTTACTGTTGGCAACGGATATTGGTCTATAACCAACTGTTTATTTATTGTAACCGAATAGTCGGCACATAACCGTATGGTTCCGTTCTTTTTAAAAACAGGTACTACAGGCGATGCATATTCAGAATGTTCGTCAGGTTTCAAAATGCTTAATGTTAATAACCGATCGAGTTCCTTGTCTATTTTTTCCTTTAACGCGTAAGGCACTGATCTCGCTTTAATAAAAATCGGCTTCGCATCCGGTTTTAAGTGTAACCTGATTTTATACTTATTAAAAGATCCAAGATTGTCAGAGAAAACATTAGGAAACTGATTAACAAGTTGTTTGATAATATTAGACTCACATCTGGCCTGCCCCTCGGTGTACAATGCATGCACGGCCGCGCCTCTTGCGGGTGCTAGCTCCAAGTCAAACTCATGAATGAAGTCGCGACCTAGCAATGGCGGTCCGCGTGCGCACACTACATAAACATTCAATACATGCGTTTGACCATTATATGTTATAGGCAACAATGCAACTCCAACTGTTTTAATATTTTCACCCGTATAACTAAATAACTTTTTGCTAGTGACTGACAACGGTAGATGCATAAAATGAGACTTGTAGGTACTTTCGGATATTACGCTTACCGCTGAACCGCTATCGATTTCAAATTCCAAAGCCAGACCACTGATCATGACGCGCTCCATCATCGGTTTCCCTTTTAAGCACCGAATATTAAAAAAAGATTTACCGTCGTCTCCATTTTCCACTGTACCCTCATCTACGTACTTTACTCTCTCACCGTTAGGACACATCTTACGTAAATGACCCTTATTATTACACTTTTTACACTTATAGGTTTTATAACGACACTGATTAGCCTTATGGTTGGTAAACCCACACACACTGCACTTTTCATTCTTGTCTATGTTGAACACCATATCTGGCCTCGCTGCGCCGACGCCGCTCGCGCCTGGCGCCGCCTGTGACGCGGCCTGCCGTGCACACCGCACGCTCTCTGCCAAATCGATGGCCTTAGCGAGGGTCAGCTCCCGCTGGTCCTGCACTAACAGCTTGTCCCGCTCACGTCCTGGTGCCATGCCCATGATAAATTTATCCAACATAGCTTCTTCCAAGTTCTTGAATTCACAGTGAGCTGCTAATCCTCTTATCCTGGCTGCCCATTGAGTGTGACTCTCTCCTGGTCGCTGTGTTGCGGCGTAAAATGTCGACTTTTCCGCAAATCCGAGTCTTTTAGGTGTGAAGTGATCGTCAAGTAGTTTCACTAACTCCTCGTATCCTAATTCTTCCACCTTCTTGGGTAACGCCAGGTCACTTGCTAATTTGAACGATGATTCACATAACGATGTTAACAAAATCGCCCTCCGCTTAATTGTCGCTTTGTCCGTAGTTGAGGTTATGTCGTTAGCAATAAACCATTGATTTAAACGCGACTTGTAGCTGTCCCATTCTTGTGAGAGATGGTCGAAGGTCGACAGAACGCCGAAAGTCACGCCCGTAGACATTTCCACAAATTTTGAATACCTCGTCGCCACTGTTGAGTATTTGTCAAGTAACGGGAGGGCGCACGAACGTACGTCAGTGAAACTAGCAAGTCGGTAACACACTAATTTATTGTCAGCTGTATCGTAGCGATGAACGCCGGGTCGCAGCCCGCACACATAGATGCTAGATGCATACAACAGTTTTAAAACTTGAAAAAATACTTACACTAAAGTAATAAATTATAATTACTTATTTATTTAACGATTTATTTTATTAGGTACAAGTAGTATTTATTTAAAATTATTTGGTTGCCATGACGGATATTATTAGTCTTACAGATTGATACATTTATTAAAATGTGATAGTTATGTACGGTTCTAATATATGCGGTATTTTTTGCTACAGAGGAAATCTAAACTTAACTAATTCATAATTAAAAAACAGCTTTATACCTAATACTTACATATCACGAAAATCTACATCAACATTGTAGTCAGAAGATGTCCATTGCTGGACAAAGGCCTTCCCCAAAGATCGATGCGGCGCTGCCCTCATCCAAACTATTCCGGGCGATCTTGACCAGATCATCGGTCCATAATTATTATGTTATTTTAATTAAAAGTATCAATATTAAAGCAGATTAGAGCCATCTATAAACTTATCGAAACGTGTGACCCATTGTAATTCTAACTCAACACAGCGAGTCGTCGGTCCAATTGAAGCCAATTTAGTCATGTGTGATCACGAGCTTCCAACCTCGCAGTTACAAATTTCCTCAGCAGATTGATTAATAATATAATAAGTACTTAAAATTGGCCTCGCATACCATCCCCTTAACACAGTTCATTTAAGAAAAAACTCGAACTGTCAAGTGTCAACGTCAAAACGTTTATACAAGTATACTAAGTTAAACTGTTAAAACATAGGTACTTTTGTTGAGAATGTAGAAACATTAATTTACACGTTTTAAATGTTGATTTAATGAAATTTATTTGTTTATGAATATATAACATATAATCTGCCTTACTGTCAAAATGGCAGACAAAGCTCAAAGCGATTTTGCAATCGCCGAGCTGAAGGCGGAAATTGAAAGGCTAAGTCGTGAGTTAGACCAAGCCAGCAGTGAAAAGATCCAGTCGGCGCAGCTGGGTTTAGTCCTTTTGGAAGAAAAGAGTGCACTCCAGCAAAGATGCGACGAATTAGAAAGCCTGTACGAGAACACGAAACACGACCTGGACATAACACAGGAGGTTAGATGCCCTACATACTTTACTGAAGTTATTTTTGCCATAATGTATGAGAACAATGTAGCAGGTGAATCTCCTATAACTGAACTGAGACCTGTTTTCCTTCTATAACTATATTCATTGAAAACGAATACAGAATATAATATCTAACATACTAAACATACCTTTACTCTTAACATTAAATTGCATGCAAATGAGATTACTAAATCTTATAAGAATATTTAATTTCTGTATTAAAATAGCTAACTTCTTCAGTATTTAGTTATTGTTATTATGTTGTAAAGCCAGAGAGTGAAAAATAAATTGTATTAAACTGTGAAATGTGAATCTTATACACCAAAAATACTGAACTTAGTTCTAATCACACTCTAACAAAAATTTACTTTTTTGCTTGGATATTCATTGATAACTTTCAAGATAAGTAAAATCATCTTGATTAAATTTGGTTATGACGGAACATGTTAATTTTGGATACAACTTAGGGACAGCTCTAAAGCATACTTCCAACTTATAGGCTGGTAACACTTTTCTTGACCTCTTGTGTTGTAGATGTCCACAGACACTTGCCCATGGTTTACCACTTCCCATCATGTGTGCCCCTTGCCCATTTGCCCCTACTTATATAAAAAAAATGTAACTTCAACAAGCTTCATGGCTCTTTGAGCTCCTTTGTAATGTGGTATATTTGTCTATTAAAAAGGTCCTTATCTAAGATCAGATAAAAAAAAAGAGTTTGTTAATGAGCAACGATTCATAAATGTAAAGAAATGATTTCATCATTGCATGATTAACACTGTGAATCTACAAAGTCTTCATACATGTCCAAAGGTGGTCGCCTCACATCACATCCTATCATGAAAGACACTTGGAATTTAAAAGGCAAAAGGCATTTATTTTCTCAAAATTGATTCCTTTACAATTCTTTTTGATTGATTTTAACCGCTATGGAAACAAATTGCGCTGTGAGAGAGAAGAAGTGGCAAGAAACTCTCCCAGCATTCTTTTTTTGCGCTCTTTTCAATAAAAATATAATATCTCCCTCTTATATAAAAAAGAAATCATATTGTTTAGTAGTTAATTGTTATTTATTTAATGGGTAGTAGTCAATATAAATAAGAGCATGCAGTTATTATTAACTGAAATGAATTAAGAAAATTACTCTAATTCAAACAAACACCCCTAAATAAAAAATGCTTAAAGCATGTACTACTAGATCTACTGTGCTTAAAGATCCTGGGTTTGAATCCCGGTGGGTGCAAACATATGATGAATATGAATGTTTGTTTCTGAGTCATGGATGTTTATATGTATTTATGTATGTTTAAGTAAGTATATTATTGTCTTGTACCCATAGTACAGGCTATGCCTAGTTTGCGGCAAGATAATTAGTGTAAATGTGTGTCAATATTATGATTATTATGCTAATTAAAATTTGAATTAGAGAATGTGTTAATCTAACCGAAATTGTAATAACTTTTGTATGTTTAGGCACTCATGAAACTTGATACAACACAAAAGGTGACCACACAAAGTGGTATAGAACAAGAAAATGCTCTACTTAATGAGTCTGCTGCGATGGAGAGTTCACTTACATTGCAAATTTTTGAACTGGAAGGAGAAACAAAACAGGTATGAATATATTATTAATAAAATTTACTGAAGTAGGCATTATTTTATGGAAATCTATAATTATTCATATGTTGTGAGCAAATTCGTGCACAAGAATCGAAGATAAGAGTCTCATGCCAGAATTTGGCAAGTCAACATATCCTGAGGATGCCTCGTGTAGATGCGAAACACATGTCGAATTATTGATTGAAGATATCTTAGCGGAATTGACACTGAAGAAGGCTCACAACATTTGAATATATTATTAATGTTTAGTTGATCAAGTGATTATTAATATTATGAGTTTTCTTTATTCTTTTTCAATAAAATGTTCGCAATGAACCACCTATAACATATGAAATTAACACTTACCTAGGTTCAAAAAACTCTTTTGTGATTAGAAGTGACAAGGTGAGTAATCATTAACACTAGACAAATGTCTCTCAAAACTCAAAATTTTGTGAGTTACCACAATTATGTTTGATCCATTGATCTCAATGTTATGTTAAATGTTGTATATAAGAAGTAATAGGCTGAAGCAGTTGTTTAAACGTAAATTTCTAAAACCCCAGTAGTAGTTTTCAAACACTAGTTGAATAAGGTGCCACTCTGGTATCTAT
This sequence comes from Leptidea sinapis, assembly GCF_905404315.1. NCBI lineage: Eukaryota > Metazoa > Arthropoda > Insecta > Lepidoptera > Pieridae > Leptidea > Leptidea sinapis. The sequence continues at coordinate 9,294,163 of NC_066289.1, forward strand.
ATAGCTAATCTAGAAAATTACTGACACAAAAATCCAAAAAGAAATAGTATTAGTGCAGATTAATTATTTGTTAATTTCAAATCTTGCCAAATTTGAATTATGTAAATATGTAATATAAAATCTACTTCTTTTTTTTTATATTTATAATGAACTTTTGTAATGTTTTAATTTTATAATGCCGTTTTGTAGGCGTCCACAGCTTCTTCAGGTGATGAAAATCTCTGACCACGCAATTTATTCTTTATTTTAGGGAAAGTATAGAAATCATTAGGGCTTAGGTCGGGGCTATACGGGGGATGGTCTAATAATTCTATGTTTTCTAGCTCTAAAAACTCTTTTGAGCTGTGCGTGGTGTGAGAACTCGCATTGTCGTGATGGAGGATGATGCGGCGGTTACAGTTCTCTTTACGGAGTTCAGAAACAACCTGTGGCAAACAAATGCTAGCATACCATTCTGCATTAACCGTTCTTTGTCCCTCAAGAGGAATAGTCGCAACATGGCCGGTTTTGGAGACAAACGTGGCCACCATTTTTTTTTGTAACACTCCGTTAACGAACAATTTTTGTTGGCTTTAACTCATTTTCGAACACCCAAACTCGTGATTGGTTTTTTGTATCGGGTTCGTACGCGTATATCCAGGATTCGTCACCTGATACGATGTTGTATACAGCATTTGAGGATCCTGCGTGGAATCTTTCGAGAGTTCTGACGCACCAAGTAACGCGAGCCGCTTTTTGCTCTTCACAGAGCAAATGCGGTATCCATCGGAAAAACAACTTTTTTACACCTAATTGTTCATGCTAGATTATTTGTATTTGACTTATGCCAATGGCTAAAGTTGCCTGAATTTCGCGGTATGTCGATCTTCCTCAATCAGCTTACACACAGCATCAACGTTTTCTTTGGTGACTGCAGTCTTGGGACGACCTTGACGGGGATCATCACTGAGCTTGACACGTCCACGTTGAAATTCAGCAAACCAGCGATAAATTGTGGTTTTGGATGGGGCTTCATCACCAAATGCAGAAATCATCCGGTCAACACACTGTTTTTGTGTTAAACCACTTCATAAAGTCATAATAAATCATCGCTCTAGAATTTTCTCAAGTCAATTCCATTTTCTCAACGACTAAAGAAGTTTGAAAAGACCTTGTGACAAGACCGAGATTTTTTTTTAAATAAATAAATGGTGTTCGATTTTTAAAACCTTTCTTCTAAAAGGACTTTTCAATTAAAAAGATTTTAATATGACAGAAACAGTGAAAATATTCAATTCCCGATACTTTTAGTGTAGCCCTCGTACCAATCATTTCATTAGTTACAAAGACAAAATACACGGAAAATAGTATTATCAAATTCAATTTTTTTGTTCAAAATAGAATATTGAACATCAAAAACTACTTAACCATTCCAATGTTTATCCTTAGACCGGAGAGGAACAAGAGCAAGAAATGGAAGTTTTGGTTACAAATTAAATTTGATACGAAAGTTTAATATGGTTATTATCAGCCGGAAGACGTCCACTGCTGGACAAAGGCCTCTCCCAAACGGTTTCCACGACGATCGGTCCTGCGCTGCCCTCATCCAACGTAGTCCGACGATCTTGACCAGATCGTCGGTCCATCTTGTGGGGGGCTTACCAACACGTCTACTACGTCTTCCGGTACGTGGTCGCCATTCGAGGACTTTACTGGCCCAACGGCCATCTGTCCGTCGAAATATGTGCCCTGCCATTCCAGTTTCGCAATCATTAAATATGGTAAATGTTTATACTAACCATTCATAAGATTTCGAAGCGAAGGGTAACTATGATACCGCTGTTCGTCCGTCCGACCGACTGACTGCCTGTCTATCATTAGCTCAAATTTTCACACAGAATGTGTTACAAATTATATGAAAAGTCAATATTATGATGAAATCGAATGGCAAACAATATGTTTCTTCTAAAAAAGTAGCGATATATGGTCGTACGATGGTACGGAATGCATTTACGGACCGCCCGCGCGTCGTAAAAAAATCACAGAATAATAAACTAATGTAAGTAGTCATTCGTAAAGTGTTAGTAAACTCCCCAGACATGTGACGAATGGCATGAGGCATCCATCGTTTAATGAAATGAGAGCAATTGTGAATCATCCCGGCGGAGACCCTCGGGCACGGCCAGTTAGCGCGGCGCAACCATTTACAAAACACCCGTAACTGAATCACGCGTAATTTACAGGAGTGAATGATTTATAATCACTTTCATCTAAACTCCGGTTGATCGAAAGGACAATGACGTAACTTGAATGGCGTAAGCGCACGCCTTATCCATAACTCTGCTCCAGAAATAAATGTTTATTCGGCCGGCCTTGATTCGCTCGCGCCGCGTTCGTCAATGAAGTGATTTTTTTAGAAATTCTGTAGAGTGAGTGCGTAGTGGTAGTGTCAAGGTACGTGGGGGTATGTTTGTGTGACTGTGATGCCACGCGGTTACTGGTCGACGGTCGCTGGTCAACGAAAATGAACGAACGTGTAGAGGTACAGTAGACATGTCGAGGTTTACTTTAACGTGTCTGATTTCAGTGTTTACTGTGTAAATGGATGTGTAGCGACGTTTGATCATGTTACAAGTTATTTTTCTTTTTGGCAATAATAAGGCTCACTTAATGCTAACTCCTGCGGCGGAAATATCAATAATCTGCTGCCGATCCAGTTTATTTTACATCCCAGTTATTCACAAACTGAAACAGAAATGAGTACACAACAGATCGTGGCCTTTACCTATATTTATAAATGATGGTTCGGAGTCCCTTGAGAATTTTAATGTATACTAAACATTTCACAAATTCTGCATGCGATGGAGACTTTTAATTCAATATGAAAAACATTAGAGATTTCTGTGGTAATAACGGCTTAATATTATTCATAGTTTAATTCCCAAATATTTTCGCGAATCTAGAAAGTTTTGATTGCATTTCATTAGTAGTAATCATGTAATTTTTAGTGAATTAATTACAGCTTTAATTTGTTATGTAAATACTAATTCTTATAAATATACAATATCATATGTGAATATCTTATTTCATTAAACGACTGAAGTATTTATTTATTCTTTTATAAATCAGTAAGAACATGCGTGTATTAATTATGCACAACCTTTTAGTACACATCTTTTATTACCTACATACTCTGTGTAATATAAAGGTCATAGCTCATTAGATCAACGCAGCACAGCCGATTCGCGCCGCCTCGCCTTTTGCGGTTACTTTCATTATATTATTATAAAGTTGCTTGGATATATGCTCTCAACATCAACCGTATCGTCAACGGAACGCCTTTCAAGATGTCCAGGCGAGGTCGGCGCTTCTATCACTCTGTGACAACCCACAGCTCGCATGCTTGAACTTTTTGTACGGTGCAATGCCAACGCACGTCCAGAGTGCACCGCGCCAGGTTTAAAAACGCAGTGTCCAGCTGTGTAACACTTGTCGACAACGAGTGGACGCCGGCCGCCGCTCTAATGAGCTATGACCCTTATTTTTTAACAAAAATACACAGCAATGCTCCTGTGATTCATGAGGGCACGAGGCTTACTAATCAGAGGAGAACTGGATCCTGTTTGTCTTTATGACAGCTGACCCAAATGGTATTGAGCGGCATCACCAACCTATAACAGTGGCTATATGCTTTGAAACGTACACACAATGACCGATGCTAAGGACCCGTAGGCAACACTGATTAAATACTATGTAATATCTGATTCAATGAATTCAAGAAAAGAACACGTTAATCGGGTCAGGACATTGACAGTTGTGGCGTGCATTTGTTTTTGAAACGTTGGTGAAATATTTTAAGAAAATACCGTTTTGTTCAGTGATAGAAATGTATCTAGTAATTTAAGCTCAAAACAAAATCACATTTATAAGTCTTGAAAATTACATCGTCACCAACGAATAATTCAAAATTATTAGTTTTATTTATACACTATTTTCCGAGTTATACATATCTTTTAAATCATGTGGCTGACTTATAAATATGTGATTCTTGTATATTAAGCTTAAAAGAGATACAAACAAGTTTTGTGGTCAATGTAAAACAGCCATATCGCAAATTTCTTGTGTGTTAAGAAATGACATAAAAATGCTCACAATGCGATGTAGCCATATAGGGAAAGTCGTGTCGTGGCCATCATGTACCACAGCGCGTTATAGCAATGTAATAAAAATATATAAATAAAATTCATTGCGTCCTCTGTACTAACGTGAAACTAACGCTCGATTCTAATCTAGCAATGGTTAATTTGCTAAATGAAGTTAACAGGATACGTTCAATCCTGATTCAATATTGTGGGTCGGCTACTGCTCGTAATCGTGGATTAGTGATGTGCTACAAGCGCGTCTATATCGATTAAGTACGATAATGTTAGGTGACAATTTTCAATATTTATTAGTAATTATTTGTTGCAGTTTTTTAATATTCGAATTATACACAGAATACCAATCATTGTTTTATAAAACACTGAGGAAGTGAAAGCTAAAAAAAAGACTAGCGACAAGTCTTTCAATTGCTATCAGCATGATAGTTTACTTAAGTAGAAGTTAATTAGAAAAAAATTGATGTGAGATAGTTTAGTAAAGTAGAAGATTTTAAATGACTATTTAAACGTAACAATCTACGGCCAATTCGAAAATATAAGCCTTAGATATACGAGTACGCTTGGATCAGTGGGACTCTTTTTTTCTAAATAAAATTTACTATCATTAAGAAAGTAATTATATGTATATAGAAATCTTTCGTTAAAATCGGCGAGCAGCTTTCAGTGTACCCGACTGGAACACGCAAAATTACGTACATTTTTCACTTACGGCCGTTCCCAATATTCTATCTACACATAGAGATAAATTACTACCTTCTACTGTCAGTAATTAACTGTCAATAATTTGAACCTGTCCCAATATACCCGATAAGTCAGTCTTATCGCCTTATATTGGGACGCGTGAATTTCAATTTCCATACAAACTTCTATCGCCGGTAAGCTATACGTCCTCCCATTGACAGACAGCGTGTACGGATACGATTTTTATCTGGAGTAAGAGATAGACTGAATATTGGAAGCGGCCGTAAGACGACAATACTAGCGTATATGCAGGGTGCCGTTAGCAGGGTCTCGATACATTTGAATAGGAGAATTTCACTTACAAAGTAGTACATTGTTAACCAAGGGTCGAAAGCGAACGATTCCTGCGAGGGTGAAATTGTAGACACGGGGCGAAGACGAGGGCCTCATTACACCCGAGTAGTAAAGTCTTACTTTTTCAGCCGCATAATTATAAGAAATAATATTTCAGCAAAGTTGTCGTTCATCATTACGATGGTGCTTTGCGATAAAATGTAATTATGAAAGATTTTACGGGTAAAGGTTCACATCTCGCTTTCCCGAAAAAATTCTCACGTCACTGGTTATATCCTACGTTCGTGTAAATATTGCGGCACCAGACCGCGATATAAAATTAATTAAAACCACACATTGCATTCCGCTCTTGTACAATCTGTGCCAATTAGCGAATGATAACGTGCTCTTCACAATCGTATACGAATTTTTAACGTTATAATTCGTATCTACATTTTTGGTTATGAAAAGCATTTACCAATATATTTTGTTGTCAGCAAAAGGTAACGATTTCTTATTCAAAACGTATGAATTTATATTTTTTCTAACAAGATCTGTGATCAATTTCTAACAATATCCTTTCATCATATTTATGTTTTGTCCTATCCATATTGTCACGTGGAAAGTTGAATATGTACTTATAATTACTGTTCCTACTCTCTGTCTGTTCTTGTCACACCATTTTATACATAAAAGGGCCAAAATAGTCACAAATTATCTGCTGTAAGTGCTCACACTTAGATTTTTTTTTAATTTAATTTCATTCATAATAGGCTACTAGGCTGAAAGATTAATAATTTTAATATGGAATAGGCGAATAAAGTTCGCGTGAGAGAGATCAACGTGCTCTATACGTCTATTATTTATAATGTAATGTAAATCTTAATAAATTTTATGAGAGCTTATCTTCAGGCTGTGATCTATACCGCTTTTTGCACAAACCATCTATAAAAATAATGTTTCATTACATCACATGCTATCTTTGACTGTCAATGTAAATGAAAAAGAAAGCGACGGTATTATATTTAATGAAATTATTAATATTAACTTTAAGGATGCTTTCTACAACTAGCGGGTAGTGTGATAAAACGCGGACTAAACTTCTGCATTTCAATGGGCTGTCTTATCTTAAGCTCAGCATAATTTCAGCTGTTAAGGCGCGGACTGACTTGGATTGTAAACGCTACAACCAATAGTACAATATTCAAATTCAAATATTTTTATTCAAAATAGGATGCGAAATCACTTATTGAAAGTCAAAAAAAAACTACCACCCATTCCAAATTGAATGCCTCAGGCCTGAGAAGAATGGGCGCAACAAACTCAGCGGCCTTCTTTTTTTCATCAAAAGTATGTTTTACAATTAAAGTAACATTTACAAAGTAACATTGTACAATTAAACTTATTATATAATAGCCTGAGGGCGGTCGCTCCATTCCCAAACTGTGGTATCATTAAGAAAGTCATTTATGTTATAGTAACCTTTACCACACAAACGTTTTTTAACAATTCTTTTGAATAACGTAACACCTTTGTTTTGAACATTTTCTGGGATCTTGTTGTAAAAGCATATACATCGCCCCACAAAAGACTTACTTACTCGACTAAGCCGAGTAGTAGGCATCATCAGTTTATGTCTGTTCCTGGTGTTAACATTATGGTTATGACAGTTTCTGGCAAATTCACTTATGTGCCTATGAACATACATTACATTAATATGTGTGTTGATCATGAGGCTAAGCTGCAAATGGGCATTTATATTACTGGTTATCTATTGTTTATTCAAAATTTACATATTAAATTGAATTATTGTTCGGTTTAAGTTTTAGAAAAATACTAATTCTATTAAATTCTTTAAAAATAGAATGTTGTTTTCGCTGAAAATTCAGAGATTTTAAACTCCAAAGTTTATTTTTGGGAAGCAACTTCCAAATTTTTTATTGGATATTTCAAATTATATGTAAACATTCTATTCGGTTCAATTTTTTCTTTAAGTCCTTCTTTTTGTAATCTTTTTTTTTCGTAGGAATATTTTCATTGGATTATGTTGTAATCGACTCTCTAAGAAACCAATTTTTGTAGATATTGAGGTATGACCGCGCCTTAAATGACTATAAAAACGCAATCAAAGAATATGATAAGCTTACGCTCAGCTACCAGTGGGAGGCTCCTTTGCACAGGATGCCGGCTAGATTATGGGTACCACAACGGCGCCTATTTTTGCCGTGACGCAGTATTGTGTAAGCATTACTGAGTTTCGGTCTGAAAAGCTACGTTGCTTGTGAAATTACTGGGCAAATGGACTTAACATCTTATGTCACAAGGTGACGAGCGCAGTTGTAGTGCCTCTCAGAATTTTTGGGATTTTCAATAATCTTAAGCGGTACCGCATAGTTATGGGTAGGGCGTACCAATTACCATCAGCTGAACGTCCTGCTCGTCTCGTCAAAAAATCTTTTTCTACTTTTATGCATCCAATGACATCGCTCTAGAGTATTTCATAGCTCCTAAAAGCTAAGTCTTATGTAAGTATAGTATGAGCTAAGTCTAAGTTGGCTCTATAGATCTCAGCCTTAATGTTCGGTACGTCCGTTTCGAGCCAGACAGGATAGCGTTCATCTTGCGACCAGGAACAGCTATGTCGTAGTTCCTGTTAGGCAATATCTTTATAACAGTTTAGCTATCCTTACTAATATTATAAATGCAAAAGAAAGTCTATATGCTTAGATCAAGATCAGATCATTAACGGCTGTTCCCAATATTCAGTCTATCTCTAACTTGAAGTAAAAATCGTAACTATCGTTGACTTTTCTGTCCCAATAAACCTATCGACGGTTACTCGCCTTATCCATCCACACCGTCTGTCAATGGGACGACGGATAGCTAACCGGCGATCGAATTTTGTATGGAAATTGCAATTCACGCGTCCCAATATAAGGCGATAAGAATGACTTATCGGGTATATTGGGATAGCTTCAGATTATTGACAGCTAATTACTGACAGAAGAAGATAGTAATTTATCTCTATTTGTAGATAGTATATTGTGAACGGCCGTTATACGTCTAGATGCCTATCTAGCACCTAACAGCTTTGAGCAATGCTGCGTGCATTAATAATTACTACTTACTTACTTACTAGCTGACCCGGAAAACATTGCTTTGCCATATAAATTGTTTTTAGTGTTTGACTGTTTTTTCTCAGACTTACTTACTTAAAGCCGACAACCACGACCACGAAAAAGTCTTTTCATTTTTCGGGTTAATATAATATAGCATAAGACATTCACAAAAAATGTGTCTCTCTATGTGTAAGAACATTTTTAAAATCGTTTCAGTAGATGCAGAGATTAAAAAGAGAGAATGTATTTTATTTATTCATCAACATTTCAATGTTTTTAAATTAATTTGCTATTCGGAATGGAACATTATAGTTTTAAAAATGATAGCCTATGTTATTCTGGTGTGTAAGCTATATTATTGTAAAGTTTCATGAAAATCCATTCAGTAGTTTTTGCTTTAAAGGAGTACAAACATACATCCAGACATACAAACTTTCACATTTATAATATTAGTAGGATTATCATTTAACTAGAACCAAAATACGTCATATCAATTCAAGTTATGTTCGTTTATTAAGTAAAGTTATAATCGCTACGTGATTCAAATCCTAAGAGACGCATTCATACTCCATGCTGTAGCCATTGTGTGAGTCAGCACATAAATATACCTCGGAGTAGAAGCCAGAGACATTACATATATTATAACACTAGAAATAAGGGATTGCTTGTAACTAATTCTAGTAGGCTTTATAAGATACATAATTGCTTTAAGGGTAAATGTATACACTTCTACAATAAAGTCCCAGCCACTGTTCAGGCATTATCTATAAATAAATTTAAATGTTTTATAAAAAAAATGGCTCTGTCGTAAATCCTATTACTCCACTGCTGAATATCTAAATGATCGGACAGCTTTGAACTAGATTGTGATTATTTTATAGCGTTAGAAATGACTGTACAATATTGGATATTTTTATTGAAAAGAGCGCATAAAAAAGAATGCTGGGAGAGTTTCTTGCGCCGCTTCTTCTCTCTCAGAGCGCCATTTGTTTCCGAAGCGGTAGTAGTATCTAGTAGTATAAGAAATGACATCAAAATTAATTCTAAAGGAATCAATTTTGAGAAAATAAATGCCTTTTATGCCTTTTTATGCCTTTATTATTCAATACTTTTGTTTGTATTCGGTTATGTCGAGGTAAAAATTCTTTATTTCACTCTAGGCTTATATATATTAATCAATGGTTGAATAGTTATGCTCTGAAATAGTTCATAATAGAATACGTCTAGATAGAGTCTCTTGCTGTTAGATAACCGATAAAAACAGGCCAGAAATATTAGTTTAGTGTGCGTGAATTGCTCAAAATAGAGATTAGTTTTAATGTATATTTTTTATGACGTTTTCACAGCTGTCATAGTCTATGTAGACATACTATAAATTATTTAGAAACGTGCAAAACGCATTATCCTCTCTAAAAAACATTCATTCTTATTTCTACATGAAATATACTTAAATAAGCGTAGTGATACATTTGATTGCAAAGATAATGATATGAGCAACAGAGACCATTGGTCCAATAATACAGGTGTTAAGGTTTGTAATCGATTACAGTTTGATATTGTTCATAGATGTCGCCCTAAGCCATCAAGGACGCATTATCTAAGTTTATTATAGAACTGTGACCTTACTTATTATGTAACTGGTGAATATACGATTGGTACGCCCCTATTAAGTGTTTTAATACCTTAGTTAGTGGGATATTTTTGGGATTTGTACAACAGGTGTATTTTTTTTATTAAATCATTTTCATTGGTCGATTTCCGTCAAACTTAAAGAAATTTTATGAAACTAAATATGCAGTTATTGGTTTCTTATAAATCGAGGGCATGACTCATTTCACGTCTTTTCTCTAAGTCTCGTAGTTTCCGACTTGGCCATCACCGCCCTTCTCAAAAAACCATCCTGTATATTCGAATAAAAAACACAAGACTATTACCAAGGAGCCATAACGTCCCATGTACAATGTGACCGTGTTTAGCTTGAGATCGTATGCAAATGAGTAACTCGCCGAGATAAGTGTGTTTGCATCAGATAGTGCCGCACCGTGACAAAGCTCGTTAAAATTTCATTAGTTTCCGCCGCCGCTTGGGCCCACGTGTCGCGTGCCTAACTAAGTAACCATATAAACTATATTTTAACAGTGTTGAAGAGTTTTTCATTGTAGTATCTGCATAAGAATAAAATTCGATACCTCAGTTTCAAAGTGTAACCAGTATGACAAATATTTCAAAGAAAAAGAAACGTTCCAAAACACAACTCACAATTTTGACAGAAAAATAAGTCGATGAGTGAATGCAGTTTATTATTATTCTCTTTATTATAATTTCAACTTATTTTATACATTTATATATATAACATATTTATAAAAAAACGATATTACAAATATAAATATAAAAAATAGAGTCCCGCCGGCGTTGGTTCACGACAATTCCGCCGGTGGTTAGGGCGACAGACTAAGTAACTCCCGTGCGATGCTGCTTTCTGTAACTGACACTTAATCCAGTTATTAAGCGAGAGCCTCTTGAGATGAAGGAAACGACTATTGGAACAATTATTGTTGAATCAACATCCCACATGTCAGTAACCTCGTGTGCCAGGTCTAGGTACTTCGACAATTTGTCTATTTCAGCTTTCACAAGGTTATCATCACACGGAACGGTGATATCAACAATAAATGCCCGACGCTCTAACCGATCTACCAACACAATGTCAGGCTTATTAGCAGTGATAGTTCTGTCCGTGATGATAGATCGGATTATAGATTATTATTTGAAGAGTGTGGCTATTTGTCTAGTCCTAATCAGTCCTAGTAACACCGCGTCCAAAATTGAACTATTATGTTCGCCACTCATACTTATAGCTCGTCATCAAGCCCTGCCTCCTTTACGAACCGCAGTATCTTCTCGACGCGAGTATTACAAGCAGCACCTGGGTTTTGCAATTTTGTTTGAGATTCCTTTTAATAATAAAAATAAATAAAACAAACACACACACGCAATGTTTAATAATGGATAGCCTTTCGGAAGGACCTAGCCTCTGCAACTCAGGGTATCCTATCGCAGAGGGTAGGGTACAGAACATTTTGTACCACATATTATTAGTTGAATTAATTGTAACTCTTTGGAACTGAGGTATCGAATTATTAAACGTGTCATTAGTATCGTCTCCGAGAATGAGAAGACAGGCCGATGTGTACAAACTGCGCCCATTCTACAATTATACTTCCTCGAGATATGCAATATCAGAGCGTGCGACTGCGTCAGTAGCATGTAGTTCATATCACCATTGAAGTTAATTTTCATGCATTTACAGCCATTTTAAAGCTGATAACGCACTTGTGAACCCTATGTCGAGTAATGGTATAATGTAAATCTAAAGTGGTTTGTGAATATAATGCGCGGTTATATCCTCGCATTCAAAGTTGGCAACGACGTATCGCCTCTGCATTACTACCTACCTGCTACCAGTGGGACGCTCCTCTCAGACAGGATGCCGGCTAGATTATGGGTACCACAACGGCGCCTATTTCTGCCGTGAAGCATTATTGTTATTTTGGTCTGAAGGGCGCCGTAGCTAGTGAAATTACTGGGCAATTGAGACATCATCGTATGTCTCAAGGTGACGAGTGCAATTCTAGTGCCGCTCAGATTTTTTGGGTTCCCAAGAATCCTGAGAGGCGCTGCATTGTAACGGGCATGGCGTATCAATTACCATCACAGCTGAACGCCCTGATCGTCTCGCCCCTTACTAAATCTTTTGATAAATAATAACATCTATACAGCTAACGTATTGTGCAACATTAGTGTGTATATATTGTGCATTGTTGAAAGTGTTTAAAAATAAATTGAAATTAATAATTTATGAAATTTCAAATTTGAATACTTAAAGTTTTCACTTCTATCGAAAGTCTCTACAACTGCCAATTTTTTTAAACTCATTCGACATTCTATTTCATAAAAAAATATCTTAAAAACCTATTAAATAGCAACAAGAAAACCTTGGGACGCCGTACTGTAAGCCAGTCTAACGTCTGTAGCGAAGCAGGATTCATTAAACCAATTATGTTAATTCCGTCCGTCCTTACGGTCGCGCGCTAACCAGATCTCGGCCGTATTCATTATAATAGCGACTCTAGTCACATCTCGCTCTGATATAAATCAAATCAAATCAAAATCACTTAATCATGTAGGTCGCTGAAACGACACGTATGAATGTCAGTTTCTTTTCTTATTGAATTTACCTCCACGTCGTAAAGAGTTGAGCAAATGAGAAGAAGTGGCAAGAAAGAATAATCTTTACTTGCGAAAAATGCCACCAATTTTTTTACAAATACAATAGATATGAACAATTAACATTACATGAATAAAGAGAAAAAATAACAATACAAATGTTTAAAAACAATAAAAAATAAATAAAGCTTTAAAACATGGACGGATTATTTTAATAACTTAGAATGATAATGACGAGGCAGCAGTGCGATTCGCAAAAAGGAAAGTCCTCAGCAAACGTTATATTATATTTCATATGCATCTTCATCGTTTTACAAATCATTTAAATTACAATATATGTAAAGCGATGCAACTAAAATACTCAAACGTCAAACAGTCAATGCCTTACACGAATCATCCACACACACCAAAAATAAGAATAGGTACTAAACAATTTGCTAAAAAAATAAAGTTAACGTGTTAAGTGTTTGTTAACATATTGTTTAGATTTACAAGAGTGACATCTTAAGTCAATTTACTAATATGCAAATATTGGGGTTGAGCAGGTTATCAACTGTAAAGTAGATCCTGCAGATGAAGCCACAACCTGAGAGTTGAACAAAGCATACAAGATTTAATGACGATACGTCACTCGAACGACAAACTTCAACTGAGTTGGCAGAGCACTCGCACGGAACGCGAGAGGTCGTGGGTTCGAGTACCGCATCGTACATAAAATTTTGTTTTAAAAAAATTTTTGAGTACAGGTACATAAAGGTAGCATGATTTGCAAGCCCAATTTTAAATTACTGTCAATTTGTCTTCGAGTGTGTCGCTACAGATGTTCTTGATTTACGATTTAGAGCGGTGGTTCAGGTTTCATGAGCGGCTTATAATTTTTACAGCTGTTATTTAAACAGGAGGGAGGCTTTTATTGTAGTAGGCGTTACTTTGCAGAAATCCATAATTATCCAAATGTTTTGAGTTTTCTTTAGTGTTAATTCCGCCAATAGGTATTTGGCTTTAAACAAATCGACACGTGTTTCGCCTCTACACGAGGCGAGACAACGTGTCCTGAGAATGCTTCGTGTAAAGGCGAAAAACGTGTCGAATTGTTGAAAGACAAATACCTATTGGCGGAATTAACACTAAAGAAAAAACAAAACATTAGGAGGGAGGCTATTATGTTTAGCTAAATAAAATAACGGGCTGTAGTTTTATTTATCGGCGTTCTGTAAAATATGAAAGATAATAATAAGAAAAATGGGTGACTGTTAAATCTTGAAATATCAGTACAGAAATCTCAGGCATATATTTTTTTTATGGAAAAGGAAAACTAACGAGCGTACGGATCACCTGATGTTAAGTGATCACCACCGCCCCCAATTCTCTTGCAATACCAGAGGAATCACAGGAACTTCACGTGTACGCGATTTTTTTCAAGGTACCCATGTCGTATCGTCCTCGAAACACCGCACAAGGAAGCTCATAACACAGGTTTGTTGTACGTGGAAGAAAGTTCCCATGTACACAAACTTCTTTAGAAACTGTTTGCCTGGTTACGTTAATTTGGTAGTAAGTGGTAGCGAACCCAGAATTTTCCATCGATTGTTGGGATCAAGTGTGACAATGTCCACTTCGTCACTATCAGTCGAGGAGTTTTTAGAGGGTATTAACATCTACAACAGTAAAGTCCTCGAATGGCCGCCACGTACCGGAAGACGCAGTGTTGGTAGGCCCCCATAATATGGACCGACGATCTGGTCAAGATCGCCGGAATACGTTGGATGAGGGCAGCGCAGTACTGATTGTCGTGGAAATCTTTGTCCAGCCTTGGACGTATTCCGGCTGATGATGATGATTAATATCTACACATCAGAATAGATTTTCATTGGATTTTTAAGTAACTAAAACCAAAATAAACATAAGGCCTTTTTAAAGTTATTTTATCTTAAGTCTTTTTAAGGATATACCTTCCTATATCATTGATATTGACTTTTTCATTTGCGACGATCTCGAGAATACACATTGAGAGTTGTACATTGTCTGTGAGAACCATACAATTAATGATTTATTATTTAATTTACATTATATTTATAAAGTATATTTATAATAATATTGTAATAAACCTTAAATAGTGTCATCATACCCCTGAACGATGTCGAGACGTGCGACTAGTTAAGTATAAACTAACATGGTGATTTTCTCGTCCGTTTTTGAGTTAAATTATTTACGCTACGTGGCAAAAGGTAAAAGGATTACCTATGTGTGGTAACCACGAACAGTAGCTCCGTCGGCGGTCTCCTTTCGCATATCAAACAACCGAAAGTGGTTACACATAGACAGTATGGTAGTGCAGACGTAGCATTACAAATAGGACACACGGTTTGAGTTATTTTAGGAAACAGTTCGACCCGGTATCTTGGTCTCACCTGCTTGATTCGATAAATTAAAGTATTGACTTGTATAAGCATGCGTTCTTATATTTTTTTTTTATGTGAAAGAGGAGCAAACAACAAAAAATAAACCAGCGACGGGTGAGCAGGTTTATGATGACATTGGCAGAATTTGATGGTGACATCAAAATTTTTTCTCCTCTTTTGTACGTATATCTAACAGTATATTCTATATAAATATATGTATGTGTGTTACATGGAAGAGATGATCGCTGAATATCGATAAAGTCACCTAATTGTGCTACCATAACATTTTATTATTAATATATTTTAATTTTTTATTAATTTATTTTAGACAACAATAGGTCCATATATAAATGTAAGCGAAACAGTCGTAACGTATGTTAGTAAATACAATAATTAATTACATATAAATGTAAGTAACAAATTTATTCTATATTAGTTAATATAATTAATAAACTTACAAACTAAAGCAGACATCCTTTTTTGACACACTCTTTAAATGTGCTGTCCTATATAAATATAATAATATTGGGAATCCTCTCCAAACTATTTTTATCTATTATATATTATACAGATTATAACTTTATGTATTTTTAGTGAAATAAAGTATTTTCATACATTTAAATTTTCAATAACCTCTTCAGACCACTCCCTGTGATAAATGTGCTAGAAGACACACAATGAAGTGACGTTTCTACGGAGCTGTTATAATTCTTAAATCGTCGTCTGATTTTTGTTCTTACTAATTTCTGAAAGTAACCCGATAACCATATTTACGAAGCACCCTTACACAAACAATGAATTCTGAAGCTCTGAAGGTTGATGCCATAATGCGATAATGAATATTTATTTGGTATATGATTGCGTTAAATCTACACTAATAATAATATTATAAAGCTGCAGTGTTTGTTTGTTTGTTTGTTTGTTTGTTTGTTTGTTTGTTTGTTTGAACGCGCTAATCTCTGGTACTACTGGTCCGATTTGAATGATTCTTTCGGTGTTGGGTAGTCCATTTATCGAGGAAGGCTATAGGCTATGTTTTTTTTTTCAAAATTAGGGATCCGTAATAAAATTGCTATTTTGTAACACAAGGTGTAAAATCGAAAACCTAGTTTTGCGTGCGCTGCAAAAACTATTGACAATAGAACAAAATGATGTACACGCTATAATATAGGCAATATTTTATCTCGGTATTTCCACGGAAGCGAGAAAAACGCGGGTGAAACCGCGGGGCACAGCTAGTATTTGATATTTGAAACGCTTCAAATACTTTAATTATATAAAGACTATTCATTCATTAAAATAAATCAATTTTCCATAATATCGTTTCGGAACAGTATGCTACGTACGTCACACTAAAAGTTTCACGTTTAAAATACTCCTTTACATTTTAAACCTTTTTTCATGCGATTGAACCATGAAACAGAAAGACCACAGATTTGAAGGGATGTTTTCCACGTGCTGATTGAACGTTATCACTGCTTCTTCGGAATTGGTGAAAGTGAAACCTCTCATCAAATCTTTGATTCTGGGGAAAATATAAAAATCACAGGGTGCTAGGTCGGGGCTATGTGCAGGGTGGGTGACGAAATGAATTAGTTTTGCTGGCCGTGTGTGAAGAAGCGTTGTCATGATGTAGGAGAACGCGGGTGTTTGGTCGTCTTTCGCGAACTTTTTTAACACCCTGGGTAAACAAATGGTAGTACACTCGGCATTAACGCTCTTTTGATCTTCAAGTGGAAATTTGCAGATGGAACCCGTAGCTGAGAAAAAAATGTGATATTTTGTTTTACCAACGTTCCTCGCCTGCCTCACTTTTGTTGGCCTATTCTTATTTTCAAACACCCATTCACAAGATTACTGTTTTTTTCGGGTTCAAAACAATAAAACCGCGTTTCGTCTCCTGTAACAACGCCATAAACAGCATTAGAATATCAATAGTTGTACTTCATTAGCATCTGTGAGTACCATTCCCCGCGAGCCCGCTTCTGCTCCGCTGTCAGTTCATGAGGGATCCAACGACAACAAAATTTCCAAAATTTCAATTCTTCGTGTAACATTTTCTGAATTTGGCTCATACCAATCCCCAATAGTCCTCAAATTGTCTCATAGGTAATCCGCGGGGTTTTCTTCAATTAGCCGCTTAACAGTAGCCACATTCAGGCAGTCAAGCAGTGAAGGTCGCCCTTCACGAAATTCGTCATGTAAAGAAACCCGACAACGAAACAACGAAATAATTGCATTGTTTGCCATTTAAACAAATACATAATTACTTGTTAAAAATAATAAGTTGCACAATTTTTTCAGCTAACGAGTAGTTTGAAAATGTATAAAACTATTTTCCGCGGAAAATATGAGCCGGCGTTTCTGTATTCATCGTAACCGGTCTCCTCAATAAAATTTTGTATCAACATTTTCATTTCACAATGTGAATGGCTCTCGGGTAGGCTTCGCCGCTCGGCTACGAGAGGTTTTACAGGTCGAGTGGGTGATTATACCGCGTATCTTGAATGTCTATCAGTAAGGCGACTGTTTATTTTTTAAGTTCTTGTATATTAAATTAGTACGCTTGGGTGTTGATCATTATTTAAACTATGCGTAAACACACTCAACATACAGTGTCTTACACTTATTTTTATATTTTTTCTAGCTGACCCGGCAAACGTTCTTTTGCCCATATATTTTGATATAAATTGTTTAGATAAGTTTAAAAAGAAAAAAATATAATTAAAGTAAATAATAACTATACACTCTATACTTATTTCACTACAATTATTATATTCGATTGCCACGTTGCAACCCTATTGCGGATCTGTAGATGGAACAGAATGATATAAAAATCACGAATAAAAAACAGGGGTTGATCGTAGAAGGCTGTAAATTTGAAGTTGTATTCAAATCTAAATCAGAATAAAATAAAAATAAAATAAATTGTCAAAAAAATTTTATTTGGGGGTGGGTCTTATCATTTAGGGGTATGAAATTTAGATGTTGAACGATTCTCAGACCTACCCGATATGCATACAAAATTTATACAAATGGAACAAACACCGCGACACGAGAATTTTATATATTAGATTAATTAGTAGTTTATTAGGAAGCCAACCTGCATACAACTATCTTAATCTATAGATACATTTAAAGATTCTTTTATAATGTTGTATACTCCACTTACAGGCTAACTCGACATACTTAATAGTATATATACATCCTTTGTTAAACTAAAAAAAATTAACAAATTAAAGCCACAAGCAAAAGGCTGATAAAAAAACTATGTTCTTACTTAATAACCTAGAAAAACTAAAGAATAAAACAAGAACTACGAACAATGACTAACCATCTTGCAGTACTTTCATAATTTTTTTGAGTTCTTTTTTAAAACATGGGGCAGAGTGCTGAAAAAAGTATTAGTTATACATAACATATCAATATTTTCACTTTCTTCAGAATTAGCTAAAGCAAGGCCAGATAATTGAAAGCCCAACAAGGTTTGATATTCTTGTGTGGCGTCAATCAATCTATAGACGACATATTTTAAACACGCATGGCGTGTTTAACAGTACAGTTGTATCTTAAACATATTTGGTGTGTTTTAAAATTTAATGTGTATGGTTTGTTGGTAGTGTGGCGATTCACTGAATCTAAAACTAAATTAAGTCATATATAGATGTTTGTAAAAAGTTATAAATTATATACAGGTGTCCCAAAGTTATGGGACATGAAGGGAAAGTACCTTAAATATGTATAGATTTTATGTTATTTTTTAAAGTTAGTAATTCTGCATTCAAAGATTTTCTAAAAATTACTTGCCTCGTCTGGGAATCGAGCCGACTTAAATGTAAAAAAAAAACACCCCTACTTTTATGATATGTAAATATGAGAAAGCAGTCATTTAAGTGGGTATTTTTTTGTAAATTAATTAATTAAATACTCAAAATGTGATCCCTCCTATCTTACGCAAATCGCCAATCTTTTAATTAGTCCGCTGCCTTTTGATTTTCTTATCATTTTATGGTGAACACTCGATATGATATTGCACAATTCTATTTGTAACTCGCCCACATTCTCGTATCGCTTTTAAACTAAACAAAAAACTATGCTCTAAAGTATTTTAATTATGATTACCTTACCTTATGTACGAATAATCCATGCTATCTATGGAATGATAATATCTCTACTTTTCGAACGACGTTGTCGGCACTAAATAACTTTCTTGAAATTTGACTCAAACATTTTACGTTGCTCCTTTCTTTTAAAATACTATGTTACTTAAGAACAGTTATTAGTTTTTAGCCATTCTTACGATTGGCATCGAAAAAGTAGGGTTGTTTTTTTTACATTTAAGTCGGTTCGAGTCCTAAACGAGGCAAGTCATTTTTAGAAAATCTTTGAATGCAGAATTACTAACTTTTAAAGATAACAAAGTCTTCTTTCAGTAAAATACCGTATCTACGATATGTAAGGTACTTTCCCTTCATGTCCCATAACTTTAGGACATTATATTTGTAGAAGCTTGTAAAATGTTATAAATTATTCTGATTATGACCTGACGAGATAGAGGAAATAATCTTAGAATAATTGATAGAGAAAAACCTTATTAGTGAATCCAACAGTTCCGTTTCAGGACATAAGATGTAAATCTATTGATATACTTTTGAAATATTTTCGTATATTACTACGTTACTATATATCTAGTATACTATTTCGTATACTAGATATACGAGGAATGAATACTTCACTCTCTTTCTTACGTCTTTTTCACAAAAATGATGCTTGGTGACAACTAGGTAAGGCCCCAACCAAAGCTTGACAAACGCAGGTTGATAACCACGTTGCAGGTGAGCATACACTTTCTAATTTTGCTTGCTGTAGTGTTCTTCAAGTATGAAATATTTTATCAGTGAAAAAGATGTTTCTGTACCTACCTACCTTTAGACCCGCTTTAGAACATTTTGATCGACCCTCTCTCTTTAAATGTCAAGTCTTCTTTGATGTTATGCAAAAGAATCGTAGCGGGAATCTTCGAGCTATACATTATTATTAATTTTTCCTAATGTGATAAACCTCACTTCTGAGAAGTACACAACTACACAAATTAATTTGAAAACAAAATTTATGATCTCGAACCTGCGACCTCTCGCGTTCTCTGAAGCCACAACCAGAAAGTTGAACAAAGACAGGTTTATGAACTTCACGTCACTCGAACGTTTGACTCAGTGGAAGAGCGCTCGCACGGAACGCGAGAGAAGAAGAAGAGAGAACGCGTGACACTTTTTCGTTTCGCGGCGTCTTTAATTGATTTATAAGACGTTATCACGTCAAAAAAAATATTAATTATAAAGTTATATAAAGAAAGAAAAAAATAATTATAAAGATAGTTAACATAGAACTATCATTAATATATATATATCGTTTTAATTTCAACACGATACGGTATATATATATATATATATAATTCTAGGACGAGTTCCGTTTAAATTTAAGTTGCTGTATTAGAAGGTATAAAAGCTATTCCGCTGACTTTAGATTTCAAAATAATCGATTGAGATGTTAATTAATTAATGTTAAGTATTTTAAGTGTACTTAAACGAAATATATTAGACGGAATATTATTTGTCAAAAAGTTTAATCAGCCGTGTGTCATTTCCAACCCTCGGCCGTAATAGTAACAGCTTTCCGCGCCCTGTCTGGCAGCCGCTTGCCGCACCCATTTACGACTAGGTTGGACACTATAATCAACTAAGCGATGTAACATCAATAGATATAACAACGTTATACTGTTTTGTATCTCATACAAAATTCACAGTGTATTCTACACCACAAGGGGTGAGCTATTTCTAGGAAGGTCTTTTGAATAATTTCAATGCATTTGTTAAGCAAAAAGAATAAAAAGACCAATTGAGTGAAAACAGATCATAATTATCATTTTGTAATAGTTATTTATGCAACTGTTGATAATAGGTATTAAAACACGAATGTGGCTTTGAATCCCCTTTATTACATACTAGCTGACCCGGAAAACGTTGTTTTGCCATATAAAGTATAATTCACGCGATAGTTTTATAAGTAATAAAATATTGCCTATATTAAAGCCTGTACATCATTTTGTTCTATTGTCAATAGTTTTTGCAGCGCACGCAAAAATAGGTTTTCGATTTTACACCTTGTGTTACAAAATAGCAATTTTATTACGGATCCCTAATTTTGAACATAGCCTATAGCCTTCCTCGATAAATGGACTACCCAACACTGAAAGAATCATTCAAATCTGACCAGTAGTACCAGAGATTAGCGCGTTCAAACAAACAAACAAACAAACACTGCAGCTTTATAAGATTAGTATAGATTAGTTATTTTTTAATGGTATCACATGAGTGTTTCATACCTAATTATCAACAGTTGCATACAAGACTTTATCTACACCCATAATATGAATCCTCTATAAAAGATTCTGAAACAGCTTACTGCAAACATTAAAAAAGCCAGTCCTAGTAACCATAATATCATCCAAAGGAGTGTTATTATGAAAACGGATGATATTTTGTTGTACTTAACTCTCGTTTGGATGATGTAATGGTTATTAGGAGATTGGGTGTTTTAATGTTGGCAATATGCTAACTGTTTTAGAAACTTTAAAAAAGGATTTAAAGCGTGGGTGTAGATAAAACATTTATAAAATCGAGCCCCGAGGCAAAAAAAAGGGGTGTTGAAGGTCTGGCTATGGCATCTTCCCTCACCAACTAATGGGACAATGTTGATTCGGGCTTTTTTTGTTTCATTGTCTGATATGATAGAGATGGTTCTTAGCTATTAAACATTGGTCGAGTCTTTAAAGTTTATATTGAACTCACGGCTTAAATTTAAAATGATTATTATATCACAAAAGGAGCTGATCTGTAACTACGCCTCTGGTCGTACCATAGTCGATGGCATATAATAACATGGCATAGAAATGGTTCTAGGGCACCTTCGATGTCAACCTGACGTAGCTACTAGTAAGGTATATCAAGTGACTGCTATTTCCACTGTAAGTTTCCGTAGAAACTGGTTGTCAATTGAACATATATATATAACATATAACTATACTTAACGCCGGATTGATCTAAGAGCTGCTCGAATTTCAGGAATCCGATACTCCGTGAACGGCTCGATTCGGTGGCGTTACTAAGAGCAAGTCGCTTATTTGTGTATCTTGCTGTATTAATGGCTTGGGAAGTGTTCCTAAGAGCTATTCAAGCTGATTCCTAGCGCCCGATTTAAGCATCGCCTGATTTGAACTCTAATATCATCCTCATCCAGGTGGTCATAAGGCATTCGTTTCCAGCACTCGAGGAACCTCTTAGGAAATAGCTCTTTCACGCAATATCAAAATAACATGCACCCTTAACTTAAAGGATAGCAATGCTCCTGTTGCATTGTACTAGTGTTACAAGATAGCAATTTAAGAGTTATGAATACCAGGACCAATTGAGATCAAAAAGGCTTGCAGTCCAGGATGTGTCGTGGACACAACACTAATAATACTCTCTGTCACGCTAATAGTATAGATTTTTTTGTGATTTTCTCTTACTATCTTATATCTTTAAACGAGCAATTCTTGTGTGTGTGTATATATAGCGGCTCCGATTTTCATAAAATTTAGTACACAGGGTATTTTGGGGGCGATAAATCGATCTAGCTGGGTTTCAATTTTAAAAAAATGTAGTTTATCCGTGTTTTAATGAGAAACAGCTGAAATAACATTACAATACAAAGGTAAATTTCGCCACTATATACAAGACTGTAATAGCTCAGATGGGACATTGCATTATCCGGAAAGCAGAAGACCCCGGTTTGAATCCAAATGTCCTATTAGTTTTCTCTTTTGTTCAAATTTTGTACATTTTTAAAAATCCGAGCTAGGTTCGGTCCTACAGGTACTATTCTTTATATGCAAAATTTTCCAAATAATTATTGGGCTTCATTTTTATCAATACTTCATGCGTACCCAATATCAATATTCCATACGATATTGTTTTAACCACAAGCTGTGTTTGCCTGTAATTGGGTCTGCATCTCTATTTTTAATATGAATGTGAATTCTGGTCGGAACTCAGTTGTATATCTGTTGGCAAACCTAATAAATTAATAAGTATATACATACTTATATTCATTCTGATGAAACCGTTTTCTGTTTGATAGTTACGACACGAACTAGAACGAGTGGTGAGTGAGAGAGATAGACTTCTGGCCGAGAGCTCGGAACTGGGAGTGGACAAGGCGTCGAGGGAGTCGGAGAGGGCAGCGCTGCGCGCGGAGCTGCGGGAGGCGCGGCAGAGGGAACAGAGGCTGCTGGTAGATATCGGGGACCTGGAAGATGAGAACATCTCGCTGCAGAAACAAGTTTCCGCACTCAGGTCATCGCAGGTGAGGGATGCTTCGGATATAAATGTCCCGCTTGGACTTATTTTTTTTTTCTGTAGGATCTATCACAAAATCTGTTTCTTTCGTTTCTTGATAGACAATGAAAGTGTTCTAACTTTAATGTCCCAGAATTCGTTGTGCAATAGAAATGCAAATATGACTCGATGTGTTGTAGGTAGAGTTTGAAGGCTTGAAGCATGAGGTCAGACAGCTGCGCGAAGAAGCGGAAAACGCTCGTGCAGCGGCTGACGAGACTGCGGCGCTACGGCGCATCGCTGAACGACAGCTGGCTGAAGCGCTTGAAGCGCTGCAAGCGGAAAGGGAAGCTAAGTTTGCGGCCAAAAAAGAGCTTGATGCACACCTCAGTAGGGAGGCTGCATACAATATCACCAACCTGGCGTACAGTATACGAGGTACTTTATTATAAATGGAAAACATACAGCTAAATACAATAAGAGTAAGGAAAATATTTACTTACATGAAAGGCTATTTACAAGTTTGCACAGATTTTTACTAGCTATTTAGAAAATAAAGATATTATACACAACAGGGGATAAAAAGTTCTAATTAATTTGAGAAAAGAACATATTATTGACGGTAGGTACGTTTAAATTGTACAGTTGAATTATTGGATAAATCTACGTCAGATTTTGAGTACAAATTATTATACGATCTGCAAGCCATTATATTGTAATTATTTTCTTGATAGTTGCACCGTACAAAGGGATATGAAGAAAATTTGGGACTCTATTAAGAGTTTTATTCAGGAGCGTAGCTACCGCCGTATTTGCCGTGTCAATTATACGGGGCCTCCGGGTCACGGGGGCCCCCGTTATGCGTAAGCAAAAATTAATAAAAAAAAATCTGCTTGCGGAAAAAAGGCAAAGAGAGTGTATATTTTTTTATTTGTTTTGTAAAAATTTTGGAGAAAGTCACAGATGATAATGATGAATAAATATTTATATTAATTTGTTTCAAACATTTTTTTTTCTTTTGTGAGAAATCTTTTTGGCTCGCTACGCCACTGCTTTTATTAGTAACAATATCAAATTCGGGACAGTATCATTCCGTTTGCTATTTTAACCAGGTATGTAGACTTTGTAATAATTTAAAGTGATCATAATCTCATTTAAACAAACTCTTGTCGTGAGGAACCTACTTAAAAATAGCATTCGAGTTAAAATGACGATCATTAGGTAAAAGTTGCATAAAATGCTATTAATGAATCACATAAGTGATATAATAATAAAAGACACATAAGTGGAGTCATTAACATTAATTAGCTAAAACTGTTACGTTTGTAAGTGAGGTTTGGTTGAACATGTTTTTATTTTGAGTTTAATTAGATGTAGCAATTGTGTAAATATTTCGCGGTTACATTATCTCTGGCCTGACAACGATGAAGTCCAGGGCCGGATTTAAAGTTAATGCCGCCCCTGGGCCCCGAAAAAAATCCGCCCCAATACTGGAATTTTACTTTAATTAAAAATATAAAATACTAATTAAATTTCTTTAATTCCACAAAATAAAAAAAAAACGCTAAAAATTTTAAATCTTCAAGGAATTAAATTGATTAAATCTTTTTTATTATTAATTTTGGCACGTTTAGTCAATTACAAATAAGAGATAAATTGAATTTCTAATTAATTCGAATTTATCAATAAAACCAAAAATTATTAATTAACAGAATTAATTAATTATATTGAGCAATCTCGATAGGACTAAAATTTTTTTTTCACTTTCAAATATTTGCCGCCCTGGGCACTCGCCCCAACTGCTCCTAGTGTAAATCCACCGCTGATGACGTCACATCATCGCTTTGTTACGGTGTGCAAAACAAGCATCATCGTGCATTGCTTAAAATATACGTTAACTGTCAAATAAAATCGTGATACAAAAGTACCTGTTGATCGTAGATGGGTGAAAATTTGAAGTTGTATGTATTTTTAATGCTGACTCATAATCAAACAAATTTAAAAAAAAAATGTCAACAAATCAAAAAATAAAATTTCGTGTTGACCTTAACATTTAGGGGGATGAAAAATAGATTTTGTCTGATTCTCAGACCTACCCAATATGCACTCAAAATTTCATGAGAATCGGTCAAGCCGTTTCGGAGGAGTTCTAAGTTTAACACCATGACACGAGAATTTTATATATTAGATTAAAAATAGCGCCAAAAATGTGCTTGGAGAGTTTCTTGCGCCGCTTCTCTGTCAGATTTGACATCAAAAATGTTACTAAAGGAATCAGTTTTGAGAAAATAAATGCCTTTTAATGCAGGTATGCCGGAGGAGGGCGGTGACGAAGAGGGCGAGGCGGGAGGATCAGGCATCGGTGAGCTGGGCGGAGAGCACCACGCCGACCTGTTCTCAGAGGTGCACCTGCAGGAGGTGGCGCGCCTGGAGAAGCAGCTGGAGCACGCGCACAACGAGAACGTATGTCCTGTGTGTCAACATGATCAGCGCAATTGTAGAGCCGCTCACAAATTTTGAGTTTTACAAGAATCCTGAGCGGCACTGTGTTGTAATATGCAGTGCGTATCAATTCCCACCAGCTGAACGTCCTGCTCATCTCTTCCTTCAATGTCACAAAAAAATACCGTCCACCTATCAGCTTAATGAGGCACAACAACAACATTACAAATTTCCTCAAAAATACGAGGTCTCTGTCAAGTCTGCGAAAGGAATCTTCTGAACTTATGGAATTACGTTTTATACGCGAAATGGGCTGGGAACGATAACCCTATGTGTTCCACCATCAGATGGCAATCAAGGTCTAGAGTACTTAGAATAACATACCACGTATTGATTTAAGAGGTGACAGCATTTTTTTTATGGAAAAGGAGGACAAACGAGCGTAAGGGTCATCTGGTTTCAAGTGATCACCGCCGCCCACAATCTCTTGCAACACCAGAAGAATCACAGCGTTACCAACCTTCAGGTAGGTACGCGTATTTTTTGAAGGTACCCATCTTGTATCGTCCCGAAAACACCCCACAAGGAAACTCATTCCACAG
The DNA here is from genome assembly GCF_905404315.1 of Leptidea sinapis. Lineage (NCBI taxonomy): Eukaryota > Metazoa > Arthropoda > Insecta > Lepidoptera > Pieridae > Leptidea > Leptidea sinapis. Next base: position 9,320,483 of record NC_066289.1, read on the forward strand.
CTTTGTTGTACGTGGAAGAAAATTTCATTGAAAAAACTTAATACCATCTGTGACCCGTAAACGTAAGGAACTATTTATGTAATCGTCGCCTGGGCTACCCAGTACTTGCTTGTAGCAGTGGGAATGGTCCCAAACTAGTCAGTACCAACACCGATAAATGTTGAATAAAGCCGATTTAAAAAAAAATTAAACATAAAATATATTGATAATTTAATATTGTAAAAGACATTTATAAAAACTAAAATACAAAAACTAACTCAGAAAAAAAACTTGAAAATAGTTATTGATTTTTTTTTCGTGCAGACCCAGCTCTCAGCATCACTACGTTCTGCACAATCCAGCGCCGAGGCTGAGAGTTCTGCAGCCACAGCGCTGCGAAACGGACTCATGCGCATATCATCTAGGGTGTCAGCGTTGAACCATCTGCACGCAGAGTGTGGCCCACTTGTGAGTCCTCGACTATTATACTGTAGATTATCATAGATGTGGTTTGTTTGGGAAGAGAGGATGAGTAGTTCAGTAGAGCGAATAAGGGATACAGAAAGGGCTGGGAAATAATAAGAGAATATACTAATCAGGGTTAAGGTTATAATAGAGCCTAGTATTGAGTTAAGAGTGGAAGAAGGTAGGCTCGTATTTCCAGTTTCAAATGGAGATTTGTAATATCAAAGTATAACAATGGTAGATATTTCATAAATTACAAATCACCTTCTATAATACGCTGATGATACAAAAATATATTAAATTATGAAATCTGAAGAAGATTGTATGGATCTACAAACAGATCTGCATTTTTTTTGTGACCTACTGCGCTTCAAATCAAGTGCTATATGATAATCTCAAAACATAACCCTATAGACACAGTAGACAATATGTACCAGTACGGAAACTACCTTCAAAAGTTCGAAATGACACACTCACACAAACATGTGCATCGACGAGGCTTCTAAGCAGTTTTCGCGGTCAATACGAGTCGAGTGTCACGTTATTTGTTTCCGCGATCTTTTTAAAAATGCCAGCGTATTGCGTGGTATACGGCTATTTGAACTCGGCTCCATCAAAACTCAAGTTTTCGTGTTTTGAACTTTAAAGGAGTATAGTATATAAGAATGATTTATTGTTATATTATTATTATAATTAGTAGGTAATCGAATTAGAAGTCCGTGAGATCGATTATAATAAATTCGTGAACATAATTCACAATTTACACTAAGGTGGTGATGAGTGTGGTTTAGTGGTTTTCTTGGATGTTTTTTATATTTATTTATTTTGGACAAAAATACTTACCTTCGTGTGTTTTGTCATGATTTTCGTGAGTGTTGAAACCAATACCAGCTAGTGCTGCCAAAATGAAAATTCAAGATGGCGCCTGCAAAAACTTATCAAGTTTTTCGTCACGCGTGTCGTTTTCATGGTTTTCGAGGGTGCTGAAATAGATAGTGGTCTCAGAATGTAAATCCAAGATGGTGGCTGCATGAAATTGAAAATTTTTGCGTCATGGCTGTCGTTTTCATGGTTTTTGAGTGTGCGCAAATTGATAATGCCAAAATAGATAGTGCTGTCAAAATGTTAATCCAAGATGGCGGCTGCATGAAATTGAAAATTTTTTCGTCATGGCTGTCGTTTTCATAGTTTTTGAGAATTTTGAAACTGATAGTGCTGTCAAAATGTAAATCCAAGCTGGAGCTACATGAAATTATCAACTTTTTTTTTTAACATGGGAGTTGTTTTCATGATTCTCGAGGGTGTTGAAGCCGATAATGCTGGACTTAAAAGAAACGAATACTAAAATAAAATTGTGTGTTCACCGACACTCCCGAAAATGATACCCATTTTGATTGTATTGTATAAGCCACATCCGCCATATCGGATTTCAAAATAGATGTCATATTCGTCATTGACACTCACAAAAACAATAATTGTTCCGTCTAGACTGCAGGGAAGAGTTTCTTAAGACAGTGGTAAACGTGAAACTTCAACGGACAAAGTTTAAAAACACATATTTCAAAGCTTCCTGTCATTATTTCGAATAATATATTTCAACGAATATTAAAAAAACATTCCAAAAAAATATTTCCAAGAAAAACATTCAATAAAATGTTGTTTAAAACATTACATAACAGTCATCATGTCGACTATAATATTGTATTATACACTGTATAGCTATCATACATACATTATACATTAAAATCTTACGCTTTTTACTTTATTACGCTATAAGGAACTTCCTCCCAAAACTCCTTTTTTAAAGTTGGTTAGAAAAATAACCTGACAACCCTATTGCTTCAATGGAGTGTACGCACATATAGGTAAGTATTTTATCAACAAGGCTTAGTTTCCGTACTGATACATATGTCTACTGTGCTATAGACGTCCTTTCGCTTTGTAATTTTAAGTTTGTGTTTCATTTTATGGAACTTTAAGTTTGTTTGTGCCTAATTTAAATTTTACTATAATTTGTTGAAAACTGTTTGTTTCGCAAATAAATAAAATATGTGCTACAGAGTCCAGTAGAGCAAAACCGGCATGTTTGAAATGAAATGCTTAATCCCTTTTTTTAGGACGATGAAAAGACTGAAGGTGGAGTGAGCACACGGGCAGCTAAATGGTTGACGTGGTGGCGAGTGTCGGGGGGGGAGGTCTCGGCGCTCAGCACAGCCCTGGCGGAGCTCCTGGCGGCGGGGGCGGCCCCCTCCTGCAGCGTGCAGCAGCGGCAGGCGCTGGCGCAGCTCAGCGACCGGCTGGCGGACGCCGAGATACGCTGCGCCGTGCACCAGGCCGACGTGGACCTGCTGAGGACTATGGCGGGAGGTGTGTTCATTGCTGTACAATCACTGTACAAAATAGGGTTGTCACATGAAATTATAATATCGACAAAAATATTTATTATTAGTTTTCAGAAAAATAATAAACTTATAATGAAGAGAGCTGTGGCTGTAGGGATCCAAGACTTGAGTGTATCAGGCCTATGGATGTGTGAGATGGATTTTTTAATATGTAGCCAAATATCAATGGCGAAAATATATCGTCGCGGCTTCGTTTGTCGAGACACAGACATATACAGTGATGAAAAGTAAAAGTTTACGTTTTTAGATAACGTAATCATCAATTTTTTTTTTCATTAACTTTTATTGATATCTTTGACAATTAAAAAACAACAGAGTTCCTCCGAGCATAGGAATCAAAGATAGAAAGTTATTGAAAAATATTTATATCAATCCACTGTCTATATTTTTCTTAAAAGTACATTTTTAAGGATTCATCCACACAGGCCAACGGACTTAGTCTAATAATATTATTTGAATTGCAATTATTTTCATAAAATCCTATTTCTAGTTATTCAAAAGTGCATATTTTGTAATTTGATTTTTAATTTTAGAACATTACAACAATATTATTTTAATTGCTTATTTTTAGTTACATTTTTTGAATCTCAATTTCTGTATAATATGTATTTAAGTGCCACAATTTAAATTATATTTTACTCCTAAAATATTATATCAGTTCCGCTTCAAACGTCACACAATAGGGTCACTGAAAATAAGTGTTGTGCATTAAAGTATGGATACAACTATAACTGCGTAGACTCCAGTTTTAGAATACCAGTTTTTTTTATGAAAGTAAAGGACGAGACGAAAAGGTAATTGATACGCCATGCTCATTACAATGCAGTGCCGCTCAGGATTTTTGAAAAACCCAAAATTTCTGAGCGGCAATACAGTTGCGCTCGTCACCTTGAGACGATAGATGTTAAGGCTCATTTGCCCAGTAATTTCACTAGCTACGGCGCCCTTCAGACCGACACACAGTTATGCCATCACATTAATGCTTCACGGCAGAAATAGGCGCCGTTGTGGTACCCATAATCTAGCTGGCATCCTGTGCAAGGGAGCCTCCCACTGGTAAATGAGTTACATTGCCACATCATGACGTGTGCTCCAGGTGCGGGCCGAGCGCTGTCGGCGGCGGCGCCCGCTCTGTCGTCGGCGGCCGACGGCCTGGCGCAGCTCTACCACCACGTGTGCGCTGTCAACGGCACGCAGCCCGAGCGACTGCTGCTTGAGCATGCTCACAACACCGACGGTACGTGCCATCGTGCCGCCGCCCGCGTCACTTCACTATTTATCCATCATCATCATCAGCCGGAAGACGTCCACTGCTGGACAAAGGCCTCCCCCAAAGTCCGCCATGACGATCGGTCCTGGGCTGCCCTCATCCAATCTATACCGGCGATTTTGACCAGATCGTCGGTCCATGTTGTAAGATCTACCAACACTATGTTTCCGGTACGTGGTCGCCATTTAACGACTTTCCTGCCCCACCGGCTATCTGTTCATCGAGCTATATCTTCCCACTGTGACATCAGTTTCGCAACCGTCTGAAGTCGGTGACATTGGTTCTGATACGGATCTCCTCATTTATAATTACATTTAGCTATTCATTGCTCTCTACGCGACCATGAGCTTCCTCATAAATCCCATAGTTAGCGACCACCTCTGCATTTCGTAAGCCATCAATTGCAACACACACTTAAAAACCTTCATCTTCAGACACTGGTATTTGGGACTAGAAGATTTACGGAAGTACGCGAAATAATATATAACCGAACGCATTTATACATCCAGTCGCAGTGATATCTCAAGCAGGAGTGTTGTCAAAACAAATGATAAATTATTTCCAATCCCTGATATTTATTTATTTTAGAGTACCTTTACTTATTCAACTAGATATTATAACTGTAACATTATATGTGGCTGCATAAGTCTGCTGGTTACTACTAAACTGCATCTTTCATCGCGAAGCATAGACACGATTTGTGCTATGCAGCTACAATTATATTAATACACTGTTATTTTGTTCCAAAAATAGGTACGCTGGAACACTGCATATACTTGGTAATTATTATGATGGATACTCAGGAAACATACGTTATTAATTTGAAGCCGATATTTCGATACAATTGCATGAATCGTGGTCACGGCGGTACCGCGGAGACGACGAGGATCTCTTGATAAATTGACACTAATAGTACATCAATCTATCCACGTGGCGTCTAATTCGTTTTCGTCTTTGATTCCCCAATGTGTGTGGTGAATACACACTATTAACGACGTCGATACTTTTAGGTCTTTTCGTTGCATATGTACTGAAGAGTGAGACCACGGGATTCCATGCTTGCGCTAGTTTAAAATACAATTTTTTACAACTTATTTTCACCCTGCGTTCGACCTCTTTCTCCTCGCTGTTATCTCCAAATGATAATAATTTTCCGAGATAACTGTAGCTATTTACATATTCCAAAGGTATTCCGAGCAAACTGATTTTATTGTATTCGCTGGTTGTCATTATCTTGGTTTTATCAGGATTCATTTTAAGATATCCTATTGAATGTACAGTCAGTTTATTCGTTGTACGTAAATGTTTTAGGTGCGAACTCCGAGGGCCGTGTGGACGATGAGGCGCTCGCTCTGGCCGCTGGAGAGCTGGAAGGTCTCCGTGCGGCCGGCAGCGTGGCGCGCTACGCCGACACCCTGCTGGACCAGCTCACACACCTGCGGGCCGCGCTCGACACCGCGCTGGACTCGCGGCACAGGCACCAGCCCGGTCAGTACCACGCCACCTCAGACGACACCCTGCTGGACCAGCTCACACACCTGCGGGCCGCGCTGGACTCGCGGCACAGGCACCAGCCCGGTCAGTACCACGCCACCTCAGACGACACCCTGCTGGACCAGCTCACACACCTGCGGGCCGCGCTCGACACCGCGCTGGACTCGCGGCACAGGCACCAGCCCGGTCAGTACCACGCCACCTCAGACGACACCCTGCTGGACCAGCTCACACACCTGCGGGCCGCGCTGGACTCGCGGCACAGGCACCAGCCCGGTCAGTACCACGCCACCTCAGACGACACCCTGCTGGACCAGCTCACACACCTGCGGGCCGCGTTGGACTCGCGGCACAGGCACCAGCCCGGTCAGTACCACGCCACCTCAGACGACACCCTGCTGGACCAGCTCACACACCTGCGGGCCGCGTTGGACTCGCGGCACAGGCACCAGCCCGGTCAGTACAACGCCACCAGCGACCTCAGACAACACCACTGGACAGGCAGTTTTTAACATGTGTTTGACAGCAAACTTCAAACTTCAAAAGCGCCACTCGCGAGCGTCCAGAGAACTAATTTTGACGTACAAGACAAATGGCTGCGAAGGAACGTACAATACTTTGCATTTTGAATTAATTTCGTTGGTTTTCCGTGTTATTTATACTTCAAGAATCAATGTTGTGTAAAGTACACGATATTTTTGTAAATAGTTTTCCACCAACTTGTTTGCTGAGGTTGTCATCACTAGTTTTAGTACCGCAGATATGGCCAACAGCACCAAAATGGCGAATATCAAACTGACGCAAAAGCACTTCAAGTCCAGTGCTATATAGTAGAGGTCAGTGGGTCAGGTCTATAATATATAGCGAATGTCTGCGATTAAAAGCTATGAACCGGTAGAGTAAAATATAAGTAGCGAGATGCATGTACTGTGCAAGAGCGTTTAGACGAGCTCATCCGCACTTTATGGCCGCTATACTACTGCAATATATTATACTAACTATTCTAAATATTCACCACCAGATTTTATTAGATTCTTAACACTTGTCAAGTCAAGACAGTGAGAAGTCAAGATGGCCTCCATATTGTTTCACCACCACAATTTTTTTTTTCTTAAAATATATAAAATTTCTTTTTTTGTTTCTAACATAATAAACATAGTTTTTATAATGTTGCCCCATTTGCATTACAATCTAGCCTTTACATTGACTAATAAGTAATTCTACTTTAACTTAAACTACGAATGTGTCCATTAATACATTTCTTAATGTCTCTTTTAAGGGGAAGTCACTTTGTTCATGTGTCCTTTATAATATCACTATTTTTATATTATATTACACTTATTCACTAGCACTACACTGACTCAAAAGGTTTTGTTCGTTTTAGTCATCTTATCATATCAGTGTTGCCATGGAGCTGGATTGCCTCGACATTCACGTGATGGTGAAGTTTATGTTGATGAGCTTCAGCGTATTTTTGGATAACTTTGTCAACAAACTCAATGTACCGCAATACATAATATTAAATAATACATTAAATTTATTTATTTATTAAGATTTACATGGAATCAATGTTTCATTGATATAATATTTTTGTCGCTTCAATATTTTCTTAAGAGAGTTTTAATTCACAGACAATTCCAACAGTAATGATACGAGAACAAGAAGAGCATTTAATTTTCATACAAAATTGAAGGATTACAATTTGAAATTAAGCAAATCTATTGAGTCGAGAAGAATACTGAACCAGGTCGTGTCACAATTTAATTGTTTTGACATGAAACAGAATCGTGAATTTAAAAATAGTATATGTAAGGGAAAGACTGTTAAGGAAATAGCGAATTACTTTGAGAATATGTCAACGGTTAAATCAAAAGACGAATACGGAAAATATGTACGCTCACAGTCGCTTATGAAGTCAAATATTAACAGTTACGAAACTAGGAATTCCCCTTTTGTGTTTGCCAGAAAGTCTAAGTTCCTCAGATGCGATATAAATTTGCATGCGGTTTGGAGACAAGCGTTCTCGCATGGCAGAAATGTATACTTCAAACGAACAAACTTACCGACGAAGAATCAAAGAAGAAAATTAGATTTGAGAGGGTCTCTTCGTACCGGCTTTGTTGCTTGTATTCTTATGTTGCAATACATTTTGTGATGTGATATGGCTGTGTAAGATACATTCAAATTTTGTACTTAGTTAATTAAGTATGTTGATTGATTTTGTATTCCTATCTAATTAGTGTTGTCAATATGTAGTTTTATTAGTAGTCTTAGAAAATCTTTTTAGTTTTTTACTAGATTAGTTGTAAAATATAATACGTACTTAGTTGTATTCGTAAACTTACAAGTTTGTAGGAAGCTTTGACGTAAAACATAGATAATTTATATGTTTAGACAGAGCCTCTTGCTACTAGACAACCGATGTAAACAGACCCGGCTTATTACTATTATTTAAGTGACAAGCTACGCGTTCACTCGCGATTTGTATGTCACTTTGTGTTTGTGTGCGAGCATTGCTCAAAATAGAGGTTAACTGTCCACCTCAATGTTTTTCCACGTTTTCACACTTGACACAGTCTATCTAGACGTATAAATGATCTACATCAAAACATTTAATAATAATAGCAATATTATTTCTTTATCAATTTCAGAGTACGGATATATTTTGTATTACAACTTGAATATACCGAGTACTACAAGTTTATATTTGTTGCTGGTGCTAAGAGTATGACTATTACAGTTTCTAGAAAATTTGTGAATTAGACTTACGCGCGGTATTATCCGTGGTCAAACGGATATTTGCGAACCTGCTGCCACGGCATTTGAAATATAGGGAACTCATATATTATTATCACTTAGTCCTGTAAGTAACTTTTTATGGCAATAAGTGTCGTGACGAGCAGGGTGTTCATCTGATTACGCCATGTCTGTTGCGATGCAGTGCCGCCGGGGCCACTACAATAGCGCTAGTCCCCCACACTAAGTAACAGCCTGCCCCACAGTGATGCAGACGGAGGAGCGCGGCGCCGAGTTGGCGGAGCTGCAGGAGCAGGTCATCAAGCTCAAGTCGCTGCTGTCCACCAAGCGGGAGCAGATCGCCACACTGCGGACCGTGCTCAAGTCCAACAAGAACACGGCCGAGGTGGCGCTGGCCAACCTCAAGTCCAAGTACGAGACCGAGAAGACCATCGTCACCGACACCATGCTCAAGCTGCGCAACGAGCTGCGGCTGCTCAAGGAGGACGCCGCCACCTTCTCCAGTCAGTATCGCGCTACTTACAACACTATTGTATATTTTATTCAGATTATATTATATCTCTCTCAGAGTGTTAGTGTTGAAGGTCGACGGCGTGATTAATGAAAAATGAAGAACTACTTTAACTGTAAATTTACTATTTATTAAATGGCTCTAAATAAAATTACATCTGAGACTGTGAGGTGTGAGACGCTGTAGTACAGAAAGTGTAAAAAGGCGGTCTGTCAAACATACTGACATGTATATGACATTTAGTTTTTTTTTTAATTGTGTTATAGGTCAATAATGAATCAAAACAAATACATTCTTAATGTAAGTATACAGCCATATAAAGAAATGAATAAAAAGTGATGGTTGATCAGGTTTGCGCGCCATGTTCGCGGCACGGTGCGAAGAGTACGTGACCCAGGTGGATGACCTGACGCAGGCGCTGAGCGGCGCCGAGGACGAGAAGAAGACGCTCAACCAGCTGCTGCGGCTGGCCGTGCAGCAGAAACTGTCGCTGACGCAGCGCCTGGAGGAGCTGGAGGTCAGTGGCGGACAGCTGAACAAAATAATGATTGTCCAGCAATTGAAATACAGGGTGTAATTGTTAAGTATTACCAGGCGATTATTTATTTTATTTATTTATTTTCAGGGATAATACAGTATTTTACAAATGTAATTTAGTCTCATACAAAATAACAAAATAATATTTTCGAGTAAAGAGGCAACTTATACATAGTTATTTCAATTTTGACAATTATCTAAAAAGAGTACAATATTTACTTATTTTATTTATTTACTATAAATTTTATTTATTTATATTTTATTATGTGTATCTTAAATTTACTAATTGAAAGATGAATTATATCAACTTCTAAAAGAGTACTGTTGTATAAGTTTATAATTCTTCTAAAATCAGTATTCTTTAAAAGAAAGTACATTACTAAGTACGTTACAAAAGTTTTTGATGTATATTTACTGATTAGGTAACATACTTTCGATATCAGTATCAAGTTTTTTGATATCTGTAACGATTACGGAATAATCGCCTGATCACTCTTAACGATTACATTCTGTATATTGTGGAGCATCCCTATGTTTGTCTACGCGTATTGATAATTGAATTTGTTTTAATATGTTTATATATCACATTAATTGTCATGACTACATTCTCATAAAACATTATTTTTTATGTGTTTTAGCAACGTGTTGGCACCCGCTGGGAATTATTCTTCCAAGTCTTGAGTCGGTGTTGGTATTCGATGTAGAAATATTTAATAAATAAATTTCGACAGGGTACAGGACTTCATAAATGCCTTGAAGTACACGTCTTGTTTTGTTTATCTTGTTAAAAAGCCAAAAGTTCCTTTACGAGCTGATATAGCTTCATGACGTTTGCTAAGTCTTGTTAAAATAATTATGTTATGTTATTGTGACTCCCCATGGTAAATAAATATATCTCTATGTATGAATTTATTAATGACAACAATATCTAGGAGGTTTATAGTAATATAAACACTTGTTTTAATATAAGTCATATAATATGGTTCTTCGCTTTGGACGTATTACGTTTGTGGCTGATTTTTCATATAAATTTTGTTTAATATATGCAATACTTAAATTAAACTTAAAACAAAATTTTTGAACGATGCGGGACTCGAACCCGCGGCCTTTCGCGTTCCCTGCGAGCGCTCTTTCCAACCGAGCCAACCGTTCGAGTGACCTATCTTTGATAAAATGAACGACATCTGAAGTCAATTTCCTACCATGCAAATGTTGGGGGTTGAGTAGGTTATCAACTGTAAAGTAGATCCTGTAGATGAAGCCACATCCTGAGAGTTGCATAAAGCATATAAGATTTATCAACTCGAACGGTTTCGAAAATAGAAACTGAAGAAGTTTCATCTGCGTAATTAATCCCAGTAAGTGAGTGTTATCACTTAAAAAACATAACAAATTGTTTAGTTGTACAAACACACACATTTTATTTAATTATTGTATCTACACCCATGCTTTAAATCCTCTATTAAAGATTCTGAAACAGTTAGCTTGCCAACATTAAAACACCCAGTGTTCTAATAACCATTACATCATCCAAACGAGTGTTGTAATGTTGTACTGAATTTCATAACAACATTCCTAATTTTTTTTCAATCCCTTCGTGCTCAAAGATTTTTAACAGACAGCCACATTATTATTGCTCGATGCGTGGTATCTGTATGAATTTCAAAAAAAGAACATTTTCGTTTACGCGCGTTCCACACTACCAGAATGTCGCGCGCCGTAAAAAAAAGTAGGTTATTCGAATCCCCGCCATTTTTCTTAAAATATTTTTATTGTTTTGTTTACAAAAATTAGCGATTCATTTTAAACGCTGCAAAAGAACATAATATTCAAGTGAATTTTAATTATTGCACTATATAAAATGTAAATTACTACTAAAATAAATAATTCTTTCATTAATTTTTAGTTTATTTGTATTTAATCAGTATTGGATGAGATAAGGTTACAACTAGGACTGGCTGTTTTAATGTTAGCAGTAAGCTAACTGTTTCAGATTTTTTTAGATAATTCATATTCTAGGTGTAGATAAAGTCTTGTATGCAACTGTTGATAATTAGGTATTAAAACACTCATGTGATACTATTATCATAAATATATATTATAAATCCACATTCGTGTTTTAATACCCCTTATTACACAACAGTTGCATAAATAACTATGAATGTGCAGGTGGACCGCGAGATGCGTACCCGCCGCGTGCCCAAGGCAGGTGGAGCGGTTCGTTCTCGGCCGCGGGACTTCTAGCGACTGGTGCGCGCGCTCAAGGAGGCCGCCGCGGCGCTACGGCACCTGCTGGCGGCTGCCGCGCGCACCGACTAGACAGTTGGCAACGTGGGGTGTAGTGTGTTCATAGCACTACTGGATGTAGCGACATGGATGTTGGCTATCGTTGGCGTTTATAGACGTCTACATGTTATATGACTAAAAGTTTGAAAAAAAATTACTGTGCAATTTGAACGTTTTACGCGTCCGTTCGATGGTAACGTACTAATACCGTGATATGAAACACGATTGTTTTACTGTTTGGGAATTTATTTGGGGTTGATATCGTTCACTAGTACGTGTACATTATATCGGGATCGCGATCGGACGCGCTACGAATTTATAATGTTACTAATTGTTGAACAGCCGCGAGGCGAATTGTCGAAATCTGACGAGAACTTTTTTACTATTATCGTTCTATAGATTAAATCGTTTGTACGTTTTTTAAAATATAATTAAAGTTGTAGGTTAAGCGTGGAGGGCGGCGTCGTGGCGGTACAGAACGCGTCGTATCGTGAATGCGAACCGTCAAACTGTGCGCGACGCGTTCCGTACCCCCGCTTAGAGTGACCCGAGCTACTGACCACATCATTCTCATATCCCCTTTTCTAACAAAAGTATAGACAAATTCAAAATGACACTACATATGAAAATGTCTCATATTTCAAAACTAGTCAAGCATTTTTTATTGCAATTTGTACCAAGAATCATTTTTATAATACGTATTGACAAGTCTCTTTTTCGTATTTTATATTATCCACTTGGATGTTTTATCTGTCTTGTCAATATCGTTGCTACGTTATATAATAATGGCTTGTAGGAGACGACGCCGCCCCGGAGTGTTGTTGCGGTAATGTTGATTGTCGCGCGCTGCCCCGGCGAGCATGTCGCGTGACACATGCCGCGAGGGCAGCTCGCTCGCGTAACTCGTCCCTGCCTCTTCTCCTTGCCCAATACTTTCATAACGAATTACTCCCACATATATTTTGCCCCGTGACATATATTTTTATAACGCGATCGGTATTATAATATATTATTGCGATAAAAATGAATTTATGCGCCGTTGTTCCGGTCGAGATTTCAATTGCTCTATTTACTGCGCCGGTCGACCGACCGAGAAGCGAACCGCGATGATATTTTTGATCACTATTTATATTTACAAGAGTGCTGTATGTTAAGTATCGTCCTCGAGTATTGACGGGCGCCGCCACGATCGTCCACACGTCCAGGCGACTCCAGCCATTCGTGCGCGAGCTCTGTCTGTGTATTTGTAGTTGTTGCGTTTATTGTGTTGTTGTGAACCTCCGCCCTCTGTTTTCGTCCATCTTGTTCTAGTTGTATTGGTAGTACTTCCGTGAACGTCTCGTTGTTTCGTCGTGAGTGCTGCTCCCGCCAGGTGCGTCACCTCGTGTCTGCCGTCCGTGGTCGAGGCCACTCGCGTCCAGTTGTTGTCCACAGCCACGGGCCCCCACTGCTCCACTCCTCCCCCGTACCACATAATACTTCACCGACCACTAGCAGTCGGTATCGCACTCGCCGTTGCTCAAAATTTGCTCACGGGGGTCCGCCGGCTTTTCTATTTAATAAGACGAAATTGATGAAATATTTATTAGAAATGTTATTATTGTATTATTTATGTCTATTGGATGTGATCGATAGTGCAGCTTTTCGTGTGAGACACGCCGACGAGTTAGTGCCGTGGGTAGTGGACCGTTCCATTGGTAGTTCGTAGTTGTCGTTACTGTAGAAGTTACGTAGTCCTAGATGTTATAGCCCGCACTGTAGAGTTCATCTTCGGTAGTGGAATATTGCAATATTAACTCTTTTAGCATAATTTATTTGTGTAGCTCAATGTTAGCGGACGTGCCCGTGGCTCGTTCGAACACGGCCGTTCTTGCATTTATCGTTTGTAGAATTATTATGACTCATTAGCTTCGTACTTAACGGACTTACCAATTAGATTTAGTATTTTTTGTAGTATTATTTTTAATGCTTAGCAGCAGACATCAATGTATTGTTTGTGTCTAGTCCCTGAGTCGTTTATCAACGCTCTCATAGTATTCTGTATAACATCACAGCAGAAGCGACCTCACCCCAGAGTACGGGAAACTCCATGTGCAATATTCGGAAATATTTATTTATATGTGAATTTATTTAAGTGTTAAAAATAAGCGCGAAATTAGGAATATTTATCAACTGCCATGGTTGTGCAGTACATAAATAAAAGCGAGAACTTTTGGGTTGCATGATATATCGACGACTAGCTTAATTTACCGCAAAAATAATCAATAAACCCTCTTTTACTGACGTATCATCACTACTACTTATGCTTTAAAAATAAATCGAATCGTTTTAAGTATTCCGTTATTAAATAACACAATATATTAATGATTTTTAATATAATAATTATTGTCATAATATGTATTTACAAAATTAGAATTAAATCCAGGCAAGGCCGCTTTTGCTGTGACGCTGTGAGTTAGTTCTGTTGATCGATTCACGTCCACTTTATATTTTGGTGTATTGTTAGTTATAATTATTATGTACATATACATTTTGACATGATCTAATTTTTACATTTATTGATTGTTATTGTGAAGCTTCAGTCGACCCGATGTCCACGTGATTGTTGAGAGCGCCCGATGTCTGCTGCCCTGGTGGCGGTTCGGGAGCGAATAACCAAATATTATTTTCTTTATACAGTCTATATATTATTATTATCTTTAGAGCACTTATTTTTCCTAGCTATAGGTATTATTTCTATAATAGAAAGATTTATAACTTTATTATTTAAAGGATGCCTGCTACTTATACTGAAATATGATTCTTAGTCGACAACACGACGCGAAACGTTCCCCTTGGCTCACGTTTCTTTCTTGGGAATACCAATGTCTGTAGTTTGGGCAGAAGTGCACAGTTTGATGGTTCGCGGTGCTGGAAGCGCTACGGTTTGTAACGATATATTGTGAAGTAAATATAGTTTCGCATAATAAGTCATTCATTCCAAGGGAACATATCGTTATTTATTTTTGAAGTAAGCCAAGCTCGCGCCGCGTTGTCGCACGACTGATGTGGAATCATGTATGAAATAATAAATGATTATATTTACGTGTGGGTGTTTTATTTACATTTTATACTATGTTATTAATAAACGCAGTGTAAGGTTATTCCAAATTTAATACTCTTTGTTATCATTTTTTTATTGAAAAGCAGGACAAACGAGCGTACGGGTCATCTGTTAAAAGTATGGCTCCGTCACTCCTTGGCCCACCAAACCATCACTGAAGTCGGATAGTGCCCACGTTGCACTCTGTCGACTCATTGGAAAGCTTTCTTAGATCTTTGAGCATAAATACGGTCGTTTTGTTTGTTAAAATGTTGCTCAATTTAAAAAAAAATCTCATCCGTAAACAAAAATTTTGTGTGACCTCTTTGCGTACCGCTTCGGTTGTTTCGATTTTACCAACCTATTCTTTTTAGATTATCAGTTAAGAAATGACCAGTACGTCTCTTATAGGCTGCAAGTCCTTAGTCATCTTTTAAAATACGCGCCATGGTTCTTGGTGCTATCTTCATCTCCCGAGATAAAATCTTTTGCTTTCCGACAGGATTTCTTCGAATTCTTTCCCTTACTGCTTTGACCACCTTTTTCGTACGAACACTAACTACGAGGACAGCCAGATCTTTTAATGTCACAAACATCTCAAGTGTTATTGTACCTATTAATAGCCCGGTAAACAAACATTTACTGATACCAAGCGTATGGAGAGCTTTAAAAATTGCATTTGAATCCATTTCTACTTTGTGTAATGCAATCTCAGCGATTCGGTTCTCTTTATCACCCCACTCCATTTTAATATCGCAAACTATTGTACACTCAGCGTCAAAAAGACAGCGTTACCCATTGTATTCAAAAACATGGCAAGACCTATCGTTACCATATTCATCGATTCACCGAAAGTAACCAAAAAGATGCGTCGTCCAAAGTAGTCAAATATATCCGGACATCATAAACATAGCTACATTCAAAGCACCAAATATATCGCTACACACAGTATTCAACAATATGGAGACATTTGTGGAAAATGAACTTTCGGTGAAATGTTAAAGGATTCAAATCAGAATTTTTATAGATTCAGATTAGATTGGCGCCAAAATGAGAAAACCAATGAACAATCATTTAAAAATTACAGATTCCAAATTCAAATGTAATACTTTTTTTTAAACTGTAACAGTATTTATGGCTAGTATATACATATATATCTCTCTTACCTTTGTCACAACAGAATTATATGACACGGAAAAGTAATTTTAAACTTGGGAGTAACGTTACACTGCGTTTATTAATAAGACAGATTATGTTCATTGAATTTCAGATGCAAGTTGAAGTTATTATAAAGGTTATAAGTAAGTACTATTTGTAAATTTACATAAGTCTATCTGCAACACAAGATGCTCAATAGACTAGCTACGTAAGTGATGGGCGTGTTATGTGTTTAATATTATTTTAATTCTGGTGCTTAATAGCCATCGCGCAACGATTTCTACAATAATTAGAGACAGGCCTTGAAAACCTCTGGCAAAAAAAAATAAGCAATATTATTGCCATGAGTCTCGGTATTCGTAAAATTCAAAAGGAAATCATTTTGAGAAAACATATTATAATCATATAACAAGGTGAGCCAATATTCGGTTTACCGCGTCTTATAATAAAATCAAAATTAAAGAAGCGTTTATAAAATTGAACCTAAATTCATTATATGTAGGGAGAAAAGCACTGTATTACGGCATGGGCATCTTATTGGATCATAAACGTATTGAAGGACTGAGCTGAGAGGACTCCACAAGTGAATACATTTCACAGACAAAAAAAAATATTTAATAATTTATTCAAACAAAACAATGCGTAGTACTATATCTACATGTACATTAAATTGTTAATTATTATAAATATATTACGGAGAAGTGTACCAAGAATACTGGCAGCATTTCCGCGTTGGATAGCTATGCTGATCCGTTGACCAAAATAGGTGCCAGCTAGCTGCACACAGATTTCGTTTATAGATGATTTTGGGTCAGAAAGCGCCAGTGGCTCTTCTGCATAGGATGCCGGCTAGATAATAGGTACCTCAACGGCGCCTATTTCTGCCGTGAAGCAGTAATGTGTAAACATTACTGTGTTTCGGTCTGAAGGGCGTCGTAGCTAGTGAAATTACTGGGCAAAAGAGGCTTAACATCGATCGTCTCAAGGTGACGAGCGCAACCAGTGTCGCTCAGAATTTTTGGGTTTTTCAAAAATCCTGAGCGGCACTGCATTGTAATGGGTATGGCGTACCTATCAATTACCATTAGCTGAACGTCCTGCTCGTCTTCTTATTTTCATTAAAAAAAATCGTCGAGGGCGTGGGCAGTCAAGTTTAATCAAAATATGACGTTTCGGAACGCATTCCAAAACAAATAATATAAGTGAACTGGATTAGATAAAAAAAAACTATTTTTTAAGGATTATAACGCGTGTAATTGTAACGGTTTTAGACTTTTGCGTAATTAGATTAGAGATTCGATTTTGCGTAAAAGTTACATTTTCATTTTAGTTAACCCGACGCGACCTTTCCAGATCTCGTTTTCAGGGGGACTGCAGATGTGTCCCCCGTTTCTCAATTACACGCGGTTTAATACTTTCAAAGTGTCATTATCAAAGAAAATACTATGGATTAGATTACTTAAAATATATTTGAGTCTGTAACTTTTATGAATAAATACTTTTATAAATATTTAATCAGTTTATTGTATATAAAACGATAATCATAAGCGATATTTTCAGATTGAAAAATAATGTAAAAGTGGGTAAATAAAATTCGAATAAAAGACTGCAAATATAAAATTAATTTATTCATAGGTATATAACTTATGTATTATTAGTGACAAACATAAAATAAAACCATTCGATTACGAAAAACATATAATATGTTGTATATAAACACAACACGACGAAACAGAAGTGAAGATAACCTATAAATAATTAATATTTATACTTCACTTGAATAAGTAGAATTCAATATCTTAAAAAGTTATACCAACAATTCTAAATGTATATTATAATATGTATTACGGCAGAGTAAGTAGCTTACGTATTATAACCGTATACTTATTATACAACTGTAATAGACGAACCCTGTGTGAAAGTGATATAACTAACCTCACATAAAAACCTAGGTGTGAGAAAGAGACGGAATAGACGAAGACCTTGAAACTTTTCCTGTGTCTTAACGGATATTTATTAAAAAATCTATTGGAGTCGTGTTCTGTATTAGATTGTGTTGTTATCAACATTTCACAGGTAAATAATGATTCTTCAATACTACTTTCGTGATGTTTATTTTCGTAGAACATAATATGCACTTAAATACTAAATACTGCCTTTTATAAACGCAGTAAACACTAACTGCTTAGTTACAACTTTATACCGAGTTTATTTGAAAGGCCGTAAGAGTATGTCTGTTAAGATTATAATAATTTCAGGAAATATGTGTTAGATAATGAAATATTGTTTACGTGACGCCGTTTATAAATATTTGTCATAGGGCTTGACCAAAATCAAAATAATACACACTTCACTAAGTCACTAACACATGAACATTTTAAATTTAGTCTCGCCGTAATGAAGAGAGTGTTTGTCTATTACGGTAGTATACTAAGTTTATGGTTGTATGTATATAATATAGTAGAGATAAATATCTGAAGTTTAATTACCACTAAAACTAGTATTATTTTCCGGGAGCCTCATTCAAAGTTTTTAAAATAATATAAGACAGCAATTTATCTTCAGTCCAGCATGAAGTAGTACCTACAAACTGAAATTTGCGACACTAGTAATTCTATATTGTGTCCAACGGCAGCTCTCCTTTAGCCAGAATCAGTGCAATTTTCGAATCAGTAAAATTGCTTTACATTATTTTAAAAAGCCTCAAATTGGCGTTAAGACAGTATGGTTACAAACCAAGAACATCTAGGGGACATGTTCTGTAAAACAATATAATTTTGGAAAATTAAGACAGAATTTTTCGGTTCGATAAAAACTACAATGACGAGATTAGAACCATAAGCATAAAATTACAACTTTTCATTCCAAGTACACCTATAAAAAATATTTAACATACGGAAAAACGACACAACACAAAATTCTTGATCATTTGTGGATACGTGTTTATTTTCTAAAGTCCAAATTTAACCAAAACACAAATCTCATAGAAAATCATTCACATAGCATGTTTGTAATATTTAACCATTCATGAAGAAATACAATATGATTTTTTTATCATTGGAAATATTTTCAATAGAAGATTATTAATTTACTATTATTAAATATTAAAAGGGTGCAGTATTCCTGTTACACAGTGCTATACAACTACATGTACATAGATATATTGTTTTCTAGTGCTAGTACAACTACAATACAGTAACATGGATGAATATATTATCTAATGACTATATAATTCCTATCACAGTATATAGGTAAGACTAACATATCTTATAGGTACACATTTACAAAGAATTTTTGTCTAACAAAGAGGATATAAATACTACGTTATAAGAGGCGGGACTGCCTTAGTAAAATTGAAATTTAGTACGAAACGTGCAGTGAGATTGACATAAGTTTGAAATAGTAATTACAATATGGCGCCGAAGTATAATCCGGCTAAGTTTGAAAGCGAACAGTTGCTTCAGGTAGTGGATTTCGGCTATCTCCGTTTTTTACAAGATTATATCCGTCATCTGTCAATCTATCAATGACAGCACGTTTC
Source organism: Leptidea sinapis (assembly GCF_905404315.1). Lineage (NCBI taxonomy): Eukaryota > Metazoa > Arthropoda > Insecta > Lepidoptera > Pieridae > Leptidea > Leptidea sinapis. The sequence goes on from NC_066289.1 coordinate 9,339,965, forward strand.
ATACAACCGAGTGAATCGTTTTTTTCTTAGAGTTTCGCTAGTCTGGGTCTTTAGAACAAAAAGTATTAGTTTTAGATAATGGAGAATTAGTAATTCAGATACTGTCACTTAGTTACACTAATAACATAAACGATCGGTGCGTAAACAGAAATACATGTTAAGGCGCCTCGCATTGAAATCAGTAAAAGAGAATATTACATTAGAAATTAATAACTACAATATAATAATTTGCTCGCAAACTAAATGCATTTGGTAATCTACATATCAGGTAAATGCACTGGCAACTCATTAAATGTACGTAAATAAATCGTTAGTTATAATTGAAGAAAACATCTACAATAAACATGACATAAATACAGATAATATAGCTTATATTAAACTAATTATAGTAAAATGTTGAGGTCGTCATGAACATCAACTCGCAAACCTTTAATTCCAACTCTGACACTTACGATTGTCATTGAATAACATAACGTCGACAATATGAGAAATTGTTAAAAATTTAACATAGACAAGAGTGATGTAAGATATAGTCGTACTAATTTGAATTAGACATAAAAATCAGTTTAAATTGTTTCAGCGTTTGAAGCAACTTTATAAAATTTCAGTGTTAGTAAATCTAAATATAATAATATCGCTCGTTTGAAAGTCTCCTTGATACTTTCGCTTGGTGACCGTATGTTCTTTTCCAATACGGTATATATTCTTATGTTATTTAATATAATACGCGTGTCTACATATGTATGTGTGTATGAGAGAGTATATAGATTGACGATAGCGTCAAAAAGTATAGCATGGGTAACATCCCCACCACAATTGTATCATTTTTAAAGGGCAACTGATCACAAATGATGTTCTGTCAGAAAAACAAATACTAGAATTACTCTAGTACTTTTTCTATATCAATTATTATACATAATTATATATATTACAAATGTTTTTATTTTATAATTAGTTTTACTTCTGATCTTCAACAAACACCCTTTTTTATTTATAATTTTATATTTTAAATACAAACATGATTTTATTTGTATGCGCCCAGAGGATATGTACCAGCGTGGGATATTTATGTCCGCATGGTATTTCAAATTTCGCACTACGTCCGATCACAGTCAGATCAGTACCCGTGAAAATACAGATCTAGAAATCTTGAACCGAATTCGGATATAGCTTACGCACTAGTCTGATCTCTAATCAAATTCCAACCAATTCAGAGGCCAATTTTTGAGTATACGGCATTTTACGCGAAGCGGCGTCAACTCTTGGCAATGTTATTGTACGTACGAGGGCGCAGAAGTAAAGAATTCTGGGCGCAACCTGTCTTGGTGAACCGACGTTTAAAAGGAGCTTTTTACAATCACCACGCAGTGTTAATCGTCACTTCGACAGGCAATTTTATAATGACTACCGAATGAGTGTGTCCACTTTCAATTTCATTTAACATCACATAAAATATAATATTTTGCGATAAGACACAAAATTTAGACAATGTATACCGCCAGAAGAAATGCTTGCAGTCACTTTAAGATAAGTAAAACTCAGTTCTTAATCAGACAATATTTATTATTGTTTACGTCTAAGTACTTATGAAGGTATCAAGATAGGAACAACACTACACATCCCTGTAATTCTGATTCAGATCGGACGCAATGCGCGAGCGTTCATACAAATAATACTATGGCTACTTCGGTCCGTCTATTCGATAATCTTCTCCGGAACAGAGATTAACGGTTGAGGGGAAGAAATCAGATGACGGAAGCCGGATCTAGTGCGTAAACTACTTCTTCTTCTTCTTCGGACCGTGTTTTCAAGGATCGGAGTCTGATCGGACGTAGTGCGAAAGCGCTCCAAAACAATTAGTGATCAGATATGTCTACAAGTAAAAGCTTCGAGTGAAGAATGTGCCATAAAGAGATTAATATAAGAAACGCCATTTTAACCATAAATAGTATCATAGAGCAATAATACAATAATAATTGTGTAACAATAATAATAATAAAATTGAAAGTTCCAAAGTTCCTAGAACTTTGTCAGTATTTAATAACAGACGTGTACAATGAATCCATTTTAGGATACACATTATACACGAACTAATATAGTATATCATTGACATCTTTTGGCATATACTATAATTATATATTTGGATAAGTACATGAATATTTTAGTAAAAAAACCTGTGGAATACTACGTCTCATAGTCGCCTATGTTGGAATTCGCGGGAAACGTCGGGATAAGTAGGTATATAACGGATATTTTTCGCGATGATATTAATGTTAAAAAACAGTTATAATTGTACGGGTTTCATATATATTTTAGGTATTATATAAAAAAATGCAAAAATTAACGGTGATTATGTCTTTCGGACTACTTTTATTTGAAAATCCACATATTAAAGTAGACTATGAAAGTTTCTCAAAAAGCTCAAATACCCATAATATTTTATTCAAACATTAAGATCTTCGTACATTGCACCGACTCAACGTCTCCTCCACTCCAACTCAACTCACAGTATAGCATTGAAATATAAGTTTTATGTTGTGTCACATAAGAGTGTATATTTGTCAACTAGTAAGTTGAAAGTATAAGGCGATGCGTGCTCCACGCATTCACGTATTGACTGTCACCGACCCGTTTGCTCCTCGTTGTCGACGAATCCGGCGACAACGAGGAGCAACGACGCGTTGTCAACTCGTCGCCCCTAGAGACCTCAACCAACACGGCATGAACAAGAGTCTTCATTCCTGTTGGTTGAGGTCGAGCTAGTTGACAACGCGCTTCCCAATTGTTGACGTCAAGCTTTCCACTGGTGACCACCGCGTGGATCGCCTAGTTGACAACTCGTTGATACCGAATCGATAGCTCTAGTTACCCTTCGTATTGGATTGGCGTTGAGTCTCGTGCCAGAGTTTGGCGAATTATCATCTCCTAAGGATGCCTCGTGTAGAGGCGAAACACGCATCGCATTGCTTAGAGACAAATATTGGCGGAATTAACACTAAAGAAAACTCAAAACATTTGGATAATTATGGATTTCCGGAAAGTAACGCTTACTTCAATCAATCAATTTTCTGGCGTTGAGTAGGTGTAGTGTCACAACCTACAGAGTCACCAAGTCCATGATGTCTCCCTGCGGCGGCACCGTGGACGGCTTGTAGTAGTGCGCGAGGCGGTCGTACAGTTGGATGCGCGACTGGCGCGAGTCCCAGTGCGGGTCGGCCGTGTGGTCCTCCGCGTCGTGGCCCACGTCCCAGGTGTCGGGGGTGGGCGGGAGACACTCCTCGAAGGGCTGGGTCGGCTCAGGAGTACTGTCGTCGATGCCTAGCACCTGCGGAGTATTACAACAGCTTTCGTCAAACGCTCTTTGCCTTGGCAGCAATAAAAAATAAATGAGCTGGAGATTAAAGCGTGCTACTTTCGTTCCTTTTACTGGGTATAAGTGATTAACAATAAATATTTTAAAAACACATTTAAAAGGCATAAAAGACATTTATTTTGATTCAAAATTGATTCCTTTAGGATTCCTAGTTGTTGCAGAATTGTTATTTTATAGTCTTATAAATACAATTTAATACATTTTTTTATTATTAGATACAATAAAATACATAAGGTTTTAATTATCACCCACATTAATACTTATAAGATAGTATCGTAAGTAAAGTCATTAATTCAGAATATAACCAGATAATCACTATTTAACTTGATTCTGTCCACAGTCTCTTCCACTTCCAATAATACTCGTCAAAAACCTGGATGTGTTCGTCCAGTGATCTCAAGAAATATTATAAGTTTTTTTTGCCATATATAATATGTTACCGGCCAAACTGAATTTTAGAACAAACTAGTTTTTCCTAGGCAAAACTAGTTCATCCTGCAGACTATAGGATCAACTAATACAGACTAGGTCGAACTAGTTCCTCCTATAGACAAACACATTTAGCAAAAGTTTATATACAAACAAACAATGAGAAATGATTTTTTACAGTTTTACCAGTGCGAGGCTCCTTTGCATCGGAGACCGGCTAGATTATGGGTACCACAACGGCGCCTATATCTACCGTGAAGCAGTAATGTGTAAGCATTACTGTGTTTCGGTCAGAAGGGTGCCATAGCTAGTGAAATTCCTGGGCAAATGTCGACTTATGTCTCAAGGTGACGAGCGCAGTTTTAATACCGCTCAGAATTTTCGGGTTTTTCAAGAATCCTTGGCGGTGGCACTACATTGCAATAGGCAGGGCGTATCAATAACCATCAGCTGAACTCTGCTCATCTCATCCCTTATTTAAAAAAAAGTTTTCTCAGGTCGATATGATCCCGTGGTTCCTTAGTCCTACAAGAGTGTACTGTCCCCCACCTGAGCCAACACCCTCACGTGGTCGGCCTGTAGCGGCGCCCGCGCCCGCCTCGCGGCCAACGTGCGCGTGCGCCGCGGCGACAGCGACACCGGACTGCGCTCGTCACTCTTTTCGCCGGAGAATAGAAGGGTTGCCAGTTTCTGGAAGTTCGCCACCTGAGAACAAGTTGTTTTAGTATAACATCTACTTTTGTAATCTACTTTAGTTAAGTTACTCTAAACAGATATCAGCCATCTCTATTTTTAAGATTTCTATACATTTTTGTCCATCCCCTCGAGCATATTTTGCAAATAGTTATAAGTAGTTACAATGTTTTTTACATTATTCATTTCAACAATTCACAAAAACTATAGTGATGATGATTCATTGTTTGACTATCAATTAGTATCAGCTCGATCCATTTGACAACGTGCAAAACAGAGCAGCTAAAATTATTGGGGACCCAGTGCTGTGAATGACTGGATCACTTGACGTTGCGTTGCGCATTTATCACGGGAGTGTTCCGATGAGCTGTTTCACTTGATTCCTGCCACCGCGTCCACTTTCACACGACACACCACAAATTAGAATATCATCTCCACCACCTAGAATCTGGAGGCGTTCCTTCAATGAGGTATTCAAGGAACTTTCTTCTATTCGAAATATAATATAAATACTTCTACGAAGCTATGGAATGAGCTTCCTTGTGCGGTCCCGCTCGTTCCTTGTCCTGAAACGGTGTTTCGGCGACGTTACGACATGGGTACCTTCAACAGAAGCGTGTAAACCTTCCTCAAAGGCCGGCAATGCTCCTCTGATTCCTCTGGTGTTGTAAGAGAATGTGGGCATTGGTCATCACATAACACTAGATCTCCTTATGTGTGTAAAAAAAGTATGTGTGTACTTATGTATGCACGCAAAAAGTTCTACTTCTTTGGCCCAACAAAGCAAAAATTCTTAAAATTATTTATTCCTTGTGCTATTCTACGTTTGCAACTTTACCCTGTTGCTTTTATGTTACAGTGATGCGTGCGCATCCAATAATTTCACTCTCACCATTTACTCACGTTTATAGAAAGTCGTGCTGTTCTACGTTTGTAGAAAGAACAATATTATAATAATCTTGGTACGATGGCCTTCACAGCTAATTATTAAATAACGAATACGGCTGTACGGGCTAGAATTCTTTGCCTATCCTAATAATGGATGAAGAAACCAAAAAAAAAAAATAACGAATGTCGCAAACGTCAGCAAAATTTGGGAACCAATCTCACCCTGTTACTTTTGTGTTACAGTGCTGCGCGCGCATCTTAAAATTTCACTCTTATAGTTTTTTCATAACGAGCCTAAAGAAGTATGACTTCAAAAATGCTGATCCAAAATAACTTGAAACTTGAGTGTAAGAGCTGCATACTTTTTGTATATTTAAGCTTGCTCTTATGTCTGTTTCACATAAACCTACTGTTTGTATGTACCTAGTTTATTTAAGAAGTCCTGGCAGTAACAACTTCGTACCTACTTGTCTGGGGGTCAAGTAATTCGCGCCCGTGGGACATACCTATCCATAACCCCACACTTACCCCCTGGGTGGTGCTAAAGGAATTACACCGCCAAGACTCGGGCGGCGGTCAAATATCCCGGCAAGAAGCCCTAGTAAACCTAAAGAGGTTGGTTGCAAATGATCAATCCATCCCGCAACCGCGTAGCGATCGGGGGTCTTGGCTTCACCGCCTCGACCATGAGAAAGAAAATCTCTATAAAAAACACCCCAATCCTTTGGTGGGAAACGTGCCTAGAGGATGAATGGTTACTAGTTGTGAGCGCCAACCGCGATGCACCTGGCAAACTTCGTGCGTATTTGCCTTCTTGGAGGGATGGTCGTCACCCTTCTTGTGACCTTTTAAATCGACCCATACTCGTGGGAACAACATGGAAAAAAGAAATGAAAAACAAAAAAAACAAAAATATGACCCTAGTTCAAAAACTTTCCTCCCTAGCATGTGAGACATAGAAGTAACTCATTAGGGGCAGTCCCCAGTGAATTTACAAATACTGCATTTAAAGCTTCAGAACAGAGCAAACAGCATTGGCAGAGAGATCACATACCAAATCCTAAGCGAAAAAGAACAGAGATAAATCCCAATAAAGATGATCACTATAAAACTATTAAAAACTAATTATCCAGTGCCAACATCAAACCAGTTTCAACTATGGAATGCGGACGAAGGTGGCGACTTGAGAAATCAAGAAAGAGAGCAGCAAAAATCCCAAAACCGGAACCAATATTTGTCACTGGTGTTTTAGAAGTGACTACACTTAATGAAGCCAAGGCCAAAATTACTACCCGTGAAAAGTTTACAATGACTACCATGAAAGCAGGAAACATAGTCAAAATAATGCCATCAGACATAGAGACCTATAAATTAATAAGAGAAGACTTTAGAAAAAACAACATAAGCCACTACACCTACCAACTAAAATGTGAGAGAGCATACAGAGTTGTACTGAGAGCCTACACTGAAGTAATTAGGGAATAATTATATGCTCTGGGACATGATGTGAGACATATATTGAATGTCCGGAACATGGAAACAAAAAACCATCTACCACTGTTCTAAGTAGATATTGAACCAAAAAATAACAATTAATATATATTTAGTGTCAATAATCTAAATTACATGAAAGTCTCATTTGAAGCACCTTATAAGTGTATGAGGCCTTATAGATGTGTTATATGTGGTGGTGAACACTCAACACTATCCTGCACAAAATAACCAAACACCGAAGCCAAATGTGCCAACTGTCAGGAGTCACATCCTGCAAGTTACAAAGGATGTATAAAGTATCAGAAGTACAAAGAACTGACACAAAACAAAACCAAAAAAAACCTCCCCATCAAAATTATGGAAACATTAAACCAATTCGGAACTATGTTCAAACAAAGCAAGATTATAATATACAATCAACCCAAAATATCACAAAAGCTACTAATGGCCACAAATATTATTTAGGCCGCTTATCAAGCCTTTTGTACAAAAATGCTCCTAAATCTTAGAATTGCGACATGGAATGCCAATAGGTTGTCTGTTCATGAAAACAGAAACAATTGACATTGCTCTGATCTCAGAAACTAGATTCACATGTGAAACACACATGAAAATAAATGGATACGAAATTTACACTACCAATCATCCATCTCCTGCTAGAAACTAAAAAATGACAGTGTCTGCTATTTATTGTCCACCTAGGCACAAAATCTGCAAAGAGGACTTTAAAAATTATTTTGACATACTAGGAAATAAGTTCATCTGTGGTGGTGACTGGAATTCTAAACATGAGTTCTGGAGCTCCAGGCTGTGAACAATAACAGTTATATTCTGTTCTGAATGAGCTCAATCTCAAAAGTTTCTCGCTCGGTAAGCCCACTTACTGGCCAACGGACGAAAATAAACTACCTGACTAACTGGATTTCTTCAGAATTAAAAACGATTCAGAAGATAATCTTAACATAACAGAATGTATTGACTTGTCTTCAGATCACACTCAGTAAAGTAAGCTTGACAAAAACCCCCTACAGACTATACAACAAAAAACAGACTGGAATGAATTTAGTAATATCATAGAAAAAAATATAGACCTAAAATATTCCTCTTAAAAATGTGAACGATATTGAAATTGCAATTGAATCATTTAACAAACTCATTCACTGCGCAATTGAATACAGTACTCCAATCGGGGTGATAAAAATATCAAAACCACCTGAGTTTCCTAATACATATATAAAGGACAAAGTAAAAGTAAGAAGGAAATTACGAAAAGAGTGACACAGAACTGGATACCCCTGCGACAAAGCCTGCTTTAACAAGGCTTCAGAGGAATTAAAGAAAATGATAACTGAAGCAGTAAACAATGACATGCAATCATATCTTGCAAGCCTTTTCGTACATAAAGACACAAACCACTCGTTATGGAAAGCTACAGGGAAATTGAAAAGACCTACTACGCACACTCCTCTGCTTCAAAAAAAGCCCGGTGAATGGGCTAGATCAGATGCAGAAAAATACAGCTTTTGCCGAACATCTTAACAAAGTCTTTCAGCCACACAGCACTAAATATCCCAAACAAGACGAAGAGATTGCAAATTTTCTTCTTTCACCGCTTCAACTTTTTCCGCCTCTAAGAAGTGTTTCGCCAAGGGAAATACAAAAAGAAGTTAGGAAGCTTCAGGAAGTAAAAGCACCAGGATATGACTCAATTGACCCAACCATCTTGAAAAAATTGCCCAAAAAAGGAATTATGTTCCTCAATATCATCTACAATGCCTGCATACGCCTGGAAATCTTCCCTTGCTAATGGAAAATGGCACAAGTCATAATGATAGCGAAGCCTGGTAAACCACCTCATAAACCTAACTCTTATCGCCCAATTAGCCTACTGAGTGTGACTGGGAAGCATTTTAAAAAAGTATTGTTAAATAGACTTAGACTTCACTTGTCTGACATAATACCGACTCATCAATTTGGTCTTCGGGAGAAACATGGCACCATAGAACAGGTACATCGGCTTACAGATGTAAGTCGCACCTTTGAGGACAAGACGTTTTTCTTGATATCGGCCAGGCGTTCGATAAAGTTTGGCATGATGGATTATTGTATAAAATAAAAGAAAGACTGCATCATTCCGTCTTCTCCATCCTTCGATCGTACCTCGCCGACAGATGCTTTGAAGTCAAATGTAATAACAATACATCTAAAATATACCTTATTCGCTCAGGGGTGCCTCAAGGAAGTCTATTGGGTCCAGTCCTCTACCTTGTGTATACTGCCGACCTACCCACACATGCCACAAACATAACTGCAACCTATGCTGATGACACAGTCCTATTAGCAGTACATGATCACCCAGTACAGGCCTCGGCTGATCTCCAATCATAACTGTCGGAAGTGGAAGCGTAGCTTGATAAATAAAGAATAAAAGCAAACCAAAACAATTCAGTACACGTAACCTATACACTTCGTAAGCAAACATGTTCTCCAGTTCATCTGTATAACGAAAACGTTCCTCAAGCGGATGATGCTAAGTACTTAGAAATGCATCTAGACTGCAGACTGACCTGGTGAAAACACATATGGGCCAAAAGAAAACAACTTGATGCTAGAGTGAGAGATATGTACTGGATGATCGGACGCAAATCTAAGTTGTCAAAATATCCATTTACAAAGCGACACTTAAACCAATATGGACCTATGGGATTCAACTATGGGGCACAGCAAAGAACAGCAATGTAGAAATACTGCAACGATTTCAAAGAAAAATAATACGAAATATGTGTAACATTGCCAAGTATATTAGCAACATGCTGATGCATGCTGATCTAAAACTGAACACTGTGAAAGAGGAAATCGCCAACTACAGCATAAAGTACCAGCTGCGACTGTAATGCCATATAAATAATTTGGCTTCCCAACTGGAGGGCACTGGTAGTGTCATATACAACAGACTGAAAATGAAAAGACACAGCAATCCTAACCTTGCTGATAGATTCACCACCGGATAGTCAGCAAACATTTAGATCAGTTCGATGACTATAAAAATGAAGTACATGACAAAAATTAACCACCAAGGAGACAAGAAAATATCAGAGGAGAAAAAAAAACTTGTCTAGATGCATTTACCAAACTTATGATAACATAACCTATGTAGACTTCTTAATGTTTGTACCTAATGGTTGTGATATAATACGTTTTCTGTTGAGACAAAATAAAATATTTGTATTTGTATATTGTCAGGAGTGTCTCGTGTCACCTGCAGCGGGTCCCCGTGGTCGGTGGCCGCGTGCAGGTCGTGCCGCAGGTAGTGCAAGGCGGCGGGCGCGAGGCGCGGGTCGGCCGCCAGCTCGCGGTAGCACGCCTCGCGGATGGCGGCGCGGGCCACGCCCACCACGCCCGAGGAGCTCGGCCGCTGGAGCCGCAGCGACCACAGGTCGTCCAACCGGAGCCGCGGACTCCCCGCCGAGCCGGGATTGCCGCCAAACAGATAGTGGATCTGATGCCAGAAAAACAACGTCTGTTCCGTTACTGTAACACTTTTATATTTCGCGCCACCGATGAACGATGGTTGGCACTAGAATTTGGTGCAATGACAACATGCAGCTAAAACTAGCTGTCATGCCCGACGTTCGTTACGGGTGTCTTCCACGTGACCCCGCCAGTCTACACACGTCTGTCAACGCGAGCCGTTCGAACGAAACCGTCGCGCACGCGCATGATCTCCAAGATCCTATCGACCACGTGAGAATCCCTGTGGCTGGTGGAGAATCATCGAGTGTTAGTAGCAGTTCAAGGTACGTACGTCTATTGTATTGTTATTGCCTATTCCAAAGTGTTACCATCGTCATCATAAGACCCCGCCGGTCTAAATTTCCAATGTGACCCGGGCCACCAAGTTGCGAGGTTGCCACAACTTCAAATTCAAAAAAAGAATATTCAATTTGGGTTAAACTAATCGCCTTTGAATCGTCACAATAAATTTTATCTCATATCATCTTTAAACGAGCAATTTATATTCTAAATCTCGGAAACAACTCCAACGATTTTAATGTAATTTCCACCATTGACCTCCAAACTGACCGTATAATTGCTTAAAATACTACAAGCAGTTTTTTGAATGCCAATTTGCGACCACTTCAGATTTAATACTTATCGGGAAAATTAGGAGCTGCCTCCGCTAGAACACCCCTAAAGTAATGTAATCGCAATGTTTCCCCTTGCTCATGTAAGGCCTATCGCAGATGACACACTTTTTATGCTATCGATTCTGCATTGCGCGCAAAATATCGTTGGCAGATATTACAGACTCAACGCACACGGCGTACACTTTCGGCCATTTTTTCGGCAGAACTGTAGGGATGTACACGCAATGGAAGTACAGAGATTGCGGAGTATAATTTCATACTTGAGATAAAACTATATCTAATTAAATTTGCACACTTCATCCCACAATTTTTTTGATGAAACCACAACCTGAGAGTTGAACAAGGTTTTATGACGATACGTCACACGAACGGTTAGCTCAGTTGGGAGAGCACTGGCACGGAATGCCAGAGGTCGTGCGTTCGAGTCCCGCATCGTTCATAAAATTTGTTTTCAAATTTTATTTGTGTATTAATCCTAGAAGTGGTTATCACTTTAAAAACATAACAAATTGTTTAGATTTACAAGAGCGACATCTCAAGTCACTTTCCTAATATGCAAATATTGCGGTTGAGCAGGTTATCAACAGTGGTAAAGTAGATAGTGTAGATGAAGCCACAACCTGAGAGTGGAACAAAGCATACAAGATTTTATTACGATATGTCATTCGAACGGTTAGCTCAGGTTGGGAAAGCACTGGCAAGGAACGCCAGAGGTCGTGGGTTCGAGTCCCGCATCGATCATAAAAATTTTGTTTTCAAGTTTTATTTCAGTCATGATACTCTGCCAAAGATGTATCATACAGTGCTGGTCTGTTTGCTATTTCTTGAATCAATATCGATACATCGATGTCTAGAGCCATGATACACGACAATCACTAGCAAGTGCAGACTACAGACTAAAGTGAGCGTCGTTGCGTTAGCGCGTGTTAACGCGAACGTTATATTTTTTTGGCGCACTTTTTGTACGGCGCGGTCTGTTTGATCTACGAGGATATTTTGTGTGTCACAATTTTTGCAAGTCGTATGCGGTACTGCATATAATTCTATATATTTTATTATCACAGACTAAAAAGTGCGTCACGCATAGTCTGTCGTCTGCGATGGGCCTAATCATCACGCAACAAGCGGTATACCTTCCTGTGCGGGTCGTACACCAGCTGGTGCGCGAACCGTGGTCGCGGGTGGTTGGGCGCCACGCTGTCGTTGCGGTACACACACGTCCACGCCAGTCGCCGCAGAGACAATGCCCACAGCGTGTTACACACGCGCCGATCCTTCTCTTTACTCATGCCCTGCGGACACACCAGTTTCACGGTCATCATTTGGACAAAAGAGATGTTTTTTAATAAAAGTAACAGGGTGAAGTTGGTTCCTAAAATTTTCTGACGTTTGCGACATTCGTTTTTTTTTTTTGGATTCTTCGTCCATTATTTGGATAGGCAAACGGTTCAACTTATTACTATATACTTTTAGTTTTTATTTGAGTGTTACACATTCATTTAAATAAAACACTTTTTAAAGGATGAAAACGCGTACCCCTGAATACGTGATGTGGAAAGTTCTCGAAACTTCGGTTTAGCCAAAATAATAAAGAAAATGTAACTTTTACGCAAAATTTTATGTAATTAATGTAAATAGTTACAATTATTATATAGGCGTTATAATCCTTTTAAAAGTGTTTAATTCAAAAGGGATGTTTCAAGGATCTTGGGCCAGATCCTACAAGAAATTCCTACAGTTTGTATGTGTTCCCAGCTGTCAATTGTAATAAATATTACGTTTTTAATTATTGTTAAAGCAAATTAAATCGCATAAAATACACATTCATAATAGCAAAGATAGACGAAGGTTACTGTCAATGTTACCTGTCATGTTAAAGAAAAACTTCAAATCACTTTTATTTAAAAAAAGAACGTAAAATACGATAAACGAAAAGAAATGAGAACCACAATTGATCCTAATTTGAATTTACGCACGATACAATGTAGACACTGCGCATCCAGAGTAAACGTTTCAGACACTTTTCAATCAGCGGTTACAACAGTAAGCTAACTATCGTTTTGCAGGGGCGTATACTCTGTAGATGCAATGCAATGTTCGAATACCGAATCTCCTATAAATCTTGGAATAAATACTTATTTGAAATTAATATGTCAGATGTGAGGGAAATCAATTAAAAAAAAATTTCAACTCCTATTTTACAGGCAATTTCTATACGCAATTCTAAATTGGCGAGCCAAGAAAGATATATTAACCGATTTCCTGCCGTTATCATTCTAATAAGCGATTTTTTAAACGTTTTTTACTCACTTTTCCAATCCAATTATGGGATGACGTGATTTTTTACTTTTATTTGGAGAAATGTGACAAATAATCGTTTAATATATTATATGCATTCGGTAAAGAAGTTTAATATTTTAATAAAGAATATTCAGGATTAATAATCTAAGATTAGAGATCGCGTCTAAAAAGCGTCCGCGTATGTAAATTTTAATTAAGTGTTATTTTATTTTATATTGTTTGAAGAATGTACAAGAAGAAACAACTTTAATAAAACAACTGGCTGAACCGACAGATGTTGTTCTGTTCACAAGAAAAAAAAACTCTTGGGTGTGGAATTTTGTAAAATACGCAAAAGTTGACCTCTACTCGACGAAATGAATATTCCTACCAAATTTCAAGTCTTTAGGAGTCAATACATAGGTGGAAATCTCATATGTATTATATAAATTCATTCATTTATTTATTATTAATTATAATTACAATTGTTTTTTATGCTTAATATACATTTACAGTGTCAGTCTCAAAAATAGAAACAAATCTTTAATGTATTAAATTCCTCTGGATGGCTCACTAGGAAATCCTGTGCAGGGCCAACCAGTGATTTCCATCTGCTATGTAATTTTATTTAATGTTAATAATGAATGAAATAGAACTAAAACTGATAACTAAAACAATATTCCGGCTTTAAAGTATAAATATCTTGTAATAAGAAATTTAATAAAATTAAATAGTCACTACATACTATAAAACAAAGTCGCTTTCTCTGTCCCTATATCCCTATGTATGCTTAAATCTTTAAAACTACTCAACGGATGTTGATGCGATTTCTTAATAGATAAAGTAATTGAAGACGAAGGTTCATAATATGTATAACATCCATTAAATAGCGGAATAATACTGTTATTTTGACGTTTTTAATGTGATGTCGTAAATAATTACATTTTTTCGCTTACATTGAAACGCAGGCTTAACCCTACGAGATTTATCAAAATAATGTACTAAGTATTGTACAAATTGAAAAGGTCTATAGAAAACTCCGCTGTGGTATATGTCTATCTCTTATGTACATCTCACAATAACATTTTTTGTCATTTACTTTTTACGACAAATAATGGTTAATTTTCGAAGCGATTTTAACCAATACAGCATTAATCCTTATCTAAATTAAATACCTTAAATACATTGTTGATTTAATATAGATCTATATGGCCCTTAACAGCATATGATTTAAATGAATATTTTCGAAGATATTACAGATTTAAAATTGCGGGACGTAGCGTTTGCTGCGGTTCCGGCCGGCCAGCGGGAGCGTGCATATAAATAGCGCGTCGGAGGCCACGGTTCTCCCTATATCACTTTGAATAAATAATTGTATAAAAATAAAATAAATAGGTAAAAATGTAAAAAGTAAATAATTAAAAATGTAGTGTATGAATTTAGATATTCCAAAGACAGCAGGAAATCCTCATGGTTTAGGGAAAGAAGGATTGTTTTACTCCAAATTTAACGCGTGCGGGCCACGGTCAGTAATGAATAAATCAAAACTACTGGATCAATTTTAATAATTTTTTCGGTGAATTACATAGGCTATATTTTATTACCGTGCGAAGCCGGAGCGGGCCGCTAGTAATAGATAAAACAATTTTGAATTGTTAATTTCCTCGGTTAATTGTCATATTTCATGTCAATACACGAATGGCGTAGTACTCACGGACAACACAAAGATCTCATCAGTGTCGGGGTCGATAGTGGCCCGCTGCGTGAAGCCGGCGGCAGGCGCGGGGGTGAGGGGCGTGGCCGCGGGGGGCGGGGCGGGCGTGACGCCGGGGCAGATGGCGCCGCAGCGGCCGCTGTCCACGTCCCACCACCAGATGTCCAGCAGCTGCTCCTTGTTGCGCTGGCCGGCGAACATGTACAGGCGACGCTGCGTCTGGGAAATGGGAATGTTGTCCGAATCTATTGTTTATTGTTTACCTCTTAGACCATCTAAATGTCTAGATGGACTGTGGCAGCTGCGAAAATATAGAAAAAAATTGAGGTTCATAGTTAAGCTCTATGAATGCAACTGTTTTATTTTTTCCTATGTATATATATTACGTTTTGAAGAGACACCAGAGAGAGACTCAGAAATGAAGAAATTCGGAAACGTACCAAACTTAGAGATGCTATACAACATATCAGAAGACTAAAATGGAAATGGGCCGGTCATGTAGCGAGACTTGAGGATGGCCGTTGGACGAAAGTGGTCACAAAGTGGAAAGGACCGGGAAATGAAAAGCGCAAACTAGGTCGTCCGCTCAAATGCTGGTCACGAGACTGCAGGCAAACACTGGCTCGGATTGGCACAAGATAGGGATAAATAACACAACCTGGAGGAGGCCTTCACCCGCACGGGGGTTCCTATGAATGAAATCAAATAAATATTACCTTTACTAATAAATACTAACTAAAATTACTTTATTTCATTATAATTACTAATCCACTAAACAAAATGTTACTTAGTTCATAGGAGCAAATAAAAAGGCTTTTTATTTTTATTTTAATTTTATTTATATCTATCATGTTCATACCATAGAATTACTCACCGGATGAAATAGCATTGAGTGTGAAACTCTCGGCTGCGGGGCGGGGAGGTCATGCTTGTCTGGTAACAGTTGCTGCCACGTGTCCGTCTGTATGTAGTACGCGTACAGACCAGAGTATTGAGAGGCCGCTGACTCGTCCCTGCAAGTTGTGAACACATTCTTTAATGTTGTATGTGACGAAAGTCAAACATTAAAACTTCACGTCTAAGATACATTTATAGCGATAGATTTTTAGTCGGTTAACGCAAAACTCTTTATGAACTCAAAGATAATCATTGAAATTTGTGCTTTTTTTATGACAAAAACGTTCGGCTGATTTTAATTAATACACCCCGCCCATTACAATGCATTGGCGATCAGAATCCTTGTAAAACCTTAAAACTCTGAACGGCACTACAATTGCGCTCATCACTTTTGGACTTAAGATGTTGTGTCATTTGCCCAGTAATTTGACTAGCTACGGCGCCCTTCAGACGAAAATACAATAATGCTTACAAATTACTGCTTCACGGCAGAAAAAGACGTCGATGTGGTACCAATCTAGTCGGTGTAAATGACAAATCACAGCTGGTGTAACATGAGCCGGTACTCACGGGTCGCTGGGCAGCACGCGGCCGCCGAACACGTAGAGAGTGCCGGTGTCGGGGTCCAGTCACAGCTGGTGTAACATGAGCCGGTACTCACGGGTCGCTGGGCAGCACGCGGCCGCCGAACACGTAGAGAGTGCCGGTGTCGGGGTCCAGACACAGCTGGTGTAACATGAGCCGGTACTCACGGGTCGCTGGGCAGCACGCGGCCGCCGAACACGTAGAGAGTGCCGGTGTCGGGGTCCAGACACAGCTGGTGTAACATGAGCCGGTACTCACGGGTCGCTGGGCAGCACGCGGCCGCCGAACACGTAGAGAGTGCCGGTGTCGGGGTCCAGACACAGCTGGTGTAACATGAGCCGGTACTCACGGGTCGCTGGGCAGCACGCGGCCGCCGAACACGTAGAGAGTGCCGGTGTCGGGGTCCAGACACAGCTGGTGTAACATGAGCCGGTACTCACGGGTCGCTGGGCAGCACGCGGCCGCCGAACACGTAGAGAGTGCCGGTGTCGGGGTCCAGACACAGCTGGTGTAACATGAGCCGGTACTCACGGGTCGCTGGGCAGCACGCGGCCGCCGAACACGTAGAGAGTGCCGGTGTCGGGGTCCAGACACAGCTGGTGTAACATGAGCCGGTACTCACGGGTCGCTGGGCAGCACGCGGCCGCCGAACACGTAGAGAGTGCCGGTGTCGGGGTCCAGACACAGCTGGTGTAACATGAGCCGGTACTCACGGGTCGCTGGGCAGCACGCGGCCGCCGAACACGTAGAGAGTGCCGGTGTCGGGGTCCAGACACAGCTGGTGTAACATGAGCCGGTACTCACGGGTCGCTGGGCAGCACGCGGCCGCCGAACACGTAGAGAGTGCCGGTGTCGGGGTCCAGACACAGCTGGTGTAACATGAGCCGGTACTCACGGGTCGCTGGGCAGCACGCGGCCGCCGAACACGTAGAGAGTGCCGGTGTCGGGGTCCAGACACAGCTGGTGTAACATGAGCCGGTACTCACGGGTCGCTGGACAGCACGCGGCCGCCGAACACGTAGAGAGTGCCGGTGTCGGGGTCCAGACACAGCTGGTGTAACATGAGCCGGTACTCACGGGTCGCTGGGCAGCACGCGGCCGCCGAACACGTAGAGAGTGCCGGTGTCGGGGTCCAGACACAGCTGGTGTAACATGAGCCGGTACTCACGGGTCGCTGGGCAGCACGCGGCCGCCGAACACGTAGAGAGTGCCGGTGTCGGGGTCCAGACACAGCTGGTGTAACATGAGCCGGTACTCACGGGTCGCTGGGCAGCACGCGGCCGCCGAACACGTAGAGAGTGCCGGTGTCGGGGTCCAGACACAGCTGGTGTAACATGAGCCGGTACTCACGGGTCGCTGGGCAGCACGCGGCCGCCGAACACGTAGAGAGTGCCGGTGTCGGGGTCCAGACACAGCTGGTGTAACATGAGCCGGTACTCACGGGTCGCTGGGCAGCACGCGGCCGCCGAACACGTAGAGAGTGCCGGTGTCGGGGTCCAGACACAGCTGGTGTAACATGAGCCGGTACTCACGGGTCGCTGGGCAGCACGCGGCCGCCGAACACGTAGAGAGTGCCGGTGTCGGGGTCCAGACACAGCTGGTGTAACATGAGCCGGTACTCACGGGTCGCTGGGCAGCACGCGGCCGCCGAACACGTAGAGAGTGCCGGTGTCGGGGTCCAGACACAGCTGGTGTAACATGAGCCGGTACTCACGGGTCGCTGGGCAGCACGCGGCCGCCGAACACGTAGAGAGTGCCGGTGTCGGGGTCCAGACACAGCTGGTGTAACATGAGCCGGTACTCACGGGTCGCTGGGCAGCACGCGGCCGCCGAACACGTAGAGAGTGCCGGTGTCGGGGTCCAGACACAGCTGGTGTAACATGAGCCGGTACTCACGGGTCGCTGGGCAGCACGCGGCCGCCGAACACGTAGAGAGTGCCGGTGTCGGGGTCCAGACACAGCTGGTGTAACATGAGCCGGTACTCACGGGTCGCTGGGCAGCACGCGGCCGCCGAACACGTAGAGAGTGCCGGTGTCGGGGTCCAGACACAGCTGGTGTAACATGAGCCGGTACTCACGGGTCGCTGGGCAGCACGCGGCCGCCGAACACGTAGGGAGTGCCGGTGTCGGGGTCCAGACACAGCTGGTGTAACATGAGCCGGTACTCACGGGTCGCTGGGCAGCACGCGGCCGCCGAACACGTAGAGAGTGCCGGTGTCGGGGTCCAGACACAGCTGGTGTAACATGAGCCGGTACTCACGGGTCGCTGGGCAGCACGCGGCCGCCGAACACGTAGAGAGTGCCGGTGTCGGGGTCCAGACACAGCTGGTGTAACATGAGCCGGTACTCACGGGTCGCTGGGCAGCACGCGGCCGCCGAACACGTAGAGAGTGCCGGTGTCGGGATCCAGACACAGCTGGTGTAACATGAGCCGGTACTCACGGGTCGCTGGGCAGCACGCGGCCGCCGAACACGTAGAGAGTGCCGGTGTCGGGGTCCAGACACAGCTGGTGGTCGAACATGAGCCGCGGCCCGCCCGCCAGTGCAGTGTCCTGCTGTATCAGCGTCCACGCACCGTTCCGCACGCAGTACACGTACAAGTCGCTCTGTACACAGACATAAAAAGGCATAAAATGCATTTATTTTCTCAAAATTGATTTCTTTAGAATTCTTTTTGATGTCATTTCTAATATACAATATACACTACTACCGCTTCGGAAACAAATGGCGCTCTGAGAGAGAAAGAGCGGCGCAAGAAACTCTCCGAGCATTTTTTTGCGCTGTTTTTAATCAAATATACAATATTGTATTGTCATTGCTAAGGCTATAAAAATAATCATAATCTAGTCACAGGCGGATCCCTTAGATATTCAGCAGTTCATTACAATTTAAACTACACAATTATTTCATTATAATCCCATATTGACTCC
Organism: Leptidea sinapis; assembly: GCF_905404315.1. Lineage (NCBI taxonomy): Eukaryota > Metazoa > Arthropoda > Insecta > Lepidoptera > Pieridae > Leptidea > Leptidea sinapis. The sequence continues at coordinate 9,359,396 of NC_066289.1, forward strand.
ATAAAATCCTATTATGGAGTCAATATATCGAGAATCTGTCACAATCATAAGTCATTTCATTTCCAAAATCGATTCCATAGACATAGTATTTTATGTGAACAAAATCAATACAACTTCTGAAACTCTTTGGATGTGCAGAAAGGCATCGGATGTAATCAACACTTAACAATGACATTGTATAATGGTTTAAACTGCCATGTCATTTGTGGGCTAAGCCAACTAGCAAGAGTTCACTGAGTACGTTAAATTTTAGCCAATAACAACGATCTAATGATCACGTGACAAAACATAGCCTCCATACATTTCCTTGATATTCTATAGCGCTATCGACTATATGTACTGTACTGGTTAGTTTCGAGGATTTTAATGCAGAGTAAACAGATAAAAAAAAATAAAGAATGTCATCTTAAAAATGTAAAAAAGTGTAAAATTATATTCACATTCAAGTTCGCTGGTATCCGCTGAGCATTATTCAAGTACCTACCAAGTGTGTATAGCTTCTGGTTGACAGGGTCAAAGACCATCTTGTGACACGAGCGGGCGAAGGCCCACCGTGTTCACACAGCAAGATCCACAAATCATACAGATATTCCAAAGCTACTGTACGTAGCATTATTGCATTAAGCCCTAGTTAACCAAACATTCATCAGCGAGCAAAAATGTTTACTTTCTAAAATCGATTTCATCGCTTAAGATTTCCCATGCATCCGGATCGAAGGACCATTTATTGAACTATAATAAGGAATGTAATATTATTATTTTCTTGTGAAAAAAAATATATTCACATTCAAGTTAGCTGGAGTCCGCTGAGCATTATCCAGGTACCTCCCAAGTGTGTATAGCTTCTGGTGGACAGGGTCAAAGACCATCTTGTGACAAGAGCGGGGCGAAGGTCCACCGTGCTGCTCACTGTGTTCACACAGCAGGGTCCATCTCTCCGTCTCAGGGTCAAACCTCCACAGATCGTCAAGGTCTTCAGTGCCATTCCATCCACCAAATAGATATAATGTACCTGGTTAACATTTAAATATTATATAAACATCAAAGTCGAAAACCATTTACGGCCGTTCCCAATATACTATCTACAAATAGAGATAAATTACTACCTTCTACTCTCAGTTATTAGGTGTCAATAATCTGAAGCTGTCCCAATATACCCGATAAGTCATTCTTATCGACGCGTGAATTGCAATTTCCATACAAACTTCTATCCCTGGTAAGCTATACGTTCTCCCATTGACAGACAGCGTGTACGGATAAGGTGAGTCGACAAATTTATTGGGACAGAAAAGTCCCAATAAATTTGTCGACGTTGAAATTGGAACAACCGGAGATAGACTGAAAATTGAGAACGGCCGTTAGTCATTTAGATTCTAGATAAATTAATTACACTTGTGAACAGAGTTCCAATTAAAGTAATAAATATGAGTTCAAAAAAGTTGAGCTTGAAAAGTCGCAAAGAAAATCACTATCGCTATAAAACTATTATTTTAATTTTATTTTGATTATTTTAATTGCGTGACGGCCATTTTGAATTTCGCCATATATGTTTCTTCTATCTACTGTTATACAAATAATAGAAGTACGAACTTCTTTCAATTTTAGATTTCTTATTCTTGCGGTTTATGAGATAACTCTCCCAGACAGCCGAATCTTAGTTATAGGTTTTATTTTGGTTACGAATCTCTTAAAAATATTCATTTAAACCATTATACTTTAGAATTAATTTAGAAGTAAAAAATTCTCCAAACAATAATTGTCTTAGGAAACTTAATATAATATCATTAAAAAGCAATTAAATATTACAACATATGTTCACACAGAAAGGCTATTATTTGTTGACGACAACATTTAACCATTTCATTTAAATTGTGGAAAGTTAATAATAATAAAGTTGAATTTATATTGCTACAAAACGAACTCTCCATATTCAACTTTTCTACTTTGAAATTTGGTTTGCTCTTAAGCGATTTTATTTTTTATTTTTTAAATACATTTTATAGATGGATACAAGCCAAGCAAATAGTATTAAGTGTTTTTATTAAAGTATGCGTTATTTTGGGGAAATCCATAAGTATCCAAGTTTTGAGATTAATTTAAGTTATTAATTCCGACAATATAGACGAATATTGGCGGAATTAACACTCAAGAATACTTAAAACATTAGGATAGTATTAAGTGTATCAAATAAACATTCGTCGACCAAATTGGGGACGTTTTGAGAAAAGGAGAGGTCCGAAGCACCCGCAACCGGCGAGCATGTATGAAAAGAGTAATGAATGTAGAGGAAGCTCGTGAGGTTTGTAAGGATAGAAGCAAATGGCATTCTATTGTCTCTGCCTACCCCGACGGGAACAAGGCGTGTGTGTGTGTGTGTGTGTGTGTTAAATATATAATATTAAGAAGATATTACATTACAAGAAGTATAGTTTACCAGTGTTAGAATCAACAACCAACTGATGTCCACCCCTGGGCCCTGGTCGACTAAGACAGCTGTTATTGTCACAGATTAGTTCAGCCTCACTGTCCTCACCATTCAGTGGTAAATCCTGTGTAATTCAAGCTATCAACTAATTGTTACTTCATAATCTTATGCAGGATGATATAACCATCCTTATTACAATTGATTTGCCTCTGATACATTGCAATAAATTAGTAGATGTACTGTTTTTTCGTTTATGATTACGTTAAGCTGATTGATATGCCCTGCCCATTACAATGCACTGCCATTCAGGATTCTTGAATAACTCAAAAAATTCTTAGCGGCACTACAATTGAACTCAACACCTTGAGAAATTACATGTTAAGTATCTTTGCCCCAGTAATTTCTCTAGCTACGGCCCTTTAGACCGAAACACAAAAATGCTTATACATAACTGCTTCACAGTACAAAGGCGCCGTTTTGGTTCTCATAATCAAGCCGGCATCCTGAGCAAAGAGTAGGGAAGGCCTCCCACTGGCAAACTTCTAAAACTATGGATTAAAATGTTTAAAAAGTTACATCAAATATATATAGTCCTTTTATAATTTATTTGTTATTATTTATTGTTTCATTAAAATGCGGATATGTATAAACAATATACGTACGGTGGGATCTAATCTCGGTTCACGGTCAGAGCATATGAGGTCATTGTTCCTGTTGGTGACTGAAGAGTTAGTCTGATCGCCACTGGATAAGCGATCTTCCACATCAGAGGAGCACCCGCATAACTTCTTCCACTCAGGGTTGTAAGGCTGCCAAGACATATACCACTCCAACTCCCCATCTACGTAACACATAATAATTTTGATCAAAAATAAGCTAATTATCGTTTTTTTATCAGACATCGATGGACGAGCATGGGGTTGAATTGATAGTAAGTGATATCCCCCACATTACTGGTCCTCAAGTAGACTGTATGGTATAATACGAGTAGAAAGACCCCAGTATATGCATGCTACTAAGCTTTCATTTTTTAAAGCTTTTGATCTTGTATCATACGACATTCTATGGGGAATAAAGAACTACGTAAGATGGGCAGGCTCTGCCTCGGAGGAGTACGGGCTGGAATGCAGGGTGAGGCAGGGGAGCTGACCTCTACCAAGCTCTTCAGCATGTATGTGTACCAACTGAAGGATGAGCTCAGCTGCACAGCCATCAGGTGTCATATTGAAGGAGTGTGCGTGCATAATATCAGCTACGCAGATGGTATGGTGCTGATGAGCCCATCGATCAGTTCTTTACGAAGGCTTCTGAAAATTTGTGAGTCCTATGTGGTGGCACAGGGGCTCAATAGCACGCGAGAAAAAGAGCGAAATAAGGATTTTCTGGCCGATTAAAAGGCGATACACATTCGGTTCGATTTCAGCTTATCTGGTACAGCTGTAAATAAAGTAAAGCAAGTTGCGTATTTGGGTCACTGGATTACAGAGGACCTTAATGACAATGTAGACATTGAAAGAGAGCGCAGAGCACTGTCTGTCCGTCCAATTACACCTGCAGCCTCTGGGTTAACTATACAATGCGGACATACAGCGATCTGCGAGTTCAATACAATAACGCGTTTCGGGTGCTGATGGGACTGCCGCGCCACTGTAGTGCCTCCGCGACGTTCGCTCAGCTGGCATAGATGGCTCCGATGCTGGCTCGCTGGATACGGTATCACGCAGTCGTATAGTAATTTACCGTCATCATCGGGAAATCCACCAGGACCATTATTTTTTTTTCAATTTAATTTTTTTATCTATGTGTAAATTAATAAATTTTTTACCAACACTATTTTGTAAGTTAGCAATTAATATTACTAACAAAATATATAGATGTAAGCTCATATATGGATGAATATTATATCATTCCCTATTTACTATTCGCGAAAAACGTTAATAAACATCTCTCCTATTTGAGAATACAGATGCCACACTCACAAAGGCCAGATTCATACTCATAAACTTGACAAACTCATCATAAAAAAATTTAAGAGAAGTAGAAAATCATATATTTTTTTACCATTAGCAGCTTCTTCAAAAATTTTCTCAGCTAGTTTATAGTCTTTGTTCTCAACCAGAGCATTCCAGAGCCGTGACTGTACCGGCCCTTCTATTTTCACCCCACTCTCTCTGGACAAAGCTTCAAAGGCATCTTTATATCTCCTACGGCGTAAATGCTTTAATAGAATTCGTACTGCTTCCTCTTCTTTCCGCTACAATTCAAAGAATTAATTCATAATTATTATTTTTTTAAATTATCATACTTTAACTTATCCTTAAAAAAATTATTCCCATATTTTAAGGCAAATTATGTGTGTGTGTGTGTGAATTGTATATAATACTATGAATTTTAATACAATGCAATGAAATAATGGTTGTTAGTTTTTGATATTCAACAAGTTATTTTAAATCCTATTCGGAATAAAAATATTTGAATTTTAATTTGTGAGTTCTGTAGCATAGGTGTTGATCACCATCAAGTTACCTAATCTTAATAATATTATAAATGTGAAAGTTTGTATGTGTGGATGTATGTTTGAACTTCTTTAATGCAAAAACTACTGAATGGATTTTGATGAAACTTTACAATAATATAGCTTACACACCAGAATAACATATAGGCTATAATTTATAAAAATATTGTGTGATACATATAAATAAAAATTGGATATTATGAATATATATACGGTACACATACACCAAAATAACATTTTCGTTCTGTCATTTATTGGCTGGTAGCTGATGTAATAAGGAGTAACTTAGGCTACGTTTATTTTAGTAAAATAAAGTAATGTTGCAATGTCCAAGAAATGGTCTAACTCTAAAAATAATTTATATGGCAAAACAATGTTTGCCGGGTCAGCTAATTTGTACTATGTCTGCTTGTCCCATAATATATCTTACCATATTAATTGTATCCAAAGCTCTATTTATCAGTTCTTCCTGATTCTTGCCAAGCAGTTCAATATACCAGATGGTAAAATTTGAAGCAGGACCCCAGGACTGCAGTGGTACTATTTTTAAATACTGTACCGGGAAATGTAGGCCCTCTTGTGTCACATGTCGCAATCTAAATGTTTCAGCTGAATTGTCCTTGCGCAAGCCACTAAAAAAGGTATATTTAATTGAAAATATTTTCAAAAGAAATCACATTTCCTAACACTATAAATGATAGCCGTGCCAGACACTGCATTTGTGTGGACTTAAATGTGTCTCAAAAAGTTAATATATAATATAAATAGAAGCAACTTTTTGTTTGTCTGATATTACTATTGTTTTGGGGTGGGTTGATCGTACATCTTGACCACCTGTATAGCCGAGTGGTTAGTGATCCTACCTACTACCTAGAGGTCCCGGGTTAGAATCCTGGTAGGCGCAAGCATTTATATGATGAATATGGATGTTTGTTTCCGAGTCATGGATGTTTAAATGTATTTATGTATGCTTATATGAATTTATGTATGTTTTAGTAAGTATATTGTAATAATATATATTAAATATATCATTGTCTTGTAACCCATAACACAGGCTATATATGCTTAACTTGGGGCAAGATAATTTGTGTGAAAAGTGTGTCAATATTATTATTATTATCTTATATATTGGATTCAACCAATAATATAAAATCAAGCTGCAAGCAACACTAATATGTCTCCTTAATCTACAAACAACACTTCTCATAATATTAAAATTCAAAATTTCTATCTATCATAAATAGTAGCGGGTATCTTTTTTGTTGCTGAACTTAGGCAGGCTTACAAACTAAAACAATGCAAAACAGAATTTAAGCATATAACACAAATTTGGGTTTGTTTGCCTGTTTTGATTTCACACATCAACTTTGAAGTTGAATCATGAAATTTTACTCACACCGGGGGTAGGAAATCTATAGTTTATAAGATATCCCTAAGTAGTACTATTAGGAATGTGGATGAAGATGTGGGCAGAATATACTCATTATATATAACCTATCCATAAGGCAATCACATGATCACCACAACACACCAATTTTTTTTAAGTTCTTATGCAAGTTTTTCTTAAGTTTTAAAAAGACATCAGACAGAAAAAAAAAATTATAAATTATAGAATTGGAGTCAGTTAGTAATAAAATGTTTATTTATCACAAAAATATGTACCAACAGACACTAAAATTTATTAATTCTTCTAACCAGACAAATACCAAATGTTTGAAGGGGGGGAGATGGCAAATGCTGCAAATTTTATGTTTGGGTTAAGTAAGCCCTTTGTGTGTACATTTATTTATTTATTAAGGCTTATCATTTAGATACATAATTTTACATAATAAGATCATCACAGCACAATAAATTTGATCTTATTTGTACCAAAACATTTCAAACAACTACTAGATACTTTTTGCACTTTCACTAAAATACTAAGTAGTCAACAAGACTTCACTTTACTGCTACAATAGTGTAATTTTCCAACTGTGTCAATATTTAGATCAAAAAACTATGCAGAAATTAAGCCAATTATTTGGTTTGATATTCAGAAATGTGTTATGTTATATTATCAGCACACAAATGAAGATCTTATATGTTCACAAAAACCGTCACCTTTTTGCTCTTAATAGTGATTTTCATTATTATAACACTAGAAATAAAGGATTGCTTGTAACTAATTCTAGTAGGCTTCATAAGATACATAATAGCTTTAAGGGTAATGTAAACTTCTATAATATTGTCCCAGCCACTGTTCGTAAATCCTATTACTCCACCGCTGAATATCTAAATGATCTGACAGCCTGGTACTAGATTGTGATTATTTTATAGCAATAGAAATGACTGTGAATATTGAAAAGAGCGCAAAACAAGAATGCTGGGAGAGTTTCTTGCATTGCTTCTTCGCTCTCAGAGCCCCATTTGTTTCCGAAGTGGTAGTAGTATCTAGTAGTTATTAAAAATAACATCAAAATGAATTCTAAAGGAATCAATTTTGAGAATTTAAATGCCTTTATATTATTTGCTAAAACTGTTTGAAATAACAGATTTCTTACTATGTAACTTTTTACAGTATTTTAAAAAATTACATACATCAAAATAAAATTACTGGCCATTGTTTTGTTCAACTTATCAAGTTTCCAAATGTTTAATAATAGTTGTTACAATGATTATGATACTTATAATAATAGCACAATTAATTTATTCAGATTTAAATAGTACTAATGTTGATTGTTTAGCGATACTACTGTACATGTTTTCTATTAAAATTAATTAAAAAAAATATACATATACTCACGCTGTCAGGAGTAAGGACAAATTATTCTCATCAGTCCCTCCATACACTTGGAATTTCTTCAGATCACTCACATGTGGTTTCATATATTTACCAAATTTAATCACCTCTACTAAAGCCGGAGATTCTAATTTAAGCATTATAAACTGTGATGGTGTGAAACTGTCTGTGAACCATCTTGACAGTTGATCAGAAGGCTTATTGACCATTATATTCCTGAAATATAAAAAAAGTACAAATATATGCACATTTCCTGGACAAAAATTCTACGACTAATAGGATAACCAGCATGCATATATGTCGATTATATGAATCTAATTGAACTGCATTTTATTTACATTGTTTTTTTATAAAAATAAATTCCCGGTGCACCAACATTCACAATTACTTACTGAGGTATATAATGGGCGGAAAAGCTGGAATATTTGTGTATTGTGTAATTAAGCTTCATTGTTTTGATATTTTCTTCCATTATTTACAGAAATTACTATTAATTCCAAAAAAAATAAAAAAATACAGCGCGATATTTACGCCTACCAGTATATTTTTTTATATACCACTTTTTTTTTATTATTTAGAGCGCTGGCAACGAGGCCATCGGCTCACGACTCAAACCGCAATATAAAGTCTATTGAGTGTTGTCAAAGGCCTGTCATCCAAACATTTATATTATTGACTAGAAAGTCCCAAAGTTAAAGAACATAAGTTTCTTATGTTCTAGGTACTTCAATGAACCTGTAAGAAATGCCATCATGCCAAAATAATTTACCAGAATACGATGATTTTGTAGTCAACGTTCAATGCAGTGCACTCTTAGTAGGGGAATAGGTAATCATTTACGGCAACATTACTGCAAAAAAAACTGCTACAGGCCTGTTTAATAGAACTTTTTGACGACCGCGGCGGTCGTCGTGTTGTAGTACTGTTGCAGTTTTGTATTTTAGAATAGCCCTGAAAGTTGTTATACAAATTTTTGGGTAATATTCCTTTGCATCGAATTCAAACCAAGTTCAATCTATAGGCTTCAAGAATTATCTGAGAAGGCGTTCATAAAATGATTAAAAAGAATATCTGTGGACTTGAACTTTTCTTATGATGAGCATTGGTAACAAAACCATCAGCTTAAAAAAAAAACTTATCAGCTGACAATTGACAATTTAGGTGAAATGACATCTTGCCATGTTATGATATCAATTTATTTACAAAAAATATCAAAATAAACTTAAAACTATAAATTAATGATAAGTTATTGATTATATGTTATAAGTAATTTAATTTTTTCTACAAATGTGAACTCTTTCGACTGCTTTTTAATATGGAAGACGAAATTGATGAATGTGTCAGAAAAAAAATTCAATGGAATCAGTTGCCAGGAAGTGTGAAAAAAGTAATACATGTTTAACTTTATATTTACTCTTTTAGTGTATGAATTATGATGTTAATTGGTAAATAGTTCTTATTTTTCTAATTTTGGTTTTATAAACATTTATTTTCCAGCTACTAAATGATTCCTCAAGAGACTATGAAAAGTACATTTTTGAATTTAGTATTAAAAATCAACTACGTTTTCGAGGTAGTCTAGGTAAGTTAGTATGCAAAATATTGGTTTTATTTTGTTAAAAAAAATTGGATTCCTATATTTACTATCCATTTTAATTAAATCAATAATTATTATCTTTAATCTGTGTTAATTGCAACATAATATACAAATGTTTAAAAGTATCTCCGGAGTGATTGATTCTGTAAGCTATCTCTGAACTTATTGGTAATTGCAGTCAATGTACAAATTAATTATTATTCTATTGTAGTTGAATGTGTATATTCAAATTTAAATATTTCTTTAAAAATAGGATTTAAAATATCCTAATGAATTCAGCACTACCACCTATTCGAAAAAGAATGTTTCAGACCTGAGAAGAACAGTCGCAAGACACTCAGTGGGCTTATTGTTTTTAAATAAAATTTCACTGCAATAAAATATTATACAATAAAACTGCCAACATTAAATAGCCTGAGTTTGGTAACTCCATTCCCAGTTTTTGGTATCATTTATGTTATAATAACCTTTTCCACACAAATGTTTGAACTACAAAACATATAATATTAGCTTGACATAAATTTATTATACTTTTTAGTGCGCACAGTTAGAAAAGATGAAAGGAAATATTATGAAACTTTGGTGCAAAGCAGTATACAGAGACTTATGTTGTATCCATATCATTTAGCAGACATGATTGTTAAAGGTAAATATCATATCTCTATTATAATTTTTTTACTTGAAAAGCAACTATAAAATGTTACAATTGGGTCATGCTGTTGAAATATTATTGAACTATATTGTATTGAATTCTGATGAATGAAGAATTTCGCAGTCATCTCCCTCACATCGGGGATTAAATATACAAATTCAAAGTGTGGACAATGCAAGATTTAAACCTCTCCCACACACACCAGCACTCTGATTGAATTAACTAATTATGTATCAAATATGCCCGTATTTTGCTCTTAATTTTGTTTTCTTGTAATTCTAGTTCATTATAATAATATCCTATTTCTTTTGGAGATTGCCGAAACATACAGACATACACAAATTACTATGACTGTCAACATACATTTAGTTTAGAGAGGCATATAATCACACTTTTTTTTTTTTTTTTTTTTTTTTATATTTATTAATAAAAAACAAATTTTACATTGCGGTTTCAAAGCAATAAAAACCACTGAGGTTTGTACAATTGCTAAATTAAGTCTACACCAACAGAGTTAAATTAATAAAAGAAAAAATAGTTCACAATCACTTAGCTATACATTATAATTATATTAATAAAAGTAAAAGTACTTGATACAATTAATAGTTAAGCACGATAAGTTGATCGGTGGTCAGTCAAGTCTTAAAAAGTATTTTTTTAAATTCTGTTTTAAATTAGTCTCAGTCAACGAGTCGGTCAAGTCACGTGGCAGTTTATTAATCAGTCTAGGTACTATGTAAGCTGTTGTTCTTTCACCGAACGCATTGGATGCCCGAGGCATGTGCAGCCGGTTTAGACTAACAGCGCGCGTATACACGGGGTGATCTATGGCTGTTTTTAATTTATTATTAAAATAATTTTCTTTTAGTATTGCATATTCAATTTGCTTAAATATTGACAACACTTGACAATGCTTAAATAGCCCGCTTTCGTTACCTTGAAATTTACGTTTAATTTGATTTGATACTATTTTTTTAAGAATTTGAATTTGAATTTTATTAATTTTGTCAAGGTACGAATTGTAAGTACGACCGTAACTGCTCAGTCCATACTGAACGTACGATTCGGCTAACGCGTTATAGAGCATTATTTTGACTTTATAGGGTATGCGATTTTTAAGAATTGAGATACTTGCAAGGAATTGTCTAAGTTTGTTGCATACATAGTCCACATGATTACTCCATTTAAATTTATCATCTATTATTAACCCAAGATATGTGTGAGATCTAACTATTTCCAAGGGTGTGCATTTACATGAGTGATAGTTTTTATGTAGGCAGACATGTTCGTGAGCTGTTATGTTTTTGATTGGTAATTTATTAATAAACGGTGATTTTATCAATAAGAGCTTAGTTTTATTTGGATTAAGAACAAGGCCTACATCATGACACCACCGGGTAAGGTTATTGAGGTCCTGTTGCATAAAATCACAAGCCTTTATTGGATCTTTGTCAGCGATTACGAGACAAGTATCGTCCGCAAATATATATATACAAATAATGTTTTACGTTACACATACAATACACATTTTATGAGTGAGATGCTCCTTTGCACAGGATGCCGGCTAGATAATAACCACAATGGCGCCTATTTCTGCTGTGAAGCAGTAATGTGTAAGCATTACTGTGTTTCGGGCTGAAGGGAGCCATAGCTAGTGAAATTACTGGGCAAATGAGATATAACATCACGGTGACAAGCGCAGTTGTAGTGACACTCAGAATTTATGTGTCTTTAAAGAATCCTGAGTGGCACTGCATTGTACTGGGCATGGCATATCAATTACCATCAGCAGGGGTGAGACCCCTTATTGTCATAAAAAAAAACATAATATTTTACTTTTATTGCAGGACTCAGAATAACACCATTTATTTACTATGTGGAGGTGGTAGCATTGCTCATAGAGCTTGAAAAAAGCTATGATACTATGCCCAACTTTACAGCTGCTGATTGTAAGTTCTAGTTATTTGGTAGCAACTCATAATTATTTTATTGTTTATTAAAGTTTTGACTCCCAACTCTCCATATTTTCTCATGTTTAGTGAATTTTTTATTTTATTTGTATCTTAAATGTAAAACCTAATTATCACATACTGTATATTGACATCTAATATAAACTTAAATTATTGTAGAATCTTATCATTATAGCATTATATTTTAGTGATAAGTGATATATTCTGTTATATATTGATAATTATTATCTAGTCTCAGACTAACAATCAGTCTGTAAACACTTTAGATAATCTGCAGTTGAGTAAAAAGGTTTTCATCACATAGTAAAATTACACCAATATTGAAGTCGGGTTGCTCTTCTGATCCGTATAACTGTCGTCCTGTGTTGGTTTTGCCGACCCTTAGTAAATTTTTTGAAAAAATAATTTTAAGCCAAATGCTTACTTATTTTAACTCTCATAAGTTACTTCATTTGAAACAATTTTTACTAGGGGATATTCAACAATGGATGCAGGTGGTGAGCTAATCAAGAATACTTTTGATGCCTGGGAGGAATCGCAGAATGCACTTGGCATCTTCTGTGATCTATCTAAGGCTTTTGATTATGTTCAACATTCAACGCTGGTCAAACTGAAGTTAAATCACTATGTCATAAAAGGAACTGCCCTCGATCTTCTGACTTCATATCTAAACAATAGAATTCAGAAGGTCGACGTGAATGGCAGGAGATCTCCTGGGACTCCTCTCAGTATGGGGGTACCACAGGGGTCTATTCTTGGACCGTTCCTCTTCTTTATCTATATAAATGATCTTCCTAATCGTATAGAGAAAAAACATAAGGTAGTATTGTTTGCGGACGACACTTCACTGATTTTCAAAGTGAAAAGAAACCAAGCTATGTATGACGAAGTGAACGATATTCTATCTGACGTCGTGTACTGGTTTAGCGCTAATAACCTATTGTTAAATAGCAAGAAAACTAAATATATTAAATTTACCATACCAAATATCGAAAATGTAGATGCAAGTGTTTTGTTAAACGGAGAGGTGATAAAACCGTTGAAATCTGCTATATTTCTTGGCATAACTCTAGATTCCAAATTACAATTGGGCCCCCATATTGAAGGATTGACGAACAGACTTAGTTCTGCAGCATACGCGGTTAAAAAGATTGAACAATTAACTGTATACTTTATTTCCATAGTATTATGTCCTATGGTATATTGCTATGGGGCAACGCTGACAATATTAATACAATATTTGTGCTGCAGAAGAGGGCTATACGCGCTATTTATAACCTAGGTCCAAAAGAATCATTGAGAGCAAAATTCAAAGAGATTAACATCTTGACTATTGCTTCTCAATATATTCTTGATAATGTAATGCGTGTTCATAGGCACATAAGTGAATTTGCTAGAAACTGTCATAACCATAATGTTAACACCAGGAACAGGCATAAACTTATAATGCCTACTACTCGGCTAAGTCGAGTTAGTAAGTCCTTTTACAACAAGAAACCAGAAAATGTTCAAAACAAAAGTATTACGTTATTCAAAATAATTGTTAAAAAACGTTTATGTGGTAAAAATTTGTATATCATAAATGACTTTCTTAGTGATACCACAGATTGGGAAGGGAGTGACCGCCCGCAGGCTATTAAATAATAAGTTTAATTGTACAATATTACTTAGTTAACATATTTTTTCGATGAAAAAAAAACAGCCCGCTGAGTTTGTTGCGCCCGTTCTTCTCAGGAATGAGGCATTCATTTTGGTATGGGTGGTAGTTTTTGACTTTCAATAAGTGATGTCACGTCCTATTTTTAATAAAAATATTTGTTTTTTAACTTGCCACCATTTACCAACATGCACTTACTACTGACAGCACTTGTGTGGTAATTGACTGTCCGTAATTTTTAGGTCAGAATGGACTTCGGACTTCTGGTGATGATTCCCTTAGAAGGCCCGATTTTCTACATTTCCCTAACGTAAAATGCTACTATAGTAAAATATATTTTATGTTATGAGCATGCAGATGTTATAATAACTGGTATCGATTAACCTGTTCATACCTGGCAACCCATGACTAGTGACAGGAAAAATAGGCAACCTAACTTTTGCTTTTTTTTTAAATGGAATAGGAGGACAAACGAGCGTACGGGTCACCTGGTGTTAAGTGATCACCGCCGCCCACACTCTCTTGCAACACCAGAGGAATCACAAGAGCGTTGCCGGCCTTTAGGGAAGGTGTACGCGCTTTTCTTGAAGGTACCCATGTCGTATCGTCCCGGTAACACCGCACAAGGAATCTCATTCCACAGCTTCGTAGTACGAGGAAGAAATTCGGCGGCAGGAATCAGATTGAACAGCTCTTCGGAACACTCCCCGTGATAAATGCGGTAGAAGACACACAATGATGCGACGTCTACGCAACGCCAAGTGATCTAGCCGTTCACAGAGCGCTAGGTCCCCGACAATTCGAGCTGCTCTGCGTTGCACGCGGTCAAATGGATCGAGCTGATACTGGGGTGCGCCAGACCAGAGATGACAGCAATACTCCATGTGAGGCCGGACCTGCGCTTTGTAGAGCGCTAGAATGTGGGCCGGCTTGAAGTATTGCCGTGCTCTATTTATAACGCCCAGTTTCTTCGAAGCCAACTTTCGTTTGGTATAGAATTTGTCCATTAAACAATCCAGGTTCTTCCAGTAACCAGCTCGGCGAAGGTCGTTCTATATCCGGATCATATACTAACTTATTAAAGGATTAAAACGTGTGCAATTGTAACTTTGTTTCAACATTAGATTTTATGCGTTAATTTTAGATTTTTAGCATTATTTTTATAATAAAATTAAATCTTCTCATTTTCAGGCTTACGACTTTTGGGAATTGGACGCAATGAGTATTTAGAGCTGGTCGCTAAAGCCAGGTCTCTTGGTCGAAGAGGCAGATCCAAAGCGATCAGAGCCATGTTACCCAGAGTTCCCTTGAACATACCCATGAAACCTTGGTGGAGGGTTGAATTGGGTTACGTATTAGAAGATGATGTTAAGGTACTATATTGTATTATAAACAATATCTTTTTATTTTAATAATAACGTATTAAAATACTATAGATATTATATTTAATTATGAATGATGTGTCGACGAATTAACGATTCAGATTTTGTCACTGTTATGAGGTGATGATGCCACTCAAGAGCATAAATTAAAAATAGATAGAAACTGCATGGGCGTGTTATAACTGCGTGCTAATCCCTTTCTCTTTGTTAGGTACCAGTTAAAAAATCCTCAAATTCGTCTAAAAGCAATTTACGTAAGTTACATGTAACACTTTTTCAATTTGTGATAGTATTAATAATTACCTCAGTAAAAATATTATCTAAAGTTGTAATACGAACGAACCTAGCACACATTATTTTAATTTCAAATAATGCGTTGTTTTGAAATAAAACGTCGCGGAAATTTGCATTTTATTAACATAATTAAATAAGATTCATTGATCAAGCCACACCCTGAGAGTTGAACAAGACGTAAGTACAATGTTTATCAACGATCTTCAACGGTTGGCTCAGTGGAAGGGCGCTCGCACGGAACGCGAGAGGTCGCGGGTTCGATTCCGCATCATTCATAAATTTTGTTTTCAAATTAATATTTTTTAGTTAATCCCAGAAGTGAAGATTAACACTTTAAAAAAAAATAACTAATTGTATAAATAAATATATCACATGGATTTGAAATATATCTATGGCTTTGAATAAACCTATTATTTTTTGCAAAATATCAATCGATTTTTAGTTGATAGCAACTAAAAGTCCTCGAAGTGATGCCAAAACTGTGTAACAGAATGTCAAATGGTGGGATCTAATCTAAATTTCATTCATTAAGATTTATATTTCCATATAAATTTAACATTTTCGATGGTTTTTAAAATTTTAGTCGGTTGTTTGGGATATTTTCGTTCGTTTGAACAGCCCCCGAATTGGGTCCAAAATAAATATACTAACGAACCCAACGAAATTCTAGCGAGTTTAACGAACAACTTTGACTTCTATAAAAAATTTAGATAATACACTCAAAAATGATAATTTTAATCTTTAAGCAGACCACATCATGATATGAAAATTAAAAAGCTTTTTTTGAAGGCCTTACCCGGCATCAGACGCCTGTTTTGTCATTTATATACATGAAAAATAAATATAAATAAATATATTAATATATAATATATCCTAACACATCGCTTGCAGAGTAGTTTGTTTTTTGTTGTGTATAAAACTAATTAACACATTAATTATTGTTCCTAATAGCATTTGAGTGAGAACGAAAGGGAACTAATAGATTTGTTGATCGATCGAGGCTCACAGACTGCCGGCACATTAGACTACAATGTCGTCAAAATTTTATACAGGTAATTATATTTCTTTTTGAGATGGGATTATGATACCAAGAGGCTTGTTATGTGTCCGTAATCAATGAACAGCATGATCCCATTTTCATTTGATAGTGGAACTCTGAACATAAAATAAAAAGTTTATATTGAATAATCGCTTCAAATTGTCAGCAGGAAGACGCCCACTGCTGGACAAAGGCCTCCCCCGAAAATCGCCATGATCATCGATCCTGGGCTGCCCTCATCCAACTTATTCCAGCGATATTTTTTTTATGAAAATAAAGGATGAGACGAGCAGGACGTTCAGCTGATGGTAATTGATACGCCCTGCCTATTACAATGCAGTGCCGCTCTGGATTCTTGAAAAACCCCAGAAATTCTGAGCGGCACTACAACTGCGCTCGTCACCTTGAGACATAAGATGTTAAGTCTCATTTGCCCAGTAATTTCACTAGTAATGAAACAAAGTAATGCTTACACATTACTGCTTCACGGCAGAAATAGGCGCCGTTGTAGTACCCATAATCTAGCCGGCATCCTGTGCAAAGGAGCATCCCACTGGTGAACTGGTGATCTTGTACAGAGTGCCCTGCCTCCTGCCACTTCAGCTTCGCAATCATTTGGGCTATATCGGTGACATTGGTTCTCCTACGGATCACCTCATTTCTCATTCGATCTTGCAGGGAAACTCCGAGCATAGCCCTCCTGCTGGACAAAGGCTTTCCCAAAGATTTCCATGACGATCGGTCATGCGCTACCCTCGTCCAACGTATTCCGGCGATCTTGGCCAGATCGTCGGTCCATCTTATTGAGGGCCTACCAACACAGATACAGATTTATACATCAAAATATAAATCTATAGATAACGCACACTATCTATCTATATATATCATCTATCTATAGATTTACATATCAAATTATAAATCTATCGCTAATGCACACATCTATCTACATAAATCATTTATCTATAGATTTTTATATCAAAATACAAAGGAGCTAATTCCAAGCGTTACTGACAGCTTTCGACTTGTCAATCAAAAACGGGTACAGTCACCATCGATGTGCTGACCTTTACGAAATGTTATTGGACCTAGAGATTTTCTTCTATCTTGCACGCTTTGTTCGGCTATAAGATAGTATATTGTAAATCTGTGGTCGCATTTGTTTGGTGACCTACAGTCCTACACAAATAGATAATAGAATATGTTTGTTTGGATCCTGCAGTCCTACACAAATAAATAATAGAATACATTTGTTTCGGGTCCTACAGTCCTACCCAAATAGATAATAGAATACATTTGTATGGTACCCTACAGCACTACACAAATAGATAATAGAATATGTTTGTTTGGTATCCTACAGTCTTACACAAATAGATAATAGAATACATTTGTTTGGTATCCTGCAGTCCTACACAAATAGATAATAGAATACATTTGCTTGGTGACCTACAGTCCTACACAAATAGATAATAGAATACATTTGTTTGGTGTCCTACAATTCTACACAAATAGATAATAGAATACATTTGTTTGGTGTCCTACAATTCTACACAAATAGATAATAGAATACATTTGTTTGGTATCCTACAGTCCTACACAAATAGATAATAGAATACATTTGTTTGGTGTCCTACAATTCTACACAAATAGATAATAGAATACATTTGTTTGGTATCCTACAGTCCTACACAAATAGATAATAGAATACATTTGTTTGGTGTCCTACAGTCCTACACAAATAGATAATAGAATACATTTGTTTTTAGGCGTGGTCTGATATACCTGGACGTACCTATAACAGGCGCGGATAAGGTATCAGTGCCGCCGCTAAAGGGGTTCGTAATGAACCGCATCGCAGGAGATTACTTTGAAACGCTTCTCTACAAGATATTTGTGTCGATTGATGAGCACACGAGCGTCGCTGAGTTGGCGGGGGTCTTGATGGTGAGTCGGCCATTAGTAAGTCTAATTATAATACCTACTACTCGGCTAAGTCGAGTAAGTCTTTTGTGGGGCGTTGTATATGCTTTTACAACAAGATCCCAGACAATGTTCAAAAATGTATGTATTACGAAATTCAAAAAATTTGTTAAAAAACGTTTGTGTGGTAAAGGTCGCTATAACATAAATGACTTTCTTAATGATATCACTGATTGGGAATTGAGCGACCGCCCACAGGCTATTCTATAATAATTTTAATTGTACGATTTTACATTGTAACCATGTTTTAAAAATAAAAAAAAAAACCGCTGAATTTGGTGCGCCCGTTCTTCTCAGGTTTGAGGCATACCTTTTGGAATGAGTTACTATAGTCGTATCGAGTTGAAATTAAAACGATAAAGTCTACAGTCTCTTGAAGCTGTGAAAAAATCAAACTTTAGAAGTTTGATTTTTTCACGTAAAAAAAAGATACGGCCGTTTATGCTGCAAAAAACGTATATTTCGACACTAAACAGAGTTCAAATTTATAGGGTCTTTTCTGTTGACTTTCAGCTAAAATTATTTGTTTAAAGTAGACAACCATAACGTCGTCAGAAGAAGAGTCATGCGATAGAAAGAGAGGCAACTTCTTGTTAATTGTATGAGTAGGTTATTAGCGCTATGCGATCTGAATTGGGCCTAATTGTATCGCAAAAGAGTCCCTATTTCTTTAATTGATTTTGCAGAATGCTCCCTTCTGTACTTGTACTTTAAATGTAGCTGAGCGTGTGGGAATGTTTGAAAATAATTTTAGTGGTCGAACTTTGCGCAACTTAATAGGAAAAATGGTATGCGATACTCGTGCGCGCGTAGGTCGTTGCGCACTGCTATCGTAATGTACTAATTTGGCGTAGGTACGTATCAATGTAATACAATACTAATAATACTGTAATAAAAAATACAAAACAATTGTAATACTTCAATAATCATTTGATAACTGTGTGGGTATGTGTCACATAGGTGGAGTGTGAGCTGGTGAAGCAGGCCGTGTCGCTGTACTGCCGGCTCGGTTTCGCTAACAATCTGCAGCCGCCGCCCGTCTCTCCGCGGCACCCCTCCTGGGATGACGCTGTCACCGACCACACGCATCAGCCGTTAGTGATGCATTTGTTTTATATGATAAGAAGTATGGGGAGCGTCCATTAATGAGGCACGTGAGGCATTTTTGAGAATTTTTAGACCCCCTCCCACTCTTCCCTTTTTTGAGATATCGGAACATTAAACAACCCCACCCTAATCCTCATGTTTCTTCTTCAAAATTTAAGTTTTGGCTGTAAAAGTGTTGGATTATTGAGAAAAAAAAACACAACTTGTTCTATTACTTTCATTGAAGACTAGCAAAGAATAGTATTTGTCAATATTTCAGTAATTTAAAATCACAATCATAGCTGGATCAGATTTGGCCATATCTTATTCTTGAAATAATTTTTCACGCAATTTTACACCGTAATGAGCTAGAAAAATAATAACGTGATAAACGCCCACTCCCCCCTAATTGAGATTTGGAAAGATTTAGCTTGATCCCCTCCCCCCTAGATCACCTTACCTAATTAATGGACGCCCCCTGATGCTTGTGATGAATATGAAACTGAAATATTACTATTTAATGTATGTATCACATTATCGGTGCGGAATTCCGATGAGCAAAAACCATTGTTTGTCGTGAAAAACCGCCAAGCATATCAGCGTCATTTTTTGGTAATGCTAGTTACTTTTGCTGATTACCTTTTAATTTAAACATTAGAGAATTAAGTATTTCATATTATAACACTTATTTTTATTTATTTCTGTTTCCGTTATTAATTATTAGCACTTGCAATTCATGCAAATTTATTCATAGTGGAGCAGACAAACCAGTGTGACAGAATGCCATTAATTTAAATAGTTACCAACGCGCAGATGTGGACCAATATAGAAAAATAGCTTAAGCAGCTGTCAATTTGGACAAGCTTAACATGGCGTGGCTTCTATGCCCAGCTTGTCAGATAAGTGGGTACCGAACTACTCACCTTAGCGGTACCTTTTCCCACCGGCAAGCTGTAATGTGCAATCATTGTTGTTCCAACCGAAACAGGAAACGCCCCGTGGCTAGTAAAGATATTGAGCTAATTTGACTTAACATCTTATGTCTCAAAGTGAAACCACAAAAAATTTTGAAGAAACAAAAGAAATTATTCAACTCAGATTCTAAAAATGAAACACCAGTTAAAATCTAGACTAGAGTCGCATTATTCATGATGTATTGGGCTGGAGTGATCGAGCACCGATATCGTAAAGTGCAAGATCGTCTATGGATGATTGACAAAAATAATGGATCCAAGTTCAATCAAAGTCTTGCCCGATTCTTCTGGTACTTTTATCGCAAGGAAGTGATTATATATTCTATTGATTTTATCAGTTATTCGATTTCATCTTAATTCTGTGTTTGTATTTTATTCTGTCTTCCTGAAGAATTTTCTATTTAACAGATATCGCCAGATTGCACCGCTAACATTCGAGTCTCGCTTAGATGAAGATGCATTGCAGATGGAGCCCGTGTTGATAAAAGATATGCCGTCTACGTCTACTCAGGTGTGGTTCACGCTATCTAAAAAGCACTAAAGGCCTACGCAGACCGGGACGGCAAGGCAAGGGATTTTGCCGTGAGTCAGCGCACACTGGCCGCTTAGATACCGCGGCATTCCAGCACTTTGCCACGGCATGCCACGGCGTGCCGCGGCACGACAAAGCACGCCTCAGCGACTCCTGCTGCCTGATACACTTTTAGTCTTCAGTTGCGTTTGATCGAGTGTTGGTGTGCCTCAGTTTTAAAATGGTAGATTGGGATTTGGTGTTGATATCGATTATTGCAGATGAAGAAGAAGGTGCACAGGCTAATAATAGGGATAGAAGAAGATTTTGGGTTGATAATTTATGGAAAGAAAGGGAATCAAAGGGTGAATTCAATAATTTATTTAATGATTTAAAATACGACGTGCAAAAATTTTATGACTATCATAGAATGGATTATGAGCACCCCGCAGTATATCACTACGAGCGCCGGAGTCCGTGGCATGCCGTTGCCTACCGCAGTATGCCACGGCATCCCGCCACGGGAGCCTGTGGCGCGTGTTGCGATAAAATCCCTTTCAATGCCACGGCATCATTTTAAAGCATAGCAATTTATGTCGTATTTCTGTACCAGTACGGTTGAATGTCCATTAGTAAAAATTAAAATCCCTTGCCTTGCCGTCCCGGTCTGCGTAGGCCTTAACTGGACAGGGTCGGGATTTGTTTGCGCATGTGTATAGTTACGCACAAATCATCCACGATAGCGCAAAAATAATCCACTGGTTGATAAATCGTTAATGCACAGTTACATCGCCAGCGATCTCTTCACTTATACCTTCACAACAGTGTATAACCTTAGTGAAACTGTCTTAAAGCTATTGATGATTTAATAATTATTAAAGAAAAATAATATTATATTACATTGATTTTCTATTCCAGCGGTAAATCACCTAATTAATTAAAGTTTTAGCTGAAATGAACCGTGATAGGTTTGTGGGTAATTTATACCGTTTCTATTCCTGTTTAATTTATTGTGTCTATGCTACTCAAATGTAAGGCAGAACCTAAGAGAAATATCTTGTGAATGGGTGTAGATTTTGACTTTTAATTAGCTTTTCTTTAATCGAATTTCGAATAATAAGAATACACACTAATTCAACTACATTCAATTCAAATCTTAAAGATCTGATAAAATCTTTGTTGAAAACTATCACAAGAATTCTTTGAATATATTTTTACGGATAGTATCTCTTTGTCATCTGATTTCGATCTGAACAAAAGCATTTGAAGATCTAAGTCATACCATTATACTTAAAAAATCAATGCTGTTAGGTATCAGAGGGTTCACCTTATATTAGTTAGCGGCTGCTTATAAAGCTAATAATCTATAATGCTTAGGTATATAATAGTATTAAGTAGTTTAATAATTTCCATTTAGGGGTACCGCAAGGGACCATCCTTGGTCTGGTGATGTTCAAAATCTCAATTGTCTTATTTCTAAAAGGTTTGGAGCAACCGAGCAGTATAGGGTTTTGTATTTATTCTATCTATATATAGGATATTGACCTTTTTATCTTAAGTCTTAAGCAGTGCGTCCGAGCCTTAAATTATGCTTTTTAACATTATTTTTTCTAATTACCAGAGACCTCAAGAAGTATTTGAATATTCTAACAATGCTGGCGGACAAAGAGTTGCTGTGTTGTTCGACTCAACCCTAGCCGCGTACTTAATGATGGGAAACCTATCACCAGTAAGATTCCATATTTATCTTTATTTATAAAATAAGTAAATCATAAGGAAATATAGAATTTTCCAATATTTATTTTTAGAAATTCAAATAAAATTCCAACTTTGTATAACCCTACTAAATTTGATCAAAAACAAATTCATTGTATTATTTCAACATGATATATCTGTATATTTTTTTTATATAATTTAGTTTTATTTGAAATAATCTACAGAATGAAATGTAATGTAGGAAGTATCATAAAATATATAGTTAAGTTTTTAAAAATCGGATTTATATTTCATAAGAAGAACACATACATACAAATATAAGGGTTTTATTATGGAAGAGGAGAACAAACAAGCATACATACTGCAAACTATCATTAAATGGTTTGTGTTCACCGCTGCCGATAATCTCTTGTATCACACCAGATGACTTAAAAGAGCGCTGCCGACCTTCTGCAAAATTTTAATAAACTTACTTTATCTGTTACCTACGTCAAACTATAAAATACGTACTAATTGTATCATTATTCCTTTACTTTACTTTATTTACATTGTGAACTTAATAAAGCTAATAGTATGTTTATGCATATTAACAGCATTAAGTTCACAATGTAAAAAAAGAAAAAATCATAATAAAATTATTAATATTATTATTTTTCCTATTTTATGGATTGAGTAATTTATCTATCTTATATCTTTCAACGAGCAATTCTTGTATATATATAATTTAAATATCGGAAACGGCTCCAACGATTTTCATAAAAATTTGTATATACATTTCGAGGAATAAATCGATCTAGCTAGGTTTCAACTTAAAAAAAAATAAGTTTTAATGAGAAACGGCTACAATAATATTAGAATACAAAGGTAAATTTCGCCACTATATACAAGACTATAATAGCTCAGACGGGACATTGGGTGATCCGGAAAGCAGAAGACCGCGGTTCGAATCCAGATGTCCTATTAGTTTTTTTTGTTCAAGTTATGTACATTCTTAAAAATCCGAGCAAGGCTCGGTCGTCATTTAATTTTTTATTTAATTTATAGATTATCAGACAAAGGTACTTTCCCAATTACTATGTATGTGTTTTGTTTATTTCTGTTATTCATCTTCAGTTTTGTAATGTAAACATATATATTTTATTTCTAACTATACACATTATTATAATATCTATCGATGCAAAATATTTCGTTCAATTATAGGATCTGAAAAGCCATGCGGTGACTCTATTTGAAGTGGGTAAGCTGTGCGACGAGAGTTTAGATAGTCTGCTCATGGAGTTGGACAAGGTATGTACAATTATAGACTTTTGTATAGTCGGTTTAAAGCGGTTAGTGTGTGTCAGACCATTGTCGGCTGAGTTGAGCTGTATACCAGTTGGAGGCTCCTTTGCACAGGATGCCGGTTGGATTATGGGTACCACAACGGCGCCTATTTCTGTTGTGAAGCAGTAATGTTTAAACATTATTGTGTTTCGGTCTGACGGGCGCCGCTAGCTAGTGAAATTACTGGGCAAATGAGACTTATCATCTTATGTCTCAAGGTGACGAGTGCAATGGTAGTGCCGCTAAGAGTTTTTTGGTTTTTCAAGAATCCTGAGCGGCATTGCATTGTTATGGGCAGGGCGTATCTATTACCATCAGCTGAACGTCCTGCTGCAGTAATGCTTAAACATTTCTGCTTCACGGCAGAAATAGACGTCGTTGTGGTACCCATAATCTAGCCGGCATCCTGTGCCAAGGACCCTCCCACTGGTAAATTCATATTTATCATATAAATGATTGCACCTACCGGGATTCGAACTTGGGACCTCTAGCTCAGTAGGCAGGGTCACTAACCACTGAGCTATAGGGGTCGCTGTTAACATTGTGAATGTTATTGTTTGTTTATATTATGACATTTTAATGCATAACGTCAGTCATCAACCGAGCATAGGTCTTGATAGTGGGTGATCGCCCTGGGAGATTGATAAATTGAGGCCATATCTGAACGGTTTTTCATAGCATTTCACAGTTAGAGTAATTGTATCAGTCACTCTCTGTCGTTAGGACCAAGGTCACATGACGTGTGATGTAACCTAAAGCACTATATCTAAATATAGGCATACTTATTCACAGAGGAATAGTACAGAAGTGTCACTTAGTTACACCTTTGAAATACATAGCCTTTAAGTACCCGTTAATAAGATTGATTTAAATCGTTATCAGTTCAGCGTTAGATTATTAACACAACATTATGCATAGCAACATTACTAGTATTTATCACTAGCAGGTAAGGTGGAAGACCGATCTGACAAGGCATCTAAGCAACCTAACAGAGCTTGTTAGAATAAAGAATTACCTATGTATTTTGCCTAAGTACTTAGATTCCTTCCCTTTTTATGCTTCTCCGTGTTTGAGAGAAGTTTTAGTTCTTGATAAACAAAGAAAGGAAAATATGTACCAATGGCAGGAATAAAAGCGGCACGTGTGTCGCGGTGAGCGATTGACGCATGACTGCATGTACCCCGTGGAACCCGTCGGTATGATTTCGTACCCAAAGCGCGGAGTGACACACTCTTGACATATCTTTTCGAATATCTTTTTTGTCTTTATGAAATTTCTAATCATTTGACATGTTAATTTTTTTTCACGACCTATGAAGCATTGGGAATGTTTAATGCATTAGTAGTACTATATACATTTTAGCTTTCAAGTCTTTTCCTCCGTAAATACCTATGCTATTGGAAATATTACACTTGGCCACAGTGACATTTGCATTAAAATTATTATATTACTTTTTTGTTGTTCTTTTTTATAAATGCCTATTATAACAGCAAATAAACTGGGGTGAGGTTCAGAGAATGTGTCAATACAGGTGGTGGGTGATCCGGAAATAGAAGGCGAGGCGCGTCGCTACCTCGCAGCCGCCGCGTGTCTAAGGACAGCGCTGCGCACGCTTCGGCCTAAGCTGCGACCGTTAGACTTGCTGCGCTGTGAAGCGCTGCATGCGCTTGATGCGCCGGCGAGGATACGCCTACTTACTACGAAATATAGGTAGCAGAGATATCTGATTTATTACCATTGACGTACAATAAACAACTAGACTCACAATCACGCTCAAAAATTGAGTGTGATTGATGTGAGAGAGTTTTCGTTCAGTTGTGTTTCGACTGCTTTAAATATAACGTTAATGCAAGTATTTAGTGAAAAAATCTAACTACGCACAAATGAGCAGGTGTCATGCATGTCTCAAGTCTCAACGCGGCATGCGCAGGGCTCGCGCGATTAACAGAGTGCCGCGACATCCGCTTATTGGCCTCTTTGAGACTTGCGTCTGTGTGCGAGCGTCGTTTACTGCGTGTGTTCTTCAAACTTAATACAGTTACTTATACTTATTGTTTCGTACATTTTTATGTTTATATATATGATAATCCAAAGAAAAGTAATAATAATTAAATTTAGTAGGTACTTATATAATTCGTAAAATTAAAATTTTAGTTCTAAACTTTAATTACTTTTTTTTACTATTTGGCCGAGGATATTTGGACAACCCTAGCACAGGCTTGGGTCTAATTGGACTGCCAGTTGCAATCACCAGCCTTAAGTTTATAGTCTAACGCTTTTGTTCGGTCATTGTAAGGTTTGGTGGGTAGATTTAAATTCATTCTTCTGACTACACTTATCTAGACATTATTACACATTATTTCTAGTTAATTAATTTACATCATTATTTCTACGTCTAGAAATTATGGTGTAAATTGTTTTCACTTTTTTAAGTCTCTGAAATAAATAATGGTGACTGTCATCAGGCTGGCGATATCCACGGCGCCACTGAGCCGCGAGGCTCGCGCCGGCAGCGCGGCGGGGTCGTTGCCTCACGTGGGTCCGGCTCCGCCTGAGGCCAGTTCGCCGTGGATGCGGCTGTACCTGTACCACGTGGCCGGCTATGGCCCACCCACGCTGCTGCTCGCGAAGGGTCAGTCGCTTACATTATATACATCATAATCTTTATATATATCATTCTTCTGTACGTGTGTTGACAGTGAACTCCTCCAAAACGGCTCGACCGATTCGAATGAAATTTTCTGTGTGTGTTCAAGTGGATTCGAGGATGGTTTTGATTCACAATTGAACTACCTCCTAATTGGCTGGACTGATTTTGATGACGATTTTTTAGAGTGTTCCAGTGTATTTGAGATTGGTTTAGATTCTCAATACATATAATTCTCCTACGTAGGTATGTTAATGATCTACTCCTAACCGCAGTCCCCGAAATGCTTATTGCAGTATTGTATTCATAGAGTAAACAATCACTTTGGCGATAAAACTTTGAAGAAAATAATACCATATCTGCTTAATAGTTTGCCAGAGGACATCCGACGAAAACCAAAGAAATGAATTTAAAAAACTATTGATGTATTATTTACTACCTGTAGACAAACTGTGATGACTCGCTCGAACCTGCAGACAAACTGTGTAAACAGTTTTAAAGTATTAGTTTAAGTAGAAACTGTTTGTTTATAATAAATCAATTAAAAAAAATACAGAAATCAATTTTAATAGTCTTACACGACGTAGACAAATTTCTAATGTCACTGAACAATTCTCTCAAATAACTGAGGTGTGCGGGCTATTGTGCTATCATTGGTCAGGTAATTATCACAAAATTTCATAAACAATCTTTATCTACACCCATGCTTTAAATCCTCTATTAAAGATTCTGAAACAGTTAGCTTATTGCCAACATTAAAACACTCAATGTTCTAGTAACCATTACATCATCCAAACGAGTGTTGTAATGTTGTACTAAAATTGTTGCAATGTAAATTACTACTATATTTATTTATGTGTTCGCTCAATCACTTGACACAAGAAGTTGAAAGCCACAGATAAAAAATCGTCAATAATAAGGTTAGCATTCCTCCAAACGATGACGTAATTCATGAGTTTTACCTCGACTCACACTCATTCGAGGAGCCTCATGAATTCCTCAAACTGACAGCTATGAATACCAAACTTGAGTTCCTTTTAAGTCATTCCTTGAGGCCTCCTCGACTGAATTCGAGTCGAGGGACTTTCGAGGTAACGACTTAGAATATGGCTGTAAGAATATGAGATTAGCATAATGGTATTAAGTTCGAAATTGATGTAAATAAATTTGTAGTTAGGACTTTTCGTGATTGTGAAATAAGCCTATCATAAAGCAGGAATTAAGTGTGTGTATTATATATTTAATAGATTAATTGTGTGATTTTGGCGACATCGGTTTCCATAGTAAAATGATTCCATTTCTACTAGTTTTTTCTATTCTGTGATAGGTACAACAAGGCAACGATATATTTGATACAATATACTTACTTAAATATACATAAATAAATATAATCCATCTATGAATCGGAAACAAACATCCATATTCATCATATAAATGATTGCACCTACCGGGACCTCTAGCTTAGTAGTCAGGGTCACTAACCATTCGGCTATATATGTCGTCAGTTAAACTTGGTGTTTACAGGTACAGTTCTGCGCGGCGTGCCCCGGTGCCTATTGGGGTTCTCCCGCCTGTCGGTGTCGTGGTGGGGCTCGGAGGGCGAGGCCACGTGTCTGCCGGCCGCCGCGGCGCTCACTGCAGCCAACACGGCGCTACGACGCGGACCAGTGATGGTGCAGGCCGCCGGTGTGCGATCACCACCGGCAGTAGCACATCTACCTTTCCCGCCTAAAGCCGATGACAGCGATGGTGAGAATTTCTTTATGAAAGTACCTTCGAAGACTCTGTCGTGTGCTTATGTAATACAGCGCACGTTACGTTAATTTTATTTCATATTATATATTATTATTCTTTTTTCGCAAAACTTATGGTATTTTATGGCTCAATAATTCTCTTCTATCTATAGGATGTTTTTTCCGGATCTCCTCAAAGATTTCTACCCGCAATATTTCCACTGCGACCTGCACCTGCTTTGAGATCTTTTTTGTAATAGAATCTACGAAACGTTAACAACTCTAGTACCAATTCGTTCCATATGCTCTACCCATTTTTTCTTTGGGAATTGCAGAACCTTATATTTTTATCTACGAGTGTGGTGCGGGAATTTACTTTATTTTTGGCTCTCAGACAATGAGAACAAAAAAACAGTCGACAAAGTAGCACTAGCTAGCTTTGAAAGTTTCTCTTTGTACTTGTTTCAGTCGTCAATGGGATTCCATTAATTGAGCTGAAATTTTTTTGTGAAGAAATCTTTTTTTCACGTACAGAATCTATGAGAACATGTCATGCTCCTTATTTCTTTGACTAGATAGAGAGTTCTTTCGCCCTTGCTTATGAAAATACGGATCTACATGATTTTTACTTTCGACAAGAGGACAAAAGCTAATATAATGGAAATTCTTAAGGGTTTGTTAAGATATTTCCCCTTTGTTACGTTGTTGTGTGATAAAATGTGTTGGGTAGTGCGGTGCTCCGAATTAGCGAGCTGTCATTATATCTTGCATCCCACCTCGCATTAGATTTAAACTGAGCGAACTTGAGGCGTGCTAGTGGGTACTATTAGTTATACATTAGGAGTTATTGATGTATTTTTTTTTTTTAGACGCGCAGTGTCTGTGGCGCAAACACGCGGGGTTGCGAAGATTGCTGCGTAGACTGCGTCTGACACGCACGGCGGGCTACGTCACGCTCGCAGATATCGGCGTGCCCGACCTCGGATGCGCGCGACCTCCCTCGACTGTACAACTTGGTGAGAAATAATATAAGACAAAAAGAGAAATATTTTCTTTATTACTTTACTTACTTTATTATCGACTATGTAAAAATAATTTAAAGACTAATGCATCTCAAAGCTAAAAACCATTTTCGTCATATAACCTTCGTAACAATAAAATCGCATCAGATCCATTACTTTCGGAATTAGGACGTCATTGACAAAAAGGCACCCCAAACTTATAACAGTCGTCTTTTCTCAGAGGAAATGCGGAAATAACCTACATAAACAGGTACGCATGGCAACTTCTCGCAACAACTCATGAGTAGAGGTAGATGCCTTGCAGATTTGAAGACAAAAAAAAGAATACTATGAAGTCAAAATAATATATAATAGTTGATCCCAGAGGATCCTACGAGTGACACGTCGGGACAGGACCCTGTGGAGGGACTTAAGGGTCTTTGTCATGAGTCAAATTGAGATTAAAGATATGAGATAATAATTAGTACAAGTGTTTTCAGTGTCTGTTTGTCATTTCCAGGGAAAACTAAACATTATATTCTCCATTATTCTTATTAAATTAAGTAAATAAATATAGCTTTGTTAAATCCATTAAATCCAGAAAATAGATAGCTATTAAGTTACATTTTAGACTTGCACATTAATTGTAATCAAATTATAAATGCATGCTTCGAATTTTTTATAATCTAAACGCAATTTTGTATCTTACCACAGTTCAAACCCGAAAGAAAAAAGATATTTGTGGCATAGCAAAACCGGTGAGCGAGCTGTCTCTATCATCAAACGAATCTACTGACAAGAACATAGAATATGCGAAATCCATAAGTAATAGACTACAATCGCCTATAGAGTCTCATTTTGCCGTTACACCAACCGTAGACAGCAAAACAAGCTCACCTGCTAACGGATTCACAAGCGTCGAAGGTGGGAAATTACTATGTGAAGAACTGGACAATCTAGAAGACAAAGAACCGTGCGTTAATCTCGATTCAAAACATTCCGTTTCAAATAGTAAAGAGTCTATCGCCGAATTGGTCAAAATACATTCTATGACGAGTATAGACAGTATGAAGTTCGAGGATGATAAGTTGGTGGATCAGTTTGGCGATCTGTTGAGTCCTGCTGAAGAGACTGTGTCGATGTTTACTCAGCTATCCAACAGGTTAACGAAGATAAGTAATGACGGAGATAGCGGGGTTGATACCGCACACAACAACTCGGATGACGAAACTTGTAAACCTGAGGTAAGTAATACTGGACAATCTTTAGGACAATCAGACAATTTAGTACTACTAAATCACTCCAAAATGCAGTGTTTGTCCAGGACATTATTCAGTAAAAATTCTAGACGAAGCTATCCCGCTCAAAGTCACGCGTGGTGAGTATAGTCGGTGCCAAGGCAAATGTAATAGTAAGCTTACATTTGCCTTGGCACCGACTTCAAAGCTATCAATATGTAGCACATACAGATGATAGTATTTTATTAATATTAAAGGTAAAGGTGTATTAAATTAAATTTTTAGTTAAGCATTTGATACTTTTCAGTTTTTGATGTCGGTTTTTTAAACGCAGTTTTTTTTTATTTTTTACTTTTTAGTGTAATAATAATAAATAATCTGAATGGTAACTCCTAAAAAAGGCGTACACAAAAAACAATTATATCATCGAGGTAAACAAAGATTTTCATAGAAAATGTTCATAAAATGAAAACTGCTGGGCCAAACTATGTAAACCAAATGGCATCTATTCTGCATCGAACTAAAGAAAAATTACGTAAATCGGATCATAAATATAAAAAAATACCGACCGAATTGATAACCTCCTCCTTTTTGAAGTCGGTTAATAAATCACTCCAAATGCAGTGTTTGTCTAGGACAGTATTGCTAAAGGCTCGCGCACACTACAGCTGCAACAATGCGTAACGCAATAATGAAATAATCAGTCAGCCGTCCGTAAAAAACACCTCCCAAAGCATACTGATGTAAGCCGTATCACATTGCATCGTGACAACAATCTGCCTAGCCCATTTCATAGCTCTACTATTGCGGGCGGTGCGATCCTCTGGACTGGTCTAGTATGTGCGATAGTTAAATAATTAAATGTAGATTATAGGTAACTAATCTCGCCATAAGTATTATTACAAATTATAAAACTTTTTTTTATTTAATTCAAATTGGCCGGTGCCAAGGAAAAAAACGGCTCTCAACCTGCATTACTTTTGTTTTAACCAATATCACATGTTTTGCTCAGTTGTTTCTCAGTCACACAAAAATATCTGTCATATTACGGACAATTATTTGTATTTTTTTTAGAAATGGACGATACTTGGACTTCATTTTGGCATTCCATTGTTTGATGAGGGCATTTGTGAAAAAGTATGTCAGAGTATTGTGGACAGAATTGCTAAACCTGAACTGTGAGTATATTTTTAAAGTCTTCTCTGAGTTCTCTAGTGATCTCTTCAATATTTCATTCAATTCCATAAGTTCATCACCTTATTGAAACACCATGATAGCCAATTCCAAAATGGTCGACATGCCAACTAAAAAAATATGTTCCTTTTACGTAATATAGGATACAGCGTTGCGCTACAATGGCGATAATAAATGAACACACGGAAAGAACTACTCAACCGCAATCATAAAAAGAACATCTAAAAGTCAAAGTAAATAATTGAAATTATGTTTTTTTTTTCAAACAAACAAATTATATATTTACAAAAAACTTCAACTTTACGTGAGCGTTACACATCTACGAGTTCTGAACGGGTACGGCCGGCGCGGCGTGGGACAAGTAGGTGTCGCTAGCGCGACCGACTTGATATAATGGAAAATTTATTTATTTACATGAATAATGTTTATTAATTTATATATAACCATATATCCACGCTGTACAGTAAATATTTAAAAAAAAACATATGTTATATAATTTTTAAAATACATTTTTAATAAAAATATTTTTTTATAAAAAAAAGTACATATTTATGTGTGTGGATTGTGTAAAATGTTCCTATAATTTTCCTTATTGTTTTCAGATTAGAAAAAATAAAAGAAGATAACGAGTTTATAAGGTCAGATTTACTGAAGTTCGTATCTCAATGTCAGGTGAGGAAACCATAGATCCATAGACGTTATAACCCAGTACACTCCTAATACCAATATTTTTTTCGCAATGCAAACAATTCAGTCCATGAACTGAGGTCTGCAGGCGTAATTGGTCGGGTAATAATCAAAATAAAATTAAAATCAAAGTCGATGGTAAGATCATTTTAATAATTTAGTTACTACGGCTACGCCTCTTTGTGGCTCATTCTTCTAGAATAAATAAGAATAATGGTCTAAGAGCCCGTGGACCCCAGACCTACGTCATTTTTTAAAAGCTGAAAGTTTGTCAGCGCATGCTCCCAATAAAGGTAAGAACGATGGTCCATTATGGAGTTTGGGTTGCAGTGGCTTTGGCAGGTAAGCAGTACTAAAGGTGTGTAAAATACCGATCTAAATACATCAATGAATAAAGTGCGATTTTTCGGTATTACCTTCAGAATATTATTAAAAATCACGTTATTCATTGCCAGACACCTACCATTGTGGCAAACCCTTGCCAGACATCCACGCCTGGGATGGGCTGAGTTTTGTGACGTCTCATGCTGTAATCTAAAAGATTGAAACTCGAAAGTTATTTATTAACATGCATGGAACATCATTCCTTATTGTATCTGGAGAAGGTCGTTGTTTGCAGCTACATACCACCAGCTACCATCAGCTGAACGTCCAGCTCATCTTGTCCCTTATTTTCATAAAAAAAATCAACTTAAATATTAATCAAATAATGTGCTTGTCGCACGTCTCCACTATTTAATTAACGATATAATTTTGTTTTTAATATTTCAGTATAATCCCGGTGAAGATATGGGTATTGTTAAGCGCGGTACTCTCGTTCCTCTGCCCAGGAAGAACCTGGTGTTCGAAAATGGCAGGATCAGCGAGTGGAGTGGAAAGTGAGACGTCGCGGAAAACAACAGATCACAATTGAAATTGAAATATTTCAGTTTCATTTATTGTTAGTTTTGTACCTTATGTAACGCGCAAAATTTAATTTGAGACCCAAACGGAATGCGCGTTCCCTCCCTAATGATTTCGCTACTTACCGCGCTCACTTCTGTTAAGTCTTCAACTTATTTCAGCTTACGTCATGCAAGTCATAAATTAATATATAGTAATGGTGAAAATTGACTCGCTTAATGCATTAGGCAAAGAGGATGTAAATACTGCGTAGAGGCGGTACTGCTTAAGAAAAAATTGAAATTTAGTTTAGTATGAAACGTGTAGTGATTTGACATAAGTTTGAAATAGTAGTGATAAAAGTATGGCGATTGGCGACGAAGTATAATCCGGCTAGGTTTGAAAGCGAACAGTTGCTGAAAACGTAGTGGATTACGGCTATCTCCGTTTTTTACAAGATTATAGCCGTCACCTGTCATTCTATCAATAACCGCACGTTTCATGCAATCGCGTGAATCGCTTTATTCTTAGAGTTTCGCTATGCTGACATTAGGTGCTTCGACACGTCCGAACATGAGTGGCAATCAATTTGAAAAAGTGTAGATTTACGAAATTCATTCTAATTTATTTTTAATAATTTAATGTAGTAAATTAGTATTTCTAAATAAATAAAACGCGTGTAGGTATAATTAACTGAATTCTTACACGATGTTTGGTATAAATTAATATTTTTTATCAGGTAGACCTGAAGTTATTTCTTCAATATATCGACCTTATAACCAATGGACGCCTATTTAAGAGCGTAAGCTTTCAGATACACGCATTATGAATACAGATCCAAGAGGCAATCGCTTTTGTTTACGATATGATGTAATTATTACCTGACTAATTACGACATGCAAGTATAGTTACCTAATCAATGAGCTTTCAGTATCCCGTGCCCGCTCCCTTCATTTGGTTATGGTTTATCTACACCCATGCTTTAAATCCTCTATTAAATATTCTAAAACAGTTAGCTTATTGTGAACATTAAAACACCCAATGTCCTAGTAACCATTAAACATCCAAACGAGTGTTGTAATTCAATTCAGTACAACATTACAACACTCGTTTGGATTATGTAATGGTTACTAGGACTAAATTTTTTAATGTTAGCTGTAAGCGAACTGTTTCAGAATCTTTTATAGAGGATTCATATTATGGCTGTAGATAAAGTATTGTATGCAACTGTTTATAATTAGGTTTTTAAACACTCATGTGATACTAGTATCGTAGGAGTCCACTGTGTTATAAGGTTGACGCTTTAATACAACTAAAGAAAGGTTAGTGAAAAAGAAAAACCAAAATGATAGTTAAAGTGCTGTATTTAGTTTTTATTTGTTGTTATTGTATATTAGTTGTTGTTGTTTAGTAATTGTTTTCAGTATTAATATGTATGAAGTCTTTCTACATGAGGTCTTTTTGTTAATTGTGTGAGAAATAATACGGTATAGTAATAATAAAGTTTTAGGTTTTCACAGGTATTCAGTATAGTTAAATACTTACGCACCTTAGGAATTTTAAAGAATTTAATTTTTGCAATATCGACTCCTTTGTTCTCCTTTTTGCTTTATATGGCTAAAAAAGTATGTCAGTAGACCTTATTATTTCTCTTGGGAAGTGGGCTTTCTAGAGCTCTCGTTGATTTGCCATCAATGCCAGTGCCAGTTGATAATAAAAGAGACCAGATAAGGCTACTAAGCAGAACATTTACTGGCAAAGAATTCCCGTAGTGGCAGATTCTATTGAATGGATTTTATTAAAGCCTCCAGTAATTTGTTATCTTCAAGCATCGGTATATAAAAATCGTGGATACAAGATTGAATACAACTTATGTTTGTTACATTTAAAAAGTGAGTGACAAAAATGTTGAGGAAGGAAATACGGTTACTATAGGCACTTATCCCCATTGAGACGTCATATACGGCGACGCGACCCCGTCTACTCGTCAGTGATGAGTCACTGATATATTTCGCAACTCTTTTGTTTTCCGCCAGTTTTGACCAAATACTAGAACCGAAACATACCGGCTTATATTTAAAACATAAATCATCTTTAATTAACGGCATCATGTCATCATCATGTAGTGAAACAACAAGCAATATTACCTTTCATCGGTAAGTCTGTTTCTTTATTTCATCAAAATATCCTAAAACATGTGATTACGCATCGCGGGTATTGTTTTTTGAATGTCGAATATATTATTATAGATAAAAAGTTATATCTAGTTTTATAGTTAAACTAGCTGACACAGTAAAAGTTGTATTGCCATATAAACTAATAATTAAAATCTTGGGGTATAAAAAATAGTTGACGACCGATTCTCAGACCTACCAAATATATCGTACATAAAATTTATCGTACTACATTAATCATTAATATTCGATTGCCATCTTGCAACTCTATTGCGTATCTGTGGATGGTCGCGATCGCGATACAAAATAGGTGTTGATCGTAGATTGGTGAAAATTTGAAGTTGTATGTATTTTGTAATGCTGAATCATAATAAAATAAAAATAAAAAAAAATAACAATTAATAGTGCGTTCATTACAAAATCAAATGCAATCCGTGGTTTTAGCGTCAATA
Source organism: Leptidea sinapis (assembly GCF_905404315.1). NCBI lineage: Eukaryota > Metazoa > Arthropoda > Insecta > Lepidoptera > Pieridae > Leptidea > Leptidea sinapis. Next base: position 9,395,301 of record NC_066289.1, read on the forward strand.
AAATAAAATAGAAAGAGTCTCATGTTCTACAAAGAAAATGGAGGACATATTTAAACCTTATAAATGGTTATTAAAGTATATCAGCCTTGCGACTCGCAAGGCTATAAAAAAAGCCTTGAAAAATAAAAAAAAATATATAAAAAAAGGCAGTCAATGAGGAATAGAACGACGAGAAAACTGCAACTATAAAGTTGCCAATTTCTTTTATTATAACTTTAAATTACTGTACCATCAGGAATTAATGTTCTCTAAATTTGAACAAGTACTAAAATGTGTTTTTCCTTTAGCAGGTCATTAAATATTGTATTTATTTCTCGTCTGCAAAATTAAAATCACAGGCAAATGCTAGTTACTGATATAAAAACAAAGTAGGTATTAGAAAACTGTAAAACCTTTTATCGATATCGATAGAAAGCATTAAGACGCTAAATAACGTTACGCATAGCGATAAAGTTCGAAATACCTCGCACTGGTTCGCAGTAATTCGGACCAATCACAAACCAATTAGTTTACAGAATTGTTTTCTTTTAAATTGAATTAGGTACGTAAATAAGTGCTAAATATGTTGATGATTGACATGTTGGCAATTGAGAACTTGTCTTTCTAGGCCGTAATATATTTATATGTATATATAAATATAGATATATATATATATATATATCGCGGTATCTATTAAATATGTTAAAGAAGTACTGTCAGCCTCATTATATAAAATAGAGAAAAATAAACGAATGTACCTATTAGCAAACATTAACTTTAACTTTAGCAACAAGGCCATGGACTCGTACTAAAACACAATTATCAATCAATAATAGTTAAAAACAAAACATTTTTCAAATAACGCCATTTCAAGAAAAAGTCCCTTAATTTTTTTTTTGTAAATAGGTAATTGAATATTTAAAAAAAAGTAAATATTCAATTTAATTTGTTAGAAATATAAAAATCGAGCTCACGGCTCTAAAGTATTTTTATTTACTTTTGGATTCAAAAATAATTATAATAAATAAAGTAAAACAAATTTTTCTTTGTGATAAAATATAACACCAAACTAATATTTTTGTGTTAATTATTTTATATAATATTATATTACTAGATGTTTATAACCTTACATTTAATTCCATAGTGTAATACTATATATAAATAATTTATGTTATGAAATTTTATTTATAAGAAAAATAGAGAATTATTTTATTTTTTTAAAGCTGTCCATTTAGATAAGTGCTTTTGTGTTGCCAGGTTAAATAAGTGATATAGCAATAGTAGGGTAGTTGTAGGATTAGCAAGATGTTACCCTTCGTACGTGTAGTATGTAAATGTTGCCTAATTATAAAATTTAATGATGGTTTCGTGATGGAATTTATTATTTAATTTGTACGCCGTAGTTTTTAATTTTGTGCTCATAATTATATCCTGATGACTAAAAATTTTGATAGCCATATTTGTTTCAAGGTTTGAATTCATGTGGCGACTACACGGTATTTCACCAATATAACACGAATTCGAAGTTCTGTTTTAGTTCCTTCTTAAGATACTTGAAACATATTACGTTATTTAACTACGTACTTTAGGAGGTCTGCGTTTATGTTGAATTAGAGGTTATGTATTGATTGATAATTTAATGTCAATAACCAATCAATTAAATTAAAATATTATTAAAATAATATATTAAATTAATCTGGTGTTTAATTTTTTAAGCAATCGTGTTACCTTCTTATATTTTGTTTTAAATTATTCGCATATTATCTTATACTGTGGATTTTACTTTTTCAATATGCGATCTCCTTAACTTCTAGTGTTGTGTCTGTTTATTGGGTGGACTTGGGTGATGGACTGGATTTGTCTAAAACACAGTATTCTGAGGCGATTTTTAGGGTTTGCTTCCTACCAACCTGCTCACTGTGGTTTTCTAGGACTACATTATATTAACTACACGTTCCCTCGTCATCAGCTCGTGAACACATGTAAATTTAATACTATGCAAGCATATAGGTGGTCTATCGTCCGGTTCCTTACTGCATTAGAACTTTTATTATTCAGCCAAAGTCATCAGTAATGGTAGCAAGCATAAGGATGGATTTATTTTTATGCTGGTCGTAACATTTTGTATTCGTCAGGATATTTATTTGAAAAGAAATCAAATTAACATTTTTTTCCATTTGATATTGTAATTGACTCGTAACTTGGCTAACAACATTCAGTAGGTACCTATGTCAAAATAAGTTTAAACAAGTTGCTGGTTTCTTATCCTTTACGCCAAGGTATAGATAATTGCTTACATCAGTGGGATAGTATGTCTATTCGGTGTTCATATATAGCACGTTACTAAACGTCCTACGTTTTGTACGCACAAAAAAACGAGAAGGAAAGGAAAATATACTCCCAGGACTCGGCTTCACCGTGCTTCTTCACTGAACGCACGTAGAACTCAGGGCACCCTAATACCCTGATTTTTCCATCTTACATTAACAAGTTCACATTTGTTACGATCATACAGCTACAATATAATATATATATCATTATATATATATATATATATAATTCTTGATCGGCCCTCTCTGCCTGAAAGACCTGCGGTGGAATGCCAAGCTATTGAAACAAGCTATAAGACCATGTTTAATTAATCATGTTGAGACTTTATTTTACATGAACCTTTTTTGACAAAGAGTGGAAATAAAGTTATATTGTGAAATAAATGAGTATTTTAATGATAATTACATTACATTACATGTTTCATTTATGTGAGAGATGTTTTTCTAATAAGTTTTATATGTTCTTTCAAAAGACTAAGCTTGATTTTGCCAAGTGAACCTGCTGTACATGTAGTTTTATGTATACTGTGCCTGTAGTAGCAAGAAATAATTTTAATTTTTTATCTGTAGTAAAATCTGACAAAATGACGCCCTATGGCTATGCATCAACTGTCAATACAAAATGTCATTTTAACACTAAAATTTCACAAATCGAAGGTTTGAAAACAGCGCAATATTTATGAAAAATAGTTTTTTATTTTTTGAGTTCGAAAAACAATAGCGATAAGCGTACGCCTTACTCAAACCATGGAGGTCGATCAGTCCACGGCGGATTGGCCGCAACTCTTGGAGAGCTCCCGACTACCCCTGATTGATGAAACGTCTGCTCTAGGACATCAAGCTCCGAAAGACAGGCAAGGATTTTAATAACAAATTTATTGGTCACTTATAAAATAATTATTTGATGGACCCCTTATTTGTTTTTTATATCACCAAAATCTGTGTAAACCTTAACAGTCAACAGGCTGACTTACCAAATTTGGTCAGCACAATTTTTTGTCATGTTATAAATATATAATTGCTTGCCTATCGCCCACACATCCAAATTCGTGAACTTTGAAACAGCTTCTGCTACCATATACAGAAAGAATAATAAAAATGTACTTAATACTGTATTTGTTAATCTTAAGTACCTTTAAGTTTTATTTAGTTCAGCTACATAAATTATCTAGTTTTTGGAATACTCAGTATATTATGTTAGCTAATAGTCACAACCATATTATTGTTAAGAATATATTCAAACTGATAAATTAAAACATATTTTTTATTATAACAGATTGATTACCATCTTAGACCAAGTAGAAATGCGAGTAGAGAGGCTTCGAAGAGATACTGTTAGAATTGAAGAAGAGAAAGATTCCCTTTTATCCACGTTGGATAGTATTAAGCATTCCGAACTACTTGGTGATATATCTGAATGTAAGTTGCTCCTAAAAAGGTGTAAAGGCTTATTTTACTCAAAGATGAGTAAAAAAAGAAGGACTTCGTGTCACCTTATATAGCAGTGAGACACCAAAACAAGCCGGTAAACATGTAAATACATAGCCCCACGCATACACTTACACTAATACAAGCCGATAAGCCGGCCATTATGAGATTTGCCATTGTCTGTGACAGACCAGTTTGTGTCGCAATAAAATATTTTTAAAATGCCGTCGTGTGTTGTGAAAAAGTGTAAAAACAATACTATAAAAGTATTTGTGGATATATGATTACTTAAGGGAAAAAAAATTGTTGAACTGGTATACCCCGTAACCACACAAACTCTAGCATAAAGGTGCTTCACTTGCTAATATCACTGTGCGGAGTCCGCCTTTTTTTACTAGTCCATGATTTTACTATAAAATCAATAGTATATAAATCATTTATGTTGCTAGCTAGCTTTAAGTTGCATTGCATTGTTCAATGAGAAAGACAACATCTCTAGTGTTGAATAATATACTTTAATATAATTCAATCTTAATGATGGGTATTGCCAAATGCCTTTGTAAAAATCAATAAAAGTCTCCAGAGATACCTTTCATGGCCTTATAATTTATATTATGTTCTTTCTCTGGCATAAATGGTACTATTTTATTTGTGTATATGTTAACAAGGATTAAACTTGTTTCAGAAGTTTTGTTTTTGTTATGAGAGTTTTCTTTAGTATGTCTGTATCACATGGTTGTTAAGATATATTGCTTAACTTAAATTAATTTTTATTCTCTTATGTGCACTTTGTATATTTATGATGCAATTATAAAGTTTCATCATTATCTTGTAGGTGATAAAGATGATATTGCAAGGTATGCTGATAGAATCCTTGCCAGAGCTTTGACAGTTGAGGTTGCAGTCCGTACAGACAGAGATGCACAGCAGGAAGAAGCATTGCATCAGGTAATATATTTTTATGAGACTGATGACCAGTTTGTCTTTCATTTTGCTTTATGACAAATTATATTGGGTAAGAGGTTGTAGCATTGACATTTAGTAAATGCCTATGTTCTATATAGTCATCTTGACAACCAGATTATATTGTTTGGGAAAAACAGACATAGAATATCAACATCACATAGGTGAAAGTACTCCCCAAATCTGGTCCTCCAGTCATAAATTAGAGAGAGAGTTATTAAATTTCTAGTGCTCCAAGCCTAAGACTCAAAAGTCTGACTTCAACCAGTAAGTTGAAAAATACAATAAATAATTAATTTCTATTATAATAATCCATCTCAAAGAGCTTGATTATTAATTGTTAAGAAACTAGTACATATATGTTTAGAAGCAGCTGTCCTGGTGTATAGGTATCCCCTATCATTGCAAAGTGTGCCCTGCATTTAAGTGGCAGTTGTTGCTTTTGTTTTATGGAATAGCGCAGCAGTGAATAGTTAGTTATTTGTCAGCAAGCTTAACAATTAAAACTATATTGCTTTACATACAGTTCTTACTATTGTTACAGCTTCTGATTTTTTTTTTTTATGAAAATAAGGTGCAAGATGAGCAGGACATTCAGTCATGGTAATTGATATACCCTCATAAAATTCGGAGTGGCACTACAATTGTGCTCGTCACCTTAAGACATGAGATGTTAAGTCTCACTGTAGGGCAGCGCCCTTCAGTCACGACACTGAAGGGCGCTGTACCCAGTAATTTCACTAGCTACAGCGCCCTTCAGACCGAAACACAATTATGCTTACACATAGCTTCACGGCAGAAATAGACTCCGTTGTGGTACCCATAATTTAGCTTAGCTTAGTCAGGGTGCCCCTGTGCAAAAGAGCTAAGCAATTGTTCTTTCAAATATTTTTATAAATATCTTAAAATGTTATCAGAAATTGCTCAGTCAATTTTCCCATATATTTTTGTGTTGTACGTAAATTACAGACATTTCTTCATAAATTAAACATTAACAGTTGAATGCTTCTAGAAAGCAACAATTTACATTGTTATGCAATAAGGCTACACTGGCATTGTATTATAATGACTTGTATCAATAATTCATGGCATTCTTGTGGGGGATAGTCTTGACCTGATTTAAATACAATTTTCATGGGATACTGATTCAATTTGTAAACTTAAAGTAATTAAACTATAAATTATAATGTCATTTATGATGTCTCTAGATCGTGAAACTAACTTAGTATTCTTGTTACACCTGAACATTCAGCAACCTAACTGTATTTTTCTCTTCAATTATTATGATCACGAATGAGTCCATCTCTTTATAATATCATGTTTATAAAGAGCTGTTCATTTTGTTACATTCTGATTAGTATTTAGTGTTTGAAACATACGGCTTCCAAAGACTTATACAAGATGCAAAAATTTTACATACATTTAATGTTGTCTGAAGGTAAATAGTGTAAATTTTTCCATAGTGAAAGTATACATACAGAATATGTGCAATAGGAAAATCAGATAAAAATCTTATTGTTATGTAAATAAGATCCATATTTACTTAAGTTAAACAAGTACAATTGCTTTCATTCCTGTTGACCACACTCAAGGATATGTGGTTAGCCATTCAATTTGTAATCAAAGATACATATGTAGAGGCTCGAATGTTTAATAATATGTTTTACAAACAAAGAGTAATTTATTGTAAAGGCTACAATCAAAATATTATATACTTTCTTCAGAATTGGTCACTCTTGTCAGAGCGATTGTTGCCGCTTAGATGATGTGACAATAGTCGTCTTTGGTCTTCTTAGTTTTCGGTTGCACTGCTGGTTGATGCTCCTCTACTTTTGGCAGTTTGTAACATTGCGGGAGCACTCCACCACAGTTGTCTGGGTCACTGCTTTGATTAGATCTGTCCATCGCTTGGATGACCGTCTGTCCGTCTCGCTCTTTCCCCTTCCACATGCCCCTTATTTATTTTCTTACCTAATTTTAAATTATATTATTTGTATTAGGAATGCTGTAATAAAAATTGAATAAATAATAATAATAAAACAAAATCTATTTATCTAATCTACCATTAAATTACATTCTTACAGTTATCATCTATGATATTTGTATTATATTTATTTTATGATAATTAGGGTCGAGACGAGCAGGACTTTCAGCTGATGGTAATTGATACACCCTACCCATTACAATGCAGTGCCACTCAGCATTCTTGAATAACCCAAAAATTCTGAGCGGCACTACCATTGTGCTCGTCATCTTGAGACATAAGATGTTGCCTTATTTGCACAGTAATTCCACTATCTACGGGGATTTCAGACTGAAAACAGTAATGTTTACCCTACTGCTTCACGGCAGAAATAGGCGCCGTTGTGGTACCCGGCTTCCTGTACAAACGAGCCTCCCACTGGTAAATTATGGATGTAACATTATAATAAATATTACTTAATGATATTGTTACAATTATTTACATAGTAAGTATATATTATCTACATTTTACATATGAAAAACCATATTTAACAAAAATTTAATACATATAATTAATAAAAATTGCATTATAAAAATACAACAAAGAGCTTCAGGATGATAAATACCTTATCTTATCAGCTTGACTCTTTGGCATTGCGTGGATATTTGGGGTCCCTCTGATATGTCTGTATGCGGAGTGAAGCAATTAGAATCAATAGTTGAGCTTCATTAGTGGATATCATATCATATCCACACCCTAGTGTTTATGTTTCATGGATCGTGGAACTTATTTGTTGGCTTTGTACGGCAATAAGTTAACTCTAGTACAGATCTTTATCAGTGGGAGGCTCCTTTGCACAGCATGCCGGCTAGATTATGGGTACCACAACGGTGCCTATTTCTGCCGTGAAGCAGTAGGGTAAACATTACTGTGTTTCGGTCTGAAGGGCGCCGTAGCTAATGAAATTACTGGGCAAATGAGACTTAACATCTTATGTCTCAAGGTGACCAGCGCAATTGTAGTGCCGCTCAGAATTTTTGGGTTTTTCACGAATACTGAGTGACACTGTATTGTAATGACTAATTAGCATGGCGTATCAAGTACCTTCAGCTAAATATCCGGCTCGTCTCGTCCCTTATTTTCATAAAAAAAAAAGATCTCATAACTTTTTTTACGATAGAATATATTGAGCTCGGATGAGGCTTCGCGAACAACTTAACGTGAAACATTTTCGGTGAGACAGTCATTGTAGGTAAACAATTACTAAGTTATGTAAATAATTAATAACTTCATCACTACTTTGCCAAATAAATTTTTATTATAGATATAATTTAAATATTAATTCAGATGTATTAACTGAAATCTTATTCAATTGATATGACATTGAGGTAGGTCATTGTACCAGTCGCTGAGTCACGGCCGAACTGTAATGTAAACTTACATAATGATTTTAATTTTATAGCAATGTATTTATTTATTATTTTGTTAAATTGAAATCGCCATTGTTTTTGGATTAATTTACGGGACGCGCAGGTTCAAATATGGTCTGAGAAACACATTTACAACACGACCTAAGCCGTAATGTAGTGCAAGACCTTCCGACCACATTGTGTGGGGCCCAATCTTGATATATATAAATCCAGTCTCGATGATGTTTTTTCCAGTGAACTCCTAAACTAATGAACGGATTTTAATGGGGATGGTGTGCAGCTTAGTCCAATTTGAGAGATAGGATATTTTCTATTTCGGTTTGGGACCCGTAATTATTTTTATTTCCAATATTTATTTTGTTTGGACACATTTTCTATAAGAGAATTTCATTATAACAACGGGGAGCATATTTTACGAAATATTTCGTGATGGTTTGAAATATTATTGACAAATTCATAAAAATAAACAGTATTATATTTATTATGTACAGAACAACGTCTGTCGAGTGTCGGGTCAGCTAGTATATTATTTAATATGTCATATTGACATCCGGGGCTGATCCATTAGGTATAGTCCAGTAAGGTATTGCAACTAAAGTATAGTGATTCTTTAATTACTTACATCATATTTTTTTATTATCATATTTATATATATTATATTATATACTGTATAAGTCATTGTGTTATATATAAGTGCCCAATAGAAATGATTCTCATTAATGTTGTGTGCACCTGTAATTGACTCATACACTGGAACTATTTTTATGCAATATTTGAGTTTAAGATTGTATTGTGTATGTGTCGTTGGAGCACCTTTAAATAAATAAGTCAGTTATACAAATACAAAGTATGTATACTAGTTAGGAAAATACACCTAAATCCGTACATACCCAAATCATTTTTAAGACAAAATCACATAAACATGGTTGGTACCCGAAACAAACATAAACTAAAGCTAGGACAAATTATGGTACGAAAACTATACAGTTTGAGGGAGCCCTACTATATAATGACTTGCCGAAAGATATATTTGAGGAAAAATCTTTTTCTAAATTTAAAGCTAAATTAAAAAAGCACTGTCAATCACAATAAATAGATTGTTACGTTAGAACATAGCGGGTTTTTAATTTATTATTGTTTAACTTTAAAGTCACCGTAACTATAAAACTATAAAATTTATGTTTTTTTTATATTTATATAGAATCATTGTTCTCATGTAAGTGAACTTTTGTTCTTTTTGAGAAATAAACTCTTTAAACCTTAAAATATATTGTGCTCATACTTTTACTGTAACGTACCAAATCGGAACACAAGACAACAAATAGATATGTATAATAATGTGGGATGTTGTTTCAACAATAATTATCCCCGTTATCTCAAGAGGCTCTCGCTTAATAACTACGTTAAAAGTTAGAAACAGAAGGTATTATATATAAATATTATAATCATTACTTATATCTTATCTATATATACAATGATATTATATACAATAAAGACGTAGATATAGCACTAACGCGCGCAAAATGTTGCAGATAAATTCAGACAATTGTCGTAATTTCATTTAGTCGGCTAATAGCAGCGAGCTAAGCGGAACGTTTTCGTGGCGTGACAATAATAATCTAAAATGCCAACCTGTGTATTAAGAAAACGTAAAAACTATGTTTGCAAGATATATAAGAAATACATTCATAAATAATATAATATACAAGAAATAATAATTGTAAACTTAAAACTTTTCGGGAGCCGTCGTTAGTAAAATTGTAAAAATGGAACCTTGTTAATACATTTCGGTTTTGTTTTGATATGTCTGTATGTTTTTTATTATTTTATGTACAAATAATTTATATCATCATTATGGCTATATATTATAATCAATATTAAATATATTTTTTTTAAATCAATAACACCTCATTTACCTAATTTAAATGTAGTTTTACTACTTTATAACTTTTATTACATGAACCCATGAATTAATCGTATTTTAGACATAAATCGCGGTGTACGTTAAAAAATCATATCTGGTGAATGATTCTGTGTTTTTGCTATGCAAATACGAAGCCATTAGCAAATTAGACTTATCTCTTTTTCACTTGCGATAATTGCATTTACTATCCTTCTGTGACATGTAATCGTAATGTAGTGTGCTATTGCAATGTTAAATTATTCATGTGTGCGTTTGTGTATCATTTACAAACACCGAATGTAGTCTAGGTAACCTATCTATACTTTTAAATATTATTGTATATATATAAAAATTAATTGCTGTTCGTTAGTCTCGCTAAAACTCGAGAACGGCTGGACCAATTTGGCAAATTTAGGTCTTGAATTATTTGTGGAAGTCCAGAGAAGGTTTTAAAGGTGAATAAATAGGAAAATGCTGCTAAATTAAATAAAAACAACAAATTCGTTTTTCCTTTGATGTGTTCATACATAATTTCTATGAGAGAATTTATTGACGCACGGTTTGACAGTTCTGCTGTGAAACAATTTCATTACGACAGCAGGGTGCATATTTTACGAAGTAATTTTTGATGTTATGATATATTATTGACAAATTCATATAAAAACATTATTTTATTTATTATATACAGAACAACGTCTGTCGGGTCAGCTAGTAATATATAAAATTCTCGTGTCACAATGTTAGTTACCTTACTCCTCCGAAACGGCTTTAATGTTTTTTACCAAATTTTATATGCATATTCAGTAGGTCTGAGAATCGGCTTCTATCTATTTTTAATCCCCCTAAATGTTAGGGGTAGTCCACCCCAAATTTTTTTTAATTTTTTTTATTATTATTTTATTATGATTCAGCATTGAAAAATACATACAAATTTCTGCCGTGAAGTAGTATTACTGGGCAAATGAGACTTAACATCTTATGTCTCAAGGTGACGGGCGCAATTGGATTGCCGCTTAGATTTTATAGAGTTTTTCCAGAATCCTGAGCGGCACTGTATTGTAATGGGTAGGGCGTATCAATTACCATCAGCTGAGCGTCGCGCTCGTTCGCCCTAATTCTCTATAAAAAAAATATGGCAGTAACAACTCGAATGCACACTGCAAATGCGATAGTACCACACTATCTCAGGCTACTAAATAAATAGTTAATTAGAAATGTGGGCAAAGGAAATTTGTTCGTTAAAAATACTTCGCAGTTGTTCATGTGTGACTTTAGTAATATCTCTACTTAATGTTGTTTATAATTTTTTTTATTGCAGTATCATATTAGTTACATAGATTTACAAAGTATACATTGGTTTAAAGTAAGTAACTTTAATTTTACAAGTATTCTGGCCTCACACTAGGATTCCCTGTGTCGTGAGGTCCAGTCTCTTCCCCTATAATAGTACAAAATAAAAATAAAATAAATTTGCGTGTATGTGTGTGTATGTATGTATGGATGTGCGTGTGTGTTTGTGCTAAGATAAGAGAATTGCTATGAATCGTCCATAACAAGTGGCGACATGACGTGAATAGATTTGTGTTATCATCTAGTTATTTGCGGCCTCGAATGTGTCTTGGTAATTTTCCAATATCTGAATCATCCAATTAGGTCGTTGCACTAAAACTATTTATAGTTTATTGTTAAAAGGAAAAAATCTGTGATACTTCATCCTATTTTTTAGAAAAGATTGATTACAAGTTTGTGCCACATTTCGGGGTATCATGGTGTTCGCTATAGAAGTCATAGATTTTGAGGATCACATTCGCAACTACGCATTCGTAAGTAGTAATGCAGTAATGAATCCACTTGATCACGTTCAAGTGGCAGTGGAAGACGTGTATTTGAATCTTAATTGTCTCTTAACCAATGGAATGACACCGCGTCAGAGTTCTACCCTCGAGATACAGTTTGGCGAAATATGTTTTCCTTGGACGCCAACAAGAAGAATGAGCCGGATGGCGTTCCACAGTGCTCAGAACGAGAACCCGTGAGTTTACTCCGGTGATAACCAGTTTTTCCCCGCAAGCCTACTTAAAACGTGTCGTCCCGCTCTCAACTCATGGAAGTCAGCCTTTATCCATCCAATCTCTAAAAAACGTAACAGCCTAGTATTAGCTACTTATTGTTCACTGGGTGGGCTTCATACAGATTATTTTATTTTATTAAGAAAACCAACAGCAGATTAGATAAATAACTAATAATATTTTACAATAATAATGCCTATAACAGGTTTCCTTTATATTATATTAAATTACGGTTTCCGAAAAATTCAACATGCTGCGATGCCTACTAAACAAAAATGAGATTTATTTTGAGAATAAAGAGATAGTTGTCGATTGTTGCTCCTTAGCCCTTAATCCTGAATAGGTCTTTAATAGTAGAGGATATTTAAAAGTCTTTCACCAGCGTGGGACAGCTAGCGTTTTCATCGATCTTTTCCTTGGGTTGACTTAGGACGTGACCTGCTTCGACGACATAGAAAGTATGCCATACAAATCTTAATAGAAATATTATAAATGCGCTAAATCCTTGCGGACCACTGTCGTCTGTATAAACATACTGTAGAGTAGTCGTACATTGCTACGTACGTCTGAAATTCGAATAAATTTAGAAATTCTTAGTGTTAGTATCGCCATAATATTATATACTACTAGCCGCCCATACAGACGTTATTCTGTAGATAATAAAAAAATACTGTTTTATAGGAATTTGCCAATAATATTTCAAAAAATCAAGAATTATTTCGTAAAAAATGCTCCCTGTTGTTATAATGAAATTGTTTGACAACAGAACTGTCAAACCGTGCGTCACTAAATTCTTTCATAGAGAATATATCCATACAAAACCAATATTGAAAATAAAAATAATTATGGGTCCCAATTCGAAATAAAAACTATCCTATCTCTCAAGTTGGACTAAACTGCACTCCATGAAGCAATCTCCATTAAAATCCGTTTTTTAGTTTACGAGTCCATCGCGGACAAACAACGTGTCACGTAATTTGTATATATTATTATAAGATTTAATATTTAAGATAAAATAAATACGGCAGTGCTTTTAACTAGCATCTACCATTTACATGAAAGACTAGTTACAGTAAGTATTGAGTTAACAGGCTTTGCGATAAACGTTTTAGTAGCTATATATTTATAAAGCGATTGCCAGTACAAGTTTATTATAATATCTGGTATAATGTTCGTATTATAAGGGCATAAAGCCTTTACGATATTTGCGATCCATTAAGCCACTTAATAGTTTGTTGACACGTCTGACTTGAACACGTTATGGGTTTAGTGGCCGATAGTGTTATGAAATGTAATCACTGTATAAATATTTGAGTTTAAGATTGTATTGTGTATGTGTCGTTGGAGCACCTTTAAATAAATAAGTCAGTTATACAAATACAAAGTATGCATACTAGTTAAGAAAATACACCTAAATCCGTACATACCCAAATCACTTTTAAGATAAAATCACATAAACATGGTACCCGAAACAAACATAAACTAACTAAAGCTAGGACAAATTATGGTACGAAAACTATACAGTTTGAGGGAGCCCTACCATATGATGACTAGCCGAAAGATATATTTGAGGAAAAATCTTTTCCTAAATTTAAAGCTAAATTAAAAAAGCACTGTCAATCACAAAAGATTGTTACGTTAGAACATAGCGTGCTTTTAATTTATTATTGTTTAACTTTAAAGTCACCGTAACTATAAAACTATAAAATTTATGTTTTCTTTTATATTTATTTAGAATCATTGTTCTCATGTAAGTGAACTTTTGTTCTTTTTGAGAAATAAACTCTTTAAACCTTAAATATTGTGCTCATACTTTTACTGTAACGTACCAAATCGGAACACAAGACAACAAATAGATATGTATAATAATGTGGGATGTTGTTTCAACAATAATTATCCCCGTTATCTCAAGAGGCTCTCGCTTAATAACTAGGTTAAAAGTTAGAAACAGAAGGTATTATGTATAAATATTATAATCATTACTTATATCTTATCTATATATACAATGATATTATATACAATAAAGACGTAGATATCGCACTAACGCGCGCAAAATGTTGCAGATAAATTCAGACAATTGTCGTAATTTCATTTAGTCGGCTAATAGCAGCGAGCTAAGCGGAACGTTTTCGTGGCGTGACAATAATAATCTAAAATGCCAACCTGTGTATTAAGAAAACGTAAAAACTATGTTTGCAAGATATATAAGAAATACATTCATAAATAATATAATATACAAGAAATAATAATTGTAAACTTAAAACTTTTTGGGAGCCGTCGTTAGTAAAATTGTAAAAATGGAACCCTTATTGTTAATACATTTCGGTTTTGTTTTGATATGTCTGTATGTTTTTTATTTATTTATGTACAAATAATTTATATCATCATTAGGGCTCTATATTATAATCAATATTAAATATATTTTTTTTAATCAATAACACCTCATTTACCTAATTTAAATGTAGTTTTACTACTTTATAACTTTTATTACATGAACCCATGAATTAATCGTATTTTAGACATAAATCACGGTGTACGGTAAAAAATCATATCTGGTGAATGATTCTGTGTTTTTGCTATGCAAATACGAAGCCATTAGCAAATTAGACTTATCTCTTTTTCACTTGCGATAATTGCATTAACTATCCTTCTGTGACATGTAATCGTAATGTAGTGTGCTATTGCAATGTTAAATTATTCATGTGTGCGTTTGTGTATCATTTACAAACACCGAATGTAGTCTAGGTAACCTATCTATACTTTTAAATATCATTGTATATATATAAAAATGAATTGCTGTTCGTTAGTCTCGCTAAAACTCGAGAACGGCTGGACCAATTTGGCAAATTTAGGTCTTGAATTATTTGTGGAAGTCCAGAGAAGGTTTAAAAGGTGAATAAATAGGAAAATGCTGCTAAATTAAATAAAAACAACAAATTTGTTTTTCCTTTGATGTGTTCATACATAATTTCTATGAGAGAATTTATTGACGCACGGTTTGACAGTTCTGCTGTGAAACAATTTCATTACGACAGGGTGCATATTTTACGAAGTAATTTTTGATGTTATGATATATTATTGACAAATTCATATAAAAACATTATTTTATTTATTATATACAGAACGTCTGTCGGGTCAGCTAGTAATATATAAAATTCTCGTGTCACAATGTTAGTTACCTTACTCCTCCGAAACGGCTTTAATGATTTTTACCAAATTTTATATGCATATTCAGTAGGTCTGAGAATCGGCTTCTATCTATTTTTTATTTTTTTTTTATTATTTTATTATGATTCAGCATTGAAAAATACATACAAATTTCAATTTTCGCCCTTCTACGATCTACAACTATTTTTGTATCTCGATTTTTATATTATTCTATTCCATCCACCAAACCGATATAGGGTTGCAAGATGGCAATCGAAAACAATAATTGCAGTACGTTATATTTGGTAGGTCTGAGAATCGGTTGCATCAAAATTTTAATAATTGATTTTTTATATATATAGAATATGTTATATGGCAATACGACGTTTGCTGGGTCAGCTAAAGTTACACTTGAGAATAATCCAAGAATATGAAAAATGTTTACAAAAAGACAATTTGTATAAACTTCTGGGTTGATTCTCAGGTATAACTTTTTACCAAGTTTATTTTTATTTGTTTTAAGTAATATCTTCGTCACTATTGACTGTAAACTTTCAAGGGTATATAGGTTTATAGGTTTTAGCCTCCTCCGGCTTGTTTCAGGGCTTTCTGAGCATTACTCTCTTTATCCATGACAGATAAATAAAAATGTATTATTACAAGTACACCGCCATTATTACGAGAAAGATGTATGATGTTACCAGTGGGAGGCTCCTTTGCACAGGATGCCTATTTCTGCCGTGAAGTAGTATTACTGGGCAAATGAGACTTAACATCTCATGTCTCAAGGTGACGGGCGCAATTGGATTGCCGCTTAGATTTTATAGAGTTTTTCCAGAATCCTGAGCGGCACTGTATTGTAATGGGTAGGGCGTATCAATTACCATCAGCTGAGCGTCGCGCTCGTTCGCCCTAATTCTCTATAAAAAAAAATATGGCAGTAACAACTCGAATGCACACTGCAAATGCGATAGTACCACACTATCTCAGGCTACTAAATAAATAGTTAATTAGAAATGTGGGCAAAGGAAATTTGTTCGTTAAAAATACTTCGCAGTTGTTCATGTGTGACTTTAGTAATATCTCTACTTAATGTTGTTTATAATTTTTTTTATTGCAGTACCATATTAGTTACATAGATTTACAAAATATCTGTTACAAAGTATACATTGGTTTAAAGTAAGTAACTTTAATTTTACAAGTATTCTGGCCTCACACTAGGATTCCCTGTGTCGTGTGGTACAGTTTCTTCCCCTATAATAGTACAAAATAAAAATAAAATAAATTTGCGTGTATGTGTGGGTATGGATGTGTGTGTATGTATGGATGTGCGTGTGTGTGTTTGTGCTAAGATAAGAAAATTGCTATGAATCGTCCACAACAAGTGGCGATATGACGTGAATAGATTTGTGTTATCATCTAGTTATTTGCGGCCTCGAATGTGTCTTGGTAATTTTCCAATATCTGAATCATCCAATTAGGTCGTTGCACTAAAACTATTTATAGTTTATTGCTAAAAGGAAAAAATACTTCATCCTATTTTATAGAAAAGATTGAGTGTGATTTTGTGCCATCATCATGGGTATCATGGTGTTCGCAATAGAAGTCATAGATTTTGAGGATCACATTCGCAACTACGCATTCGTATGTGGTAATGCAGTAACGAATCCACTTGATCACGTTCAAGTGGCAGTGGAAGACGTGTATTTGAATCTTTATTGTCTCTTAACCAATGGAATGACACCGCCTCAGAGACAGAACACCTCGAGATACAGTTTGGCGAAATATGCCAACAAGAAGAATGAGCCGGATGGCGTTCCACAGTGCTCAGAACGAGAACCCGTGAGTTTACTCCGGTGATAACCAGTTTTTCCCCGCAAGCCTACTTAAAACGTCGTCCCGCACTCATGGAAGTCAGCCTTTGTCCATCCAATCTCTAAAAAACGTAACAGCCTAGTATTAGCTACTTATTGTTCACTGGGTGGGCTTCATACAGATTATTTTATTTTATTAAGAAAACCAACAGCAGATTAGATAAATAACTAATAATATTTTACAATAATAATGCCTATAACAGGTTTCCTTTATATTATATTAAATTACGGTTTCCGAAAAATTCAACATGGTGCGATGGCTACTAAACAAAAATGAGATTTATTTTGAGAATAAAGAGATAGTTGTCGATTGTTGCTCCTCAGTCCCTTAGCCCTTAATCCTGAATAGGTCTTCAATAGTAGAGGATATTTAAAAGCCTTTCACCAGCGTGGGACAGCTAGCGTTTTCATCGATCTTTTCCTTGGGTTGACTTAGAACGTGACCTGCTTCGACGACATGTGATGTATGCCATACAAATCTGAATAGAAGGTAATAGAAATATTATAAATGCGCTAAATCCTTGCGGATCACTGTCGTCTATAAAAACTTACCTACAGTACTTACTTACCTTAGGTAGGTATCTATATACGTACGCCGCGATGGAGTACAAATTGGCCGAAATTCTAATAAATTTAGAAATTCTTAGTGACAATGATCGCTATGATATACCATATTATATACTATTTAATTTTAAAAAAATACAGTGCTTTTAAGTAGAATCTACCAGTATTCATGAAAGACTAGTTAAAGTTAGTACTTATTGAGTTAATAGGCTTTGCGATAAACATTTTTGTAGCTATATATTTATAAAGCGATTGCCAGTACAGGTTTATTATAATATCTGGTATAATGTTCGTTATATAAGGGCATAAAGCTTTTACGATATTTGCGATCCATTAAGCCACTTAATAGTTTGTTGACACGTCTGACTTGAACACGTTATGGGTTTAGTGGCCGATACTGTTATGAAATGTAATCACTGTATAAATATCAATGTTGTTCATAACGTAGGTCTACCTTTTTTATGGAGGCCAAACGAGCATAAATACATACCCCTAGTCCTGATGTATGTGATACTCGCGGCCTATACTCTTTACCTACAAGTACCATTGGGAGGCTCCTTTGCACAGGATACCTGCTAGATTATGAGTACCACAACAGCGCCTATTTCTGCCGTGAAGCAGTAATGTGTAAGCATTACTGTTTTTCAGTCTGAAGGGAGCAGTAGCTAGTGTAATTACTGGCCAAATGAGACTCAACATCTTATGTCTCAAGGCGCAATTATAGTGGCGCTCAGAATTTTAGGATTTTCAATAATTCTGAGCGGCACTGTATTGTAATGGGCAGAGCGTATCAATTACCATCAGCTGAACGTCCTGCTCGTCTCGTCCTTTATTTTCATAAAAAAAATCTACAAGTCACAAGAGCGTTGCCGGTCTTATATCTATGTAGGTACCTACGTCTAATAAATGTATACACATCATTTTTGTTACTTGGTTCGGTTCTTGTAGCAGGCTTCATGCTTGCTTAAATGTCATTTTTGGTGCCGTTGCCGTGAGGTGAGTCGTCCCTTTCCTAAAACATGTTCAACCTTAGCTCTCAGGGCTAGTCCAAGCGTAATGCTCGTGAGCGGGCGCTACATGATCCTGTTATCGGAATCTCTGCTTCATGTTTTTAAAAATTAAAGTTATTTAATATATTTTACCTACACCCATGCTTTAAATCCTCTATTAAAGATTCTGAAACAGTTAGCTTATTGCCAACATTAAAATACCCAATGTTCTAATAACCATTACATCATCCAAACGAGTGTTGTAATGTTGTACTGAATTTCATAACAACACTCCTATTTTTTTTCATTCACTTCATGCTCAAAGAGTTTTAACAGACAGCCTCATTCTTATTGCTCGATGCGTGGCATCTGTATAAATTTCAAAAAAATAACTTTTTGGTTTACGCGCGTTCCACACCACCAGAACGTCGCGCGCCTTAAAAAAATGTAGTTTATTCGAATCCCCGCCATTTTTCTTCGATATTTTTATTGTTTTGTTTACAAAAAATTAGCGATTAATTTCCAAAAGAACATAATATTCAAGTGAATTTTAATTATTGCACTATTGTAAAATGTAAAAACTAATGTACTATTGTAAAACTAATCTAAAATGTAAATTACTACTAAAATAAATAATTATTTCATTAATACTTAGTTTATTTGTATATAATCAGTAATGGATGATATAAGGTTACTACTAGGACTGGCTGTTTTAATGTTAGCAGCAAGCTAACTGTTTCAGAATCTTTTAGAGGATTCATATTTTGGGTGTAGATAAAGTCTTGTATGCAACTGTTGATAATTAAGTATTAAAACACTCATGTGATACTATTATCACACTCGGCTTCGCCTCGTGAGATAAATCCACATTCGTGTTTTAATACCCCTTATTACACAACAGTTGCATAAATAACTATACATAATTATTATAATATGTTTTTTATGTCTATATATATACATATGTATACATATTTTATGTATA
The DNA here is from genome assembly GCF_905404315.1 of Leptidea sinapis. Classification (NCBI taxonomy): domain Eukaryota; kingdom Metazoa; phylum Arthropoda; class Insecta; order Lepidoptera; family Pieridae; genus Leptidea; species Leptidea sinapis. The sequence continues at coordinate 9,414,922 of NC_066289.1, forward strand.
TATATATAAAACTTTAAATAAGTATATTATATTTATATTTTATAACATTATACACATAAAATATGTATATATCATATATAGGTTTGAATCCCGGTAGGTGCAAGCATTTATATGATGAATATGGATGTTTGTTTCCGAGTCATGGATGTTTAAATGTATTTATGTATGTTTATGTAAGTATATTGTATTAAATATATCATTGTCTTGTAACCCATAACACAAGCTATATATGCTTAACTTGGGGCAAGATAATTTTTGTAAAAAGTGTGTCAATATTATTATTATGTATATAAAACTATAAATTTGTATTATGATACTCAATAACTCTTGTGTTTTAATTTATTAATTTACATTTATTAACCTACTCATGTAAGGCGTTGAGTATTTTTGTTGCATCACTTTACAAATACAGTCATGCGTGTCACTCCATGTAGGTATGACTCGCGACAGTGTTGCACTCTTAGAACTATATTTCACTGCGACATCACGGTGGCGCAACCAGTCGCCGCTACCAATTAAATATATACAGCTATAAAGAGAGTACCTCGTTGGTTGTGCAACTAACTCGTCGCAACTCTGGTGTCTAGTCTGGTAGCTTACCCCGTGAAAAATAACCCTAACATAACATCTATTGGGCATAGTCTGTTTTTAATACAAGCAATATATTGCTAACCCCGTCATGGTTGGAACAGTGTAGTGTGTAGATTCCTTTATATTCCTTGATACCTTATCTTTAGATGATTATAGTTTAAAAGCGTCACGTGTACCTTCCAGGTGAACCTGTACATTGACCAGCTGGTGATGACGGTGCAGGAGGACGCGGTGTTAGCGCACACCCGCTGCCAGACGTACATGAACGCGTGCACGTCGCACCCGGACTCCGCCGGCACCGACAAGAACTTCGAGACAGCGATCCTTGGCTGCACACTGGACGACCAGAAGCGTATCAAGAAGCGACTGCAAGGTCTGCTCGAGTACTTCGCGAAGCTCAACGTGACGTCGTACTCGTGACTGCGCACCTCGCCTCGCTACTTCGACGAGTCGTGCTGCTACTTCGATGTTTAGATCGCGTGCTTAGCTGAACGGTGACTGGTCGCTCTTACCTACGGCCGCTTTCAATATAAACTTATTTTGAATTTACATTTAATGATATCCTTCGATTGATACTTAATCTGCATTTCACTATAGGAATCCCATAAACGCTCATTTGTCGTAAAAATTTAGAAAACATCTATCTTCACGATGTATTCCAAAAAAAGGCGAACATAAAATAAGAATGATCCGTAGTGTAGTTATTGAAACATTAAAAGCAGGGATTTGATTGAAATATCAATGTCTATTTGTCAATTTAGGATTGCGATTAATATACAGTGTAACAGGCGAGACACTAATATTACATAAGGAGAGTACGTGAATCGAGTATATATCGAACTCGGTACTCGATTCTTGTTATAATTTTGCTATAAAGTTCATTTAAGAACAAATTATCCTATAAATAAATATAGTGTTGGATACAAAAACGCACTGCGTGATTCCTTCGTTAGTTAATCGCAAGCGGTGACAGGTCCGCGTGTCTGCCCCCCTAATTCCGCGCCCCGCGATTAGCGTGTAATCCGTGCATCCGCGCGGTGAGTTATGTAATTAATTACTTAACTTTCGGTTAAGATTACTAAGCCCCAAAGTTCATAATTGAAGTTGAACGCGATTAGAATACTTTCGACTAAGCTTTACAGCCGTAAACGAGTTTACAGGTTCCATTCGGATTTCACTAACACAAACTAAACACAGTTATAGAATAAACGCGTTTAAATGCTGACCGCCGAACTTACTGACTTATCGATGACTGTTTTGACAGATATTTGATACATTCTTCTTTATTTTATGATATTTAAGGTGAAATCGCTTTGTTTTTAATAGAGATCTAAAACTGGCTTTTTCATTTGTTTACGTAAAACTGAGTTTTATTAAACTCAGTTAACTTGGTGAAATCGGGACTTAGTAGTCAATATTTACTTTGTGAGTGTCTCACCGGTGATGCTGTAGAAAGCGGCCGTTAGACAAGTTGCAAATCAGTTGCGAAAATTATCTTATTATGTCGATATCACGCCGCTGTCATATATATTCGAGCCCCGGTTAATGTTTCTCTATCAAATATTCAGAAATAACAGTTCAAGTTATTTTGCTTATTGTAATACTGATATATCGTTTAAATAACCGCGTCTTCTTTGTGGCAATTTGTTTGTAAAACTAATTCTTTTGCCTCATAAACATCTTTTTTTGTGACACTCGTCACTAAACACACATATCACATTGTGATTGCATCAGCGTTAATATTTGTGAACTTTGGTACATATTTTGATATGTCTTGGTCCATTGCTTGTTGCTGTAGCACAGTCTCATAAATATATTATATAGTGTGCTTACTCCGCCGTTTGGTTTGCGACGATAGGAAGAGCGGCTTCTCCATTCTACCCGCGCCCTGTGAAGTACCGGTTCGTTCTATTGCGTATCGGTACTCGTATGTTCATGTAGACGAAATAAGTTGCACATTTGTCGTGCCACAACACTGTTTGGTTACTAAGTGGTTTTTTTTTATCAAATAACTACTTTTTAATTTAAAAATGCTCACACTAACTGTGCTCTAAATTGCTTTGTTTTGTGACAACCCTTGCGTCTAGACATAGTTGACCCCATGTTTTTAATTACACATTCAAACTTTACTTACATTATTGCGGCTTTAAAATATCAGCTGTAAATTAAAATGCTTCTTCGTCTGGCTACTCTCTGTACTAAAGACCTAACTTTAATTTCTATTGTTGTGCGTGTATTTATAAGTTTATTAGTGAGCTCATTTTATATGCTACAATATTATAAGTGTCTGTATGACTTTAGTGCTTATAGTGTCGCGTTTATTAGATACTGTATGATAAACAGATAAATAATATATTCCTAAACTCGCAATGAATTCGGATCTCGTCCGAGGCATTTTTTCTTTTCATAAACACGTAGGTGTGTGATCTTACAATATAAATAACATAAATCTTATACACGAATAATTATAGATGTTACACTTATTCGTCAACAATAGCGGTCCAGTAATTAAAATATAGATAATTATATATATACATAAACAAAATATTTTTTTTTTACTATTTCTAACCATAATAACAGAGTAAAACGGACTACAAAAGACTGATTTTTAAACCATCTAGTCACAGTCATCAATAGATACACCTGACATAATTATCGATGCGACAAGACGGGATGTCTTAAACACTGCCCTAAATTCCTCCATACGGCACATAAATCAGTTCTTGTGTGAGCGAGACATAAATGATATTGTACGCGATCGAAAAAAACAGTCCATTATGAGTTCATTGCACGAAATGTGTCGTAGTTTACGACCGCTCTATAATAAAGAAATATGAAAGACATTACGAAAGAGCAGAGTAAAAACAAAAACTAACCATTGATAACTTGATATCTTTATATATTTAAATAGGCTTTAATAATTCGATTTCAACACCGAGAAATCGTGAGTAAAGCCGATTTATATAAATAAAGTTATTAATGTCTCACGAAAGATTTAATAATCTAATTGTGCGATATCTACTAAGGCAAACGAGACGAGATAAAGAATGTAAACAAAGTTTCAAAACATTATTTTAGCCGACTTCAAAAAAGGAGGAGCTTCTCAAATCGGTATGTTTTTTTTATGTTTGTTACCTCAGAATTTTCGACTGGGCGAACCGATTTTGATCATTCTTTTTTATTTGAAAGCTGGTGCTTCCCTTGTGTTCCCGTTGTAGTCGGTCTCAGCCAAGGTAGGTTTGTAACTACATACATAGTTAAAGGTGAGATGTGCTTTAGTCGCACGCGTAATGTGAGGAGGCGAGAGGCGAGAGCGGGGCCGCGGTGGGAGGACACAGATTCCAAAAATAACAATAATCGTAACTAGAATTGGATTAATTAATTAGATTCTCCAAAATACGCAATTATTTTTACACATTTTAGTGCATATTATATATAGTTTTAGAATAGTATTTTTGAAATCGATTGTTTTTTTGTTAATTTTTTTTTATTTGAATTATGTACAAATTTTGGATTCCCTATTTTAATCGTGTTCGTCTGTATTAAACAAAGACAATTCGTCGGAAGAGTCCGAATCAGTTGTATTTATGAAAATGGAACTCAGTAACGGTCCGTCTGTTTACATTCTTTATCTAGTCTCGTTGGCCTTAGTATACTAAGCCTAGTTATACCTATATATCAAGGATGCTGTATAATATTTTGTCTCTGATCTATTTGTATTCAGACTTGATCGTCTCATTTTCCGTCGAGGTTTTGCGTCTCTTAGAACTGCCGGTCAATAGTATCAGGACTTAAAAAAATTGAAGTAATTTTGTATTAAAAATTTTGGTAACTAAAACTTATTGCTTAATAATTGTATGTGTGTGTTTGGTAACATTGATGTTTGTAGAGGGACAAGACTCTTACTTGAATATCTAAGACTACTAATATATCACATTTATAATATTATACTATTTAAATATAATGCTCAAATGCCCTTAGTCTAAGTCCATAGTAAATTTCATCGAATTCGGTTGGATAGTATAGCCTTGAAGAATAACAGACAGGTAGTGCAGCAACAGCAGTATGTACAGCAACAGACTGATGCTTAGTTACATTTAAATTTAAATATATTAATTTCGATTGAACTCACCAAATTTTGTGTGAATATGTCATTGTCATGTTTTATAAAATTTTGCAAATTGCTTGGATTATTGGCGCAACTGATCTCAACTATCGCACATAGTGTAAATACCTCAATTTATCTATTTAATATATCTATCGATATATTCACCGAAATCGAAACGTACTATAGTGTTCTCTTTATTAGTCCCAGACAAAAGACAAGAAAAAGAAACTAGCTCCGCCCACAACCGATTTAAAATAATAGGGCACGTTCATACTGAATAATAATTTAAAAGGGTATTTATAATAAATTTAGCATCCTAAGGCTTATGACAAACTTATATTCGCCATCTATCGAGCAATACTTGCTGTATTTTATTTCACTAATTTGTGTGAAGTGTCTTAGTTTATATTTATTGAATTTAATTATAAAGCCAATAATTTTATTCGTTAAATATTTGGTGGGTACAAACTTCAACGAAATGTTTTACTCGCTACGTGATTCCCGCCTAAGCGTTTTATCGGCGTCCAATCATGAATTTGTTGCTACGTTTATAGATAGACTACAGGCGTTAGTTTTAAAAGGCAGAGTTTCTACAGGACTGATTTTCAATGAAGAAAAGATATGAAAGTCGTCCGGAAATGTGTTTGTCTTGTACGCGGCTATTTTTCTTTGTATTCATGGTGGTAATGTAATCGAGGTGGTAGATATGTATTCGTTTTGTTGATTGATAAATATAATATTAATTATATAATAATAATTCATGTGTACTTAGTTTTTAATTACATTATTTTGTGATTTGTTGAGATGTGCGTACTTCTTATTGTTTGATGTTCGCGTATGCTCCAAACTTACACACTTATATGTTAATAAACTATACTTAGTATAGTTTTAATACCGCCATGAAATGGTGTTTTAGTTGTATTAAAATTAGGGAACACTTAATTCTATGACGCAATATGTAGACGTTAGTCATTCTTGAATGAAATAAAACTAGTTGGATAAAGGTGGGTGTCCAAAAAGATAAGCTAAACATCTAAATTGTATGCGCGAAGAGTTAAAAACAGGGTTCCTAAATAGATTGCGACATTATTACCGATACTGAAGGTACTGCGTTGGCAACCATGCGTTTGACAACAGCTAAGTGCCTCGTAACCATAAAGCCTTGTCATTGAATAATTAAGCGACTGATGATAATTCTAAGAATTCATAAAAATATCAACTAATTAAATTAAAAGATATTATCAATGACGTCAGTGTTTAGCGTTGATTTATTGGTTTCTTTTTTGGACTTGTCGTAGGGTTGCGAGCGTTTATAGATCGTCTAAAACTGTAGAAAATATTTTCATATTGCGTCATAGAAAGTGTCGGGATTGGGTAATTGAAGTGCTCTAGAATGTTCTGTGATTATACTGAAATTAATAATAATAAAATTGGTGCACAGCTGACATACATTATTGAGATCCTAATTGTAAAGCACACATATTTACAGGAATTTACGATTTATAGATGTCAAAGGTAAACGGCACGTGTCCCGGGCACCGAGTGTTTGACAATTATAGCATTGTTGCACTAAATTGTATGAAATACTTCTCGCTAATATATCACTAAGTTTGACACCAAAGTCGGTTGTGCCCCAGCCAATGCGCGCGAAGTGTGTTTGTTGCTAAGTCGATGTTAACTGATAAATTTACAGTAAGTAAAATATTCCTTTAAATTGATGCTTTTATAGGACTTTTGCATTTTTTATTATACTAGTTACAATTGTTTCGGTTTGGTATTATAGGTACCTACCTAATAAATGTCTAATGATGGTCTATTTTTAAACTGTTTCATTTCTTACCCAGGTTTATAAGATAACCCTAATTAATGAAGAAAAGCGATAGGCAAGTATACGGTTCAGATTTGATCCGCGATTACGTACAGTGTGCAATTGCAATCAGGTTCCAGCATGCAGCAACGTACATAACACCTACTTCACAACTCAAGAGACTTTCTTTAAGATATTAATTAAAAAAAAAACAATTATGATCAACGAAATTAACAGGCACCGCTTATATTATAAGGTACATTGTACATATAAGGTGCATGGTACACAAACTAGTGATAAATCGTCAACATACTGCAAAGTCTAAGTATCAATACAAAAATGACGAAAACACTTGTAGAAAAGAATATATTATCTTCTTAATAAACTTTTATTTAAATTTTAACAGTTTTTAAAGATGAAAGCAATAATATGCAAATATATTATTAAAATTAAATTTCGCTTTACACATTTTTGCGCACCAAAATAGCAGACAGATTAGACTTACCCCAGAAAGTTGTATTTTTTGTTGGTGATAGAAACTGATGTGATAGTGAAAGATAAAAATGTGTGATATATATACACTTTGTCATATGTAAAGATGGCGGTTTATGAGATATATACCGCTGGCAGAGGTGGACGTAAGGGCAGGCCTGTCTCCTCTCCTTGTAATAATAATAATAATATTGACACTTTACACAAATTATCTTGCCCCAAGTTAATCATATATAGCCTGTGTTATGGGTTACAAGACAATGATATATTTAATAAAATATACTTACTTAAACATACATATATTCATACAAACATACATAAATACATTTAAACATCCATGACTCGGAAACAAACATCTATATTCATCATATAAATGCTTGCACCTACCGGGATTCGAACCCGGGACCTCTAGCTTAGTAGGTAGGATCGCTAACCACTCGGATCTTGTGTGGGGATCGAAATCGATCGGTGACTATCCAGTGAGGACTCACGAGCAAACAGTAACGCACGCGCAAGCTGTTAGCCTAGGTTTCAATCCAGCTGACATAAGAACTGATAATTGACACTTTATGATGAGCTAAAGTGGTTCAGTAGTAGGATACCTACTATAATCATATTGGGTGAGTAAATATTTACGTGCACCGTCCGAAACTCATTCAATCCGTCAATTCAGCTAGTCGAACAACCAACTTGACCTTCAACGGCTGAGTGCCGTTGTCAATTTTTCAAGGTAATTCATGCTGCATAAAATCAAATAATATAAAAATAATAATTTATTGTTACATAAAAACAAACTCAATACATATTTACACTAAATATAAATCAAACAAATTGTTAAGTCCAATAAATACATTTTGTTACACTAAAGACTTGAATCGATTCTACAATAGATAATAGACTTAGATATACATGACCATAGACAACATCTATGTTACATTACAGTTGGGTTCTTCCTTTTACTGGTTAGTATTAAGATACTTATTTATAATTATGTACAACGAATAAGTAGATACACTCATATTATCATGTTGCAATGGTTTCTCCCAACCTGAGGTATTTATAACCAGGTGATAACAGATTGATAAACATAGCTTATGTTTACTTGAAAGGAATTCTCGCGAATGATAATAAATAAAATGTTACTGTCCATTGTCGTGTGCACTATCTTTTCACTTTCATTTTCCTATAAATACCAACTGTTTCAGTTGAACTTTCATGCCAATAATTGTTAGATAAATATTATTGTTGATACCTAGTAGAAGTTTTGTTTAGTTTGAGTCTGTATCAGCAAATACTTGCAATAATTGATGTATATTATGTAGGTAAAGGTAGATGGACGAATGGATCGCCCTCAGGTTTTTTAAATAATAATAAATTTTGGTGTAGCGAAATAGAAGAAGCCCCTGCATTTCTTGATCTGAGGTATAAATTTTCGAATGGGTTAAAAATATTTGAATTTGTATTACAAAATATAATGATATCTATTTATAGAAGCATTAGACTTATCTAATTTTCAAATTGATAGGTTTACACACTGTACAGTCTTTCACACATATTGAAGGAGATGTCATATTGACAGGTATCACAGTATTCGACACGCATTTCTTAGAACGTTCTTCTTTTTGCTGCCGTTACGATGTTTTGTTGGACGCAGGAGTATAGTACCATTACTATTGTGGTTTGTGAATGTACCTGTAAATTTAATAAAAATAGCTACAATTATGATAAATTTTGCATATTTTTTTTTTATTTATTTATTTTAAAGGAACAAACAGGCAAATACAAATATAATATACAAATAATATAATCTAATAGACCAAAATAGTCCTATAAATTATTTTACAAAAATAGAAAAATGTAGGTAAGCCTAGAGAGTATAGAGCTTAGACAGTGTTTAGATAATTAAACATACATATAACAGTGAACTATAACTATTTTTTTCTGTAATCAAAATATAATTTTGCCTACTTCTTTCTTATATAATTAAGGTTAAATAATATATATTGTAATAAGTTCATGAACGATTTACATAATATGAATTTCTAGCATAATTTGTACGAAAATATTTTATACAGAAGGATTTTTCGTACGTGTGGGGGTTCTGGGAATAAAGAAGTTTATTTTTGATAGGTACTAATGTTTCAGAGTCTTAATGCTTATTAAATATTTTGAAAAGAATAAAAGTCTAGGTAAATAGTTGCGACAACTTTGTCGACAAGTCGGGTTGAGTCATTCTAGTATTCAATGAAAATGTGCCCAGAGCGATATTCTAGTGAATTCAAAAAATTTTTTTGAACCTTTTCAAGTCGACCAATGTGAACAAGCGTACTGATGATTCCACACTACAATTGCGTATTCGAGAATGCTGCGGATGAAAGATTAATAAAGCAATTTCTGAGTAAATAGCTGCCTGAATTACCGAGCAAGACGCAGAATCATACCTAACTGTTGAAAGGCCCTTCCTATGTCATCAATATGATAGTCAAACCGCAGCTCCAGCATAACACCCAAGTCGTTAATTACCTCAACCCGATTTATAACGTTAACAGATAGAACGTTATCGTAAATAATAGGCGTATGTTTCCGATTAAATTTTACACTTTTTGGGATTCAAAAAGTAATAATTTCTATGGCAATACCATTCTAAATCTATTTGTTACTTATGGCAGTCATTACGGTTAGCTATAGTTCTATATAAATGTTAGTGTCATTAGCATAAAGAAGATGACCCGTATTTCTGAAACAGCTAGTCTGATCTAGCTGCTAGCTGAAGTCATTTATATAAATTGTAAATAAAATAGGACCGAGGTGTGAAGACATTTCAAGAAATTTGGAGGTGTAACGTTAGAGCCACGGCTTGACTACGGTTCGCCTCGTACGAACTTAACTTAATTCTCATAGCCTGTTACTATTCGTCGCATGGCTTATTTTATCAAATTCTTTTGAGAAGTCTGTATACACAGCGTCCACCTGATAACCAGCTTCCAGAGATCTAAGAAGATAATCGCTCCCAAATATGTCATATTAACTTTATTGAGATATACACTAAACTTTGAACCAAAGTCATTTTCTTTCACCTAGCTTGTGCAGATTACAAATAATTTTTTGGAGGGTTTTACAAAAAACCATCTGAAGTGCTAAATGTAAATGAATCTGTATCCAAAACATTAAGATTGACCATGACCATAAAATATTGTATAATAATGACACCAAATTGTAAGTAATTTGCCAGTATTGTAAGTATTTTGTTAATTTAATTTTAATTTTGGAATGTAAAGGCACATTAATGTGCATTAAATTATTATTTATAGAGTATTAAGATTAGCCTATTTTTAGCAATATGATTTAGGAGCATCTTATTGTTGAATATAAGTACCTAATTGTACAAGCAAAAAAATCTAGATATAAATTTGGAAAAGCTTATTAATTTTTATCAATATCTAAATAGAAAATGATTGAATCCATTTAATATTAACGTACCTAAATTATTATATTGATTATCAATCAAGGCCTAGTGGTTCGTTAATATGTCGCTAGATGTCGCTTCTTATGCACAAGTGTTTTCCACAACGCACTAGAAATATTCTTTGACAAAACCTAGGGTGTTTTCAAATTCGGGAATTCTATACTCTGGTTTCTCTTCATAACGTATAAATCTTTCGCCTTTTACTAAAGATTTCCGTGGAGAGGAACACTCAAATGAGTCTAACTATGTTTTTGGACAGTCTCACTTCGGTGAGACTCATATATATTAAAACTAATATGCCACAAAATTACAAATTCACCGTACACAACAAAGCAATATGCATGATATTACAAATTTACTATTTATATTAATTAATTTTTAAGCCTTTATTCACTCAAACTGCATAGGTATGTAAACTGTTTCCTAAAGAATACTGGCTGTGGTTAGTGGTTGCAAATAAAAATTTCGATTATGTTTTGTTTTTTTCATAAAATTAAATGAAGGGAATTCGTTTGAATTTAAGTGCGTTTTTATTGCTACGTTTAGTCTAATCTTTAATTTTACCAACCATTTAAATAAAGTTAGCGACAAAATTGAATTGTTCGATATTCTTTACGACATGGAGCGACGTCATTTGACGGCAAATGAAATGCAAAGAGCTGTAGGGATGTTGTAATCAATCTCAGGTATCTCGGCATTTTGGCATTTATAGAAGTGTTATTTGTCGTCTTTGGCAGCGCTACAATAATACAAGGGAACCCGCTGAACAGCATTCAGGCCACATACATAAAAGGAGTACAACCACTCGGCAAGACCGGTAGGTACATACAACTGACTGCAAGACGCCAGCCAATGTTAACCGCTCGAGAGATAAGTTTGAGGCTACAAAATTGAAGTGGTGTTTATGTAAGTCCCCAAACTGTGCGAAATCGACTGCATGAGTAGGGCCTACGAGCTCGACGCCCAATTAGGTGCCCACCGATACGTCACAGGAATCGCGCTCGTCGAAATGAATGGTGTAGAGAACGCAGAACATGGACCCACGAACAATGGGATGAAATTATGTTTTCCGATGAGTCACAATTCGTGTTTAGGCCTGATAGAAGAAGGGTGCAGGAAGTTCATCCCTACAGCAGCACAACAGTTATGGTATGGACGGGTATTATGAAAAACAGGCGAACTGAGCTCGTTTTTGTAAATGGAAACATGAACGCTGAAAATTACGTTGAGGATATTCTCAGACCTTATGTCCATCCATTTGCACAAACCTTTGGCTCCGATTTTACGTTAATGCATGACAATGCGCGTTCACATGCAGCTCGGCGAACCAGTCAGTACTTGGCAACGGAGAACGTCCGGGTACCTGGCCTGCACAATCGCCAGGCCTCAACCCCATCGAGCACGCATGGGACATGCTCCAGAGACGTGTTTTGAAGGACTTGGACTGAGTGACAACAACCTAACAGCTGAAGGATTTGCTACAATTCCATTGGGAGCGAATACCGCAAGATGACATAAACAGTCTCATTAATTATGTATGGCGCCCTTCAGACCGAAATACAGTAATGTTTACACACTACTGTATTTCGTAGCTAGTGAAATTATTGGGCAAATGAGACTTAACATTTAAGTCATAAGGTGACGAGCGCAAGTGTAGTGCTGCTCAGAATTTTTGGGTTTTTCAAGAATCCTGAGCGGCACTGCATTGTAATGGGTAGGGCGTATCAATTACCATCAGCTGAACGTCCTGCTCGTCTCGTCCCTTATTTTCATAAAAAAAAACCAAACGACCGTTACGTAGCTGAGTGTGATGACCACCTAAAGTCAAAGTCAGAGTCAAATAAACTTTATTCAATTAAGCCTAAATTAAGCGCTTTTGAATCTTAAAGGATGAAGGATTTGAAAGGATGGCGGCTAGGTTATTGATACCACAACGGCGCCTTTTACTACCGAGAAGCTGTAATGTTTAAACATTATTGTGTTTCGACATGAAGGGCGCAGTAGTGTGAAGTTACTGAGTAAATGAGACTAAAGGCCATTCCCAATATTCAGTCTATCGCCTACTTGAGATAAAAATGTAACTAGCGTCGTCTTTTCTGTCCCAAAAAACTTATCGATGGTAATCCGTACACGCTGTGTGTCAATGGGACGACGTATAGCTTACCAGCGATAGAAGTTTGTATGGAAATTGCAATTGACGCGTCCCAATATAAGGCGATAAGAATGACTTATCGGCTATATTGGGACAGCATCAGATTATTGATAGCTAATTACTGACAGTAGAAGGTAGTAATTTATCTCTATCTGTAGATAGTAAATTGGGAACGGCCGTTAATATGTTATGTCTCAAGGTGACGAGCGGAATTGTAGTGCCGCTCAGAATTTTTGGACATTTCATTGAAATTTCTGACGGCTTACCTATAACAGGAGCAATGGTTGGTGTTGTGAGCTCTGTTTCATAATCCCGCCTCATGTTCGCCAGACATCTGGCAGCAAGCGCTCGGAACACGGCACCGACGTTCACATCTTCCTTCACGGAGGCTCGCATCAGTCGGCAGCCCAGCGCTCGGGCCACTAGTTCAGCTTCATCTCTAGAAATATGAAATTCTATTTAATGGTAATATGATAAGAGAAAAGACCAAGGTATGCAAGGCGGAGTATTGGCAGGCAACGGCTATAAGGATTCCCAAAAGGCCACAGCAGTCAGTTAAATGCGGAAAACGTAAGATAAGTACCTACATCTGGCGAACTTTGGAAAAGGCCCTTAAAAGGCATAAAGTCAATTATTTTCTCAAAATTGATTCCTTTAGAATTCTTTTTGATGTCATTTCTAAAGCTACTAGATACTACTACCGCTTCGGAAACAAATGGCCCTCTGAGAGACAAGAAGCGGCGCAAGAAACTCTCCCATTCTTTTTTTGCGCTCTTTTCAATAAAAATATACAATATTGTACAATCATTTCTATCGCTATAAAATAATCACAATCTAGTCTCAGGCTGTCCGATCATTTAGATATTAACTTAACCAACATTGCACTTCTTTCAATTTGAAGCATATCATAGTTGTATACTTCTTGCTAGTGGGGCCTTCCAGATAATTTAACTAACTTCCGTTATGAAAAAAAAAACTGTTTACGATATTCATACTGAATACAAGATACCTTCACGGTATAGGAAAAAATGAGGACAATAATGTATTTCATTGATCAAGACACACAAACAGCAACTGTAAGATATTATTGCAAAAGGAATGAATAGTTTTTGTGTAGTTATAATTTTTTTCTTTACATTATAATGCTTAGAAAAAGTTTCTACTTCAATGCTCTCTGTGGAACTATAAAAAAACACTGTTGTTTGAAAATTTCCAAAAATTTCGAGTCTCCTGCCTTATTTCCGGCCCGGCTAATCCTCCCACCTTGTTGGAAACATTGATACAGTTTCATTAATAAACAGCAGGTAGTAGTTGTTGGTAGGTATATATTATGTCCAGAATTTTAAATAGGATTTTTGAATACAAGTTAAAATGTAATAATTCTTTTTTTTTCATTACAAAAAAAACTGTCTGTATAAATATAAATTTTTTGTTTTTTAAGTACTTACAAATTAATACAATACTCACGGTCCAACAACACACTGGTCCATTAAGTCAATTTTGTTTTGAACTATGATGGTTGGTATCTCTCCACATTCGTTTTCAACCTGAAATATAAAATGCAATCTAATTTACTGCACGTAGAATATGGTCAATACGATATTTACTGCAGATCAATAAGAAATAAGTAGGTACTAGGTAGGTACCTACCTCCTAAAAAGCGAGTCCCTATATTATTCTTACCCCCTTATTCATAATAGTCTGCTAACTTAAAGCATTGCTAATTCTCACTCTGTCTTCTTCTATTGACCTAAGTCAGAATCAGAAAAATCACTCCTAAGCGGCTGTTTAAAGTTAGCGGACCATTATGAATAAGGGGGCTAAAGTCGAGCAACAGCGGCGATGGCAGACGGTGACCAGTCTAGATCATCGTCTCCCAAGTCTGTTTGTCTTTTTCAAGCCTAGTAAAACTCTCTAAGAAAAAAGCGATTCACTCGATTGTATGAAACGTGCAGTCATTGATATATTGGCAGATGACGGCTATAATCTTGTAAAAAACGGATGTAGCCGAAATGCACTACGTTTTATGCAACTGTTAACTTTCAAATCTTGCCGGATTATACTTCGTCGCCAATCGGCATAACGTAATTACTACTATTTCAAACATATGTCAAATGACTGCACTTTTCATACTAAACTAAATTTCAATTTTTACTTTGGCAGCCCCGCCTTTTATTACGTACTATTAACTTGCTCTGTCTTTTTATTCCATTAAAATGGGGCTTACTTCATAATATGTCAAACCCTGCCTATTACGGCAAAAATGATAGTTCGACATTCTTTGACAAAACTATGGTTAGGTTTATTATAAACCTATAGGGACGGGTAAAAGAAGAAAAATATGAGGAATATAGTTTCCCTCAAAAATTAACAAAATAAATTAGGTAGGTTCCTATTTTTAGGGTTCTGAAGATACCTGAAAAATAACCTATATAAGATCCTTTTGTGGACCGTCCGTCTGTCTATCTGTCTGTCAAGACATTTTATCTCAGAAATGCGTGGAGAAACGAATGTATATGTATATGTAATGTATAGGGACCAAAGGTAAACCTTTGAAAAACGCACATCAAAACACACTAAACACTGTTTTGCTGTTGCGAAAAGAACGGTAAAAGTAGGTATATAAATTAAAGTCACTTTCACAGTCACTGTCAATTTTGACTATTTGATAGATTGATCGTATGGTCTGTTTGAACTTATTTGTATTTTTGTATCCAGCCACACTGCCTTTGGAAAATAAATCCGATGTACAGACACCTCGACTCGTAAAATAGTTAGTTATATAATAAATAGATTCATCACAGATTTCTTTCACTCACCCACTTTTCATATTATGAAATAAAAAAACATTGTTATTCATTTTCGTTCGAAAGTTATGCAAGTAACAAATGCATTTCAGTGATAAATTTTTATTTATATACTTACCCCCTTATTCATAATAGTCTGCTAACTTAAAGCGTTGCTAATTCTCACTCTGTCTTCTTCTATTTACCTTCGTCAGAATGAGAAAAAACACTCCTAAGCGGCTGTTTAAAGTTAGCGGACCATTATGAATAAGGGGGTTAGTCTGGCTATAAAAGTGTTACAATTAAAAATAGACAATTTATTACATTTGAATTTGGAATCTGTCATTTTTGTACAGTTACAGCTGTAACCGAGTTTGATTGACGAATCGTAAACAGTAAGGCTGGTAATATTTATTTGAAACTTTTCACAGGTCGCTATTTAGCTATTTAACAATAACAATACATGTAACCGACGAAGATTAACGGTTACGGTCAACAGTTAAAGTTATGACGTCATTTAAAAATTATCAAATATTTGTTGAACACATGTTTAACTTTAACATGTTTGTTATTGTTAATGTTAGTTAACTCGTGTATGCTAGAATATTCTAAGTATGCGATCTATAAAGCGTACTCAGACTTCACTTACGTGAAACTTAGCTAAGTGTGATAAAACGCGAACTAGCTAGTGAAATTACTGGGCAAATGAGAATTTTTGGGTTTTTCAATAATCTTGAGCGGCCCTGCAATGTAATGGGCAGGGCGTATCAATTACCATCAGCTGGACGTCCTGCTCGTCTCGTCCCGTATTTTCATAAAAAAACAAAGATAAAAAATTCACTTATGCATTCGGCTGTTTTACCTTTATCTCAGCATAAATTCAGCTATTAAATGACAATAAAAACGAAATCACAGATTATGCTAAGCTTACACTTTCACGTAAGTAAAGTCTGAGCAAAGTCTATGTACGCTCTATAGATGTAAGTGTAAGGTCAGGTTCTTACCTTCAGTTTCCACGAGTGCAGAGCAAGAAATGAGTCTCTATCTGTGGTGGAGAAGGCCAGAACACAAGCATGTGCCCCGCGATAGTACGCCTTGGTGATAGCGTCGAACTCCTCCTGCCCCGCCGTGTCCCATAACATCAGCCGTACTTCCTCACCATCTATTCTGAAATGGAGGTACATTTCATTAAATAATGCAGTTATATTATGTTATTAAATAAATAGTGACTTTTATTTATGACTATAATATTATATTTTTCTATAATCCTTATTATTGATTACTTGAAGCATAGATTTGGAACTCTACTTTCAACAACTGATAAGATTAAAGCATAAAGTTGAGAGAAAGCGGCAGGAATTGATCAAAATAATGGTTGTGGTGACAAATTAGGGCTCACTGATCACAAATTCAAGAAATATATTAAATCTTCTTTGACAAAGAAGGTTTGCCATAGTATAGTAGATTATATACAGAAAAATAATGAGTAGTTCTTATGTGGTTCGGCGCAGGCCACTTAAAATTGTATAAAGGCTAAATAGGCTAAGTAATTTTGTTAATATGATTTAAAAATTAATCTGGAAGTAGCTTCATAATGGTTGTTGTTGCAATAATTTGTGTTTTTTTTCTATAGACCACATAACTACAGACAGTACTACAGACTACAGATACATACTGTAAAAACTACAAAAAGACATTTCTCCCCGAATCATCATTCTTGGTAACTAACGATTATTCATTGAGCTTATACTCAAAACCTACTAGACCGATAAAAACTTAAGTATTGTATAGTATCGCTGAGTAACAAAATAGTTATCCCCACGACATTTGCAATTAAATAACAAATATGTAAAAATCATAATCAATGTTGATTTGTGACACTTTGCTAATAAAAATAAACAAGGCGTTACATTTTTTTACATTCAGTTTGACCTAAGTAAGTAAATCATTTATTTCGCACTTTACATGTACAAAGTAACATTTTATGCTGACCCCCACACTAGGTGTTGCCTGTGTCGTGGGGGAAATAGTAGAATTAACAGAAAATAAAAATATACAAGCGGCTAGTGACAACAAGCTGATTACCAAAATTTAACTAATCAACTAAAGAAATAAATTAAAAGTAATAACTATACAAGTATTTGTTGTGTGTATATGTACATGAAAGTGTATGTATTGTGTATTTGTAAGGATTGTTATTGTTGTGTTAAATATTTTGATAGAAGCTCTTTAGCCTTGAAGATAGAGTGCTCTTTAAATTTCCATAGCTGGACCAGTTTATTATAATCATAAATGTGAAAGCAATTTGTCTACCTTACTGTCTCTTACTTTTTCAGGGCTGTTATACCCAACCAATTTTAATGCAATTTTCGTAGGAGCATAGGCTAAGTTTCCGATTTTTTCCGAACACACATTAGTCAGTTAGTTATAGAAACATAGGATCATATAGTGGCCAGATCTGTTGTTTAGGTTTTATTGTGGCATTTTTGTTAGCAAGTTCTTTGGATGAGGATGAGAGATCCTGAGGAGGGAATATTGTGATCTGAGAATTAATTGTACGACGAGAAAAAAATCCCAAACTGGGAGATCTTTTTTTAATTTACATGACAGTGAAAAGTGCCGGTTTTCGGAACTCGCCTTTACAGCAGTCGGATAAGAGTGACTCAATAGATTTTTGTTGGCGAAAATAGATTTTTGTTCTTTAATTAGGTATCTATATGATATATTTCGACAAGGAAGACTTTTATAAAGATTCACATAATACTTTAGGTGGTCATGCTCCACCGTATTCATCAGTTCCACACTGGTGCACCAATTTGGAACGTGCAAACTTGGAATAATATCCACCAAATACCACCCTCGTTCGGGAGCCCAAAAGTGGTAGGTAGAGACCAAACAAATGGCTAAAGAAGTTTAGCAGATTAGAGTATTACAGTAGGATTTATTGCTGAAACAAAGATTTCAACTGGTAGTGTAAACAGCAGTCATTTAACACGAATATTTAGAAATGAAATAGCTACCGAGCGTTGAGAATCCTAGAATGCTTACCGATGCACAAAAACAAGATCCTGAGTATTTCTTAGCTCGCTTTATAACCATGGATGACGAAGGCTTCACCATGAGCACCCAGAAACAATATTACAGTCTACATGGAAGAGATCATCATCATCATCAGAAATATCTTGGACTCGCTTTTCTGGGATAGTAAAGGAATAGTCGTTATTGAATATCTCGAGCTTTTATTAAAATTTCGCCCTCATAAATCAACTTTACTTCCTTTCCTTTTAAAATTTAAACATACTTACGAAATTTATGTACTTTTTTTAGAGGCTAGTTTAATTGTTAAGAAAATTTTAAATATTTTATTCAGTCGGTTAGGCGACTGTTCTTTGTTTCCATCGCGTGAAACTGTCGTGTTAGGTGTGTAAGAATATTTAATAAATTACCAAAAGAAATAAGAGAGGTGTTAAATAGATTTAAATTTAAATTATTAACTCTATTAAAAATATTGTTTTTACTCAATAAACGAATATTATTAAACCAGCAGGCACCAATATTATTCTTAATATTATATTTTATTGTGATTATTTTTACTACACTATCTCTTAACGTTTTATTAATCATTCAAATTCAAATATTTTTATTCAAAACTAGCTGACCCGACAGACGTTGTTCTGTATATAATAAATAAAATAATGTTTTTATATGAATTTGTCAATAATATATCATAACATCAAAAATTACTTCGTATAATATACAAACTGCTGTCGTAATGAAATTGTTTCACAGCAGAACTGTCAAACCGTGCGTCAGTGAATTCTCTCCTAGAAATTATGTATGGACACATCAAAGGAAAAACAAATTTGTTGTTTTTATTTAATATAGCAGCATTTTCCTATTTATTCGCCTTTAAAACCTTCTCTGGACTTCCACAAATAATTCAAAACTAAAATTAGCCAAATCGGTCCAGCCGTTCTCAAATTTTAGCGAGACTAACGAACAGCAATTCATTTTTATATATATACTAGTGGACCCGACAGACGTTGTCCTGTACAAACGTCTTAAATTTGAAAAATTGGGCCAGTCGTTAGGAGTAGTTCACTAACATACACATGAGCAGGAGAATTATATAATATGGACGGAATTGAGAATCTAAATCAATCTCAAATTCACTGAAACAAACAAAAAAATCATCAAAATCGGTCCAACCGTTTAGGAGGTAGTTCAATTGTGAATCTAAACCATTCTCGAATCCACCTGAAGACACACACCAATCTCAAATTCAGTGGAACACACAAAAATATCATCAAAATCGGTCCAACCGATTAGGAGGTAGTTCAATTGTCAATCTAAATCATCCTCGAATCCACCTGAAGACACACAGAAAGTTTCATCAAAATCAGTCCAGCCGTCTAGGACGAGTTCGGTGACATACACACGCACACAAGAAATGTATATAATAAGATAGATAGATAGATAGGATGACATCACTTATTGAAAGTCAAAGAACTTTGTGTCTTTGAACATAATTATAGTTGTATATTGTAGGATCTTTTAGGTATAAGCTTTACGTTGGCCAAATGAAATGTAGCAGTAATAATTATTCATTTGTGTTACTTTATAATAATAATTATAAAACTAAACTTCTCGAATATTTGTATGTATGTCAAGCTTCACCATGAGCACCCATGTGCTCATGGTGAAGTTGTTATAAATTTAAGAGTAAGCACACATGTGCTTTACTTGTAAATGTTTCTAGCAAATAAAGAACTTTGACTTTGACTAACACCATAAGAAGTATAATTTTAATAGTATAAGAGATCAGCAATACTTTGGCGAAAGTTGCACTAAAAAGCTGGATATGAAAGTTAGAATTTAAAATACAAAATCCAAACAAATGTGAACACGAGGATGTTAAACCTCGATATTATTATCGACTTTTACACATATTTAGCTGCTTTCACTCTCTGAGGATTTTATTAATTATCAGTTTGACCAATAGTTATTAGAAAGTGTTCATGTTTTCTATTTTGATGAAACGATTTTATCGATAAATTGTATTCTAGTTATTAATTAGCTTTAATAATTTAATATAATATGTTGCCTTGTAAAGTTTGGCGGGTCAATCATATTCGAATATTTTTAAGGGGTTCCGAAGCAGATGCTGCTCTGTATGTGACAGATATTTATTGAAAGGAGTAAGGTTACGTATTTATAACATTTATTTTTAATGATTGTAGTAATTAGGTAAGTAACTATAAAAGATTATGGTCTAAGTTTAAGATCTCAGTCTAAGACACTTCAATCAACGACCGTTTTCAATAAGCTATCTATCCTTAGTTTAACTTACTAGAGGTAGACAAATCTATCTTCTTACGCGTACTTTCATTTATAGAACCTATCGTCTAACATCTAACCTATATTGGACATAACTATGGATTGATAAGATTTGTCACTAAACGGTGACAGCAATTTATCCGTAACTAGAGATACGTTATTGAAAACGGCCGTAAGTACATATAGATATAAGTATCTATTACAATGATTAAGATTTTTCTCTTAAGCCTTTTTCATAATGATGGTTGAGATTTAAAATTATCCGTTAGCAATATTTAGAAATGTCATTCTTCTTCTTCTTGTCTTCATGTTAGAAAAACGCTAAATCATATTGTCAGAATCATTATTTTTTTCCTGCAATGTAATGCAAGTGCTGTACTTACTCATAATCCTTATAGGGATTAATAGTTATTTCTTTTAGTTTAGTTTCTTTTAGTTTAGGCACGTTTTGACGATTATTATTTTTTTTTCCACCTTTTTGTTGGGTGGACTCTTCATCCGCTATGCGTGTGTGTTGGGCTTCAGTTGGTACGCGGATTACATACTACGCCGTAAATTTTCACTTTCGCTAGCTACTAGTGCACCCTTTCATGCATAAGAAGCATATAATGACAATGAAGTATATTGGACAGCGATAATCGAGGGACTGGGAGAACGGATGGACCAGTGGGAGGCACTGGTAGAACGGATGGACCTGTGGGAGGCTCCTTTGCACCGGAAGCCGGCTAGATAATGGTTGTGGTACCCACACCCATAATGAACGGCGCCTATTTCTGCCGTGAAGCAGTAATGTGTATGCATTACTGTGTTACGGTCTGAAGGGCGCCGTAGCTAGTGAAATTTCTGGGCAAATAAGACTTGACATCTTATGTCTCAAGGTGAGGAGCGCAGTTGTAGTGCTGCTCAGAAATTTTGGGTTCTTCAATAATCTTGAGCGCCACTGCATTGTAATGTGCAGGGCGTATCAATTACCACCAGCTAAACGTCCTGCTCGCGTCGTCCCTTATTTTCATAAAAAAAAACTTCAATCAATTCTCATCCTCACATGGACGCGGGGCAGATTCATGCAAGTCTTTGGTGACTTTGGCTTTGGTGAAAAAGTAGCAGCGGTATAACAACACAAATGATCGAAGGACTGTTCAGAAGAGACTTAACCAACCTTGGGGCTTAAATAATGGACAGACTGGTGCAAAAGGCAGCGGGAAACCAGGGCATCTCAATCTTTCCCAAGAGTCGTTATCAAGTTATCATACAGGCACAAAATTTCATGACACCCAAGACTGCTCTCCCAAAAGCGCATCGACCGAGAGGAAATATTAGGTTATAGAAAAAACATTCTTGATCACGGATTGCGTATTTAGGACCCTCCTGGAATACGGGCGGCGCCAGCAGATTGAGGTAAAGGAGTATCTTACTCAATTTGTCGTTCGAGGAAGTCGACGCCGATGGTCTTCTTGTAGTCCCTGGTGAAGGTTCCTCGGCAGTAGCGCTGTATCATGCTGGACTTGCCCACACCGCCATCACCTACGATCACCACCTTGAGGGCCACTTCCAACTCCTCCTCGCGCATCCTCCCGCCACGGAACCGCACATTAGTGCCTTATTTTAATCTCTGAAACAAAAAAAATATATTTTAGTCATTTATTCTAAACCAATGCTTTAAAACATAATTTAAAACACATAGATATATGATTTGTTCCTATAATTTATGGATAACGATGCGGTATTTGAACCCGCCTATCCTGTGGATCCGACCTGACACAGCTATTTAAGGCACCAAAATTTAAAGTTTTCAGTCTGTTTTTCCTGGCTAAGCTCCGAAACTGCTGAATCGATTGTTAAGGGATTTCCACTGACATACAGATAAGGTTATATGCAGTTAGACCGTCAGTCATATACCTAAACCTAATAATTCATCCATTGAATGATATATCATCACGTATCCGATTCCGGGTAAATCCGAAAAATTTGTATGGTCAATATCAGTATTTGTTTCCGAGTCATGGATGTAACGGCACCAATAATATAGGCTATGTCTAGTTTAGCTTAGGCTAGATAATTTTCGATAAAGTAAAAAATGATTCCTTTCTAAGGCTTTGATTTACCTGAGAAAAATAAAAATGTTAATAAATATCACTGTATTAATTTTGTTCTTTGGGTTGAATTAAAAGGTTTATTAACTGTTAGTTGTTGACGGATGTTCAAATTTGATAGGGATATCTGAAAAATTGGGTCAAAACAGACGGACAGAGGTAAGTAGGTACTTAAAATGAGTCGCTTTTCCCTCGCCAGGTTTGTTAAACATACCAGTTTCAAGGACATTTCAAATTGTAGAATAATGCTAGCAGTTAGAACCTCATTTCATTCATGGACCTTGTTTTGTCGTGTAGCTCTTAACTATTGAAAACCCGTTTCAGAGAGCACCTGTCCGAGATCCGAAGCTGATTGTCCACCCACTACGCGATTCATACCCGCGTATTTTGTATAAGTACTTTTAGTATCTACCTTGTGTGTCTATAATAGGCTTCTATAGCTAGTATGTAAGTACAGAATACGAACACATTTGGTTAAGCAAACGTCGTTTTTGGACTTTGTTTGTTCCCGGTGTTAAACGACTATATGACTGTCACAGCTTATAGAAAATATTTATGTTCGAAGTAAATCCATCGAACAACATTATATTACAAATATTGCTTTGTAGATAATATTAATTACTTATAACCATGTGTTGCCAGTAGTAAGGCAGTACGCGTGTAACCATTGATCGGGCCGGCCCTAGTTACCACTAACCATTCGTCTATAACCATTACAGGACCGGCCCGAGTAACCATTTTAACCATTATTATTTATTACCAATGCATAGTAGAGATACAGTACGCGTGTAACCATTGATCGATCCGGTCCTAGTTACCATTAACCATTTGTCTATAACAATTACAGGACTGGTCCGAGTAACCATTTTAACCAATTAATAGTAGAAATCCACGTACTGAGAAGTAGAACCATTAATTTATTCAAAAAAAGAAACCAACCAGCTGATAACTATATTTTATAAGTTTTATTAATATTTTATCTTATATATAAAATTCTCGTGTCACAATGTTAGTTACCTTACTCCTCCGATACGGCTTTACTGCAGATTTTTATCAAATTTTATATGCATATTCAGTAGGTCTGAGAATCGGCTACTATCTATTTTTTTTTTTTTTGGACGTAATTTTTTGTTTTTATTTTTTTATGATACAACATTAAATAGTAGATTGTTAACCAAGGGTCGAAAGAATCAATTCCCGAGGTATTTAGACTCCCGAGCGCAGCAAGGGCGGCGATAGTCCGAGTAGGAAATGATTCTTTCCACCCTTGGTAAACACGCTACTTTTCATTTCGAATATGAGGAAAATAAAACTAGTTGTTTATCTAAACTACTTATTTATAATATATAATAATATTCGTAGTACCTATTTAAAATTAACTGTCAAAAGTACAATTTGTGAGTCAGAGCAGCTCGAATTGTCGGGGACCCAGTGCTCTGTAAACGGCTGGATCACTTAGCGTTGCGTAGAGATGTCGATTCATTGTGTGTCTTCTACCGCATTTATCACGGGGAGTGTTCCGAAGAGCTGTTTTACCTGATTCTTGCCGCCGAATTCCACCTTCGCACGCCACATATTAGGATGTCATCCCCACCATCTGGATTTGTGGCTTTCCTCCACAGTGCGGTTATCAAGGAGCTCTTTGCCACGTACCTACTACAAAGCTGTGGAATGAGCTTTCTTGTGCGGTATTTCCGGGACGATACAACATGTGCACCTTCAAAAAAAGCGCGTACACCTTCCTTAAAGGCCGGCAACGCTCCTGTGATACCTCTGGTGTTGCAAGAGAATGTGGTCGATGGTGATCACTTAACACCAGGTGATCCGTACGCTCGATTGTCCTCCTTATATATGTAGGTATATCTAATATATAAAATTCTCGTGTCATGGTGTTAAACTTTGAACTCCTCCGAAACGGCTTGACCGATATTCATGAAATTTTGAGTGCATATTGGGTAGGTCTGAGAATCGGACAACATCTATTTTTTATCCCCCTGAATGTTAAGGGTGGTCATAAATTATGATTTATTTATTTTTTATGACATTTTTTTTTAAATTTCTTGATTATGAGTCAGCATTAAAAAATACATACAACTTCAAATTTTCACCTATCTACGATCAACAGATCAAAATTTCATATTAATTCTAGTGTGTAGCCGCAGTTGGTAAATGAAATACTATTAAATTATAAGATATTATTATTGCATTTATTCATTCTCTCACACACCCTTTTTTCCCAAAGTGACACAGTCAATTATAATGCCTCGCTGACTTTTATAAATGGTAGACGTCCACGCAAGATATATTTAAGATCCGCAAGAATTTCTTCTGTACTATCTCCAGCTGATGATTCCATATAGAAGTGACATATTCCAGCTGCGACCGCACAAGTGTTCGATAAACACACATACACGTGAATCTTTGTCAATAAGTGTATGTGAGAATGTGTATTAAAGTCTAAAGTGCGACATATATTTGACACATATTCATCTTTGTCTCTAAAGAGACGTGAGAGACGTGTTATAAAGCCTCACGTGTGACATATTTTGACACATATAGGAATGTTTGACAGATATTTGACACATATAATATGCACATGTGATCTTAAACGTTAGTAGAGACACGTGTAAGAAAGAAAAAGTATTGAGATAAAAATTTAAAGTATAAAACAGAAACGTCAGTGGGAGCTATTCATATGTCATGTATAAACAGTAAGTTTTATGGGATTGAAAAGGCAACATCTTTAAGTAAAGGTTATCAACGTCTCGTCATTTATGTAACGAAAGGCTCATATATTCACAAGAGCGGAATATTTTGGAACTACAAGTGAAGCCACGTAAATCGGATTGCATGTTCAAAACAAACAGCTTCGTTAGAGCCGGCTCTGGCCAAATCCTGTCGAGCTGGCTTAAAAGCTCTAACACAAATGATTATTGGTTTCCTGTGTATTGCTAAAAATTGCCCGAGAAATTTTCGCTTGCCATCATACTATGTCACAAGATATATGCTTAGATACACAATAATTATAAAGCTGCAATTTCCGTGGATTTTTAGGAAAGACTGGGTGGCGATTAAATATTTAAAAAAAAAACATGCACACGACAGAAATGGAAACTTCATCACGGTGAGGAAAATAATATTCATAGAGTACCTTATATAATTGTGTACAGATACTGTAGTCAATTTTATTGTGACATGTTCCTTCCAATCAAGCCGACTTAGTAGGACGAGCGTGACGGCTCAGTATTTTTTAATACCCACAAAATGAAGATATGAGTACGTCTTCGAACAAAACGGAGAAGACCGAGTCAGCTTTGCGCACTAAGGGTTCCATTTGATGAAATAAACCATAGGTAATTTATGCGTCTAGATAGAGCCTTTTGCTGTTAGGCAACGCCTCACAACAGGCCAGGTTTATTATTGTAGTGTGCATGAAACCTACGTTATAAGCAAACGTTGTATTGCCGACATTAAAATCGCGATACAAAAGTAACTGTTGATCGTAGATGGGTGAAAATTTGAAGTTGTATGTATTTTTTAATGCTGACTCATAATCAACCAAATTAAAAAAAAATGTCAAAAAAATTAAAATAAAAAATTTGGTGTGGACCACTCTTAACATTTAGGGGAATGAAAAATAGATGCTGTCCAATTCTCAGACCTACCCAATATGCACTCAAAATTTCATGAGAATCGTTCAAGCCGTTTCGAAGGAGGTTAACTACAAACACCGCGACATGAGAATTTTATATATTAGATTATATTATTTATAAGTACTGTTATATCTATACTGACCGTCTTCGCTTTTCATCCATGCAAAGATTACCACAAATTGATGTGTAAAAATACCGTAAGTTATAATTTTTATTAAGAAATTATGGCGAGAAAAGATAAAATAAATTATAATCTACTTAATATTATAATATGGTTGTATATTAAGATAAAGCGTAACTGATATTTAAATTAAATTTGTTTTTTTCAAAGATTCAGTGATTGAGTTGAAAAGTTTAGAATAATATGAGCCCTTTTTCAGGGTCTCAATGGGTAAATATATTTTCCTCTTCAAAAAAAGGTATATGTATTAACTTTGTATACTTGTATTCCGCGCATGTATAGTAAAATATATATAAAGTCTTCTTTTTGGCTACCAAAAGCATAGAAAGAATATCCGAAAGGTTAATAAAATCTTTATAAATGTGGGCAAAATCTGATTTGTCTTCTTTTAGTCTCACAATAGTAAAGAAAGAACATTCCAATAATTAATAAAATCTATATAAATGTATACAAAATTTGATTCGTCTACTGTTTGTCTCACAATAGTTAAGAAAGAACATTCCAATAATTAATAAAATCTATATAAATGTATACACAATCTGATTCGTCTGCTGTTTGTCTAACAATAGTAAAGAAAGAACATTCCAATAATTAATAAAATCTATATAAATGTATACAAAATTTGATTCGTCTTCTGTTTGTCTAACAAAAACAATGAAAGAATATTTCAAAACTTAATAAAATCTATATAAATGTATACAAAATTTGATTCGTCTTCTGTTTGTCTAATAACAACAATGAAAAAATATTTCAAAACTTAATAAAATCTATATAAATGTATACAAAATCTGATTCGTCTTCTGTTTTTCTAACAAAAACAATGAAAGAATATTTCAAAACTTAATAAAATCTATATAAATGTGGGCAAAATCTGATTCGTCTTCTGTTTGTCTAATAACAACAATGAAAAAATATTTCAAAACTTAATAAAATCTATATAAATGTGGGCAAAATCTGATTTGTATTCTTTTGTCTAACAAAAGCAAAGAAAGAATGTTCAAATTCCCTTTTAGTCTAACAAAAACAATGAAATTCACTGGGGATAGAGTGCAAATGTCGTTCCGAAAATTACTATTATACAATTGTAATAAAATAAAAAGTATTTAAATTTGAATAAGGCATGTTATATTCTAATTTAACTACTTTTAATATTTCACCTAATCAAATGAGGTGTGGCAGATCATAACAACATAAATACACGTCCCGATGCATCAACGCGTTTTTACTTTCGAACTTGCGTTTCACCGAGACACGAATTCCGCAAAGTCATGCGATGAGATGAGCTATTCCAATTACGATAACATGTTCGAACACTGAATGGAGCGGGAAATCGAGAGATTGTTTGTTTTTAAAAATAGTTGGCAAACTTCCTGTAGGCGTTATGATTAAACGCCACTTCGTTCGTGAGAATTGTTATTTTAATGCTTTTTAATGAGAGGCGAGCAGGACGTTTAGCTCATGGTAACTGATACGCCTTGCCCATTACAATGCAGGGCCCTCAAGTATTGAAAAACCCAAAAATTCCGAGCGGCACTACAACTCCGCTCGTTACCTTGAGACATAAGATATCAAGTCTCATTTGCCCAGTAATTTCACTAGCTACGGCGCCCTTCACACCGAAAAACAATAATGTTTACACATTACTGCTTCATGGCAGAAATAGGCGCTGTTGTGGTACCCATAATCTATCCGGCATTCGGTGAAAAGGAGCCTCCCACTGGTGAAACCACTCCCACTGGTGGTGTATTTTAAAGCTTTTTTGTTTTGTGTTTTTTTTTTAATTTTTAATACATGTGTAAGTCATTTATTAGAACAGGCTCGAGAGGCTGCACAATTTTGATTTTGGAACTCGATGAAACGAGAACGCGACTCCAAGAAATTTGAAAAAAAAATTAAAAAAGCACACTTTTAAAGAAAACCAAACTAAGAAGTAGAAAATAATTTTACTAAGCATAAACTACGAAAAAAATGTATTTTATTGTAATGAATTATTGGGTGCTTGATGTCACGTTGCTGTTTTTGCTATTGAGTCTCTTGCTCTAGACAACCGATAAAAATAGGCCAGGTATATTAATCTAGTGTGCGTGACAAGCTACGTCTTACACTGTGTGCGTGAATTGCTCAAAATAGAGCCTTTTTTATGAAAATAAGGGACGAGACGAGCAGGACGTTCAGCTGATTGTAATTGATACTACCCATTACAATGCAGTGCCGCACAGGATTATTGAAAAACCCAAAAATTCTGAGCGGCACTACAATTGCGCTCGTTACCTTGAGACATGATGTTAAGTCTCCTTTGCCCAGTAATTTTACTGGGGCAACATTATAATAACTATATTATTATTGTTCCCTAATTGAAAGAAAAATCAATCTGTCCCTTCCTTTTCTTGTCACCACCGAGCTCAAAGTGTTTACATCTCTTGAGAGCCACTTGTGATCTCACTTTGCAAGCAGCACATTCAAGACGCAAGCAATTTTTTTTAGCCTTCTTTTTGAAAATAGACTTAGATTGACCACCGTAACCCTGCTGTTTGCGGTCGTAACGTATTCTACCTTGCGCAGCGTGCCTTTCTTTTGATTTCTTGTATTGAGACACTTTGTGTCACTTACATTTTTTGGCGTAAGTCCTGCTTTGTTTTGGTACGTTTACCATACTCTGAGTCAAAGTCAAAGTCAAAGTTTTTATTTGCATAAACATGTTAGATTGATGTTACATAAATATTATTAAGTACATGTTTGCCACATTTATGACATGCAAAGTTTATAAAATACATTTCTAAATAATTAGTTATAATAATATAAATTTAACAAAAGATTAATAGCAGTATTATATAGTATATAGTCAAGTTTTTTGTTGAAAATTTTCGTCTAATGAATATGTTGCAGATTTTATTAAGGTATATTTTCAATTTAGATGAGAAATTCCTATTTGACGATACCTCTCTTATTATTTTTGGGATGTGATTATAGATTTTTATGCACATACACAAACAGTTTCTCTGAAATAATGTAGTTCTACAGAAAGGCACTTGTAGTTTGGTGATGGCTGATGGCAACCAATTCATAAAAATGTTCCATTAAAATGGTACATCCCAGCAATAACTTGCTAACTACCAAGTGCGACATGATGGTATTTATCTATGCATGCAGTTATCCCATGAACCATTATAAAATAGCTATGGAGCAAGACAATGCAGTAAAAGCAGTTCTGTCACAGAACAGTTTTGAACTGCTGTTGGATCATAATATAATATCATCGGTTAGGTTTTTGATCAAATATTTGAGTACTAGATTAAAGGTAACGGTCGCAAAACCAGCAAGAGTAATATAACCACGAATAAACGTGTTTACTAATAAGTAATTTGTGTTTAGTGTGGTCGAACCACGGTCGTGCATTGGTTTTCTAGTAAGGTAGGCAGTGTGGATCTAACTAGTCGTAGTTGAGCTTTGGAATATGAAAAGATTGCTAAACGTAATGAAATGAAATGAAACGAAATTTTATTTGCACGTAACATTGTACTTAAGATGTTAACATAATATTATTGATAATCCATTATCATATATAATAATATCGTCAACTGACATGCAAAATATGTTACAAAATTGTTTAAACCTATGAATACTGAAAATGAAAATACTGAAACATGTTGGATTTCACAATGCGATCATTAATATTTATAAAATTTAAATTGAAAGATATTATAATATGAGACGTAAATAATTTAATAACTCATTTAGTACCTATGTATAATGTTAACAAATTCAATGTCATAAAAGTATATTAATTTACATATATTATTATCAAAGGTAGGGTAGGTATTTAGTATCTAGCGTAAGGAAAAATGTTATAAGTGGGTGTTAAATAGAAGTTTGGTTTTAAAATAACGGGACTAAATTAATCTCAATTAACATTAACACTAGTGCTATATTTATTTAAGTTTATAACGAGGTAGGCACTGCCTAATTAACCTATATGATATGCACTATCCTGAGTCCCCAGTCAATGATAAAAATAGCACTTAACAACTAAGGCTGAGTCACATCAAATTACTTTAGCAATAATAAACATATTAAAATACCGGTTGGGCAAAAATTGAGTTGCACTATTTGAAAACTTTTAGATGACGTCATAACTTTAACTATTAAAAGTAGCCGTTAATCTTAGCCGGTTACAAGTATTGTTAGTGTTAAATAGCTTAATAGCGACCTGTCAAAAGTAATAATAAACTTTATAACAAGCTTCGTACGAGTTCCAAATTTCGTTAGTTGTGATTTTTACTTAGACAAATTATAATAACCACCGTGAAATATATTTTAAAGTATACATTATTTGAGCAATATATTTTATTGTGCTTTACCTCATATATAATATTATCCAGTAACTAATTCGTAGTTTACGGTGCTGGTGGTACATTGAGCGAAGTATTAAATTTATCTATTAATAATAAATCACTAATATTTTTTCGTAGCTAATTGTATAAAAGTAATTTAATGATATTAAAATTAAACGTTATTATATTTACAATACTATGATTACATTAAAATAAAACTATCATTACGGGATGTCTGACAAGAATACTGGCAGCGTTTCCGCCTTGAATAGTTAGGCTGATCCGTTGACCGTAACAGCTGCCAGCGCTTGGGTTTCCACTAGCCCTATTGAGGCGCGAAGATAGTACTTTGTACATTCTCTGCGAACACCACATACAACTCAGCACTAATACACGAATATCACCAAACCCTTGAGCAAGTTGCCTCTTATAACCGGGTTACTCTGCAATGGATCAAAGGACATAGCGGTTCGTTGGGAAATGATGCAGCGGATGAGCTTGCAAGGCGGGCATCGGCAAATATAGTGACTGGTCCATTGCCACTTCTGCCACTGCCCTTCAGCCAAATGCGCTCATGGATACACTCTCTCACCAACGACCTACACAACACCCGATGGATGAATGTCTCAAGCTGCAGACAGTCGAAGGAGACGATACCTGCACTATCGCTCAAACTGACACGTAGACTTTTCAGCCTCAACAGACATGACATCCGTATAATGGTGGGCACCCTAACGGGTCACACATCACTAAACAAACACCTTTTCACAATCGGCGTAACGGACAGTGATAAGTGCAGAGGCTGTCTGATCGAAGACGAAACGGTCGCTCACGTAATCCTGGAATGTGCGGGGGTGGCCAACCAACGGGCAAAAACCTTAACCAATACGAGGTCGCTCCAAGAAGTCTGTGAACACCCCAGGAATGTTCAGAACTTCTGGAAGGAGCTGGGCTGGTTGGAGTAACTGGCCATTACTGCACGCAAAATGGATCCATGCTAGTGGTTTAATTGCGGAAACAGGAGCCCCTATACCATACCATACCATACATTCTCCGCGCCTCTGGGACCCACGGGCCATGTGCCTCAAGTGACCAATCGGCACAATGATGTATGACACTCTGAGACCGCCATATTTGCGACGTTTGCTGTCTTCGGCAGTCGAAGCAGCAGCCCTTACACCAAAGGTCCAGCACCAATTGGACATGAGAAGGAGCCAGAGTGTCGACGCAAGTCCAGACCAGCGCCCTTCCCCGTGCCCAAGACACCAGATTTATTCTATCAGGACACTTGCCATCGCGGCGGGTAATACCATTTGGCGCTAAAGCAGCTGGCTATATTTAGAGCGGCAAATGCCCTGCGGATGACTTCATTAATGCTGGCATGACGACTGATACAGCCTTCCGATTTCAGGCAGGATAGCCCGTGACACCCAAGAGCATCTCTACCTGAAGGATATATTATGATAATTTATCTTATCTAATGTTTCTTAACCCTAATCAGACCCCAATAAACACAACGAACAAACTCAATTTACTAAACTTTCATCGCGGTGGTAAAATGATCAATTAAAGACCATAAAGAAAGCCATATTATTGAGTCCATCACTAAATAATATAATAAAAGCGCCTACAGATTTCTAAAAGGCCGGCAACGCTCCTGTGATACCTCTGGTGTCACAGAGGAATGTGGGCGGCGGTGATCACTAACGTCAGTTGACCCGTACGATGATTATCCTACTCTTTCATAAAAAAAAAACAAACTCAGACTCCCAAATTGCTGGTCGTTACTGCCTCTATAACTGTAGCATAAATACTGCCTTAATTAACAGTTTTTTATAACTTTGTATAATAACCATTATTTGAATTATTTAACTAGGCTTGTGAATATATTGAATGTAATTAGACTACTAACTGCGTACAATTGACGTAGATACATTTGTAGTTGCGTCCGTAGATACAGATTCAATATCAGATACAGTTACATTAGTAATCAGAACATTCAGATATACAGACCGAAACCTTTTTTGTTATTCGTATTCTAATGTTGGCAATAATTCTCACTATATCAGGGTTGAAATACAATGATATTATTTTATTTAATAACTTTACTTTTAATAGACCGTTTTAGTTAATAAGAATAAATACTTTATTTTCATATCTTTACACTCACTGCAAATAAGTTAAATTACGTACATTTCCTATTTTTATTATACACTAATAATACTTCCTCGTTAATTACTTACATGATTTTATTGATAACTAGCTGATCCAGCAAACGTTGTATTGCCGATATTGAAATCGCGATACAAAAGTAACTGTTTATCGTAGATGGAAGTTGGAAAATGTGAAGTTGTATGTATTTTTTAATGCTGACTCATAATCAAACAAATAAAAAAAAAAAAATTGGCGTGCCTTTTTGCCTTAACATTTAAAGGGGATGAAAAATAGATGTTGTCCGATTCTCAGACCTACCCAATATGCACTCAAAATTTCATGAGAATCGGTCAGGCCGTTTCGAAGGAGTTTAACTACAAACACCGCGACATGAGAATTTTATATATTAGAAAGATAAAATTCAAAAACGGTTTTGCAGTAATATCAAACCGGTATCAAATCAATAATAACCGGTTAATACCAAAATCAATGGAGGATGAGTATATGAAGTAAAGCGCCGTATGGCGATAGCAAGAACTGTGATGGACAAATTGAAGAAATTATTTAAGAACAGAAACATAACAAAAGCTGCGAAAATCGGTCTCTTCCAAACACTTGCTTTTCCCATATTTTGTATGCTGCAGAGACGTGGACTTTGCGACAAGTCGAGAAAAAGAAAATTTTTGCTCTGCAGATGTAGTGTTGGAGGAGAATGCTGGGAGTTTCATGGACCGAGTTTTATGTCATGTCAGAGACGCATACTTTAGTTCTTAGGACACGTCTCCCGGCGCGAGAGTGAGTCCATCGAGCCCATGGACTGACCAAAGTAAGTCTGCTGTGGGAGGTCCATTGAACGAGTGTTCCAGGCTGTCGGCCAGCAGGGAAAAGGGGCTTGTGGACAAGAAGGGGTGGACTTTTGACCCCGAAACTAGTTCAAACTGTATCTTCCGGGTCAGTGATTCCTCGACAAATGGCAAATGAAACATATTAAAAATTAAATATGTGTGTGTGTGTTTAATTAGTAAGTAGGTTACAGTAGACGTAGTAGTATTTATTTATATTTTTGATAGTAAAGAAATATAATATTCAGAAACAATGGCTATTTGTCCATCCAGCATCTAACATAATAATTTAAATATCTGATGTTTCTAAGTTCTCAGGTTAAATATTGACCTAATGAATACCAAAATGAACATGTAATACGATTTGATTATGCAAAGTAGAAATTTACACGCGACAGCCCTATAGATTATTCATTAAATTATAAGTTAACGGCAATTTTCCTATTTAACACTTAACAGTAAATGGTACCTATATGTTAGTTAAGTGTGGTTTATTGTTCATTTGATGCTCGTCTTGTCTTATTGTTTCTTGTCACATGGAAAGCATGACTGGATAATAGAAACCACTATATTTCATTACACAACTCGTATAAATATACGAGTTCTAAGGAAATGAAGGCGAATCTATTATGCAGACGTATGTTACACACACAGAACAGTCTAGCTCTTTAAACTGTTCTGTGGTTTTGCCACATAGATAAATAGCTACCTCGCGCCCGCACAATGTAGGAATGTATTGTCATACTAGCTTTTACCCGCGACTTCGTCCGAATTGAATAATTACTTTTTTTTTTATTTTTTTTAAATACTTTTCAAATAATGCTCATAGAAACTGCTCGTTTCGCTGTTGGCAGCGCTCTTCTAAGATGCAGCGCATATCCCTTGTCATTGTATCTCTCTGTGAACCTAAATCCCCTATTTCATCCCCATGTAGGACAAAGTTTAAAAAAATGCTCGAATAAATGTTTATAAATTATTTGTTATCGAGTGCCTTAATACGAAGTGTCATCGTTTTATCTTCGATAATGACGAATTTCCATACAAACTGCCATCCACTATTTCAAAACATCCATTATTTTTTTTGCAATAAAAGATAGACTTTGTCCTTTTTCAGGCTCTGGTCTATCTCTGTACTAAATTTTATCATAATCGGTTCGGTGGCTTAGGCGTGAAAGCGTAACATCAAACTTACATTCATATTTGCAATATTAGTAGGGCTGTACTGCTCATATATAGGTATTTCTAAGTTAAAAATATAGGTTCCAGCTTAGATTAAGGATTGGTCTCCGCTGCGCTCCAACTAGATACTGCAGGCGTAATCACATCTAAAACTGCACTCAAGTGGGGGTACTCGAGCCACTCTTGAACAATGTGTGTCGTTCACGTGCCACATGTTCTGTTAAACTTTGTTAATAATTGAAACTAAAATGCCGGGTTGCTTCCTTAATCTAAGGGATCCGGATAAGTAATTCAACATAATATAATATACTAAAACATTCTCCGAAACACGCTGCATATTATTTTAAAAGTATTATTCTGATCGGTATAATAGTATAAGCAGTATAACTGAAGGAACAAAACCGACTCTTTATTTCATCATTATCATCATCCGGAAGACGTCTACTGCTGTACAAAGGCCTCCACCAAAGATCTCCATCCAACGTTTTCTGGCGATCTTGACCAGATCGTCAGTGACTTTGGTTCTCCCACGGATCTCCTCATTTGTGATAAGATCTCGCGGAGAAACTCCGAGCGTAGCTCTCTGCATTGCCCTCTGAGCGACCATGAGCTTTCTCATCAGGCACATAGTTAGCGACCACGTCTGCGTACCGTAATACATCACTGGCAACACACACACAGGTTGAGAAACATCGTTTTTAGACACTGTGCTATTTGGGACGAGAAGATTTTTCGGAGCTTCCCGAACGCTGCCCATCCGAGTTGGATTCGACGAGTCCTCTTTCGCGAAATTGGACCTGCCTAACTGGATTGTTTGTTCAAACTCTTTATTTACTTACAGATACTTTATCCGCAGCCAATTTGACAAACGAAACCAAATTGGCACATGGCCTGAGAGGATCCTAGTAACTATTAGCACTCCTAGTAACAATTGTCAGCTGTAAATAATTTTCTATCAAATGCTTATCATCAGTCTTTTACAGAAAAATGTCAAATTTCAGTTTGAGTCACACTGTAATATTAATTTTAAATAATGATATGGGTCAGACGGCTATGCTCGGAGTTTCCCTGCCAGATCGAATCAGAAATGAGGAGATCCGTAGGAGAACCAAAGTTACCTACATAGCTCAAATGCTAGCGAAACTGGAGTAGCAGTAGGCAGGGCACATAGTTCGAGGGACAGGTGGGGCAGAAAAGTCGAAAACATAAAACTAGAATGGCGACCACGTACCTGAAGACACAGTGTTGGTAGGCCCCCTACAAGATGGACCGACGATCTAGTCAAGATCGCCGGAATACGTGGGATGAGGGTAGCGCAAGATCGATCATCGTGGAGATCTTTGTCCAGTAGTGGACATCTTCCGCCTGATGATGATGATGAAGATGATATGGCTTTCGTCATCAATAATATTCTTTGTTTTAATTTTGATTGTAACTTAATATAGTAATTTCTTTTGGAAGTGTGTTTACTTAGTTACTTACTTACATATTATATCTAATATTAATAATTACAAACTGCAGTAAATAATTTGCTTTATAATCAATTTTAAATTTATATATATAAAATGACTCATGGAAAGCAGACACTCTGATACGAAATTAGAATTATTTAAGTTATTCATTTAATTAACATTTTATACTTAATTTACCGTAGAAATATATCATATGCAATAAAAATTGTGCCTTATTAGAATTCCACGTATTTTACATACGAACAGTACTTACGTAGTTACAATAATATAGATATGATGGAAGTTGTAATTTATAACTTATATTTGGACAGTAAACTTCAATGTGAATAAAAGAGTACGCGTACGTAAGGTACGAAATATTGATCCAAAACATACGAAAGGTATACCTGAAGGACAAAGCCTTAAAACAAGTAAAAAGAGGAAAGAAATCTAAAAAGGAGGTAAGGGAACTATTATAATATGCTAATTCCCTGCGGGACGACTGTGATAGATATAGACAGTACATTGCTGCGTATGTTCGTAAGACTAACGAAATGGAGGAACTTGTGCACCAATGGGAGGCGCCTTTGCACAGGATGCCGGCTAGATTATTGGTACCACAACGGCGCCAATTTCTGCCGTGAAGCAGTCATGTGTATGCATTACTGTGATTCGATCTGAAGGGCGCTGTAGCTAGAAAAATTACTGCAAATGAGACACCATCTTATGTCTCAAGGTGACGAGCGCAGTTATAGTGCCATTCAGAATTTTTGGGTTTTCTCAAGAATCCTGAGCGACACTACATTGTAATGGGCAGGGCGTCTCAATTACCATCAGCTGTAGGTCCTGCTCGTCTTGTCCCATATTTTCATAAAAAAAAACAATAGTGTGCAAAATGACGGAAATATGAATAAATTAGGAATCTTATAGTGAAAAGTAATCTGATTATGAATTATTTAATAAAACATAATTTCAGGTTTCCGATGAGCTGAGCCTTGCCTCCTCAAAATATGCTTTAAATTCCAAAAATTGGAATTTCAGAGGTAGCACGTTTATTTAAACATAAATAGTCATTTTAGCTTTAAAATATTAATGTGCAAAATTAATAATAAGAATATGTTCAGGCTTAGATTCAGTTTATTATTATTTATTATGTCGCACCTGTTAGACTGGGTCTGTGAAAATTCGGAAAAACGCGCGAAGATGAGGCATATAGCTAGGTAGTGGTATATTGCCCCAAAAACCACGTGTAGTAAGTTTATTCTATAGCGCGTTAGAGGTGTTTACGATACAACCACGCAAAATATATTTAACGAGAATTCAGCGTTTTTTAGTACCTATTACAATATACCGTTCTTTGTTGCGAAGTTATTAGCATAATTATAAAATTTACTTAAATTTAACAGTTACAACAGAATGATAAATTGCAGAGATATTTCAGCTTTTTGATATTATGACTATATTATTACTTACATTAAGATTACATAATGAAAAAAGATCTAAATCATTGTACCAAGCACGGACGAGTAAAAAAAGAAGGACTCCGCGCCGTAATATTAGCAAGTGAAGCACCGTTATGCTAGTGTGTGTGCGGTTACGGGGGATACTAGTTACACAATTTTTTCTCCCTTAAATAATCATATATGGCCACAAATGCTTATATAGTATCGTTTTTACACTTTTTTACAACGCACGACGGCTTTTTTAAAATATTTTATTGAGACGCAAACTGATCTGTCACAGACGATGACAATTCTCATAATGGCCGCCTATCGGCCTGTAGTGGTGTGTGTGCGTGGGCCTATGTTTTTACACGTTAATCGGCTTGTTTTGGTGCTACACTGTTGGGTAAGGTGACACGGAGTCCTTATTTTTTTACTAATCTGTGGTACCAAGTTAAGAATTAATTGTATAAAAAGCGCCATTTAAAGGTAATTAATTAGTAAAGAGAAAAAGTAATTAAACGATGTTTTGTGTTCACAAATGTTACAAAACAGAGGTAGTAAAGTAGGTAGGTACATTGTTCTCATCGCACACTACACAATGCTTTGCGGAAGTGTTGAATATGATAGCAAGCATTACTTAGTTACTGTTCATTCAACAGCAAAACAATGGGTCACCTTAAACTTCTGTGAAATCAATATCCTTGGTCTTTTATTATTGTAATTTAATATAATATTCAAATACGATTAAAAATTACTGTAGAAATTTTAAACTCTTTTTTTTTAGTAATCAATATTTGGTTAGTGTTTATCGGCCGCCAAGCGAATGTAAATAAAATACGTTTATGTAATGTAATGTAATATGAAATGTGTATCTTGAGAGTTGAACAAGACATTTACAATCCATACGCCACTCAAACGGTTGGCTCATTTGGTAAGAGCGTTCGGACGGTACCAGTGGGTGGCTCCTTTGCACAGGATGCCTATTTCTACCGTGAAGCAGTAATGTGTAAGCATTATTGTGTTTTGGTCTGAAGGGCGTCGTAGCTAGTGAAATTACTAGGCAAAAGAGACTAACTCTTATGTCTCAAGGTGACGAACGCAGTTGAAGTGCCGCTCAGAATATTTGGGTTTTTCAAGAATCCTGAGCGGCACTACATTGTAATGGGCAGGGCGTATCAAATACCATCAGCTGAACATCCTGCTCGTCTCGTCCCTTTTTTCATAAAAAAAAAACCGAGAGGCGAGGGTTCGAATCCCGCATCGTTAATAAATTTTGGTAACATATTTAAATTGTATAATAAATCCCAGAAGTGAGTGTTCACATTAAAATAACAAACTATTTAAAATATGCATCCGAATTAATCTTTGTCGGACATGTCCGGTCTTTTAGACTCTAGTCCAGATTTTGTCCGCCTCTCTTACTTGCCCGGATTTCATTTCATCAATTAGATGGAATATAGTAATAAAATAATTTATTTATTCATATCATAAAAGTCCTATCTTTTATCGAAATATCAGGCTCTTTTTCAGACTTTTTTCAAATTAATAAATCGTAACCCCTATTTGTACTGAATTCATAGGAACTCTAAAAACATAAATATTTATAACCAGCAACTTCGAGTCCCACTTTCAAGTTAGGAACCTACAAACTATATACCAATTACAACACATTTCAAATTTGAAACACCAGAGTCTGAGGAAAACTTGGGCTATATATTTAATAAAGGTAATATAATATACTAGCTGACACGACAGACGTTATTCTTTACATAATGATAAAATCTCTTGCCGGTGGAATTTCATAAAATCTTAGCTGACCTCTACTCGGCGAAAGAAATCATCATCATCAACCGGAAGACATCCACTGCTGGACAAAGGCCTCCGCCAATCAAAGTCATTCCCCGATGAAAGGAATATTCCAACCAAATTTCAAGCCTCTACGCTTTATGGGTCCAGAGATATGGTGATGAGATTAATATACAGGTGGAAATAAAGGTATAAATATAAAATTACATATTATAAAGAGTGGATAATGTAAAAACAAAAAAAATCATGCTCTTAAGGTTGATGCATCCATTATACGATAATTTATATTTATACAGTTTTTTCTTTATTACCTTTTATTAAATAATATATTGGATGCAGTACCTTACAAACTAATTTGTTATTTGTATATCACAGCCATTGTAAAATACTCTATTTGATTGAAATAGTGGCCGTGGAATTTCTTGTATGTTCTTCTCTCGAGCTCTACTTTTTCCGAACATAATATTGTAGATTCAGCAATCTAAAAGAAATATTTATCATAGTGACTATACAAAAGCACTTAATTTTAGCCCAATTGGATAAAGTAAAGATGGTGTATTTGACTTTGACTTTGAATATAAAGTAATACCAGAATAAAAACAGTGCTACCCACAGTAATAGAAAACGGAATATAAAATAGTAAAATTATTATTATTTTTAAAATTAGTAATATCTGATACGATAAGCAACCAGTAAATATGTTGTTGAAGAGTCTCCTCAATCAAAACATAACATGTCCGCTTCGGTGTCAGTGGTCGTTCAACTTATAACGGAGTCCGATCTGTTTTACAGCTTGATTGTTCCAAGACATTCCTGTGCAAAATTATTATTAATTACATTTCACAAGCACGCCTTTTTCCTGCAATGAAAGGCAGATACATGCTATTCAAAATGACAAATCTTGTTCTAATCTTCATTCTCCCATAAATTTCATCACTGTTATCGATTATCGACTTTATTGATACA
Source organism: Leptidea sinapis (assembly GCF_905404315.1). Taxonomy (NCBI): domain Eukaryota; kingdom Metazoa; phylum Arthropoda; class Insecta; order Lepidoptera; family Pieridae; genus Leptidea; species Leptidea sinapis. The sequence goes on from NC_066289.1 coordinate 9,455,762, forward strand.
TACTGTTTAGGCATGTACACCTGCCAGCTGTGGGTAACGTATTCTCAGAAAGCTATGAGCAGAATAAGAGTCCAGTATAATGATGCGTTCCGGGCTCTTATGCGGCTCCCGCGGTGCTGTAGCGCGTCGGGCATGTTCGCAGACGCTGGGGTCCCCGACTTTTTCGCCATAATTCGGTCTCGCGTTGCCTCTTTCTGGCGGAGACTGAGACGTTCCGACAACAAAATACAATCAGGAATCCAGTGTTTAAGCGCTGGATCTCTGTTCACATGGACAAGAACAAAAAATGACTGCACAAATTTGTGCAATATTTATATAGTTTTAGTTAGTCTAATTTTACTTTTAACTTGGCACCCCTTTACAGTGTCCAAAAAATTTTGTAACTATGGGTTTTATTATGCCTGAAATAAATACCTTTTATTTTTATTTTATTTTTTTATTGAGACGAGGAATTGAGACCTATTTAAACTTTAAAGAAAGAATGCAGTTCCAGCGTCATCAAAGAGGTTTGCCCGCAACCTGTTCCGACTACTAGGTACAACTAGTAAGTTGTCACCCGCAACTGTCCCTTACTGCTCTTAAACAATACTCTACCATAAGTGTGCATGGAGGCAGAGAAAACATCAGAACATGTGCTATCCTTACCATAATTGCTTCACCGATGCCTGTAGCAATTTGAAAAGACTGCTTGACATCTCGGCTGGTTGACGTAAGAATAAAGGACATGCACAATTTCTCTATCGATAACCAAGAGGCTAAGTGCGTAAACCCATCCCAGCTATTGAAATTATAGAACTATTTAAATTAAAATTAAATTCAGTTTTGTGTTTGGTTAATTATGTATTATAGATACATCTTAATATATATATAAATTAAGTGACACGCTGTTTGTCCGCGATTGACTCCTAAACTAATGAACGGATTTTAATGGGGATTACTTCATGGTGTGCAGTTTAGTCCAACTTGAGAGATAGGATAGTTTTAATTTCGATTTGGGACCCATAATTATTTTTATTTTTAATATTTGTTTTGTATGGACATCTTTTCTATGAGAGATTTTTGTGACGCACAGTGTGACAGTTCCGCTGTGAAACAATTTCATTAAAAACTTAAAACAACATGGAGCCTTATTCACGAAATAACTCTTGATGTTTTGAAATATTATTGGCAAATTCCTATAAAACAGTATTTTTTTTATTATCTACAGAACAGCGTCTGTCGGGTCAGCTAGTATAATATGTAATCACCGAAGCGTTAATCGAGACGTGAGCTGCAATTTCTTGCAAAAACTAAATCTAATATTAGCCAAAACATATATGCCTATATATTATAACCCAGAAAAGGTATTTGTATTTGCTCAGTTCTCGTGTAAATAGGCTGAACAAGTATTGACTCGGCCATTGGCTTTACGACAGTGTGTATTTACTTTACTATTAGTTTAGACTACGCAAATATTGTACCTTTTAAAATATACTTCTGTTGTTGCTTGTGTAAATTTTTCTATGCTATCTCTATTCTTAATAAGGAACATTAATTGTTCCTTGATTTTATATGAATTGATTATATATTATTTTATTTTGACCAGCCGGCAATATCATGTTCAGCTTCTTCTTCGGGAAACCTTACTGAGACCCCAAGACTGGGCAAGACCATAGGATGTTTAATCCTATTTTGGGATAAGTTTATTCTGATATATTTAAACAAATTTTACAATACTTTGATTAAATTTTAATACATTTGTTAATCAAACATAAAATTAAAACTATCATTACGTGGAAGCTGTGTACAAAGAATATTGGCAGCGTTAGATAGCTAGGCTGATCTGTTGACCGAAATAGCTGCCAGCGCTTGGGTTTCCAGTACCTAGCCTTATTGAGGGGCGAATATATTACATTGTACTTTCTACGCGCTTCAGAGCCCCACGGGCCAAGCGTCTCAACACCAAACGGTAAAAACAAAAGCTTTGATTAAATTAAATTTATACTATTATTTCGCAGACGTGCACCAATAATACTGGCAGCATTTCCGCGTTGGATAGGTTGATCCGTTGAACAAAATAGCTGCCAGCACTTGGGTTGCCAGTAGTCCAACTATTGAGGCGCGTAGATATAGTAGTCTGTACAGTCTCCGCGCCTCTGGACCCCAAGAGTCAAGTCTCGACATCAAACGGCACAAAAGTAAGACTCACTGAAATTTCCTATGACTAAAGAATTTTCCTTCTTTATTATTTGGCGAATGTCTCTATGCTGTTTCCGAGCTTCTGAGATTTTCATTAGATTTCTATTCTCACGTTCTCCCATTCACTCTTACGCCAAGCCAAGGTAATACATGTTGGTGTCGGGTGGTATGATGATATGACAAACTTGAGTTTCCCATGCCAAATTCGTTTCGCGTAGGCTGAGCTGTGTAGTTGAGCATAACATGAATAAGTATACCTTAGGATAAACCGGTTTGGCCTAGTCTATACTTGTTCTTCCTCGTTTAAAATCAAATAAAAAAAATGTTTGACGTCATCGCCACCTCTTACCAACATATTATTTTATGTTATAATCTTATATAAAAAATTCTCGTGTCACAATGTTAGTTACCTTACTCCTCCGAAACGGCTTTACTGATTTTTACCAAATTTTATATAAGTATGTATATAAATTCTCTTTCGGCGTTTTTCTGTGTGATAAGAAGTTGTAAGATGAACAAGACATTCATCTATTGGTAAGTAATACGCCCAGCCCTAGTCATTGTCGCTAGCTATGGCGTCCTTTAAACCGAAACGATGTGTTCTTGCACACTACTAGATAGAGGCAGGGTAAGGCCACCGCGGCGCCTTGTTACATTTTATACCTATCTAACCGGTATAATAGCATAAACACATGGTCGAATTACGGCCGGACCATCGGACGGTCGGATGGGCGCCTCGCACCAACTGTACTGGGGTCGTACTCGGTACGGTCTGGACGGAAATAATAATAAAAGGCTTATAGGCATAAAAGGCATTTAGTTTCTCAAAATTGATTCCTTAAGAATTCTTTTTGATGTCATTTCTAATAACTACTAGATACTCGATACTACTACCGCTTCGGAAACAAATGGCGCTCTGAGAGAGAAGAAGCGGCGCAAGAAACTCTCCCAACATTCTTTTTTTGCGCTCTTTTCAATAAAAATATACAATATTGTACAGTCATTTCTATCGCTATAAAATAATCACAATCTAGTCCCAGGCTGTCCGATCATTTAGATATTCAGCAGTGGAGTAATAGGATTTACGACAGAGCCATTTTTTTATAAAACATTTAAATTTATTTATAGATAACGCCTGAACAGTGGCTGGGGGACTTTATTATAGAAGTGTATACATTTACCCTTAAAGCTATTATGTATCTTATGAAGCCTACTAGAATTAGTTACAAGCAATCCCTTATTTCTAATGTTATAATAATGAAAATCACTATTAAGATCAAAAAGGTGACGATTTTTGTGAACGTTTATTAAATTTTCATAAATGTACTGACAATGAACAGTCATAATATTTATTTCTTTAAATTTTTCTTTGAGAGACTGTCTATAACCAAGCTGATATATAGCACGAACAGCTCTCTTTTGCAGAGCAAACACTCTATCAATGACTATAATAATTTTGTGCGATGGACAATGCGACATAGAAAAATCGCATATGGTCCGCTACCGGACTGGGTCCGATGCTTCGGTCGTACCAAATCCGATCATGTGTTGAGACTGTTATGTGAACATATAAAATTACTCACCTAGTTTTGAAATTGCTTTATCAATAGATATAATTGGAACAAGCAATTAGCACAATTGCTTTTGATATAAAATTTCTTCCAGTTCAACTAAAATCATAAATTGGCGATGATGAAGATTGTTCCTTTATAATGTTGTAATCATTAACCACACCAACGCGGGCAGGTAAGCGGCTTGAATTCAGATGTGTTTCTGTGTTTGAACCTCGACAGGTGCTTCATTTTGTTATACGCACCTGCTGCCTTTATTCACTGCGATAGTTTTTACCCCTATCTATTTTAGTGCTACTGTTTTTCTGAACAAGAATACCTGCTGAGTATTCTACAAACAATGTGAATAATAAAAAGAATTTTTGTCTGTTTCTCTGTACGTTTGTTCGGGAACCAAAAACTTCTGAATAGATTTAACTAAAATGTTGCATGAAATATATCAAGGACAACATATTCTAATACTATATAGGCTTCATATTATTGTCACTCTCGATACCACGTCCAAGCGAACGACGTCGCTGTTAAATTGCTGTTACAACAATAAGATTCAGGAAAACTGTGTAAGTAACTATTTTTAGTTTTTAACCGACTTCAAAAAGGAGGAGGTTCTCAATTTGATCTTTTTTTTTATGTATGTACACTGATTACTCGGAGATTTATGATCCGATTTACTTAATTCTTCTTTAGTTCGATGCAGAATGGATGCCATTTGGTCCCATAAAATAACTTTCAAGTCAGTGCCAAGCCAAATATAATAGTAGGTACCTACACTCGCCACCCGTTACTTTGCGCGGGATAGCTTCGTCTAGAACAAATCAACCCAAGCGGCCAGACACGCGTTAAGTAAACTCTATTAAATTAGGCTTTTTCTAATTGTTGTATACCTACCATTATTTATTTGCCGTAGGCATGTTCGGAGAAAGTGGACATAGTATTGTTTTCTCACTCTAATTTGAACACTATAGAGTACCGGCATTCACATTAACTTACTGAGGTGTCCGACGTGACTCAGGCTATAGGTATAAGTAATAACAGAATCAAGTTCCCCTGGGAAGGTCCCTTACGTTTCACAATTTTGTTGTTGATGTTTGCTTATGCTGTTTTTTGGGATTCCGTACCTCAAAAGGAAAAAACCGGAACCCTTATAGGATCACTTTGTTGTCCGTACTTCCCTCCATCCGTCCGCCTGGTCTACGCTGTGCTAGATTACTAGATTAGAGGTCAAGTTGGACTAGTTACCGCACAACCTATATATAATAGCTTTTTTATTATGGCAACTAATAAATGCTTGTGTGCGTGACATCTTGACACTCAATGGCATCTTTCAAACTTTGTAACATACGATTCGTGTTATTTTACATTGAGATTAATTCAAAAAACTTACTGATGATATGTGATCCCATGGTCTTTATGGTTTCTTGTAGTATTATTTTTACAAAGTTTAACTACTCAACCCGGTATTTTAGTTTCAATTATTAGCAAAGTTTAATAGAACATTTGGCAAGTCAACGTCACACATTGTTCGAGATTGGCTCGAATACGCCCACTTGGGCGTAGTATTAGTTGCCGCACTTTGCGACCACACCGCTCAAGGTCAAGATAAACTACTAAAATCTATTAAAATTTCTGCAGTTCAATAATTGTAATACATAATACCTCTTCCGTGTAGCCTGATCGTAAAAAAATATTGTTTCATCCGAAACAATAGATGACTAACACTTTTGACAGCTCAAGGCGGCTTTGAACAAATGCCATGTTTTAGCTTTTACTTTCTGATTATCACAAAAAAGCTACGTCGATCTTCGTAGTGACATAATTTATTAGACTTGTGTATAATAATATGACGTTAATTTCTACTTTCTCTAATAGAAAACACTTCGAGGATTTTATAATGTTAAACGTGTTTCTCAATATTCTATGTATTTTACTACATAGGGAATTTTGTGAGATATATTCGAGTTAGATCTTGTACTTTTTGCTATGAAAATAAGGGACGAGACGAGCAGGACGTTCAGCTGATGGTAAATGATAGGCCCTGGCCATTACAATGCAAGGCCGCTGAAGATGATTGAAAACCCCAAATTCTGAGCGGCAATACAATTGCGCTCGTCACCTTGAGACGTAAGATGTCAAGTATCATTTGTCCAGTAATTTCACTAGCTTACATGCTTACACATTACTGCTTCACGGCAGAAATAGGCGCCGTTGTGGTACCCATAATCTAGCCGGCATCCGGTTCAAAGTAGCCTTCCACTGGTAAATTATTTATACGTCTAGATAGACTGTGACAGCTGTGAAAATGTTGAAAAAAACTGAGTTTGACAGTTAGACCTATATTATGAGCAATGCACGCACACTAACACAAAGTGTCTTACAAATCGCGGTTGTAAGACGTAGCTTGTCACGCACACTGAAGTAATAAACCTGGCCTGTTTTCATCGGTTGTTAGAGCAAGATATCTGGACGTTTAAATTATCTAAGGCGATTGGCGAATGTTTGTGGCTGATGTTAGCCTCCGAATACCTACTGACCAGTTAACTAGAAACAATCGCAACTGACCGCCTATTGGATGATAACCTGGCTGTTCAATATTATGGTCGCAAATTGTCACGCAGTGTTTCTAATTAAATAGACCACAGTTCTTTTAGATGCAGTTTGAAACAAGAATTGACTTGAGAAAAGTTCTCGATATATTTCCCTCATTCCCTGAGTCTCGCAGCAAGAGGGTCTATCTGTAGAGTATTGACATCTAGTCTGAACTGAGTATGTGTTAACAATCATTATCACTGTCATGACATCGACAGTGACATTAACCGTGTGATGTCGAGTGCTATATAAGGAATGCACAGTACAGCGGAAGGCCGTATCCCAGCGGATAATCCATAGGGAGTGCCGTCTCGTCTCTCTCTCCCCAAGAGAAGGTCGCCTTCGATGAAGGCTTGGAGGGCACTTGCCCAGAGCCAACCTCAGGTGGTGTTTAGTAGGTAGGCACTTAGGTTTTACGTGAGTCCCAAATAACTGCTCATGCATTGAGCATTTACCACCTCCCTCCCATCGTTATCTCCGCCGGGAAAGGCCTACCCTCCGGTAGGCCTTTCCCAGTTTCCTTTGTCTGTCAGTTCTATTCGGTTATCGGTTGCGCGTGGACGTCCCAGGTTGTAGTAAACATTATTTGTTTCACTCGTGAGCAAACGAGGAACATTACACTATCTATACGTATAAATAAATAATAATCTAGTCAGAGGCAGATTGATATATTATCATAAAATAATTGTTAATAAGGTTGGTACAGCATAAATTACGTTGTCAATGAAACCGGACCTTGGAAATGGAGGAAGCACCACCAGACTGTTATATTTTAATTATGTGGCTACTAATTCTGTTTGGGTGAACCTTCATAAACTTACAAATATCAACAGGTGTCAAGAGATGCGTTGCCGGCCTTTAAGATGGTAGTATGCTCTTTACTTGAAGGTACCTAAGTCGTATCTGTTCGGGAAAAAAGCAGCCGGTTATTGTTTTCATAAAGTGGCTGTGCGAGGTAAGAAATTTTTTGCAAAACGCGCGGTTGTGGAATGCCAGACGTGATGCGGATGGTATTTTGAATTTTTACGTAAAGTCCGGTGGTGGAATTCGGCTGCTGGAATCAACCCGAACAGCTCCTCTGAGCACTCCACGTAATAAATACGGTAGAAGATGTAGATGCAGTCTGTCTCGTCACAAACTAAAGAAATTACATAGGTAGGTCTCCTTTGTAACAAACGTATTTTATAAGAATTTATTTAATATATCTAACAATATGTGTACAAAAAACGGCACGATAGAATACAATATAACATTTGAAACTGAACGCATATTTTTATTAAGAAGGAAAACACGTTGCATATGGCGGGGAAGGCGTGAACCGTGACGAGATGGACATCGACCGAATCTTAACAAATTAATAGCTCACTAACAAACATTTGCTAGCTTGTAGAAGATTACGGAAGTTCCTAACAATATCATACATCTAATATATAAAATTCTCATGTCCCGGTGTTTGTGTTCCAAACTCCGATTTGTATGAAATTTTGTGTGCATATCGGGTAGGTCTGAGAATCGGACTTCCTTTTTTCAAACCCCTGAATGATAAGGGTGACTTTGAGGGTATTTTTTTTTAATTTTTTTGACAATTTATTGTAATTTTTATTTTATTATAAAATTTTCGCCCTTCTACGATCTACAACTATTTTTGTATCGCGTTTTATATTATTCTGTTCCATCCACAAATCCGTTATAGGGATACAAGATGGCAATCGAATAGGTACAATAATTGTAGTACGATATATTTGTTAGGTCTGAGAATCGGTCGTCATCTATTTGTGGTATATGGGGTATAAAACCCCAGAAATTTTCTCTCAATCCTCCCAAAGCCACCGACATAGTCCAAATGATTGCGAAACTGAAGTGGCAGTGGGCAGGGCACATAGTTCGACGCAGATAGAAGACGCAGTGTTAGTAGGCAAGATGGACCGACGATCTGGTCAAGATCGCCAGAATACGTTGGATGAGGGCAGCGCAGGACTTCTTCAGCTTCCAGCAGTCCCCGGCTAATGATGATCTTTATTAGAAATTCTAATAATTCTACTTCGACTATCTTCAATAAACGATCAACAATCTCACATGTTTCACTCGTCTTCAATAATGGAACATCGTGTGCAAAAAATGAAATGCAATCATCATGAGCGAGAAAGTATCAGTCTCGGAAACAATTATCGGTTTGTGACGGTTTACGACTTGTTAATTATTATACTGCGATTGTGTATGTCTTTACAACATTTGGTTTATATTTTTCTATTTAATTCTGTTGTTGCCAAGGAAGGCGGCTCTTACATGTAGAGCTCGAAAAATTCATTAAAGGCATTAATTTTCTCAAAATTGATTCTTTTAGAATTATTTTTGATGTAATTTCTAATATACTAGATACTACTACCGCTTCGGAAACAAATGGCGCTCTGAGAGAGAAGAAGCGGCGCAAGAAACTCTCCCAGAATTCTTTTTTGCGCTCCTTTTAATAATAATATACAATATTGTTCTGTTATTGTTATTGCTATAAAATAACCATAATCTAGTCCCAGGCTGTCCGATCACTTAGATATTCAGCTGTGGAGTAATACGGCCTTACAAATAAACTTGGTATAAAGTCATAACTGCTGATAAACAAAGAAAATGCAAAATGTTTACAATGTCGTTGACAACACTGTCAATACAATGATAATTCTGAAGTTTTCCGAATGACAAGCTGCCTTGCAAATAAACGCGGGAAACGTTATGCGTTCGAACAAACCATTCGCAAGCAAAATGTCTATTTGTAAACATTTTACATATTCTTGGTATATGCTTAGTTATAACTTTATGCCAATTTTATTTGTAAGGCGAAATCAATCGCTTAAATGGAGTCAATTGGTTCCTTTTGTCGTAGTCGCTCTCTCGATACGAAAACGGTACACACGCGGTTGTTTTTGACCGAATTGCTTACAATTTGATATAGGTACAACATTAAAATGCCGTCTTGTGTTATGGGAAGATGCACTAATTACGAAAGTAAAAAAAATCATATAATTACATAGGTACCACAGTTAAGAAACCATGAATTATTACATTTTAATTGATTTCATTATTTATCTAACAAAATAAATATGTTGCCATGACATCGCCGATCGCTGCCAAGCCGATCATAGATTAACGCACAGAAATGACAAAATATTGGTGCTGTCTGTTGCGGGATGATCGAGGTAGAATATTTTAGGAAATGATGTAAAAAAGTCATTGTTGCAGTGAATGTAATAATTTTTAATAAACAAGTGCGTATATAGGTAGCTGAACTATCAAACTACTAAAACAAGTTTTAGGGTAGGTAGCGGATGTAGACAGTGAGCCCTATTTGTTTACGTAGGAGTTTTTTCAGTATATCCCTTGCTAACTGCAGAAGAATCAATGGATCATTTTCTTCTTTTCTCATTACCTTATTGTAATAAACCCTCAACAAAAAGACATTCATAAATAATATAAGATACAAAAAATAATAATTGTAATCATAAAACTTTTTGGGAGCAGTTGTAAGTAAAATTGTAAAAATGGGACCCTTACTGTGGATACCTTTCGGTTTTGTTTTGGTGTCTGTATGTTTTTTATTATTTTATATATAAATAATTAACATCATCAATGTGGCTATGTATTATAATCAATATTAAATTACTTTTTTTATAAATCAATGACACATTATCTACCTAATTTCGATGCAGTTTTACTACTTTATAGCTTTTACTACATGAACTCATGAATGAATCGTAATTTAGGCATAAATCACTGTATACGGTAAAAAATCATATCTAATGAATTAACTGTATTTTCTCTATACAAATACGAAGCAATTAGCAAATTAGAGTTATCTCTTTTTCGCTTGCGATAATTGCATTTACTATCCTTCTTTGACGTGTAACTGTAATGTAGTGTGCTATTGCAATGTTAAATTGTTCATGTGTGCGTTAGTGTATCATTTTCAAACACCGAATATTGTCTACATAACCTATCTATACTCTTAAATATCATTGGCTTGTGACAACCAATTTTGAAGCCTTGCTGTTCTCTCAAGATTCGCCTCCTAAGTCTGTATATGAAACTTTAAAAAGATCTTTGAAGAGTTTACGGGTAGGTACTCATATTTCTGTGCCATAAAACGGTAATCATCATCGACAGAACTCAATGACTATAATATAATATTGGAGTTCAATATAATGTAAGCGCCAAACGAAAATTGAATAGAAAGATGATGACGAAAGTTGAAGATGAAAAGGCACAGTGTGGAGATAGAACATAATATATTTTGTGAACATATTAATTTACTGAGGATCGAAAGTAACATATGAATGTAATAGTAATAATAATATGTCTTAACACACGTAAAGCAATTTCCTCCTAGTAGGAAATACCTATTTATGAAGATAATAATAAAAGTTAAAATGTACACTGAAGTCACATATTAGCGAATTACTCATTTGGTAAGTATCAATACTACCATTATTAACCAAAATACAGTGTCACACAAAGATTGAAATGATTGTAACGTTGAGTACAATACACATATAGGTACCTACGGCGATATCTCCGCATTTAATCGGTGATGATAATTTACTTTCATAATTCACATTATTGTATCGCCAACCCGGATGGGCTGGCCATAATGTACCTATATTGATTTATTTGTAATTATTAATTTAGAATTATAATGAAACTAACATAACTAACTAACTTTGCTAAGGTAACACTAACAATCTTTGAGTAAGTATCTGTAACTTTATTGAAAACAAATAATAATTAATATTTTCTTTGACAGCAATTTAAAAAAATCCCATCGTACCTTACCTCATTGTAAAGATAAACTAGGTCTTGACATAAAGGAAAGACAACGGAGAAATTAAATACAACTTTTACAAGTACACTCGAAAAGGCCAGACAAGTTTGCACAAAGACAGAAAAAGTGACTGAACTAGAAACAGAACAGGCCTTTCTCGGTCTGAGTAATAACAATAATTATAGGTAGGTATAACTGGAGATATTATAATGTATTCAGTGGAGTTATTAGTTTACCATATCTCAAGAGTTTCTGAAAGTTTATTATGAGAAAAGATTTTAATATATATATGACGTACATAATATATCCTCACTCAATAGAAACTTACCTTATATGTTTCCGCGATTAATATGATATAATAAATAATAATCAAATATATACCTATGTCATGGAATTTTTGTACGTGAGGATGATTTTTAATAAGTTCTAAAATTCGTGTAAAGAATAATGTATATTTGGCCTTTTTGTATTCCTAAGCTATTGACTGTGTAAAACATTGCTTCAACCACTGCCAAATTTGCAAAGTAGGTAAAAGACAAGTTTTTTTTTTAAATTTAAAAACTTGTTTAATTTTAATGGGTCATTAATAAAATTGCGAACTTTAAAGAAACTTTAATGAAGCACTATGACAGAAGGTCAAAACATTACCCGATGGAAAGGACGAGAAGGTAGAAAACACAAATTATTATTTTTTAATTCAAAATAGGACTTTAATTTTTTTTATTAAACCCAGAAAGATTTTTACAAATTTATTTATTAAATGCTCAGGTAGATAATTTTTACGTCTTGTTAGAGTCTCGTGGTGCTAAACAACCGATAAAAACAGGCCACTCGCGATTTGTTTGACATTTTGTGTTAGTGTGCATGAATTGCTCCAAATAGAGGTTACTTCTAAAGTCTATTTTTTTTCGACGTTTTCACAGCTGCAGCATAGTCTATCTAGATGTATAAATGATGGTTAAATGCACAAGGGTGGTTACTGGATTTCCAATATAGATATACTTAGATTACTCACAATGTAGAAATCTTTGCAAATAAAATCCTGATGACTTGATTATAGGAACGTCGAGTGCGAAAATCATTTATGCGTGCGTTTGTTCAGGAATGTTCGGTATACGACGTGAGTTGTCAGTTTAAGGGGCCATTAGCAACAGGTAGACAATCCTCGATGGTCATTTAAATTCTTCACACTACCGCGACTGCTGTAAAAAGCTTTAGGAACTTTGTTTTGAAGTTTACGATTCCGTTTTTACTTCATTCATAAATAATACATAATTATTGGGTTGTCTTTTACATACGTGAAGCAGTACTGTGTAAGCATTATTATGTTTTGGACAGAAGGGCGCCGTAGCTAGTGAAATTACTGGAGAAACAAGACTTAGCATCTTATGTCTTAAGGTGACAAGCGCAATTGTAGTGCCGCTCAGAATATTTTGATTTTTCAAGAATCCTGCATTGTAATGGGCAGGGTATATCAATTACCATCAGCTGAACGTCCTGCTCGTCTCGTCCCTTATTGTTAAAATATCTGATGAGTGTACAAGTAAGTACGATGAATGGATGTTTGTTTCCGAGTCATGGATGTTTATAAGTATTTATATATGTTTAAGTAAATACTTATTGGTGTCAAGTGATCACCGCCGCCCACATTCTTTTGCAACACCAGAGGAATCACAGGAGTGTTGCCAGCCTTTCAGGAAGGTGTACGTGCTTTTGAAGGTACCCATGTCGTATCGCCCCGAAAACACCACACAAGGAAGTTCATTCCACGGCTTTGTAGTACGTGGAAGAAAGCTCCTTGAAAACGGCACTGTGGAGGACCACCACACATCCAGATGATGGGGATGATATCCTTACTTGTGGAGTGTCGTGCGAAGGTGGAATTCGGCGGCAGGAATCAGGTTAAACAGCTCTTCGGAACACTCCCCGTGATAAATGCGGTGGAAAACACACAATGAATAGATGTCTCTACGCAACACCAAGTGCCCCAGTCGTTCACAGAGCACTGGGTCCACGACAATTCGAGCTGCTCTGCGTTGCTTTAGCTTATGATTATGATTTATGCTATCACACTCAGCTAAGTTTTACGTAAGTAAAATCTCAGCAAAGTCTAAGTACACTCTAGACATCTCCTGATGAGTCCTAGTCGGTGTCAGCTAGAACCCCATAGAATATATATTAATATGATTATGTATTGTGGAATTGTGGTTTCAATAAAGTTCGATTTAATAACCCAAAAAGTAACATTAAAAATCAGAAAATTACAGATTCCCTAAACAATCGTAACTAAATTGAGCAATGTAACCTTCAATGGATCGTGTTAAGTTTATATCAAACGTTACTTAATATTCTACCGACATGATATGTGACTTTATATCCTTCTAAGAACGATTGTACCAAGAAAACACCTTTACGCCACATTAATAGCTTGAATTCCAACGAAATGTTTCCAGTTTTGTAACATTTTGCAATAAACTGAGTTGCGGTAAGCTTATTTGTATGTTGTTTAGGGCTTTTTATATCAACAGACCTGTTTGAGACTTTATTTTAGGCGTTTCTTTAGTATTTTTGTTACAAATCTCCATTCAAATTAAGTGCTTGGTCACTTCTGGCAAATGTCACCATTAAAATAGCTAAAATATTATCGGACCTTACGAGGTGATGCCCGCGACTTTGACCGCGTAGATAAAGGGTTTTTAAAAATAATAAGCAAGTTTGGAATTAAAGATTATCTCGTGTTCCATTCCAGTTCCGGTTCCCGTTTTCGCTCCTGTTCCCAACATATTATATGAATCTTATTTCGAGGAAGATTGCGATGGCGAACTAAACATACTATTGGTATAGTTATAGCTCATTGACGTGAATTTCAATTTTTCACAAATTCCGCGAGAACGATGGATTTTTCCGGGATAAAATGTACTTTCCTACGCTCTAATCTCTCACTCTACCAAATTTCATAACAATCGATTCAGTAGCTCCTGCGTAAAAGTGTAATAAACAAACTTACATTCACATTTATAATATTAGTAAGGGTTATAGTTAACTTTTCTAATATGTGTTAACGTGATATGCGGATAAAACAGGATGTTCTAAAAAATATAAATAATACTTTGAAGGTCTGCAGTCGTAAAACAGCCAAATAAAAAAAACAGAAGTTAGCTGGTAAGAATTTTGGAAAGGTCTTCTCAATCTAATGATGCAGGAAGATAAAAGAATGTCCAAGTGCATGAATGACGCTGTCAGTTGGCATATCTGTGGACAGATATGTATGTATTTTGCATTCTTTGTACATACCAAGAGAAAACACTTCTCACTGTTCAGTAATACTAACACAGACGAAGGAGTGGCTGGAAGTATCATTGACTTCTTACTTACCCAAAGAATTGATAATATTTCGATCAGCAATATAATATGAAATCTAAAGGTAAAAAATAACTTATAACACACATATAATATGCTCAAAGAATATATTGATATGTATATTCGTCTCGACGACACTTAAAAGTTTCCAAGCCGTTCTAACTTTCTAAGTCATAAATTGCACGAATAGCCCTCCTCTGACCAAAACAATTATTATTAACTTTTTATATTTCTCATACCTACACTAAAATGACGATCTCTCTCTCAAAATTATTCAATTACATAGAAATACATCGCATTTAAAAGTCTCCCAGAAGACTTAAAAGCAAATCAAATTGGCGAGTGTCTAATTACCTTGTGAACCCAACTAATTACATGTATAATAATTGTATACAAGACAGTGCATGGGCGAGTTGTAGTTATATGATAAAAGTATAATTATTGTAACAGTTCACATTAGCATTTGGAGACTAAAGGCTCGTCTAGTCTTCCTGGGCATAAAATGCATTTATTCTCTCAAAATTGATTCCTTTAGAATTCTTTTTGATGTCATTTCTAATATACTAGATACTACTACCGCTTCGGAAACAAATGGCGCTCTGAGAGACAAGAAGCGGCGCAGAAATTCTCCCAACATTCTTTTTTTGCGCTCTTTTCAATAAAATATACAATATTGTACTTTAATTAATATATATAATATAAACTGTCCATCACTTAGATATTCAGCTGTGGAGTAGTAGGATTTACGACAGAGCCATTCTATTCGGCTAAATTGGAAGAAAACGCTTACTTAGATGTTACATCCACTTCCTATAGCGCGATTGGATGAGACTTGAGAGTAACTTTTTATCAAGTCATTTAATCTCCCTCTAGATAAGGTTTGAAGTAATATTTTAAATTTTTAAATAATTTATACGTCTAGATAGAGCCTCTTGCTGAGATAACAGATAAAACAGGCCCGTAATACTAGTTTACGGCCGTTCCCAGTATACTATCTACAGATAGAGATAAATTAATACCTTTTACTGTCAGTAATTAGCTGTCATTAATCTGAAGCTGTCCTAATATACCCGATAAGTCATTCTTATCGCTTGGGACGCTATACGTTAGACAGCGTGTACGGATAAGGTGAGTTATCGTCGATAAGTTTATTGGGACAGAAAAGTCAACGATAGTTACGATTTTTATCTCAAGTAAGAGATAGACTGAATATTGGGAACCACCGTTAGTGTGCGTGACAAACTACGTCTTAGATTAAATAAAGATTAGTTCTAAACTCAATTTTTTTCGACGTTTTCACAGCTGTCATAGTCTATCTAGACGTATAAAGTGATCTAAGGTTTATATAATTTTTAGCACGGTAGTTAGGATACTGTGAATAAAAAACAACAGATAACTATGGGAAGCAAGAATTTAGTATACTTCTTGACTTCTTATCCCGTGGCCATAATGGTAATTAATGATAAGGCATTAATTTGCGTTGTTGCGATACTTCTGGTCATGCAATTCGTCAAATTATCATGTTTATATAATATTGTTTCGGTAAAAGAAGTAAGTATGGTTTGAAAACTTCTTACGCACTCAATTTAAATTTAAAAACTCAATTTAAGTGCAAATTATTTTATAGTTGATTTACCAGTGGGAGGCTCCTATGCACCGGATGCCGGCTAGGTTATGGGTACCACAACGGCGCCTATGTCTGCCGTGAAGCAGTAATATGTAAGCATTATTGTGTTTCGGTCTGAAGGGCGCCTTAGCTAGTGAAATTACTGGGCAAATGAGACTTGATTTTATTTCTCATGGTGACGAGCACAGTAGTCGTGCCGCTCACAATTTTTGGGTTTTTCAATAATCTGCCCTGAATTGCAATGGGCAGGGCGTTTCAATTACCGTCAGCTGAACGTCTTGCTAGTCTCGTCCCTTGTTTTTAATTTAAAAAAAAAGAGAGAGCTATGTTATATAACATATTATATTGTTATCAGGCAACGACGTGCCATCATTCTACTGCAGAAGACGATTCACGAAATTAATAGCCTAGGTCCTAAATAATCATAAGAAGAACTTATTTATTCCGCTTTAAGGAGAACATCGTGAGGAAAACTTACCTTACACCAGTGAAGATGTTCAAATGAGCTTCCTTGCGCGGTGTTTCTTGGACGATACGACATGGGCGCCTTCAGAAAGAGGCAACGCTCCAGTGATTCCTATGGGGTTGCAACAGATTGTGGGTAGCGGTGATCACATAAATTCAGGCGATCCATACGCTCTTTTACCCTCTATTTTTATCCACATATATAATACTCTTGTGCAGTTTATGAGAGAGCAATACAGGTATTTTATAGATTAAGTAGATATGTATTTTTACCAGCTAAGTTCAGGTAATCATGGCCTCTTCCTTAAAAAAAGGGTTGTGTGGTTATTTGACCAAATCGCAGTGTTTGTAAAGTTAAGGTTACCATTTTTAGGGTTTTCGTAGGTTACCCTTCAGGTAAGGAACTCTAAAAAATGATTCTTTTCATAGCAAAAAATACCTCGTCATTATCTAAGTATTAATAGTTAACCACTAACCACATAATACCCGCTAACAGCATAATATGATACGCAAACATAAAAGTATTTTAGCGCATATTTTACCAGTGAAGGAATGGGTATATTAGACGTAATAGCTTCACTTATTGCCTTTGATTTCGTATACAGCACTTATCTACTTGTGGAGGCACATAAGTGCCCCTTACTTGTTTACATTTACATGCAACTTTAATATAAATAAATTAATTAATTAAAATCAAATATATTTAAACATCCACATATTTGCTCCTTGAATTAATTGTATAAACACAATGAGAACTACTAATAGTAGGTAGCTTTAGTAAGCAAACGACTTAATTAAGCACATACAAGATAGAAGTGGATAAAAAATTTAATAGTGAAGCTTTCGCTAGCCAAAGCTCGTCAACTCACATAAAGCTCGTCCTATGGTGCGGCGACATTCCTCGATAAAACACACACACCAACACAACACTACTAAATATCACCTTTCCGTAAAATTGGCTCAACAAATATATCAAACGTGCGTGCTCATACGCGGTTTTGGAGTAACTGGCAAGTAGCAAACTTTTTCCGTATTGCTTCGGTAGTTCGGTCCCCAGTGAAGGCTTGCTGGCCGCCGCAGGCTTCGATGGGAAAGTTCATCGAACGCACGCGCAGCTTAGCTGTGAAGGCTTTGACGAATGCCACGATAATTTGCTTAAAAGTGATGTGATCCGTTAAAATTACATGCCTTGTAGTTCACTTATCATGCACTAGGTTCGACGTATACTATCATATACTACTATATGATTTATGGTTTTAATACATAAAAACGATAGAATAGATAAAAGATAATGAATTTTGATAAAATAAACGCAAAATTATACTCGAAGGAAAACTTCACATTTATCAATATTTTAATTCGGACTCCGGTTAGAGGCCTCTACGTGGTGCGCGTTCAACCTTTTGAAGCAAACCGACAAACAGGGGGATATTTTATTTGTATTTTTTTTATGACAATAAGGGACGAGACGAGCAGGACATTCATATGATGGTAGTGTCAGTCAATGCAGTGCCGCTCAGAATGCTTGAAAACCCCAAAAACTCTGAGCGGCACTACAACTGCGTTCGTCACCTTGAAACATAAGATGTTAAGTCTCATTTGCTCAGTAATTTCAATAGCCACGGCGCCCTTCACACGGAACTCAGTAATGTTTATACATTACTGCTTCACGGCAGAAATAGGCGCCGTGTCATAATATCCATTATCCAAGGCCAGCAAGTTTTTTTTATTTTTCATCAGGAGCCACTTGGCCGTTTGCACTACGTAACATAAAATAAATGAAAAAATGTCTCATGTAATATTAAAATAAGGTAATATTAAAAAAGATGACCTTACCCCCGATGCCAGGCTATCGTTTCGTTCGTTCGTATTTACTACATCGTATTAAATGTATTGTCATTGATATAATTATCGTTGGGGCAAGGTAATTTATTTTATTTTTATATTTTTTTAAGTTCGGTTTTTGTTTTAAGTATATACTGATTTCA
This sequence comes from Leptidea sinapis, assembly GCF_905404315.1. NCBI lineage: Eukaryota > Metazoa > Arthropoda > Insecta > Lepidoptera > Pieridae > Leptidea > Leptidea sinapis. Next base: position 9,474,344 of record NC_066289.1, read on the forward strand.
TGATTCTAATTAAATTATCAAGGAATCCCTGTTATTAATTTTTGAGTGTTAATAGCTTCATATCACCAATACTGGTGGTACTCCAAGCGATGCGGAAGTACAACAACATTGGTGATGAGAGATGATGAGAAGGGATAGTCTATCTCCATTAATGTGTTTATATTGTTCTGATGATCATTTTAACGTAGATAATTATGCTATAATATAATACTTCTATGCTGCTTAATGTGAATATGTGGAATTTAGTTTTGTATTAGCTAAGAAACGGTTTAAAACTAACTTGATCACGAAAATTGTTCATCTTAATCAAAATAACTATTATTAAAAGTACACCAAATCATTTCATTCTGATCCAATAAGTATTTATAAAAAGTAAATTAATTTATCAGACTTGAGCGAGCCAATATATATTACGTGTTCATTATTATTACTAAGATGTAAAAAAAACTAAGTAAAAAAACCCGACTTCAAAAACTCAAAAGTATAAAATAACTTAATACCCAGAGATTTAATTTAATACACCTCTTATGCAAATCTTATACCCTTAATTTTACTAAAATACTATTATTTGTATGTGCTACCTATTGATAGGGTTTAAGTCGGTGCTTGCCCGCTTGGGTTGTCTGGTTCTAGACGAAGCTATCCCGCTCAAAGTCACACGTGGCGAGTGTAGGTACCTGCTATTAAATAAAATAAATTTGGCTTGGCACCGACTTCAAACTATCAATGGGTAACACATATGAATAATACCTTTAATATTATTAAAAATTAAAGATAAAAGATTTGCATAAGAGGTGTATTAAATTAAATCTCTATTAAAATATTTTATTCTTTTGAGTTCTTTAATTCGGTTTTCTTAAACGTAGTTTTTATTATTTTTTTTATTGTCATTCATCAGGTAAACTATAAGATGTCGATGCTTTTTATTGTCATATAAAAGTAATTTTTTTAAGTAGCTATGGGTAGGCCGACAAAGGTTCCGCGTGCCTTAAACAATATAGATCCCTTATTTCAGGTTCTTGTGGGATACTAAAATATCGTAAAGAACGTTTGTTAGCTATAAATGACAGGTAGCCCAAAACCCATTTATTTTGGCAAACGGTTTAATAATAATAATATATAATCAAACTAAATGAAAAGTCATAAAAAACCAGTATACTAACTATAACAACATCATCCACGTAAACAAAAATATTCATAAAAAATGTTCATCAATTAAAACTACTGGGCCAAACTATTACAATTTTTTATGGGCCCAAATGGCAAAAATTTCGTATCGAACTAAAGAAGAATCACGAAAATCGGATCATAAATCTCAGCGTAGTCGGTGTACATACAAAAAGAAAAGATTATTTTTTTTATATGAAAGCTGGTGATTCTCGTGTAGTCCCATTTAAATTTTGGTCTAGTTCTGACAGTGGCATCCATGAGAAAACCACATCGGTCTTAAATCTGCATTAAGTATGTGCGCCAAAGATGGACGAATAACTCAATATCACGCCAACTGATTAAATGATTATTTTTTTATTGGAATTGTACTGCAAGGGTAGTTTGATGTGAGTTTGGTTATGTTCTGGTAATGGGATCCATGAAAAGAACTTTTCAATTATCAAAAGCAAATTAACGATACTCGGCCGAGTCTTATATATTGTGCTATGCGGATATTTGAGTCACCTACCGTAACGTCGTTATGGTCGTAAGTAATATTTGTAGTTGAATATGATGATCAATGGAACTCCCTAACGGCTTACAGTAAGACAGCGACCTGTGGCCAGAATTTTACGGCACTCGGTCTGTAATCAAATTGCAGTGCACTTACGTTCGTTGCTGCATTGCAACATGACGTAATCGTTCTATTTTTGCGCTCTTCGCAAGTATTTTGTTGAAATTCCTCGAGTCCTGGACTTCCTCTGTTGAGATAGGCTTTTCTCCCTGACTTCGTTTGTAAGTGTTTCATTTAAACGGCGCTGTCTTATATGAGCAGTACGTATAGCAAGTAAGTCAACACATATTCAGATAAATTACTTCAGATTCACTAAAAATAAAATAAAAACAAAACAAAAAACAACCAACTTAAAAAAAAAAACTATTCCAAAACTAATCGAAGTCAAAGTCAAAAAAATATTTATTCACTGTAAATCTTTATAAGTTATTTAGTGCAAGTCAGGATGAAGTACCAAAGTTAAAATAGCATTCAAATACGTTTAACAATATTCATTAACAAAATTTATAACATAAATTCCAACTATCTTTATCATTCAAATAATCTTTCACATTATAATAGGCCATACACATTATAACATCTAAATGTTAATTTATTTTTTACGATACATTAAAATTTTAGGTAATATTTTAATATCATTTGGGAGTTTATTATATATTATAACACAATCCACTTTAAAAGATTTAGCAATTTTACGGAGCCTAGTAGATGGAATTGCGAGCTTATGTTTGTTTCGAGTATTGACATTATGTACATCGCTATTATTTTTAAATTGGCTAATATGTTTATGAGCGTATAGGAGGTTCTCATATGTGTACTGGCATTGTACTAAATAATATTCACTATAAAAATATTTAAATACTTGATACTAGTTATCTTTACTTCTTCGTCCACGGCCCACTCTCCGTACTCACTGTCTATAGCTAATAGCGCACATAGTGTGGAGTGCGCATCTGGAAAAAAAATGGTTTTATGAATCATTCATTGGTTAAAAGTTAATGTCAAGCGACCCAAAAACTAGCATAGTCTAGATATCGCATAGTCACAATATAATAAAAACAAAGTGAACGTTATTTGTCAAAAATTTGTCATAAAGATTGTGTTCAGTCCACAGAATACCTAGGTATATTATTACTCGAATTATTCTTTAGCTTAGCTTTATTTTGTGGCTTCTGTGGAAGATATACCACAGATTTGCCAGAATCACGTTAGATTAGACTACCAAGCTTTGAGTATGTGTCTTCCAAGTTTAACGGTAATAATCGGTGTTCAGATTACATAAAGTTTAATTTTCTAATAATATCTGAAACAAATAATATACATGCCTGTAAGGCTATAAATGACATACACAAATAGAAATACTTAAATAATTAATTAATATAAGTACTAAATAATATTTACAACTTAATCTTATTTATTTTAATATATTTACACAAAATATTTACAAAAGGAGTGTAAACTAGGGAGAGGAGACATTTAACAGAGGTTGGACGGGGGACTTCAGCGGGTATATAATTGTGCAGAGAAGATTGCATTAAGGGACAACTAAAAAATAAATGATAAATTATTCTTTCTTGGTTTTTATTACTCTACGATCAATAATCTGTCTTTGTCATTGTCAATGAACGAATGAATTGCAAAGTCATAACTCATAGATAGGTTGGATAGTGGATACCTACAAACTGTAAACGGTTTATTTTAGTGCAGTGGTTTTGTTATTTCCAGCTGAATTAAAGAAGCATTTACCAAAATACACAACATGCCTAAAGTTTCAGGTAAGTTAGTAAATTTCTAGCAAGTCATATAAAAATTATATACATAAATATGCCTATTCATTCTACCAACTTCGAGGTTATCCGTTTATTTTCTGCAGAAGCTTTCTTTTTCTCCATACTTAAATCTCTTCGGAATATTAAATAGACTAAAGTATCGCTTGTTACAATAAAACTTCGATGGAGAGTGTATTCTTAAAGATATTTGTGTGTTGTTATTTTAAAAAGTAAAAATGATGTCAACACATCACAAAATTGCCGGCATTCATGTTTATTGTTCTTACTTATTGGAAGGGTTACAAAGTTTTATTATTATTATAAATAGCACAAGGTATTCTTTATTGTGGATATATGTTGCCTATTAAGCCTCCTCAAACATATATGAATCATTGAAAAATAACGCACTCGCCAGTTGGCCCATAATTGAAGTTTGCTGCTATAATCACCTATCTTCAAGCTATACTGTTTTTAGCTCGAAATTTGTGTGATATCAGTGTATTCTAATGGCAGATCACATTCTAGCTGCAGTTTTGAGCTAAAAACATTAATTTATTGTCTTATATTCAAGCATCATTGTATTCCTCCGAAGGCTTAGAGTAGCAGTAGCTGTAAGGTATATATATATATGTGAGGTATATTGCCCCTTTGGAAGCTTTCCAAACCTTTCACATATGAATATTTTTAAAATGTAAATTACACATTTCACCTTCACTGTATCAGTGCAAAGGCCGAGGTTAAACATAGGTCCACTCACACTCTTCTAAAACATACAAAAACAATATTCATTATATTTACAGTAAAGGTAAAATGGGGGAAGGAGTTGTTTCCCGGTGTGGAAGTGAATACTGAAGACCTCCCAATAGTATTCAAGGCTCAAATATTTGCATTGACTGGTGTACAACCCGAGAGGCAAAAAGTTGTGTGCAAAGGTGTCACTTTGAGAGATGATACTTGGGGCAACTTTGCACTAAGTAATGTAAGTATTATTATTATTACTACACACATAAACATTTGCTGAATCCCTCTACTATAGAGGTCATTTTTGAAAATCAACTCATCTAGGTGGTCTTAAAAGCCATAAAAAGGCATTTATTTTCTCAAAATTTATTCCTTTAGAATTCTTTTGGATGTCATTTCTAATAACTACTAGATACTACTACCGCTTCGGAAACAAATGGCGCTCTGAGAGAGAAGAAGCGGCGCAAGAAACTCTCCCCAAACTCTTGCATGATGATAAAATATGTGATTAAATTGAACTGAATATATTTATAAAGTTTTGTATTAGAACGGCATATAAATCTTATTTCATTGGAATTGTTATCAAACAAGCTAAACTATAAATGTATGATTTGTGAAGTTTTGCTTCAGATTGTTCCACAGTTGAATGGCTATGCATTATATGTCATCTAACCTTCCAAAATAACCTTAACATGGAAAGTGGACTTGGATCACTCATATAAACATGTACTTACTTGTTTTAAGTTTTCTTATTTGTATTATTGTTCAAACCATAGGTATTAGTTTAGTTTACTTCAACTGTTATCTTTATAAGTCGTTAGCCACATCCAGTCCTTCTTATTCCGGGTAAATATAAAATATGTTGATATTCTTTTGTTGAGAATTTTTTATGTACCTTAATTTTTTGTAATTGTTCACTTTTTGTTTTGCATGCTTAGTTATAGAAACCTACGGTAATATTATATTGTATATTAATGTAAAATTCTCATGTAAGTGATTTTATGTTAAATCTTATGAGAATAAATATCTTTAAACCGAAACGGAATAATTATCTCTTTAGCAGTCACAGTTGCACTTGTGTCCGAGCTACTATACAATCCTCATATATATGACATAGAAACTTATGGAAAAAAGTGATTGCTCATCACTGTCACACCAATAATGAATATGTAAAAAATGTGTTTGTTTATTGAAATATTAAAGACATATTGCAAACTTCACATAATTTCTGAGCCAATTTAATAAACCACCTTTGACTTCTGTAAGTGCATAGTTCATATATAGTTGCAGGTCATAGTGAAATGAACTGCAACTATATATGAACTATGAATATATTAATATTTTATTGATTTCCACTGAAAACTAAAATTGTCATATAAGTTTGAATAATTAGCTGCTCAGACAGACATTGTTCTGTAGATAGTAAAAAAAATACTGTTTTATAGGAATTTGCCAATAATATTTCAAAACATCAAGAATTATTTCGTAAAAAATGCTCCCTGTTGTTATAATGAAATTGTTTCACAGCGGAACTGTCAAACCGTGTGTCACTAAATTCTCTCATAGAAAATATGTCCATACAAAACAAATATCGGACGACGGGGGACACATCACAGGAAAAACAAAATTGTTGTTTTTATTTAATTCCGAACACTTTCATATTTATTCACCTTTCAAACCTTCCCTGGACTTCACTCCCACAAATAATTCAAGACCAAAATTTGCCAAATCGGTCCAGCCATTCTCGAGTTTTCGGGAGACTAACGAACAGCAATTCATTTTTATATATATAGATATACAACTGATTCTTGTCAATTTCTTGACTTAAAGTGGAATCATAGACAAAGTTGCAATACAAACTATTATTGTATATTTTTTTGCTAGTATCGCAATGAACTTGCCAGTTGTGTTAATAAGAATATATATTCAATCCAAAAGTTTTAGCAACATATCAATCTTATACAATATTAGTATATATTGATTACTTGGCACCTCTTCATTTAATTTAAGCCCAAATATATTTATAAGTGTAAATTTTTGAATTTAATAAAATAATTATTGATTAAATAAAATACTGGCCCCCTTATTCATAATAGTCTGCCAACTTAAAGCATTACTAATTCTCACTCTGTCGTCTTCTATTGACCTAAGTCAGATTGAGAAAAACACTCCTAATCGGCTGTTTAAACTTAGCGGACCATTATGAATAAGGGGGTAGTTATTAAAGAATATAATTAAGATTTTAAAATCACAGAATGCATTAGTGCTGGTTATGGGCAGCAAAGAGGAGGATGTGCCAGCAGCACCTGCCGAGAAGACCAAGTTTGTGGAAGATATGAATGAGTCAGAGCTGGCTACCGCTGTGAGTATGATTCTGCTAAGACATACAAATGTTTGAATAATATATTTGTTAATTTTATAGTTTAAGTTAAATTTTAGCTTTGTTCTTGTTAGTTTTCTATATGAGTTTATCTTTTTTTATAGCTGGAACTTCCAGAGGGTCTTGTTAACTTAGGTAACACTTGTTATATGAATGCAACAGTACAGTGTCTTAAAACTGTCCCCGAACTAAGGAATGCATTGCTGGACTATGATCAGAGTAAGTTTTTTTTCTCTATACAACATTACATAATAATAGGTTAACCTTGCATTATGGCAATGTATAATAATCAATAAAAAAAAACTACTAATAAAATATATTTTATTAAGAATTAGGAAGTAAACCTTCAGAAGTAAGCCTTTCCCACAACAGGATCCCAGAAAATATTCAAAACAAAAGTATTACATTATTCAAAAGAACTGTTAAAAAACATTTATGTGGTAAAGGTTACTATAACATAAATGACTTTCTTAATGATACCACAAATTGGGAATGGAGCGACCACCCTTAGGCTATTCAATAATAAGTTTAATTGTACAATGTTACTTTGTAAACATATTTTTTGATGAAAAAAAAACCCGCTGAGTTTGTTGCGCCCATTCTTCTCAGGCCTGAGGCATTAACTTTTAAATGGGTGGTAGTTTTTTGACTTTCAATAAGTGAGTCACATTCTATTTTGAATAAAAATATTTGAATTTGGGTTTGTTATATGGAATTAAAAGAGTCTACGCACTACATTGTATCATACTATTAATATTCTATGAATGTATTGGGTAAAGAATGAATGATAACCTGTTTAACACATTATCATATTTCTATGCATGACATGCAACTTTCACAGTGAGGGATCGGTGCCTTTAATTACAGTAACACAACTGAAAAACAACAGTATTAACACTGTTAGTTGAGACTTCTAACTAACTATTATTCATTTGTGCATGTTTTCAGCAAGAAAATACTAACAGCATATTAATTATAACAATATAAAGTCATAAAATTAACGACAACCTAACATAGTCTCTAAGCCCGAGTATGTAAACTCGCATGGGCAATGCTCTGCGGATGCTTTTTCCTTCCACGATCTCATTTTTCTCTCCTATAAAGTACGCCCCCCTAAACGTAAACCCCAAATACTGATGCAGCGGAATTTTTCTGGGATGGATATGCAACGTCTTTCTATAGACGCACAAACTATTGATTGGGATGTCATTTTTAATTCTAATAGTATCAACGATAAAGTTGATATTTTTAATTCTTTGCTAATACAGCTGTATGATAAGCATGCGCCAGTTAAACCCGTGAAGATAAAGCATTTACCTGCTCCTTGGCTTACTGATGATATTAAAAAACTGCAAATTTCTAAAAATCGAGCTAAATCTATTTATAAGCATAATAACTCTGATCTTAACCGGGAAAAGTATATAAGATTAAGGAATCGTTGCAATACAATGTGCAGAGACGCGCAGCGACGCCATATCTACTCGTCTGTTGAGAACGGTGAAACCAGTAAAGTTTGGAAATTCCTAAGAACGCTAGGAGTTGGGAAGCAACAACATACAGTTTCCAATAATCTAAATATTGAACAACTTAATCAACATTTCTCTCAAAATTCATCTTTTCTTGACAATAACACTAAAGCTCAAACGCTTAAATCCCTATCCTTAATCCCAACCCCTGACTTTCCACCGTTCAACTTCTCTCCCTTCACTGATTCTGACGTTAAAAAAACCATTTTGTCTGTTACATCTAAGGCCGTTGGTAGTGATTGCATTAGTCGTAATATGATCCTTCCTATCATAGATATCCTAGTTCCTACAATCTTCCATATTCTTAATTTTTCTATAACGTCTGGCCAATTTCCTGTAGCCTGGAAAGACGCTAATGTTATTCCAATACCTAAAATTTCTAAACCACATAATCTTTCTGACTATCGCCCCATATCTATACTACCTTTTCTTTCCAAGGTTCTTGAACGCTTAGTCCATCAACAATTCTCTATATTTATTAATAAGCACAGTGTTCTTAACCCTCTCCAATCTGGTTTTCGTCCAGGACATAGTACGACTACTGCACTTATAAAAATTACCGATGATATCCGATCTGGCATGGATAAGCAACAGCTCACAATACTTACACTACTCGACTTCAGTAATGCCTTCTGCACTGTTGACTTTGATATTTTGCTGAGCATGTTGAGTTCTATTAACGTATCTCCAACAGTGATAGGGTGGTTTCGAAGCTATTTACGTGGGCGTCGGCAAAGGACTAAGATTGATGATAACACTTCAACCTGGTCTAACCTTTCCGCTGGAGTTCCACAAGGCGGTGTACTATCTCCTCTTCTTTTTGCAATTTTTATTAACTCGATAACTAAAAATTTAACTTCCTGGTATCATATGTATGCAGACGATCTCCAGATATACTCACAATCTTCTCTCGAGGGTCTGCCTTTAGCTATTAAAAACACTAACAAAGACTTAACTACAATCGTGGAATGGAGTACTGCCCATGGACTAAAAGTGAATCCGTCGAAAACTCAATGTATTATTGTTGGTAGCTCACAACTAACCCATAAAATTGAGTGGGGTAATCTACCTCCCATTTCTGTAGGAGGAACTCTTATTCCTTTTAGCTGCTCTGTTAAGAGCTTGGGCGTATTCATTGATCGGAATTTGTCTTGGCACCATCAATTAAAAGAAGTTAGTAGGAAGCTCTATGCTGCCTCTCACTCATTAAAAAAACTCCAAAATTTTCTTCCTATTCCCACGAAAACTTTACTCGCTCAATCCCTTCTCCTGTCCATTCTTGACTACGCTGACATTTCATATGTCGACTTAACCGAACTCCAGTTGGATAAGCTTGAACGATTGCAGAACATGTGTATTCGTTTTATATTTGGACTACGTAAGTATGACCACGTGTCTGAATTTCGCAAAAAGCTCAAATGGCTCCCTATCCGCTTGCGTAGAAATTTCCATATACTTATACATCTCTATCGTGTCCTATTTGATCCTAAAACTCCTATATATCTCAAGGAAAAATTTTCAGCATTAAGTTCTCACCAACTATATCTTCGGTCTGTTCATAATCTCTTGCTTTGTACACCTGTTCATAAAACTTCCTTTTTCAACAATTCATTTGCTGTGCAAGCTGTTAACCTATGGAATTCTCTTCCCTCTGAAATCAGAAAGGCTTAAACTCTCCAATCTTTCAAAACAACGCTCCATAATTATTATTTATTACTGTGACAATTTCAATACTAGTTCTTTTCTTGGAATTATTTACTGTATGTTTAAATTATATGCATATCGATAACACCACCTTCTGTTATCTTTTCAACTATAACTGATTCATTATAGGTTGCCTGGTAGAAATCGCTCTTAAGCGATAAGGCCGCCTATTGCTTTTTGTAGTCTCGATTTTTGTTATGTTTCATAATTTTGTGGTATGCAATAAAGATATATTTCATTGTTACACATCTGCTGACGTCAGCGGGCTGTCATAATGCAAACTGCAATTTGATTGGTGATTTCATAATTTATTCTTTCTATTGTGGCTTTTGAGGAAGGGCCACCACATGATTTGTGATTTTAGAAGTGCTCGCTTCAATCTGGCTCCACTTTGTCGTCACTGAGTCAGTTTTACCAGTGGGAAGCTCCTATGCACAGGATGCAGGCAAGTTTATTGGACCACAATGGCGCCTTCACGGCAGAAGCCGTGAAGCAGTAATGTGTAAAAATTACTGTGTTTCGGTCTGAAGGGTGCCGTAGTTAGGCATTATGACATATAGACTTAACATCATATGTTTCAAGGTTACGAGCGCAATTGTAGTGCCACTCAATATTTTTGGGTTTTTCAAGAATCCTGAGTGGCAAGGCATATCAATTACCATCAGCTGAAGGTCCAGCTCGTCTCGGTCCCTCATTGTCATTATAAAAAATGTTTATTAAGAAATTATTTACATCTTCATACAACATACATTCTTAGATTACATACATTGTATACTGAATTATGTACACTAGTGTTAATTATAAAATAAAATATTAATGCATGTACCTATTTGCTTATAATTAGTCTACACTGTGTATTTGGTAAGTTGCATTTGGCTGTTATTAAATGAAATAATAAGTCTAATTTCCTTTAAAATATTTGATAATTGTAGTTTGATGCACTGAACGTCCTGCTCGTCTCGCCCTTTCCTTAAAATAATTAATAGTTTAAAAAAAAAACTAAAAAATACGCATTTATAGAAAATACCACTTAAAAATAGAAAATAAATCTTTATAAATTTGAATTAAAAATATTGTAAGAAAAGATAATTTTATTGTAAAAAAATCGCGGGGTGTATGGTATTAATAGTTATAAATATTTTATGATTATGAGTAGAATGGTTATTTTGATAATGTCCTGAAAAACACCCCACGCTTTTTTTACAATAAAAACATTTTTTCTTACACTATTTTTAATTCAAATTTATTAAGATTTATTTTCTATTTTTTAAACTTATTTTTTGTTATATTGAATTGTCATTAGTCCTTAATAAGTATGCCAAATTTCGAGTTAATCCGACGTTTTGAATGGGGTCAAAATCATGTTCAAAGATTCCGTTACATACTAACATACGTATGAAGCTAATAAAAGCATATTAAAAGCGTGTATGGTTGAGGGAGGTGATGGCTGGTCCATGCGTCATGCTCGTGAACGGGTGCTACTCGTGGTGGCTGGTTGATCTTGTTACCGGGACCTCCCGGCAGACCTCTGCTTGATGTGTTTTTTATTATTATTATTATTTCCTTTAAAGTTAAAGTTATTATATATTTTATTGTATGAAATGCTCACATAATGTCTCTTTTTATTTACGCTATGTGTGGATTGATGCATCTACTATACTCAATAACTCTTGTATAAGTATTAATTTACTTTTTTTCTCTTTTTTTGACTTACTCGTGTAAGCCTTTCAGTTTTTGACATTTGAGTATTTTTGTTGCGTCACTTTGCATATATTGTAATTGAATTGATTTGTAAAACAATTAAAATGTACAACTTGCTACTTTTAGCTCAACCCTTTACGAAGTAGCGGTAAATTCAATAAGAAACAATATTTTTATTTTTTTTTGACATTCATAAGTGTCATTTCTGTGACCTACATGAATTAAAAAGAAGAAAAAAATTGTCAGGCCGCCTCGTCAACTCTTGGTATTATAATAGATTCAGGAGGCGGTACCGCCGGCCACCTGACGTCGGCGCTGTCGGACACGGTGCAGGCGCTGGAGGAGGGCGGTGCGGGCAGGTGTGCGGCAGCCGCTGCCAAGTTGCTGCACGCGCTGCACGAAGCGGCGCCGCACCTGGCGGAGCGCGGCGCCGGCGGACAGCTGGCGCAGCAAGACGCTTCCGAGTGCTGGACAGAGATAGTGCGTGCGCTGCGTGTGAGACTCACGCTGCCTGAACCTGAGAGGTGACTCAAACTCAGTACTAACAACACGCGATGCGACTTGACATTTTGATAATTATAACAAAATTTTAATAATTAATGTCTGTTCGAGTATCGAACATATCATTATTTCAATAATGTAATTTTGGTCGATTAGCTATTCGCCCGATCAGCAATCTTAAGCGCGTAAGCCGCCCCGCGGCGAGTAGTTCACTCACAGCAGCGACCGAGTGCTTCATTATATCAGCTTATGCCTAGACTTAATTTAGCAACAATTTAATAGTCATATTTAAATTAGCACAGTTATTCTCTATCTAGTAACGACCTAATACAGTCCATTAACTAATAGGTAAACCGTACTTTTTTTTTTTATAGGCGACTAACGTTGATGCAACCGCCCACGGACATCCGCAACAGGGGTCAAGGGACGCTTTGCCGGCCTTTAAGGTAAAGAGCATACTGCCATGCTCTTTTCTTGAAGGTCCCTAAGTCGTGTCGGTTGGGAAAAACAGCAGTCGGTAATTGATTCCACAAAGTGGCTGTGCGGGGTAAGAAATTTCTAGCAAAACGTGCGTTTGTGGAATGCCAGACGTCAACGTGATGCGAGTGGTACTTTGCATGTAATGTCCGGCGATAGAATTCGGCCGCTGGAATCAATCCGAACAGCTCCTCTGAGCACTCCCCGTGATAAATGCGGTAGAAGATGCAGAGCGAACCCACATCTCTATGCAATGCTTGAGAATCAAGCCGATCGGAGATGACTTGATCTTCGATGATTCGAGCCGCTCTTCGTTGTATGCGGTCAAATGGAAGAAGCTGGTACTGGGGAGCACCCGCCCAGAGGTGACATGTGAGGCTGAATTTGCGCGGCGGTGACTTTTAGTGAAGTACTGTCTCGCCTTACTGAGTACACCAAGCTTTTTAGAGGCCAGTTTGGCATTCTCTTCCAAGTGACCACGGAACTGAATTTCGCTCGATATATCGATGCCAAGTATGCCAATACAGGCTGTGGCAGTTAGAGGAGTGATCTCGAATCGAGGGGATACGACAAAAAGGAGACTTTTTAGTGGTGAACGCACAAACTTGTGTCTTCTTGGGGTTGAAATGGACTAAATTTTGTCGGCCCCATTCTGAGACTTTGCAAAGCATAGTCTCTTTTTCAGACACAAGTTTATTCCGGTTCTCGTTGCCGCTATCCTCAGACATGTTGGCAGGCCGGTGTAAGAAGCATACCCTCTTCTGTCGTCTGCATAACAATGAATACTGCTGATATGCAGAAGAAACAGTGTAGGGGATTGCACGTAGCCTTGTGGGACACCAGCGTTTATGGGTTTTAAGTCGGAGCATGCACCACCGTTGATAACAACCTTGATGCTAATAGCGCAAAAAGCTAGTGACCCATTTGCATAACTTCTCGGGAAGCCCATACGATGAAAGTTTCGCTATAAGCGCTTTATGCCACACCCGATCGAAGGCTTTCGCTATGTCCAAACTCACCGCCAACGCCTCTCCCTTCGACTCAACTGCTTGTGCCCATTTATGGTTGAGATATGCAAGAAGATCACCAGCTGAGCTACCCTGACGGAAAGCGTATTGGCAGTCGCTGATCAGCTGGTGCTCCTCTAGGTATCCCAAGAGCTGGCGGTTGATGATCGTCTCCCCATTACTTTGGAGAAAATGGAGGTAATGGCAATGGGGCGGTATTTAGACGGATCCGAGCGTTCACCTTTCTTAGGGATCGGGTGCACTAAAGCCACCTTCCATGACTACGCTGCGTGATGCGTAGGAGAGCTGGAAAAGACGGGTAAGGACCGGCGCCAGTTCCGGAGCACATGTCCGCAGCACTATCGGGGGAATGCCATCGGGCCCCCTCGATTTGTGAATGTCCAAGGTGAGGTCAGGACTGCTTTCTCTTTCGCGTCATGGGCCTGCGAGTCATCGTCCCTGTGCAGTGGCGGAATGGCTGGCTGGCAGAAGTTTCCTTGGACAGCCTTGGCGAGCGACCAGAATTCAGATTCTGTTAAAGAAATACTGAACGATGGCTGTACTGTAAATATATTTTTTTTTCAATATTATAAAAGTAATTATATATATATTAATTATAAAAGTACGTACAATTCGTATTTAATTTTTACTTCACGCCAAACTGTTCCAAGAATTAGTTGACCAGTTTACGCTCTTAGGTACTTGTGGTATATACAGGGTGTCCAAGAAAGAATGGATAATCCTTGAACCCCGCACGGGACAGCTTTCCAGCGCTCAGAAAAAAATATCTAAATAAAATAATTCCAAGTGATAGCCAAAATATGACTTTTTTTTTTAAATTTTCCATAAAAGGGAACCTTTTGTGGAACGCTATTGTCAATGTTACCGTTTAAGACAAGATATCATTTTATAATTTTCTGTCTTTAGTCGTATTTACTCTTTTTGCATCTCGATAGCAATAACTTCGTAGTGATATTAAATAAAATGATATTTTATACCATTTTGTAAACTGTATGTACTGCGCATTTTTTTTAAATAGCTGGCCACTTACGTTTTCGAACTTTTTTTTACATGAAACACTCTCAAACTATGCCAAAATTATTTTGGTATCAAATTTCATGTCAAAAACTCAAGTTCTTATTTTGTATTTGCAAAATATATCATAGATACTTATATTATTTAATGTATTTCTAGTAGTATAGTCTATCGGGAATAAGATGACACAAGAAACGCCACAAATTTCAGTACTTTGTGGGCGTTGTGCACATGAATGTGAAGTAAAGTAAAAAAACACATGTTTTTCTAAAAAAAAAAAACTTATTTTGGGTATCACTTGGAATTATTTTTTTTTGGTATTTTTTTCTGAGCGCTGGAGAGCTGTCCCTGGGGTTCAAGGATTATCCATTATTTCTGGGTATATGAATAGTGATTAAGCGATTTCACTTTATACCCAACCACTCCGATGACAAACTTTAACTGCTTCTCTTGGAGCACCATTTAAAAGGCTTTGATTCGAACAAGTGGAAACATCAGAAATGGACCCAACTAGCCCGGTGCTATACTTACTTAGTGTTATACTTTCATGAACAGAGCTTCTCTACATTATTAACATTATTTTTTTTAAACATATACTGTCTTATTCATAATGACTTAGCGGAGATTTAAAACATCGCTAATATACACTTGTCAAAAAATGGTATTCATAATCGCATATTATCGCTCATTATCTCTTCGTTAAAGCTGACGTCACTTATAGTAGCTAAGACCCTTCTATAAACCTATTTTAAGCACTCGAACGCAAAAAAACATGGCCGACATCGATCAGCTGTTCGTTAAATAATGTGAAAAAATAACTTCCCGCTCAAAGATGTTGTATATCCGTCATAGATAGACAACCGACACACTTCCAAACTTTGATTTTTGAAGTTATGAAATTATTTTGACATCGACGTTTGACAACTGACAAACCATTGACATTTAAAAGATGTCTGTTTCCATTGACGTTGTTTTTTTTGTTGTACGAAATGGCAACATTGTGTACTATAGAGACGTATTAGTTATGGGAGATTTGTCTAACGAATATGAATAAGGAATTTTATCGAACGTTCGATAGGCTTAAAACACGTTTTGACTAATAGAGCTTTATACCTTCGAAAAGCGTTTTATTATGAATAAGGCAGTCGATCGATTATAAAATGCTCACAGAATACCTTTATTTATTTACGGTGTGTGTAGAGCAGCTACTGTACTCAATTACTTTTGTTTTGTTTTAATTTACATTTACTATTTTGACTTATTCATGTGTGCATTGACTATTTGACGTTTGAGTATGTTTGTTGTATATTTTCATATTATATTGCAACTGAAATGATTTGTAAAAAGATGAAAATGTAAACCTTGATTTAAAAGAGTGGCAATAAGTTTCTTGCTACTCAAAGTAGCAGTAGATTCAATAAGAGAAAAAAATTTGACATTCATAAGTGTCATTTCCGTGACACCTACATAAATAAAGTGATTTTGATTTGATTTGATTGAGACATATTTGCTTACCATATCCTGAAAGGTATGCCACTGGTCAGATAATAAGAAGTGAAATTTCGTTCACAGCAAAGCATTTATTGAGAAATACTTCGGTGGCACCTTGGATGTGGAGCTCGTGTGTAGTGAAGCCCAAGAGCCGCCCACAAGGTCTACGGAGACATTCCTACAGCTGTCCTGCTTCATATCCCAGGATGTCAAATATTTACAGTCTGGCCTAAGATCGGTGAGTGCGATAAAATATCACGAATGATATTCCGCCAGTTTAGGGCTATTTAAATTAAAATACAAGGAATATCTTATAAATGTCCAAAAATCAATTTAAAATATTTGAAAAAATTAGTTTGTTGTGAAAGTTTAAATCAAGTTTAATTGTTTTTATTTGTTGTTAGTTTTAATTTTAGATCCGAGTTTCACTATTTTTTGTGCTTTGTGCTCATAGAGAATTAATAGTTTGTACACCTTCGTGTGACAGGACTGTGCGTTAGTAGCGCTCTCTGGGTTTCCACGGAAGACCAGCGTTGTGGATTCTTTCGAAACCACAACTATGCTGAGCTGGGGGCCCATTGGAGACATTAGATCATAATTAGATTAGTATAACTTTAAGAACCATTATCAGAATGTATAATGACGTTAATAAACATTTTTTCTTTCTTTCTTTCAAAGTATTAAGAACTACAACAGAATGTAGTGATGTAACAAAAAAAATCGGGTGGCGTGAGTTAATAATGCAAATTTAAGTATTTTATGGTTTTCTCATGGATGCCATTGTCAGATCTGGCCCAAATTGCAATGTGACCACACGAGAAACACTTGTAATCATCAAAATCAGTTCACCCAGTCGATAGTTCTGAGGTAACAAACATAAAATAAATACAGTGTAATTGAGAACCTCCTCCTTTTTTAAAGTTGGTCAACAATTTCGAATACTAATTAAAATTTGTATAGATAATTCTAGTAGTGATGAAACTCACTTACTTAATAATTACAAATCAATTACTTTAGCATTGGAGGTGACTAGTCCGATCAATTAGACATCCAAGGTAACGAAAATTCCCACTTGGCTGAATATTAATGAGGAGGATTATGCCGGATCAATGAGGACTTTTCACATTTCCTTTATAATAGTGTATTGAACAATCCTAACAATATTCAGCCAAGAGGGAATTTTTGTAACCTCACCCCTATTTTTTAGTCTTATTTGACCGGACTATGACATAGTTATGTGAAAATAAAGATAGCTACAAATCTACGTTTAAACTTAGAAGTTGACAATTCTCCTTTTTCCTTCCATCGATTCCTTTATTCTTATATTATTATTATTTTTACGCTCTTCATTTGTTTTAACAGAAAATGTCGGAGCAGATAACAAAAATGTCAGAGACACTAGGAAGAGATGCTGTGTACACAAAAACCGTGAGTTTCATGTTTGGTAACGAAATATGATATATTATTTGATTAGCAATATGATAGTAGATATGGCAATTAAACATAAGTAGAAATACATATTTTTTATGATCGTTAGAACTTTACGTTTCAACAAAAAAAATCAATTTGTATGTCTGGATGTATGTTTGAACTTCTTTAACGCAAAATCTACTGAATAGATTTTGATGAAACTTAACAATAATATAGCTTACACACCAGAATAACAAATAGGCTATAATTTATAAAACTGTAGTGTGAATTATACAAAATATAAAAGAAGTGTGATTGTTACTAATGAATACAACTAGCGCCATCTCTTATCAACTAGCAAGCACAAGATCAATACAATCTATATGGCAAAACAACGTTTGCCGGGTCAGCTAGTAGTGTCATATTTTTGAAGTGAAAACTTTTTTAAGCTCGTTGAGCACTTTTTGGTAAGGAAAATCTTATGGGTTCGCGTCATCGACATGCTCATGTGCACGTTATAAAGAAATATTATGTAATTAAAAATATATATATCTTAATATATATAAATTACGTGACACGTTGTTTGTCCGCAATGGACTCCTATCCTAAACTAATGAACGGATTTTAATGGGGATTACTTCATGGTGTGCAGTTTGGTCCAACTTGAGAGATAGGATAGTTTTTATTTTTATTTTCAATATTTGTTTTGTATGGACATATTTTCTATTAGAGAATTTAGTAACGCACGGTTTGACAGTTCCGCTCTGAAATAATTTCATTATAACGATCGGAAGCATATTTTACGAAATAATTCTTGATGTTATGAAATATTTTTGACAAATTCATAAAAAATCTGTATTTTATTTGTTATGTACAGAACAAAGTCTGTCGGGTCAGCTAGTAATATATATAAATTACGTGACACGTTGTTTGTCCGCGATGGACTCCTAAACTAATGAACGGATTTTAATGGGGATTACTTCATGGTGTGCATTTTGGTCCAACTTGAGAGATAGGATAGTTTTTATTTCGATGTGGGACCCATAATTATTTTTATTTTCAATATTTGTTTTGTATGGACATATTTTCTATGAGAGAATTTAGTGACGCACGGTTTGACAGTTCCGCTGTGAAACAATTTCATTATAACAACAGGGAACATTTTTTTTGTAATAATTCTTGATGTTTTGAAGTATTATTGGCAAATTCCTATAAAACAGTATTTTTTTTTATTATCTACAGAACACGTCTGTCGAGTCAGCTAGTATATTAATTAGTTCGATACTTTTGGATGGGTGAATCTTGTGAGTTCGCTTCCCCGAATTGCTTATAGCAGTATATCTGTAGCTATACAGCTGACGTATTTAGTAGACATTAGTGATGTGTCTATCCTATAAGTGAAATAGAATGGATTTAATGAAAAGTTCAATCGTATGCGTATCTACTGTGCATTGTTGAAATAGTGTTTTTATTTGATAAATATATTATTTAAAATAAGTTTTAAAATTAAATTGAAATTAATAATTTAATTGTTTTTGAACATTATGAAATTTTAATACTCAAAGTTCAAGGTTTACAATTCTATCAAACAATTTTTTTTTTCTTTTTTAAACTTACTGCAGCAATAGTCTATTAAGTAATAAAATTTGTATGCCACTTACAGTACTTTAAATTTTTTTATTTTATACTTGCTGACCCAGCAAACGTTGTTTTGCCGATATTAAAATCGCGATACAAAGGTAACTGTTGATCGTAGATGGGTGAAAATTTGAAGTTGTATGTATTTTTTAATTATGACTGATAATCAAACAAATTTAAAAAAAAAATTTCGTGTGGACCACCGTTATCATTTAGGGGGATGAAAAATAGATGTTGTCCGATTCTCAGACCTACCCAATATTCACTCAAAATTTCATGTGAATCAGTCAAGGCGTTTCGGAGGAGTTCAATGTTTAACACCATGACACTAGAATTTTATATATTAGATTATTACTCTGTATAGTACACCTCAGTACCTATTGAATTTTGTTAATATTTACAATATGTACTACACTTACAGAGCAAAATCAGCCGGCTGCCTGCATACCTTACTGTACAGTTCGTGCGATTTTATTACAAAGAGAAGGAATCTATTAATGCGAAGATCCTAAAGGATGTCAAGTTTCCTCTTGACTTGGATGTCTATGAGCTGTGCACACCGGATCTGCAGGAGAGACTGACTCCGATGAGGAATAAGTTTAAGGTGGGTACTGTTAACTGTTTTTATTAAAATTGCATTTAAATAATAATGAGATTTTTTTTTTTGGTTCGGAACTTCAAAAGAAAAAGGAACCCTTTTAGGATTACTTTCTTGTCCATTTAACTGTGTGTGTGTGTGTGTGTGTGTGTGTATCTCAAGACTGTACTGTTGACTGTTTTTATTAAAATTGCATTTAAATAATAATGAGATGATTTTTGTGGTACGGAACTTCAAAAGAGAAAAGGAACCGTTTTAGGATCACTTTCTTGTCCATTTATCTATGTGTGTGTGTGTATCTCAAGACTGTACTGTTGAAAGTTTTTATTAAAATTGCATTTAAATAATAATGAGATGATTTTTGTGGTACGGAACTTCAAAAGAAAAAAGGAACCGTTTTAGGATCACTTTCTTGTCCATTTATCTATGTGTGTGTGTGTGTGTGTATCTCAAGACCCTTTATTTCGGAAACGTGTGAAATGATAAGTATATCATTTTAATTTCAACTCGATACTTCCTGTCACTGGAAGCTGTGGAAAAGTCAAACATCTATGTTCACGTAAAAAAAAACACCGCTGTTTGTGCTGCAACACTCTTATATTTCGACACTATCAAGGTAAGCAAGATTTTAAGGCTTTTTTCGTTGATTAGGTCAACTACGAAATTTTATAAATTGTAAAATACCGTCTTATCCTACTACGACCGATGTGGCCGAATGGTTAGTGACTCTGACTACTAAGCTAGAGGTCCCGGGTTCAAATCCCAGTAAGTGCAAACATTTATATGATGAATATGGATGTTTGTTTCCGGGTCTTGCATGTTTATATGTATTTATGTATGTTTAAGTAACTATATATTAAATATATCGTTGTCTTTTACCCATAGTAAAGGCTATGCCTAGTTTGGGGCAAGATTATTTGTGTAAAAGTGTGTCAATATTATTATTATACTAAAGTAATGCAGTAGTAGTCTTATATCTCTCTGTCTCATATCTATTGTTTATATTATTAGGTATTTATTGAACCCTCCGTCACACTATCTCAGCGGCAGTGCTGGTAGTCTTTATCGGCCTCCTAGATGGGTGTATACCGCAATCTGGAAACACTGCGCAAAGAATTTCTTTGACATAGTGAGTGGGGTCTATACTTTAATTAAGAATATTGGGTTTTGCCACGTACCTGAAGACGTAGCGTTGTAGGCCCCTCGGAATAGGTTGGATGCTTAGATCATTTATACGTCTAGATAGACTGTGACAGCTGTTAATGCGTCAAAAAAAATTGAGGTTGACAGTAAACCTCTATTTGCAACGCACACTAAAACAAAGTGACATACAAATCGCGAGTGTAAGGCGTAGCTTGTCACGCACACTAAAGTATCAACCTGGCCTGTTTTAATCGGTTTTCTAAAAGCAAGAGATATCTAGATGTATAAATTATCTAAGGTTGGATGAAGGCACCGGAAAAGTGATCGTCGTGACGATCTTTGTCCAGCAGTGGACGTCTTCCGGCTGAAATTATAAATGATGAATGGTTTTTTCCTTTAGGAAGTAGATGAAGCGGGAGTACAGACATCGCTCGGCAACAAAAGCCACGGCGACAGCAAACGAGATCTCAGGAAAAAGAAAGTGTTGCCGTATCATTTTGAGAATGGTAAGTTAAAATTAAAATTTATGCAAATCGCATATAAATATTTAATTAAATATCTAGTTTGAGTGCAATTATTGTTACAAGTATCACACCAACTTTAGGGTATATTTTGGAATGCGAAAAGGGCAGGACTTAAGGTGCCAACTCCACGAGCGAGCGATATCTTCGTGCTACGAATTTCTATACATTCTCATAGCACTTCTAACCGCTTTACCTTTAACAGACTTTTTGCGTATTTTGTTATTTAAGGTCATATTATCATAATTGACAACTAATATTTGTTTAACAAAATCACAATATTATTGAAGTGAAAACTTTAATAATATTGTAATTTTGTATAAATCGCTTTTCTTAACAAATATTATTAAAATGTTAAACTTGCGTCAGGACACGTGACCTGATCGAAAATTCGTAAGAAAAAGAAATTATGTATGAAAGTTTTTCTGAGAGATAAACTTTTAAATTTTCATTTTTGTATACGATAGCGCAATTAATTAATATTGTATTTAGCCACATAAATGCTAGTACTTTTAAAGTGATAAATAAAGCAATTTGTGAGAAATTATTCCATCACCATTCCAAAATATTCAAAATGCACAACGTTAATGTTCTAGTTTTCACTTTTGCCGGAGTGCAACCTGCATTTTTATAACTAACTAGCTGACCCGACAGACGTTGTTCTGTATATAATAAATAAAATAATGTTTTTATTTGAATTTGTCAATAATATATCCTAACATCAGAAATTACTTCGTAAAATATGCACCCTGCTGTCGTAATGAAATTGTTTCACAGCAGAACTGTCAAACCGTGCGTCAATGAACTCTCTCATAGAAATTATGTATGGCCACGTTAAAGGAAAAACAAATTTGTTGTTTTTATTTAATTTAGCAGCATTTTCCTATTTATTCACCTTTTAAACCTTCCCTGGACTTCCACAAATAATTCAAGACCAAAATTAGCCAAATCGGTCCAGCCGTTTTACCGAGACTAACGAACAGCAATTCATTTATATATATATTAGTTAAAGCACATAGCACGAAACGAGTGTCCACCTCCCGCGACTACGGTCAGGTCTACCCTTTGGTAGGTATGCTCGTCTTTCAACTCTTACAGAATAACTGGTTTATATAGGCTTTAAGACAACATTCGCAAGGGTTACTGAACGATATAAAATATACAAAACGAATTTAACCGGCAATAACCGTTAAATTTTTAATTGGTTTCAAGCCTTGTCTATTATATCTCAATCCATCATACTGTGACATCGATGCGATACGACGATAGATAAACATCATCTCGTGAACACCCGGACGATAGAATTGCGTAGTCGTTGCAATACACTCGCTCGTGGAGGTGGCGTCTTATAGCTAATAGTAATAGCTTTAAGGGTAAATGTATACACTTCTATAATAAAGTCCCAGCCACTGTTCAGGCATTATCTATAAATAAATTTTAAAAAAATAAAAAAATGGCTCTGTCGTAAATCCTATTACTCCACTGCTGAATATCTAAATGATCGGACAGCCTGGGACTAGATTGTGATTATTTTATAGCGATAAAAATTATTTTTATTGAAAAGAGCGCAAAAAAAGAATGCTGGGAGAGTTTCTTGCGCCGCTTCTTCTCTCTCAGAGCGCCGTTTGTTTCCGAAGCGGTAGTAGTATCTAGTAGTTATTAGAAATGACATCAAAAAGAATTCTAAAGGAATCAATTTTGAGGAAATAAATGCCTTTTAACATCTTTGAATTTTGTTAGATGTCGGTAGCAACAATAGCGGGTACTACAGACTGCAGGCTGTGCTCACGCACCGCGGACGTTCCTCGTCGTCTGGACACTACGTCGCGTGGGTTAAGCGGGACAAAACCTGGCTGCGATGTGACGACGATACGGTCTCCCCTGTTACAGAGGAGGAGGTGCTTAAGCTGAGTGGAGGAGGTAATGTTCAGCATTAGGCGGGTAATGTTCATATACCAGAAGTAATGTGGGTGGGCAATATACATTAATTACTTATCCCTTTACACCCTAGAGATTAAATTCGTCTCAGTCGTCGTACCAGTGCTGTGTGAACGGAGAGTGTTCCGAAGAGCTGTTTTACCTGATTCCTGCTGCCGAATTTCACCATCGTGCGACACGCCACAAATTGGGATATCATCCCCACCATCTGGATGTGTGGCGGTCCTCCACAGTGCGATTTTCATTGAGCTTTCTTCCACGTACTACAAAGCTGTGAAATGAGCTTCCTTGTGCGGTCTTTCCGGGATGATACGACGTACCTTCAAAAAAAGCGTGTGTACACTGTGATTCCTCTGGTGTTGTAGGAGAATGTGGGCGGCGGTGATCACTTAACGCACGTTTGTGCTCCTTTTCCCTAAAAAAATAGTCTATCATGTTTAACTGTCATTCCGTAACTACCATAGTTCTCAAAAAGTATGAGAAAAATATTGAAAAACCTCCTTTTTAAAAGACCAGCTCGGTCTTCAGTACTCAGATCCACGCGATTGTGAGTTTCAGGAAATTATTGTAAGCCGCATTATCGTGAGTCTGTGTTATTATTTAGTAATATCGCAAGGACAAAAATAAAATAACGAAATGATACTTTAATATTAACTTAATTAAGCAGTGAACATTGTTTTGCCGTGGCCCGGTAATTTTCACACTGCCTCTTCTTGACCCTTTTAAACCCAAACTGGTTCCATTAGGTAAACTAATACACATTTATTAGCAATAAAAAGGTTATGAATAGTAGAAAACAGTGAACGGCAACGGTTTTTACTTATTTTTGTTTACCTATTTATAACTTATGAATATTTACGATACGCCGATCGATAATAGGTAATATTTTTAAAACAAGGCGTGAATGTTGCGACCCTTGGTATTTTATTTTGATGGTCCAGTACTGGGTCGCGACCCGGCAAATGGAAAACGCAGCACTAGAGCATAAATCTAATGAAATGATACTATAATATGTGAATTGCGATAAATTGTTGAACATAAACTTTTTTTTAAAGAAATGTCTAATATAAAAATCATAAGATAATACAAATTATCCTTCTGGTTTTTCTACAGTGCATGGCGGTTATCACTAAAAACCAGGCCAGCCGTTAGCTCGTCCATTTCCCTGGTCTCATAAAAACCTGTAATGTTTCAGGTGATTGGCACTGCGCGTATTTACTACTGTACGGACCCCGTATTCTGGAGTTGCCAGAGGAAGATGAACCCATGGTGACTGAAGTGATCGAGGACGCTACGGGGGCGCCCCCTACCGCACAAGCGTAGAGATCCCGTATCCAACAAGACGCACTAAACAAACCCCTAACAGGCCCCCTTTCTATCTAATACTTACGGCCGTTCCCAATATACTATCAACAGATAGAGATAAATTACTACCTTATAGTGTCAGTGAAGCTGTCCCAATATACCCGATAAGTCATTATTATCGCCTTATATTGGTACGCGTGAATTGCAATTTCCATACAAACTTCTATCGCTGGTAAGCTATACGTCCTCCATTGACAGACAGCGTGTACGGATAAGGTGACTTACCGTCGATAAGTTTATTGGGACAGAAAAGTCAACAACAGTTGCTATTTTTTGATCTCAAGTAGGCCACAACCGGAGATAGACTGAATATTGGGAATGGCCGTTAGAGGAGCCTAAATCCCGAATCCTTAAGTAATAATATTACTTGTGCGCGTTATGTTGAGACTCGATTGGAATTCGGCGTGAAAGGAGTAGCAGGCTCCATCCGCTACCTCTTTCATTTCTTCCTTCGATGGAGCGAGTCTTACTGACGGCAATACCATTTTTATTACCACGCGACCGTGGAATTACAGCGCTCAGGTCTCAACTTACCCCGCACGGGTACTACCTAATTTATATGTCGAGTAACTTTACTTACAACAATAATCAATCGATACGTGACATAGGTTATCCTTAGTTTGCATTTAGCGAACTAACCTTGACTTTATGATTATATAGGTATCTGATCAGTGCATTTCCTAAAACAGACGGACTTGGGTTACTTTTCAAGAGAGCGCAAAACTTTCTATTTATTATGTGTAATTATCTAAGACTGTCAAAACGTGTCAAAAGTATCTATATAAATATGAAATAGTAATTAAATTAATGCATTCTTGAAATAAATATCACAAGAAAATGTAAAGTAAATATTCCATGTCATGTTATTAAAGCCATACTTCTAATAAAGGCGGCCGTACATTGACAAGGAATGAGCAAGTAACTATAGTAGAAAGTACTATATTTTAATGTTATTATTTATTTATATGAAACATGTTTTTTTCATTATTCGTGATACTCTACATAACCTTTGCGATTTAAGCGACGCAGCTTTGATTAAGAAATTAAACTATGGGTACTGTATGATTGCCAGTCTATCATTGAATTAAAGATTTCCTACAATTTATTCTACGTTTCATTTAGTGAATACATATCCATACGTGACGTCACTTGAAATTTTTCATTATTTTTATCGTGGGCATAGTTATAAAAACATCGGATCACAAAAATATTTAACTAAGAATGCTTCCTTGTGCGTTGTTTCCAGCACGATACGACGTGGGATGTCTTAGAAAAAGTGCGTAAACCTTTTTAAAAATTTTCTCTCTTCCAAAAAGACACAATCCTACTCCACTTGCAGGGGTGCTTAGAAAAGCTAAATTCTGCGAAAGTAATTTAACTTTATCTTGTCCGCCACCTTAGTTAAATGCATTTGTACGGTTGTATAATAAGCAAACATACATAGTTTCTTCAACGTAAACATTGGTAGAATTGATCTAATTTTTATCAACTATTTGTCTCGGATGGAATGAAATGGAAAGTTCTATATTTATAGACGATATATATATATATATATATTCTGCCCGCGGACAGTTTTACAAAGGAGTTCAAAATAATGTCCATATTACATTTTATTACCATTTTTCGTTGTTTATTGGTGTGCGATCGCCTTTATTCTATATTTCACATCTCCAATTGGTCATTTTATATGAACTTATTTTTGGCTGAACATGTTAACCCGTTAATTCCGCCAAAGTTGAAACGTGGCAATTATAATTGAACTTTGCTCTGTCCAATGCCTTGGCGATGAAACCTTAATAACCAACTTAACCAAAAACCTAATTCTCGATGTACTATTTTACTCGATAACCGGTTTGATTTATTTTTTTGGATTTCCAAGGCTTGATAGTGACTACAGATTAAACAATAATTGTTACTTTATACCGAAAGAGCGGGAAAGGCTGATTGGAAGATCAAACCTATTCCCAAGGGCATCTGCAATACCAGAATTAATATTGAATGCTTTGCCAGCTCTGGTAAAAGTATGCTCCTGGAGGTATCAAAGTTATATCGGATCGGGAATGCTGTAGTCAGCCGGAGCTAATCCCACAAGGTTGCTAGAAATTCAATGGATGTGGACCGACAAGTGGGCGTGTCTCCTCTTCGCATTGCAATCATCAGACTCTGCTGCCAAAATGCGAAAAGAAAAAAATGCAATGACAGCAAGCTGAATACGAAAATCATAAAAAGAATAGTAAAAGAATTTCACTCTCCTTTGAGTTACGGCTAGGGCTGTAAAACTGAGATAACCCACAGTTAGACAGCTTTCGTACTACGTCCGATCAGAGTTCGATCCGTATCCGTGGAAACACAGTCCGATTTTTTTTTTTTTTTTTGAGAGGAGGAAATACTGTTACGTATTTACGCTCCGGCACGGGGCGTAATATGTCGGACTCGAGTGTCCGCGTAATCGGACGCCCCATACCGACTAAAACCTCCTCTGTGCTGTGAGCAGCTCTGGCTTTCACAGCGTGGGCCGTGGAGGCCGCAAAGACTACGCAACAACAGTCGCGGTTCGTCTCCTAAGGAGACTCGAACCTCAGACCGGCTGTGTGCTTGTGGGAAAACACAGTCCGAAGTAGTCGTAAAACTATTTCGATGGTATTAAACGCACTAGATCCGGCTTTTCAAGGACCGGCTCGCACTCTGATCGGACGTAGGGCGAAAGCGCTCTAAGACGCCAAAAATAAAATTAATTAAATTTAGATTAAATCATATTTGACATTAAGTTGCTATTTTAAAAGCGTTCCCTATAATTTATTGAAATAATGTTCCCATTTGCATCGGTAAGTACCTACATTTATTTCGGTGAAATAAATTATTGTTAATTGCTAAGTATTGTACTGTGTCATGTTGTAACAGTCACAAAGTTGTATATTATTATTGGTTAACCGTTAAAGCATTTAAAATGCAAGTTATATCCGCTTTATTTTATGTTCTGTGCTCACTTCAAGAATCGAGCTTGATAAGACTAACGCTGAATTATGAATAAATAAATTTCGTAAGTTGAATTTGGTTATTTTTTATTTTATTTTAAACCGCATCTCAATAATACTGTTGAGTACCACAATATGACCCCCGACCACATCGTTCTGAGTAAAGATGGATTGCCTCGTGTGGTTGAATCTCTTGTGAATTCAAATTCAAATATTTTCATTCAAAATAGTCACATAGTTAAATCTACTACCACCCATGCTAAATAAAATGCCTCAGACTTGAGAAGAACGGGCGCATGAAACTCAGCGGTCTTATTTTTTATAAAAATATAGTTATAATGTAACATCGTACAATACGGTCGCTCCATTCACGAATATGAACATTTATTCGCGTAAATGTTAAACATGCAGTTTTTCGTATTTTGCAGTTTTAAATAGGGACCAACTGCAGCTAAATGCAATAATTCCACTTCAGAAATGAAAGTCACAATCGAAACAACACACACGTACGGAAAGAAGCGAAGCTAATTGGAGACTGTAAATGTGGTCGAAATACAATGATATTCTAAACATATCTATTGTATAAGTGTAACTATAGAACAGAGATTATCAATCTTTTACCGCCCCCTTTGAAAATGAATTATTTTCCAGCGCCCCCAATTTTTATGCATTCCTAGTACAAGTATTCCTAGTTTTATACCATCATACACAGAAAGAGAACAGAAAAAACATCATATGCAGAATTATAAAATAAATAAAGCGTCTGTGCATTCATACGTTTTAAATTCGTATCCGTGATTTGTCAAAGTGGCCGTCATACAAAAACGTAAATTCAATTCCTATTTTTTTCATGGATTCGTAAAATCACAGGTGAGTGCACAAAGACCCTCATTCGATATTTTAAATATTAAGTATCTAAATGATATAACAAATCAACCATCGCTGCCCTACACCACGCCAATGCCACTCATTTGTTTCTGGGCCCTTTTACGCCCTCTTCTAGGTCTCTAAAGTCCACAAGGCGTTAACGCCCACTTTGAGAAAGACTGCTATATCATCGTCAAAATATTATGCAATCCATTTGTCGTCGAGACCAATGGGACGTCCGTTAATGGACAGCTTTAAGTGTGCTGCAGAAGATTCAGATGCAGCTATTCGCATTATAATTAAGGTTAACATCTGACTGTTCTTCTCAATGTAGTCTCTGTAATGTAATTATAATTTATCAATACCTATTCAATTTTACAATAAAATACCAGACAGTATACCTACTGCGACTCATTGAGCACAAATTCAAGAAATATAATACCTATTTACGATTTAAGAATTTTATATCTCAGAAGAATATTACAATATTCACTTATAGAGAAAATATATTCTAATTACTATATAATATAATATGCGAGGCGTGAGAATATAACAATATCTATAATATATTGATTATTTTTTCTTCTTTAACTATAAATATTAACAGAGTAAGTAAAGTGGGAAAAAAAACAGTAAACACACACTAGATGAAACACTTAAAAAGAAATAACTATACAAAATATAATCTAAAGAACATTCATAAATAAGTAACCTACACTACACTAATGAATATCAGCTTAAGACACAATTATTCTGAATACAATAATACAAGAACTTTAGTGAATTACGCGATCGAGCGGCGCGATGCGCATGCGCAGACCGTCATTCGCAATTTGTAAATATTATAAAGCTGTGACTACACTGCAGCAACAATTATTCATTTACCGTAACAATTTTTTATTTATATTTTTAAATGTTTTCTTTTAATATTTTTTTAAAAGTATTTAAGCTTTTGATTTCTTTAATGTCTTTGGGGAGGCTGTTGTAAAGTCTCGCCCCTTCAAACATGATGTTCTTTTTTCCGTAATTAGTTCTAGGTGTTTTTATATAAATATTATTTGCTTGTCGAGTTATCCTTTTTTGTATTTGGAAATTTTTTGTAAATGTCATGTATTTAAGCTTCTTTGACATAAAAGATTTACTTCGTCTTAGTATTGAAGAAACTATACATGGTTACAAATCAAAGTTGGGCTGGGAGTTCCCCATGTAATATGTAATATGTGCAAAATGTAGCTTCATAGTAATTGTTGTTGCGACATGTTATGTTATTGTCACCATCTGTTAAAAATATTTCTATTCTAAGAACATTGGTTGAAAAAGAAAAACAATCTCTTGACTTACGTCAAGAGATACGTCTTAAAAATCAAAAATGTCTATTGTTGACTTAGAATATTAACGCTATTGTTCACTTCAAATATAAGTATACAATAATTATTATTATCAAATTCTATGTTTGTCTTAATAATAAAATGTTTTTCCAACGGCTAGAACGTTGGTCTAAGGCATTTATACGAACCTTGTGCCCGTTAATACATTTAATTATCTTTTCGGAAAGGCATCAATGGCGCAAATTGAAGTGTCTCATTGCGACTGCTTCGGGAGTAGGTCTTGGTCAATTTTATTACTACTATTTAATAAAGGACACTTTGCCTGATCAAATAGGGTATGCTGTTGGACTAATTCTAAGTTTATTATTAGGTAAGCAATCTTGATTTGTTGGGATTGATTGTATTGCTGAAACTTTATACCTTAGAATACAGAACAAACCAGAAACAGTGTTCAATCACATTTCCACGCATCGCATTGTGTCTAAAATACTCCCTGCCCGCGCCTTACACTTATTATAAATTATAAAGATAGATTAAATTAGATAAAATTAAAGGCCGGCAACGCTCCTGTGATTCCTCTGGTGTTGCAAGAGATTGTGGGCGGCGGTGATCACTTAACAACAGGTGACCCGTACGCTCGTTTGTCCTCCTATTCCATAAAAAAAAAAGATAGCCTAGGATATACCCTGAAGCATGGATGGGAAAAGGATGCTAATAATGATAAATGATCCGATAAGAGTCGTAGTGTCGCCGGGGAGGACAAACCATGAAAAAATAGACTCCATACGTTTAATGTGCAACAGTCCACGACAGGTTTGCAGTGTAGGTTTATCGAAAAACCGAAACATAATATATAGATCATGACACCAAATATTTATGGAACCTTGCAGTATGCTCATTTGTTTCCTAAAATTAGCAATATTCCACAGTTTTAATAAAAATAATTATATTTAGTAATCATTGGCTCCATAAACTAAACCTATCCATTAAAGGATTCATTATGCGCTGCTATTACAAAATTCCAAGTTAATTAACATCTGTGAAAAGGTATCCAATCTAGAGGACGGGTGTTTAGAATGAATTTTCTCAAATTCTGTTAGCATATCATCATTCATCATTTCAGCCGGAAGACGTCCACTGCTGGACAAAAGCCTCCCCCAAACATCGCCATGACGATCGGTCCTGAGCTGCCCTCATCCAACCTATTCCGGCGATCTTTCTATTTAAAAGGAATATAAAAAAAAACACCAAATGCATAACCATGTCCAGTTTGCACCGATTTTTCTATTTGTCACAAGAAATAAGCGTTAATAACGTATCAAGGTTCACCTTGACAAAGTTCACTTTGTCAACCATATTATAATAAGAGCTTTTAGCAGTTTCGTTCAGACAGAAAATGCATCGAAAAAATGGTTCAAAGAATGGGAACTCCTCTTTTTAGATTTGAATATGATGTAATGATTATGATAACATGTTAATGTAAGAACTTTCCGTTTAAGGTATAGGTAACGCAGTGTCTATACAAATACGATGCATTTGTCTGTTACTTTTGCCAATATTTTGTGGCAAGGCTGGTCGAGGTTTTATGAAAGCAGTTGTGCTTACATATGTAGTAGCTGGTAAGTTCATGATTCTGATAAGTATCTCAACATCAGTTGTAAGTAAATTTACCAACTTATGTTTGAGCTTAAGGTTTGGTCCGAGGAAACTGGAAAGACGAATCGTAGGGATGTTTTATATGACAATAAGGGACTAGGCCAGTTAGACGTTCAGCTGATGGTAATTGATATGCCCAATATATTACAATTCAATGCCGCTCAGGATTCTTGAACTAGGTACCCAAAAATTCTCCGTGGCACTACAATTGCGCTCGTCACCTTGAGATATGTTAAGCCTCATTTGCCCTTATATTTCATTAGCTACGGTGCCCTTTAGACCAAAAACAATATCTAAAGCTTAAACATTTCTGCTGAAAAAGGCGGAATTGTGGTACCCATAATATAGCCGGCATCCAGTGCAAAAGAGCATCCCACAGCCCACAGGTAAATGTTCTCAGTCGCCTCTTACGACACCCTTGGGCCTGGGACTTCCCAATTTTTTTTATGTCCTGGGGAAGCAAAGATAGGGCTGACAAACACTTGGCTTAAAAGGCAATACAGCACACATGAGTACACAATACAGGAGACATGGCTTGTGCAGCAAGTCGATCCTGGAATAAAGGCAGTGCCAAACGGGACTATATGATGCAATCTAAAAGAGATTACACCAAACTGGTTGAGAATTGCTGAGAGATAAATAGTAATATATTATGTTCAATTTAGTTTACTTTGCACTAACTGAGTAAGTAGGTGTATGGTATTTAATACCTACATGTTAATGAAGTTCCTCAAAACCAACAAAAACAAAATATTTCTTTATCGAAGTTTGCCATGGATTATCAACATATCATTTTGTAAACACTTATACGTAGATTGTGTTTGTTATAAATCTCACTGTCTTTTGAATTTAAGGTCCCATAGCAAATATGGGGTTCAACGCCAGAGAAGTGGTGAGAGTATTTTCGTGTAGTACACAGCTCTCTTCCAACCTGACCAAGTTGAAATATTCCTTATTAGAGAAACCCTTCCAGAAAGCTCTAACATCTATCACGACGGAAATTGAGGACTTTAAAAACACTTTAAGGTGGGTAACCCATAATTATTATTTAAATAATAGATTCATGCTGTGTTAATATATAATCCAAAGCTATAATTTTCCTCCTGACCATATAAATTTGCACTATGCCAAATCAAACAGCCCTCTGTGCGCGTGTTTTTGCGTCACGTTTTATCATAATATAGATTATTAGGAGTAATTACATCCATCCTCTCAGTAGAACATTAAGTATAAGTGCACCTAGGGTTTGCCATACAAAAAAGTGAGTTGTGGCAGTAAAGTCCTCGAATGGCGACCACGTACCGGAAGACGCAGTGTTGGTAGGCCCCCCACAAGATGGACCGACGATCTGGTCAATATCGCCGGAATACGTTGGATGAGGACAGCGCAGGACCGATCATCGTGGAAATCTTTGGGGGAGGCCTTTGTCCAGCAGTGGACGTCTTCCGGCTGATTATGAGATTCAACAAACTGCTTAAACAGTTCTACCACACTACAGAACACGTAACTCAGCGGTGACTTTGAAATTTATACCTACATCTGGGCCGAGCAAACAAAACCTATAATATATATTTTGAATATTTGATTATTATTGTATGTTTGTTGTTTTAGGCTTAGAAATTAAACTGTAAATTTAATGATTTTTGCTACCTAGTTATATTAAAAATTTGTAATAAATTAGATAATAAATTACAGTGTTGGTTTTAACGCCGTTGAATTTAGGCACCCCAAAACCCTGCATCAAATAGCACTAATGCCACGTGCTGTTCTATTACTTTATTGTGGTTCTACTGCTAATTTGAAGTAGGACGACAATGGAGTGGGTATACCGATCACCTGATGGTGAGTGATCACTGCACTCGCTTCTCTTGCAACACAGATTGAATCAAATCTTTATAGAGCAACAATACATGCGCAGTAGAAATAACAACTGCGCAGTGAGGTTATATATATAACCGCGGTAGACTTAACTCGCCATCTCAGTTGCACTCACCCATATGCATACTACCTCGCGCTCTCCTATAGCTCCCTACATGCTTGTCTGGCAAGGGGTTGGAACTATCAAAAGTGTCTGGCTAATGAGGAAACATCATCTACTTATTACCCAAGCATTATATTACATAAAAATCAGCTTTTATACTATGACGTTAGTAAAATTATAATTTCATAAACATTAAGGGTGTCTAGCAAGCTTGCCACGATGTTAAGTCTGGCAATGAATGACGTGATTTTTAATAATAAATAAGCAAATAATAAAAATCGCACTTTATTATTTGATCTACTTAGATCGGTATTTTACACACCTTTACCGTACCGTTTACCTGCCAAAACCACTGTTACCCAAACTCCATAATGGCGTTCTGACCTGTGTTGTAAGCATGCGCTAACAATGTTTCAGCTTTTATAAAATAGTGTAGGTCTGGGGTCCACGGGCCCCATTATTTTTAAGTGTAAAGAGGTTCAATTGACTTGCTTGACTCAAGGTCGCAGAGGGCGTCCACAGTGCTCTGCTATATTGGTTGATTTATAGCTTCACATTTAACTTCACTTCAGGTTTAAGAGCAGCCACGGTTACCTTGGAGAATAAAATCAAATCGCGATATGAGATCGTGTAAGATGTTCCATCTATATAAAAACTCAGCGTAAACTTTGACTGGATAGCGACCAGCTGAACCCTGCGAGTAAACTTCCGTGATTGGCATAAGGCGGAATTGCGTCCCTCGCGATCTCATGCCCGGTTAAATCCATCATCAAGATCTTTCCAACCATATATCACGGGGGACTGTTTATTTTGTGTTTGCTGAGGAATAAAATTTTCAACGCCGTGTTTGTGATTTATACAGATTGGCACTATAATGGCGATATTAAATGAACACACGCCTTAATCGTAAAAAAATAATTCTAAAATTAAAGAAAATAATTGAAGTTTTGAAATTTTCATACAAACAAATTATATATTTAGGAAACAAAATTTTAATCATCCTTACGTGGTCGGATAAGACGTTACGAAGTAGGTGGCAGTGCCTACGATACCAGCTGTTTTATGTACTCGTGTGACGATAGCGCGCGGCTACTAGATTTCTTACAGGTTGTTCCGAAATGATATTATGGAAAATTGATTTATCACCTAAATAAATGTATTTAATTTTAGAATATTATTTGATGTAAGTGACAACTTCCTTTTAAAAGTCCGACAAATGGCTTGCAGTTTCTGTGATAAAGAAGAGCAGAGGTTTCCAACTAATAAAATATTTACAAGTCTAAGCTTGGAGCGAAATTTTCATATTATTCATCTGACATTTTCAGGTCTATTAGAACAGTTGTAACTCCGATCGAGATTGAGATTGAAAATACATTTGAAATAAATTCGAACAAGAGTGAAACAGACATACTATTTGGTAGAAATTATTCGGATATCAAACAGAAGTACTGGTAATTCAAAGTTAAAACTTTACTCACGCGCCTTTTGTGTGTCATATGCTAAATGCGTCATACCGAGAAACATCGTGTTTAACTGTAAATAATAATAGTAGTTAAAAATAACTCTGGAATATTAACTATAACCAACAGCAAGCTTTGGCAACTTAAGAATTAGGCTTAAGGGTATGTCTAACAAGATAAATTTGTGTTCATAGCTCCAAATGCTATATTTTCACCATAAAATATGCCTAAAAACACCTAGTTTGCGTGTTTTCTCCTCACTCTTCACCTTAAAAAGTAAATAGAACACATTGCGCTTTTCAAGGATCTTTCTTCCACGTACTGCAAAGCTGTGGAATGGGCTTCCTTGTGCGGTGTTTCCGGGACGATACGAAATGGGTACCTTCAAAAAAGCACGTACACCTAAAAGGTCGGCAACGCTTCTGTGATACCTCTGGTGTTGCAAGAGAATGTGGGCGGCGATGATCACTTAACACCAGGTGACCCGTACGCTCGTTTGACCTCCTATTCCATAAACAAATTAGATAGAACACAGTAGGTCCTTATCGGGGCTTACATTCGTTCAATGTAATTTAATTATTGATGGCACAATATATTCTTATAAAATGTAGCTATTTATGATACCTACATAATATGTTCTCATGAAGTCAAATGAAATCAATTTCGAAAACTTTTATCCTCTTTGTATGCGTTTCAGAATTAGGTATCTAATCGCACAAAAGACGTTTAACATTATTAACTTATTTAACATTATTACTTACTTACATTATTTAACATTATTACTATTTTTTTTTACTTAGGTTCTCGTGTAAGGCATTGAGTATTTGACGTTTGAGTATTTTTGTTGCATCGCTTTATTTAAATTGTAATTGAGACGATTTGTAAAACGATAATTCTATAAAAAATGTTGATTTAAAAGAATGGCAAAGAGTTTATTGCTACTTCTTCTCATTAAAGCTCAGCCATTTCCGAAGTGGTGGTAAATGTAAAAAGAAGAAGAAACACAACAGTTCGATCATCGCCCGCCGCGTGCCTACCACCCACCTACCAATGGGTTTTCGATTTCCCTAATTCATATTCCTACTTTTTTTCGACGTACATAAAATGTAGGAAAATATCGTGCAAACACCTGCTAAGAAATTCAAAGATTTTGTGTGAAGTTGACCAACTCGCATTGGGCTAAAAGGGCTTAAACACAGAGAAGTTTTCATGCAAAAAGGTCGTTTAGTTAGATGAATTAATGCCCGTGAATAGCTATCTAGTGTCAGAATGTACTTAATGTTGACATTCAGTTAAGCCTCTTTTGTGAAAGTAGTGCAGATGAAACCTCGTTACACATCCTTTCTGAATGTGGTCCTTCAATGCGTGAACGTAGCATCTGTTTGGGAAGTCCAATTCTTCAACCATTTGAGATACGTCAGCTGACTGCAAAAGATATATTTAATAGATTCATGAAAAGAACGGCTGGATCACTTGGCGTTGCGAAGAGAAGTCGCTTCATTGTGTGTCTTCTACGGCATTTATCACGGGGAGCACTTCCGCCGAATTCCACCTTCGCACGACACGCCACAAGTTAGGATATCATCCTCACCATCTGGATGTGTGGCGGTCCTCCACAGTGCGGTTTTCAAGGAGCTTTCTTCCACGTACCACAAAGCTGTGGAATGAGCTTTCTTGTGCGGTGTTTCCGGGACGATACGACATACGACGTTCAAAAAAAGCGCGTACAACTTTCTTAAAGGCCGACAACGCTCCTGTGATTCCTCTGGTGTTGCAAGAGATTGTGGGCGGTGGTGATCACTTAACAACAGGTGACACGTACGCTCTTTCGTCCTATTCCATAAAAAAAAGGAATCAATCTTAGCAGTAGGCTATAGTTATCAATCGCATTAATCGCAGTGAAACATGGTTGCACTGAACTCTGAACCTGAAGTGAACTAACTACTAAAGCCACTTTACTAATACTAACCGTAACAATATAACTAAAGGCATAACGTACCCTCAATAGTACTATTTTTATATTCTTTGCCTAAACTCGTAAAACTTCCTTTTTGATTATTAGCTCATCGCGAAAGGATAATGCAGCCTTAAAATATCTGAAAACGTATAAAATGAAGATTGAGTACCGCTGCCAGAGACATCTGTCGGATTCTATTATGAATTGCTTGAATATCTACCTGACGTCTCATAGGATATGTTTTGATATTGTACCGAGCGACGCCGCAGTGATGTGCCGGCCACTAATGCTATCCAACATCTGTAATATAAAGGCTAGTTTCGGTGATCTCTGTGATGCGAATCAGCAGGTTGCTACTTAATTTTTTTAAACTTGTTCATCGGCCATCTTGTATTTTAGTAGGTACTATGCCTATATATAGCCTATAATAGCCTCAGTGGTAGTGTTATTTTTAACTGCAATGGTTGATAATGATTTGAACCTACATTAAAGATAATACTTGAAATTAAATTTGATGATTGTTTTGTCCATCTTGTGCCCTTCTTGATAGTGGTTAAATCATCCACCAAAAATGTGCCCCTGATAATGTTATTATAAACACAAATGGCTTTACCTCAATTATTTTTTCATGGAAGATGATGGCAAACCAGCGTACGGGTGACCTAATGTTAAGTAATCACCGCCGCTCACACTACCATGTAACACTAGAACTACTGCAGCCGGCCTTTTAGGAAGGTGGTATGAAAATATGGAGGAAATCTGGTGCATTTGAACCAAATACAAATCACGAGGCCCATGGGAACTGTTTCTCCACTAAGAAAATTGCAAACCGTACCACGAGCCGTGCATTCGTGAACTGTTATTATAAACTTACACAAACCGTATTCAAGAGTTGAAAATTTTCACTTTTTGTGTCTTAGTACCCTACGTTAATGTATAATCCAAGTACCTATTATAGTCAAACTTAAATTGTTTTAAGCAACTTGATTCCGAAATATAGCTCTTTTGCCAGTGACTTTCAAAATTTATCACGTTTGTTTTATTGTAAACTTAATAATATTGTTACGTGTTAGGACTACTGGATAACATCACTATAGTTACACGTCATAGCTGTGTGTCCAC
Organism: Leptidea sinapis; assembly: GCF_905404315.1. Lineage (NCBI taxonomy): Eukaryota > Metazoa > Arthropoda > Insecta > Lepidoptera > Pieridae > Leptidea > Leptidea sinapis. The sequence continues at coordinate 9,512,358 of NC_066289.1, forward strand.
TTCTTACTAATCACTCTCTTGTCAATCGCGCCCCGTCTGATCCCCCCCCCCCCCCATATACCTCAAAAGGTGACTAGCGCTTTCGCGCACACTATAGTACCTCCTATTGGTACCTACTACTACCTACCAATAATTCGTTACAGGCAATTGCAATCACAAGCAATAACTCCCAGTAGTATCGGTTGTTATAATTTCTGTATGTTCTTCACGAACCCTCAGATTATAAATGAATCAAGTAGGTCAGTATATTATATACCTTTAAGAATTATTCTCAAATGATATCGAACAATATAGAGAGTAAATAGGATATGTTATGTCATACTAGACCTTAGAGTGCCAGATATAACGTTGAGATTCCTTAACACTGCTCGGTATCTATCTAATTTTATGACTGACATAAAACGTGACATTCATAACAATATTATCTGGATTAAATACTTTCTTGCCCACACAATTTTAAAAATTACACTCCTTTTACCCGGTGAACCTTGGTACTTTACAATTGGTAATTACTTACCTACTACTCCAAAACAGATAGATTAAAATATTTTTCTCTTTAGCTAGGTATCGGACTCGGAGAGGAATATATCTTTTTAAAAAAGGAAGCCGAGTTATTCACAGATCATTTGCAAGATCTTAAGCTTCAGTGTGATCCGTTCGATAATGAAATAAAAAATACGCAGGTTAGTCCAATAAAATATTCAAACCAGGAAATGCCATGAAATACATAATCAAGACAAAAGCCCTTGGAGCGCGTAGCTCCGAACAAGTAGAACATCTTCCCCTATGCCTGGGACGCCTGTAGGGATGTCGACATTGTATCTACATACAAATCGTCGATCGATATCTTTTGTTCGTGGCAGAGATAACATCAAATGTAAAAGACATACGTAAATTTCTGTGAGTTTTTAATCCTTTTTTTATTGAAAAGTCACTAACCTATTATATTATATTATATATTTATTTTAACATAAACACGAAACAGTGACATTTAAAATTGATTAATAGGAAGATCGAAACAAAATTATTTTTTATTAAATTATTATGTTTTAATAACTCGAAAGCGCTATCTATCCCCGACAGTTCTGCCGGCACTTACTTATGGATCGCCGGCAAGCATTCTCTGCCCCCATCGCCTCATCCCACTTGTTTGTTCGCCTATTTGTCGCGAATATGTTCTACTCATATATAAGTGTTTACTTTGCTGTGATTTGTATGTATAAACTTTAAGAAATTAAGTATTTTAGTCTATGTAGATATCGAGTTGTTTATTATAATAGTTGGATAATTTTTTGAGTTTTAATACTTAATGTCGACTTGATTTTAACATGTATTGCAACGTCACGAAGAATACAAGACGAAGAAGATAATTTGAATGTTAAAAAAACAAAAAACCGTCATCCACTATAGGCCGACCGTTTATCTGAGTCCTCGCCTGCACGGATTTTTGTATTCGCTCATTTCACTAAGCGCCCCCGTCGCCCGCACCTGGGGGCCTACTCCTAAAATCGATATTCGATAAATCGTGGCATTAGTCGTGTCGAATCTTACTCTTAGTTACATCGTAATCAATCTCGAAACGATGATTGAACGAACGAAACATTATTCGATATTATCGGTCCTAACCCTACTCTGAGTTGAAAATGTCAGAGACGAATATTCGAATTTCACAAATAATCAAACGTCACTTTTACGATAATCTCAACGACACCTTCTAGGCTGTCGATGCTATTATCCTTTCAAGTTGTATAGATATATTTGCCATACAATGTACATACTTAATAAATATTATTGAAATAATTATATGTGATTTACTATTCAACAGATTTTTTTCTACTAAGTCATTTAAGTCATTTTGTTGATCGTTTATGCGTAGAAATAATGCAAATGGCCGCCTGAGAAATAGGAAGTCGACGAGAAGGGTTGAGTTACTTTTTTTTACATTTTATTATCCGCAAGTTTTGTATTATTTATTCAATTTTAAATGGACATATTATATTCGTTACATATTTTTTTAACATTTACATTATGTGTAAATAATACCAAATTGGTGGTGCAGAGTCTGGCATGGTCCTTAGCGCCTAAACTATGTTTTGACTTTTGACACTTAACAGCGACATAGCACAGATAATGTTTAGGTTTGAACATATTTCATTCACTCTAACATCGTAAAAAAATCAAAATATTAGTCTATGGTAACGATAAACGATAGGGAATTCGAATATTTGTTAGAGTAGGATATTTGCGATATATTCGGAGTATTATCGTATCGTTCCGAATGTATCGTTGTCGATTTTGCGATTAGACCTCCAGTCTAGTCCTCTTTGTCGTCATACCCCCGCGCCCCTGTACCCCGCAGGCGAGGACTCAGATAAACGGTCGGCCTATAATAATTGTTTGTCGTATAAAATACGTCAGTTTATTTTCCAAAGAGACTGCAACGCTCAAACGCATTGAACGCGTAAAATGTTTATCAAGCTGACTGACGGTCTTACCCCCATCAAAAATACAGCTGATGATATTCTTTATTATTTTAAAAGTATAAAAATAGCTGACGAACTAATTAAGTGACTGACATAATACTTGTATAACCCCCCTCGCCAATACAGCTGAGCCTTATATTTTTAAAAATGTGATTGAAACAATAATTTAATACATGTTTGTTTGGTATAAAATCCATCGGAGAAGATTTTTTTCAATGACTTTATAATGCTGTCTCCTTTAGCTCTAGCGCTTTCTCTCGATATTTACTTTACGTCTGTTTCACCTGATTCGTGCCAATTCCACCTTTGCACGACACGCCACATACTTAGATATCATCCCCACCATCTGGATATGTGGCGGTCCTCTACAGTGCGGTTTTCAAGGAGCTTTCTTCTACGTACTACAAACCTGTGGAATGAGCTTCCTTGTTCGGTGTTTCCGGGACGATACGACATGAGTACCTTAAAAAAACGCGTACACCTTCCTTAAAGGTCGGCAACGCTCCTGTGATTCATCTAGTGTTGCAAGAGAATGTGGGCGGCGGTGATCACTTAACAACAGGTGACCCGTAAGCTCGTTTGTCCTCCTTTTTCCATAAAAAAAACGCCTGTGTCATGTCATGCGCCACATATAAATCTAAATTTGTTTCAGGATGCTAAAATGACCGCAGAGCTAATCGTCGACGCGTTTGAATACAAATACGAAATAATGCAGTCATGTTTTTTGATGGTTAATGTTTGTCTTGCGCTCCTGTTCTGTCGTATGGTGGTGTCAGCTCACTCGTACCATGATCAGTATTTGACAAGCATCGATTTTGACAATGTCTACATTACTGGAAGTTTTAAAAGAATTGATCGAAAAAGACGACAAAGGAATAATTATACAATTTTACCGTTAAGAAAGGTATATAAAACTATATTCTTTTTTAATCTAGCACTTTTCACTGCACTAAGATACACTAAGTTTTAGACACCAACCCAAAAGATTTCTTTTGAGTCTTTTCACTCTGGAGGAGGAGCTGGATAGCCACTGCGTTTACATGATGGTGAAATCTTAGCTTATGAGCTCCGTATATTTTGAATGTTTTTTACGACTACTTAAGGTGACAATGACAATCGTCGTTTCCTACGTACCAGGGGCATTTACAATACTTCTGAGCACTTTATTCTGAAAGCGTCACATAATTTGTGTATTTTTATGTTTACTTCAACCCCCAAGTTGAACAATACAAGTCCACAATCCTCATTAGTTAAGTTAATCCTCGTTAGTAAAGTGTTCTTCTACATACAGATCCTTATGCCAGTGTGGCGAAGGGAATTGAGAGATAAAATTTGATAATTAATTTCGTTTATACGTTCTATTATTCAATACTAGAAACGGCTCTTCTATGAGATATATATCTTGGATAATCAGACTGCCTAATTATGACTATCTGATAAATTGTGTAAATATTTTTTGTTCAACTCTCAGGTTGTGGCTTCATCTACAGGATCTACTTTACAGTTGATAACCTGCTCAACCCCAATATTTGCATATTGGGAAATTGCAAAGCATACAAGATTTTATGACGATACGTCACTGGAATGGTTAGCTCAGTTGGAGGAGCCACTGGCACGGAACGCCAGAGGTCGTGGGTTCGAGACCCGCATCGTTCATAAAATTTTGTTTTCAAATTTTATTTTGAGTGTTTTAAATACTTACTCAAACATGACAACTGGGAGAGTTTCTCGCCGTTTGTTTTACGGAGCGTTAGTACTGGTGTTTAGGTTTACTCTTAAATTAATGTTTTCTGCAGATGGAAAGGAATAGATTCATTGACGTATATTCAACCTCCTACATCCCGTCAGAGCGTAACAAGATTCTGACGCACATCCTCAAGGTCCTGCTGGAGGCAGTCACCGCCACAACCTTCGTGATGCTGGACAGACTCTTCTATGAAGCGTTGGCAGTCGTGAGGCAGTACGCTATAATGGACAATGAGCAGAATAGCGGCCTCGGTGATTCTAATATTGAGGTCAATTAAGAAAATTAAGTATTGTTAACTTGTCATATAAAACGTTGGTTCCTACCGTAGCTTAGAAATCTAAATAAGAAGGTTATAGAAACTTGTGTCAATTCCTGGCGGTACGACTATCGCGTTATATACAAACACTATATAACCCGGCAAACGTTGTTTTGCCATATAAATTAAGTAGTTACTTAATTAGGGTAGTTACCCCGCGCCCGCTCATTGTATGAACTGGGTTTTTTTAATGAAAATAAGGGACGACGACGTTCAGCTGATGGTAATTGATACGCCCTGCACATTACAACGCAGCGCCGCTCAGGATTCTTGAAAATCCCCAAAAATTCTGAGCGGCTCTACAGCTGCGCTCGTCACCTTGAGACGTAAGATGTTGAGTCTCATTTGCCAAGTAATTTCAATAGCTACAGCGCCCTTCAGACCGAAACTCAGTAATGCTTACACATTACTGCTTCACGGCAGAAATAGGCGCCGTTGTGGCACCCATAGTCTAGCCGGCATCCTGTGCAAAGGAGCATCCCACTGGTTTCGTGTGTTGTTAAAATGGTCCATACGTGTACAAAAGAAGTTCCTAATTATATTTCCTGAAGGATTGCCAGCTGAAAAGCAATATTGAGGCTGACCACGAATTGAAGTATCCCTAGGGAAAACGAATATAAGTGCTATCATACAACTGTTACATACACATTGTTAGGTTTCCTGTCTCTGATGACGCGTTGGCACCAACTTCCTTTCGATCACGATTAACAGCTATTTTCTAAGACCTTATAACCAATAGGCACGAGATAAATACCACACAGTTGTTATGTAAATCGATAAGTAGCGATTGTTTATGATAATATTACGTTGTGATTGTAACCTGACCTGAATTGTTTGACTGCCTTGTTTGCGCTACCAAAAATTTTTACGGCATTATAATTAATTTTACATAAGTAAATGGCTATATTGTCATGAATCAATCGATAATGCGTGACGTTAAATCTCAGGTGCTATATATATACAACCTTTTTGTATAATGCCCACCATTTTATATATTTGTTATAGATAGAAGGCGAGGGCACTGTGGCGGGAATTGTGCGAAAAATTGTAGAACAATTGACAAACGTTCATTCAACAGTCGCAGAGTCGAACGACGAATGTGTCCCAAGACCGCGCGCTATATCCATCGCTTATTACTTTAAAATATACGGCGGCTATATATGTATTCTCATACTGCTTTACCTGAATCCATATACACTACGGTTAAGACGGTGAGTAAACTGTTAAACAATAGCAAACACGCCCTTGCTGCGGTGCCATAAACATAGACATAGGACAGACACTCAGATGATGCTTAGAAAGATGAAGCGGTGGCGCTTATCGATAAGTACCTACCTACCACACAAGATGCGGCCATTCCTCGCAAACCGATGAGTTTAGCAGCGATATGTTTCGATGAAAATAATGGTCCTAGAATAAGACTAACTTGACACTGCGCGCCATAAATCATCGATATGCTAGGCCAAACTTGTATGTTTCTTCACATTTTACTTCAGCTATAGCTTAGCTTTCGCTATTCTTAACTTTTCTATGCAATTTGGATATCTATATATTCGACTCAGAAAAGTGTTTCTACGTCGCGCCTTCATAGAAAAATTATCAGTCTCCTGATATAGTTTACTTTTTTAAGGTAACAATTACTTAGTGACGCGACAATCTGATTCATAACGCATCATAAAACGATCTAAGGGAATAGTTTAATGCAATACTACCCGATGTCTCGTGTGCTCAAGTTAAATCGGCTTATAAATCAAATTTCAGACTAATTTGCAGCAGTTTCTATCCGCATCGAGAGAAGCAAAGGATAGTACATCTTTACAACGACATATTAAAGAAACGCCTTAAAATGCAGAAGACTTTGCGCAGAAAGGCTGTCCAATCCGTTCGGGCTCATTATCTGTCCGGTGAAAATCTTCTAACCTTGAGGATGAAGTTCCCTCAGTTGTTGAGCTGGCTTTCTGTACTTCCGTTCGCAAGGATGAAATGTCTTATATGCGGGGATACTGAACCCACACAGAAAAGTCATCAACGTTAGTAGTATCTGATGTTTTAAAGCGAATAAGTCATGGATGATGGGACGTCATTTGTATTACTTATCTGGGAAAAGTAGTATCTTGGCCCTTGCTGTTGCGGATAAAAAGAGCCGTTTGCCCATTTTAAAATAACGTGCGTGCATTGAGTGCGAAAAGTTTACTTGTCGCACGCAAATTATACTTGGCACACGCAATATTTTTTTATTTTTTTTTATAGTAAATTGCTCCGTGGACTGAATGTCAACGATTCGGCCAACGTCAAGGTGGAGAGATTCATTATTTAAACTTAGCTGATTGAGACATAAAAAGAGCTGATTAAAAGGAAATGATCGGTTGATATAGCTGTGGTTTTTCGAAATATCAAAACTGAATTGACGTTGATGCGTCTGACAGGTTGACGCGTCTGACAGTTTAATTTAATAAATAAAATTATAAATTAAGTAACAAAAGTCTAAAAACGAACATGGAGTCGGAAATAATATATAAATCGTCGCATTAGTTATACAAAATAGTATGGGCAACTCTCGCACGAGTTAATGTTAAAAATAGTCCTATTCTCAGCCACAAACTTAAATATCATACTTGTACCTTAAGTACTTCCACATCCTACCAAAGTGTTGTGTGTTGAATATGTGGTGTGACGATATTACGATATCATGGGTACCTTCAAAAAAAGCGATGCCCACCACTTTAAAAGTCCAGCAACTGTGATTCCCTCATATTGGTTCTGACGGTGGGCGGCGGTCATCATTTACCATCAGGTGACCGATCGTTTATCCTCCATATCAGCAGTCAGGATTGGTAAAATTATTTCGATCAGTGTTAAAAGAATTTATTTTCGTTGACCTTGGCAAATCTAGGCTTACCAGACTAATTGAATACTTTCAGAGAGTGGCAAATGGCATTCCTGTATTTGCATCAATTGCCCCTTCGTGTACTGTGACGAGTGTTGGATGGATATAGGGTCGAGTTGCCTGGCCTGTGATCCGGTGCTCAATGAATTGAGTGACGTGGATTCACTCAGCGACGACCAGCCCCAGAGACATTGAAAACTGATTGAAACTATGAGCAGTTATTAAATCGTAATATTACTAATGTGCTTATTATTACATTTTACAAGTCTATATACCATGAAAGCCTGACTGACCCTTGTGAAATTCTGTGAAAGAAAAGCCCCAAGATGACAGTTAGAGGCTAATTGACTTCGAAAACCCAGCGATTGTGTTTCAACATTTACCAATATTGTGTTTTGAGATACGTCAGCAATGCAAAAGATATAAGATACATAAAAAGAATCAGTCTTAGCAGTGAGCTATTATAATTAACAGCGACTATAGCTGCAGAATAGATCACATTGGCTGCACTGAACAGCAATAAAGCCGCTTTACAAACCATAACCAGCATTGCTTTGCTCGATATATCGAGATAAAAATGAGCTTCATCCCATATTCAATGGGCAAGTTAAAAAGCTAACTGCCGCGACAGACTGGAGTGCAATCACCCAAAAAAGAACAATCCGAAACATTCTCTGCAAGCGCACCAACGTATTCAAACACATCAAAAACCTTATAGATAAATGGAGAATTTTTTGAATGCCGCGTACGCGAAGGTGTGGCCAATTCATTTTTTAAGAAATAAAATCCCAAAGTAACCAATTAGTTTTAAATCTTCATAAGAGGCTTAAATAAGACTTTGGTTTTGTATTATTAAAGTATTTTTATTGTTAAAACAACCCATATTCTAATTGCTCTCCAACTGTAAAGTTACTGACGAACTGTATGTTGTCTGCGACGTCGTTACACAGCTGAGCTAGTCCAGTGAGTTGCTCGTCTTCTTGAGGGCTGAAGTTGTATACCAACTGGAAAAGTATTCATTTAAGCCTAAGCTATATCAGCAAATCAAGCTTTCACTGTAAAAATTATACTTAATTCAAGCTGAATTTAAGATTATTGCCAATTGAAATGGATTGAAAACTGTCGTGTTAAACGCAAATGTACGTATAAGATGATTGCATAAATACTCATAAGGCATTACTTCCACGAGCGAAATCATTTCGACGAGTCCGCCCTTCAATCTAGGTAATCTCCACATAATATATCGCATCATCGAATCGTTAGTCACTACTGAATCGCCGGAAGATCGCGACGGCTATTGCAATAACTATTGTTTATTGAAAGAATTCATTTGTCCTATGAGTTAAGTCTTACATTCCTATGTGTTTTTCGTCTAAAACCGCTCGATTAAAATCGGACAAATATTGTGTATTTTTTTAAAAGACCCTAACCGGTTCATTAAAGATGTATAAACAGCCTGGTTTAGCCCTGTGTTTCCTCGGGGCATAAAACGAATAGAGAAGTCCCAGACCCAAGGATGTCGTAAGAGGCGACTTAGGCCATTTACCAGTGGGAGGTTTCTTTACACAAGATGCCGGCTAGATTATGGGTACCACAAGGGCACCCTTTTCTAACGTCAAGCAGTGTAAGCAATGTGTTGAGGACTGAAGGGCGCCGTGGTTGGTGAAATTATGGGCAATCTAATATGATTGGCCATGATTGATGATTAATGGGCCAATGATACTTAAAGCATCTTATGTGCTAAGGTAACGAGCGCAGCAGGGCATATTACAATTACCATCAGCTGAACGTCTTGCTCGTCTTGTCCCTTCTTATTGTCATAAAAAACAATATAGGTAGCACTTATGCAATATATAATATGTAAAATGAACCTATTTACCGATAAGAATTCATCGTAAGTAATCCATCCGTCGTTGTCCGTATCTGTAGCATTAAACTTATCTTTGCGAATGTCCATAGACGACTCGTCTCCCAGACTCTCCAGTACAGCACAACTAGTAACAACAGCATAATTATTAGATACCTCTGAATTTAGACTATCGTCCCGAGGCCTGGAGGTCTCGGCGCAACAAAGGAGTGGAAGCCCCCTAGCCCCAAATTATTTTAAAAATGAAATGGATAATTTTCTTTTCAGTTGTAGAGTTATCCAATAAATAACTAACTAAGCATAGATTATTTAACTGGAGTGAACAAATATAGATCGATGATTTCTGTTGATATGGAACATAGCATGTTTGCATAATTTACGGTAGCTAAAGGAATAACGCGAAAGAAAATATCAAAGGAAAAGTGGTTCACTAGTATTTACCAGTCTGAATTTTCATGAAGTCTTGTTTGGCGTGGGCTGTAGCCCCGGTTGCCCTACCCTAAATTAATAAATTATACCTAGAGTATAAAAATGACTGCAAAAATTTGATCGACCTAACAGTGAGGTGACCTAACAGTGAGGTAGCCTACCTCCTACGTAGGTAAGCAATATTTAATTTGCCATATCGCCGGGTTAAGATGAAAAGGTACGTTCTTTTATAGAATTATTTATATATAATAAAACAACTTCAATGGGCTGGTAGTGATTTCCTACTGTCCTGCCAATACGTATCGAATAACTGGAGTTTTATATTTAAGGTGTATTTGTGTGCGTGAGATTTCAAAATAAAACACAAACCAAAAATAAATAAAAATGATCTTTGATGTAAATCGGTGTCATGGTGGACCATTGGAAATTGTAAAACAAAAATAAGGCAACTAGACTAACAAATCATCAAATCCAAGCATTCCATTAGACTGGTTGTCAAACAGTAGAAACAGGCTGTGGAGATTGGCAATGGTGACTTCGTTCCAGCCAGGGAAACGTTCAACAACTCTTTGCATACTCCACCTACGGTCTTGCTCCTTCATCTCCTATTCACAAACAAATAAAGGTACTTAAAAAAGACTCTTTAAAGGATTAAAACTTGTGTAATTTACATTAGATTTTGCGATTCGAGACCTATCCAGATCACGTTTTAAATAACGTGATCTGGAAAGGTCTAAAAACGTCGGGTTAGCTAAAATAATAATAAATGTAACTTTAACGCAATATTAAATGTAAAAATAGTTACAATTACATGCGTTTTAATACTTTTAAAAGAGCTATATTTAAATGTGTTACGCTCGCGTTAATCAAAGAAAACACTAAAATAGTTAAGAGAAGAGTTTCTGCACATCTTTCCCAAATACTACTGTAGGTACCCAGGTAATATGGTATCTGTATGGTTATAATGTATTAAAATATCTTTACTTTAATGAACGTAACATACATGTTTTGAGGGACACTTTCAAGTAATAACCATTGAGGATATCAATGCAATAACATTAACATATTTTAAATGGTCAGGAGGCCCTTGCTTAGCTCTAGTACATACTCAATAGAGAATGATATCGTACTGTTTGGCGTGTCGTGCGAAAGTGGAATTCGGCGGTAGGAATCAGGTAAAGCAGGTCTTCGGAACGCTCCCCGTGATAAATGCGGTAGAAGATACACAGTTAAGCGACACCTCTATGCAACGCCAAGTTCCAGTCCCCCGCAATACGAGCAGCTCTACGTTGCACGCGGTCAATATTTCGAGCTGATACTGGGGTGCGCCAGACCAGAGATGACAGCAATACTCCATAAGTGACCGGACCTACGCTTTGCAGAGCTCTAGAGTGTGGGCGGGCTTGAAGTATTGCCGTGCTCTATTTCCTATTCTTATGTACGCTTTTCGATGGTCTTATGGTGTAGAAATAAGAAACCTAATCATAAATACTTATGGTACTTATGGCCTGTAGACAGATATAGTTGACATACTTGGTTATACTGCCGCTGTTCAGCAAGACGTTTGTAGAACAGTTCCACTAGCTTGTCGTAATCAGTTGTTGGAGGTTTTACATGGTCTGTGACTTTTTTCTGTGGCTCACCTGTGAATATATTATAGGTATACTTTAAAAAAACAATCCTTTTGCAATTACAAATATACATAGTTACAAATTACAATTACAAAAGCGTCGTTGCGCTATTGTGCTAACTGTAGAATATAATAGAAGTTTCTTCCACGTACAACACGGATCAAGTTTGGTACGGCCGAACCGTCGGACGCTGTACCCAGTACGACGCCGGACTAATTGGTGCAAGGCACCCACTGGACCGTCCGATGGCCCATAAAGTAAATATGTCCCTTGGTCTATATCCGACCATATGTTTAGGCTAGTATAAGCTGTGGAATGAGATTACTTATGCGGTGTTTCCAGGACGATACGATGTGGGTACCTCAAAAAAACGAGCGTAGGTACACCTCTTTAATAGGCCGCCAATAGTTCTGTTATTCCTCTGGTGATGCAAGAGAATGTGGGCGGGTGATTATAGTACGTTCATTTGTCATTCTCTTCCATTATTTAAAAAAAATATACTCTCACCACGGTGCCCCGGTTCGATCCTCACTCGCCAATGTGTTTCGGTTTTCAAATACATAATATTTAAGTTTATTCAACGGTTAAATAAGGCCCGCAACGATGAGATTCCTAAGGCGTTACAAGAGTTGGGGACTCAGTGATCAGCGATAATTATGTATGTAGGAAACAATAAGCTTACCAGTCGCTGTAAAATCTTCCTGCCGATAAAAACATATCGGCTTTCTCTTAACAGGATACTCGAAAAACCTACCGAGTCCAGAAATTAAAGCACTTACGTGGTGTCCCATATTATTAAACACAACAGGATTGAAAAACTATCTCAGCTGTAAGTTTATACAGGGAAATGACATTAATGAAGTGTTTATTCAAAAATGTCATTGTATTGCCCAAGTAAGTAATATATGCCATTGCAGCAACCTCTTTGCCCACTTGGCATAGACAAAATTAATTGAAATGTTATTATTCTACAATTATTTACCGCCTAGTAATCGCTTTTAATCTGGGATCAACATTGGGATTGATGAGGTAAATAAGTTACTAAAAACTCTCGACACATCAAAAGGCCCTGATTGTGATGAAGTTACACCAAGTTTTCTGGTTAGGTACTTGTTTTGTATCACTTATTGCTGCTTTCCTGAAGGATATTTCCCAAAAATCAGGATAACTGATAATATTATACGAATTCATAAAAAACGATCTATAGCATCCGTTGAAAATTAGAGGCCTATATCTATTCTTAATAGTTACGTTAGGAAAATTAATGCCTTTCCATTGATTGTGTGGTACCAAAGAGTAGTAGATCACCTGTATCCCATAATCATGCGTCATCTCTCCACTTATACCAATCTTGCTATTTTCACTACTTACGCCCAGCGTGGAATGGAGCATGGTTATCAAATTGACGCAATTTATGCTTAATTTGAGGCGTTTGAACGAGTCCACCATATTATACTTTTACGCAAGTTGCAGAAACTGGGAATTCCTGATTATCTTCTTCGATGAACGAAGTCTTACCGGTATAATCGATCGCAACTTGGGATCTTGGACGGGCCTTGTTCTGACCTAATGGATGTTCCTTGTGGAGTTCCGCAAGGGTCAATTCTGGGACCTTTATTATATTTATCCTACTTATATGATATAACGGACTGTTTCCGGTTTGTTAAGTTTCTTATGAACGCTGATGACACTAAAATTTATGCTCACATTAAGACTGAAATAGATTCTTAAGCCTTCAGAAGATTAAATCAGACTCTGTGACTATTATCATGATAATCGTATTGGTGTCAAATTGTTTAAATGTATTCAAATCACCTTTACGCGAAACAAAATAGAATATCAATACAAATTACTTGAGTTCCATTAACACGGACAAATAGCATTGCAGTTAGGATTTAAGAATATTGTTTGATACAAAAATGTCAATGTCGGATCACATTGTTGCAATAACTGAAAAAGCTCACAGGAATCTAGATTTCGTTATATGTGTCAGCATAATATGAAGTGATACAACAAAAAGGAAAGGGTAAAATAAAACACCATTATTAATTATTTTTTCAATCACTTGATTAATTTTCATACAAAATTGCATTAAAACTTTCAAAAAATCCACGACATAATATAGCGTCATGCACATTTGATAAGATTACAAGACTTGAATTAATGATCTTTACCGAAGGGTTAAAAATAAAGTGAATTAATATGGTAGGCAGTAAATTATTCTAAATTAAAATATAGGAACATTTATAAAATATCAGTCTTCTTTCAACAATATTACAGGAGAGTAACGTAATATACACAATTATATAAAAAAAAGACTGTTGCCGTCTCGTTATGCGATGTTGGAACAAAAAATTAAGTTTCGATTACATTGGACGCTTAATTTAAAGTGAATCAAATCATTAAAAGAGTGCAAGTATCCACTTTACTCTAGACAACAGACTCTCTAATGCTCTGGTGATTTGACCACCGCGCGTTAGTTAATCCTTATCAGTCAGTCTTTATGCTTTTGCAAGTGAGGTAGGTACGGTATCTAACATTATCTATACGGGCAAGTCGTTTCCGGTCCTAAGCAACTACAATTTCACTAATTATTTATAAATCTGACAATGGTGGTGCAGTACATACAAAATCATACAATCAATTTAAGGGCGTTGTGCTGGTGGGTTATTATGTGACTACGAGTCTTGTTCATCATGCCAGCGAGAAGAGATAATGAATATAAACAGACTTTTAGAGTTATATTTCACCGGGACACCCACTGATCTCTACTATATACCACTGGACAGGCGGCTGTCAAAGTGCTTTTGAGCCCGTTTGATATTCGCCATTTTGGCGCTGTTGGCCATGTAGCGCTAAAACTAGTGATGTCAACCTCAGCAAACATCGATAGATGGCGGGAAATTATTTGCAAAAAAAAATTATGTACTTTATTCTTGAAGTATGAATAACACGGAGAACGAACAAAATTAATTCAAAATGCAAAAATACTACAAGTATTACGTGTACATTAGTCCTTAGGACGCTCGCGAGTGTCGCTTCAAAAAATTTGCTGTGAAACAGCCTGTCCAGTGGTATTTATACAGGTCCGTGGGGATACCACAGTGGCGCAACAGGTCGCCGCTACCAACAAAATGTATACAGCTGTATAGAGTTACTCAGCTGGTGTCCGTTTGGTCGCGCAACCAATTTGGCGGCGCGACTAGCTCGGACTCGTCATGACTCTGGTGTCTGTGTGGTGTCTATTTTGGTAGCTTACGGACACCACGGTGGAGTAACCAGTCGCGCCACCGTGGTGCCCCAGTGAAATATAGCCATATAGATATAGACATATAGATATATATAAATTTAAATTTGAAGTTTTTTTTTCAAGTATACCGAAACAGAAGCTTCCAAGTGCCAAAAAACGTAGTAATGATTTATTATAAAATCATTAAACTCAAAACTATTCTATTGCTTGTTGTGCAGTTATTTTGTTATTTATTAAATAATGACACGTCAGAACGCCAGAAGCGCCCTCTATTTGTGGTCGACTGACTCCTGACATATCCGAGATCGAGCCGTCTTTAACATTTAGTTCATCAGTACGACTTATACATTTACAATAATCATAATAATGCTCGTAGGTGTATTTCACTCGAAAACAATAATACTTAATCATAATTGATAATCGGTATTGTAATTTTATCTATTATAGATATTGGCACACCTTCCTGGATTATTGTTTACATTCTCAATCTCGACTCTCTGGCCTGTACGACTCCATAGCTGTACGCTGTACTAAACTAAATAGTAAATTCATGCGTGATTTATCTGAAGTTATGTAATGTTGTTGTCTCATATCTAAAACTACTACTATGTTATTAATAAACGCGAAGTAAAGTTATTCCAAATTGAAAACTTTTTTGCTTTAACTGACCTTTGTCACTACAGAATTACATGACAGAGAGAAGTAATTTTGAACTTGGGAGTAACTTCACAATGCGTTTATTAATAAGAAAGCTACTGTTTACAGTGTCACTTACTTGCATGCAAAAACTAAATATAGTTTCTATAATCTAAGCGAACTTATTAATTAAAATACATTAGATTTTGACTATGATTTTAACAATATGTGCGGTATATTGTTCAACTTTCCACCAACACCAGAAACAAAGAGGAAATCGAATCAAATAAAAAACCGAATTAATGCTAAAAAATTTCCTCGCAGCCAAATCAAATTGGCCACGCCACACGGACTCCAATAATTACACGAACACTAGAATCAATATGGCAAGATATATCTAACTATAATTTGACATCAGAAACGACTAGAACACCCGCACTTCCCCAACGGCCAGTCGCAATGACCTTGACCGAGGAACAAGTATAAAAATATCTACGCCTAATTAATACACATACATAGAAACACGTCCACATTCATCTCCCCTTTATAATTAGCTATGTCCTATTACAATTTCATACATCGCAAACACTCCATCTACTCATTTACGAATGCAAGATTATATGTGAAATATATTTTAACCAGCTACGGTTACAAATGCGTGACTATAATCGATATTATGGTTTAAAATAGATGATTACACTAGAATAAACAAGAGGAGACGAATGTCTGATTAAATCTAAGACTAACACATGTCAAGCTGCTAAAGTTAACATTAAAAATACCACAATTATAACGTATCTCTCTCTCAATGTGACTCACTACATTCTTACAAGCAGTCATCGTATTGCGTCTCGACTCTACACAGATCTGCCTCATGGGTATAATTTATGTGTTCGTTCGATCGGCATTTCAAACACAATTTGGGCAATATTTCACCGGGACATCATGGCGGCGCAGCCAATCGCCGCTATCAAAAAAATATATACTGGCGTCCGATTAGTTGCGCAACCAGCTCGGACGCGTGCACATAATGTTAATGGTCGCGACGCCACGCTGATCGTGCCTCCACTAATTACTAGAGCTGTATGGTGTCTCACTCACTTGGCCGCCAGTCCGGCCGCCAGTGATGCCACCTCATTGCATGCAACTTTATTGTGATTTTTTTAAATTTCGTTTGTTAATTGCAAACGATGGATAATTTAGAAAGGTTTATTAACGAAATTCAAAGCATCAATTTACATTTCGATACCGTCTCAGTGTGGTGTCCCGACTCTGGTGTTTGTATGGTGTGCTGTCCGTAGGCTACCAAACTAGTGTCTAATTTGATAGCTTACGGACACCACGCTGGCACGAGTGGCTGCGTCGCCACGGTGTCCTTATCAAAATATGGCCCCTTGATTCATTATTGAGTGCTGCTCTCAGTACGCTCGCGGTTTTATAACGCTTTTGAATAACGAACAAAAAAGCTCCATCTTGCGATACTTGTTAGAAACTAATCTGAGTACAAACGAGAATACGTCTTACGTTAAATGTTGGTTCTTACAGTTAGTTCTATAGGTAAATATCAAAAACACAAATTGGTTAGTAGAGCAGCACAAAATTATGAACCTGTCTTAAAAAATCAAGCTTCTATGTCCCAATTTCATTGTAATTATCACAAAACCACAATTATACTGCTAGTAGCTAGCAGGTCCTCACATTCGATCAAATCTCTCGATTGGGCGATTACATCATAAACAATATTATGCTTTTTTATTTTGGTTCACTTTTACAAAGTGGTCATTACTAGATCGGCGACAGGTCGACAACAGAGCACGTATCACACACAATGCCGTTCGTCGTGGACATGTCAACTGTCACCGATCCACTATCACTCACGTTAAGCGTGTAACGAAATAAATCTAAACTAAAATTCAAAATTATACAAAAACCTTAAGAGTTAGCCGTTCATAAGAACAAAGAGATATGTCGTGTTCACCGAGAGTTGATAAAATATAATATGAGCAACTGTCGCTTAATTATCGCACTACGAGTTTCGTGGTACGAGGCGTTCAGGTGTTGTCAACGTTTTTATCAACTCTTGGCTAACAAAGTTTAATAAGCCGAAAAATAACTCGACAGAAGAACTCCATTAGTTATCAAAATAATAATTATTTAAACAAATTCTGTCTGGTTGTCAGACCGTCGTGATAAAAATCTGACACTGTAAAAATCTGAATCAATCGCTTGAATACACTAGCAAAATATTATTAAGAATTCGCTTTGCAATTCCACTTTGTGTTATGCAAGAATGTAAAACACCGTCCAAAATACCGAGATTCCACATAGTACAAAAATAACTAACGTCCCGAGTTCCATAATTTTGTAAAATTCTCCAATAATATAAAAAAATGCATTTCATGCAAAATATTATTTTAAAAATAACATAATACTTTTAATAATGGCACTGAAAAAAACAAAATTAAGTAATATTAATAATTGTTATTATGATATGAAATAAAAATTAGTCTATGATTCATGCGGAATTCTTAATTGACCGTAATTGAAGACTCACTCTGCTACATGGCCACTAAATTCTATAATATACATTGTTTTTGCTAGATTCCAATTCAAGATGGCGCTGGCGAACACACGACTCAACCATCCGACAGCAAACGTCAAAATATTTCGTCATAGAGTGTAAAAATTATGATGATTAAGAAATCATTCTTAACTTTATTTGTCGCGTTTGTTAATGGGAGAGTAATTTGTTAAAACAAAGGAGTAAGTTCTTCGCGTGTGAAAGGCCAACTGTGAACGCATGTCAGACGAAAACGAGATCAAAACAGAGAAATAAAGCAAAAACAACATTAGTACAAGTGATCTGTTACCATTCCTATTTGACTTCAAACATCAATTTTACAATCAATGATACCTACTGCAAATAGAACTTTATGTCAATAATTTTAAGCTAATTTTTTTTGTTAGAAGTCACGCCTTAAAACTACTTTTAATTCTAAGTATAAACGTGAAAAATTCTACACTAACACATTAAATTTAACATAACTAATATTACGGGAGGGTATTTATCCTAGTCACTGTTATATAACTAACTTGACAATTAATTTAACACTAGAAGCGGTACATACTGTTTGATAGCACTGTATATTATTTATTAGCTTTGGTATTTTTGATACATGATTCGAAGGCGAATAACATTAGGACGATTATATTTAATAGGATTTATTAAGAGCTAACTTTCTGTGCTGAAAAGGCAAACCAGTGAGATAATATTATTATGCACGAGTTAACATATTGTAGGCCTCGGCACGGATATTGCGCTGTGAACGGAAACGATTCGCGTACAACAGACAACTGCACTGCGCGCTAAAGTACTAGTAACTGATTGGACGCCGGGGCACCCCCCGCGCCCCTTCCTCTAATGAGACCCTACTTTTGATTTCAGCGCGTTTAGAGACACCGTACAAAATCCGTGCGTTGGTCTACAAAATACTATAGTTTGGAAGCGATTACTTCACGCAACTACGGCACGCATTTACTAGACATTGATTAAACGATGAATCTATACTATACCTACATACATAGTGAACACATACAGAATGAACACATCATAAATCGAATACATTCGATACTTAGGAAGTTTTAAAATATAACTATAATCCATATTAGTTCAAGGATGAATTTCGCTAAAATATTTTATCTAAACGAAACGCGACTACAAATTAATTATAGATAATATTATAAATATCTACATATACATATATCTATTGAATTAACTAATATCATCAACTAATTTAATCGGGACTAACGCGATAATATTTAAAAAAAATAAATTTAATTTAGCCACATAAAAAATACAAAAAGAGTTCTTTTTTTAAAAACACCGCAAATTAAGTTAACTAATTCAGTCCTTTGAAATTAAATTAAACCAGTCGCACGTACCAATAGTAATTAAATACGAATAAAAATAATACGAATGCAAACAAAACACATTAAGTTGCGCGAATCCAATTATAATGCAAGATAGCAAAAAAATAAATTTAATATCTAAAATTTCATTAAACGACCGTACGATTCTCCCACCTTGCCCTCATAATCCCTCCTCGCCTACCCTTGCTACTACTGCCGCACCGCAACGTGCCCTTTCCTCCCCTCATCTTTAAGACAGTCTTCTAAAGTCAGTCTCAAAGTTTATTGCATTAATTCCTTAGCTCAGTTGTCTTATCCCCACCAAAACCAAGTATTAAATAAAAAAAAAGTCTAAACGAAGCAGTCAAAGATATGTATAAACTAAATATAATATGGGCTAAATTATAAAGCCTCATTCCACGGAACTAATAAAAACACAATCATTATTTATAATAATACGCAAAACAACTTGCAAAGACCTAAATCATAACGTCCCCAATATTTCATTAAACAAGAAAAAGAACGCAAAAGTAACATATTGAAAAAAAGAAAACTTTTTAAGCTAATTTAAATTATCTCACATAAAAAACATCTTTTAAATCACAATGTGATCTTCTATCATAATAAAATAGCTATTTTGACGATTGATTTTAATTTATTATTACATGGATCGCACGAGTATTTCATCTTTACAAAAATGCGACTATTTTATAGGTTATTTCATTTCGTCGATATGATTAGCGGAAATTGCTGTGTGACAAAACAAATTATGTGCACAATGCACATTGCTAACGTTTGGCCCTTAAAGACTAGTTCATTATACGGAAAAGAAAATAATATGGTAACGAAGTTCTATGGTTAATGGAGAATTTGATTTGTGCAATATATTTTGTAAACAAATATCAATTCTCCGGCACAAGCTATGCTCGATTGGGATTTCTCAAATATAATAAAAATTGGCACATTATGAAATCAATCACAACACAAACAAACAAAAACATAATCATATAAAGAGACCTAGGGTCCACAACGTAGTTATACCTTTACGTATCTAGTCAGTCAGTATACCTTGATGTATTGCTTGCCGTGGGAGGAAATATCGCGCGCGGTGTCCGGCAACGTTTCGAACAGTACGACCAGGTAGCCCTCCGGAGTGAGGGCGACGTCACTCGGCCTGTCCTTGTCGTCGAGCCCGGGGCTCTTGAGGTCTACGGCCCACAGTATCCGGAGCTCTGACGTGAATACCAGAACGCGGTGATTCTTTGAATCAGCCACGATTATGAGGCCACCATCGTCCGTCACTATGCCCGAGGGGCGGTTAAGCTCGCCGATGCCTGAACCCTCGCGCCCCACGCAGTGTAACACTTTGGACAGCGTGGGGTCCACCATCAGCAAACGATGGTTCTCAAAATCGGATACGATTATGTTACCCGAAGTGGTAAAGCACACTCCGCGAGGAGTCGTCGGACCTTTCAATAGCTTAGCGGGATTAGCTCCTTCGAACACAAACTTAGTTATATAAGTACCGTCACTAGTGAACAATTGTATGCGATGATTACGAGTATCTGTTACAACTATACTACCAAGCGTATTTACAGCAACGTCCCAAGGATACTGGAACTGTCCACATTCCTTACCGAACGATCCAAATTTTAAGATAAAATTACCCGAAGAAGTAAAAATCTGTACTCTATGGTTATCCTTATCTATAACAATAATACGTCCGTAAGTGTCCGTAGTTATACCAGCTGGTAAATCGAACTCGCCAGGTCCGGTTCCCTTCGAACCGAACATTGTTCTGAATTCTCCACGATTGTTGAATATTTGAATGCGGTTGTTTCTTCTATCCGCTACAATTATGTTGCCCTCTCTATCAACACACAACCCCCAAGGTCTGGATACCTGGCCTTCTTCTTGGCCTTCTCTGCCAAACGAAAACATTGGGACGCCGGGAACTGGGCTCCTGGTCGGCTTCACTGACACAGAATTCCAATATCCAGGTATTGCCTGTCCTGTTCCTCGTGCCGCGCTTGAATCCATAGCGATACTGGATGAAATGCTGTGGTCATAGTAATTGGTAGATCGTGTGTGACTCGTTGTATAGTCTGGCAACGATCGGAGGCTGCTATTAGCAGACATATTTTGGTACGTTTGCGATGGATACGATTGAGCAGATTGCAGCGAATGCAGCAAAGATTGACGAGATTGTATTGATGATGAAGGATTTAAGGCATGGATAGGGTTAACAAGAGCCGATTGGACATCACACTGTCTTTTTATTTGATCAACTAGATCATAATTAGGTGGTATGAACATAATTCGTTCTTCAGTTGTGTACATATTTTTGAACATACAGGAGAAATAATCCACTTGAGCTCTCCCTTTTTCCTTCGCCATAAATAGCTCGATGCCTTCTGAATCCATACTGCGAACTAATGTTTCATTGGTATGCGCAAGACCAGCTAATATACCACGTAAGGTGTTCATGTGATCAGTCAGTTCATTCATCTTCGCTTGACGCATTTTCTCAACCTTATCCAGAAGATACTTCTCTCGATCCTCAATAGCCTGCGCGAAACACCGCATAGCTTTTCTGATTTTCATATTCGCTTCCGCCGTTTCCTTTTCATAAGCCTTTGACATGGCCACAGCACGATCGATAGCAGTTTTTATCGCTTTTGTGCCAGTTTTTGTGTCTTCTATAGCTCTAAATACTCCAATACGACACATGTCAAGCGCACCTTTTATGGGAGAATAGCAGTGATCTTTGTGCACCCATAAAGTGCATTCTTGACAAATAAAGATAATGCAAGCTTCACAATAATACCTTACGGGGTCGCAATGGAGCTCGCAGTACATCACTTCTTTATCGTTGGTAACAGAGTTTGGTCTCGCCCCAATAGGCGATATTTGATGAATAGGTAATAAGGTGTGCTCACGTAGTTGGCAGTCCGAAGTCACCTTATGGCAGCAGTCGTGACAGTACAGATCATTGCATTCCAGACAGCGGGTTGTCGGTGTGCGCTCTTCGCACCGGAAGCAGGTGATAGAGACGGAAGATGAAGTGCCGAGCGAGCCGCTAGAAGTGTCTTCTTTGACATGACTTTGATTGTTGTTATTTGACGTAGATGCATACTCACGACTAGAGTTTCCAATGTTTGGGTTCTGCAGGGTACTGCAGGAGGGGAGCGCCCAGATGTCGTAGGGCACTGTGGGGTTGGACGCAGCGCTCTGTTGTAGACTCGAGGGTTTGTTCATGTTCTCGAGGAGGCTGCATATGATATTAGACATGGCAAGCGGGTCCTCTTGCTCGGTGCTGTTGTGGTTAGACCCTGATGAGCTGGAGGTGGCTGGCAGACTCGCCGCCAGCGACTGGCTCATGTTTGCGAACGACGTCATTGTAATACGACGCGGCGCAGGTCAAGTCATTAGATCTGAAAGTAACAAAAACGTTCATATTAGCACCGTATTTACAGTTTAATGTCTAGATTACTATTTATATGTATCAACACTCCAGTCATTTATAGTAATAATAAAAAAAACTCGACCTATATATTATTATCGAATTTTGATTGCAACAAGGTATCAATATACAACCTTAACGCATAAAGTGCTATATTTTTAAAAATACTTCAGAAATCATATTTCTGTTTTTTTTTTAAATAAAAATACGGGACGAGACGAGCAGGACGTTCAGCTGACGGATAATTGATACGCCCTGCCCATTACAATGCAGTGCCGCTCCGGATTATTGAAAAGCCCAAAAGTTATGAACGGCACTACAATTGCGCTCGTCACCTTGAGACATAAGATGTTAAGTCTCAGTTGCCCAGTAGTTTCACTAGCTACGGCGCCCTTCAGACCGAAACACAGTATTGTTAACACATTACTGCTCTACGTCAGAAATAGGCGCCGTTGCGGTAACTGGTATCCATAATCTAGCCGGCATCCTGTGCAAAGGAGACTCCCACTGGTAATGGGGTTTAGGCGTTAGCGAAAAATTATGAGAATGAATCTATACAATTCACGCACACAGACACACAAATTAGACACCCTGATGTTAGTTGTTCAACTAGACCATATTACACGCTTTCTATTAGCTTCACCTGCATGTATGTTTGTTTGTAGCCGACTGATTTGGACCATTTTGACCCACTTTAAACGGCCAGATTTCGTTCAAACTTCGTAGGTTTATGGATGACCGATGACAATACATTAATTTGATAAATGTAGTCCATCTTACAATTTGCAAAATAAGATTTTTGTTAATTTATATACTTTCATCTATCGTCTATAAGGCCGGAATTGATGTTAATTTTTAAATATCAAAACAAATTTTAAATTTTTTAATTAATTTTAATTTTTTTAATAATACGGTTTTCTATATTAAGCATGTTTTTTTAATTTTTTTAACTACTATTTATATTCTATCATACTTCAGCTACCGTAAGCCCCTTGTAACTCATAATATGTGTACTGAACCACAACCAATGGACGAGAATTAAATAAATTTCAATAAGTTGTAAAAAAAAACAATTTATTCTAATTGTATATTCTTTTTTAATGATATTTAAATAAACGTTATTTTACTTAACTGGGTGGTATTACAATATTTTCATTGGTTGTATTAAATATGGTTATTCCTAAAAAAATAAAGATTTTTCTTTTGTTACGCCCAAGAAGTATAACTTCTTACGTGCGTACACAAGAACACAAACACATTTTTATATAACATATATGACTTTCTTAATGATACCACAGATTGGGAATGGAGCGACCGCTCTCGGGCTATTAAATAATAAGTTTTATTGTACGATATTACATTGTTACCATTATTTTTATGAAAAAAAAAAGAAGGTAGCTGAGTTTCTCGCGCCCGTTCTCTCAGGTCTGAGGCACACTTTTTCGAATGAGTGGTAGTTTTTGACTTTCAATAATATCATATCCTATTTTAAATAAGAATATTTGAATTTGAATAAGTAAAGATTTTTGATTGATAATAAGGGACGAGACGAGCACGACGTTCAGCTGATAACAATTGATACGCCCTGACCAATACAATACAGTGCCGCTCGGAATGAAAAACCTAAAAACGGCATTACAATTTCGTTCGTCACCTTGAGACGTAAGATGTTAAGTCTCTTTTCCCAGTAATTTCACTAGCTACGGCGCCCTTCAGACCGAAACACAGTAATGTTTACACATTCCTACTTCACGGCAGAAATATTCGCCGTTGTGGTGCCCATAATCTAGCCGGCATCCTGAGAAAATTAGAATATTATGAAAAGAACGCGAGCAACTTTATATTTTTTTCCAACTTCTAGTCGGCTGCTAAAGCGTCGTGAACTCCGAAGCCGTTTCACACGCACACTATACAAAAATAGCTCACAAATACAAAAGCTCGCACGTACTTTTTACAATGAGAAAAAAAAACTCGTCTTAACCGTCTCCGGTGAGTTAAATCCTAAAAGAATGTTAACTACAAGAAATACAATATTTTTTTTTTACTTTATTTTACTAAAGTGGATTGTGTTATATTTTATAATAAAATCCCAAATGAAATTAAAATATTACCTATTAAAAAATTTAAATGTGTCGTAGAAATTAAATTAACATCTAAGGCCTATTATAATGTGAAAGATTATTTGATTGATAAAGATAGTTGGAATTAATGTTCTAAATTTTGTTAATGAATATTGTCACACTCATTTAAATGCTATTGTAACTTTTGTACTTCATCCTAACTAACAAGTTTTACAGTGAATAAAGATTTTTTGACTTTGACTTACTTTACTTTATTCGACAAACCAACAACATTTATGCACAAATGTAAAAATATCAACAAGGAGACTTAAAACGAAAAGACACAAGCAAAAATATCAATAACTGGCATATTATGTACAAAAGACTAACCCCCTTATTCATAATGGTCCGCTAACTTAAAACAGCCGCTGAGGAGTGTTTTTTCTCATTCTGACTTAGGTCAATAGAAGAAGACAGAGTGAGAATTAGCAATGCTTTAAGTTAGCAGACTATTATGAATAAGGGGGTTAGAGACATACAGAGTATTTAAAGTAGTGTAACAAAAATAATAGTAATTTCTACAAATTAGCTCCCTTATCCCTGCGTAAGTCAATGACATTATGACGAAAGCAGGTTGATGTGGAATTAAATAAATTGAGTTGCTGATTATTTTGAGAAATATAATAATATGATAAAACGCGAACTTAACATTTGCATTGGGCTGTCCCAGCTTAAAATCAGCAAAATTTCAGCTGTCAAATGGCATCAAAGATAATGCTTAGGCCAAAAAAAAGTCAGCTTGAAATTTTACTCAAGTTACAACAGTTGAATACCTTTATTTAGAAGGTATTTTGGAAAATTCAACCATAAAGGGAAAGGAAATAGGGGTTTCTGTATCGAAGTTTGTAATTTTCAAAGCAAAAACAAAAAGAAAATTTCACACACTTTCTCCTGTCAAAATCGAAATCAAATAAGAAAGAAACAAATGAAACTTACATACGCACCGAGAACCACATTTAACTAGAAAATATCTAAACACTATTCACATGATAAAAAATAAAAACAAAATCGTAGGCAAAGCGGTCGCCCGGTTCGGCGTGAACTGTACTGGGCCTATTCATTTGGTGCAGTTTGCGAAAAAAAATGCTCTCCGAAAAACATTATGCGTCTCCCTACCATGCCAGTAGGTAGAGATTGGGGAGCAGGACAATATTGGCCCCTTTCTATGAGTTAGAAAGGGACACGACGCACGCATTCCAAAATTTTCCATAATTTAGATAAAGGTTTGCTATGATTAGGGTTGGCGTCTCCGAAAATATCTAAGCCAATTAATTAATGCTCCGAAAAAACAAGGCGAAAGAATGCTCAATTCAAAAGCGCTATTCGAAATAAAATTTATTAATAACAGTGAAAAAGTTGGCAAATACCGAATCGCAATTCACACGCTAACAAACTTAGGGCTAGCAAGACAATTAATAAATATTTATGATTTCATAGACTCGGAAAGTTTACGTGATCACAGAAAAAAAAATCCTATAAACGACTATCACTTTGTTCTTAGTGTAACCTTTAATATGACCTACTAAAATTCAATTTTTTTTTCAAAATATAGTGACTAAGTTCAGGCTTGTTGAGGAACAATTCAGTTGAATTAATTGATCGAAGGAGTTTGATGGACAGATAAATGCAAAAACAATTCCATTCATTATCGCAACGTTTTCGCTGTTATTTAATTGGTAATAAAAAAAAGAGCGATGGTTTGTTAACAATTTTGTAAGTATAAAAAAAGGCAAATATTATATACCTACTTCATTTCTCTTAATGACAACAAAATTAAATTAAATAAGTCAGTAGTGCCAACCCTGCGTCATTATTTCCTAGCTAACGGCGTGAGAGAGACGGCAACAGCAGGCCATAGAGAGGGAGCAAGATCATCGATATTCATTATTTCGGTGGCCGCGGCACGCTGCTCGTGACCTTGGTAGGCGAGCCCGCGTGAGGTAGGTCCGGGTTGGCCTGCTCACGCCAACGCCATCTTGAAGCGCGCGGCCCCCGCGGCTAGAGCGAGGGTGCCGAAAATCGATGCCATCCCTATCACAGTGCCCTTATCCCCACGGAACCACTACCACATTAAGCCACAATTTCGGCCCTTTGAACTTTTCACGAACTCCTACCTACCACGGTGCGCTAATATTATACGACATAAAATGTTATAATAGGGCATATAATAATAATATATAAATAGGGTAGATATTCTAGATTTATCTTTATCTAATATATTAAATTCTCATGTCGCGGTGTTTGTAGTTAAACTCCTTCGAAAGGGCCTGACCGATCCTCATGAAATTTGGAGTGCATATTGGGTAGGTCTAAGAATCGGACATCTATTTTTCATCCCCCTAAATGTTAAGGGTGATCCACGCCAAATTTTTTTTGACATTTTTTTTTAAATTTGATTATGAGTCAGCGTTAAAAAATACATACAACTTCAAATATTCACCCATCTACGATCAACGGTTACTTTTGTATCGCGATTTTAATGTCGGCAATACAACGTTTGCTGGGTCAGCTAGTATATATATAAACTCGGTCAATAATATTACTGCACAGGTTAATTATAATACAAACACAAAAATAATAATAAGCTACAGTGCATTTAGCGATTATTAGAGAGAGATTATTATTAGTTCTCGCACAAAGGAGATTATTAGTCGGCAGTAGATTTCTATCTGATTCCGACATATTGGCTCTTCAATCACACGACCTATACGCAAAAATAAGTTTTTCTCCACTCGAAGAAAAAAATCCGTAAAAAAGCAGCAATTTCCAAGCCCTTAACGAAGATAGGACTCACATCTACTTAGTTTTTTCCTATTATTTGAAAATATAATTAAATAGTAAGTGTGCATTCAACATAGTAAGTTTTTATTTTATTGTTGTTCACGCTATACTAAATTTAACCGAGGCCGTAAAATAGATTTTCGGAATGTTAGTCTCTTTGTCTGTTTACTTGTGCATTATTATCACAAAAACGGTTACTATGTATTGTAGCAAACCCCCGTAACGTGTCTTTCATTACAATCAGTTCAAAACAATAAACAATAATGTGTCTTCAAACTCACTCACTCAATCACACACACACACAGAGTGCACTTTTTGACCTTTCGGTTCATATTGGTAACCATAGAATGTAAATTGGTTGCCTACGGGACAGGCTTTACCAGTGGGAGGCTCCATTGCACAGGATGCCGGCTAGATTATGGGTACCACAACGGCGCCTATTTCTGCCGTGAAGCAGTAATGTGTAAGCATTACTGTGTTTCGGTCTGAAAGGCTAGGGAAATTACTGGGCAAATGAGACTAAACATCTTACGTCTCAAGGTGACAAGCACAAATGTAGTGCCGCTCAGTTTTTTTGGGCTTTTCAAGAATCTTGAGCGGCACTGCATTGTAATGGGCAGGGCGTATAAATTACCATCAGCTGAACGTCTTGCTCGTCTTGTCCCTTATTTTTCATAAAAAAGAAGGCTATGCCTAGTGTAGGGACAATTACTATGTCTAATCTATCATGCGATAAATTGTCTGTATATAGTAAATAAAAAATAGATAAATTAAAAACGCAAATCTACGCGGCTGCTCCTATATACATATTATAAAAAAAAAAAAACTAATTTTTACATCTGTTCCCGGCCTGTTTTCATTTCTCTACTATACATATGCACCGGCCTAACGGGACAGGCATAATGTTGCTTGCTATATTATTTTGTTTCAGTGAACGCTCCCATTGTTTTTTTTTTTCAATTCCCAACCTGACTACGCACTGCACGGAATCAATTGTTATGTTCATTCACAGTGAGTCCGACATCCGTCGCAGGTAGGGACGCTTTGTTGGTATTCGGCGAACTAATCACAAATATTTTGTGCTGTCTTTTGAGATACGAGACAATACGTGTTCATTACAATGCTACAATAAAATTATTATAATATATTCGTTTAAAATAATCGATATTACAAACGTTTTTTTTTTATGACAGAGGAGGACAAACGAGCATGCGTTACGGTGTTTGATGGTGTGTGATCAAAGAGGCTCTTATAACAAAGGAGGAATCAGGAATCACAAGAGAGTTTGCGACCTTATTATAAGCTTACAAATAAATTCGAAAACCGAAACGAACGGCGAACATGGGAACTTTAAAAAAAAAGCACGTACACCTTCCGGCCGGCAACGATCCTGTGATTCTTCTGGTAACACCAGGTTTGCTCTCCTTTTCTATAAAAAAAGCATACGGTAAAGGAGTTTACCGATCAAAATAATCCGACTGGGCAACAAACCACGGATTCCAAGCGCAAAAGAGTCGTGAACTACTGGATATTTTTACTATTGACTTATTTATCATTAGCTTATGGTGACCTAGAGAGTATACCAGTAAAGTGTTTGAAGCAAAAACTATCACCATAAGAACGGTAAATATGTATAAAGAGCGAAATGTGTTCGAGTTAATGGCATTGTTCGAAATACTTCTGCGACGGTCCTCGAGATTCACGAACGAAAAACTTTCAATGTAGCGCCAACTTGGCTTTGGACAGCAACAAACAAACTTATAATGCCTACTACTCGACTATTTCGAGTTAGTAGGTCTTTTGTATGGCAATGGATATGCTTTTACAACAAGACCCCAGATAATATTCAAAACAAATGTATTACGAAATTCAAAAGAATTGTTAAAAAACGTTTGTGTGGTAAAGGTTACTATAACATAAATTACTTTCTTAATGATACCACTGATTGGTCATTGATCTTTACGCAGCAACAATCTCGCACATTTACTGGTCACGCCAGACCATAAGCTGCCTAAATCGGAGAGATCAGTATACATAATGGGTCCATCTGTGTATAACAGGCTGCCGAACTCGATCAAGTTCAACTTCCACAACGGTGTTTAAGACACAACTTCGAAAATGGCTTCTCGAACATACGTTTTACTCAGTTGAGGAGTTCTACAAGATGCCAGTTATTTGACTTGGTAAAACTTATTTTACAATACGTATTTTTTTTTATATATACATAACTATATATAATTACATAATACTGTATTATTGTGAGGTAGGACTTCCCTACCTATGTTAAATGATAATTTGAATTTTAAATTGACTTATTTTTGCTTTTTGACTTGTAACATGGTGTTATTAATAAATTATTTGATTTGATTTGGGAATTGAGCGACCGCCCACAGCCTATTAAATAATAAATTTTATTATACGACCTAGACTTAGAGAGTATTACCAGTTGAGAATATGAAGCAAAAACTGTCACCAAAAGAACTCTAAATATGTATTAAGAGCGAAATGCGTTCGAGTAAATGGCATTGTTCCAGACACTTCTGCGGCGGTCCTCGAGATTCACGAACGTAAAACTTTCAATTTAGCGCCAACTTGGCTTTGCACGACAAATACACTGAAACTTTTGTAGCCATCCTCAAACACATGCAAATGTTATTATGTACAACTAAAACAATTTAAAAGGTTCTTAAAGCATTGATCAAAAATAAAACAACACATGACAACTAGCTGCCCCGACAGACGTTGTTCTGTAGATGATAGAAAAATACTGATTTATAGGAATATGCCAATAATAATATTTCAAAACATCAAGAATTATTTCGTAAAAAATGCTCCCTGTTGTTATAGTGAAATTGTTTCACAGTGCGTCACTAAATTCTCTCATAGAAAATATGTCCATACAAAACAAATATTGAAAATAAAAATAATTATGGGTACCAAATCGAAATAGAAAGTATCCTATCTCTCAAGTTGGACTAAACTGCACACCATGAAGTAATCCCCATTTAAATCCGTTCATTAGTTTAGGAGTCCATCGCGGACAAACAACGTGTCACGTAATTTATATATATTTGCAGCCTAGCGAAACTCTCTAAGAAAAAAGCGATTCACTCGATTATAATGAAACGTGCAGTCATTGATATATTGACAGATGACAGCTATAATCTTGTAAAAAACGGAGATAGCCGAAATCCACTACGTATTCAGCAACTGTTCGCTTTCAAACGTAGCCGGATTATATAAACTTAGTCGCCAATTGTCATACTGTAATTACTACTATTTCAATCTTATGTCAAATCACTGCACGTTTCACACTAAATTTCAATTTTTCTTTAAGCAGCCCCGCATCTTATAACGTTGTATTTACATCCTCTTTGATGGTTTGAGTCAGTTGATTCCTTTAGAATTCTTTTTGATGTCATTTCTAATAACTACTAGATACTACTACCGCCTCGGAAACAAATGGTGCTCTGAGAGAGAAGCAGCGGCGCAAGAAACTCGCCCAGCAATCTTATTTTGCGCTCTTTTCAATAAAAATATACAATATTGTACAGATTTCGGGGCTTCACGTACGCACGGACATTATTGTGAATCCCGTTTGCAACGAGCCCAATTAACAAACACCGGAAAAACTCAGACATATTTCGTTTTATCTTGTTTACTTAATTATTAAGGCGCGAAATATTTAAATCCACGCTAACGAAATAACGGACACAGCAAGTTTACAATATATAAATTAAAGCGTGTATAGATTACTGTGGTTAATTATTGTCTGAATGAATGAATGAATAACTGATTTCATTAAATAAAATAAGCACTTTTAGATGTTTTCACTTAAAAGTGTAATGCGGCGTGAACAGATTGCATACTACAAAGATATGATCTAATATAAAAATGTTAAAACTTTCCAATGAAAAAGTATTCATATAATGTTGATTTCTCTTTAATAATACTCAAAATATTCACAAGACAAAGGTAAAATATATTTCGACGTAAAAGCTACAGTTACGACTTACAATAATTCAACATAATTTAACTTTTGACTCATTTTGGCATTTACGCGTAAAACATTCTAATCTCTCATAGATAACATTGTACTATCGAGAAAGTCAACCAAACCGCACTGGCATTCCGTAACGAAAATTTAAAATTATATAATTTTTTGATCTTAGTAAAGACAGCTTGTGAATGATCGTGTTCGTTTCCACAATTTTTAATATTCATAAAATATCAAACAAACATACCTAATTAACTTTATATCTTTACTAATCTATACATATAAATAAAATTGGAGTGTCTGTTTGTAATATTGAAATAACCGTGTTTTACTACATGTATATGAAAATAATATACACGGTACATACACCGAAATATTTTTTTTTACAATTTTTATCTGTCTGTCTGATTGTTCCGGCTAAACTCTGAAATGGCTGGACCGATTTTGACGGGACTTTTATTGGCAGGCAGCTGATGTAATAAGGAGTAACTCAGGCTACGTTTATTTCAGAAAAATTCTTTTATTTTAGAAAAATAAAGTAATGTTGCAATGTCAATGAAACGGTTTAACTCTAAAAATAATTTATATGGCAAAACAACGTTTGCCGGGTCAGCTAGTATCAAATATACCTAATTAACTTTATATCTTTACTAATATTATAAAGATGTGAATTGTATGTTTGGTAAGAACGCCCAACCGGCTGCATAACAATGAAATTTCAGAAATATGTCACACAGAGAGTTATTAACATATAGGATGCCTATTGTTGTATTGATGTCATGTCAACGTGGACGAATTCGCAGGTATTATATCGCTATACTGCCCCACGGACGAGTAAAAGAAGAAGAACTCCGTGTCACCTTACATAAGAGTGAAGCATCAAAACATGCCGGTAATCGAGTAAATACATAGCCCCACGCACACACTTACACTAATACAAGCCGATCGGCCGCCATTAAGAGATTTGTAGTCGCAATAAAATATTTTAAAAATGCCGTCGTGCGCTGTGAAAAAGTGTAAAAACACTAACATAAAAGTATTTGTGGATATATGATTATTTATGGGAGAAAAAAATGTGTAAACGGTATCCCCCGTAACCGCACACACACTAGCATAAAGGTGCTCCACTAATTGATAACGACGGGAAAAACTATAGTACGAATATACGAAGTAATAGTACATTGTATAGCGAGGCGAGAGAAAGAAAAGGAATACCGGTGCAGTTCTTTGTTTGTGAACAAGGCCTCAAGGTCGAGTACAGTATACTACATTATTGCGCCAATGGTAATGAACTCGACCAATACAACAGGTTCGCACTTGTCTAGTCGATCAACCAGTAAACAGAGGCCACTTGACCAGTGACGAGTTGTTTTGTGGGAGGCGTGGCTCGTCCAGAAAAGTAGGACAAAATTAATTGACACGGCAAGTCCATCGTTTACTAGACTACTCGTGATTACGATTAGTTAAAAAACTCAAAAATGGTCCGCTAACTTTAAACAGCCGCTTAGGAGTGTTTTTTCTCATTCTGACTTAGGTCAATAGAAGAAGACAGAGTGAGAATTAGCAATGCTTTAAGTTAGCAGGGGTAAAATTTAGCCATTTTTCTGCATGCTCCTTTGCACAGGATGCCGGCTAGATTATGGGCACCACAACGGCGCCTATTCCTGCCGTGAAGCAATAATGTGTAAATATTGTGTTTTGGTCTAAAGGGCGCCGTAGCTAGTGAAATTACTGCGCAAATGTGCATTAACATCTTATGTCTCAAGGTGACGAGCACAATTGTAGTGCCGCTCAGAATTATTGGGTTTTTCAAGAATAACGAGAGGTACTGCATTGTAACGGGCAAGGCGTATCAATTAACATCAGCATTACGTCCCGCCCGTCTAGTCCCTTACTGTCATAAAAAATGTTTTTTTTGACATTGGGAGGTTTCTTTGCACAGGATGCCAAAAAATAATTCAATGTTTTTTTTTCTCTTAAATTAATGCACATCTCAGAAAAACTACATCAGTAAAAATTGTTTGTAATAGTTTCAGCAGACTCAAAAAAAATCTGTTCGATTCCTTGACCTTCAAATTGACCACACCCTAAGTCCACGATTTCGTGATATGGAACCAGTGTGCACAGCCTAGGAGAGCCTGGTAGGCTAGCTAGGTAGTGACGCCTAAGGGACTACGCGCACTTATTCAACTCTTTTCAGCTTTTGTACATAGAAAACAACAATTTTGTATGGAGACGTGTACGCGTCGATTCAGCTTTCCGCGGCCATTCTGCTTTCGCGGCAAACCAGCATAAAATGAGGATAAATGTGTTTTTATTACGCGAATGCTATAGAGAGCGTTCGGCGCTGTTCCGTCGCATACAGCGCTGTTCGTCGTCGAATGCGGCGGAACAGCTCTTTACAGGGATGGTTCGCGACTCAGAATGGACGCTGAAAGCTGAATAGAGCTGAATAAGTGCGCGTAGTCCCTTAAAGATATTATTCTGATTCTTACGACGCCGTACGCGGCTGATAGAAGCTGAGCTGTATAAGTGTGACCAAAATCGTTCAGCGAAACGCGAATGGAGCTGAATAAGTGCGCGTAGTCCCTTAAAGTTATTATTCTGATTCTTACGACGCCGTACGCGGCTGATAGAAGCTGAGCTCTATAAGTGTGACCAAAATCGTTCAGCGAAACGCGAATGGTGCTGAATAAGTGCGCGTAGTCCCTTATTCTACCGTCAAGCAAAAATGTGCCAGCAGTATTGCGTTTCGGTCTGAAGGACGCCGTATCTAGTGAGCTCTGAAATTATATTAAGCATTTGTATATTTTAAATTAATATGTTTTTCAATATGTAATTGGCTATTTTGTCTTTATGAATGAATGATGAATTGAAATATGAATTAATAAATTTCACCTTATAAATAAACTGCTATTTCTTTTTTACACGCTTTTTATTAGCTTCACCTGTATGTATATTTGTTTGTAACCAACTCATTTGGGCGCGATTTTAAACGGTCAGATTTCGTTCAAACTTCGTTGTTATATCGAGGACCGATGACAATACATTATTTGATGAAATTGTTCCATTTTTCAAACTGCAAAATAAGATTTTTGTTAATTTATATTATTTTCGTCCATTGGCTATAAGGCAAGAATTGATGTTAGTTTTATATTTAAAAATAAATTTTCCATTTTTTTAGTTCGATTTGTCTAAATAGCGTGTTTTTTAGTCTTTTTTTATTACTATAATAGATGTATAAATCATTTGTTTATCTTCATAATATCAATAGTTTTTTTTCATGCAACGTATCACGACAATACAAATGTGCCGCGCCGAAGTAACTCGATAGTTTGCACATACAAACTACAATACCGGTGGAACCGGAACGAAAAAATATAATAACATATCGACAGATAATATAGCTACAGTATCTACTGAGAAAGCTAGC
This sequence comes from Leptidea sinapis, assembly GCF_905404315.1. Lineage (NCBI taxonomy): Eukaryota > Metazoa > Arthropoda > Insecta > Lepidoptera > Pieridae > Leptidea > Leptidea sinapis. The sequence continues at coordinate 9,547,307 of NC_066289.1, forward strand.
CGTCAGGTTTCACAACATTCAGTAAAGGACTTTCCAGACGGGCGCGTTAAAAGCGGCGTTTTCGCATATATTAAATCAGGACGTCGACGATGAATTGAGTAATCGCACGTTAATATCATAATATTATTATACTAGATATATTATTTTAATATTACAGATTTACTAATAACTCTATTGAAATGATAATTTACAAACACACAGACAAGGAGAATGGCATATTATTTTTATTTAAATTTACTTGCAACACTTGATGAAATAAATAAAGGTATTTTTTTAATTTCAGTTTAGTAAATTTAAACAAATTTCTGTCTGTTATATTATGTCGATATACTAACGCCCTTATTTATAATAGTCTGCTAACTTATAGCATTGCTAATTCTCACTCTGTCTTCTTCTATTGACCTAAGTCAGAATGAGAAAAAACACTCCTTAGCGGCTGTTTAAAGTTAGCGGACCATTATGAATAAGGGGGCTAGTATATAAACATTAATTACCGCAGATTATACCTTATCGCCTTTACGTAAGGTTTAATTAACAAAGATATAATAAAATAGCAACACATGTTTATCGATACATCAACATTGAATTCGAGAGATGAAACTAATTAAAACAAAAAAACGTGTTTAAGACCAGGCGGCAGAAGTGAAAAACTTCATCAAGGTCGGATTTATAGTGCAATTACAGGCTAGACAGATCTGTTTAAAAAAGTCCTTCAGAGTCCCATATCGTCGAGTGCTCTCGCAAAGCAACTGGAATGGAAAAAATCTCAAAAAAAAACAACACAATGGCTGCGAGCCACAATCACTCTGCTAAGAATCAACGACTAAGAAGGATTTGATAGGCTAATAATAGAAGAAATGTATTCTATGCTTCATAAAAAACTATAAACATTTAATTATGACATTGTTAAGGGTAACATAAAAGTCTAATATAAACGCTACGCAGCAATGTGGGAGAGCCTTTATAGTAAGATCCAGCTGGTAAAGTAAGTTATTTTTAGTGGCACGTCATTTGTTTAACCTTTATTGGAAATACTAACGACAAATGACATTACGCCGGCAAGGTGAAATATCAAATTGAGTCGAGAATGATATTCGAAATAAATTAAGAAGCGTTTAAATATTATCTCGCATTTTGATGTTATTTAGAATTCCTGGATTAAACGGTATTTCGATGATCCCACGGGTCGACTGGAATACACATATCTTCATATCAAACAACAGGTTATTGGTTTGATCCCAGCTAGGACTAAGGCATATTTCTTTTTCCTTTTATATAGGCGTTGAGGTATATAGGCTATCACTCAAGTATATTCCGAGTGGCAGGAATATTCAATTAATAAATTTCGACTCTAGTCGAGTCTAGATTGCACGTTTCGATGTTATAGCCAGAACAAGATAGCTTACTATAGAAATGATCCTATGAAGTAAGGTTTAACCTCCCCAGCATTAAAAGCATATATAATTCATTTCATCTTTATAATAATAATCAGTATCACAACACAACACTTTTAAATATCAATCTATAATAATGACAACACAAATCTTCTATTTTATTTATTCGTAATAATAATAACCAAGTGATTCTTGTCTCATACCGTAACAATGCGACGATGGATGTGACGTCATTGACTTTAGGTCCAGAGTTAATAATAATAATAATATTGACACACTTTTTACACAAATTATCTTGCCCCAAATTAAGCATATATAGCCTGTGTTATGGGTTGAAAGACAACGATATATTTAATATAATATTTTTTTTTTTTTTTGATTTCAGAATATTTATTATCTCAAAAAGAATACAAATTCACTTACTGAGATACTTAAACTAACATGATACATATATTGAGCGGCAAATCGTTATATACTATACACAATTTAAGACGTTATATTTAAAGTTACAATAATTACACAGAGTTACAATAAATACTAATTAGGTAGATACATTAATAACGAAATAGGTGGGTAAAGTATAAAATAAATGTTTACAGTAATGAATAAAATACCTACACTATTTTATTATTTATTATAATGACAGCTATGAGGGTATTTGTTTATTAAGGTCTCGTTCATGGTCATAGCCGGAAGCGGTCTAATAAAATAAGTTATGAGAAATCCTTCAAAATGTGGTGTTTTAACGTTTTTTTAAAAACATTTAATGACTGTAATTCTTTAATATCTTTTGGGAGGTTGTTATACAATTTTGCCCCTTCGTACATTATATTTCTTGTTCCATATTTTGTTCTAGGTTTTATTAAGCAAATATTGAGGGCTTGTCTTGTTAGAATTTTTTGAATGTTTATTCTTTTTGTGAATGTAATTTGTGTATGTAAATCCTTAGTTAAAATTTTTCTTATGAGAATACATGTGTTATATTTATATATTTGATTTAAATTCATTAATTTTGTTTCCCGATATATTTGAACAGTAGGAGTTAGGTAGTTGTATCGAAACAAAGTTTTAATAATTTTATTTTGACTTATTTGTAAGCTTTTTAAGTTAGTTTTTTCCGCCGTTCCCCAAATTTCCACTAAATATTCTATATGTGGCTTTATCATGGAATTATATATTAAATACCGCACCTTTTTTGGGAGGCATCGGGCCATTCCACGAAATGCTCCTGTTAGGGATGTAAGTTTGCTCCGCACACTTTCTATATGCGGTTTCCACTTTAATTGAGGATCACGAATTAATCCCAAGTATTTCTCTTTGTTAACATTGTTAATAACTTGACTGTTTATAGTCAATGGGTTGTAATGACCAATTTCTTTATTTTTTGCAGCGAATATAATATAATTTGTTTTGCTTGTATTTATGGTTAGTAAATTTGTTTGCACATATTCATGTAGAAGATCAAGGTCATGTTGTGCTTTTTTTACTATGGTATTTATTGATTTACCCGTGTAGAATAAACTTGTGTCATCAGCGTATAATGTTATATCTCCTTGTAAACCGATTTCATGAATATCATTTATGTAAATTAAAAATAATAACGGTCCAATAATTGAACCTTGTGGAACGCCATAAGTTACTAATTGTGGACTGCTCTGGGTATCTCCTAATTTCGTTATTTGGTATCGATTTGAGAGGTATGACTGAAAGATTTCATAGGCCGATCCAGTTATTCCTATGGATTTTAATTTAGTTAAAAGTTTTTCATGGCTAACAGTGTCAAACGCCTTTTTTAAATCGATGAATATACCAAGAATTATATGTTTCTGATCTATGCTGAGTTTTAATGATGTAATTAAATCCATTGCCGCAGTAAGAGTATTTGATTTAGGCCGGAAACCATATTGTTTTTTAAATAAGAAATTTTTAGATGAAAGGTACTCGTTTAAACGATTATGTAAAATTCTTTCAAATATTTTTGATAATATAGGTAGTACTGATATTGGTCTGTAGTTGTTCGGATTGGTTTTACTTCCTGCCTTATGTAATGGACTCACTTTGGCTATTTTTAAAGAATCGGGGAAATGGCCGTCAGTAAAGCACTTATTTATACAATGAGTGAGACTTTCTACTATTAAAGAGTTAACGCATTTTATGGTTTTAGTTGTAATTTTGTCTATACCAGAACTTGTGTTTGAGTCCAAATTATTTATTATTTTTTCTACCTCGTTTACAGTGGCAAGTTTCAGTTTATGTAGGGCTGAGTCATTTTGTAAAGTATTATCAGCCGTTAAAATCTTTTGAGTTGTATGATATTTTTGAGGAATTTGGCCAGCTAGTTCAGCTCCAATATTAGAAAAAAATATATTAAAATATTCGCAAATATCTTTACTTTCTGTAATTTGGCCTGAAGGAGTATCTAGTTTTGCAGGTGTTATTAGGTTTTTTTTTATTTTATTATGTGCTAAATTATTTATAAGTTGCCACATTTTTAATGGATTTTTCTCACATTTATTGAAAGCGTCATAGTAGTACTGATTTTTCGTAGTTTGTATAGCAACATGTACCGAGCTCCTTTCCTGCAAGAAATTTTGTTTTAGTTCTTTGTCTTCAGGAGAACGCTTTAATTGATGCCAGAGAATATTTCTTTTGTTTATAGAAGCAATCAAATCCTTGTTAATCCAATCTTTCTGGGGTTGATTTTGAACTTTAATTTTCGTTGCCTTGTTTTGTGATATTGCTTTTAATAGAGTAGACTCTAATAAGTTAAAGTCTTTATACAGATTAGTCTCAGTCATGTCTTTTAATGTGAAAAATAATTGTTTATAATTAACGGCTTCATACTGTACTCGTTTATTTGCTTCAGGTTTGACTCTCTTTACTTCTAGATAAATTTGTTTGTGATCTGAAAAAGAACTTTCGATGAGAGCCATATGGAAAGTGTTATTTTTTAAGCTGGTACACACATGATCTAATAACGTTGCAGTGGTTTCTGTTTTGCGTGTGCAGTGATCTTTGTCAATTTTATTCAATACTCTCATACCATTTTCCTTTAGTACTATCTTATATTCTTTGATGGAGTTTTCTTTACTGAGTAGATTTAGATTTAGGTCTCCAAAAACTAATGCTCTTCTTCTTCGCGAAAGTTGGTTACTATACGTCTCCAAAAACTTTTTCACATTTGAGGAAGGTTGTTTATATATGACCCCAATGTCTAGAGAGAGATTTTTCAAATGAATCCATAGAAAGTGGTTGAAGTCTTCACATTCATCATCTAGAAATTCCTGTTTTAAATTTTTGTGCACGTATATTGACACACCACCTCCTACACTTGTAGTTCTATGGTTATAGTAATGATTGTAACCTGGTAAGTTAAGTCTCTGAGCGTCTAGTTCATTTTTAATCCATGTCTCAGTTATAATGACAACATTCAATGTTGCTTTAAAACTTTCTATGATACATCTAAGTTCATCGTGTTGACCAGGCTTTACTAAGCTTCGAGCGTTTGCATATAGAAATTTTAATGTTTTGTTTGTGATTGTGACGTCGGCATAATTATTAGTTATTTCGTATGTATTGATATCTAGATCTGTTGATTCTTGGTCTTTATTTAGTTTTTTGATGCTTGTTTAATAATTTTTGGATTTCCTTTGATATATTTAATAGTTAGGTGCTCTTCACCATTCTCCTGTCGTATTTTGAGTTTATTTTTAAGTTCTGTTAAGTATTTTATCTGTTGCGGAGTTTGATCGGAATAGATTCGGACTCCTTCTAAGTTGATAGAGTTTTTGTTACGTAGTATTAATTTAGCCGTTTCTTCTGATGTAAAACATACTTTTAACGGTCGTCCTTTTTTATTATTATATTTTCCAAGACGTAGGATTTTCTTGACATTTGGTAAATAATCAGGGTAAATACATTTTAAGATTTCGTCTACCTTAGAACTATCGACCTCTTGTCTTGCTTCCCGGCTTTCCAGGTGCTGTTCGGGGATACCAAATATTACTACATTTTTACTTCGCTCTACACGTTCTTGAATTTCCGTTATTACATCGTTATAAGAACTTACTACTGGAGATTGCAATTGTAAGTTTGTTTGAAAGCACGTCTTTATTTCTGAGATTTCAGTTTGTAGTTCAGAAATTTTTTCTTCGTTGAGCTTTACTGTATTTTTTAATGTTACCATTTCCGATTTTAATTTCTTATTTTCAGTGAGTAGGTGTTCTGTTGTGGTTTTGATGTCCTGTAACTGTTCTCGGATGGAGGTAGTATTCTCACTTATTGTAGTGATACTCTCGTTATGACGTCTGCTAGATTCTTTTAGTATATCTAGAACTTCTTTCTTAAATGTGTTGAGTTGGCTAAAAAAGTCATTATCAGGTGCTTTTCTTTTTCGCAATGAGACATTTCTTGATACCGGTTCAGCTACGTCTAATAGAAGCTTAGACAGATCAGGTTGGGAACTGCTGTTATTTCCCGTTGATATCATCTTCTCTGATAACTTTTTAGTAGGAGAATTAGAGACACTCATTTTTTTTTGATAAGTTTTTTATCGCCCCGCTTATCACCCCGCTAAGTACTTAATACGCACCTTTATAATCTCTCAGGTAGATGCGTCGGTGCCAGATTTTAACTGCGTTTCTTTTACTCTAATGGTTGATTAATAAGCACTTTAGGTAGCACAACGAAACACGGTTATTGCAGTACGCACTCGAAATTAAGTTCTTTAGTTAGGATGTTTGAGATAAAAGTAAAACTATTTTATAACACTATAATAATATATACACGTCCTGTCACAACGACTGCCTGCAGTAAACTGTAAGTAAATACTTAAACATACATAAATACATTTAAACATCCATGACTCGGAAACAAACATCCATACTCATCATATAAATGCTTGCACCTACCGGGATTCGAACCCGGGACCTCTAGCTTAGTAGGTAGGATCGCTAACCACTCGGCTATACAGGTCGTCATAATATAACCGGGTAGTACTTTCAGTAGAAATACAATAACGCATGAAGACTACTTGACGGCAGAAAAAGGCGCAGACCCACCAAGGCAGCCTCCTGTGGAAAGAAGCCTCCCAGTTGTACAACAATGGTTCCAATGACTGCAAAAGTGTCATTAGTGAAGGAATATACTTTGAAACACAATGAATTTATGATAATCATAATAAAATGTAGCATTATTAATGATTACCCAGTAACATATATATAACATATAGTATCACAGTATAAGTACGCCTACAGTACAGTAAGTACACATACAGACGTGTCCAAACAGTTTTGCGGGACTATGTTAGCTTTTAAGATTCTTTCGGTAAATGATTAATAGTATAAATAAATAATAATAATAATACGTATAATGTTTTAAAATAACGCACAAAGTAAAAAAACTCGCCTTATTTCTTTGAGGTTGCAAGTTTTAAAGTAGCTATTGGTCGTGGAAGATTAAAAGATACAAATAACAAGATATCTTTGTCCCTTTCTATCGGGTCAGGGTTGCCTCAACTGGGTGCATCGATTGATCGAAGTAAATGACCCAGATATTGCTGATAAGACTGGTTGAACCGGACAAAACATCACAAAAAAATTTCAATTGAAGTGTATTCCATGACACTTACCCAATAATAAAAACCAGTGTGTTTAACACCGCACGACAGAAGTGAAAACTTTAAGATTAGGCGAGGTTAATAAAACAAAATATAACTTTACAATAACTTAATATATATAAGTCCAGTCTACTAATGTTTGTTTCCAGTAAACTCCTAAACTGATGAACTGATTCTAATGGGGTTTACTTCATGGAGTGCAGTTTTGTCCAACTTGAGAGATAGGATAGTTTTTATTACAATTTGGGACCTATTATTATTTTTATTTCCAATATTTGTTTGTATGTTTGCATATTTTCTATGAGAGAATTTATAGACGTACGGTTTGACAGTTCTGCTGTGAAACAATTTCATTATAACAACGGGGAGCATATTTAACAAAATAATTCTTGATGTTATGAAATATTATGGACAAATTCATAATATTTTATCTATTATGTACAGAACAACGTCTGTCGGGTCAGCTAGTATATACATGATACATGTATACATGATATAACTTTGTGTAAATTACTCTGGTAGATATTGCTCAAAATGATCGCGCTTCTATAGACGGCCCGAGCCGACTTTACCTGAAAGAGTGTTACACAGCCGAGCATGATTGCTGAATCTCAATAAATAACCATAAAGTGCTTAGAGAAAAATGACTTAAAAATTCAATTCTTTCTACTAGATGCTAAAAACGCACAATATGGGAATATAAAAGGAAGTTTCCAAGGCCACGAACAGAGTCGGGTCAATGAGCCGGTAATGTCGGTAAAGGTTAATAACACCAATCATTCACAGTTCAAAAAAGGAACATATCAGCTGACATTTGAGTGAAATCAAAACACTCGCTTGAGCAACGTAATTCCTAGAATGTTTTCAATTCCATACTGCCCGAGATGTTTTATAGTTGTGTATTTTTTTATACTAACACTAGCTGACCCAGCAAACGTTGTATTGCCGATATTAAAATCGCGATACAAAAGTAACTGTTGATTGTAGATGGGTGAAAATTTGAAGTGGTATGTATTATTTAATGTTGACTCATAATCAAAAAATTAAAAAAAAAATGTCAAAAAAATAAAAAATAAAATGTCGTGTGGACTACCCTTAACATTTAGGGGGATGAAAAATAGATGTTGTCCGATTCTCAGACCTACCCAATATGCACTCAAAATTTCATGAGAATCGGTCAATCCGTTTCGGAGGAGTTCAAAGTTTAACACCATGACACGAGAATTTTATACATTAGATTATAAACAATATATTCGGTTATTAAAAAAAATCAATTGCTGAACCTCTTTTCAACATGAGTAACTCTACGAATCCGTTGTAGTAATAAAAAGGAGGTGAAATAAAGTATTATTTTTGTACTTATAATCTTATTCTGTACAAAGGCTTTAACTCTTCATGAAAAAAAAAAAAATATATATATATATATAAATACATTAACGCAAAAGAACTACTTAATAATAATAAACTTTATTAGCAACATAATTACACTGCCGGATATATTAAGGTTGAAATTTATATCATTAAAAAAGGAACCTTTAACAAAATCTATCTATCTATATATATATAGGTCTTGAATTATGTGTGGAAGTCCAGAGAAGGTTTAAAAAGTTGAATAAATAGGAAAATGTTCGGAATTAAAAAAGGAAACAACAATTTTGTTTTTCCTTTAATGTGTCGCCCGTCGTTCAGAAATCAAATCTAAAGAATACTCTAAAATGAATAACTAATTAGAATCAGAACTTAATTTTAGCTACCAATAGTTGGTAGAATAACTATAGATGTTAACTATGATGGCAATACAACGTTTGCTGGGTCAGCTAGTAAGTAAAGAATACAAACCTAGTGGAATTTAAAAAGGAATTTGAAAACAATAACATTTAGGAGCAGTGTAATCGCTTTAGTGTTGCCAATCGGGGGCCCACTCAGTATAAGTCGAGCCATCTAAGCCTCGACACTGATTTAAGAACTTCTACTTCTCTGAAGTACGACTATAAGCGAAATTTTTTATATTAATTGCCGTAGCCAATTGTGATTACATACATACATAGATAAATCACGCCTCTTTCCCGTAGGGGTTGGCAGAGACCACTTCTTTCCACTTGCTACGATCCTCACATACTTGTTTCGCTTCGTCCACTTTCATTATTCCTTTCATACATGCTCTCCGGTTTAGGGTACTCTTGACCTGGCCTTTTTCCAAGACGTCCCTGATTTGATCTTGAAACGTCCGCCTAGGTCTACCCCTTCCAACACTTTCATTCACACTGGCCTTATTGTAAGCCAATTGTGATTAGTCCATAGAATAATAAGAATGCTATTAATGCATTTTTTTTGCGTGATGACTCTCGCATATGCATAAAGTATGATGAATAAAAAAACCTCAAAGTTGACTATCCACCTAGGGGCGAGTTTTCATATATAATTTCTAACCGATTTAAAAAAAAAGTTTGGGTTACCTACAAAACCTGCCGTTTATGACCGATTTCAATAAATTTTTATTTACAAAAAAAATCGACATGAGGCTGCTTCGACATGAACGTATGTTTAGCGTTGATAGGGAATTTCGATTCGATAATTTACAATACGTAGATATTCTCCAGTGAGAGGCTATTTTGCACAGGATGCCGAATTATGGGTACAACAATGGCGCCTTTTTCTGCCGTGAAGCAGTATGTTATGTTTAAGCATTATTGTGTTTCGGTCTGAAGAGCGCCGTAGCTAGTGCAATTACTGGGCAAATAAGACTTAACATCTTATGTTATGCTCAAATATATCATGGTTATCTTGGTCCCTACCTTTACAATAAACTAAATAAAATTTTAAAAATCTTAATCATAGATCATGCAAAACCACAATTGATAAATATCTGAAGTCATTGGACTACAATGAGACCGAAAATTTACTAAAAAATCTTATTTGACCAGTAGGCACAAAAGCATTTCTTCCCCTTGGGTACATAAATACAGTACACACATTCACCATACACACATAAAAGTCATAACGTAAATATAATATAACACTTGATTCGATTTTGAACACAATCAAGTACCTAGTTTGTATAAGTTTGCTAATTTCAAGTACACGCACCTAAATATCACTGATCTAAGGACAATGAATACTATCCTTTCGTGATACAGTTTTTACTAGTACGAAACGATAGGGTTAATCAGTTTAATGACAGCCACTAAGTTACCTATACTAATGAAAGTTAACTTTGAATAATAATTAGTTATATTGTATTTAGTTAATTGTATAGATTAAGAAGCTGTATAATGGTTGTTTTCATATTTTTAATTTTTAATAAAGATTTAAATTATGTCTCAAGGTGACGAGCGCAATTGTAGTGCCGCTCAGAATATTTGAGTATTTCAAAATTGTAACGGGCAAGGCGTATCAATTACCATCAGACGAACGTTCAGATCGTCTCATTCCGTATCGTGATAAAAAAAATTTGGTATGATGCGGTTAGAGCGTTAGAAGCGTATAATCTCCAGAGGCATCGTTTATAAGTTTTGTAACAAATCAAATTCGAACATAGTCCTAAATATCTTGAACGGTGCCACGAAAACCTCGTGTGCATATCCCACACGTACCTGATCTGTTTTTCTATTGATAAATTAAAAACAGATGAAAATAGGCTTCATACTACTAAATTACTACAATCTAATATATAAAATTCTCGTGTCATGGTGTTAAACTTTGAACTCCTCCGAAACGGCTTGAGTCTTGACCGATTCTCATGAAATTTTGAGTGCATATTGGGTAGGTCTGAGAATCGGACATCTATTTTTCATCCCCCTAAATGTTAAGGGTGGTCCACACGAAATTATTTTTGTATTTTTTTTTTATTTGTTTGATTATGAGTCAGCATTAAAATATTATAATAATTTTCATAATAAATTCATAATATTATAAAAATTAATAAATTCATAATAATTTTCACCCATCTACGATCAACAGTTACTTTTGTATCGCGATTTTAATATCGGCAATACAACGTTTGCTGGGACAGCAAGTATTATACAAAACTATATAAAACTCGTTCGGGTAAAGTCGGCTCGACTCGACAAAGGAAGACTCGCTGGGTGAGCACTGACCATATATTTGTTATTTGTGTTATATTTAGCATCAGACTTAGATCATTTATACTTCTAGATAGAGCCTTATGCTGTTAGGCAACGCATGACAAGTGACAACAACCCAGGAGTATTATTATGGTATCTAGACAGTACGTTAGACAAACTCACAATACGTCAGTCACTCTGTTTCAATGTTGATAAAAATAGAGGCTAACAGTTAGCCGCTATTTTTTTCAAAGTGTTCACGGCTGCCACTATCTAGGCGTACAAATTATCCAAGCTATCAGTACATAATAGTCCACTTGATGGCTATCAATGACGTGCCGCTGGTTGATTTTATTTGAACATCCTACTGGGCGGTTCACAGGCTTCAACATTCAATCTGCACTTTACGGCCTTCACACAAACTATTACTAGGGTTGATTGCCCCGCAATTATTTGCTTATTAAACAATCTGGAAAATTCTCGAATAGTCAGCGTTCAGGGTGTATTTTTGGTCTCAAATCACAGCCGGGGATCGAACGCACGACCCGCCCCTTCATATCGCGTCACTAACGCACTAATCATAATCATACTTTGTATATCTTATGTATTTAAACGAGCAATTCTTGTAACGGTAACAATATCGGTAACGGCTCCAACGATTTTCATAAAAATTAGTATACGGGTAATTTCGGGGGCGATAAATCGATCTAGCTAGGATTCAATTTAAAAAAAAATGTAGTTTTATCCGTGTTTTAATGAGAAAGAGCTACAATAACATTAGTATACAAAGATAAATTTCGCCACAATATACAAGACTATAGTAGCTCATATAGGCGATTGGGTGATCCGGAAAGCAGAAAACCCCGGTTCGAATCCAGATGTCCTATTAGTTTTTTTTTGTTCAAGTTTTGTACATTCTTAAAATCCGAGTAAGGGTCGGTCATCCGGATAATAAAGTAATAATAGACAACTTGATTCGCATGGAATAAAGTTAACATCGCGCTTCCTAAGCAATCTTTTTAATCCGCTTAACCTCGAACCATTCTAAGTATCATCAAACTCGGTAGAGTAATAGTTATTTATGCAACTGCTGTGTAATATGGGGTTATCTCATTTTTGTAAACAAAACAATAAAAATATCGAAGAAAAATGGCGGGGATTCGATTAACCTACGTTTTTTACGGCGCGCGACGTTCTGGTAGTGTGGAACGCGCGTAAACGAAAATGTTCTTTTTTTGAATACATACAGATACCACGCATCGAGCAAGAAACTCTTTGCGCATGAAGGGATAGAAAAAAAAACATAGGAGTGTTGTTATGAAATTCAGTACAACATTACAACACTCGTTTGGATGATGTAATGGTTTTTAGAACATTGGGTATTTTAATGTTGGCAATAAGCTAACTGTTTCAGAATCTTTAATAGAGGATTTAAAGCATGGGTGTAGATAAAAGTACGTAGCAATCGGACAAATGAGAGTCGAACTCTTTTAAGAAGGGTTCCGTACCCTAGTACCCAACATAATTTGAAAGCAATGTAACTACGTTTTACTTTTGTAAAAGAAATATATGTTTTTGATAGTTATTGTGACTAATGACGTATACTATCTATATTGACGACCTGTATAGCCGAGTGATTAGCGATCCTACCTACTAAGCTAGAGGTCCCGGGTTCGAATCCCGGTAGGTGCAAGCATTTATATGATGAATATGGATGTTTGTTTCCGAGTCATGGATGTTTAAATGTATTTATGTATGTTTATATGAATTTATGTATGTTAGTAAGTATATTGTATTAAATATATCATTGTCTTGCAACCCAAACACAGGCTATACATATATGCTTAACTTGGGGCAAGATAATTTGTGTAAAAAGTGTGTCAATATTATTATTATTATTATTATATTCGCAGTCAGATAGCGGAACAGCAAACGTGTGTTCATCAACAACTAGCTGATGCGCGCGACTTCGTCCGCGTAGATAAAGGGTTTTTAAAAATAATAAACAAGTTTAGAATTGAAGATTATCTCGTGTCCTGTCGTGATAGGCAAACTAAACCTACTATTGGTATAGTTCATGAATTTCAGGTATTTCGATCTACGATCCACTGATCGTAAGCCTTTCAAGCCTAAACCACTGTTTAGGCTTGAAAGAGGCTCAAACAAAGACAATTTTAATTATATATAGATAGATAGAACATAGATAGATGTAAGAAAACTTTTTACCTTACGGCCATTTGCAATATTCAGTCTATCTCCAGTTGTGGCCTACTTGAGTTAAAATTCGTAACTATCGTTGACTTTCCTGTCCCAATAAACTTATCGACGGTAAATCATCTTATCCGTACACGCTGTCTGTCAATGGGACGACGTATAGCTTACCAGCGATAGAAGTTTGTATGGAAATTGCAATTCACGCGTCCCAATAATATAGGGCGATAAGAATGACTTATCGGGTATATTGGGACAGCTTCAGATTATTGACAGCTAATTTCTGACAGTAGAAGGTAGTAATTTATCTCTATATGTAGATATATTGGGAACGGCATCGGATTCTAAATTCAACATACACAACCTAAACTTTATTACTCTTATTAGAGGCAATGTGAATAAAGTTTAATAGAGCAAGAATATTTTAAAAAACAGAAGCAAATGCGCCTCTGTAGAGATTTATGTTAAAGATATATATATATATATATATACGTTATTATGATATATGTTCAAGCTTATTATGGTGTTATTTGTGGCATGTTCCATATTTCAGCTTCGTTGATATGACGTGATTTATCTATATTTATAGAATAACATTGGTTATTCTATACATATTATAATACACCTCATTAATAGTAGGTAAAACACTAACCCCCTTATTCATAATGGTCCGCTAACTTTAAACAGCCGCTTAGAAGTGTTTTTCTCATTCTGACTTAGGTCAATAGAAGAAGACAGAGTGAGAGTTAGCAATGCTTTAAGTTAGCAGACTATTATGAATAAGGGGGTAACTATGTATTGCAGTTCATCAGATACAGAACGGACAACGGAGTTTTAGTGGCAAGGCCTAATGAATGCTCAATTTTTATAATATACGAATATATGCTATCTACCTTCACAATAGACAAATGTCGTGGCGCACTATACAACGTGAATCGGAATGTTTTCAATCGAGACGCGTAACTATTAAGACGTGGGGTCTGGCGGGAGCCGAGCATTGTTGCACATGCGCAATACCCACAGTGTTGAGCACAAAAAGGGGTCAAGGAACTGTGGCGATTTCAGAATCACTTGCATTCCTGTGAATGAAATCATTTTGGAAGATTGGATCGAAGAATTGTTACATATTATCAAACGCGGCGCTCGCTCCGGCTTCTTAAAGATTCTTGATTGAACCCCAAATTCTGAGCTTCATTCAAATTCAAACATTATTATTCAAAATGGGAGATGAAATCACTATATAAATTATAGTCATAAACTACCACCCACTTGCAAAAGTATGCTTCAGACTTGAGAAGAACGGGCGCAAGGAACTCAGCGGGCTTTTTTTTTCATAAAAATACGATACAAAAAAAATCTTATTTAGCCTGAAGGCGGTCGCTTAGTAATCTGTGGTATCATTAAGAGAGTCATTTATGTTATATTAACCTTTACCACACAAATGTTTTTTAACAATTCTTTTGAATTTCGTAATACATTTGTTTTGAATATTTTTTTCATATGATGTTCAGTCTCATTAGCCCAGTAATTTCACTTGTTAACCGAAACCGAAACACAATAATGCTTGCTCTTTACGCTTGGCAACAAAAGACCACCGCTTTGGTACCCAATGCCGGCATTCTGTACAAAGGAGCCTCCCACTGCTAAAAGAGTGGCAAAACAAACATAGACTGTGATGTTAACCTACTTTTAGATTGAATTATACGTTGGGATTTTTGAATAGGGTTAATCTTACTCAGTGACAATATACCATCCTAACAGGTGAAAAATTTAAAAAATCAACCAACTTTTTTTTAAAACTTCATAATATTTGTATTATATACTGATAATTCTACATTCTCGAGCGGCTCGAATCATCTCTAATCGGCTTCATTCTATGGTGTTGCGTAGAGATGTGGGTTGTCCCTGCATCTTCTACAGAATTAATCACGGGGACCTGTTCCGAATTCCACCACCGGACATTAGTCGAAATACTAAATACCACCCGCATCACGTTGACGTCTGGCATTCGACAACCGCGCGAAGAAATTTCTTGCCTCGTACAGACTCTTTGTGGAATCAATAACCGGCTGCTGTATTCCCGAACCGATACGACTTAGGGACCTTCATGAAAAGAGCATAGTCCCACGTCAAAGGCAGGCAACATATCTCTTGACATCTGTTGTTGCGAATGTCCATGGATGGTTACCTCACCTCACTCCATCCCATGAGCCGTTTGCCCCTTCTTATATAAAAAAAATAACGCAGTGCACTTTCACCGAAAGATCATGTTCCATAAATTCAAAGACTCTCTTACGAATTTTCGATCAGGGTCACGTGTTACGACGCGAGATTAAGAAAAGTGTTCAACACCTCTAAAGAAATTTTCACTACAATTAGATTGTAGCATAAATCTTACACTGGACAGTATTTATCTATCCAAAGCATGTAATAGAATCATAGCAAAAAATAACTGTATAATATTAATTTAAGAATACATTTCTGAGTGTTCTAAAACCAACCAAAAAATTGTTCATAGAGTATTTTTTTTCCATGGAACATCAAAAAGGCGGTAGACATATTGTCACAATAAATGCAGACAGTATATTTACTGCTTTAAAGTGTCCTAGCGGACAATATTGCGGACGCCAGCTAGTAATAAAATAATCTTTACTAGTATTATAAATATGAATGTGAGTTGGTTTGTTATTTTGATTTTCATGCCCTAACAATTCAACAGATCATAATGAAGGGTACACCACCTAATAGACAAGTTTACAGGGTTTTTTATATCTTGAGGTACGCAATCAGAATTATTAAGTCTGATCCGCATACTAGAACAAACATTGTTAAAGGAAAGCTATGGAAAGAAAGAATATATATATATATAGTGAAGTAAAGGAAAGAGATGTGAGAACATTTTCTGTCTTCATTTCCCTTCAATATTTTTATGTACAATGACTTATATGAATTAATTAAAAGTACATACATTGAACAGTTGACTCTCAATTTTATTTCCATCACTTCCACAAAAATATCAAAACATTAACAATGTTAAATAACTGTTATTACAATTCCTACATTTTCTATACTTTCATTAGTAAAACATATTATATAGTATTTTTGAGTGAGTTATATGACCATGATTTTAAAAATATTTAATATGAAATAATTCTGCTAATTTCCAGTAAAAAATAAAAATTGATTGCATATTCACAATCCCTTAACCTTTTTACATAACCCGACCTTTTTTGGTATTCAACAACTAGTGATGTATAAATAATAAATTAATAGGAATACTGGTCAAATCATGGTGTAGTATGAAATATTTTTATATTACGGCTTGTGAGCTACAGTTTGTTATTATGAGATCTGGTTATCATAAGTATTACTCTTCCTGTAAGGCGATTAAAATTGTTTATCACAAAGCCAGGATATAGTTGACTTGGTTTGATGAACTTTCCAAAAATGGGAGAAGTAAAAGTGAAATTTTTGGCTGCATGATATTGATGGCATTATCTATTGGTGTAATCAGTAATAAAGGATGATGTATCCTTGAGATTATTCTCAAGACTCTCTCTCTATAGACTCATTCAGAAATTGACATTTTTTTAATTTTAATCATCAACAGATGAGCTAGATGTCTTGGGACAGTTGGAGTAGCTGGGCAACACTGCTCACAAAATGCACACAATTAAGGCATCTATATGGCCCATCAGTATACTCCATTTACTTCTAGTTCAGAACATAATAACAGCTTTTTACATTGAAGGTCACAATAGTGCCTTAATGGATATACAAAATAGCATGATTGATATGATATAACTTTCTTTTAGCATATGCTGAATATTATACTACTAATGTAAATATAAACATGATTATTTATTTTTTTAAATAAATGGAGGATTAAATGTGCATTTGAAAAAAAACTAGTAATTTTAAACATTATTTTTAGCCCAGTATGTATTTGTATATACCATTTACACATTACGTACAATCCTGCTATTAATCAACTATAATTTACATGCAAGAGTTAAAATATGTAAAATAAAAAAAATAACTTACATATTTATTTAATGTAATAAAATTCGAACAATGAAATGTCTAAGAATTATATTTAAACAAATTATATGAGAATATGTTAATATTGTTCTTTGTTTTGCACTAATGCATGACAATGCAATAAAGTGCAATCAATATCAGAGAACTTCACTCCATATTCTATAAATATACTCCAAATGTTTCTGAAATAATTTTACTGAAACATATATTATTTAAGTACATTAAAATACTAATATATTTTTGTATATTCATTGTCTAGAGAGCTGTGTGGTGAGCCTAGAATATAAAAAAAAATTTAACACTTTCTTTGAATACCTACAAATATAGATTTTTTTTTAATTTCTAGAGAAATCTGATGTACGCAATTAGTATCTTTAAAATTGATAACAAAGCGAGATTTCGGTCTTTTCTTGTATGATCCGAGAGTCACAATGTCATAATGGATGTAGATTGCAAAATGAATCACAAAAATAACAAATGTTAAAACAATATAATATACTCACCAATACTGTATTCAGGTCCGATAGAATTTTAAATCGGCTACGTTTTCTTATTATAAATACGCATTACACTATAATTTCTATTTACACGTCCTAAAATAAAAAGTTATTGAGTACGAAGTCAAAGCAATTATTTTAAGAAGGTAGACACTAGATTGCACGAAGTTGAAACTTGGAATTATGAGATAGACATCGAAGTTAACTATGTTACTAATTATTGCACTAGTTTTAAATACAGCTGACCAAAGCTTTACATTGATATTAATTCGCAATAAGTGTGTATTTATTTATTATCAATAAAACACCACGAAAACAACAGCGGTGAATGAAGTCAATGAACGATCAATTGATTAAAAAACGAAAGTGTTGTCTATAGTTCCGCTACAAAAAAAAAATACAGTGGTACTTACTTCTCCGTCGAAACAAAACTCCTTACTGTTAATAATTCAAAGTTGATAAATTTATTGGCGCTTAGATAAATAAATATCTCTATAAAAACAATAAAAAAATATCAATCCATTTTTTGAATTTTCTTAACTAAAAACATTCTTAATATTATTATCTATCAGCAATATCTATGGAAGTATATCTGTGCAGTGTTACCATTTCCATTTTCGATAGACACAAGATGCGTGATCCTCTTTGAGATTAGTGATATTCCCGAAATAAAACAACAATAATTATTGAAATTATTGACTTAATGAAGATCTTTATTTAAAAAAGTAAAACTGAAATACCACTTAATAACTTACGCAAAGGTGACTATTAAAAAACATTACATTTTGGAATTCGAACTTATATCCCTATATATATATAAACAGAATAATCGCAATAAATAAAAGTGTCCTTAATTTCAAATAAGTAATATTCTTGTTTGCTATTTCTTTTAAATATTGGTTTGTGCTGATGGCCTCATAGCTATACTTAAAATACCCGATAAGTGAAATGACAGCCGTCAAATTTTGGCGCCTAACAGTTAACTGCTCACTTACCGGCAAAATAATAAAAATAACACCTTCAATTTTTAAAGTTTCTAATTTTTTAATGTAGTTTTAAGCACATCATTGCGACAAGAATAGTTAATTTTAATTGAAAGTAGACAAGGTTTTATGAATGTGATAAGTGTAAACAGCAAAGAAGTTGGTCAGTAAAAATGTCTACTCCTTCGAAAAGACCGTCATCAAGAGCATCGTCTGATGCTCCTACGCCGTCACGAAGGACGCGATCATCACAACAACTTATTGTACCCGAAACTCCACAGCGTTCTAGTGGAACACCCTCTAAAAGTTAGTTCTATCTTTAATTTAATTAGGTAATCATATTGACTGAGGTTATAATGGTATGCGTTTGTCTATTTTTTAATGTTACTTATTATTTATTACTGTAGTGTATATCTATGTTTTGGAGTTACTATGCTGTAAACAAATACTTGTGTAAAATTTTAATAAAAAAACTACAACCCTTGTTTACATCAGTGGTCAAAAATATATGGTAAACATTTTTTTTGTCCCATCACTTTTCTTCATAAAAAAATAATATTGATTGGTCCCTTTCTGGAACCATAGGCTGTAATTGACAATAAATTGTTGACATTATTCTATGACTGTTTACCTGGGTGACATAACTTTATTTTATTATATTCTACAAAGCATAAGATGGTTTGCCTTTAATGTGTATATTGTAATATTTTCTCTATTTGAATGTACACAACACTGTAATATTTTCAGATGGCACTCCAGGAACACCTCGTGGTACCCCACGAACACCAACTCATCAGCCCCCAGGGACATCTCCAGCTCAAACTCTGGCTTCTAGCCCTATGGGTAAATAATTTTTATTTCTCTTTTAATCAGTGACGCTCATAGCTGTAGACGATGGCTAGACCATTGTCTCGTCACTAGTGCTGTGTGACAAACAATACTCGGTGTGTCAGTGTTGAACGACACTTATTCTGATCTGATCATTTACCTCTAATGATTGAATGTAACCTGGACTTAATTCAAGCCAAGGTTTCGCAGTCTCATATAAAAAAATATTTGTATAATAAAGTAATTTGGGGCCGCAGAAATGTTTCTGAAATAAACAGTTATTTTGACAAATGTAATAATGATTTAAAAGACTTTGATTTTCCATTAGAATTTCATGATTGTGCTGATAAGAGATGTAGTAATTTAAAATGTAAAATGGGTATAGATATCATGTGTAATAAAATAATTAAGATCTTAACAGACGCCTCAATAAGCAGTAATTTTAAAAACGCTAAGAATAAATTTCAACATGTCACAGGCTGGAATGATTATGTCAGGGAGGCACACGGGAGAGCTCGACACTGGTATAAGCTATGGTTGTCCTACAATAAACCCGATTGTGGTTAAGTTTATGAAAATATGAAAGATTCTTGTAAAATATTCAAGACTAAACTTAAGTGGTGCCAGAATAATGAGCATAAAGTAAAAATGGATGCCATCTCTAATCATCACTGGCAGAAATTTTAGCAAATTTTGGAAATGCACAAAAGAGTTAGATTCAGGTTCAGGTGCTCCCGTCTGCATTGCTGACAAATATGATGCTGTTGAGATAGCAAATGCTTTCAGAACCCACTTTAGGATGGAATCTCCACTGTCATCATCCTCATCATCAGCTCAGCGGATGTTGAATGCTGAGGCCTCTATGGATGACTGTGTTACACACTTTACTGCCAAGGATGTCGCTAGTGTGGTTAAAAATATGACTAGAGGTAAATCTCCGGGCCATGACAGTCTCAGCATTGAACATTTGCAATACGCAGGTCCTCATTTATATCAAGTATTGGCCATGTTTTTCATGATATGTGTGGGACATTCTTACTTACTAAAAGACCTAATGTATACAGTTGTTGTACCAATTGTGAAAATCAAAACTGGCAATGTGGCAAATATGTCTAACTATAGGCCTATTTTAATTAGTGACAGTCACTGCTAAGGTATTACACAGTTTGCTTGACAAGCGGTTGAGCAGTGGTATAGAACTTAATGATGCCCAATTTGGTTTTAGACCAGTCTTATCAACCGAAACTGTGATACTGTGTCTCAAGCAAACTGTCCAATATTACACAGTAAGAAAAACGCCAGTCTACACCTGCTATCTAGACCTATCGAAGGCGTTCGATATGGTGTTGTATAATATCTTGTGGGAAAAATTACGTGGTGATACTAGTGTAACAGATGACATTATCTCGCTCCTAAAATTCTGGTACGGTAATCAAGAAAACGTGGTTAAGTGGGTTAGTGCCTATTTGGATGCCTTTGGTCTGGAGTGCGGGGTGAGACAGTGGGGGATCAGCTCGCCTCGTATTTTTAATTTGTACATAAACTCCCTCATTGAGGAGCTCAGCCGTACCAGGATTGGGTTTCACGGGGCTGGTGTATGTGTTAACAACATCAGCTACGCAGACATGGTTGTGCTGAGCCCCTTAATGAGGGGTTTAAGAAATCTGCTGAGAATATGTGAACATTATGCGGAGGTCCATGGTCTTCAATACAATACAACTAAAAGCGAATTTATGATATTTAAGTTGGGTAATAAAATTTACAAACATAAAGAACCTCTATCGCTGTGTAACGCACCAATAAATATGGTAACGAAGTTTAAATATCTTGGCCACTGGGTCTCCGACAACCTAAGTGATAACCTAGACTTAGAGAGGCAACGTAGGGCGTTGGCTTTCCGGTGTAATATGCTGGCCCGAAGGTTTGCGCGTTGTAGTGAACATGTCAAAATAACTCTGCTTAAGGCTTGTTGCCAATCATTTTACACGTGCAGCCTTTGGACCGGCTATACGCAGAGGGCATACAACGCGCTGCGAGTGCAATATAATGACGCGTTTAGGGTAGTGATGGGGCTGCCTAGGTTTTGTAGTGCATCCGGCATGTTTGCGGAGGCGCGCGTTGATGATTTTTACGCGATCATTAGAAATAGATGCGCATCATTAATGAACAGGCTCCAGGCTAGCCCCAACACTATCCTGAGCGCGTTGGCATGCAGGTGGGACTCCCCACTGCTGAGGCATTGGATAGG
The DNA here is from genome assembly GCF_905404315.1 of Leptidea sinapis. Lineage (NCBI taxonomy): Eukaryota > Metazoa > Arthropoda > Insecta > Lepidoptera > Pieridae > Leptidea > Leptidea sinapis. The sequence goes on from NC_066289.1 coordinate 9,569,190, forward strand.
TTTGCATGCGCCTCTAGCTGCGTGCAACTTATTGTGAAAATAACTAACCTTACTAACATAATTTTTAAGAAAAATTGTAACTAACATACAATTACTAATACTACCACTAACATTACTAACTTAGTCTAAGAAAAATTGTTACTAACTTAATAACTAATACTTATGGATGTATAGTGGCTGAAATAAATGATTATTATTATTATTTTAAGATTACAATAAATTTTAGTTATAAATTATTATTACAAAATGATCATTCATGATGCTAATACTAATAGTATAACAAAAAGACTAGAGGGCTTAAAAAGAAACCCTGCCCTGAACCAACCAGTCATTTCAAATATGCATGTAAAAAAAAGAATGTCCATTATGTTTAAATATGAATGTTTAAAAATGAAAAAATCTATCTTATAATAAGAATCCTTAAAATATTACTATCTGTTCTATATTATTACTTGTCAGAATATGGTTGTATATTTAAAAAAAAATATGATTATAGATAATTGCCAATTTAATCAAAATGATGTTTGGCTTGTAAAGATAAAGAATTAAAAAAATAAATGGTTACAATAATGCCCAAAACCCACCTTATGTGTTAGAAAATGTATACTTTAATATTTATTATGTATGAATAATGATGAAATCCTAAATACTTCAAAATGAATAGTGACAAAATTTTTATCAAAAAAGATCAATTTGAATATTTTATGTAGTTGGAGTTTCTTGACTCCCGTGGATTCTATTTAATTTGATTCAATTGTCATATAAGACAGAGAGCTTATGTTTAATTTACACATTGACACTATGGCTAAGAAAGCCTCAAGCTCAAATAATTATTTACTATACTTTCTTTTGCAGTATATTGGAATGTTGTTCTACAGTATCTGTGCTTCCTACCAAATATTAAATAATAAGTTAGAAAACATCCAAAAATATTTAATTCAGCAGCTATTCTGACCGTTTCTGATATTCTTTGAACCATTACTGTTGGATAGGAGGAATATATTGGGTTGTCTCTTTCTGTGTTCATTCAATTTTAATGAATATAATAATCGAAGTGATGGTCCCGATATTCTTTTGTTAATTAATGTATCCACTCCCTTGAGACTTCGAAAATGAGCCTGAATGATACTTTCCGAACAAATGCAAACTTGAACCTTGATCACTTTCACACACTTAATATAATTGTCTGTACATTCAACAGCCTTCCAAAAGTTTACCAAAGAATAGACAATTTTTGTTAAGTTTACTGTGTTTCCCTTCAATCATTTGAAAGTACTTGTTAGACAAGAATATATATATATATAGTCATATAGTAAATGAATAGTCAACAATATTTAACAACATTGTTTTGATTAGTTCTAATGCTATTAAAATTTATTATTTTAAATTTCCTTTTTACTATATCAGAACTAAATTTATCATTTTATACTTGGTTATTACTTGTAAGTAATTGGAATAAATTTCATTGTAGATACATTTTTAAAAATATTTTTTTCATTGACATAAAATAATCAACTAGGCCCACAATCACGCTCATAAATTTGTCTGAACCAAAACTCTGCCTATGCATCTATTAGACAGAGTTTTCGTTCAGTTCTGTTTTGTCCGCACTTACAATACATTGCCACACAATAATAGAGTTTTCAGTGAATAACTGTCCAAATAACAGCATATCCAAACTAAAAAAGGTAACATAATTGTGCAACTAACTTGACACTTTTAATGTTGCTACTGTTACCACTTCTAATTAGTGTACACAATACACTTTAAACATTACTGCCATGAAATAAGGATTAATTTGAATGAGTGTTGTAATGTATGATATGTATAAACATCACTACTCAGACATTTTTTGACAACATTTTAATAGCTAATTGGGAGTCTAGTTGTTATTGTATATCAATGATTTTTGTAATTTATTAGTAATTATTGTTTTGGCTATAATATACAGGGTGTCCCAAAGTTATGGGACATGAAGGGAAAGTGCTTTAAATATCGAAGATAGGCTATTTTACTGAAAGAAGACTTTATGTTATTTTTAAAAAGTTAGTACTTCTGCATTCAAAGATTTTCTTAAAATTACTTGCCTCGTCTGGTCCGCCTCTTATGATGCCAATCGAAAGAATGGCCGAAAACTAATAACTTTTCTTAAGTAACATAGTATTTTAAAAGAAAGTAGTCAATTAAGTGGGTATTTTTTTGTAAATTAATTAATTAAATGCTGAAAATGTGACCCCTCTTGTCTTACGCAAATCGCCAATCTTTTAATGAGTCCGCTGCCTGTTGATTTTCTTATCATTTTATGGTGAATACTCGATATGATATGGCACAATTCTGTTTGTAACTCGCCCACGTTCTCGTATCGTTTCACATATTCCCAAAAGAAGAAATCTAATGGTGTAAGGTCCGGGGATCTGGCCGGCCATCTAATCGGTCCATTCGTACCAATCCAAGTAGGAAAACATTCATTTTACGTTGTTCCTTTCTTTTAAAATACTATGTTACGTCCCCTATGTTACTCAAGAAGAGTTATTAGTTTTTGGCCATTCTCTCGATTGGCATTATAAAAGTAGGGGTGTTTTTTTTTTACATTTCAGTCGGTTCGATTCCCAGACGAGGCAAGTAATTTTTAGAAAATCTTTGAATGCAGAAGTACTAACTTTTTAAAAATAACATAAAGTCTTCTTTCAGTAAAATAGCCTATCTTCGATATTTAAGGTACTTTCCCTTCATGTCCCATAAGTTTGGGACATCCTGTATAGTTAGTCAACAACAAGATTTTACAAGCATTTCTTTAGTTAAAGACAGACAGACTTGTGAAAAATCAGTGTTTAAATAAAATACTTATTATTGGTTTTATTAACACAAATTATTATTTATTGTTATAAAATATATCTTGGCAAAACAGTACCAGTAAAAGTGTTATTTCCCTCTATTTTCCAGGACTTGATATTGAAATGAGCTCTCCATTAAATTATGGCACACCAAGTTCACTAAGCACTCCTCGTTCTCTAATGAGGGGTGCTATGACACCAGCCAGACAGAGAGCAGACTTGAGAGGTCATCAGCAAGGTCGCAATGTACCAGCACCAACACCTCCCAGAAGTGTAAGCAACACCAGAATATTTCTAAACTAAAATTATTAGTACATTGATATAAATTAGTAATTTCAATATTTTTATATATTATGTCGACATGTCAGTTTGGGCGATAGTGCAGGAATCATCTCTTTCGACTGTCTCATCTCTTTCTACAGCCTGAGACATTCGACCATCGGGCTCTGTGTAGGTTGTTGGTGAGAGAGAGTATCCATGACCGCATTTGGCTGAAGGGTAACTGCAGGTCTGGCCCTTGGCTTAGTGTAGTATGTTTTTATTAAAAGTAAACTGACTAAATTTCATGACCATCTTTTAGTGCGATAGCATTTCAGAGATGATGGATTCATCTTTGAAATGTAGCTAAATCATACATAATTCGTGTGACAGGACTGTGCATTAGTAGCGCTCTCTGGGTTTCCACGGAAGACCAGCGTTGTGGATTCTTTCGAAACCACAACTATGCTGAGTTGGGGGCCCATTGGCGTCATTAGATCATAATTAGATTAGTATAACTTTAAGAACTATTATCGAATGTATAGTGACATCAATAAACATTTTTTCTTTCTTTCTTTCAAACAACAACGGAAATAAGCAAACTTTCTGTCTGTGTGTCTTATATGGCTCTGTATATGGTCTTAGATATAACAATATACCATTTCTAAATAATTTTGAAAAATAATAGGTTTTTTTTATTTTCATTGTGGGGCCATCTTGGTAGTTATTAATTATTGCTCTTATAGGGCCAATAGGCAATAGGTAAGAGAGTTGAATAAATACATATGAAATCCAAAACTTTTTGGTACATGGCTGGGGGGAACACACCTTCTAGTTCATATATAACAGATGATGTTTCGGCTACTGACACTATTAAGGTACAATAGTAATGTTTATAATGTTTTTGAGAATAATAGAAAAGTTATTTTTATTTTTAAAGGGAGAAACAGTCCAACCAGAAACATCAAGTGAGCCTCAACTAGTGGTTTGGGGAACTGATGTAGCAATTGCTGAGTGTCGGGAGAAATTTATTAAGTTCATACAAAGATATGTGGAGCCCACAGCAGTTACTAATGAAGCACTGTACGAGTTGAAGTTGGAAGAGGTGAGTTAGCTATGTATTTATTTTACTTTCAAACATAATTTAAGATAAATATGAGCACTAGACTGTACCCACACACATCTCTATGCAGTACCAATTAATGGAGCCAATCGAAGATGAATTGATGAATGATTTTATCATTTTTTCGCTCTTCATTACCCTCCCAGAGGTAAAAACAGTTCTCCATAGGAGGTCGTAACAGTATGATTGTACTGTACAGCTGTAGTACTGTCTCACCTTACTGAGTACACCAAGCGTTTTAGAAGGTAGTTTGGCCTTCTCTTCCAAATTTCCAAGTGACCATGTTCACCTTCCAGTATGCTGATACAGGCTGTGGCTGTAAGAGAAGTGATTTCGAATCGAGGGGATATTTAGTGGTGAATGCACAACTGCCCATTATACCGGCAGGATAAACTGAGTCATAACTCATCACATAGCGATTAATAGTATAGCATACCAAAACACGATTTTGATTATATGCACTGTACTTTAACAGGGTAACCTTAAAGGATACTTACTCAGGAATTAAATGTATTACAGTAGAATCCCGAATATCCGATTAGCCGGACTCATCCGTCTTGGCTCTAATTATCTATTTAAAAATGTTTTGACGGCGCAGCGAGACATGTTACGACAAGTTTATTATTGCCTTGTAAAGAAATAAGAGAAGCAATGAAAATTCTTAGCTTTGGTGAAGGGTGCGATGAAAAGAATATTAAGGAGTGGCTGAACTGCGATAGTGAAGACCCTGGATTCCTAATATTAACTGATGAAGAAATCATTGAGGATTTAAACAATAACGAGAGAGAAGATGAAGAAGAGACTGAAACTGGGGATGTATGTCCATCTCACGCAGAAGCTTTTGAAGCTCTGGAGTCTAGATGTTGCTTTTAAGTGGTTTGAAAGAGATGACAAATTGGAGCGCAACAAAAAGGCTGCAATGAAAAGATGTGATGCATTACGTCAAAGATCAATAACAAGTTATTTTAAACAAAAATTTTAAATAACATAAGTATTATGTAATTCATTATCTATTGTTATAGCTCGTTTATTATATATCATATTATCTAAGTAAAACCCATTACATAATGAAAAATTATTAAATTTTAAATATTGTTTGATTTGCTTTGTCATCGGTTATCCGGATTTTGGATTATACGGAATGCCCCTGGTTTTATTTGTACTGTACTTACATAATTGATAATTTCTTATTGCTATCAATAGTAATATGATATTGCGCATGTACTGCTGTAATGTTAAAATTTATTGGGATAGTTGCCAAAACACTGATTTGCTGCTTTTGAAATTGAAATAAAACCTAATATTATAAATGACAACTTACTTTACAGAAAGGAATAAGGCGCCATAAAAACAGCAAATGTCAAAGTGTTTGTTTCACTAATTGATTGCACCTACTGTGAATTGTACTTTGACAGTTTTGTTTGTGTAAAACAACCTGGCGAAACTCTCTAAAAAAAAAGGAATTCACTCGATTGTATGAAGCAAGCAGTCATGATAGATTGACTGTTGACAGCTATAATCTTGTAAAAAACGGAGATAGCCGAAATCCACTGCGTTTTAAGCAATTGTTCACATTCCAACTTAGCTGAATCATACTATGTTGCCGTATTGGTAATTACTATTTCAAACTTATGTCAAATCTAAACCAAATTTAAATTTTTACTTAGGCAGTCCCTCTTATTATGTAGTATTTACATTATCTTTGGTGTACAGTAGATTCCTACTACTATATAAATAGAATATTAATGTATGTTTAATTTTAATTCCAGATCCATACACTTGAAGAGCCCTTCCTGGATGTTGACTGTGAACATGTCAAGGTTTTTGACAATAAACTGCACAGACAACTTGTATGCTACCCTCAGGAGGTAAATTGTTTTGATAGATAGAAATCACCAAGTCTAATAAGCTGTTTGATACACAGCAATTTCAGTAACAGAAATTCTGCAAAAGCAAAACAATAGAAAATACATTTCAGAGAGCCAATTTCTGAGTTGTGACAGGTCAAATTCAAATATTCGTGGTGGAGAATGATTGTTACTTGACGAATGAACCAATTTTTATTTTATCTATGAATCAAAACTATATACAGGATAAACTCGATTAATAGAACTAATGGTTGTAGTGAGGCATTTGGATAATCGAATGTATAAAGAAAAGTAGGTTTTCCGCATAGTATGTACTAAGTACTAATAATGTTGTGTTGATTAACACACACACACACACACACACATACTCACGCCTTGTTCCCGTCGGGGTAGGCAGAGACAATAGAATGCCATTTGCTTCTATCCTTACAAACCTCACGCGCTTCCTCTACATTCATTACTCTTTTCATACATGCTCGCCGGTTGCGGGTGCTTCGGACCTCTCCTTTTCTCAAAACGTCCCCAATTTGATCGACGAATGTTCTACGAGGTCTCCCGCGACCGGCTTGCCCACACACACTTGCCTTATATATTTGATGCGTCATTCTTTCTTCACTCATTCGCTCCACGTGTCCAAACCATTTAAGCATTCCTTTTTCAGTCCTTGTCACAACATCCTCTTTCAAACCACAGCGCGCTCGTATTACCGCATTCGGAATTCTATCAGTCAGTCTTACCCCACACATACTACGCAGTGATCGCATCTCAACTGCGTTAATTCTGCTTTTATGCTTCTTCTGCCATACCCAACTCTCACTTCCATACATTAACGTGGCGACAAGCACTCCATTATGTACAGCCATTCGCGCTTCTATTGGCACAGTCTTACCGTTTATAAAGGCATGCAGCGCTCCATTCACACAATTTCCCGCAGTCACTCTCCTTTCAATATCACCTTCAAATCTTCCGTCTCTTGTAAACATGCTACCCAAATATACGAATTCTGTAACTTGTTCTACCCTTTCATCTTCAATCGTGATAGTACACTCAGTCAACCTTTCATCCTTCTCAAATACCATCACTTTCGTCTTTCTTGCATTTACTTTCAAACCTCTCTCTTTAAAGCTCCCATTCAAACAGTCAATCATTTGTTGCAACTCATTTACCGATGATGAAAAAATGACTTGATCATCGGCGTACAAGAGGCACTTAACACACAACCCTTCCATATTGATTCCACATTGCATTTCTCTCACATCATTCATGCATCTATCCATGAATAGGTTGAACAACCAAGGCGACGCTACACAACCCTGTCTGACACCTTTGGAGATATCAAACCAGCCCGTATAGGCACCATTAACACGAACACAGGCTTGAGAATCCCTGTACAGAGATTTCAGAGCCCTTATCAGAAAATTGTCCACCCCATACATAGATAAGACCTTCCATAATTCCTTTCTATTCACCCTATCATATGCCTTTTCCAAGTCTATGAACGCGCAATATACTTTCTGGTTTTTTTCCAGACATTTTTCAGTGATGCAGCGTAAGGAAAAGACTTGATCCGTACATCCCATTCCCTTCCGAAATCCCGCTTGCACATCCCATACCTTGTCATTAGTCACATTCATTACTCTTTCAATCAATATTCTGGCATACACTTTTCCAACAACACTAAGAAGGCTGATCCCGCGATAATTTTGACATTCCTGCTGCGAGCCTTTGCCTTTATAAATTGGGACAATCACTGCCTTCGTCCAATCGTCTGGAACTTGGCCCTGTTTCCAACATAAATTAAAAAGGCGATGCAGCAGGCTCACTATTAGTCCATCGCCAGCCTTCAACATTTCAGTCGTCACTCGATCATACCCAGCAGACTTTCCCGACCTCATACCTCTTAACGCTTTCATAATTTCATCCAAACCTATTTCATCACTCGGGTCCACAAACATATCTATTATCTCTTCTTGCTCTTTTTCACTTACATCTTTCTCGTATAAGCTCTCAAAATAATTCTTCCAGCACTCTAGTATCATACTTTCTTCATGTAAGACCTCACCTTGTTCATTCCTAATCAGTTTCATAGATGAATTTATATTTGTTCCCCGCACTTCTTTCACGAGTTTCCAAAACAGTTTTATATTATCTCGGAAACTTGCGCCGAATTGTTCCTTATATTTCACCTTTTTCTCATTCCTTTTCTTCTCTATACATTCTTTAACTTTCGCTTTCACGCATCTATATTTGTCCTTGATTTCTTTAACATTATCTTCATTCATACCGCCACTCGCTCTATTTGTTGCTTCTATTGCCAAGACATCCAGCCATGCTTTTTTCTTTTCCTCAACCATTCTTCTAGTTTCATCATCCCACCAGTCGGCATTTTGGCATTTCTTGCGCCTTCTTTTACTCACACCGCATACATCATCAGCACATTTAATAATGTTGGTTTTAAATACCGACCATACATCATTCACACTTTCCTCATTAACATCACTCCAGCTTTTTTCTAGCCGTTCACTCAATTGCTTTTTATACATCTCTTTTACTTGCTGATCTTTCAATCTTTCCACTTTTATACGTTCTAATTCAGTAGTTGACCCTTTTGATCTGTGCCGCCAGCGCTTAAACAAACCACTTATTCTGCTAATTACCAAATAGTGATCTGTGCCGACATCTGGTCCACGATAGGCTCTAGTATCCACTAGTTTCATTTTTATTCTTTCATCGACTATCACAAGATCTATCATACTCCTTAACACAACATTGCCTTCCTTCTTTTGCCACGTGTACATATGTATCATCTTATGCTGAAACCACGTATTCATCACAGACAGACCCATCTCCACACATATATCTAACAAGTATACGCCGTTGTCATTCACACTCTTATCCCCAAACGTCCCAAGCACATTTTCATACCCATCACGCTTCACTCCAACCCTTGCATTGAAATCTCCAAGCATGACAATACGTTCATTCAACTTACGCAATAACAAAACTTCTCTCGTTCGTTCCCAAAATTCTTCTCTTACCGCCGTACTATGGGAAGAGTCCGGAGCGTATACACCTACCAAAAATAGAGGTGTCAGACCTACTTTCAGTCGGACCCAGATAAGGCGGGGACTTACGCACTCATACTCTCGCATGCATTCTGCCATTCGCTCTGAAAGAAGTATACCGACGCCTTTACTGCCATGTTCTTCATCTGGAACTCCCGACCATATTTCTGTGAACGGGCCGCGCGTCAGTATCTCTTTCCCTTTACGTTTTGTCTCATTCACACACAGCACATCTAATTTTCTTTCATTCATTAACTCGTAAATTTCATCCAGTTTCTCATTCATTCCTCCTCTAACATTCAAAGTCGCAAAACGGCATTCCGATGCCCACTTTCCGCCCCGGCGAGAACAATTTGGACTTAGGTTTTGGCGTGACGTATGGCGAATATCGTCGCCGCCTACAGCTGTTAGGTTGCTCCCCCCAGAATACGAGGAGCAGCCTCGTCCTGCAGATACAGGAGGAGGAGGGGATTCTCCGGCTCTGCCGGTACCCCCCTGGGGTACAGTTACAGTATTTTTTCCTACAGCCATGTTCCCGACGGTAATTGTTTGTAAGGCTGTATGATGTCTTTGGGGTTTGACAGCCAGCCCCTAAGCGGCGGGACAGAATACCGGGTTTATTTCAAGTTTTCCTTCTCTAAGATCGGAGACGTCAAAAGCTTGATGATATTACGGACGTCAAAATACCTTAGTCGGCTTTTACGACGCCTCGGTAAGAGTGAGGGAGGTCTATTCTACTCTGCCGGATACCCCACGGCATATTACAAATACATATCAACAATAACCAGTGGGAGGCTCCTTTGCACAGGATGCCGGCTAGATTATGGGTACCACAACGGCGCCTATTTCTGCTTCAGCAGTAATGTATAAGCATTATTGTGTTTCGGTCTGAAGGGCGCCATAGCTAGTGAAATTACTGGTCAAACGAGACTTAACATCTTGTCTCGAGGAGACGAGCGCTATAATTGTCGTGCCGATCAGAATTTTTGGGATACCGCTCAGGATTCTTGAATTTAAAACATTGTAATGGGCAGGGCGTATCTAATTGATACGCCCACTAATTGATACATCAGATCAACGTCCTCCCCGTCTCGTCCCTTATTGTCATTAAAAAAAACTGTAGACTGCCTACCGTAGGTATATAGTATCTGGTAAATAAATAATTTAACGAGTCCCTGGCAATTCATATCTCATTTGGTCCCACTGTTAGTTCATTTGAACTGCAGAAAAATTTCTTCAAAAATATCTACTTGTCAACTCTCTGCAAATTTCACTTTCATTACAATATATTTAATAGATTGCCAATATGTTTGCATTGTGAAATATTGTCAATATATAATTTATCTACAGGTAATTCCAGCTTTTGATGCAGCAGTAAACGAGTTGTTCTTTGAAAAGTATCCGGCTGCTGTGTTGGAACATCAGATACAAGTGAGGCCATTCAATGCGCCCCAACGTCACATGAGGGATTTGAACCCAGAGGGTAAATATTAATGTATTATGTAGAAATTAACAAGCCAATTTTTTTTTTTTAATTTAATTAAGTAATTAAGTCGATCTTAATTTGGTTAATTTAAATTTTACGAAATTACTCAAACATTAAAATAAAAACATTTATATCGGGTGTCGCGTCCACTGGCTGAAATAACTGCTGCAATTTTTCGTGGCATGCTTTGGACTAGGTTTTTTATGAGTTCTTGGGGTAATATGCTCCCATTCGCCCTTAAAAGGAATTTTTAACTCTCAGATGTTCTGTGGGCTGGGTGTACAGTCCTAACACGTTGTTTTAGAAAGTCCCATCCATAGATGTTCAATGGGATTGAGGTCGGGACTTCGTGATGACCAATTTAAACGGTTGTTGAAGAAGAGTTATATTAACAGCGGTAGATGTCTTGTCTGTCATATAACGGTATAAAATTTGTCATGAAAACCAATTTTACTTAAATACATTAGGATTATTAAAACCCCTTTCTTATTTGATGATATCAGAATATCTAAACACAAACCAGACTAAACTCTCTAAGAAACAATCGTTTGTATCGAACGTGCAGTGATTATTAGATTGACAGATAACGGCTATAATCTTGTAAAAAACGGAGATAGCTGAAATCCACTACGTTTTTAGCAAGTGTTCACTTTCAAACTTTGCCGGATTATACTTTGTCGCCATATTGTAATTATTATTTCAAACTTATTGCACATGTCTTACTTAATGAGTTACAATAATATGACGGCTGACACAGGTGAAGATATAGTAAACCTATTCGCTGGTTATTTCTCCTCCCTTTATCAAGGTACCCCTATTAATGTCTCTTATGATTGTGTAAATACAGCTCACGGGCACTCCACTTTGAGTAATATATATATCAATGAACACGTGATTATTAAAACCCTTTTGTCTCTCGATCCTTCAAAGGGGGCTGGCCCTGACGGTATCCCACCAATATTCATAAAAAAATGTGCAAAACAACTAGCCCTTCCACTAAAAATTATATTTTCACATTCCTTATTAACATCTTCTTTTCCCACTAAGTGGAAATTAGCTAATGTCGTACCAATATTTAAGAAAGGAGATAAATCTGATGTTTCTTATTATCGCCCCATTTCTCTACTATCTATATTTCCGAAAGTCTGAAAGAATTCTACACAAATTTATGATTTGGCATTTTAAAGAACTTATTTCTAACCTAGCTGAAAGCGTCGACAGTGGTATTCAAACGGATGTCATTTACACGGATCTCAGTAGTGCGTTTGATAAAGTCGACCATAATCTACTCCTGACTAAGCTTTTCAACTACGGTATCTCTAACCCCCTATTATCTTGGTTTAAGTCATACCTAAGTGGTAGGTCTCAAAGAGTCATCACGAATGGTTATACCTCCACGTGTTACACCACATTTTCTGGAGTTCCCCGAGGTTCTCTCTTAGGGCCATAGATGAAGTTGTTGGAAAGGCGACGAAAATGGTTGGGTTTATTAAGCGTACTTCAATAGATTTTAAACAGATTAATTCTGTCATGTGTTTATACAATGCATTTGTTCGGTCGCATTTGGAATATGCTTGTGTGATTTGAGACCCCTTTTACAAAATTCATGTTGATAGGTTGGAAAAAATACAACGGTCTTTTACTCGATTTCTGGTATACAAAGACACAAAACATAGCGGTTCATGTTTACCATACAGCCAGAGGCTAAATATTATTAAATTAAAATCTCTCAAAAATCGTGGTCGTATTCAAGATTTGCTATTTTTATTTAAATTATGTTATGGTATTGTTAGTGCCCCAGAAATATTACGACAAATTGATTTCAATATACACCGTCCCGGTGCAAGGCTTATTAATTGTGAATTCTTTCATCTTGCTATTCCGAGAACTAATATTGGTCTTCACTCCCCACTGCAGCGCTCTATGAGATCATTTAATGAGCTCCTTAATAATAATTTTGACTCCATGGATATGTTTGGGATGTCGGTGCTACAATTTAAAAGACTTTGCAACAGTGCTATTTATAATAGTTTTTAATTATAAATATGGTTTGTTCGCTTTACTCATATTCAACATAAGAAATAATTTGTATTTTTAACATTTATTAATCTTTAAATTACTTTGCGTTTTTTGTACTAACATTATCTTTAATAATACAGAGCTGTACATACCTGTAAGAAAGCTATTCTGTTCGTAATGTTCGTTTTATATTTTTTTTATTTTTGTTTAGTTTAGAATAGCTTGTTGGTGTGTCTATTATAAATAAATAAACTAAATTTCAATTTTTACGTAGGCAGTCCCACCTCTTCCACCCAACTCATGAGGAATATTTTTGAGGCCTGGGAGGAATCACAGAATGCACTTGGTATCTTCTGTGATTTATCTAAGGCTTTTGATTGTGTTCAACATTCAACGCTGGTCAGGAAGCTATGCCACTATGGTATAAGAGGATCTGCACTCGATCTTCTGATCTCATATTTAAATAATAGGATTCAGAGGGTCGAGGTGAATGGCAGGAGATCTCCTGGGACTCCTCTCGGTATGGGGGTACCACAAGGGTCTATTCTTGGACCCTTCCTCTTCCTAATTTATATAAATGATCTACCTAACTTTGTAGAAAAAAAAACACAAGGTGGTATTGTTGTTTGCGGATGACACTTCACTTATATTCAAAGTGAAACGAAGCCAAGTTTTATATGACGAAGTAAACAATGCTCTATCTGACATCGTGTACTGGTTTAGCGCCAATAACTTATTGTTAAATAATCATAAAACCAAATATATTAAATTCACCGCGCCAAATGTCAAAAATGTAGATGCGAATATTTTATTAAATGGAGAGGTGGTAAAACCAGTGGAATCTGCTATATTTCTTGGCATTACTCTTGATTCCAAATTGTTGGGGGCCCCCATATTGAAGGATTGGCGAATAGGCTTAGTTCTGCAGCATATGCGGTTAAGAAAATCAGACGGTTAACTGACATAGATACGGCGAGATTAGTATACTTTAGTTATTTTCATAGTATTATGTCCTATGGTATATTGTTATGGGGCAGTGCGGCCGATATTAATACTATCTTTGTGCTGCAGAAGAGGGCTATTCGCGCGATTTATAACCTAGGTCCTAAAGAATCATTAAGAGAAAAATTTAAAGAAATAAACATTTTGACTGTTGCCATTTTTGATAATGTTTTGTATGTTCATAAGCACATTTAGGAATTTTCTAAAACTGTGACATTCATAATGTTAACACGAGGAACAAACATAAACTTGTTATGCCTACTACTCGGTTGGGTCGAGTTAGTAAGTCTTTTGTTGGGCGATGTATATGCTTCTACAATATGATCCCAGAAAATGTACAAAACAAATGTGTTACGAAATTTAAAAGAATTGTTAAAAAACGCTTGTGTGGGAAAGGTTATTATAGCATAAACGATTTTCTTAATGACACCACGGACTGGGATTAAAGCGAACACCCTCAGGCTCTTTAATTATTAATGTTTATTGTACGATATTACATTGTAATCCATATTTTATATAAAAAAAAAGCCCGCTGAGTTTCTTGCGCCCATTCTTCTCAGGTCTGAGGCAGTCTCTTTTGAATGGGTGGTAGATTTTGACGTTCAATAAGTGATTATAAATCCTATTTTGAATAAAAATATTTGAATTTGAATCTTATAACGCAGTATTTACATCCCGTGTGTACTGTGTGGTAACTTTAATAACTTTAAAATTTTAAAATTTGTGTTGTTTAACCTAAATAAAACCTCTTTTAAAAAGATCAATAATACACAAAATGTTTTTTTATTCATCCAAATTTATTTTATCACCTTTATAGTATGCTCCTTCAGAAACAATACACTTACGCCAACAAATAATCAGGTCATCAAAACATTTTTTAAATCCTTCCGGAATTGAGTTCAGTTCTCGCTGCGAATTCTCTATGTCCTCTACCGATTGAAAACGGGTGCCACGAAGTGGTAATTTGAGTTTAGGAAAGAGAAAGAAGTTGGCTGGAGCCGAATCTGGTGAATGTGCTGGTTGCTCGATGGTATTTGTTGAGTGTTTTGTAAAAATTCGTTGACAATAATGGCCTTGAGCGAAGGCCCATTATCGTGGTGAAAAATCCAAGAATTGTCGTTCCATAAATCAGTCGAATTTTCTCTCTTAAATTCCGCATAACGCTCAAATAATATTATTTATTTACCGTTTGACATTCCTGCAAGAATTCCGAGTGCACAACATCGCGATAGTCAAAGACAACAGCCAACATGACTTTGACTTTTGATCGACTTTGGCGTGGTTTTTTCAGTTTCGGTTCCGGTTCTTGTTGACTAGTTTGCATGTCAAACTCGTAAACCCACGTCTGGTCACCAGTAACAATGCGTTTTATGAATGTTGGCTCGGAATTCACTCGTTCTAGCATGTCCTTAGCAACCCTCATGCGATTGAGTTTTTCGAGAAAACCCAGGTCTTTTGGGACTAACCGGGAGGTAACATGTTTCATACACACAGGATTAGTTAAAATGGTACGGATCGACTCGTGAGATACAGAAAGTTCGGCGGCTATCTCTCTCAAATTTGAATGAGGATTTTTCAACTTTAGTTGCAGACATTGATGGCAGGGCAGGAGGCAAATCTTCCATCACATGTTGAGCGCTTTTGAACGGTTTGTACCACTCATAAACACGTGTTTTTGATAAAGTCGATTCACCGTAAGCCTTCTATAACATTTTCAGTGACTCCGAACACGAAATTCCATTGGCGATGCAAAATTTAAGACAAACTTTTTGTTCGATGTTTTTGGCCATTACGAAATTCGCAATGCACACTAGATACGATATAACTAAAAACAGCTCTGTATTTTATATAAATAACAGATCCAACTCAACTCCGCCCCAGTGGAAAAAAGTTGTGCCAATCTAACAACAACAAAAAAAAAACAAATATTTAAATTAAGAATCATAAACACATCATCCATTCCCGATACTTTTTTGTCTGGATGTATTTCTTACAAAACCATATATCAATAATTAAAAATCATGTGTATCAAACTATGATAAACGCGTTTTATATTATGACGTTCTTCGAAGAGACGAGGAAAGATTTTTGCAGTAATGTCAAATGAAAAGAATGCATTATGGCTCTAAATACGACGAAAGTTAAAGGTCAGTTTTATGGATTATATTATATATTTGATTACCCTGCTAAAGATGGGAGGACGATCTGGACAAATTCGCAGGAGTGAAGTAGTACCGGGTTGCCAAAGACAGAAATGAGTGGAAAAGGTGGGAGGAGGCCTATTTGATTGCCATTTGGCAATCAGCGGAAGATAACCTAAATTATATGTAACTTCGATATAAGAAATAGTATTCTTATTGTTGAATAAATGGCTTTATAAATATTTGATTACAGACATTGACCAGCTGGTGACGATATCGGGCATGGTGATCCGAACGTCCAGTATCGTGCCTGAGATGCGCGAGGCCTTCTTCAAATGCGCGGTGTGCGGCGCTGCGGCGGTGGCTGAGCTGGAACGAGGCAGGGTGCCGGAGCCGAGTCACTGTGGACACTGCAACACAGCACACAGCTTCCAACTCATACACAACAGGTCACACTTCAGTGACAAGCAGCTGGTCAAGTTGCAGGAGTCACCGGGTTAGTTATTTATATAATCTACTAGCCGTTCCCGCCCGGGCGAATTTTAAAGGGAAAGAACGTTGGAATTCGAAAAATAAGTAGCCATAAACCATCTTGGATAAATTTCGCATTGAATGGTTGTAGTTTCATGTTGATACGATTAATGGTTAAGGCGTGAAAGAGCCTCAAACAAAGACCATTTTCATTATCTATATAAATATAGATATTATCTTCTTTTAAGTGGATACGAACTCTTCTCTAAAAAGATCACGAAACGCAGGGTTAACCAAAATGATAGTAAGAATGTAATTTTAAAGCTAAATTAATTAAAAACACAGTTATAATTTCATGCATTTTAATAATTTAAAAAGTGTTTTATTAAAAAATTTTCTTTTGGCTATTCTATTCTAGTGGCTCTAGGGAGGTTCCTTTGCAAAGGGTGCTGGCTTGATAAATGAGTAACTGCACCTTTTTCTGCCGTGAAGCAGTATTGTGTTTCGGTCGGAAGGGCGCTGGAAATTACTGGGCAAATGAGACTTAACAATTTATGTCTAAAGGTGACGAGCGGAATCGTAGTGCTGCTCAAATTTTTGGGTTTTTCAAGAATCCTGAGCGGCTCTGCATTTTAATAGACAGTGCGTATTAATAGCCACCAGCTGAACGTCTTGCTCGTCTCGTTCCTTATTGTCATTAAAAAAATATATAATGTATTTGCAGACGACATGCCGGCGGGGCGTACGCCGGCGACGGTGTCGGTGATGTCGCACGGCGCGCTGGTGGAGGCGGTGGGCGCGGGCGAGCGCGTGCACGTGACGGGCGTGTTCCGCGCCGCGCCCGCCGCGCTCAACCCGCGCCGCGCCACGCTGCGGGCGCTGCACCGCACGCACCTCGACGCGCTGCACTACCGCCGCTCGCACGACAACACGCTGCACAACATGGACGACGAGTGAGTGATACTTACATCATTGATATGTCGTGCACGTGACGGGCGTGTTCCGCGCCGCGCCCGCCGCGCTCAACCCGCGCCGCGCCACGCTGCGGGCGCTGCACCGCACGCACCTCGACGCGCTGCACTACCGCCGCTCGCACGACAACACGCTGCACAACATGGACGACGAGTGAGTGATACTTACATCATTGATATGTCGTGCACGTGACGGGCGTGTTCCGCGCCGCGCCCGCCGCGCTCAACCCGCGCCGCGCCACGCTGCGGGCGCTGCACCGCACGCACCTCGACGCGCTGCACTACCGCCGCTCGCACGACAACACGCTGCACAACATGGACGACGAGTGAGTGATACTTACATCATTGATATGTCGTGCACGTGACGGGCGTGTTCCGCGCCGCGCCCGCCGCGCTCAACCCGCGCCGCGCCACGCTGCGGGCGCTGCACCGCACGCACCTCGACGCGCTGCACTACCGCCGCTCGCACGACAACACGCTGCACAACATGGACGACGAGTGAGTGATACTTACATCATTGATATGTCGTGCACGTGACGGGCGTGTTCCGCGCCGCGCCCGCCGCGCTCAACCCGCGCCGCGCCACGCTGCGGGCGCTGCACCGCACGCACCTCGACGCGCTGCACTACCGCCGCTCGCACGACAACACGCTGCACAACATGGACGACGAGTGAGTGATACTTACATCATTGATATGTCGTGCACGTGACGGGCGTGTTCCGCGCCGCGCCCGCCGCGCTCAACCCGCGCCGCGCCACGCTGCGGGCGCTGCACCGCACGCACCTCGACGCGCTGCACTACCGCCGCTCGCACGACAACACGCTGCACAACATGGACGACGAGTGAGTGATACTTACATCATTGATATGTCGTGCACGTGACGGGCGTGTTCCGCGCCGCGCCACGCTGCGGGCGCTGCACCGCACGCACCTCGACGCGCTGCACTACCGCCGCTCGCACGACAACACGCTGCACAACATGGACGACGAGTGAGTGATACTTACATCATTGATATGTCGTGCACGTGACGGGCGTGTTCCGCGCCGCGCCCGCCGCGCTCAACCCGCGCCGCGCCACGCTGCGGGCGCTGCACCGCACGCACCTCGACGCGCTGCACTACCGCCGCTCGCACGACAACACGCTGCACAACATGGACGACGAGTGAGTGATACTTACATCATTGATATGTCGTGCACGTGACGGGCGTGTTCCGCGCCGCGCCCGCCGCGCTCAACCCGCGCCGCGCCACGCTGCGGGCGCTGCACCGCACGCACCTCGACGCGCTGCACTACCGCCGCTCGCACGACAACACGCTGCACAACATGGACGACGAGTGAGTGATACTTACATCATTGATATGTCGTGCACGTGACGGGCGTGTTCCGCGCCGCGCCCGCCGCGCTCAACCCGCGCCGCGCCACGCTGCGGGCGCTGCACCGCACGCACCTCGACGCGCTGCACTACCGCCGCTCGCACGACAACACGCTGCACAACATGGACGACGAGTGAGTGATACTTACATCATTGATATGTCGTGCACGTGACGGGCGTGTTCCGCGCCGCGCCCGCCGCGCTCAACCCGCGCCGCGCCACGCTGCGGGCGCTGCACCGCACGCACCTCGACGCGCTGCACTACCGCCGCTCGCACGACAACACGCTGCACAACATGGACGACGAGTGAGTGATACTTACATCATTGATATGTCGTGCACGTGACGGGCGTGTTCCGCGCCGCGCCCGCCGCGCTCAACCCGCGCCGCGCCACGCTGCGGGCGCTGCACCGCACGCACCTCGACGCGCTGCACTACCGCCGCTCGCACGACAACACGCTGCACAACATGGACGACGAGTGAGTGATACTTACATCATTGATATGTCGTGCACGTGACGGGCGTGTTCCGCGCCGCGCCCGCCGCGCTCAACCCGCGCCGCGCCACGCTGCGGGCGCTGCACCGCACGCACCTCGACGCGCTGCACTACCGCCGCTCGCACGACAACACGCTGCACAACATGGACGACGAGTGAGTGATACTTACATCATTGATATGTCGTGCACGTGACGGGCGTGTTCCGCGCCGCGCCCGCCGCGCTCAACCCGCGCCGCGCCACGCTGCGGGCGCTGCACCGCACGCACCTCGACGCGCTGCACTACCGCCGCTCGCACGACAACACGCTGCACAACATGGACGACGAGTGAGTGATACTTACATCATTGATATGTCGTGCACGTGACGGGCGTGTTCCGCGCCGCGCCCGCCGCGCTCAACCCGCGCCGTGCCACGCTGCGGGCGCTGCACCGCACGCACCTCGACGCGCTGCACTACCGCCGCTCGCACGACAACACGCTGCACAACATGGACGACGAGTGAGTGATACTTACATCATTGATATGTCGTGCACGTGACGGGCGTGTTCCGCGCCGCGCCCGCCGCGCTCAACCCGCGCCGCGCCACGCTGCGGGCGCTGCACCGCACGCACCTCGACGCGCTGCACTACCGCCGCTCGCACGACAACACGCTGCACAACATGGACGACGAGTGAGTGATACTTACATCATTGATATGTCGTGCACGTGACGGGCGTGTTCCGCGCCGCGCCCGCCGCGCTCAACCCGCGCCGCGCCACGCTGCGGGCGCTGCACCGCACGCACCTCGACGCGCTGCACTACCGCCGCTCGCACGACAACACGCTGCACAACATGGACGACGAGTGAGTGATACTTACATCATTGATATGTCGTGCACGTGACGGGCGTGTTCCGCGCCGCGCCACGCTGCGGGCGCTGCACCGCACGCACCTCGACGCGCTGCACTACCGCCGCTCGCACGACAACACGCTGCACAACATGGACGACGAGTGAGTGATACTTACATCATTGATATGTCGTGCACGTGACGGGCGTGTTCCGCGCCGCGCCCGCCGCGCTCAACCCGCGCCGCGCCACGCTGCGGGCGCTGCACCGCACGCACCTCGACGCGCTGCACTACCGCCGCTCGCACGACAACACGCTGCACAACATGGACGACGAGTGAGTGATACTTACATCATTGATATGTCGTGCACGTGACGGGCGTGTTCCGCGCCGCGCCCGCCGCGCTCAACCCGCGCCGCGCCACGCTGCGGGCGCTGCACCGCACGCACCTCGACGCGCTGCACTACCGCCGCTCGCACGACAACACGCTGCACAACATGGACGACGAGTGAGTGATACTTACATCATTGATATGTCGTGCACGTGACGAGCGTGTTCCGCGCCGCGCCACGCTGCGGGCGCTGCACCGCACGCACCTCGACGCGCTGCACTACCGCCGCTCGCACGACAACACGCTGCACAACATGGACGACGAGTGAGTGATACTTACATCATTGATATGTCGTGCACGTGACGGGCGTGTTCCGCGCCGCGCCACGCTGCGGGCGCTGCACCGCACGCACCTCGACGCGCTGCACTACCGCCGCTCGCACGACAACACGCTGCACAACATGGACGACGAGTGAGTGATACTTACATCATTGATATGTCGTGCACGTGACGGGCGTGTTCCGCGCCGCGCCCGCCGCGCTCAACCCGCGCCGCGCCACGCTGCGGGCGCTGCACCGCACGCACCTCGACGCGCTGCACTACCGCCGCTCGCACGACAACACGCTGCACAACATGGACGACGAGTGAGTGATACTTACATCATTGATATGTCGTGCACGTGACGGGCGTGTTCCGCGCCGCGCCCGCCGCGCTCAACCCGCGCCGCGCCACGCTGCGGGCGCTGCACCGCACGCACCTCGACGCGCTGCACTACCGCCGCTCGCACGACAACACGCTGCACAACATGGACGACGAGTGAGTGATACTTACATCATTGATATGTCGTGCACGTGACGGGCGTGTTCCGCGCCGCGCCCGCCGCGCTCAACCCGCGCCGCGCCACGCTGCGGGCGCTGCACCGCACGCACCTCGACGCGCTGCACTACCGCCGCTCGCACGACAACACGCTGCACAACATGGACGACGAGTGAGTGATACTTACATCATTGATATGTCGTGCACGTGACGGGCGTGTTCCGCGCCGCGCCCGCCGCGCTCAACCCGCGCCGCGCCACGCTGCGGGCGCTGCACCGCACGCACCTCGACGCGCTGCACTACCGCCGCTCGCACGACAACACGCTGCACAACATGGACGACGAGTGAGTGATACTTACATCATTGATATGTCGTGCACGTGACGGGCGTGTTCCGCGCCGCGCCCGCCGCGCTCAACCCGCGCCGCGCCACGCTGCGGGCGCTGCACCGCACGCACCTCGACGCGCTGCACTACCGCCGCTCGCACGACAACACGCTGCACAACATGGACGACGAGTGAGTGATACTTACATCATTGATATGTCGTGCACGTGACGGGCGTGTTCCGCGCCGCGCCCGCCGCGCTCAACCCGCGCCGCGCCACGCTGCGGGCGCTGCACCGCACGCACCTCGACGCGCTGCACTACCGCCGCTCGCACGACAACACGCTGCACAACATGGACGACGAGTGAGTGATACTTACATCATTGATATGTCGTGCACGTGACGGGCGTGTTCCGCGCCGCGCCCGCCGCGCTCAACCCGCGCCGCGCCACGCTGCGGGCGCTGCACCGCACGCACCTCGACGCGCTGCACTACCGCCGCTCGCACGACAACACGCTGCACAACATGGACGACGAGTGAGTGATACTTACATCATTGATATGTCGTGCACGTGACGGGCGTGTTCCGCGCCGCGCCCGCCGCGCTCCATAAAAATGGGTGTCCCACAGGGTTCAATTCTTGGTCCGTTTCTATTTTTGATCTATATAAATGATTTGCCATATGTTGTTAAGGATAATCATGAAATTGTTTTATTCGCTGATGTCACATCCCTTTTATTTAAGATTAAAAGACGTGAATTAGTCTTGGATGATGTAAACAATGCTTAGTCCAAAATTGTTCATTGATTCAATGCTAATAATTTGCTTTTGAATAGTAAGAAAACTAAATTTATTAAATTCATAACCCCAAATGTCAATCAGGTGAATTCAAATGTACTTGTGAACAGGAGTACTTGGAACTTGTAGGCACCACAGTTTTTTTGGGTATTACTTTAGCTGCAAAACTCCATTGGCGTCCACATATAGCTGGTTTGGCGAATAGACTTAGTACTGCAGCATTTGCTGTAAGGAAAATTCGCCAGCTCACAAACGAAGACGGCACGTGTCGTATATTTTAGTTATTTCCATACTGTTATTTGTAACGGTATTTTACTGTGGGTACACGTTAGTGATATTCAAACGATTTTTGTGCTGCAGAAAAGAGCTGTTCGAGCAATCTACAATCTGTCCAGTAGACATTCGTTGAGAGATAAATTTAAAGAGATCAACATATTAACTGTACCATGTCAATACATATTTGAAAACCTAATATTTGTGCTTAAAAATATAGATCGTTTTAAAAAAAACAGTGACATTCATAACTGCAACACTAGAAATAAACATAATCTTGCTCTGATTCACACAAGGCTAACGAAAATAGACAAATCATTCAGGGGACAATGTGTCCGTTTTTATAATAAAATCCCTGAAGAAGTTTGCAAACTACAAAAAAAAATTTTAAATATTTGTTAAACAGAAACTTAAAAAAAAAGCTTATTATACAATTAAAGATTATATAACAGATAAAAGTGCATGGGATTAAAGCAATGTAAATAATTTAAGGTCTGCATACTATTTTAATTTATAAGCAGTAGGACTGTATTATTGTATTATTTGTATATTTTCTTGACTTCAAAAAGTGATGCATTTATCCTATTTTGAGAAATAAACTATTTGAATTTAGATCATTGATATGTCGTGCACGTGACGGGCGTGTTCCATTTGCATTATGCTAATTGAATTTATGTATGCTTTCAGCAAACAGCATCAGTTCCCACCAGAGCGTGTTGAAATGTTCAAAGCACTGGCATCACAACCCGACAGCTACGAACGTCTTGCACGAGCCATTGCACCATCCATATACGAGAACCTGGATATCAAGAAAGGTGTACTTCTACAGTTGCTTGGAGGTACCAAGAAGAATTTTAACGCCGCTGGTCGGACACATTTTAGGTAAAGTTTGTCTATTAATATTGCCCGGTGTAGAATATCTGCGCTATGACTCCTCCACATCAGTTTTATGAGTTTGTTTTTCAGACAATAAGGGAGACTCCGAATTGCCGTACGCCGTTGAACATAGAATGTCTCCTACATTCTGTGGTAGACCGTAGAAATTAACGGATGCTCTGCCGATTCAAGTATTGAACAGGAGCTCTGAGTTTGTATTTGCTATTTACCTATGCCTCGGAAAAAATGTATAATAGTCAAGTACGGAAGTCTCACTGCGAAAAATCAATTAAAGTAATAGGGACTCTTGTGGTCACACAATAAGGTGTAATTCAAATCGCACAGCGCTTCAAACCTACATTTTTATTCAACTTGAAATTGCCTCTCTTTCTATTTCTCTTCTGACGACATTAGGGTTGACTTCTTTACCTAAAAGTACTGTACCTACCTAGTATAAGGTCAACTTATAAAAATATCTCAGTTTTTTCTAAAATATAAATTGTTATGTAATCGTTATTTTAAATCAACATTCCTTCGTTGTCAAACCTATTTAGTATATATGAAATAATATCATGAATTGTAATTTCATTATAATAATAACCACTTTAAATTAGATTGTTTCAGCGTCTTTAGGAAGCTTAACAAAATTTAATTAGGATCGCAATGACCTTTATATACTTTGCTTTATTTAAGTTTCTCCATTTATAAAATACCGGTCGGATCTGTGAAGTAGGTGACAACAAATCTCGCGCGTGCGTCACTGCTCGCTCGTGAGTATTGGCTGGCCTACTGTATAGAGGCCTCCGCACGTACTAACGATTTCCATACCTACACGGGGAGTGAGACATGCCTAGTCTCGGTGCGGTATATTAAAGTATACACAAGCACATACCTAAATTAGTTCCCTCCCACTAACTATGTTAATTATAAAAAAAGACGTGTGGCACTCGGGGACTGCCGCGGTAAAGCTATTGCATAGCATTTTTTATCAACTTATGCAATTTTAATTATTTATTTATTTTATTTATACAGTATTTTTTTTTTCTTTGATACTAATTCAAGTTACACTTTTTGAGCGTGGTGACCGATAAGAAAACAATTTTTTTTTTATAAATAAATGAGAAGTTAATATTGTTCAGAAATTTTTTATTATCTTACAATACATGTAGGTTATTCAGGAATATTTATCATTGAAACTATAGGTTTATGGTAACTGAAATAAGACACATTATTTTCAGACGTGATATCTTCTAAATATCTGGTAAATGCCGCGTCAATGGTGATCCCATATTTTGTTGTGGATTCTTGTGGATCATTATTCATTTTCAAATTCATTATTTTCGAAAGAAAAGTTGTCAACCACTCTGATTTTCTATCAGCGAAGTTGATGTTGAAATCGCCAGCCAAAATAAGTGGAAATTTATTACCATTTGTACCAAGTATTTTCGACCGTTCTTCAGTGTACTCCAGTAAAGTGCGATGAATAAAATGCTCTACCTCGTCCAATTTTGGATTCGGAGAAATGTAAATAATAATAAAAATTAAAAAAACGTGATAAAAAAAAATAATCAAAATTAAAAAAAATCAAGAGGTACCCCTGGCTCGAACATGGGACCTTCTGCACAAAAAGCATACGTGATAACCGCTGTTCCACGGCAACTGTAATGACCGTGGCAAAATATCTATATACATCGAGTAAGTGGAGTGTTAGGTTTTTTTTCGTTACGGAATTTCTGGATTCGGTCTCCACGCTCAAGGAAAATGAAAGTGATAAGGCTTCATGGATGATGATAGGTCATTGTTCTCACTAATGAGCTTCAGAATTACTTTGATACTTAGCGAATTAAAGATACGTCTTCCTTCGATATTTGTGTATTGCGAACTAGTTTTAAAGACTACGGTTCTTTTCTTTAATAGTAGTGTGTGTGAAACATGTATCAGACAGTTACTAAAAAATACCTACATTGAGAAATTAAGTTCAAACAGTAATGTTGTTTTATAAGGAGTTTTATTGTATGGCGGCCATATATTATTAGGGATTGGATTGATGTAGTCACGACTTTTATGTTTACATTATGTATGTATTTGTGTTGCGTTAATAGTAAACAGATTTCTTACTTCAGTTATACCAGTGGAAGTGGCTCCTTTGCACAGGATACCGGCTAGATTATGGGTACCAAAACGGCGCCTATTTCTGTCGTGAAGCAGTAATGTGTTAGCATTATCGTGTTTTGGTCTGAAGGCCGCCGTAGCTAGTGAAATTACTGGGAAAATGAGACTTAACATCTTATGTCTCAAGGTGACGAGCGCAATTGTAGTGCCGCTCAGAATTTTCGGGGTTTTCAAGAATCCTAAGTTGAACGTCCTGCTTGTCTCGTCCCATACAAAAAAAGTTATCCTTAGTTCTATGTTACTTCCAGGTCAGAGATCAACATCCTGCTGTGCGGTGACCCTGGAACCAGCAAGTCTCAGCTGCTGCGGTGGGTACACGCCCTGGTTCCTCGCGCGCAGTACACCTCAGGGCGGGGCTCGTCGGCCGTCGGTCTCACCGCCTACGTCACCAAGGACCCGGACACTCGCCAGCTGGTGCTGCAGACGTGAGTACTGACTATTAACTGTAAACAGCAAAAACAGCAAGTTATCATGTTGTTATTTTCAATATTACAGCAAAAAATTTTGTCTGTCATTCAATGGTCGAGTGATGCAAACCCACGCGTTGATGCCGAACTGAACTGGTTTGCTTTTTTTTTCTTTTTGACTTCAAGTACAGGATAGATTCACAACGATCTTCCATTAGAAATTTTAAAACTTTACTGGAAAGATGTACTTATCATTTCCTTCGCCAATATTATGTACGTATTCAGTGCTTGATTTTTTCTGAGACATTAGGGATAAGATGATCAATGACCTCAGCTGATGGTAAGTGATACGGCCTAGTCCAACCGGACTTAGTATTTTTTTGGAGGTAAAAGTATTGTATTTGGTAAATAGCTTTAATCCACGTTTATAATGCCATCACTCTCATTACGAGGTAATTCACCGTTTTCAAGAAAATAACGAAAAAAAAAATTTAAACCTAAAACGGGTAAATTGAGATTACGTAAAGCTACATGAATGATAATCAAGTTAAAGCAATAGCCAATACACTTTTACAGGGGGGCCCTAGTACTTGCGGACAATGGAATATGTTGTATCGATGAGTTTGACAAGATGAATGACTCCACCCGGAGTGTGCTTCATGAGGTGAGTGTCATTTTATATTGCATACTGATTTGCATCAAACACTATCCAGGATTAGTGTGTTTTTATAAATTTACTCTTGGAGCTAACAGCTGTGACCGTTATCTCGAAGAATTACTCACATTAATGTGTGTCATGTGAATTATTTTACCAAACCGAGACCAAACTATAATTTGTTTATTTTTTATTTTATAAGTACTATATCGTAAAAAGATTATTTTTATCAAATGCGATAAAGTTAATTTTGTTATGTTTTTAAAGTGATATCTGGGTTGCATACACAAATAAAATTTGAAAACAAAATATTATGAACAAGCCGCGGGACGGCGGGACACGAACCCATGACCTTTCGCGTTCCGTGCGAGTGCTCTTCCAACTGAGCTGCAACTGCACCCGTTCGAGTGAAGTATCGTCATAAAATCTTGTATTTTTTTCAACTTTCTGGTTGTGGATTCATCTACAGGATCTACTTTACAGTTAATAACCTGCTCAACCCCAATATTTGCATATTAGGAAATTGACTTGAGATGGCGCTCTTGCAAATCTTAAGAGGTTATGTTTTTAAAGTGTTAATCCTCACTTTTGATATTAATACACAAATAAAATTTGAAAACAAAATTTTATGAACGATGCGGGGCTTGATATCCTGCTCAACCCCAATATTATCAACTCTGTACATGAAGCCACAACCTGAGAGTTGAACAAAGCATACAAGGTTTATGACGATACGTCAATCGAACCATTAGCTCAGTCGGGAGGGCACTCGCACGGTACGCGAGAGGTCGTGGGCTCGAGTCCCACATCTTCATAAAATTTTGTTTTCCAATTTTAAAAGTTAATTTTATTACACAACTAGTTCTGTGTTACCCTAGAGGTAACCGTACCCATTCCCGCATCACCCTAGACTACTCCAGGCGTGTGTAACTGTAGTTGCATGACTAGTATGCTCCCTGGTTTAGGTGCGTATAGGCGTACATATTGTATTGTACTAATTGCATTATTATTTTATCTAATTTATTTATTTTTTATTTACTATCAATGTTTTTTTTTAAATTTCCTATTGAGTGACTGAAAGAACATCATTCAAGTTTCATATATTTTTGGACCAAAAAATGAAAATGCCAGCCAAAAAGAAAAAGTACTATATTCGGATAGAATATGTACACAATTCCTAACTTTTTTACTATGACGTCCAATCTGTGGGCACAATGGTTACGTCGTAATAAAATAATTAAAAAAAAAACCTTTGGTGATTAAAAGGTTGGGAGTGTCACTATTAAAAGAATGGATATCTTACGTTATGATATAATACTTGATAGTAAAACACAGTGGTAAGGTTGATGAAAAGTGTTAGAAAAAACTATTTAGTCATAAAATAAAAATAAAAAATATTTATCGAGTACTAAACAGCATTTATTTGTTTGATCGCTATTACAAGGTAACGGCAACATTACTAACTAAGAAAAAACTCTCTGGCAAGGTGTGATGGCGCTGGGAGAAATAAACAATATTAACCTTAACATTCCTGCTTAAAATCAGTGGTAATAATTAATAAGTTAATGACGTCCAATTAAACATTTTCTAGTCTTACAAATACGTCATCTAAACTTATTGCGGGTGGGCTGAGGTAAGGTAAGTCATGTCTAGCATAACCCATGTACCAGACTATGGACATAGTATGGGAGCAATATCCGATGGTTCTCTTTCCTATATGGCATGTGCCTCTAATCAACCCTAAGTCTTACAAGCTCTAAAGGAATTCCACCACTGAGCTCAATGCTAAAACCTCCATCTGGTTGAACATGCTCTCCATAGTAACTTCTCGCTTGTTTCAGCTGATATGTACCGAGGCTAAATAATATTAATTCTTCTTCGCTCAGCTTAGGAAAGTCATTAAACTCTGCCATATCCGCAGACATGGGCTGGAACTGTGACCTCATTCTGTTCAAGTTACGTCTGGCGACAAGATCTGCCAGTGTATTGGGCATCAGATCAGATGCATGGACATTATCCACTATCAACACGTAATAAGCATTAATTAATGCTGCTGCGATTCTAAAATATACAAACATTTAGTGCAATGTTATATTAATAAGCACGTTTCTCAGCAGGCGGAAATCGCTTTTAAATCGGCCATTCACTATTTCCACAACCCAGCGGCAAATAGTAACAAGGCGTGACTTGTTTGCTTGTTCCGTAGTTAGTTGCGATGCTCCTGAATGCTTTGTCTCCGGCATTTTCACAGTATAACCATTTCCTTCAAGAATGGGAACTGCATCTCTGAAGCCTCGGTCTAAAATAAATATGTCCCCGCTTTGATAGAACCATTGGAATAATCCATCGCCATGATCACTTTCATTTTCAGCAATATTCCGCATTATCTGCGCATCTGAAGAAGTAGCAGCGTGTAGACCTGAAACTTCTATTATGTGACCGTCACAGCAGACAAATAAAAATGGTTGTACTAACTTCCGGAACATGTGACTACTATAAGATTTTCTTTGAAAAAATGAGTTTGAGCTTTTTTGTATGTAGATGTATGTGCTGTCCACAATTGTAATAGCTTTTCTTTCTTCGGGAGGACTTCCAATATTTCCAAAAAGACTTTCTGGGATAAGAAGATTCCTTCGTGTGACATCTTCCCGAGTCATGTGGTCAAACCCCAAATGCATTGGAACAAAGTCTCGTAAAAGTGCTTCTTGGCCGGTCGCAAGCATTCGCGCGAATATGGATTCGCTCGTTTTAAATATCGTTGCGATCCGAACTGGCGACTCAAATAGTCGCCAGTTCGGATCTTTGCCAGTAAAGCTGCTAAAATTGTTTTTTTGTTTCTTCTCCGATTGAAGCTCGGAGTGTTGGCCAATAAATCAGAGAATTGTTCAGCGGTAAGACCAGTCCAATCGTGGAACTCTTTGTTATTGATCAAATCAAAATGCTCAAAATCTAAAACTTCTGTTTCAATGTGGTTTATTAACAACCTTAGCGCACTAACTGCACAGAGCTGCGTAAAAGCTTCGCTATCACACTTGATTTTGTATCACTCTAAGAACAAGAGAGTAATGTCACGATAATCGTCCGATGTAGCCAGAGTCGCATGGATAACTGACTGGCTGGTGACGCTGGCGTGACGTGGGCGGTTGGCAACAATGCGTTCATGCACGCAGGTAGCCGTCCCTTTTCATTAGTTCTCGGAATTCCAATCGAACTTGAGAGAGAGAGAGAGAGAAACCAGTAATGTTTGACTCTAAAAAGACAACATTCTCATTAGAGAATGTTGTCTTTTTTTTCATTTTCTTTATATTAATAAAGAAAATGAATGTGTTATAAATAGTACGTTTTTATATTTTGACCTTGAGTATTTTGCAGTCTTCTTGGTCGGTGCTTGCTGGAGCTCCGCTATCGTTCTCTTCGTGCTCTCGTTCGTTACTTTCTCCGGTGTTGTCGTCTCCGTCAGAGATATCTCCTCTACTTCTTGGTTCAGGGGTATTTCTTCGTCGTCGCTCATCGTCCCTCCGCTGGCTAGAATCTCTTCCTTCTGGGGTTCGTCGTTTTGATACGACTCTTGACTCTCCGTTGGCTCCGGCGTCGAACTGATCATCTGTCGTAGTGAGAATTCTTCTTCTAGTTCAGCGTCCAGTAAGTTTTTTTTTTATAAATTTATTTAATCATAAATATTTGCACTTAAATTTTACATCTCGCCAAACTGTTGCAACAGTTTGTTGGCGAGTTTACGCTCTTAGACAATATTATACTATTGTGCATCTATAATAAATTATATCTAATTTGTTTGTTATATTATACACTATTACTAATACACATATAACATTACACACATATCATTACTTAGTTATCAATTCATAATATTCCTAAAAACATATTAAAATCTTACCTGTATACATATAACTAAACTATACTACTTTAAATATTAAGGCTTACGTGGAGACGTTAAGAAAGTGCTCTTTTAATTTTTTCTTAAGTACTACTCTACAGTCTTTTTTATCCTCTCTTAACCATTCTATACTATTAAAAATTTTTGGCACAACATATTCCCTTAATCTTTCCCCATAGTAGTTACATATTTTTGGTATTATATATATATTCCTGATATTCTTTCTCAAATTTTCCCTCAGATTAACAGGGTTTTTAAATCTATTTGAGTAACAATTTTCTATTGTTATTAAATAGTTTACTTTGTTAGTTACTGGCAGTATTTTTAAGTCTTTAAATATATTGTCATAATTTTTTCCGTATTTTTCCTTTTCCTTGCTTCCAATTATTAGTTTTAATAGTCTAATTTGAATTTTTTCAATCTCGTTTAAGTAAGTCTTAAACGTTTTACCGTAAATATTTAGACCATAGCTTAAGACTGAATCAGCTAGTGCATAATATACTACCAGTTTTGTATGTTTGTTCAGCACGGGCTCGAGATGATAGAACTGCCCTAGAACCGATCGTAGTTTATTGCATACCGCTGTCACATGTGTTTTGAAATTTAAGTTACAATCGATATGCAATCCCAAATACTTATAATTTTCTACATATTGAATATAATATAATAAGTAAGTTTCCGGAATCGGTCGGTGAGCTCATTTTGCTGGATGTGCCTTGTCGTTCCCGGTCGCCCGTTTTATATCCCGAATGCACCTGCTTGTTGCCCTTTCGCGTTTGCATCTGTCACGTCCGTTTCTTTGTTCAAAATAGTTCATCGCCCCGTGGGATAGGTAGGTAGGTCGTTAGGTAGGTGGTTTTGTGTTTTTTGTATTGCATAGCTACATTGTTTCTTTGTTATTGCCTAGCAATAGTTTTGTTCGTTTATTGCTTAGCATTCATTTATTTATACTGCATACATGTATGTGTATGCGGTATCTATCGTAGTAGTAGTAGTCTAACCTAATCTTTTTTTTTAAACGCTGGAAAATCCTCATGGATACCCGACAAGCGCGGGGGGCGCTGTCGAGTTATGCCGGACTCTTACCGGCTAAAAACCAGCGGTGTTCCTCCTCACCGTCTTCTGGCGGAGCTGCGGGAACGCTTTCGCACACTTCCGCTGCTCCACCGACGGTTGTCCGTACCCGGACCCATCTCTTGGGGCGCCCACCCGTGGCGCCACTCACCATTCAACCTGGCGTGCTGGAACACGGGACACGCCAGCCGTCTCGTGGGTCTCCTCCAACTGGGCGATGGTACCCCCCAGTTCCACCACCCGGAGACCCACATTAAGGGGGAAGGCGGCGCGCATGTGCCAAGCGCCTCAGTCCCACTCTCTTGCAGCGGATTGGGTTCGACGGGGGATTGCCTTCCCTCACCCGCTCCGCCGCCTCCGTCCATGGAAATTTTTTGGAGAGGTTTTCTTCGACGATCGGGGGGGAATCTAACCTAACCTAACTTACCCACACCCAACCTAACTTGTTATCGATTTTTAAATTTTTCGCACTTTTTCGGCTTCGTGACCGATTTTTCGGCACTTTGCTCTAGTTTTTGACCCAGCGACCTACATTCAAAATAAAAAAAATTGTCGACCGATCATTTGGCTGGACCCACTGACCTACTTACGAAAAAAATTTTTGTGGTCGACCAATTAATTCGACTGTACCCCTAACCATTAACCTCCTTAAATCACTATGACGGCTCCGCCGTCTCGCGGCCGCCGCCAGGGTTTAACTAGGTACCGTTTACTTTTACCTAACCTAACCTAGATGCCTTTATGCCTTTCCAAATCTCGTTTTCAGGAGGACTCAACTCAACGCAAAAATCTAATCTAAAGACACAGTTACAATTACATACGCGTTTTAATCCTTTAAAAGTGTTTTATTTAAATGTGTAAAACTCGCTTTAATCAAAGAAAATACTAAAATTTTAAGTAACCATTGTTTGCAGGTAATGGAACAACAGACCCTTTCTATAGCGAAGGCCGGTATAATATGTCAGCTGAATGCCCGAACTTCGATCCTAGCAGCAGCCAACCCTGCCGAGTCGCAGTGGAACAAGAACAAAACTATTGTGGAGAATGTACAGCTGCCACATACTTTGATGTCAAGGTCAGATTTTACTACAACTCTGTCTGTGTTTTCTGAAGAAAAATCTTTTATTATTCTTAACTAGACGACTGAACATCTGCAACTGTTGTATTCATTTGTAATAGTATGTTGTAAGATATACTAATTTAATTTGTATCAAATTTTATGGATGATGAGGGATTGGTACCCTCGCTGCTCGGGTTACTCACTCGGGTCGCTCCTGGTTAAATCTTGGTATAGTGATCTTCCTCAATATGGATGTGAGGCAAGGGCACTCAACAATGAGCACCGAGACAGGCTTAAGTACTGCCAAAGGTCTATGGAACAGATAGACTAGAGGAAATTACAAATGAAGATCTGGAGGTCTACTCGCAAAATCGACAACGATATATTCGGAATGATACGATAATACTACGAATATATCGCACCTACCCTACTCTAACAAATGTTCGTATTCCATATCGTTTATCGTAACAACAACGTAACCATAGACTAATATTTAGATTTTATTTACTTTGAATTATGCTCAAACCTTAAAAACTTATTATTATCTGTGCTGTGTCGCTGTTAAGTGTCAAAAGTCGAAACATAGTTTAGGCGCTAAAGATCATGCCAGACTCTGCACCACCAATTTGGTATCATTTACACAAAATGTAAATATTCAAATATTATGTAATGAATATAATACGACCATTTAAAATTGAATAAATAATACAAAACTTGCGGATAATAAAATCTAAAGAAAAGTAACTCAACCCTTCTCTTCGACTTCCTATTTCTTGCAAAATGACTTAAATTACATGGTAGAAAAAATCCTGTTGAATAGTAAATCACATGTAATTATTTTAATAATATTTTTAAGTATGTATATTGTATAGCAAATATATCTATACAACTTGAAACGATATTAGCAATTACAGCCTGGTGTCGATGAGATTATCGTAAAAGTGACGTTTGATTATTAGTCAAATTCGAATATTCGTCTCTGACATTTTCAACTAAGAGTAGGGTTAGGTATGATAATATCGAAAAAGGTTTCGTTCGTTCAATCATCGTTTCGACATTGAATACGACGTAACTAAGAGTAGGATTCAACACGACTAATGCCACGATATATCGAATATCGATTTTAGGAGTAGGACCCGTGAGACAAAAAACAGTAGTAACCGACATACTAAAATAGATCAGCAGAAGTGTAGATGGACTGGCCACATGTGAGATAGCCAGGAGATATGGAGCAAAATTGTCACTAATTGGTATCCAATCCAAGGTTGCACATGGAGCCAGAGGAGGCCTCGAACAACATGGGAGGGTGAACTCAAACTCACAGCGGGCCCGAACTTTAGAACAGTGACCCACAACAGACTCCAATGGAAAGAGCTAGGGGAGGCCTTGGCCAAGCGGTGCACTGAGTTAAGAGACATACTCTAATTCAGAATAAAAAAGCTTAATACAATATGACTCACTTCTGGGATTAAATCCTACAACCTGTAGATGGCGCCGTAACCTAACAAACTAAATTGTTATGTATATTACAGCCATTGTAATATACTCTATTTGATTGAAAACAGTGGCCGTTGAGTTTCTTGTATGTTCTTCTCACAAGCTAAATTTTTTACGAACATATGTTAAATTCAGTAATAAAAGAAATGTTTGTGGTGACTTAAAGCCTATTTGAATAAAGTTGATTTGACATTGACTTTGAAACCCGAGCATTGAACGAACATACCAAGATTTACACATAATGTGTCATCCGAATAATATGGTTAGTTGGTAAGAGCGCTAGGGCGTATACCGAGAGGTGCGAGTTCGAAACTCATCTCTTCCATAAATTTTGGTACAGATTAAAATCTCTAGATTTTAGCGCCAGAAGTGAAGGAGATCACTTAGAAACATAAGAAAATATCATAAGGTACAAGTCCTTGCGGGCTCTATTTATAATTATAGTGTTATGTTCGAAACAAAAGTATTACGATATTCAAAAGAATTGTTAAAAAACGTTTGTGTGGTAAAGGTTACTATAACATAAATGACTTTCCTAATGATACCACAGATTGGGAATGGAGCAACCGCCCTCAGGCTAATAAATAATACGTTTAATTGTACAATATTACTTTGTAAACATATTTTTTGATGAAAAAAAGTTCCCGCTGTATTTGTTGCGCCCATTCTTCTCAGGTCTGAGGAATTCTTTTGGAATGGGTGGTAGTTTTTGACTTTCAGTAAGTGATGTCACATACTATTTTGAATAAAAATATTTGAATTTGAATATGATCTGATGTTGATGACGTTTGATGAATATGTATTTTATATGTTTGACAGGTTTGATCTAATATTCTTAGTGCTGGACCCACAAGATGAAGTGTTTGACAGAAGACTTGCTACTCACCTTGTCTCCCTCTACTACAAGGACCCCTCAGACACTCAAGAACACGAAGATGACATTGTAAGATATTGTTTGAACTTTAACTAGATGTAAAAAACCAAAAATAGCTTTTCTTTTGTCATTTTAGGGGTAGATACAGGATGTCCCACTGGTATGCCTCATGGAAGGGAAGTACCTTAAATATTGCAGATGTAATATTTTACTGAAAGAAGACTTTATTTTAATTTAAAAAACAATTTAAACTGCATTCTTAGATTTTTAAATAATTGCCTGATTGGACTGGGAATTGAACATGAGAATGAGTTGTATATCTGTACGGCGATGTCAGCTTTTCATTTTACTGAACAAAATCTTACATCAAATGTTAAAATTCATGATGTTCCTTTTATTTCTAGTTATACGTACTACAAAGCTGTGGAATGAGCTTCCTTGTGCGGTGTTTCCGGGACAATACGACATGGGTACCTTCAAAAAA
Source organism: Leptidea sinapis (assembly GCF_905404315.1). Lineage (NCBI taxonomy): Eukaryota > Metazoa > Arthropoda > Insecta > Lepidoptera > Pieridae > Leptidea > Leptidea sinapis. The sequence continues at coordinate 9,604,654 of NC_066289.1, forward strand.
AGCGCGTACACCTTCCTTAAAGGCCGGCAACGCTCTTGTGATTCCTCTGTTGTTGCAAGAGAATGTGGGCGGCGGTGATCACTTAACACCAGGTGACCCGTACGCTCGTTTGTCCTCCTATTCCAATTAACAACACAAAATAAGTCCGAGCGCTCTTGTGGCTCCATCTTTAGGATCTACTTTTCATTTAATTGTAACATCTTTCAGAGTATGAGCGTGATGCGCGACTACATCGTGTTCGCCAAGGAGCAGGTGCAGCCCGTACTGTCTGACGCGGCGCAGCAGCGGCTGATTGACGCTTACGTCGACATGAGGTGACGTCACACTACATAATATTATATACGAGATTCCTACAAGGCCGGTCAAGTGTCCAAAAATACATAAATGATCTAGAATTTTGTATCCGACCAGTTTTCTATTCTGGCGAGACTCCTTAGTATCGATTAAATTTAAAAGAGATTTGAAGTATAACTGGATTAGAAGAAACTTTACGTTATTATAACGTAACGATCATGGCGGCTCCCTTTTTGGCGCGACTATTTATCCATTAAATTTAAAACAATTTTTCTTACAATAAATTGGAATTATTGTGAGGAAATTAAAATATTTGGCAGTTCGCTATCGAATCTTTACGATCATTTTATAATATATTAAAAAAAATCAACATTTTGATTACAGACGAGTGGGCAGCGGGCGCGGTCAGATATCGGCGTACCCGCGCCAGCTGGAGTCGCTCATACGGCTGGCGGAGGCACACGCCCGCCTGCGGCTGTCGTCCACCGTGGAGCTGGCTGACGTGGATGAGGCGGCGCGGTATGTACAAAGACTACCTACCCTGAGCTACCCTAGTGTCAGGTCATCACCTCAAAAAGGTGACGGTGTTTGGGCTAATTAGGTGCTTCTTGATGCCAATCTTCGCATTTTTCACCTCACGACGCCTTTGTTCGGCCAGTCGCGAATCATTATTGGTATTGCAGATTGAATAATTTCTAAACACACGTTAATTATCTAAAATTTTCTATACCCCACCGTGTACATCAAATCTAGGATTACAGTTCCCGGTTAATTACTCCTCAAGAATGCGGAGTAATTAAATAAAATATACTCGCATCGAAGTGGACGTGTTTCATGACTCAATATAGTTTTAAGAAAGAGATTTGGGAGAATTTAATAAATTATTTTATATCATTGCTATTAGATAATATAACATTTTAAGTCACTTAGTATTATTTCATAGCGTTTTGGCAAAGTCATGTACACCGTAATTGTTACACATATTATTGACGTTTTCACACCTGTCATAGTTTAACTAGACGTATAAATGATCTAAGATATAAAACTAGTTATAAATATTTGTAATGAAGTTGTACTTATTATAAAAATGGTGTACATGGTTTTGTCTAGTCTTCACCGAGAAGCCTTAAAGCAATCTGCGACGGATCCGGCTTCGGGGCGCATCGACGTGGGCATCCTCACGACCGGGCTGGGCGCAGCTGGCCGCAGACGCCGCGCTGAGTTGGTCACCGCCATCAAGCAGCTCATCCAGCCGCACCGCAAGCCGCACACGCTCACGCATTCCAAGCTGTTACAGGAGATCAACGCCACCTCCCAGATCGTAAGTAACACTACACCACAGAAATATATCGAGATGGAAAGATGGCAAGTGGGCGTAGCACGCGTGCCAAACGTTAGCAATATATTGCATACCGTTCTAAACGTACGTACTCATTACGCAAGTATATTCGCTCTAGCGTCCGTAACGTACAAAATTATTAGAAGTATACAAAATAATACAAATAAAATACTTCCTCAGATTCTCAAAAAACAGCGTTTTATGTGTGAACGAGAGCGCAACATCGGCAATACCGCTCTTTTGTTGTATTACCACCATTTTGTTTGTAAAGTCTCATAAAACATTATTTTTCCAGATGGTGACACGCGAGCAGCTCGATGAAGCTCTCAGAGACCTGCAGGATGAGGGGAAAGTTGTCGTGGTCAGCCACACACACTTAAGACTTTGTTGATATCCTTACCAGTTACAATCATGTTATGTTAGTAAAAGGGATTTCTAGCTCTAAATACAAATAACGAATTCAAAATATAATTTACTCTGAAGCCGGGTCCGCTGTGCCGTGTTTTCGTGTTTGTTAACACAATCACATGTTTTATAAACCGATTAGGGGCGTGGCTTAACAATTTTGTTAAATAAAACCTCTTAACAAGTTTACCGCGAGAAATCTTAAGTCTAAAGATGATGATGTTACTCATTTTCGATGAAATGAAACAAAAAGAGGTGCAGCGGAAGAGCTGTTTTGCCAACTTGTTTTGACAAAAAAGTTGCGCAGCGAACACGAGCTTAGAACTATTTGATAAATCAAAATCAATACATCAAAATGCTCAAGTTATCGCTCCCATACTCTAACAATAAATAAGCTTCTAAAAGCTAAATAAATATCAATTCATCCACTCTATCCTACCAAGTATCTATTGTGTAAGACTGTTGTTGTTTATGTTTAATAAATGTGAATGAAATTGGATAAACAAAAGTTTAAGTTTTATTCCATATGATTAAGAATGTGATTTTTTGTAATAAAACAAAAGTTTTCAAAAATTCATGTGTTTTATTCATCCAGTGCCCAAGTCTCCAAGCTCAACCAAACAATTGAACTTTATTTTTAGATGTTGCCAGGTACTCAATTCGTAAAGCTGTTGAGACGAATCGGCAAGAAACTCGCCAATCTCTTCCGGCACACATAGTCAGAAAAGTTCGGGACAATTTAACGGGACAAGCGCTGAAGTCAGCGTCTGCTTGTTATATCTACTATTTAGAGACGTTATGGCTTTCGCCATAGTGGATTGGCTGGAGACACACACACAAATAGATGGGCGGCAGCCATTGAAAACAATGGAGAAGGATTTGCAGTTACTTTGGATATAGCGAAGGGCTATGATCGTGTAGGGCAAGCTTCTCGCTTACGTGTTCCCCAAGGTAGTGTGCTAAGTCCTATTACCATAAGGACAGGGTGTTGCCTAGGTGGGCCATAGCGGCGCGTCACGAAATGTTGCACATAGCCGTAGCTAATGAGACTTAACATCTAGTCTCAAGTGCGATCCCGCTCAGATTTAATTCAATCGAGAATCCTAAGGCTAATCCCAGGCGGCACTTTTTGTGCTATCGAGTCTACGGCACACAATAAGTCTGCATTGCGTGCAAAATGTCTTCGGCAGATATTTGAGACAACACATCCGACGTATATTTTTGATACTTAGGGAATGCGGGGTATTATTTCGTACTTACTTGAGATACAAAAAAAGAAGAAATAGAGAATTTTGTGTACATTAATGAATTAACAACTCTATTCAACAATTATACTGGGATGTACTGGTACATACCAGTTTCTTGATAACAATTCATCACATTAATAATGTAACAGGTAAAAAATAAAAGTAGGTATTTTAAAGTATCTTTATTCTTGAGTAAAATTTACAAAACTACCCTAATAAAATACTTGGTCATCACGACTCAAAATAAAAAAAATCATGCATAAATATTTTTTTACTATATAACACTGTACAATATCTTTAAAATATATTGAGTTTTACATCTTTAATAAAATTTGTCTTAAACAGGATTCAGTTAAACTGTACACAGGAAAAAGTATCAAAATCAATTTCAGGCACACAGGCAACCAGTGATGGCCGTTTAGAAGTTTGCCCGAGTCATTTAAAGATTGACTATCAAAATTGAAAGAACAAAATGCTTTTAACAGGCAGTATTTTTTATTTAAAGTGCTTTTATATTGAGGTAATAACTGGGCCGAAATTTCGTTCGTTTTATTTAACGTACTCTTTAATTGTTCTTTGTTTGGCAATTACAATTTATATAAAAGAAACTGACTGCCTTTTATTTTACAAAAGACTTCGAATACATTTGCCTTAGTTTTGCAAAATTAATATTTGTTACAATTTATAATTTCTAAAAAACAAACAGCCATTTTACTGTCCCAGTAGAATAGCTCTGCAAATTACAATGTGCGGTTGGACAGTATCCGCCCCTGTGAGGGCGAGATCTAGAAATTATTGTACGGAAGCGACAGGGCTACTTATTATTGACCTATTTACATCCTATACTTAAATAGGACAAAAATAGGCAAATGATCTAAATTATTTACGCTTCGCAATTACATTTTAAAATCTATTTGAACAATAATTTGGGTTGGCGATATGGTTATTGATTACTAATTAATCCTGTTTCATTTTACGTTTTGAATAAAACATAATAGTAATCAATATTTAGTATCTTATACTGATTGGTGAATGGTCGTGTGATGTAAAAACTGTTTATGCCAGAGTAATTGTGTTGGTAATGACGATTTGATTGGGGGCGTAACAAACTTCGCTACGCCTTTTTGTGATGCATTATGACTGATAATAATCTCTTATGGGCCAGATGTTGCCATTTAGCAAAATCTGGTTCATTCACTTATTCTCATATATATATAAGTGTATTAATTAGCACAGTGTAAAAAATATGCTTTACACAGTGCGTCAACTTTCGGCAGTTTCCCCCCCCCCCCCCCCCCCCCTAACCGCGATTGTACCGGTTCGTTGTATTGCACGTCGGTACTCGTATTTAAGCATGTGACATACACGAAAGCCACAATATTATTTTTCTGCCTTCTTAGTGATTTTATTATCAAATTAGTAGATACTTTTTTATTTTAAATATTATTTTAATGCTGTGTGAAAAAATCTGATACTATGTTTTTTTAATAACCCTTACATATCTTTAGCGACTGACGTCGAGACATCATAAGTGTTGAGCGACAGAACGAAGAAGTGGACCCAACACAATATTTGTGTTTATTACATATAATTATGGCATAATGTAATTTTTTTATACACTATCTTATCGTGCAGAGGTACAAAATTGATAGGAACGGTCATTAATACGTTAAGAAAAAATATCGGTAAACATTAATAAATATTAAGGCATTATTTTATCACAAATATATAAATGATACGCAATAACATAGAAGGTTATAAAAACAAAATAATTTTAACACTAAAGGTATATAAGAATTATTTTTACACGACTGTCCGTGTAGTCATGATGAAGCTAGCATAATACTGCCATTGCGTTCCAGAATAGAATTACTATTGAGCTTGTATATATCAAGAAACGGGCGCCTCACTGTGCTTATTATGGCTTATGTTGTCCCCGCCGGTCTTAGCCTTGGGACCAGTGTCCTCGTTGGTCTTATCATTGGTCACAGTATCTCCACTCTTGTCAACTTTAGCCGCATCTTCATTTACTTTATCCCTGACATCTGTAGCGTCACTCTGTAATTGGAGCGTCGTGGCAACTCCGCCATCTTGGTCGGCGCGTGCGCACGCCTCTATTACTATCTTGTTGAACAGCTCCGACTTGTCCAGATATATGTGGTGCCCAGCACCGTTGATTACCTTCATAAAATTATATGGATTAATACCGTATTTGTTTAAACATCTTTTACATTATAATTTTTAAAATATTAACATGGATATAGTATGTTCTCTTTAAGAATTAGAAATATGCCATCGCGGACTTTTCTGTATACCTGTAACTATAAGATACACAATTCAAAAGGTTTAAACAGCATTTTCGCTTAAAGCTCCCATTACGGCATATATTTGTCCGACATCTCCAACAAATATCGTTGATATATACTAAAACTTTCCTTGAGAACCACGCTATCTATTAGTGAAAATGAAAACAGGCAGACAAACACGCCGGAGGAGTTTGTTTTATAATATGTAGCGATGCATGTCAGCAATATTATAATATTGATTACTTCATGTGTTAAAAATTCCAAAAAGCTACCAACGTGATGGTCTGCCATAAGAAATCCCAGTTAATTTTTTATTTATTTTTTTTTTTATTTATTTATATATTATAACATTTATTTAACTACTTACTGTGTTAGTAAATATTTTATATAATTATCACTATAAATAGAAATAACTATGTTAGCATATAATATTCAGATCTTTAGTTAGGTCGATTCGTGTAAGTTAGTTGGCACTACAGTAGTGCCAGTTCGAGGCAAAATTGCTTATTGTGAATTCTAAGGGGTAACGCTGCCCAATTTGTATTGAGTTATAACTGTGTAATACAGATATTTCAATTTTAAATGCGTTTAAATTACCCACCCCTTCTACATTTATAGAATACATACGTGTTCATGGGTCACGGAGCCCGGCCGGCTCTCAGTGATGAGGCGCCCCGTCCCGTTGTCGACCCACGACCTGGACCCGTACAGCACAGTGATCGGCAGGTTGGGGTCCAACTTGTCCACGCGATACAGCATCGGGTTTTTAGCCCATCCCCACCCGTGCACCAGAGCGTGAAAAGCACTCTCGCCGCTAAAATTAATGAAAACTATATTGCATATTTTATTAAAAAAGCACAAAAATACTCGAGCGCCATTTGTTTCCGAAGCGGTGGTGGTGTTCAAAGTGACATCAAAAAGAATTCTAAAGGAATCAATTTTGAGAAAATAAATGCCTTTTATAGTATAATCGTTTGGATCATTTGGGATGGAAGTGCAACGTCTACTTGTTGTGCAATCTCCGGCACGAGCTTGTTATACTGACTCTACAACCGATGGAAAAGTTAGACCTTAGAGAATTTGAGTAGAGATACGACTAAAATCAAACTGTCATAGTGAGATGAAGTCAGTTAACATGAATTGATCGAGGGGCTCTTTTCGCCTCTTCTTCCTAATAAACATATATGCTCAACCAATAATACATTGTTGACCAAGGGGAGAATGATTGCTATTCCTTCGAGGGAGTAATTTATGGACTCGAGGTGAAATGAGGGCATCGATCCACGAAGTTTTACATGGTGTTTAAAAAAATAGCTAAAACATTTTTAATTTGTACCAAAATTTATGAACGATATGTGACTCGTAAAACCCGTCCCTCTCGGGTTCCATCCGAGCGTTCTTACCAACTGAGCCAACCGTTCGAATGACGCAGCTATCATAAATCTTGGTATGTCTTGTTCAACTCTCAGGTTGTGGCTCCATTTACATGTACGGATACACTTTACTATTATTATTATGATTTGGGGATTAAAATGCACTTAAATCCTAGGATCTATTGTGCCCCCTGCTTACGCTAGAGCGCATACCCTCAACTCAGAAGTTAAGGAGGAGAATCGAGGCTAGGAATTAGGAAACGTGTTAGTGTGCCGAGATTTAAATTATATCCTCGAGACCAATTACTTTTAAAAGGCGTAGGATCCTCAGAGGGTCCAGGCAGGGAACGTCCTCTGCTTTAAGTGAAGGTATTTTAAGACACCCCAGCCTGATTCTGGCAACTCCAGAAGAATATGTGTGGGGATTTCAGCGGTAATACTTTACAGTTTCCCCAATAAATATCCTTATAATTACATTTCAGGGAATTGACTTGACATGTCACAAATCAATAGTGTTTTTTTAAGTCACTCGCTTCTGGGATATTTGTAAATTTTATCCCAGAAGTGAGGAATATCACTTAAACATAACAAACTTTGAAATACATTACAAATGTAAATCAACCAAGAGAGCATTCGCTTTAAACATAGCTTTTGCTATTGGGTACTGATTTTACACCTAATAAAATGGAGTTGTTAGAGAAATTAAAATACTGCAGATTATAAGTTTTGTTCAACTCTATTTTTCATTTTACTTTACTTTCCTAACTTAATATTTGGACCAAAATATGCAAATAATAGTTATTGAGAAATCAATAGGGGTTTACATTTATATGTACATAACCGGTTATTTCTCTACGCTATCTTGAATGTCCCAAATTAGTTGACCACTGTATATTGAAACACTGACCTGGGAGTTTGAGAGTTGCACTGGTAAATATACTCGGGGATGACAGTCTCCGCGTCGGGCACGTAGCTCATGTACTTCCGGGAGATGTCAGGGCGGGTCTTGGAGACCAGCCACTTGCCGGCAGGGCCCGCAGCGCGCACGGCCCACAACGGGTTGAAGGGCTGTAGAGCGGTCGCGATGGCGCGGATCCACAGCGGCACTTGGTACTTCTCGTAAACGTTCGCCGGCTTCTCGGGGAAGCCCCAGGGCTCCGCCAGAATTAGGTGCCTTACTCTATAACAAGACGACTTTTTATTCATGGTGTTTTGCCGTTTAGTCTAATAGTAACATCGACTAGTTTACTACGTCTACTCTTCAGAGGGAGCAAACGGCCAAGAGATGGCAGATTGCGCTATGGCAGTTTCTAGATAGTTTATAAATTTTTTGGAATGATTTTTGGCTTGGCTGGCTAACTTTTTTTTATGAAAATAAGGGACGAGACGAGCAGGACGTTCAACTGATGGTAATTGACACGCCTTGCCCATTACAATGCAGTACCGCTCAGGGTTCTTGAAAAAACCCGAAAATTTTGTGCGGTAGTACAATTGCGCTCGTAACCTTGAGACGTAAGATGTAAAGTCGCATTTGCCCAGTAATTTCACTAGATACGGCGCCCTTCAGACCGCAACACAGTAATATTTATTTAAAATAGGCGCCGTTGTGGTACCTGTAATCTTGCCAGAAACCTGTGCAAAGGAGGCTCCACTAGTTAAATCTCTAAAGCATGTACTTCTTCTCCATATAAACTTTATTAATATTAATTAATGGTCCAAGATAGAATTTCAAACTAAAATTTCCTGCCAAATATAAGGAATGTTTCCAAATGAAAGGATATTAAAGACCATACCTTTCAGGGTATTTGAGCGCATAAGCAGTAGCGATGTAGCCACCCAGGCTGTGTCCCAGCAATATGAAGTTATTCAGGTTCACTTCCCGCCTCCACTCCTCAACTGACTCCACCCACTGCGCCTCGACCTTCTCGGCATCAGACGCAAACTTGGGACGAGAACTGCGACCGAAGCCTGGAAATTATATTTTATTATGATTAACACCTATGTTACTAGAACAACGTACTAACTAATATTAGATCGTTAGTGATCTTCTCTCCATCCAGCCTAGTGAGCAGGCGGTCCTAGGTTCGAGTCTCCTTCCGAGACGCCCCGCGCCTGTGAGCTACATTTTCGGCCTCCAAGGCCCCCGCTCGGCTTCGCTGTAAAAGCCTTCAGGGCTATCAGCACAAGAGAGGTTTTAGTCTGTAGGGGGTGTTTACACCTGAGCCCGACATATGGGCCCCGTTTCGGGGTCTTCAATACGTAAATGTATTTTACTCCTCTCGAAAAAAAAAACTGGAACAACGTAAGTGCTACATGAAACCTAAGATATACATTGCATAAGTTATAATTATTTTTTCTTTAGCAGTGAGTTATGTTGTATCTATGCTCGGCAACGTTTTATTATTGTATCTGTTATTTATATATTTATTTTTATTTATTAAATAGTAACATTATATATACTAGCTGACCCAGCAAACGTTGTATTTCCGATATTAAAATCGCGATAAAAAAATAACTGTTGATCTTAGATGGGTGAAAATTTGAAGTTGTATGTATTTTTTAATGCTGACTCATAATCAAACAAAAAAAATGTAAAAAAAATTAAAAAAAAAAACGTGTGGACCACCGTTAACATTTAGGGGGATGAAAAATTAATGTTGTCCGATTCTCAGACCTTCTCAAAATTTCATGAGAATCGGTCAAGCCGCTTCGGAGGAGTTCAAAGTTTAACACCTTGACACGAGAATTTTATATATTAGATTAAATAGTTAACACACAGCCCTAGCCTAGTTTTGATATAAGTTATAACGAAAAGTTTGATATTAAATAAATAAATAAATAAGTAAGTATAGGATTATTCTTTGGCGTTGCGTAGAGATGTTCTCTCTGCATCTTCTACCGTATTTATTACGTGGAGTGCTCAGAGGAGCTGTTCGGGTTGAATCCAGCGGCCGAATTCCACCACCGGACTTTACGTCAAAATGCAAAATACCAACGCATCACTTTGACGTCTGACATTCCACAACCGCGTGATTTTCAAGAAATTTCTTGCCTCGTAAAGCCACTTTGTGGAATCAATTACCGGCTGCTGTTTTCCCGAACCGATACGACATTCAAGAAAAGAGCATACTCCAAACCTTAAAGGCCGGCAACGCAGCCCTTGACACCTGTTGTTGCGGATGTCCATGGGCAGTTGCCTCACCACTCCCCATCCCGCGAGTTTCTTGCCCTCTTATACAACGTGAACCAGAAAGGGTATAACATCCCTTCAATGGTACGTTATTTGGGTCATATGCAATAGTATGGTGATGTTTAAGTTTTAATAAATAAATAAAAAAAAGAAAAAGACTTCCATACGAAATAAAAATATTATTTTTCAATTTCTTTTCTTAGACAACCCTAAATTTAAAGAGACTGCCAGTTTTAGGCGGGGCCTTTGTTTATAAACAGAATGAGGTCACCTACCTATGGACTTAAACATAAACAATAATCTATGATAAAGGAGTATGCACACTACATGAACTGTGGCTTGTGTCTATGTTATTATTCATTCATTTTTTACTTCCTGTTATTGAAACAAATAAACAAAATAAGAAATTACATAACATTACACAGTGTCACGTCTGTATTCCTGAAGGGTTAGAGGTGTATTTTTCCACCCACGTTTCACTATGTTTAATTCCCACGTAATAGGGGGTGAGCATCTACATTTCTGAACTATGGGCTGCTAGTGAGAAATTTCCTACGAAAAACTCAATAACTGCCCCATTCCACACCCAGGCCGGATACAAAACCCGGTCCGGGAATGAAGTACATATTATTAATACGAGGATGGTCAAACATATCCATATTTGACAAAAAAAATCCGTGAAAAACAATTTCTTAATAGGAGTCTATTAGAATTATCTTTATTGGATAAAACATTTTTGAATTAAAATGGCAAGACTCATTTGCCCAGTAATAAGAACAGCTACAGTGCCATTCAGACCAATCCATAATAATGCTTACACATTTTTGCTTCACGGCAGAAAAAGGTGCCGTTGTGGTACTCATAATCTACAATTACAAATTTGGAATTATTTTCAATGTAACTTGAAGAAAACTTCAAATAATTCTACATTGAAGTATGTGTATATGCCTTTAGAATAGACATTTACACACACACAGAGCAGTAAATATCGTGTTTCAAAGCACAATTCAAAGAGTATTAACGCAGACAGGCCGATCTTTCCAACCTAACATATTTAAAAAAACACAAAATGTAAAAACACAGTTACAATTACACTAGTTTTTATCTTTTAAACGTGTTTTATTAAAATTTGTAACACTCGCGGAAATCAGAGTAAATAATAACATAACATAGTTTCATAATAAGATTAGAATTTAAAAAATCTTTATTGGGTAATACATAACTACAGTAAATACAAATTTAGAAGTATTTTCATTGTCAGCTAAAGCAAATGTACATACAAAATAACTTTGTCTTCATGGCAAAATGAGAACACAAATTGCTTCACAGCTGCATTGAATCGTAGGCATTTTACTATTATCTGATAGTATGTCACATCTACGTTTTTCATCTGTTTAAGGTCAAAGAGAGTTCAAAAAAACAGCTGATTAGGGTTGAGGGAATCATAGTTTTTGCATTAAATTATAATCCTAATTCATTTCTGACTTCACATAGTCATTAGAGATGACCTAAGGAATGTCTGGTTCAAAGCATAGTATACCCATTTAGTTTCACCTTGTATAAAAAAAAATCTGTTTGAACAATAATAAAGTAAATAAAATGAAGGAGTCTGCCCAAACGGTTTGTCGCCGTAAGACGTCAAAAGAGCTCGTCTGTCCTCTAATACAAAAAACACTTTTGGCGAACGGAAGATAGTCCATTCGTCATTTGAGTTGACCTTCACATCCAGTGAGTGACACACGGTGTTCTATTCTCGTAACACTAGTAGGTTCTTTAAGCGAATATAAACTAATTTTCAGTAGTATGTCTGTAAGATGAACTTAAAGGATGTTAAATTTGAATTCAGCAGATATCGTAATCATATACTTGAAGGGGATCAGATTAAATTTAATTAATTTTGAGTTGAAAGGATGTATCTAATTATATTTTTTATTCGAATGTTTGACATGAAGTATTTTACACAAATAACCCGCGACCTCTCGCGTTCCCTGCATTTCCGTGTACATTTCAGGTCACGGGTTCGAGTACCACATCGCTCATAAAATTTTGTTTTCAGTTTTATTTGTGTAATTATTAATCCCAGAAGTGAGGTTATCACTTTAAAAACATAACAAACTATGAAGTATATTTTGTACTGTACCTACTGTAAATAAAATTCAATACTTTTATCCCTTTTCTGTTAGTCTTCCAAAACGCTGTCAGTTGTTATAGTCCGGTCAAAATACACGATCAAGTTTACTGCAATGATTCACAAGAAGCTAAGAAATAGGACGAATATTACGATCCCAAATTAAAACAAATCACCATCGCGTGATGTTTTCTGCCAAACGGTCTGTTTTATCCCAAAATATGTCAGAAAAATTATTTTGGTTATACAAATAACTATGAAAAATTGTTCATGCCCTTTATTTTCGATAAGAATTGCCCTCTCTGAGAAATTGCATTTGAAAAGTTGCATTATATGCACGTGTAGTCCGCCCATAGGTATAAGATGACGCATGGGGCTTTTTCATATTTTGTTTGTATTGCATGATCTTGCAAATTTTTGTCAGCGTACAGCACATAATCGTAAATCTTAATAAATCGTGCATCTATGCAGAAAAGCTTTAAATAATTGGCTAACTTGTCTTGCTTATGATGAAGTGGATAATCTTCTGATCAGACTGACATGATAAACACACGCATTGCATAGATGGACCCAATCAAACCCACATCCACACACTCACTCACTCACTCACACACACACACACAAGTGTCCTAAGACAACTTACTGGGAAGTCTCAACCACTAAAAAATGTATATGTAATCTTTGAAATAAACGAAATTTATTTCAAAAAAAAATTATTTAAAAAATCTAAAAACGCAAGACTCTATATTAAAGCAAAGAAAATCTTTCATAGTAACATCATCTTTAAAAAACCACGAAAGTACCAAATTACCCGTGCCAATATTTCTTTAGTGTACCTATTTATTTATGTTCAAAAAGATTTAGTCTTATATATTTTGGGTGGCCCCTAAAATATAGCAGCAGCTATTAAAACTAAAACTGCGGTCATAATTTTTATGTGATTAAATAGACTTTTATCATAAATTACACGCATTTCATCATGCGATAATCACATAATATGTGCATCGCCCTTGAAAGAATCAAGTTCATGTTTATACAACATAATAACTATATTACTTCTTTTGTTTGAAATTACCTATCGTTCATTGTTAGTACTTCGACATGTATGATGTGTAAAATAATAAAGATTCGGATCCGAGTACTAAGGTTAATTTCCGATATTACGTCCGCTTTTGATGACAGTACTTAACACAACGCTTGAACGAAATAGGCGGAAGTAATTGGTTAGCATAGATATTAGTAGGATATCATCCCCACCATTATCTGGATGTGTGGCTCCACAGTGCGGATTTTAAGGAGCTTTTTTCCACGTACAACAAAGCTGTGGAATGAGCTTCCTTGTGCGATGTTTCCGGGACGATACGACATGGGTACCATCAAAAAAGCCTGTGATTCCTCTGGCGTTGCAAGAGAATGTGGGCGGCGATGATCGCTTAACACCAGGTGACCTGTAAGCTCGTTTGTCGTCCTTTTTCATAAAAATTATAGACTATACATCTAGAAACTGACTGATAGCGCAATCTGCTGTATCTTGGCCGTTTCCCCCCTCTGAAGAGTACCTACGGATAAGTGTGGTAACCGATATTGCATCTAAGGTGAGCGGAAGAAGGTAAAGTAGTTAATATTACTATTAGATAAAAGGCTAAGCACCATGCATATCCATAATCGACATGTTTAATAGTGGAGTCAATAATAACAATGGCAATGACAATCTGTAATAGGCCCCGATTCAGATTCCATGTTGTAGTGTATTGACATCTAGTCTGAACTGAGTATGTGTTAACAATCATTGTCGATGTCATGACTAGATGTCAATACACTACACATGTTAAACACAACGCCAGCACAACTAAAGAGAAATTAACAGACCTAACAAGTCGATGGCGTAGACCGGTCTCGTGGCAGCCAGAGCGTTCAGGTTGGGGCACCAGAGGGCGACGCCGGCGCCCATGCCATGCAGCATCACCAGGGGGGTCTGAGAGGCCTCGTCGTTCAGGGATATTGTCCAGATCTTGTCGCTCTGTCCCACGACCGACCCGATGTCCACGTAGAACCGTTTGTATGCCGTCTTCACACCTGAATGTACAATAAATTTGTATTTGATCTTACCTAAATAATAAACAGCATCGGCAACTGTGACAATAAGATTGTTAAGGCGACACTAAATGCCAGCGACCTTGAGCGATATGTGTTCACGGCTGCCGGCCAGCCATCAATGTAACAAGGCCAATATTTTCAAAATTCTTGCGTGGAAAACAGTTTATATGCTTACAATCCTCGTTATTCACTATTAATCTGAATAAATGAACCTATACAAAAAAGTACAAGCTATAAGAATAACTTTTCTGAGAGAAGTACCAAAAAATGGGTCACGCCATGCCAAAAAACTTCAAAGAAAAGTGGTAGTTCAAAAAGGCTCGGCAGTGTTAACTATAATCAGCAAGCATTAGCAACCTACAAATAAGACTTAAGGATATGTGTAACAGGATTAAGTAGTGTTCATAGCTCGAAATGCTATACTTTCACCACAAAACTTGTTTAAAAACACCATGTTTGCGTGTTTTCTGCTTACTCTTCGCCTTAAGTAAGTTGTCTTGGGTTTTAAAAAGAGCTCTACTTCAACTGCTAGACGAGGCTAACTAAAATTAATAGTTTTCCTACCAAGAAATCCAGTATAATATTATGTATGGGCTAACCCACTTATTCATAATAGTCTGCTAACTTAAAGCATTGCTAATACGCACTCTGTCTTCTTCTATTGACCTAAGTCAATAGAATCCAAAACACTCCTAAGCGGCTGTTTAAAGTTAGCGGACCATTATGAATAAGGGGGTAGGTCAATCCCCCCTCCTCCTCTACAGACATCAGTGAGACTTAACTTCTACCAGGTATATTCAATGATGCCATTCAATATTAATGCGGCACGTCAAATATATTTCTTCAGACATCTAATTATTGTCGATGACAATGCCTGAACTGCACAATCAGTCATTCTCTATACTTATTTAGTTGCGACGTAAATATTCTGTACGTATTCGATACATAATAAAGTTGGTAAAAATGTGCTGCGATTAATTAGTATACAAATACTTTCTTAACATGTAATTCACCACGTATTGTAGATAACAAAATAATTGTAACCCACTTTCAAGATATGTAGTGTATTTTTCTGTTTTTCATATTGTGATCTACTGAGAGATCCGGTTTTTAAAGTATCATTTTTGACTATATTAATATATAACTAGACCCGAAACACGATTGAAATTAATTTCAATAGAAAAAAACAACATAAAAAACTATTTTAGTACTTAATGACGCAATGTTAGACGTTAAAATTAAGTTTGGGAGACTTGCTCATACATTGCAACATAATACAACAACAATTTGAAAATGAAAATGGCGTTTACGTTTTTTTTTTATGATATATAAGGGACAAGTCGACCAGGACGTTCAGTTAATGGTAATTGATACGACCTGCCCATTGTAGTGCCGATCAAGATTTCTGAGACAAAAATTCTGAGCGCCACTACAATTGCGCTCGTCACCTTGAGGCATACGATGTTAAGTCTCATTCGCCCAATAATTTCACTTGCTACGGCGCCATACAGATCGAAACACAGTAATGTTTAGATTACTGCTTCACAGCAGAAATAGGCGCCGTAGTGGTTGGTACCCATAATCTAGCCGGCATCCTGTGCAAAGGAGCATCCCACTGGTAAGGTGCATGTATGCTATAAGCTTGAAGGTACTTTAGCCGATTGATTCCACAAAGTGGCTGTACGAGACAAACAGTTTCTGGTCTCGCGGTTGTAGAATGCCAGACGACGACGTGATGTGGATAAAATGTCGTGTTTAGATATGTCCTGTGGTGTAATTCACCTGATCAGCACTCCCCGTGATATATTATGTGGGAGAGTACGCAGAGAGGTCCCACATCTCTACGCAACGTGAATAGAATCAAGCCGAACGGATGTGACTTTGATTCGAGCCGCTCTTCGTTGATGCGGTCAAATGAGGAAGCTGCGAAATCCTTAGCACTGCATTGTAATTACCATCAGCTGAACGTGCTGTTCGTCTCGTCCCTTATTTAAAAAAAAAAACGTTAAGGCCTGGTCTCATCTCATACCCTGGCCCAAGACCCCCAAAGACCAGAGGTATTACAGATGTGTACGAGTGGTTTATTATATAAGCCTGGCCTTATCGCTTGCCTGTTTAAAAAAGATGCATCTAACCATAGATTTAAGTTAAGCAACAAATGATACACAAATTCATCGTATTAAAATATTGTTTTTAGCTGATATATACAAATTATTATTTCGCACTTATTGTGCCAAGGTTAAATGATTACGGAAGGTAACTTCCTCGATAACAAACTATACAGTGATAAATCTACGATATTCGTCGTAGTATTATGACACATTTCGATATATTGCTAGTTCTGGAAGAATATTGTATTGTATCCAAATCAATGTTACAGCAAAGGAATGGAAAGTAAACTTGGGAAGTATATCGCGTTATCGTTCGATCGTAAGTCTTTGGGGGCAATAAGCCAGGCCTACATAATATTATTACGAACAATGGCAAAAGAAAGTTATGAAACGATAGAGAAAGAGTGTGAGTAGCGAGAACAGTGAAAGAGAAGGGAGATCTTTATCCGGCTTTCGTTGACATCGTTGTTTATCAGTGGACAATCGCTTTAAAGAAAAGAAAGTTATGAAACGATAGAGAGTGTGAGTAGCGAGGAGAGTGAAAGAGAAGGGAGATCTTTGTCCGGCTTTCGTTGGCATCGTTGTTTATCTGTGGACAATCGCTTTAAAGAAAATAAAGTTATGAAAGGATAGAGAAAGAGTGTGAGTAGCGAGGAGAGTGAAAGAGAAGGGAGACGATTATCTGTCTTTGTTGCCGTGGATCATTGTTTATGGACAAGGCCATACACGCACACTTCTTTTGTTAGCTTAACAACGTAGTAATTATTCATTCATCACGTTATTTATTGTTATTATTACTTCGTGTTGCCTATTTTTTTAATTATTTTACTACTTAATTTATATTTTATTTTTACAAACAATTCTACCACCCCAGTAGTGCTTCATAATGTTTATATATAATATTTTCTAAAGTATAGATATATATTCTTTTCGAATTTATCAATTACGGTTGTAACAATGTTCTGGCATAATAATTTACGTGTCACAGAAACCATTGAATATTTTTATAGTTTTGCCCTGGAATGCTGTCCAGCAGCGTCACTGAATCAAAGAAGTAAACAAAATGGGTGTCATTGGTGGGGGCAGCCGTAGATGGGTACCTGTGGTGTACATGGATCAAAGTTTATCGACTATTATATGGCACGGGTAATTAGTGGTGTCATTGAATATTCAGATATCGAAAATGTTGTCTCATACGCACAGTATGACTCACCACTTAGATCCGTGCCGGCGCTGTGAAAGGGGAGGGGTGGGTGCGTGCATAAATCGCAACAAGTAGTACAATCGTAGTGTTGTTGTAAAGAAAAATGTCAACCCTCCACCTACCCTCTAGTTTTTTCTAGGAAGTAACTGACAGAACTACCAGATAATCCACCTGTTGTTAAGCATGTCCCTCAACAACAGGTTGATTATCTGCGCACAACAGTGTCAATGTGATCCGAGTCGTAACACAACACAAAACCACGCAATGCTTTTTTTTATAGAATAGGAGGACAAACGAGCGTACGGGTCACCTGTTGTTAAGTGATCACCGCCGCCCACATTCTCTTGCAACACCAGAGGAATCACAGGAGCATTCTTAGCAGCCTTTAAGGAAGGTGTACGCGCTTTTTTTGAAGGTACCCCATGTCGTATCCTCCCGGAAACACCGCACAAGGAAGCTCATTCCACAGCTTTGTAGTACGTGGAAGAAAGCTCCTTGAAAACCGCACTGTGGAGGACCGCCACACATCCAGATGGTGAGGATGATATCCTAACTTGTGGCGTGTCGTGCGAAGGTGGAATTCGGCGGCAGGAATCAGGTCAAACAGCTCTTCGGAACACTCCCCGTGATAAATGCGGTAGAAGACACACAATGAAGCGACGTCTCTAAGCAAAGCCAAGTGATCCAGCCGTTCACAGAGCACTCGGTCCCCGACAATTCGAGCTGCTCTGCGTTGCACGCTTAGTGTAATGCAGTATAACCCCAAACATATTACGCTGCATCTGTCAGCCTGAGAGTTAAGACAGTATGTCTGATGTGCCTGTAACAGTTTCGCCACCTATCCAAGATCAGTATCCAGACTAAACCTACACATCAACTTCGAACCAATACAATCCATCATTTGTACCTACGCCGTATAAATAAGTAAGATATTATATTTGCTTTATTTATATCCTTTTTATAATGACGTTATCGTGATATTGACTCGTATCAATACTGCATAATCATGGTTACGTTTAAAACGGTTTGCAAGTTCATAGCCTTCAAATTTATTAAAAACAGTTTAAATTTTTAGTTAATTTTTTTGGAAAAGCTGGACAAATGACCGTACTGATTACGTGATGGTAGAGAAGGGCCGCACACCTATCTAAAGAGTGACTACCCTTTAGATTAGTGTGCGGGTTATTTGAAAATACCCATACCTTGAAACACGGCACAGGGTATACCATAACATTGTTAAACTTTCATGATAGCATGGTCTTTCAAGTGTATCATGACACTGTCAAACTCACATGACAATATGCTTTTTCTAGCGTATCCATTGCTAATAGTTATTTATGCAACTGTTGTGTAATAAGGGGTATTAAAACACGAATGTGGATTTATATATAATAGTATCACATGAGTGTTTTAATACCTAATAATCAACAGTTGCATACAAGACTTTATCTACACCCAGAATATGAATCCTATTAGATTCTGAAACAGTTAGCTTACTGCTAACACTAAAACAGCCAGTCCTAGTAGTAACCTAATATCACCCATTACTGTTTATATACAAATAAACTAAGTATTAACGAAAGAATTATTTATTTTAGTAGTAATTTACGTTTTGTAGTGCAATAATTAAAATTCACTTGAATATTATGTTCTTTTGCAGCGTTTAAAATGAATCGCTCATTTTTTGTAAACAAAACAGTAAAAATATCGAAGAAAAATGGCGGGGATTCGAATCTACTTTTTTTACGGCGCGCGACGTTCTGGTAGTGTGGAACGCGCGTAAACGAAAATGTTCTTTTTTTGAAATTCATACAGATACCACGTATCGAGCAATAAGAATGTGGCTGTCTGTTAAAACTCTTTGAGCATGAAGGGATTGAAAAAAAATAGGAGTGTTGTTATGAAATTCAGTACAACATTACAACACTCGTTTGGATGATGTAATGGTTATTAGAACATTGGGTGTTTTAATGTTGGCAATAAGCTAACTGTTTCAGAATCTTTAATAGAGGATTTAAAGCATGGGTGTAGATAAACGTACTTTGCCTAATAAATGATCTGATAATATGGTGTTTCAAGTATATCAGGACATTGTCAAACTGGTATGACAATGTGGCATTTTAAGTGTATTAATTGTCAAAAATATATGAAAGTGTAGTCTTTTCAATATCATATAAGATTCTTATGCCAAGACTTTACTTATGTAAATCTCAGCTGAGTTCAAGATTAGCGCAATCTTTATTAGGTATTCATAATCATTTGACAGCTGAGATTCTGCTAAGCTTAAGCCAAGACAATAGATTTTCTTTTTATGAAAAATAAGGGACGAGGAGAGCAGGACGTTCAGCTGATGGTAATTGATACGCCATACCCATTACAATGCAGTGCCGCTTAGGATTCTTCAAAAAACCAAAAATTCTAAGCGGCACTACAATTGCGCTCGTCACCTTGAAACATAATATGTTAAGTATTATTTGCCCAGTAATTTTACTAGCTACGGCGCCCTTCAGACCGAAACACAGTAATGCTTACACATTACTGCTTCACGTCAGAAATAGGTGCCGTTGTGGCTATAATCTAGACGGCTTCCTGTGCAAAGGAGCCTCCCACTGCCTGAGCTTAGCATAATCTTTGATTTTGTTTTTATAGTCATTTGACAGCTGAAATTATACTGAGCCCAAGCTAAGGCAGTCCATTGCAAATGTCAAGTTCGCGTTTTATCACACTCAGTAAAGTCTGAGCAAAGTCTAAGTACGCTCTAATCTCTATAGATCTCAGCCTTAAAGTTACATAGCAGTGCAGTCAAGCAATGTTTCTATCTGTTAAACTTACATGATAATATGGTCTTTTCAATGTTCCGTAACATAGTATCTGATTGTGTGGTCCAACTAAACCATCCCCCACTCCAACTGAAACGATAACGAAATTAAAAAAAGACATGTGCTATAATAAATGGACAACATTAAATAAATTTGTACAAAAACTTCATTAACACCAATAAACTCATTAATTACTTGTTACAGCAATAACCATTATTAAAACAAAAAAAAACTATTGAAACAACTAAAAAATATACACATTGTTAGATTGGTTACCAGACAACATTCAAGGATAGGTTGATTAATGTATAAGAAGTTATGTTAATCATAAAATAAATCTTAAGAAAAACTGTTTGAAGGTAGTACTTTCGATCACTTATACGTCTAGATAGACTATGACAGGTGTGAAAACATCGAAAAAAATTGAGGTTGACAGTTATTTTGAGCAATTCACGCACACTAACACAAATCGCGAGTGTAAGACGTAGCTTGTCACGCACACTAAACTAATATTCCTGGCCTGTTTTTATCTGTTGTCTAACAGCAAGACACTCTATCTGGACATATAAATTATCTAAGTTTAGTACAATAGCTGTTTTATTTACAATAAATATGGCTTAGTTTTAGATGGATACATTTTGGTGAACAAATTACTTATATTTTATGAAATGAAAAAAAAAAATATAAAACATATCCTAATAAGATAGAATAGTATAATATTAAACAAACTATGTAATACTAAGCTAATATAAGCTATAATATTAAAACAATTAATATAATAGTTATCAAGTAACATATACAAATATCTAATAGTATTGTTTTTGAGAGATAAGTTTAGTTTATATTCGAAACAATAATTAAATGACAATAAAAAGATATTGTATGTAATGTGTGCCTAGTAGATATTATATGATATCATAATTGGTAGATTAGAGTTAAGTAATATTTATTTTATAAAATTTATTGAAGTAGGCGTTACTTTGCGGAAATCCGTAATTATACGAATGATTTAAGTTTTCTTTAGTGTTAATTCCGCCAATATTTGTTTTTAAACAATTCGACACGTGTTTCGCATCTACATGAGGCACCCTCAGGACGTGTTGTCTCGCCAAAATCTGGCACGAGTCAGTCTCGCGGAATTAACACTAAAGAAAACTTAAATCATTTGTACATTTATTTTATAAACAAAAAGCAAAATAAAATATTAAATATACAACTGCAAATTATACTAGGCCTTACTTCCACAAAACTGAAAAAATATTTCCAATCCATGCTCTGCTTAATATACTGTAATAACAAACAAATACGTTAATTTAATTTTGTATTGTTGTTTGTATATAGTCTTACATATTATTAGCAGACAACCCTAGCGTACATGTTATGATGGTAGGATGATGACTTGCTCAAATCTCAATACACACGGTATGTTCCGATATGCACTGCAACCACTGTACAGTGTGACGTCAATTGAGTATACTGTGAAGCCGTTCCTTTATAGCCAGTTATACTGGTTACTATTTAAAACGGAACACAATCCCGTATACTGTCTGCCGCATTTTTTGACGCAGCATTCAAATTAGTGTAATAAAGTTTTCTAGTTCATTAAAAAATACTGTCAAATTAAAAATATTTCGGATTACACTGTAGGTATTTTTTATAAAACGTTAGGCACTCGAGTCGTTTTGACTGATCACGTGATCAAAGTACTGCGAGTACCTTACCTCGAAAACGCCAGTGCTCACAGTAGAATATGGTGGCGATTTATGACGTCATATAGGGTACTGCGGCAGTATACTGGCAGTCCATAACAGAACGAATTTTTTTACAGTGATAGCACTGTGCGGTGCTCTCAGTGCATATCGGAACATACCCTTAATTTACTTTTTATCATCTTTAGAGATACAAGTTGGGACTTTTATAAAACATCAACAGCAACCACAAACTCAAAATGTTATCTTTTTATGATAATAAGGGAGAAGACTGGCAGGATGTAATTGATTTGCCCTGCCCATTACAGTGCAGTGCTGCTCAGGATTCTAGAAAAACCCAAAAATGCTGGAGGCACTTCAATTGCACTCGTCTCCTTGACATTAGATGTTACGTCTCATTTGCCCAGTCATTTCACTAGCTACGGCACCCTTAAGACCAAAACACAATAATGAATACACATTACTGTTACACTGCAGAAAATTGTGAAAGTTGATTTATGGCCCCAATGAAATTTGTAAATGTAAACATTCCTTCCAGTCTGAAATAACAACAATCCTCAAATAACAACAGAACACACAACGCAACCTTTTGCTTGATACCAATAACAGTCAGAAACTGATTAATTTCAAATTCTGTTAAAGGCCTAAAGCTGATCTGCTAATATTGACTTGACTTTATTTGTGATTAGTGAATAATAGTATATATTGGCTGAATGCAGCCTATGTGATTTTTTTTGGTGTGTTACTACTTCACCGTTAAACCACCTAACCAGTTTTGATGAAATTTTATATTTAAATATCCTGATAGATGAGCAATTAATGCCAAAAAAATATTAAGAGTTTACAAGGGAATATTATACAAGCGAATTACAAATGGACAGCCTCATGTCATGTATCATAAGTCATGTGTTTATTAAAAAAAAACCAGAACACAATATAATAAAGAGGTTAATTTACAACACTGCTGCATGCAAGAAAAAATATTGTAAAGAAACTATTGACTTGCTTGTTGACTCCCATTGGTGTAATAAGATCAATGTCTGTAAATTAAATCTTAGTTATAAAAAGTATTAAAGTGAAACTTTTATTACATCGTCTCAAACTTTTTGTCTGTGTGTTGCATGTTGTGTGACAGTCAACCGTTGTACTCTCTAAGACACAGAGTTCAATAAAAATATTAGTTGGAGACTTAGTCTACTTTTATTATTTCCTATTATCATTCCAATTTACAAGTACAAAATTAAGATTGATAAAGCGATTTTTACACACTTAATGGTATATTATTCCAAAAATTTTTAGTTAAATGGTTTCACAAAACCACACAGTCCTTTTTTATTATAAGTGTATTCCTTTACGTATAAGAGCTGAATTAAACAATATTTGTGTGGCAGATTTATGTCATACACTATTACATACTACTCAGGTAAAAAACAATGATTGTTTAAAAATCACTCTACCGTCAATGTTGTAATATAAATATAATAATGTTGTGTCTAACATGCAAATACATATTTGCCAGACAACATTACATGATGGCTGGACAAATATAAGAATTGTTTAAAGTCCATAGAAATACAAATATTTTTATTCAAAATAGGATTTACAATCACTTGTTGAACTTCGTCAGAGAACTGATGGGAATGGGTGCCAGTAACTCAAGTCAGATTTTTTTTTTATAAAGCTTCATTATATTATAATATTGTACAATAAAATTTATTATTAAATAGCCCGAGGGTGGTGGCTCCATTTACAATATTCATATCATTAAGAAGGTCATTAATGTATAGAAACTTTTACCCCACATAATTTTTAGCAATTTTTTTGAATTTCCTAACACATTTGTTTTGTAAAATTTCTGGCATCATTTTGTAAAAGCATATACATCACCCAATAGAAGACTTACTAACTCGACTTAACCAAGTTAAAATTTATAATTGTGGTAGCCCAATCGAATAATTCTGAGATTCCCAGGATGTTTATGAGTACCACAAGGTTAAACAAACTGTATATGTATCCATGTTGTTTTCTCGCTAGAGATTATCATTTTTTTTATTATAATATGTTATTAAATATAAATAGAATGCAGAAACTGTATACAAATTTTTTTTTGTTGACATGATCAGTATCATTAATATTTTTTATTATTTCTTTCAAGAGTAAACAAGCAACAAGATTGAAAGAATGATACAATTAATAGTATCACCATAAGTCATTTCAAAGCACTCAGCTTTACTTCTCCTTAGCCTTCTAATCTATCTGAAATTAACTTATGGTAAACCACGGACGAGTAAAACAAGAAGGACTCCGTGTCACTTTACATAACAGTGAGGCACCAAAACAAGCCGGTAAACATGTAAATACATAGTCCCACGCATATCCTTACACTAATACAAGCCGATTGGCCGACATTATGAGAATTGCCATTGTCTGTGACAGATCAGTTTGTGTCGCAATAAAATATTTTAAAAATGCCGTCGTGCATTGTGAAAAAGTCTAAAAAGAATACTATAAAAGTATTTGTGGATATATGATTATTTAAGGGAGAAAAAATTGTGTAACTGGTATACCTAGCTCTGCTGCATACGCAGTTAGAAAGATTAGAGAGTACATGAATGTTGCGACTGCTAGATTAGTGTACTTCAGTTATTTTCACAGCATCATGACATACAGAATTTTAATATGGGGTCATGCTGCTGACATTGATATACTGTTTGCTCTGCAAAAGAGAGATGTTCGTGCTATATATCAGCTTGGTTATAGACAGTCTCTCAAAGAAAAATTAAAAGAAATAAATATTATGACTGTCCATTATTGTCAGTATATTTATGAAAATTTAATATATGTTCACAAAAATTGTCACCTTTTTGCTCTTAATAGTGATTTTCATTATTATAACACTAGAAATAAGATTGCTTGTAACTAATTCTAGTAGGCTTCATAAGATACATGATAGCTTTAAGGGTAAATGTATACACTTCTATAATAAACTCCCAGCCACTGTTCAGGCATTATCTATAAATAAATTTAAATGTTTTATAAAAAAATGGCTCTGTCATAAATCCTATTACTCCACTGCTGAATGTCTAAATGATCGGACAGCCTGGGGCTAGATTGTGATTATTTTATAGCAATAGAAATGACTGTACAATATTGTATATTTGTATTGAAAAGAGCGCAAAAAAAGAATGCTGGGAGAGTTTCTTGCAGCTCTTCTTCTCTCTCAGAGCGCCTATTATTTCCGAATGTAACCACACACACACTAGCATAAAGATGCTTCACCTGCTATATATATCATATATCATGGCACGGAGTCTTTCTTTTTTTACTAGTCCGTGTGTGTGGTTAACAATGAACCTTCTGGCACATACAGACTAGATTCTGAGTTATCTCAACAGACTAGAACATTGTTACTTTCTCAAATAATAATTATGTATAACTAATTATCCTAACTTGATAGTCATGATGAGTATTGAAAATGTTACAAGGTATCACCCCAGTATGCAGTAACTTGAGAAAATTAAAATATTTTATATTATACTAGCTGACCCAGCAAAAGTTGTATTGCCGATATTAAAATCGCAATACAAAAGTAACTGTTGATCATAGATGGGTGAAAATTTGAAGTTCTTTGTATTTTTTAATGCTGACTCATAATCAAAAAAATTTCGTGTGGACCACCCTTAACATTTAGTTGGATGAAAAATAGATGTTGTCCTATTCTCAGACCTACCCAATATGCACTCAAAATTTCATGAGAATCGGTCAAGCCGTTTCAGAGTAGTTCAAAGTTTAACACCATGACACGAGAATTTTATATATTAGACTATAGTATTATAGGTTTAAGAAGGAAGTACTATAAAATAAAAATAAATCCCAATTAATACTGAGTGTATGCACTGCCTTATAATAATTATTTAATTCATCGTACCTTAATATACCGAAAATAACACGATACAATAGCGTAATAGATGTGGTAGCCAATAAGTAATAAGATGAAATTAGCATCCGAAACATATCAGATGTTTTGAATTGTGTGTTCTTCAATTACTTGTGTGATTTAATATCTAAAAAACGTAAGAAAACAAAGTTGGGCAAAAAAGAAAATTTAATGTTGTGCAATTTTCTATTATGTAGTTATAAAATAATTTATAATTGCGTAGTTACCTGGATTTAGTTTCAACGATATTTATTTCACTACCCATTTGAAAAAAGAAAAACCATTACAAGATGAATAAATTAGTTATACACTTTTTATTTTATTACAGTTTTTTTCCGAGACCTACATAGGTACAGTTTTTAAGATTTATTTTCACTATCACTGACTGATCACGATCATTGTTCATTGATGATTTAGAAAATGATAAATAGTTAAAAGTATGACTGATAGCATATGTACCTACTGCTAGTGATCGAAAGTCATGTCTGAATGTCAATTGTCAATGTATGACAGCTTAGTGTTTTATGATTGTTTCATAGATTAATTAAACTATGGATCTGGTAAACGCTAAAAACAATAATTTGTATTATCTTCCGAAATATGAAATGCCTTACTTAGTGATGTGCCAATACCAACCACTGAAGCCACACACCATTTATATTTATATATTATAAAGACTATCTTGCAGGATTGTGGATTTCTCAATACTTACCTTGAGCATGTGCTGACCATAATTGATATACATAATTAGTTTACAATAGATTACATACCTTAAAGCAAAAAAATAGAAAAAAATTCAAGTAATTCCAATGCTAAGTAATAATTCCAAAACAAAGATTCCGAATTGAATAATCTTAGAGATTTCTAAATCTCCTTTTTCTCCACTCTTCTCTACAACCTTTATTTATCGAAGACATCCCAATAGAAATCAGTAAGACCAAATTTAAAACTAAACTTAAGAAATATTTCTTACCAAAACTGCCTTAAAATAAGACTTTTATTAAATTGTTACCAATATTCGTTGATTACACTCGTATAATATCGATATTTATTTTCTAAGTAACAATATACTTATTACAAGATAATAGGGTATATGCATGTAACGTATATTTAGTTGAAATATTATTTTTTCTAATATTTAATATTATTTATTTTATCTTAAATTTTTTTTTTTTATTAAATTTGTGCTTTGTGAATAATAAATATGAAATATACAAAACTGCAATAAATACGCGCGAAATATAAAACATCGTAACGCAATGCTATTGGTTGAGGCGCAGTGTGACGTCAGAATCTATCCCAAGAATCTTTATTGTACTAATAAATGTATGGCCGGTGTTTTCCTTCGGTTATACTGCGAAAACTACTGAACCGATCAGAATAATTCTTGTAAAGATGCAGCGTGTTTCGGAGAAGACTTTAGTATATAATGTGTTGGTGATTACTTATTTAGAACCTATTTTTTTACCTAGAAATGCCTATTCCTAATAAGATCCTGCAGACAAACTGTCCATCTACACTGATCCAGGTACAGTTTTGTGGGACTTTGTTAGTTTAAGATTATTTCTGTAAATTATTAATATTATATACAAATAAAGTAATACCATAGTGGTAAAGGCCTTTTTTTACTGGCGCCACGTATTCCTATCTGAGCTAGATCGCCCAATAACCCGTTAGCCATCATCTTTACAACGCATTTGCGATCTTCCTGGTGAGTGCTTTTCACAACAAGGTTGGCACTCTAGAACCATCTTGCATCAGGACTCTTATTATATGCAACGTGATTGCTTATTTACATTTGAAGGCATCTCCAATGTTGCATTTCTCTCTTACCCACTAGGATGAGGTACATGCATGTACCCAACAAATAACATTTCCGTTCAAGTACGAGACACAAAATACCAAAAAATGATTGTGTGGTTTTATGAAACCACGGTAAAAGTGAAACTTATTTTCACATTATAGACATTTAACTAAAAATTTTTGGAATAATATTCCATCAAGGGTATAAAAATCGCTTTATCAATCTTAATTTTATACTTGGAAAATTGGAATGATAATGGTAAATAATAAAAACAAATAAAATAGCGTGGAGCACTGGCACAAATGAGTAATAGTCTATACACTACATGGCCAGCTGCTGCGATCTATAGGCGCCACCCGACCGTCACGCGACATGCAACACACAGACGAAAAAGTTTGAGACGATGTAATAAAAGTTTCACTTTAAAACTGTTTGGGCTTCTTTAGTTCTTTCAGAGTTTCTGTTAATTTGTATTATAGTCGCAAACCTCACTTCCGACCACCAATCGTTTATAATCGTATCTTATTTGTAAATTTTAAGGTATTGACAGTGTGTAATTTATGTGGTTATTAGTATTGCCATGTCTGGTCAGCGCCATTTAATTTCATGCCAAGAGAATAATTAATTGAATGTTTGAGTAATTAAATTGGCTATTAAAGCTTGGAAAAATGTCTTAATGCCTAGATAATATTAAAGATTGATTGATTGATTATTAAAATTAAATATGTATTTTTGTAATGTAATGTGATAATTATCTAAATAGATACGTTTCAAGAATTTAAAGCATGCAGGATCACGCGATGGAAACAAAGAATTAATACTTAATTATTATTTTAGTATTTTATTATACTATATCATGGTATAAATTTAAATATGATGATATTATTATCATAAATATTAACATTTCACATTCCTACCTACACCATATTTCAGCTGCTGGAAATAACTGGTTAGCACCTACCTATGTTACGTATAAATAAACTGAGAACCTCTTCCTTTAAAAAGTCGGTTGATAATGCCTTAAAAGTAACAGTGTATTAAATTTATGCCCACAAACTAATTAAGATACTTTTAGTACAAGTACATCTATCTACGCTAAACTAAATTAATTTACCTGTTTCTATGGAAACACTGAACGCAAATAGCAGCTGTGAGAAACTTGATACTTACATTTGCTCAAAAGCTAAATATAAGGATGCAAGTATCCACCGTGCAGCCAGTTTTTAAGCTGGAATTAAACCATAAGGTTACTCCTAAAATCGTAACAATTGCGAAATATGATGGAACTCATCCTTGTCTCACTGCTACAGCCGGTTATGATAAGGTAGGATCCGTTAAGGGTTTTGTAATAATTAGAATAATATTATATTATTTAGGAGCCACCACAGTGTAAGTTCTTTTTGTACGAAGATAAAATACGACAAAAAACTCAAATATAAATAGTTAATGGCAAGAAAAGTATACCTGTTTCACATAATGTATTTTAACTCCTTTGCAAAAAATCGGGCAACCAAAACTTTTCTGAACAACGATGGAAATTTAAACAAGACGTTTTATTGCATTCAATTAAATTAGCTGTCTACGTATTAAAAAGTACTGGCAAGTAAATAAAAATGTTCCAAATTTGAAAATTTCAAGTAAATTAAAAATATCATTTTCACTGCGATTGCTCGCAATTTCTTTTTAAATATTGTGCTTTATAGCAAAAGGGGATTTTTATAATTTTACAGTGAGGGCTTTGTCATGTTTTGGGGTGGCCTAACTTCTGAAGACCGTACAGAGTAGAAAATGGCTCTCTAAATGTACAACGCTATATCACGGATCCTATCCTTCATGTACAACCAGCGTTAGCTGAACCCAAGACGTTTATTATGTGCTACATAATAAATGTCTCGTCCACTGCTGGACGTCTTCCAAAGATTTCCACGACGATCGGTCCTGCGCTGCCCTCATCCAAAGTATTCCGGCGATCTTGATCAGATCGCCGGTCCATCTTTTGGGGGGCGTCTTCCGGTTCGTGGTCTCCATTCGAGGACTTTACTGCCCCAACGGCTATCTATCCGTCGAACTATGTGCCCTGCCCACTGCCACTTCAATTTCGCAATCACTTGGGCTATGTCGATAACTTTGGTTCTCCTACGGATAACGGATCTCGCAGGGAAACATAGCCCTCTCCATTGCCCTTTGAGCGACCATGAGTTTTCAAATAAGGCACATAGTTAGGGACCACGTCTGCGTACCGTAACCGTAAGTCATCACAGGCAACACACACTGGTTGAAATCTTCGTCTTCAGACACTATGGTATTTGGGACGAGAAAATTTTACTTTTGTGTAATACCACAATAGAAAAATCTTCTTAAAATAATAGCACAAATACAGAAGATTCACTAATTCAATTAAAGAAATTGCACTCTTGCCATGATATAATAAGTTGCAATTCTGATAGCACAGCGATAATTACCTTCAGTTATATTATTCACTTAGAAGCTGCCTCTCTTTCTGTCGCGAAGTTCTTCTGAAGACGTTAGGGTTGTCTTCTTTTAAAATATAATAAAAATAATTTAATCTGAATAATTAATTACCAGTTAGATATGTGCCTATTACCTACCCTATTTTGTGAACTTAGTAGGTATTTAGGTGGACAGAAAACTATTTATATTTCACTGTCAGAACTTAAGTTCTGACAGTGAAATATAAATATAAATAGGTTCTTAAGAACCTACCCATAAAGAAACCGATCGTCATATTATCTTAAACATTAAAAATCCTTAATTCAAATAAATTCGTTAAAGAATAATACACAAACAGTACCTACTAGATACCTATAACTTTAGTAACCGAAGTACCTAGCTAACAAAAAAACCAAACTAATACATATTCCATCCCCGTACATAAAATCAACAATTGATACTACCCAAATAGTAAAAGTGCATAGTCACATTTGCTTTCATCACAACTTGGACCCTAGTATTTGCAGCTGTCCTACAATTGACTCGGTTACAACGTACTCATATCTTGGATTCATTATAGACCATAAATTTAACTGGCACCCTCAAATAAATTCAGTTTGTGATAAGCTTAGAGCTTTCCTCGCTAATATTAAAATAATTAAAAGTAAACTACCTTATAAAATTTTAGTGTTGCTTTATAACACCAATGTGCCAATGCCGATACAATAGTAAGTTATGGTATTAGTTCGTACGGTAGAACTTACAAAACGTATTTAAATGAGATCGAAAAGTTGCAAAACAGAATTTTAAAACAAATTGTTTCAAAAAACATAAAAGAAACTATCCAAAATGATGAGATC
Organism: Leptidea sinapis; assembly: GCF_905404315.1. Classification (NCBI taxonomy): domain Eukaryota; kingdom Metazoa; phylum Arthropoda; class Insecta; order Lepidoptera; family Pieridae; genus Leptidea; species Leptidea sinapis. The sequence continues at coordinate 9,635,928 of NC_066289.1, forward strand.
AATTTATTCAAACACTGTAAGGTGATACCAGTACAATCTAAATGTTACTACAATATAATAACAAATGTTCAATGAGAACATTCTAAAAAAATATAATCATGAAACCATTACACGCAATCAAACAAATAAATTTTATAAAACGGTGAAAACCAGAAATGTATACGGTGAGCGAACTACAGCATACCTAGTACCCCTAGTACAATCAATCCAGAAATAAGAAACAAGATAAATACAAAACATATTAAAACAAAATTAAAGTTATTTAGCATGCGGTATTCACCTTAAAATGTAATGCATTTAGTAATAAGACCCTTGTAAATTAGCATAATAATTATTATAAATGTATTATTGTAATCACCACTGGTGAATCTAAATAAATAAAATAAAATAAAATAAATAACTTTATGTCTTGAGTTGCCTTTCGTTGTCGAAGCCATGATTAGTGCGTAGCGTAATGTGCTATCCGCAATTGAGTACTTAACTATTCGCTATAAAGTTGAGTATTGTTTACTAATTAATATATCTAAAGAGACGGTCACTCAAAAATTCAATACATTGCGGTGGGAGGCCATGCGACTCACCCGTGCTACAATAAGTACTGTTGTTGTTGTACCTCCGTAACTTTGTCGTTTTTATTGTACCTATATTATTAAATTGTGTATTTATAATTTAATATTAATATTTATTGTAGGCGATAATAGTATTTTTTCTAACATGCCGGACAAGCCTCTGTGATTTTTGGCCTGTTATATAATAATAAATTGTAATTCTATTTTTCATAATAAATAAATAAAAGAAAAACTATAAAATCGATTATGTATACTTTTCATGAATGATATTTTCATAATCATCACTTTAAAGTAGATCGAGAATCGACGAAAAAAGTTCGCGTGTAATACGTGCCTCACTGCTCGCTCGTGACGTGGGACCCTGCTTGGTAAAAACGCTGGCATACCTACTCGCCGCACGAAATTACGTTTCGAATTTCGATACATACACGGAGAGTGAGACAGGCCTTTTTTATAAATACTGAACTGTCCGAGATAGATGCTTAATATTCTCAGTAATAAAGCTTTGCTAATAAGACGACACATGGTAATAAATCTCTCCACCCGTTTGGATACCCACAAGAAGCGCCAAAAGTGTTTTGTTTTGCTCTTTCACTCATTATTTTGTTATTGTAATTTCTCCCCAAGGTTAAAATTGTTATGGACTTGGTCTTAGTTGTTCTATTTCATTTACTATGTCTTCCTGATAATAATTTTTAACCATTGGCTAAAAAAATTACTTTGTCTCACGCTCATTGTGTCGAATTTAAATTAAATTAACATTTGCTTGCTCTTTCACTTATTCCCATAAAATAATTTTTAGCTAGTTAGGGCAGACACCAGAGGGCTCAACACGTCTTTCCGATGGCTTTGGCTTCCTAACTGATAGTTCACCTAAAAGTTGTTTTTGGAGGACCATTTTTGTATTTGATTTTATGTATTAAATGTAATAATATGAATTAAGGTTATAATTCATCATCCGCACGGCGCTGTGGGTGGGAGAGCTCAGCGGTCAGAATCTCACGCCGAAGTTTCAGAACTGAACCTGAGTCAAGCGGTGATTGCTTTGGCTGCCGGGCAGATAAAGCCAGAATGTGCGCGAGATATGTTGCTCATTGGATCTCCTACGCAGATACTTGGTAAGATCAAACGACTTCACTATTAAAAAATACGCGTACATCTTTCTAAAAGGCCGACAACGCTCTTGTGATTCCTCTGGTGTTGCAAGAGAATATAGGCGGCGGTGATCACTTAACACCAAGTGACCCGTACACTTGTGTATTCTCGTCTTTTTATACTTATTATTATTTTTTGTTTGTTTTTCCTACTGAGCTATACAGGTTCCCGGTTTCGAATCCCGGTAGTTGCAATCATTTATATGATGAATATGAATGGTTGATTCCAAGTCATGGATGTATATTTGTACCTATTTATGTATGTTTAAGTATGTATATAATATTAAATATATCGTTGTCTTACACCCATGGTTTGGGGCAAGATAATTTTTCTAAGAGTGTGTGAATATTATTATTCAAGCAAACTTAAATGCAGAAAATACTCTCTGATAATACTGTTCAACATAAATGGCGCTATTAATTTATAACCTGTCGTAACGCTATATTCCTATTCCATCCTTGTAACGCGTCCTTCATAAAATCTTGGTATGTTTATTCTACTTTCAAAATATCTATTATTTATTACAAATTAACAAAAAATATACGGCGCTTACAAATATTAGTTCTTGATGATTCTACACCATTTAAATTATTGTCCTTAATCAAAAATAGGTAAGCATAAGCGGTAAAAATATTATAACTGATTTTTAATGAAATATTTTAGCATACGATGTTCACGACAATGCCGATATATTTTTCAAAGAGATAGCTGATGGTGTAAATGTGATAAGTGTAAGTACGTTTGGAAAAAACAATGACATGTTAGTGATCGTTGGCGGTAACAGCTCTGTGATGGCTCTCAACTGTCACGGTGAAGAGGTATTCTGGAATGTGGTCAGCGGAAAAGTTACCGCTGTTGTACCATTCGACTTTGATAAAGATGGCGAGAGTGAGGTTAGTATTAGTACAGATATTACTGTGACCTTTATTTGCCTCTGTAAATAATCTCCAAGCCTCTCCAATAACAATATTGATGCTGCGCTAATCGAGATATATACATATTTTTAATTTAACTTGGTTGGTTTTTCTATCTACTTTTGCTCTAAAATTCTACGTAAGCGTCTAAATAAGACCGTAGTAGACCCTGCTGAGTTTTCATGTATCTACGAATCAGAAAGCTAGATATTCGCCAAAAAGGATAAGTTATTTCTGATGGAATTAATTTGTAATAAGTACATATTAATAGTTTATTTTATTATATAGATACTAGCTGACCCAGCAAACGTTGTATTGCCGATATTAAAATCGCGATACAAAAGTAACTGTTGATCGTAGATGGGTGAAAATTTGAAGTTGTATGTATTTTTAATGCTGACTCATAATCAAACAAATTTAAAAAAATATATCAAAAAAAAATAAAAATTTCACCACCCTTAACATTTAGGGGGATGAAAAATAGATGTTGTCCGATTCTCAGAGAGAATCGGTCAAGCCGTTACGGAGGAGTTCAATGTTTAACACCATGACACGAGAATTTTATACATTAGATGACGTACTGGTTTTATTACGTAGGTTTTAACTTGTAGCTACTGATTGGCTGTGAAGACTCCTTCATAAGGGTTTTGAAAAACAACCAGTTTATAATTGAGCTTCCGGAAACGGGTCCCATTCTCTGCCTGTCGCCAGTATCAGATGTCAGATTCGCATACGGCTTAGCAAACGGAACAATCGGGATTTATGAAGAAGGAATCAGGTTGTGGCGCGTTAAGGTAATTTTTTTACCATTCTTGTTTGATAAATTACTAACTAATATACTACGAACTACATAAATTATTTGCCTTAGGTATCGGATCATTAAGCGTCTTCCTATGTGCTAGTATTTTTTTAAGAAAGATGTAGTTCTCAAGCCGATAAAGCATCGTTTTTTATTTTAATAAAACATCGAACAAATATCGTGTTTTCAGTTTTGGCATTGGACAGACAAAGTTTTGAAAATACATATATTTAAATTTCTATTTGACAGGATAATTCGTTTAGTTGTAAAAACTCGTCAAAATGTCATTTAACTGAGAGAGCCTAGCCTTAACAAGTGGAAAGAGGTTTCACCAGTGGGAGGCCTATTTGGACATGGTATCGGCTACGAAATAGATGAGTAATACAACGATGAATTTATATCGTGAAGCAGTTATGTGCAAGCGGTTTGAAGGGAACCGTGCCTAGTGAACTTATTGGGCTTTGAAGAATTAACATCTTACTTCTTTAAGTGACGAGCGCAATAGCGATAACGCTCACAATTTTTGGTATAATTAAGAGTCGTGAGCGGCATGTCTATCACGTCAAATTTCTCATAAAATACTATAACGTGTATACGTATAGCAAGTAAGCAGTATCTATTCACTATTGCTCTATTTAAATGATTCACAATTACAGCGAGCGAGTGAGCGAGCCACTGTAAACATTGAATCCGTATTTATTGTATACTAAAAATCAAATAGCATAAATTTCTCAATTAAAAACAAGTGCAGTGAAATAATACATAAGCGACTAACAACATATATTGTGGGCAAACCTTTAAAATCAGTGAATAAACATATAGGTAAACACTCCTATCGTATTGGTGTCTCCGATCTCCGAGTTAGGAAAAGTTTGTAAAAATTTTATTGAAATAAATCTGTGTTACCTTGATTTTTAAAAGTACTCCGTGCTTCAACAATAAACGTTATCACAAATAAATTACGAGTGATTCTAACACTAAATATTGAATACATGCATCAACACACGATTTCGACGTTCACATACATTTTTGGATTGGCTGTGACAATAGTGAGATTATTATATTTTGATTATTTATACGTGTATTTGAACGAATTATCACCGATATGTATTTTGCATAAACCACTTTAGTACGGAACAACCACTCACGAGGTTTAATACTTAACTGAATTTAGCTTTGGTTTTGTGATAAGAAATAAAGTGAATTCATGAAGGTAGTTCTAAATTTTCTAATTATAAAACAATACAGAAATCTTTAAATATAACACACACTGACCAAACGATTAAAGAAACAAACACAATAAAAATTTTAGACCTTAGATTAGATTGCAATTGTAACTGGAAAGCTCAATGTGATACAGTGGCAGGCAAAATAAATAAGTTCGTCTTCGCTTTAAGAAGGCTCAGACAAACTGTATCCTTTAATGCTGCACTTACTGCATACCACGGTTATATTGCGTCAGTTTTACGGAACGGGTTAATACTATGGGGAAACTCCACTAATATTTCAAATGTTTTTTCTGGCACAAAAAATGTATAAGAGCTTTATGTAATGTCAGTCCTCTAGAATCGTGTAGACCATTATTCAAAAAGCACCATCTGTTAACGCTTACTGGTCTATATATATTAGAAATTTGTATGTTCATTAAAAACATGGTGAACTTTTTAAACCAGCAAAGGACTATTCCATATTAGGATTAAGAGATCCAATTCGCCTTCTGATGCCATACTGTAGAACAGCGCTTCTTCAAAATAACGCAAATGTTATGTGTATTAGGGTATTTAACCACCTTCCAAAGAATATTAGAGAGATGCCTAAAACATTAATGCATAAAAAATTAAAATTATGGCTAATAAATAAATGCTTTTATAGTTTAAAAGAATTCTTTAGCCAAAAATAATAGTATTAAATGTAATTTTTTGAGAGGTACCTACAAACTAATGTTTATTTAATATTATATTATAATTAAAACTATGTAATGTTTATTAGTGACGTATAAATATAAAAATTCCAATATAGACAATCAAATATTTGTATGCCGATATATTGGCAAATTGTGCTGTACACCAATTAATTGTTAACAACTATGTTACCACGATTCATACAAATAAATCATTTCATTTCATTTCATTACACTAGCCTATTAACTAAATAATAATACAAAATTAAATTATTGTAGGTTAATTTTAGAGTCGAAGTATGCCATATAAAATTTTAATAAGATCGTCATGGAGATCTTTCGGGAGAACTTTGTCCTGCATTTATCGTCTTCTCGCTGGTATGATGATATAAATTTTAATTTCATTTTCTCAATATTGTAAATGATTTTAAGCTTCAAACACTGGCGTTAACTTCTGACCATTAGTCAAGTATAACTTAGTCTTTAGTTAGGCGGAGAGATTAATCTTTGCGAGTGTCAACGTTAGCATGTTGTAGCTAAGCCCCGTCGTTCACAAAAAGCGAAATTTAAACGGTCGTTTCTACACAATTTGCATTTCTGACCTCATATGAGTCTATCATAACGTCTGGGCCAAATTGGCCTTTTACCGAATCTGAAGAAGAATACTTTTTCACGTTAGAAAAAAGATGCATCAGAGTCGTGCATGTATGATTTGCCGATATGAATGCTGCAAGTAGATAGAAGTAAATTTACGTTTAATTCAAGGTTTTCTTAAGTAGATTAATATGTGAAATATGCAGTCCAAACAGAACGCAATAGCAGTGCAATGGTCCGGCGAGTGCCTAGCGTGTTGTTGGACGAACGGTCGTGTGGACTGGCGTGACGGGGCCGGTCGCGTCATTAGACGAGTGCAGATGCGAGCGAATGCTGCTGCCATGTTGCTGGCCGACTACCGATCTCTTGGTGTACCGGACTTGATATGTATTTCTGAGAGAGGCGAAGGTGCGTAATACCTACCTACATGAATTAAGTTATAAATTATCTCTAGGTTTATCCTATATGTCTAGTCAATACTGTTAAGGTCAATTTTACGCTTTCGCCTGAAAGTCTGCTCTGCGATTGACTTAAAGATTTTATGCCATTCGTTTGGTGAGTACCTAATACCTATAGATAGCAATAGGGTGTGAGTGAGGAAGAATGATAATCGACTCCATTTCAAGAAATTTCGCCAAAGATTTCTATCTTTGCAATACATAAAAATGGTAATCTCTGGCAAGAAAGCACCATTGAAACTTCTTAGACTCGGATTGTACTTGACAGTATCGCATAATCACTGAAATTTGGGATTGAGAAAAATGTTTGAAAACTGACCACTGCCATCTGACGTCATACAAAAGAGTTAATAATGTAACACATGCCTTTGCTACCTCACGCCTACCACTTGAAAAGGAGTTCATAAAAGATGTATTATAAATTGGGGGCAGACTAAACAGTTTTTGGAACACTTAAAGAGGAAAAAAAAATGCTGAGAGAAAATATTTAAGTACATTAATTATTTATTGCGGGATTTAATGGTGGAACGACCACTTGATTTCTGCCATAGCAGTGACATTATCTGAGTCAATACGTATCTATTATGGCGGATCCAAATATTATAATCAACAACGGCGAAAGAGAGCGAGTGCATGTGACCGATACGATTGGCCGAATGAAAGAGTAGGTCTTACAAATGGCGTCAAAAAACGTAACGCCCGTCAATGGAAGACTAAATTAAAGTATTTTATTAACTTGACAGTATTTGGGTACGCACCATATCAAGAATCGTCAAGTTTCAACAGCACGAAGAAGCTCAAGTGCGAAGAGGACCGATTGGCTATAACTGAACTATTGAATAAGAAGCAGGCTCTGTTGGTGGAACTTCAGCATTACGAGGCGAACGCAGCGTCCGATGCCGACGTCATCGAGCGACCATCTTGTGCGATGCCGACAAATACTAGGCTGCAATTGGCTGTTCAACCGGATACTGACGAAGTAAATAGCAATAAAAATATTTTCCTATTATCGTGCGCAAAGTTCGATTTTGCGCATGCATTTGCATTTGCAATGTACCACTTTCCCACTAGCCTGCGGGAATGTTTGAAAATAATTAAAGTGGTCGAACTTTACGCAATTTAATAGGAAAAATAGTATACGATACAAGTGCGCAAAGTAGGTCTTTCCCGCACGAGCGAAGCGAGTGCAGGATGACATACGTGCGCACGAGTAGGGAATGTGGTGAGTGTGCGGGAATGTTTGAAAATAACTATAGTGGTCCAACTTTGCGCAATTTAATGGGAAAAATAGTATACGATACTCGTGCGCACGTAGGTCATTCTGAACTCGCTTCGCTCGTGCGGGAACGACCTAATTTGCGCACTTGTATCGTATTGTACTATTACTTTTGTTTTTATATACATAGGCTCACGTGATGGAACGTGGTGAGGCAACCGCCCTTGGACATCCGCTACTCCAGGGGGTCAAAAGATGCAATGCCGGCCATTAATGTTGTTAGTATGCTCTATGCTTGAAGGTCCCTAAGGCCTAAGGGAGATCTATAGAGCGTACTTAGATTTACGTAAAACATAGCTGAATGTGATAAAACTAGAACTTGACTTATGCATTGGGCTGTCTTAGCTTAAGCTCAGCTTAATTTCAGCTGTCAAATGACTTTATAAACTAAATCAAAGATTATGCTAAGCTTACACTCAGCTAATCTTTAGATAAATAAAGTCTGATCAAAGTTTAAGTAGATACGCTCTATAGACCTCGAGAGAATTTTGAGCTTTCGAGCGCACGAATATAAAGTCGAGTGGTCGAGAATAAAATTAATTAAAGTCACACACGACAGTTTGTCATACTCGAAACTCAATAATCGCCACCGATATGGTAGAAATCTTTATCTCTATATCAATATATAGAGTACAAAAAACCCAAATGGGTTTGTTGCATTATGCATTCCGGGTGGTTGAAATGTTGAATAAATAGATTAAAAATAGACATCGTATTACAGACTTATTACTAAATACTGGGAAGGTTCATGTGCTACTTAAAATAAACTTATCAGCAGACGAAAGAAATTATTCTCAATTAATCTTAAAATCAAAATTTTAGTGCTGTATCCAGTTAGCAATATCAACGAACAACGAAACTGTTGTCCGTGCAGCGTTAGTTTTTGGTGAAGGCGTGTTTGAGACAGGGGAGACAATAGCAAGACATCCTCCTCAGGGAAGCCTCAGATCAATTCTTTTCATACCGATGAAGCCGCCTAGAGACGTCCCTGTTGATATACATATCAAGGTATATTTTATACACCTACTCAGTGACGCGTTGTGTAGGCTACAAGGACATAACTTAACCTTGACACTGCAACCCTTATGGATCTTTTAGTATTGAGTTAGTTGCCTATCCATACTATGTTAAGTCGACAGTGTCCTTGAGAAGGGAACCTCTTTTTTTATGGACAAGGAGGACAAACGAGCGTACAGATCACCTGGTATTAAGTGATCACCGCCGCCCACATTCTCTTGCAACACCAGAGGAATCACAGGAGCGTAATATCAACCTCTTATAAGTATTATAATAAGTATATATCAGATCTAGAAGGTGTTTCATCCATTTAGGGCAAAATCTACAATCTATAATAAGAGGGGGTAAACAGGCAAGAGATTCACATGATGAGAAGAGGTGAGGCAACCGTGGAAATCCGCAAAACCAGGGGTCAAGAGATGCGTTGCCGACCTTTAAGGTAGGAGTATGCTTTATGCTTGAAGGTTCCCGAGTTGTATCGGTTCGGAAAACTGCAAACAGTAATTGATTCCACAAACTGGCTGTGCGAGGCAAGACGGCAGACCATCATTGGCGAAACGCGTGGTCATAGAATGCTAGACGTCAACAGGATGCGGGTGGAATTTCCCATTGTTACGTAATGTCTAGTGGTGGAATTCGGCTTCGGTATCTACCTGAACAACTCTGAGCACTCTAGAAGATGTAGAGACTTAATAAGGGTACTATCAATTACGAGATCTATGTTTAATAAATTTTGATAAAGTGAAACTAGTGCGGAAAAAATAACACCAGTGAAGTCTTACTACCAATAAGTCTGATAGGAACAAAAAATTCCCAGTAAAAAGATTGGTTAACTTCAACTGGTAAGATTACTGGGATTTGGGGAATGACACGAAATCCTTTGTATGGCTTCCTTTATTAGGTGATTTACCAATATTTTTAGGTACCTATTTTATATTGAAATACTTTTATTGAATTACTTCCTTCCAGGGTGTTTCCACCCTGGAAGGAAGTATAGGGTAAAGATTCCAGGTTTATGTGGGACCAAGTTCCTTGTTTTCTTATTGCGATTTATTTAGAAAAGTACTAACATTCGTTTATTTTACAGGCGCTTATAGGATATCCTGACAGTGAACAATTCCATATATTTGAGCTCACGAAACATCTACCGAGATTTTCAATGTATAAACTGTTGCATACTGCTACTGCCCTCAAACATGATAGCTATGTTTCATTTCGAATCACCGAGAGGGTTCAAAGAATCCTTATTTGGATTAACCAGAACTTTCTACTGGATGACGAGGTCAAATTAGAAATTGAAGATGCTAAGGAACTCCACCTTAGTTTTGTGTGTCTTAGAGATAGATCTCGCTTGGATTTTGACTTTGAGGTAGATGGTCAGGTCACACTCACAACAACAAACATTGGATTAGCTGGGGATTTGATACAGAGTTTGGCCGTTTTCCTAAATATTAGCGATTTACAGGTCAGTATTTTATTTTTCATATAATTTTTTTCCCATGTTTGTCATAACATATTGTTTTTCAGTAAAAATAATATTATTATTGTATTCACGTGGTTTTATAGTTCTGTACAAATTTAATATGAAACAAGCAGTATATATTTTATCAAAAACATAAACCACATCAGAATCAGCCTATTTGTTTGGGAGAACAATGCACACACACACCATAGTTTTGGGTTGGAGGTAAATTAAGAAGCATAGATGATTCTTCGGCCTTAGAGCACTATTATGTTTAATTTCTAAAGTTTTACAAGATTCTACTCATTTGAGAAATTAATTCTTTTATGGAAGACACACTGAAAAATATTATATTCTGCTTTTAAAAAGGTTACAGATAAACTAAAATGTGTGCTCGCTAGTGAATTAATGAAGCAGGTTTATACCAAGACTCATCAAATCAAAATAAATTTTAATCTAGTTTTTAGATAAAAAAAAATATTCAAAATAAAAACACTCTTCAAAAAAAGGTTATATCAAAGTTATATTTACCACCAAAACTCAATGATTTAAATCAATAAACCTAAGTTTGTTGAGTTTAGTAGATTCAGCAAATAGATTATATACTTAATCATCAGAACATTTTAGTAACATAATAATGTAGTTTTTATAAAAAATATAAAAAGGAGAGTAATTATTGTTGACATAATTGTCACAAAACATGGCACAGCAATCTTCTCTCTTCCATATTTTATGAAAGAGATATTTTAACTCACCTCCACACACACACACCTTGTTCCCATCAGGGTAGGCAGAGACTTGCTTCTATCCTTACAAACCTCATACATACATCCATGCTCGCCAATTTTGGTTGCTTTGGACCTAACCTTTTGTCAAAACGTCTTCTATTTGGTCAACAAATGTTCTACAAGATCCCCTGCAACTGACTTGCCTTATATATTTGATAAGTCATTCGCTCCATGTGTTCAAACCATTTCAACATTCCTTTCTCAGTCGTTTGTCACAACATCGTCTTTCAGACCACAGCATGCTAACTCACCCCCACATCTACACAAATTATATTTGCTTTGAATACTGTCTAGTTGTTCAGCAGTCACACCTTTTTCTGCCACCAATCATTAGTGTGTGAGTACTATTTATGCTGTGGTTTGAAGGATGCTATAGCTACTTAAATGAGTAGGCTAATGAGACTGAAACTTTTATGTCCCAGTCACAAGCACATTCACAATGGTGCTCAGAACTTTAGGTTTTACTAATAATACCCAAGTGGCTGTACAACTGTTAGGGGCTGGATCTATCACTTACCACTAGGTGTCTAACTCATCTCACACTTTTTGTAATTAAAAGATTCCATTGGTATGAGATTTGTTATTGCTTCAAAATATTACATGATTAAAAGCAGTTCAGTAGGATACAAGTGCAAGTAGTATGCACTGGGACATTAATGGCAATTATAAGGCCTTCATACACACAAAAAATGATAGGTCACAAACAGATATATTGCTCTCACCTCACTCAACTACTCTTTGCCTTAAGCTTTCTTTAATTTAACAGTAATACCCAGCATGTATAAAAAATTCACATTGCTATATAAAGCAGTCTAAGTCACATTAAAAAACATAATTTATTAATTAATAATCTTTATTACCTTTATTATAATGTATCATGAGATGATTACTGACCATATAATTCAACAAATCCAACACATTTGATAGGATTAAAGAAAAACATGTTATTGTGAGGTGGTTCTCTCTGACTCACAGCTTTAACAACCTCTTGTGCTATCACACCTCCTAATACTGCAGCCACTCCCGATACTATACCAAATACATCAGTTAACAGAGCATCACTGACAAAACCATTAGGTAGATTTAATTCTTTAACTATTTCATCTCTCATCCGCAACAGTATTTCTGTGTCAGCTTTACGTTTAGATGGATTGGGGTTTCTGTTATTTTCATCTCGGAAGCGCAATAAGATTTTCATAACAAAGTATGATGGATCACCACGACGTAATCTCGAACGTAACTCTGGTTTAGACCAATCTGCCGATAAAGCATTCTGTAGAGGTACGTAAATTGCACGACGCTTAACATTAATTGTAACTTTCTCGCAGGGATTTTTCGCTGTGTCATCAGGACCTCTTTTGACAGCCTTGTGTTGAACAATCTCTTCGGAATATTCGTGATCAACTAGGTCAGCAAACATATAACCAAACACACCCCAAACATCGCCACAAAGGAACTTTTTGTTGCTGTCTCGACAAGCGTTGTTTATTCGTTCTAGTTGTTCTTGTTTTAATCCAGTTGCACAAACAATATCAAACTGAGTGAAGAAACTGTCTGGTAAATCATCAACTGATTTTGTTTCTGTCGTCACCTCTACCATTGGATTCAGAGCTTTTGCTCGTTGTAATGACGCTTCGGCTCTGTTCTCGCCAACTTTGTCGGGTGGAGATAAAAATTGAGAGTATAGGTCTGTCTCTCGCAGTTTTTCATTATCAAGCAAGCACACACTCTTAACACCGGAAAGGATGATGTTTTTTGCGATTTCAGCACCGAGACCGGTTAAGCCGATGATGAGAACTTTCGAAGCTCGTAGTCTTTTTTGAGATTCTAATCCCCATAAACGAATTTGACGGTCGTATTGTTCAGCCTCAGCTTCCGATAACTCCATGTCGTTATTTTCAACCATATTTATTTAATAATGTTTCGTGTTAGCAATAATTAGAAAATAGAAGCCTCAAACGGCAAGCCAAGCACAAGAATCAGTATGACTATGAAGTGACAAGTGACAACTGACAACTGACAAAACTAAGAAGAAGTCACTTCGATTAACACAGTACGGTTGTCACTGTCAGTTGGCTTTTTTTAATTTTATGACCTGGTAATTAAGATCTTTAAGTATAGTCTTTTATTATTACTAATTTTTATTTCACACAGTTCAGTAATCACTTTATTTTATGTTGGGGTCTACATTAGAAACTCGCATCCTTATTTAGAGAGAAGGGGAAAAAGGAGAGATATACCCCCTTAAACCCCCAAAGCGTGGATAGTCCTTTCCACGCTTTGGGGGTTTTATTATTATTTATTTTGTTTTATTTTTATTTAGAGGTTTTAATAGGTTACTTTTGAACATGTTTAGCAAGCTATTTGCAGATTGCTGTGGAACAATGTTATTATACAATAAGTTTTTGAGACTAATTCGGGTCTGCGCGTCTTTGGAGCTGCGGGAACGGCAGATCCCGCCCTCCGGCTTTTTTAAAATACTCTAAGTCTAGTGGTTGGGCAGACTAGTATCAGACCTTGGTCGACAGCTTAGCTTCTGTCACAGTGTAATGTTAAAAAATGGTCATTGTAATAATTTAGAAATAAAACAAAAAATATTTTATTATAATAAATAAATATTTTTTATAACTTTTATTAGCTCCATGAAAGGCGGTCATAACAAAATGTTGAAAAACATTCCGTTATACCGTCACATTTTTTTTTTTTACTATAAATTTGAAAAATTAGTTCCGTTGTACATAACGTCAAACGCAAATTTAAAACAAAACGAAGAATCTCAATACAATTAAAATTACCAACACCAAATTCGTGATACGAATTTCTAATGTCAGCCCTTAGGTATATTTTTAGAATTGTATTTTTATTAGGTAATAAAGTTTAAACTGTAAATTTTCGAAGTACTCTGTTTTGTTTGTTTGTTAAGTCCTAGCTAAATTTATAATCATATATATTTTTATTCAGTCAACAGCAAATTTCCCGGACACAGAAAAATTATTACAAGAAGAAATTCAAATTTCGTCTGAAGTAGGCGAGACAAGATCGCGACTTGCGGCGGAGTCTGCTGAGAAAGCTCAACTTATAACAGCTTTATTACCAGCTGCTATTGACGCTGCTTCGTATGATATGTATGAGTTTATTTTAATCTCTAGAGCACTGCTATCAATGTGTTGGTAATATATATAATTGCGAATATATATAGGTAGGCTCGACCGGGGACAATAGTAACGAGGGTAAATAGTAACATTGGCAATATTTCGGTAACTAATGTGTAATGTGTGAGTCAGACGTGTACTAACTACACTTAATTCAAAATTGAAGAGCCCACCGTAAGAACTTATAATTAGGCTAATTCATTGTTACATTGATTTTATAATAATGCATGTTTCATACAGTTCTAAATACCATAATTTGAGAATCTTATATGATATCCTTTGGCCATTTGTTTCGTTTCCATTACAGATTTTTTCCAATTTTTCCAATATGGCTATCCAGGTACAATTGTAACAGTTTTATCGGGGTCGGTTGTTACGTTACAATTGACCTTGTGGTATAAATACCCCCATTTGTTTTAATATTTTATTATTGTTATGGATTATCTACCAGTGGGAGCCTCTTTTGCACAGGATGCCGGCTAGATTATGGGTACCACAACGGCGCCTATTTCTGCCGTGAAGCAGTAATGTGTAAGCATTACTGTCTTTCGGTCTGAAGGGCGCCGTAGCTAGTGAAATTCCTGGGCAAATGACACTTAACATCTTATGTCTTAAGGTGACGAGCATAATTCTAGTGCCGCTCAGAATTTTTGTGGTTTTTCAAGAATCCTGAGCGGCACTGCATTGTAATTGGCAGAACGTACCAATTACCATCAGCTGAACGTTATGCTCGTCTCGTCCCTTATTTTAATAAAAATAATAATAATAATAAAAAAGTTAATTTGTAATTATGTCCACTTAGTGAACGTCTCTCAACCTATTTCATTAGAAATCAGTTAAAGAACAGCGGTGTGCTGTTCGTATCACCCTTATTCGTTTGAGTCGCTGCACAGCCGATGCTAGTTATCCGCCATCGGATCGCCAGTTCTGGGCGATAACATTAGTTTACTAGTAGAATAAATAAATCAGGGATTCTAAATGTTTTTGAGAACATTTAAAATATAATGTTCTTTTTACTTTAACAATTTATGTAAGGGGCTTATTTTAGTATAAGTGGTGAATCCGCATTTTATTGCATATCCGTGTATATTCCTTTACTATATTTGACGTGTGTCAAAAAATACTGTTTTATAGGAATTTGCCAATTATATTTCAAAACATCAAGAATAATTTCGTAAAAAATGCTCCTTGTTGTTATAATGAAATTGTTTCACAGTGGAACTGACAAACCGTGCGTCACTAAATCCTCTCATAGAAAATATTTCCATACAAAACAAATATTGAAAATCAAATAATTATGGGTCACATATCGAAATAAATACTATCCTATCTCTCAAGTTGGACCAAATTGCACTCCATGAAATAATCCCCATTAAAATCCGTTTATTAGTTTAAGACTCCATCGCGCACAAACAACGTGTCACGTAATTTATATATATTAAGATAATGGGACGAACGGCATATACCTAATAAATATTTTACACAACTTGAGACTCGAGGTTGTTCTGACTAAAAATAGAAATTTATTATACATAGCGGCACGGCTCCTGCGCTTGTACAGCTAAACACATTAAGATAGAATAGAAGAAAATTCATACTTTTTTTGAATAAGAAATAAGTTCTTATGAAAAAATCGTTTTGAACAAAATAAACGAAACTCGATTTTGCTCCCAAGTTTGAGTCCCAAGTTTGATGTGTTCGAATAGAATTTACTAAGAATAATATTCATACTAAAAATAGGTCCTATTGTACCTAAGATTTCTCAAAAGACCAATAATTTTCTTGCCTTAGCAATAAAAAGTTGTGGAGAGAAGTTTCTTGAGCAACAAAATTTCCCAACTAAATTAATTATATAAAATATGTTTTTTTTTATAGAAAAGTGATGCTTAGTCGTTACAAAGAAGTGATATTGTTAAACGAGGAGTTGCTGACAAGTTGCTACGTGCGTCGGTCGTCACAGGAGCAGACGGTATCCTCACTCAAAAACCTTCACAATATTCTAAAGCAAGCTGCCCGTCTTCGAGGTGAGACGCTCAGTATTACTGTGTTATATTTTTTTTGGTTAAATCTTTTTGAGATTTTTTTTCAATCACCAGCTATACCTTCTGGCCAAGCCGAAAAACGTAAAAGTGTCTTGTGTATCTTTTCCTTTTAAATATTTTTTATAGGAAGGAAACAGAATTTAAAAAAGTTTGTGTGGTAAAGGGTATAGCATAAATGACTCTCTTAATGATACCACAGATTGTGATTGATTATTGTACAATATTACTTTGTAAACATTTTGATAAAAAAACCGCTGTTTGTTGCGCCCATTCTTCTCAAGCCTGAGGCATTCATTTTGGAATGGGTGGTAGTTTTTTTGACTTTCAGTGTTAAGTGTAGTCACATCCTATTTTGAATAAAAATATTTGAATTTGACTCACTAATAATGAAAATGGAGGTATTGGAACTTCCAAATATGGATTTAAATGTGTAAAAATTTATTTCCAGGTATCCTACTTACATTATTTTTATAATCATCCTGCCTTAACATATCAACATAATAATTATAAATGAAAGTGTATCAATGTAGGAATCGTACCGATCGTAGGTGGAGTTTAGCGGCGAACTGTTAACTTATATTTTCAGTAACGCACGTACACTTAAACAAAGTGACTAAGAAATCGTGAGTGTAAGACGTAGCTGTCATGCACACTTAAATAATAAACCTGGCCTGTTTTCATGCGCTGCCTAATTGCGAGAGGCTCTAGACTACTAGACTAGACGTATAAATTATCTAATCTGCTAAGCGGAAGTGAGAGCTGAAAAAGCAAACATAAAAATTCATTTTAAGAAATAAATTCAGTACACCTTTATTGCAAAGCAGGCGGAATTCTTCCATAGACAATCGAAAAAAATGTGAAACTATCTTACTTTTTTTTTATGACGAGACGAAAAGGACGTTCAGCAGATCGTAATTGATACGCCCTGCCTATTACAATGCATTGCCGCTCAGGATTCTTGAAAAACCCCAAAAATTCTGAGCGGCACTACAACTGCGCTCGTCACCTTGAGACATAAGATGTTAAGTCTTAACTTATTACTTACTTACCTTCTCATTCAATACTTTAGCATTTTTTTTTTATTTCCATACTGGCTATTTTGCAAATTCACCATCTTGATTTTTTGTTGTTATATTGGCAATGGTAATACAAAGTACTATAATAGAAATAAGTCAGCTGTCAACGATCGCGGCTTGTGAAACATAGCCCTGTATTGGAATATGGTTTCGTTGGTTAATAGTTACTTATGCAACTGTTGTGTAATAAGGGGTATTAAAACACCAATGTGGATTTATCTCACGAGGCGAAGCCGAGTGTGATAATAGTATCACATGATTCCAATGCTCCTTATGTCATGGGCGTTTTGACTTTCCTTGTGCTGGTATCACCGAGGGTGGCTACCGTAAGCTGGGTGAAGGTAGAAGAAACAGTTGGAAGTGCGTGAATTGTAGGAGTGCCGGAGCTGCCAGCCCCCTCCCATCTTCAACCGAAAAGCAACCGCTGCTCCCCAAATCACCTACACCAGCTGATATTGACAGCATTACCGTCGAGTTGAAGCGCCTGTCTGCTCAGATGGAATCCCTTCCGTCGCTAATCGCTAGCATCAAAGCTATACAGGCTGATATCGCAGATATCAAAAACATGAAAGCAGACATTGCCGAGCTAAAGCTACTAAAACCAGAGCTTTGCGAAGTGAAGACTTCTTTAGAGTTTGCCCAGAATTCAGTGGAGTCTCTAACATGTAGTTCCACGGAGGTCAACAAAGAAGTGAAAGGTTTAATAAAGGCTAAGGAAGACGTTCAAGCGTTGCAACAGCGGTTTGCGAATCTTGAAATCTCTATGCATGAAACGGAGCAACGATCTAGGATGAACAATATAGAAATAAAGGGTGTCCCTATGCGTCCATCTGAAAATCTCTTTGAGGTCTTTGACAAACTAGGGAGCCATATTGGATGCATCATCCCCAATGAGCAAATAAACTACATTTCAAGAGTCCCTATGCGCAATGACAAGCATAATAAGAACATTATAGTTTCGGTGCATAACAGATACCTAAAAGATGACTTCGTTGCTGCAGCAAAGAAGCGTACATTGATACCCACCGACCTGGGCCTACAGGGTGTAAACAGGGTTTACGTGAACGATCACCTCACGTATACAAATAAGATGCTCTTAAATAAAGCAAAGAGGCTAGGTAAGGAGCGGGATTTTTCCTACATCTGGGTCAAGGGGTGCAAAATATTTGCTCGAAAAAACCCTACTTCTCATATTATATCAATTGCATCAGAATCAGATCTCAAAAAGATTTCATAATCAAATTAGTTGTAAGCTATAGTTTTATAAAGTTTCAGCTTGTGATTTTTTCTACTAATAATCCCTTTAATCGTATTGTAAGTTTCAGAAGGGCCGATTTGCCAGCAGTACATTACTATGCTTACTTACGTGCCATGCGCACGTGCAGATTTTCCCTCAAATTGCAAAAAATATCGTATTTTTTTGGTCGGCCAGCCTTACATCTCTGCTTTTCTCCCATTGTGCCTATAGTAGACACTAATGATTTAATTAAATTAGTTTCTTTATTTTATTACTTATATTTTTGTGGTTTTATGGACTGTTTCTTGCGCTTTATTCTGTCATTTAATTTTCTAACTATTCTGTACCTATGCAATATTTGTTATAATGATGGTCAAAATCTACTATCAAAACGTACGTGGTTTACGTACTAAAACATCGGCTTTCTATCGAAACATTTGCTTAAATACTTATAATATTGTGTGTTTGACAGAAACTTGGTTAATTGATGGAGTGCATGACAGTGAACTCTTTGATGATCGCTACGTTGTTTATAGACGTGACCGTAACTATGGTAAGACCAAGCAAACTTTGGGGGGTGGGGTATTAATCGCGGTAATAAGAGAGCTGGCTTCCGAATGTCGCAGTGACTGGTGCTCGAATGTTGAAGATATATGGGTGACGCTGACATTGCAATGCCGTAAGCCTGTAATTAAGTATAAATTGCATTTATGTACTGCTTATTTTTGTAACCAAATTTCAGGTAACTCATTACCTGTACAATTAATATCCTTTTCGGAACACCTTACCGATCTTGTTTTAAATAACCCATACAATAAGTTTATATTACTAGGAGATTTCAATATGCCGAACCTAAGGTGGAATCAATGTAATGAAAATTCGTCCTATACTGTTTTTAATGTACAAGGCCCACACCAAGTAGAATTTTTTGATAATATTAATTTAAGTAACTTATCGCAATATAACCACATACCTAACGTAAATGACAGAATATTAGATTTAATTTTTTGTAATAGTGAAGTATTTGTCTCGTCCTGTCCTAACCCCCTAGTACCTGAAGACCAGCATCACCCAGCTCTCTGCATTTTAGCCGACTTTGTGCAGCTTCATACTTTAAGACCTCGACCCTATACAAAGTTTTTATATAATTCGGGTGATTATGACTCAATTATATCAAAGCTGAGTGTAATTGATTGGCATCTCGAACTATCCCATTCCTATAGATCCCTTGAACAAGCGGTGACCTTTTTCTATGGCATCTTAAATGACTTAAAAAATCAGTATATACCCTCAAAAATAATTACCCCGTCACGTAAATATCCTCCTTGGTATAAAAAGCCACTCATTAAAATTCTAAAAGAGAAATACAAATTCCATTTTAAATACAAGATGTACGGTAACAGATCAGACTTCAATTCCTTTATAACTCTCAGGGAACGTGGTAAAGCCTTAGAAAAGAACATGTTCTCAGATTATATTTCCAGTATAGAAAAAAATATCTGCACAAACCCAAGAGCTTTTTGGTCATACATAAAATCTAAAAACCACAATAGCTCATTGCCTGCGGTTTTACGCTTTGGGGAGCGCTCCTCAGACCATGGGGAAGACATTTGCAATATGTTTAATGATTACTTCTATTCCAATTTCCTAGATAATAATTATAATGACTACTCTTCACATGAAATTGCAAATAACAATTTTACAGCAGATATTCATGATGTTGAAATTTTGCCCCAGGAATTGTATAAATTATTAAAATCACTCAATCTAGCCAAATCTGCTGGCCCAGATAACATCCCTGCAGTGTTTGTTGTAAATTGTGCCAGGAGTCTTGTCATTCCCCTCACCTTGTTGTTCAAACGCTCTCTATCAGAGGGAGTGGTACCTAAAATTTGGAAAACGGCTTTCATTACTCCGATACACTAAAAAGGCCCTAAAGATATAGTTACAAATTATAGACCTATATCTAAATTATGCTTATTTGCCAAAATTTTAGAGAGAGTTGTTTATAAGCAATTATATGATTGCTTAAAACACACTTTTAGCTCGGAGTAACATGGTTTCTTGAAAGGACGATCCACTGTTTCAAACCTTATTATTTGTAGCGACTATCTGGCTGTCCATATGTCAGAACCTTCACAAGTTGATGTCATATATACGGATTACAGTAAATGTTTCGATAGAATTGACCACTTACTATTACTGCGTAAGTTGCAGTCTGTTGGTATACGTGGTAATCTGTTCAGATGGTTTACATCATATATACAAAACAGATGCCAGACCGTCGTACTACAAGGCTACGCATCATCAACAATCCTGATCCCATCAGGAGTTCCTCAAGGATCACTTCTAGGTCCCCTTCTTTTTAATATATTTATAAACGATATTTCTTCATGCTTTCTTAATTCAAAAATATTATTATATGCTGACGATATGAAGATACTATCTCCTATCAGATCACTTGAATGTGCACAACACCTTCAGGATGATCTCGATAGATTTGAAAATTATTGCTTAGAAAATAAATTAGATTTAAATGTTAATAAATGTTATATAACTTCATATACTAGAAAATCTACTCCCATCACATTCAATTATAGATTAAAATATTCGTTTCTAAAAAGAGTCCACTCGATTCGCGACCTAGGAATTGTATTTGATAATAAATTAATTTTTGACGATCACATTAACTCGATCATATGTAAGGCATCGAAATCCTTAGGTTTTATTTTACGTATGTCTTCAGAATTTAAATCCATTAAAGCCATAAAAATATTATACTGTGCATATGTTAGAAGTCACTTAGAATACGCCTCACAAGTGTGGAACCCCGTCTACAATATATACAATAGACGTATTGAAGCGTTACAAAAACGGTTTCTGCGTCATCTTCAATTTAAAATAAAAGCATATCTTCCGAACTACAATCAGCGCTGTCAAAAATTCCATATTCTGCCATTGGAAGAGAGGAGACGTATAGCCGATCTCATTTACTTAATTAATATAGCGAGGGGTTCGGTCGACTGTCCTGAACTGCTCGCGCGCATTGGTCTTCAGGTTCCGTTTGCTTCACTCCGGAGACCATGCTGCCTGCATGTTCCCGGAGCTAGAACTAATTATAGACAAAATAGTTATCTACTGCGGGCTGGTCGGTCTTTCAATGACTCGTCTAAGATATTAGACCTGGATTTGTTCACCACTCCAATTAAGCAGGTAAAACAGCTCCTTACCGAGAACTTTTTCAATCAGGTGTAATTGTAAATTTGAGTTATTTTGTTTATTTATTTTTGTCTCTTTATCATTTTATATAATTTTCGTATTTGTTGTCCACTTAACTCTTACATCATATATCGATTTCTATCTGTGAAAACTTTTAATTGTCCTTCTGTAATTATGTATGTAACTTATATTTTTTAACCTAGCTGTAAGTTTTCCAAAAAATGTAAAATAAATAAATAAAAATAAAATGAGTGTTTTAATACCTAATTATCAACAGTTGCATACAAGACTATCTACACCCAGAATATGAATCCTCTAAAAGATAAAAGATTCTGGAACAGTTAGCTTACTGCTAACATTAAAACACCAGTCCTAGTAGTAACCTAATATCATTCGTTACTGATTATATACAAATAAAATAAGTATTAATGAAACAATTATTTATTTTAGTAGTAATTTACATTTTGTATAGTGCAATAATTAAAATTCACTCGAATATATGTTCTTTTGCAGCGTTTAAAATGAATCGCTCATTTTTTGTAAAGAAAACAATAAAAATATCGAAGAAAAATGGCGGCGATTCGAATAACCTACTTTTTTTTTTACAGCGCGCGTAAACGAAAATGTTCTTTTTTTGAAATTCATACAGATACCGCGCATCGAGCAATAAGAATGTGGCTGTATGTTGAAACTCTTTGCGCATGAAGGGATTAAAAAAAACATAGGAGTGTTGTTATGAAATTCAGTACAACATTACAACACTCTTTTGGGTGACGTAATGGTTATTAGAACATTGGGTGTTTTAATGTTGGCAATAAGCTAACCGGTTCAGAATCTTTAATAGAGGATTTAAAGCATGGGTGTAGATAAAATTCTAAAATGGAATGCTATGTCATTATTTAATTGCATTGCATTTGCAGTACAGTAAACAAAAGAAGGCCAGGCCAGGCCATTGGGGCAGTAAAGTCCTCGAATGGCGACTACGTACCGGAAGATGCAGTGTTGGTAGGCTCCCCACAAGATGGACCGCCGACGATCTAGTCAAGATCGCCGGAATACTTTGGACGAGGGCAGCGCAGGTTCGATCGTCGTGTAAATCTTTGGGGGGAGGCCTTTGTCCAGCATTGGACGTCTTCCGGTTGATGATGAAACGAAAGACTATTGTTACATAATACATTATTTAATAGTGATATATACATATGTACATACACTTTATTACAATAACACAATAGTTTTATTTCTATTTTTTTTCAGTTGGCAAGTATAGCAAAGCTGTAGTTTCGGCGTGCAGGACAGCCGTGCAAGATGGCAATACCGACGCACTCATAAAAATATTGCGAGTGGGAGAAATTGTAAAATAAAAAAAAATATAATTAGAAAATAATTTATTCATCACTGTTACATAATAATTATTGTTTAATTATAAGGTCAATTGATTGAAATCACCGGTTAAACATATTAAATTACTTATAATTTAGTCTTACAAAGTAGAGTTTTATTACCTTCAGACAGTTTCTATTACTTTCAGATTTTGTTTTATGATAAGCGATCCCTAATTTAAGATTATTTAGAATTAAAATATAACGCAAACGTCATTCAATCATTAATCTTATATTATGTCAATATTTATAATAATATATTATCATTAATATTAATATGTCAATCTTACTATCTAAATTCATATTAATTAAAAAAAAACGCTTATGTCACTTTTACACAAATACAAAATATTTTAAAAAAATAGATAAAATTCTGTAGATATAGAAATTCTTATGAATTAAGGTAGATAAATTTATTTCATATGGACCTAGTTGATTGTTGCATTGAGTTCACTATAACTGTTCTTTGTTTTCCAAGTAGTTAAGCCACTGTACGAATTTCTACAAATTCATACATAATACGTGCATAATATTGTTTTTACTAAATTCATAACAATATTTTTAAGAATTTATGTGGATAATTATTTTTGTAAACCTTGTCCTCGGAGTGACGTCACCGCGTGAGGTGCATAGGTAATATAAATACTTAATCATTATCCTCCGCGACATGGACTTTCGAGGCCCATAATTTCTGCATTATTGAAAGCGCCGTTTCAGCGGGCTCGCACGCTCATTGAAAGTCCACATGGCAAATAAGATCGCAAAGGAAAGTGGCTATTTAATAGGAAACCATTTTACCCTCCAAATGTATTTGACGCTTTTCTCCTTGGTCTTACTTTAGATCAAAATTATTTTGAAATAAGTTCAATGTCATCATTATCAGCTGAGTCTCTGTGTTTAACTTTTTTTCGTTTATGGTACATAAATAACTGTCAAACGGCTTAACCATACAGGCCGTAGACAGACGGACATGTATACAAATCCGACAACAATAGGCGAAAAAATCAAATTAGCTCGACATAGAATATATCCTTTCCAGTTAGTTTCCAAAATTACGATTGGTTA
Source organism: Leptidea sinapis (assembly GCF_905404315.1). Classification (NCBI taxonomy): domain Eukaryota; kingdom Metazoa; phylum Arthropoda; class Insecta; order Lepidoptera; family Pieridae; genus Leptidea; species Leptidea sinapis. The sequence goes on from NC_066289.1 coordinate 9,660,030, forward strand.
CTTTTTGGAGGAGGAATTGCCGAGAACGAAACTCTGTTTTTGAATTTTTCCTCACGGTTAGTCGCAGTTTTAGCGACGGCATGTTGTTTCAGAATTCTTAAAACTAAAAAGTGTTTACAACACAAATTGTCAATAATTTAAACTGTAATCTGCCTTGTGCCATAATGGACATCGTCCGCTGTGCAGACCAGTAGGAGCCTCGGTTCTGAGGGTTTGGGGTGCAGCAGCAATAGGTTGTCGGCGGCTAATCGAGAGCAAATGGCGAAGGCCTGAGACGGTGTCGGAGCCCGGATATTGGGCGCGCTGCGGTAGGGACGGCCGTCTAGTGCGACTATTGCTGCCGCGGTCATTAAGGCGCGGGTTAGCGTTGTCTCTTCCGAACCTGTTCTTTCAACCTGTCAAATATTATTTGCTTTATATGCGCAAATCCATTGCAAAATTAATAAAATTGAGTTTGTCATTAAGATATTTTTTTTTATGAAAATAAGGGACGAGACGAGCAGGATGTTCAGCTGATGGTAATTCATACGCCAATAAACACAGTAATGTTTACACATTACTGCTTCACGGCAGAAATAGCCGCCGTTGTGGTACCCATAATCTAGCCGGCATCCTGTGCAAAGGACCCTCCCACTGGTATCTAGCCGGCATCCTGTGCAAAGGAGCCTCCCATTAGTATATAGCCGGCATCCTGTGCAAAGGAGCCTCCCACTGGTATATAGCCGGCATCCTGTGCAAAGGAGCCTCCCACTAGTATATAGCCGGCATCCTGTGCAAAGGAGCCTCCCACTGGTATATAGCCGGCATCCTGTGCAAAGGAGCCTCCCACTAGTATATAGCCGGCATCCTGTGCAAAGGAGCCTCCCACTGGTATCTAGCCGGCATCCTGTGCAAAGGAGCCTCCCACTGGTATCTAGCCGGCATCCTGTGCAAAGGAGCCTCCCACTGGTATCTAGCCGGCATCCTCTGCAAAGGAGCCTCCCACTAGTATATAGCCGGCATCCTGTGCAAAGGAGCCTCCCACTGGTATCTAGCCGGCATCCTGTGCAAAGGAGCCTCCCACTAGTATATAGCCGGCATCCTGTGCAAAGGAGCCTCCCACTGGTATCTAGCCGGCATCCTGTGCAAAGGAGCCTCCCACTAGTATATAGCCGGCATCCTGTGCAAAGGAGCCTCCCACATATGGAGGCTTCCTGGCATGTATTGTTGCCGTGCAGTGAGTTGCCTTGTGGATTTAAATTTATTTTGATTCAAGAAAAACTATTGAGGTACGTTTTAACTAAAATCAAACAATAAATCCAAATCATTTTATTCATGTAGGGCTATTTTCTTTTCTTTTTATATTCACTCCTTCTTCTTTTACAGTTTTACTTCAATATAAAACCTGCACCTTGTAGAGGCTTAGAATGTGGGCTGGTTTTTATGATGCTTTGCCGATGACCCCCAGTTTCATCGAAGACAATTTGAATAATTGCTTCCTAGATGATCGCGGATCAAGTATTCCAATACTAGGCGGGGAATGTTTTTGTGGATAACGTGCAATCTTTTGGGGGTTTGATTGATCATTTTGTCCCATTGCGCGACCTTTTCAAGAGAGGACTAGATAGAAGATGCTAGCTTCTTCCGGTACTGGTCGAATATACCCCGAGAGATCTGCATGGCAGGTTGTTTTATATGGCATCCCAGGACTATCATCCACATAACAAGCATTTTAGGTGTATACTGCGGCCAATAAGGAAGCTGTCCGCTTGCATAAGCTTTCGGGAAGCCCTAATGATAAAAGTTTCGAGAGAAGCATCTAGTGCCATACACATTCGAAGCCTTTTCTACATCCAGAGAACTGCAAAGCAGGACTATAATATATTATATATATGCCGTAGCTAGTGAAATTACTGGGCAAATGACACTTAACATCTTATATCTCAAGGTGACGAGCACAATAATTGTAGTGCCACTCAGAATTTTTGGGGATTTTCTAAACTATATATATTCACAAGTATTCCACCTTCGCACGACACGCCACAAATTAGGATATCATCCCCACCATCTGGATGTGTGGCTGTCCTCCACAGTGCGGTTTTCAAGGAGCTATCTTCCACGTACTACAAAGCTGTGGAATGAGCTTCCTTGTGCGGTGTTTCCGGGACGATACGACATGGGTACCTTTAAAAAAAGCGCGTACACCTTCCTTAAAGGCCGGCAATGCTCTTGTGATTCCTCTGGTGTTGCAAAAGAATGTGGGCGGCGGTGATCACTTAACACCAGGTGACCCGTACGCTCGTTTGTCCTCCTATTCCATAAAAAAAAAACTAAAAAATACATATTGATTTTTACACATAAAAGAGTGATTATGGTAACAGTAAATTCTTCGAATCGCGATCAAGTAGCGGAACGCTAAGTGTTGGTTGGCCCCTCACAAGATGGACGATGGTCTGGTCCGGAATAGGTTACATGAGAGCAGCGCAGGACCGATCGTCGTGAAGATCTGTGGGAGAGGCCTTTGTCCAGCAGTGGACGCCTTCCGGCTGAAGTGAGTGATGTGGTCACCCCATTAGATATTCAGAGATACTTTAACATCAATTATTTGGCGATTAACTAACTCCAGCCGCCTTCAAGACTATAATTTTACATAAATAATATAAACAGATGGAACGAACCTCGGCAGCAACAGCTCTCAACATAAGTTTCTCAGCAGGTGAACAGTTCCGGATAGCTCGGACAGCCACAGTGGATGCAGCTTCCTCGAGAGCTCCTTGGACTTCTTTCAGACCAGCCTGCTTGTCCCCAGCCAGCTCCAACGCCCTGCTGCACAGGGCTAGAGCTCGACGTGCATCACCCGATACTGCTGCCACTTTCCTAAAGTTATTCAATATATAGTTGCAAAAAGCGTTGGTGGTAAAATAGGTGGAACAGTAATTGACTCTCAACACGGTGCCATCGCACAATTCTCGCCCATCACGTACCTTTTACAGCAAAAAGATGACGATTTTTGTCAATGAACAGTCGAAATATTTACATATATAAATTTTTTCTTCACAGTCTGTAACCGAGCTGACATATAGCACGAATGACTCTCTTCTGCAGCGCAAAATCTATTACGTCTTTGGTTGTTAACCTGCCCGGACTCCGGATAGGGTTCAAGCGCCTAAGCGCCAAAAATATCAGCTAACATTCGACTTCTAAGCTTGTTTCGCCCTATGTGTCGAAAATGTCACATAAAAATGATGAATTGTCCTATACATAAAATATACCACGAATGACAAAGGATAATTATTGTAAACAACTTTAAAAATATGTATATAAAGTTTAAATTGCTATTTATTAGCCATGTATTTAAAAAACAATATAAAATAATAAAATGTAATGGTCAGATATGGCGTCCTATGACGGATTCATTTTTAAATTTATTGCGTGACCCACGGAAGAGTAAAAAAGTAGGACTTCGCGCCGTGATATTGAGCAAATGAAGCACCTTTATGCTAGTGTGTGTGCGGTTACGGGGGATACCATTTACACAATTTTTGCTTCCTTAAATAATCATATATGGCCACAAATGCTTTTATAGTATCGTTTTTACACTTTTTCACAACGCACGACGGCATTTTTAAAATATTTAATTGCGACGCAAACTGATCTGTCAGACGATTGCAAATCTCAAAATGGCGGCCGACCGGCTTGTATTAGTATAAGTGAGTGCGTGGGGCTATGTATTTACTCATTTACCGGATTGTTTTGGTACGTCACTGTTGTAAGTTGTAAGGTGACATGGAGTCCTTCTTTTTTTACTCGTCCGTGGCGTGACCATGAAAAGTAGTCCATCTGTCAATAATAGTTACCTATTCGTTGAATTTTAATTAGCCATGTGAGTGTTATTCTAATTAACTATTCAACAGTGATTGGACATCCTGCGACTAAATTATGATTATTTTTATCAAATACCTATTTACATTTTGTTAATAGTATTAGTATTCAAATTCATAAATACATGTGTAGTGATTTTTCGGTCTACATCTGTTTCCATAGCGGTGGTAATTATTTAATCGACATCAAAACTGTTTTAAATGAATCAATTTTGTAAAAGATTATAACTTTCACGACAAGGACCACTATGTCCACTAAAGCGTATCATACAACAATAATTTCCGTTATAATAAAAACGTAACTTTCTATACTAAAGCCAGCGAGACTAGATAAAAAAGGTAAACTAACGGCCCGTTACTGAGTTACATTGCGATAGCGAGCGATTATTATCTCAGTCCCTATCACTCGTACGCAGTAATGGCGACAGTTGTTCGACGATAGCTGTCGTTGCATGTTTCGTGCTACGGAAAAGCAGTCAGTACCGCAGTTGTCGAATGTTGACACGCCATTTTGTGAACAAGTTCATTCCTATTTGCATTGTTCAAAGTGATACAGATTTTTTCGTTTCCATATTTACTTAGTTTTTGTTATTATTAATACGTTACTGTTAGATTTCTTGTTGATTTTTGCTTTGATTATGGTATCACAGCCTGGAAGCTCTAGACACCCTATGAAATATATCAATTCTTTGCAATATTCAAAGATATCAATGAAAATGTTTTGAAGCCCTGAATCTTTGTTTACATTCTTTATCTCCTCTGGTTGGCCTTACTATAAAAGGTGTGAAACGGTGGTGTGGGCAGACTCTTTACCTGGCAATCAGCTGTACTGCGTCCGACGTCACGTTAGCCCCGGCCAGCTTGGTAGCTACGATGCATTGGAGCTGCGTGTACGTGTACGACTCGAAGGTCAGTCGGATGAGACCGAAACGGGACGCGACGCGCGCCGCTAGCGCCCTCTCGGGCAAGTCCATAGTGTTAGCGACGGCGAGTACTGACAACAAGGCGGTTTTGTTCGCCGCCCACTCCATTATACTGTACAGGACGTCTTGCCGACGGTTGCAGAGCGCATCCAACTGTGATCGGTATTCAAATTAAAATATTTTTATTCAAAATAGGATATGATATCACTTATTGAAAGTCAAAAACTAGCACTCATTCGAAAAAGTTTGCCTCTGACCTGAGAAGAACGGGCGAAAGAAACTCAGCGGGCTTCGTTTGTTTTCGTAGAAAATATAAATAAAAAATATAAAAAAAATATGGTGACAAAGTAATATCATACAATAAAACTTATTATTTAATAGCCTGAGGGCGGTCGCTCCATTCCCAATCTATGGTATTATTAAGACAGTCATTTATATTGTAGTAACCTTTACCACAAAAATGTTTTAAGAATACATAAAGAAAAGTGTAGGTACCTAGTAGGTAAATTTAAATTGTTCGAACTATTAGAAGACTTGGGACTGGTTTTCTGGTTAATTCGTTGAAGAGTCGAAAGATGTAGTTCTAATTTTAACCACGCGCACGTGGCGCTATTATAATATTAGAAAACGTCAAATATTGTTGCGACTTTCCAACTGATATAAAAATAGACTAATGGAAAGGTGGTTTTATAACACGTAAGGAAATTGGTAGTTAGTTACCTTTGGAACTATGATAATGAAAATAAATTAAAAAATTTAAGATTACTGTCCTGTTTTTTTTTAAGATCTTTGTGAGAAGAAAATAAATAGATATATATTTTATTATTTGTTATTCGTTTACTCGTTAATAGAAACCTACTTAACGAACAAGAATCATATATAACTATGTTGTTCATTGAAGCTACATATATTTATTTGTATCTCATAGAAACTACAGCACATTACAGAACTTGTAAATTTAATAGACAGAAACAGTAGGCATATTCACTTTACTTCCTTTTTGTGTAGGGAGCCCGTGGGCTTATGTGTGTATGCGTGAGTGTGTGGGTAATATTAGGTATGACTGGTTTTTTAAAGGATAATTCAGTTGGTTAGAGTTGTTTTGACTGGTAGGTAGTTTTTATTTAATTAAAAGGCATTTATTTTCCCTGAATTGATTTCTTTAGAATTCTTTTTGATTAGGAAACAAATGGCGCTCTATTAGCGGCGCAAGAAACTCTCCCAGCATTTTTTTTTGCGCTATTTTTAATAAAAATATACAATATTGTACTGTCATTGCTCTTGCTATAAAATAATCATAATCTAGTACCAGGATGTTCAATCACTTAGATATTCAGCTGTGGAGTAATAGAATTTACGACAGAGCCTGAACAGCGGCTGTGACTTTATTATAAAAGTGTATACATTTATTGATAATGTAAAACATGGGAGTATGGCGGGTGCAACGTGTTGAGGCTTTTAGTTTTGGGAATAGCATTTAATATTTATAATAACAATATGAACTAACCTCGTCAACAAGTAACACAGTAGGGGTTCGTCTGGGGCCCGGGTTTGTAAATCGTTTATTAAGCAGTGTACTCGCTTGCTCCCATACCACTGTCTTGCCTGAAAATAATAAATTATTGACTACACTAACCAAGTAGCTAGTAGAGCGCTATCTCTGTCACACAATCACTTAAAAACACAAGGACAGAAAAACTATAACCCTCTCTTTAAAACTTACAGAACATAAGGGTTTCTATTTAGACACATAGATCCGCTAAAAATAGGTACCAATTATATGATAATGCAATAAATTCTCTAACTGCCACAGTTTGTGTCGACTATCGGCATACTAGGTGTGGATATATCAAGCGACACTTGAAAGAAAGGGCCAAATTAGCCTCAATTGGAGTTCTTCTCCAGTAAGCCTGAATCTTTGGCGTTGGGTGGCGATTTTGGTTGTCTCTGCATGTTCTAGCACATATATCACCAGGAGTGCTCAGAGAACTTGTTCGGATTGATACCTGCAGCCGAATCCCCCCACCGCACATCACGTCAACCTGCGAAATTTCATTCGCGTCATGTTGAGGTTTGGAGTTCCACAAACTCGCATTTTGCGAGGAAATTCTCGCCTCACATACCCCTTTGTGGAATCAATTACCAGCTGCAGTTTTCCCTAACAGATATGTCTCAGGGACATACAAGCATAGAGCATATTCCACCATGAAGGTTAGCAACGCATCTCTTGACGATGGAAACGTGAATTACTGCATTGTAATGGTCAGTCCATATTACAACAAAATTAATCTCGTTTCTCTAGAAATAACTCTCTGTTTCTTCGAGGAATAAATAGAGAGACACATGTGTTACAGATGCATATTCTGTCTATGTATCATCTAATATTCATAGCACCTTGAGCAGATTGACATTAGTATATAATAATTAGAATATTGTTATCATTATCACTGACAGTGTGTACCTGTAAGTTGTTTATAAATTTGCACATAGGCCTGCCTGGGTTCTGCTATTCTCATTCCATTAATTTCGACAAGTTGAAACTCGGGTAAATCAGCCTCTTCTTTTAGTATTTTCAGTGCAGTGTTCACTGTTGCCGTCTTGCCTGTTCCAGGCATTCCCGATATGTACATGCATCTGTAATGATAGTATCAGTCAAAAGCAAGGTGACATATAACAGTGCAATTTTTATCTGAGAGAGTACTCCCACAATAGCTAGTACTGTAGCAAAATAGCATTGCAGTTGTATTGTTGTATCATTCTTTGAAAGCTGAAGGTGTAATTATATGCTTAGACATTTCGATCATATTTAAGGGTGTCGTAGGAAGCGGTTGAGTCTTATCAAGGTTTTGTGATATTCTTTTACAACTCAAATGATATTGACACAGGTAACATTGCATAGTTTGTATGCATAATTTATTGTCTATTTTAATTTTAACTATATAAAATGTAGAAAGGTATGTACATACACATGATTTCTTTAAATTTACTTAAAAAACTGGTATATTAGGTACCATTACTGGTACTAAACACATTTGTGTGAGAGAAAATATTTTTTAAATTAAATTGAACTTAATTTGTTGGAGTCATGTTAAATGTTTAAATATCATTATAATTGCATAATCAGAATAATATACATAATCTGCAGAAAGAAGAAGCGGTGCAAGAAACTCTTCCTGCATTCTTTTTTTTGTACTCATTTGCCCAGTTCAATAGCTACTGCACCCACAGACCAAAATACAATAATGCTTACAAATTACTGCTTCACAGCAGATATAAGCAATGTTGTGGTACCCATAATCTAGCAGGCATCCTGTGCAAAAAAGGAGCCTCCCACTGGCTACTTTGTCACCAAGCAAAATAGTGGACAAACATGCTATATTATATAAAGTAATTGCATAACATCAAAAAAAAAAATCTATTAATAATGTTACTCACCCACTTCTATTGGCCAATAACCTTGATCTAACAAAAGTTAAAATTTCTTCCAACTGATTCTCTCTTCCAGGTAAAGACCTATTCTCTTTTGTATACTCTAAAATGAGTAAATATCAAAGTTACATAAATATTCAAATTCAAAATTCAAATAGTTTATTTCTCAAAATAGGATAACCGCATCACTTTTTGAAGTCAAGAAAATATACATATAATAGAATAATACAGTCCTACTGCTAAATTATTTACATTGCTTTAATCCCATGCACTTTTATCTGTTATATAATCTTTAATTGTATAATAAGCTTTTTTTAAAAGTTTCTGTTTAACAAATATTTTAAACTTTTTTAATTGTAGTTTGCAAATTTCTTCAGGGATTTTATTATAAAAATGGACACATTGTCCTCTGAATGATTTGTCTATTTTCGTTAGCCTTGTGTGAATCAGAGCAAGATTATGTTTATTTCTAGTGTTGCAGTTATGAATGTCACTGTTTTTTTTTAAAACAATCTATATTTTTATGCACAAATATTAGGTTTTCAAATATGTATTGACATGGTACTGTTAATATATTGATCTCCTTAAATTATCTCTCAACGAATGTCTACTGGACAGATTGTAGATTGCTCGAACAGCTCTTTTCTGCAGCACAAAAATCGTTTGAATATCACTAACGTGTCCCCACAGTAATATACCGTAAGACATAACAGTATGGAAATAACTAAAATATACGACACATGCCGTGTCTTCGTATGTGAGCTGGCAAATTTTCCTTACAGCAAATGCTGCAGAACTAAGTCTATTCGCCAAACCAGCTATATGTGGACGCCATTGGAGTTTTGCGTCTAAAGTAATACCCAAAAAAAACTGTGGTGTCTACAAGTTCCAAGTACTCCCCGTTCACAAGTACATTTGAATTCACCTCACTGACATTTTGGGGTTATGAATTTAATACATTTAGTTTTCTTACTATTCAAAAGCAAATTATTAGCATTGAACCAATGAACAATTTTGGACAAAGCATTGTTTACATCATCCAAGACTGATTCACGTCTTTTAATCTTAAATAAAAGGGATGTGTCATTAGCGAATAGAACAATTTCATGATTATCCTTAACAACATATGGCAAATCATTTATATAGATCAAGAATAGAAATGGACCAAGAATTGAACCCTGTGGGACACCCATTTTTATGGTTGATCCAGGGGTGCGCTTTCCATTTATATCAACAGTTTGAATTCTATTTTCTAAATAAGAACTAATAAGTGTCAGCGCATTGTTCCTGATGCCATAGTGTTGTAATTTCCTGATAAAAGTCAAATAATAAAAAGAATAATAATAAGAGTCAAATAAGAATAAATAATATAACCTAAAAAACATTCATGTTAGCTATATAACCTTACCATCAACATTATTTAAACTGTGTGTCCTTGTGTGGAGGGTTGGTGTCAGATCCTTTGTCAATATTCTCCGTACACTTTTTGGAGTTCGAGTGATAGAGCCTCTGTTCCGTGGAGTTTTGGGTGTGCATGGCGTCTTTTGAGATTTAGGTGTTAACATAAAATCATCATTATCTTCAGACACATTGCGAGCTCTTCGTTGGGGTGTTCTTTTAATAGGAGATATTTCAGGCTCCTTGTATGTGATAATACTTCTTGTTGCTCTTTTAGAACGAGTAGAATAGATGTCATTATTTTCATCTTCAAAAACCAAAACTTTTTTTGGAGTTTCTTCAATAGATTTTTTTAAAGGAGTCTTTCGTTTTGGTGTACTTGGTGTATGCTGTCTTATAATTAATGTGGGCAGTTCATCTTCAGAATTTTCTTTTAATTCCATGGACAATATTTCTTCTATGATTTTTTTACTCAGTTTTTTTGAACTCTTTGGTGTTTCTTTCACAGGTGACTGATAATCAATAGGAGTTTTGATGATTTCTTTGTCATTTTTATCAGTTAAGATAGCTCGTTTAAGTAAAAGTTTAGTTCCATCATTTTTACTAACACTCCAACTCCTTTCAGAAATGGAAATTCTACCCATTCTTTTGACTAGACTAGGTGGTGTTGTAGGAGTTGCACTCGTCGGAGTTCTTGTCATTTTTCTTGGAGTAACTAACAATTGTAAGGCTTTTCTTTCCTCTTCTAACACAGGCTCAATGCTAAATTTTCTTTTAGTTATAGGTAATATCCGGTAGCGGCAGATATAGTTGTATGATTTGTGTTTCATGTAGTCATTTGTATCTTTAGTAAATGTAAGTGTTATTTGACATTTCTTGAAAAATGTTTCAATTGAAACATCTGTATCAAATGGTCTATAATCTTCAAGTACCTGAAATTTTTTATATTAATTGTTAATTGAATATACTGTTTGATAATATAGTCACAACAATCTCAAATGTAAAATGTACTTAAGTTACAAATTTTTTGCACACTCAATATTTTACGTGTGTATTGTGGAAGTCAGCATAATTAGAGTGTTTCAAAAGTCAGCATTTCTGTACAACACATCAGTATTTGCATATTCATTGCTTTGTGCAGGTTAAAGTTAACATGCCGCAGAATAATTAATTTTAAACATATAATCATGAAAGAATTAGAGTACCTCTTTCTCAAAAAAGTCTATATGTACATTATTTAAACAGCCTTTCGGTATATCAGTTGGTTTCGAGTACCATTGAACTTTTGCTCTATATGGATCATATTTATTGTCCGCATCTTCGTATAACGTTATTATTTTAGCGGCATCACAACCTTCTTCTGTGTCCGGTTCGGCTGAATCTGCATTTGATATTAACACGAAATCTCCAACCTCCGCTATTATATCATTGAAGTGAAACTTTCTATAAAAAAATATGAAGTTTAAGCTAAAATTAAGTTACCAAATATGTACCACAAAAGTAATAAAATCATTCTTACGTATAATATTGAAATGAATTTGAAACTTTTTGCTCAATTATAACTGTTTCACTTAACCAACAAAAGGCTTTAGACGCCACTCTTTTTCGAGGCATTGCGTTTTTTTAATCCTGTATTTATAAGAAGAAACTAGAAAGTGTGGCACAAATATTCTATTAAATTATTAATTAGGTAATTGTTTACGAAATTAACAATGTACCTATAAAAAAAAATAAAAATTGAAATTTAATGCGCGCCAAGTTCTGTCAATTGTCAATAATCATGTTACCCTTGACAAGTTGACAACATATGGCAAGCTGGACAACATAATATGGCAAGTCCCCAAAAGTTCCAAAGGCAAATTATGGATAACTCTAATATTTAACACGAACTCCAACCACGAAATTCTTCAAAAACCTTGGTCCTCTAAAGATTCCCAACACTATTTGTCGTTTACGACTTAACCACGCTTGTACTCCAGTATTTTAGCTAAACTTAGGATTAGAGACAATTAATATTATGATAAAACTTTATTATTTTTCCTATCTATGATTGTATAAGACTAGGAATAATTCTAAAATATTGCATTTAACAGCTAAATATTTGAAGTCGTACTTACGTGTGAAATGTGTAATTCTGAAGATTTACTTTCTTGGATGAGTTATATGCAACAAACATCAGAACGTTACAGGCCTATAGCGTGTATGGAAATGGTCTCGTCTGTCTATCTCGCCCTAACACACTATTTTATACATGCTTATTTTTTAGATTTTTTTGGTTAACACCCAAGCGTCTCCTTAGAGCTTCAAAACTTTTCCTAAATTTTTTTTTCTTAGAGAATTATTCAGATCAACAATGTTAGTAGGCACAGGAGATATATCTTTATAAACATACGCTGATGCTTTACACATTGGAGTAAATCTGCAATAATACACAAAATTATTGTATACAAAATAAGTTAAGCAATCAACAGAAAGAACAACAAAGCCATTGTCTCGAAACCTATTTTTCTATTAAACAAATAATTCGTAAGCATATCATTTACAAAAAACTGTGATAAAATACTATTGTAATACAATGTATAATTAAGAATACCATTAAATAACATACAGACATGAATAATGTGGGTACTGAACCAGAACACAGCTTTACTCTTGATTCACCTCTATGAGAAAAACATTTTTGTTCAAAATACTTGCTGCTATAAGTTGAATTTTTCTTGAGGACCCATTCCATTTATCTAACATTTTCAGCTATTTTTGTCGAACTTCTATATTTTTAGGAAATCTGAAACAGTGAGAAAAATTTAAACTTCTTCGAAATGTTTAATATTATATTATAATTTTAAATATATTATATTTACTTTATATAAAATATATGACTGATGTATATTTACATATACCTATGGAAACCCTGTTAAAGGCTGCGTGGATTAATATACTATAATATAATATAAGACCTTCTAATCCAACTACTACTACTACTACCTACCTAGTTGTGCCTATACAGCTAAGTGAAAAATGGATGATAATCAGTAGCTAGTAGTAGTTCACAATAATAAAAGTTTATTCAACTTCACTCTTATATAGCTATATTGATTGATGATTTTTTCCTTTACATCTAAGCATGCATTCAGTATAAACTATAATATTATACTTGAGAAATGGAAATATCTATAAAATTTTACCGATAGTGGCAATCCTTAAGCGAGTAAAACTAGGTTGAAAATAGCACAAATATTCATATTTGTTTATATTTTTATCCGAATTTCTATGCATCCAGAGTATTAATGTAATAAAACTTGATTATTTTTCCTATTTATTAGTGTATAAGACTTTACTTTTAAAAATATTGTATTTAACAGCTAGTACGTAGCGTAGTAATAGTAGCATACGTTACCATTTCAAACCACTTCAACTATCACGGAGTCTTCCACAAAAGCTAGATTTCTTTCATAATAACAAACATCAGGCTTTACAACAATATGCTGATGGCGTGTACAGAAATGGTCTCATCTTTCAATATTTCTCTAGCACAATCTTATACTATTTGCTGACTCTTCCGCATTGCCAATCTTTCACATAAAATACATCTAAGGCAGAAATCATAATTCGAATTAGTCAGAAGTCAGACCCATCAATTAAAGAAAAAAAAGTAAATTTCGAATTTCAAATAACATAACGTTTCTTTTGTCTCCATCTGGAATCGTGATGTGTGAAATGTAAATCGTTATTTTATGATTTCGAAAGAGATCTTGGTGATTTCCTGAATATTCTGATTTTAACAAGGATAATCTTATTGATATATCTGATTATTAAGTTATATTTAAAGCTAAGCCATGACACGGGATATATATTACTCAGAGAAATATTACGACGATGACAACGAGTATCGGTGTGTAGTTTAGCCAGTAACGGAATCCTATTACTTTATTACGCTTCATTTATTTTCTAATAAAATAAAATATTGTGTTAATTTTTAGGCACGTTGTACTACCAAAAGAATTAGTAAAGTTGGTGCCGAAAAATCATTTGATGTCGGAGCAGGAGTGGCGTAGTATTGGGGTTCAACAAAGCCAAGGATGGGTCCATTACATGACACATCAACCAGGTAATAATTATTTTCTGATTCCTCAATTTTACTGCTTAAAATCTGTAATCTTATAAATATTTATCATAATAATTTAGTTAGTAGCGAGACAGCATAAAAATATTTCGTATTATTCGATAAACATGATGAATTTCCATTCAAATCATACTCATACTTTTTTTTATTTATAGTAACAAATGATGGCAAGTTACAGTTGTGCGACATTATTTGCTTATGTATTTGTTAATTACTTTCAGAACCCCATATTTTGTTGTTCCGAAGAAAGAGGACAACACCACCAGAGAAAAAGTAAAATGCTGTTCTATTTTAAAGTGTACATACAGTTCTTCAACATGAGATGTAAGAGTGTTGATGCTAGTTTTGTGTTTTTCCAACTTACTCTGCTAGTTTTAAATTAATTATAATCAAGTGAATGATGGTATCAGCTTTAATGTTCCCATGGCAATCTAATTTTGCAGGAACAACTTTATAACCAGTACCACATATTGAATGAAATGTTCACAAACACTACTAAGAACCTCTGCTTTGTAGCTTAGAACATATGTTATTGTCTTCTGTGTAGCCAATGATATATAAATTAAAGAGATATTTTATTTGAACATGCATAGCATTACTGAAAACCTACTTGAGATCTTACTTAGTATGTGTGAACCAAGATGAAAAAGTATATAACACTGTTACAAATAAGTTTTGGATGTTCTGTGAATATTAGACACCTATTTATTATCATTTTTATATCATATATCATTTTTAGTAGCAAATTGTTTGGTGTTCATATTAAATTCAGATATTGCCGGGGTCCTGCATAAAATATAAAATGTATTGCCATGAGAACAAGCTGTTATGAGATGCTCAAAGTTCTGTAATAATAAGTCACTATGAATAACTTTTGTCTATATTCAAGCTAGAGCACCTGTAGAAATATTGAAGTGGTTATGATATGAGCCTCAGATCTAGAATGTAAATTTGTTTATGTCTTCTCTTTAGTTGTAAAGTTAAGGGGATTTGTGTGCCAGAGAAATGTGATAATTGTTTTTCTTACTGTAATTTACCTTACATCATTAACAAATTAGAAATATTATGCTTCAAGTAATAGACCTAGACTGAAGTTTATAGTTAGCAAATATGAAAACAGTCAACTGGGTTAATTCGTTAAATAATGAAGTTATACAATTTAAGTTGAATGGTAATAGTATAGTTTATAGAATTATGAGAATAGGTCCTCAATCAACACATGGTGGTGAACTATTCTTATCTATTAACTTAGTTCCTTGATCTCTCACTTTTATTATCAACTGATGTGGTCAAGGTGGGATTAACACAAATATTCCCTCATGACTCACTTTGAGACTAAGTAAATGTAATTTTTTGTTAATTCGTACATGACATAGCATAAACATATAAAATATTTTTTGAATGATAAAGTTCTAAGACATTTCTCAATTTGAAATAATGTTTATAGTGATGGTTACAATCAACAGATAGTTGTGTTTTATTCACATTTAAAGTAAACATATTTAATTATTAGTAGTTTTCAAATGACTTTTTGGATTCACTATTTTGGTTACTCTGTAATTTTCCACAAGACTTTGAAATAATTTAAACTTAAAAGTCAAAAAAAATATACAGGCTACATACATTTACCTATAATATGTTTTCATTTAATACTATCTTACTCTATGTACCCTGGCAATTTAATTATTAAGTAACCCAATGTGGACAGATTTTTTAAAGTTAAGTGGAATACATTTTGCTAGGACGAAACATTATTTGATCTATGTTGTTTCATTTCAATGCATATTTTAAAACTATTAAATATTTGTGAATATAAAATGCATGATGCTAAGTTATTTTAATACTATGATAATGATATGTGATAAACTTTCATCTTAATAGCATTGTCTTTGGAATTATTTGTGTGTGTAGTTTTATGTTAGAAAATAATAATGTTATGTTTGTCTGAACATTGTGAAACTGACCCTGTATTGGACATGTTATTTGTACATTATCTAATCAATCTTGCTTTTGTTAAATTGAAATCAAATTGGCTACAAATAAATTATTTGGTGCTATGTTTATTGTTGTTTTATCATCTTATATAAACAGTTGATATAATAATGCTCCAATTAGTATATTTATTACATCCTTCTCAAATACCCTTAAATGATTAATCTTAAGAAATTGCAAATCCAAACAAATACTTCAAGGCTTGTCCAAATATGGAATATTGGTCTCATCTATCAGCAAACCCTTTTCATCATGGGGAGTATTGCAAATACTTGTTCCCTAAGCTGGTGTCTCTTGAGGTGTGTGGTGAGTAGGACATTATCCCCACCATCTGGATGTCAATCCACACATTATCTAGCCCTAAATTATTAGTTGTGACCTCTATGGGTGCCATGTAACAATAAATTGTTTATTCTCTGTGATAATCAAAAATTACTATTAATGTTATTAACAAAAGAAGGACTCGAAATATGCAATTGGTTATTTTCTGGAAATATAATATCCAAATTTGTTATGTACCATAAAATGACGCGTTTGAAATGCGCGTGTGGTATTACGCCTCCTAACTTACCGTTATTATGAATTAACGCCTCCAAACTTACCCAGTATCAGCTCGATCCATTTGACCGCGTGCAACGCAGAGCAGCTCGAATTGTCGGGGTCCCAGTGCTCTGTGAACGGCTGGATCACTTTGCGTTGCGTAGAGACGTCGCTTCATTGTGTGTCTTCTACCGCATTTATCACGGGGAGTGTTCCGAAGAGCTGTTTAACCTGATTCCTGCCGCCGAATTTCACCTTCGCACGACACGCCACAAGTTAGGATATCATCCTCACCATCTGGATGTGTGGCGGTCCTCCACAGTGCGGTTTTCAAGGAGCTTTCTTCCACGTACTACAAAGCTGTGGAATGAGCTTCCTTGTGCGGTGTTTCCGGGACGATACGACATGGGTACCTTCAAAAAAAGCGCGTACACCTTCCTTAAAGGCCGGCAACGCTTCTGTGATTCCTCTGGTGTTGCAAGAGATTGTGGGCGGCGGTGATCACTTAACAACAGGTGACCCGTACGCTCGTTTGTCCTTCTATTCCATAAATAAAAAAAAAAAGAATCTTTATAATCTCCAGTTATTCTCCATCTACATTCACAGAGATGTGTCTTATGGATGGGTAGCTTATCGGTTAGAGCGTAATGTGTGGAGGTACCTGTATAATCTATAATTAAAGTTATAGGAATATACCTACTATTTTTTATGTAGGTACTTAATATTTAGAGCACCAACAAGACTTGTAATATTTATGACTCAATTACCTAATTGGACATTATAATGTTGTCTGAGATTCAGGGGTAAATATTACTTTCATCGCTGCATTACTACATGCTGTGTTGTTATCAATTTATCATGTTGTAAATTCAAGGCCAAGTTTGCACTGGTATGAAGTATGGTATAAACGGGCTAATTTCGAATTCGAAGGCTGTGAGTATTTTGCGTATTTGGGAATAAATTCGTTATTCTTGCCACTCCCAACCCTTTCAGAAACCTTAACAACCTTCTTCTTCTTACAGTGTGTTTGGGCTGCCCAGATGTTGAGCCTTTTTTTTTTCGTTCATGATTCTTGAAAAACCCTTAAAATTCTGAGCGGCACAACAACTGCGCACCTTGAGCCAAGATGTTAAGTCTCATCTGCTGAGTAATTTCACTAGCTACAGTGCCCTTCAGACCGATACAGTAATGCTTGCACATTACTGCTTCACGGCAGAAATAGGCGCCGTTGTGGTACCCATAATCTAGCTGCCATTCTGTGCAAAGGAGCCCCCACTGGCAAACCTGGTAAGTCACTACACCTGGACAATGCAGTGAAGTAATACAAATATATTTATTTACCATAGGGAGTAACAATAACTTCCAGTCCATCTTTTAAATCATCAACTTACCCTACTTAATATAATGTACAATTTCAGGTGGCCTAAATAGAACCAAATAAGAAGTGTGGCAAGAAAGAAAGTCCTTAAGAATTAATATATCCAATGGTTTAAATAAAATGTTTTTGACTCACAAAGATAAAGCACATGTAATTATTACATACAAGTTAAGGATGTAACAAAACCAAGGCCTATATTCAAGTAGATCACTCAATTGAAACTCAACTTGACACTAGTAACAAATGGTACTTTATGCAAAAGTTATGCAGAAAGGTTTAAACAATACATCATTTTGTGGATTACATGAAACACTGAGATTACTAATGGAATATTGGCCTAAATCCAGTTATTATAGTAAGACATATTCATCTTCAAAATATTTATTTTCGTTTTTTCTTGGCACTAGGTGATAATGATGGTAACTTGGAAGATTCAAGTTGTGCAAATTCTAAAGATTCCACCTTAATATCATCTGTTGATATTGTATCAAGGAGATCCAATCCTTGTAATTGCTCTTGCTCCAAACTTTGCAGCATTTGAAAGCCAGGTTCCAGTGATGGAGTGAATGTGCTGTCCAGCGCAGCAGGGAAATGTAATTCAGGTACCTCCTCGAGTTTTAATTGAGGTGCAATGTCTCCTAATGTAAGTGCTTCACATTGAGCTCTTAAATCTTCACACTTCTTTTTAACTTTGCCATGATATCTGATCACACGGTTTTCATAGAACTCATGCAAGTCCCCTACATTAAGGTCTGCAAAGACCTTGGAAATTATATCAGGATATCCAGAACTGACACCACTGGCCTCTTTATCAGTCACTGTTCGCATCAGTTTACACATATTTGTTAGATACAAGTCCAAAGCATCTGCTACTGCATTTAAAGCTGTGTTTGTACAAGTTGGTATTCCTACATGGCCAATTGCAATAGCTGCACATTGCTTTAGAGCTCTCGCATGGCTTTCAGGTGTAAATGGAAGAATGACTGGCCCCTTACCAATTGAGAAGTCACAATATTCCTTTGGAAGGAAATTGATTGGGGGTGATGTTTTATGTTTTATTTTAATGTTAGGTTCAGGAGGAGGATTGGGTAAACTTAAGGCATCAAGCCTGGCGCCCTCGAAAACAGCATTCTCAGTTTGTTCCAGTATTGCAGTAAGTTGTCTAGCATAGGTATGCAATTGTATAGTATTTGTAATTAAGTTTTGTTTTGGGAGCTCAATAGGTGACGATTTAACTGTAATAGGTATTTCTGGTATATTTTGCATGCCTAATTCTATAATTGGGTTAAAATTCACACTTTGCAACAATGTTTCATCATTGTTTTCATCTTCTAGTTCTCCCCAAAGCTTTCGGCTAGACATAGTAGTTTCCTCGTATTATGTTGCTAAATAACTCTGAGTTAATCAGTCACCACTTTGCCCTAAATTCGTCTAATTATTCAGCCGTTTCAGCGATGTGATTTGTTTATTTTGAAAATAATGATGCGCAATTGCACATGTCATTTGTCACATAGGCATAGTCGTAGTCGACAGATAACAATTGACTTCTAATGTGTTCTGTGCTACTGTCTCGTAGATAGAAGATGAACAATAGAAGTGAATTTGTGAATTCAGTTATTAATTAAATATGGAACGTTGTAGTCTATTACGTTGTACATATCGTCCAGAACGAAAAAATTGAATATAACACACATCATAGACAATCGTCACATGAGTAATTTAAATGGTACAGAGGATAAGCTTCATAACACAACGTGAAAGAGTTACACTACTACAATGATCCGGGGCATGTTTGAGTGTCCACTGGTAGCTTGTTGTGTAAGCGGCCAGAACTGCAAGTAACCGGTTCACGATCGCACAGCCAGTTAATAATCAAGGTTAGCGCGACACACGTATTGTTTTATTAATTGCAAGCTTGAATATTGTAACATAAAAAGTGATTTTATACTATTAATATTACAAAATAGGAAAAACGAGTGGAAGTGGCATGTGGGCCTTACCCTATCGCCACTTTTGTGTACAAATGTGGCTACAGGGTAAGGTAAGGCTACTCGAGGCTCAAGTGAGACCAGCCATTTGATGTCAAGTGAAGCAAAATTATCTTTTAAAAAATAAAATTATGCCCTATTGTGCCATTTCGGACTGCAGAAATCATAGCCGCAATAAAAATATATCCAACGGAGGGATTTCCTATCACCGGAAATTTAATTTTTCGATTTAAATAAAATTAATAATATTTTACGAGCTGTGGAAAATATATAATTAAAAATGAACCATAATATTGTGACATATGGTTCATTTACCTTTACGTCTAATCGATTTAACTTGAGTTAAAATAATTATATTTTATTAATTAATAATCTTTTTTTAACTGTATTCAAGTCCCTGCCCTTTCTTTTTCAAAAGCACAAATATTATATGTGAATATTGACTGTGCTTTTTATTTTTTGCAACAATCTTTAGTAAATATTCACATGACTTGAAATTGCCTATAATATTATATTGTATTATTATGTTAACAAATTACTCTAAAAGCAACATAATACAAAGTATAATGATAATATAGGTTAAGTGACAATGATAAGCTATTCGTCTGAAAAGTTAAAATAAAATTATGTGCAATTATTATAATATGAACTAAATAGAAATACGGCGTAAACTGTGATCACCATGCTTCAGCTCTTCCAATAATTGAAGTTTGTAAATAATATTTTTTAGATCTTTATTTAAAATAAGCCCCATTCGTGACCTCGATATTGTTAGCTCTGCCGATCTCTTCCAAGAATCAGGTTTGTGTTACACAGATGTTGCAACTTCGTTAACAGACTTTTCTTGCCAAGCCTAGCCAAAGGAACATGTAAATCAGTGGTTCACAATGAAACAGTGCAGTAATCGACATTTACGTGTTCAACATACACAGAATGCACGCTGCTGCTCAGTAAAACGCACCATTGCGGTTAACATACATGTTCCAAAAAGTATCTTTAAAAGTTTCAAAAAAAATATGTTTTATGAGTGTATTGCTTCCCAGGTAAAAATAATATCTATTGGTATTGTAACTTTTCAAGACCTTTCGTGAACCGCGTGAAGCGCGTCTTGATTTTATTTGACTTGAGCTAAATATTGTACATACTTTTAAATAAAAGTATAGAAAGTCGTTAACTAAAAGAAAATATACTGGCTAATTATTATTTTAGTTTACGACATGCTTTATCGGTAATATACTTAAGCAACCCTGATGACACCATTTCTAGTTTTCAGGAACTTAACGATATGTTTATTCATTGCCGTTCAACACTAGGTATTTTTTATTTTGACAGTTTTATTTGACTAAATCTATGGTTACAGAGTTCTTGTTACTTGAAATAATTCTTATATCTTACAAAGAGAATTTAAGCACTACGTTCATGTGATATGTTATTTTTCACAACGAAAAGTTCTGAGTTTGTCATGATCACTATAAGAATATGAGATATATATTGTATTATGTTCGAAATTGATGTAAGTAAATAAATTATAGTTAGCTATGTCTTTTCGTGATTGTGAATTAAGGCCTATCATAAAGCAGGAATTAAGTGTGTGTATTACATATTTAATAGATAAATGTGTGAGTTTGGCGACATCGGTTTCCTTAGTATAATGACATGATGCCACTTCTACTAGTTTTTTCTGTTCTGTGATTAATATGGTTCCTTCACTGACCAGTATAAGTACCACTGGACAGGCTGTTCGATATGTCTGACAGCAATTTTTTGTGCCTATTTGAAGCGCCACTCGCGAGCGTCCAGAAAACTAATTTTTACATTTTATCATGATTGCAAGGTTTTTTTAATCATTTGTTTGTGGGTTGGTATGTATTTAACTATTAAGGTATTTCACTATTAAGTTCAAATATTGTAAGTAACGTTTATAGCACTTCCCGATATCTGATTGAGCTAAAATTTTGTACACCTGCATAATTTCTGTTGCAATGCAATAATAATATGTATGATATTAAAAATAATCTGACGGTACAGCCAGGATTTTCTCTTCAACGCTTAGTAGCACAGTCATGAAAATTTACATGTAAATTTTTTGATATCTAATGGCGTTTTTACTACGAACTGCTGTTGCAGTCGTTTCTTGCGAACAAGGGCCGGTTCGGCTTAAATATTTATTATCTTCGCGTTTCAAATAAAATCTACAGTTTGGCGCCCTTAATAATAATAATAATATTGACACACTTTTTACACAAATTATCTTGCCCCAAGTTAAGCATATATAGCCTGTGTTATGGGTTACAAGACAACGATATATTTAATACTATATACTTACTTAAACATACATAAATTCATATAAACATACATAAATACATTTAAACATCCATGACTCGGAAACAAACATCCATATTCATCATATAAATGCTTGCACCTACCGGGATTCGAACCCGGGACCTCTAGCTTAGTAGGTAGGATCGCTAACCACTCCGCTATTCAGGTCGTCAGCCCGTAATCCGATACAAACAATATAAATATAGTTCGTATGCATACTAGCACTGTATATTATGGGACATACTAGTTACGTAGGCCATGGATTTTTTAGGATTGATTAGGATTGTTTTTTTTATGGAAAACTGTAAAACTGAAAAATGGATCACCACTGCCCACATTCTCTTGCAACTCCAGAGGAATCACAGGAGCGTTGCCGGCCTTTAAGGAAGGTTAACGCGCTTTTTTGAAGGTAGGTACCCATGTCTTATCGTCCCGGAAACACCGCACAAGGAAGTTCATTCCACAGCTTTGTAGTACGTGGTAGAATGCTCCTTGAAAACCGCACTGTGAAGGACCGCCACACATTCAGATGATGGGGATGATATCCTAACTTGTGGCGTGTCGTGCGATGGTGGAAGTCGGCGGCAGGAATCAGGTGAAACAGCTCTTCGGAACACTCCCCGTGATAAATGCGGTAGAAGACACAGAAGGAAGGTATGTCTCTACGCAACGCCAAGTGATCCAGCCTCTGACAGAGCACAGGGTCCGCGACAATTCGAGCTGCTCTGCGTTGGACGCGGTCAGATGGATCGGATACTGAAAGAAAGAAAAACATTTATTTCACAAAACACAGTCACACACTTAATATAAAAAGATAAAAGTACAAAAGATACCAAAAAAGTACGTAATTAAATAGTAATTGATTTAAAATTAGAGAGTACCTGTGCAGGAAATGGGTCACCGACTCAGGATTATCTGTGACACGGCCGTGGCTATGAAACAGCACTGATTTTCAGCGGTGCCCGTTTTACTTTGGAGATACAGTGCGCTTGCCATATAATAAATAATTCACTTATATAAATAATTCAATAAGACATAAATATAAATCTAAATATATAAAAGACGATAATAATATAATTAGACGTTTTAAAATAAAAAGTAGCATTAAAAGGAGCGTATATCTATAATATTGGACTACACCTATATTTTCATCACCAATGCAACCAAAGCTGATCTTGTTTTTGTCGTTCTAAGAATCGTGACTTACATTTACTGGGGTACGCCAGACCAGAGAAGACAGCATTACTCCATATGTGGCCGGTACTGTGCTTTGTATAGCGCTTGAATGTGGGCCAGCTTGAAGTTTTGCCGTGCTCTATTTATGACGCCCAGTTTCTTCGAAGCCAATTTGGCTTTGCTCACCAGATGGCCGCCGAATTGGCAATCACTTGAGATTTTGAGACCCAGTATTCCGATACTAGGCGAGGCTGTAAGGGAAGTGTTGTCGAAGAGCGGTGATACGACAAATGGGGTGTTTTAGTGGTAAACGGGCAAAATTAAGCTCTCTTGCAAGCAATGCATGTTGGAGATGTCCAACATATCATTAGGCACACAGCCTTGGGGCACTCCAGCGTTCACGTGATTGGGCTTCGAGCAATAACCGTCGATAATGACCTGTATGCTGCACCCAGTGAGGAAGCTGGAGGTCCACTTGCATAAGCTCTCGGGAAGCCCAAATGATGGAAGTTTTGAGAGAAGCGCCTTGTGCCATACACGATCAAAGGCCTTCGCTATATCCAGGCTAACTGCCAGGCCTTCTCTTTTGCTTTCGATAGCAGTCGTCCATCTATGTATTAGGTATACCAGAAGATCACCTGCCGATCGACCGTGTGACCGACATGATCAACTGTCCTTCTAGGTATACCATGAGCTGGCGGTTTATTATGCTCTCCATGATTTTGGAGAGCAGGGAAGTAATAGCTATAGGCCTGTAGTTTACCGAATCCAAACTGTCTCCCTTTTTTTTTGGATCGGATGGACAAGGGCTGACTTCCATGAGTCAGGGACTACGCTTTTTGTATATCAACTCAGGGGCACACGTTCTAAGTACAATTGGAGAAATGCCATCCGGCCCACTCGACATATCTCGATGATGATGTATGACGAATGATGTAATCTTACATGATTACATCATTATAATTTTACATTTAAGTAGATGTTACATAATCTACTTAAATGTAAAATATTTGATATATTTCGCCGTATAGTCGTAAAAAATGTAAATAAAATAAAAATATATATATTCTTTAAGAATTTTCATTAATGCGTTTATTTAACCTTACATATGATGTCGATCTTTTTTAATTAACACGCTTTTATTAGCTTCTGCTGTATGCCTGTTTGTAACCGACTCCATTGGACTCGATTTTGTTTAGTACCTGTTCAAAGACAATCGTTCTTGAGGAGTAAACTCCAGTCGTGCGTCGGAGCTGACACACACACTTTTTTTTTGCAATACCGTAATCAAGGATTATATTCGGTTGAAAAATTAAATCATCATAGGGAGTGGAGTAAAGAAGGAAAAGCGAGTAAGAAAAAGTTGGGAAAGGGTGATTATTAAGTTTGCGGACGATGTTTATCACACACGAGATAGACTTATTTAATCAGAATCTATTGTTAAACGGTCAGTTGGACATTGTCGCCGAAGCCGAGCCTACTAGGCTCTGTAAAATAAACAATTCTTTTGCATGCGATAGTATTAAATTTTACAATAAATTACCAAAAAATTGTATCTAAATTATCAATAAATAAATTTAAATCTTTTATTAAACGCAGACTTATGTCGAAGGCTTATTACAGTATTGAAGATTACGTAAACGATATTACAATATGGAATTAAATAGTATTATAGTTGTTTTTTATGGATTATATGGTTCAGCATTGTGTTGTTTCACTGGTATGCATTGTTTTGAAAATATGTTTAAACTTTTATGTAATTAATATATATATCTGAATTGTATTTTTTGTGATTGACGTTGACGAGCAGTCTTTTGATTTTATGTCAATAAAATATTTTGACTTTGACTTTGACTTTGAAGAGCAAGGGTCCGCAGCGTCTACTTGTAGGGTGTTAGTCGGGCAAGATTTCATAGCTCCCAGGATAGTCTTAAGACATTGATACTGGATTTTGTCCATTTTGCCCAGGGCAACATTGCTACAATGTTCTTAGATAAAGAAACCATATTCCAACACACTGCGAACAATGGCACTATACAAAAATTTCAGGGAATTTAGGTAGACACCCCACCAGACCCCTGCTAGGCACCACATAATATTGACGTTTGATTGACGTTTTTGAATTTGTATAATTTATGTGATGGGTCCCGGAAAGGCGTGAGTCCAAGATAACGCCCAAAAATTTGACTTTGGGGATTGGGATGGGAAAATGGGGATCAATCGGTTGTTAAAGGCTATTTCTAGTAGGGGGATGGCTCTCTTTATTCTGAAAATTATCGCAATGCTCTTTAAATTTGATAATGTCAATCTATGAGAAGAAAGCCAATCTCCCAAATAAAGTAGAGCTTGGTTGAGACTGTTAGACTAAGCCTCGGTCCAGTGGGAAGAAGTGTACAGGGCTACATTATCTGCTATTTATAACTCATTGCACGGGATGACAGACACCTCAAGTTCGTGAGTGAAAAGGCTATAAACTAGTGGGCTTAGTACGGATCACTGAGAAAGACCTTTCCAATTAAGTCATGGAAATATGGAATGGGAGTCACATCTATAGCTCTTTCCCCTGAGTGAGGAAAGTATCACATTACGCCGAAGAAATGTCGAGAAACACTCCAACAAGAAACTCATTCTATGTCAGAGCGATCTTGATGTCGGTGGTCAAAATTGATATGAAGTTCATAGTCCCCATTCTATTGCAGAATCCGAAGTGACTTCTGGCCGATAACTTTTTGGATCCTGCAAACCATTCCAGCCGTTTCTTTATCATATGTTCATATTTTAATAAACAGGAAGACAATGCAATGGGGCGATAGGACTACGACAAAGGGGGTCTTTTCCTGGTTTTCTCTTAATTTATTATTAAATTAATTATTTTAGTGTTTTTTCCATAATAGTTATCTATCGCGTGAATTCATTACCACATAATGAAAAAAATAAACGGATTTTTAGAGGCATTTCTTTCTCTTTCGTTGCAAATTAAACTGAATTTTTCTCCTTTTTCGGTATGTTTGTAACCTATTACCGATTTAGAAAATTTTTCGTTTGTTAAAAGAATTAAATCCCCTGGTCCCAATGTATATCAGATCTTATAAGTAATTGACTGAACAACTCATAATTTATAGGCTTACATGTAGCATTTTACGGTACAACAGCAACTCAAGCACTTGTATATAGAACATGGGCGTAGCGAGGCTTGTATATAGAGGAGGGCAAATAAAGAAAATCCTAGACTATATTGTTTTAATTGTAGTTTTTTAATATGTGAGTATCTCACATTACTTATAGTGGAAGTGAGTTAATTTTTTTTAAACAAAATAGAACAACAAGAAATAAAAGAGAGCAATCGGCGAGTTTCTTTACAAAATGTAACTAAAAAATCTCGTACAATTTCGTCTCTTTTTCTTGTATAATTTTAAATCTCAAATTGACTTGAAATTGAATCTCGATTCACAATATGGGCGATCGTCCCCAACGGAGCATTGCGAATTGCGATTGACATTGGCCGTGTCTGTTGTCTTTTCTCTCATTACGCATCGGGCTCCTAGGGCATTAGGGCGCGTTTATAATATGAATATCTCCTCTAAGGGAGACAGTTGCCCCCTCCCCCCCTGCCCTGCCAGGTAGGGACCTCGCCAATGTAACTAATGAAGAAGTCCACAAATAACCATAGAAACATTTTAAAAGTGAAGTATTTCATGTTTCGTGAGAAGAAAGAGTACCGATCTTTGTTGTATCATTTTACATTTTACATATGATATTAAACATATATGTAAAACAAATCTTATAACAATATTTACAATACTACGACTACATAAAATTAAAACTATCATTACGTGGAAGCGTACCAAGAATACTGGCAGCATTACCGCGTTGGATAGCAAGGCTGATCCGTTGACCGAAATAGCTGCCAGCGCTTGGGTTTCCAGTAGCCTTATTGAGGCGCGAAGATAGTATTTTGAACATTCTCCGCGCCTCTGGGCCCCACGGGCCAAGTGTCTCGACACCAAACGGCACAAAGATGTATGACTCACTGAGACCAACATATTTGCGACGCTTGCTGTCTTCGGCAGTCGAAGCAGCAGCCCCAGCACCAACTGACGTAACTTGGACATGAGAAGGAGCCAGAGTGTCGACGCAAGTAGCGTCCCACACCAGCGCCCTTCCCCGTGCCCAAGCCACCAGCGTCATTCCATCAGGACGCTTGCCATCGCGGCGGGTAATACCATTTGGCTCTAAAACAGCTGGTATATTAAGAGCGGCAAATGCCCTTTTTTGACATTCATAAGTGTCATTTCCGTGACCTACGTGAATAAACTGATTTTGATTTGATTTGATTTATCATGGAACTGATCGGGTGATGGTGCTGAAAATTGGTAAAAAATAATACTTATTCTGTTTGTATTATTTTATAGAATATCTATGTATATTTGATGTCGGTTGGTTTGTACATAGTTTTTTCTGACTTTCGTCAACGAAACGACAGAATTTATTCAAATATAATTATCAAAGTTTCGATTCATTTATTTCTATTAACGTTAAGTACAGCCTGGATCACATGCAATTGTATCGGATATAGCAATTATCCGTTGAGGTCGATTTTATGTGTTCGTATTAATTAATCCCCAGTATCTTGTTGCATTTTATTTAGAGCAAGGCTGTTGCTTAAGTACCTACACTATTAATATGCTCATAAATTACTTTATATTATTTTTTTTACAAATATTTGTAATAATCTAATAATTAAAATTTTGTGGTAAGGTCGAGCACAGTTCCTTTTATGCCGTAGTGACACAACTTCCTGACCAGTGTTGAATGTTGAACACAATCAAATTAACTTATTTATTAATACGGCTTTACTCACGTTTTTATCGGTGTGGGTACCGACTTTCGGACCATTCGGAGGTCCTTCATCAGGGTGAGTGTTAGTGGGTTCGCGATAACGTCCCGTCTCTTACTGCGGACTTGGGCTAGTAGTGCGCGGATTTGTGTCTCGCAAGCTGTTGGAAGCCATAGAAATTGACCGTTGACCCAATTTTAATAGAGACAAGGGTTGGGCTCTGCCTCCTACTTGGAAACCAGTGTTACAAAATGCATCTCGCAATAAGACCCTTAGTGCAGATGATCACGTAGTGGACATTATGAGTACATTCTGTGCACCCGTGAACACCAATAGTGACACAGTGTCAGTGATACCGTGCTCGTCATCACCACCGGCCCACCCCGCACTCCCGCCCTGTCTTGCCGCGCACTACGAGCCCAAGTCCGCAGTAATAGGTGGGACGTTATCGCGAACCCACCACACTCACCCTGATGAAGGACCTCCGAATGGTCCCACACTAGTCCGTACCCACACCGATAAGACGTGAGTAAAGCCGTATTAATAAATAAGATAATCAAAAGCTTTAGTTAAATCACAGAAGATACCAAGTGCATTCTGCAATTCCTTCCTTCCTTGATCAGTTCAACACCTGCATCCGTTGTTGAACGTCCACTTGTAAAGCTAAATTGTTTCATATGAAGTAACTTATTAGAGTTAAAGTAAGCATTTGGCTTAAAATTTTACTAAGGGTCGGCAAAACCGTCACAGGACGATAGTTATTCGGGTCAGAAGAGCATCCCGACTTAAATATCTGTGTAATTTTACTATGTTTCAGAAGGTCAGGAAACACGCCACGATTAATACAATTATTAAATACTATTGCAAGATATGGTGCTCTGACATCAATTATTGAACTTATTATTTTAACAGAAATGCCCCATATATCCGCAGTTATTTTCATGTCTAGAGATTTAAAAGTTTTTATCTTTTTTCTAGTGCTTATAAAACTGAATATCATACCATAATATATTGAATATTGACCTATTTGCATCAAATCGGTTATATAAAACAGCTTGAAAAATGGGTACCCCATGATCTAACTAACTCACAGATAGGAGCTCGCGTTAAAACCTTACCGTATGTTAAACCATTACAGAAAAGATGAGATTTTGTGCCAAATTGTGAT
Source organism: Leptidea sinapis (assembly GCF_905404315.1). Lineage (NCBI taxonomy): Eukaryota > Metazoa > Arthropoda > Insecta > Lepidoptera > Pieridae > Leptidea > Leptidea sinapis. The sequence goes on from NC_066289.1 coordinate 9,689,164, forward strand.
ATGTGATGAAAGATGGTCGCAAGTGAAAATCGCATTGGCTGACTCCAGGTCAAACACTTCAACTGTGCTCTAAAGCGAAGCTTAACGATAGAAAAGTGATAGTAACTATTTCGTAGTCACTTCGTGGTAGACGGCAGATGTCAAGACTTCGAACAATGACGGCGAAACTCGCAGTGAGATCGCTGCAAAAAATCTTCACCATTACTGCTCCACGATTATGTAAGACTCATGGCATAAGAAAACGATTTAACCCTATAGAACCTACATTTAGACATCCTTCGTACTCGTCAGACATGGCTCTAACCGACAGCCATTTTTTTTATTTGGAACTTTTTCACATGGTATAAAATTTTCCTCTCAAGAAGCAATTCAATATTGACTTAACAGGATTGGACTCCAAACTCCAAGAGTTTTTTTATGACAGTAAGGGACGAGACGAGCACGACATTCAGCTGATGGTAATTGATACGCCATTACAATGAAATGCCGCGCAATATTGATGAATAACCAAAAAATTCTGAGCGGCATCACACTTGCGCTCGTCATCTTGAGACATAAAGTGTTAAGCCTCATTTGCCCATTAATATCATTAGCTACGGCGCCCTTCGGACTGAAACACTATAATGCTTACACATTACGGCAGAAATAGGCGCCGTTGTGGTACCTATAATCTAGACGGCATCCTGTGCAAAGAAGCCTCCCAGTATTACCGCAAAGGCTAAAAAAAACTTCCCTTGAAAATGCAGAAATGTGTGGATTTCGAGGGTAAATAATTGTATTAGTGAATATAAGTTATATTTATTACAAAACGGCAATTTCATATAAAAACTCCTAATACTATTAAATATATTTAATATTAATAATTAAAAGCTTCATGAGTACAACTACTCTTTCTGACATTCTGTCGTAGCAGACTCAAAAGCTACGCTTTTACTACGCCTGAACTCGTAGATGTGTAAACGCCGTCTGTGTTAATAAACGCGAAGTAAAAGTAATTCCAAATTTAATTTCTTAATGTCTTTATCTTACCTTTGTCACTTTAGAATTGAATGACAGGGAGAAGTAATTTTAAACTTGTTGTAAATTTACATTGCGTTTATTAATAAGACAATGCGAGGTTTTGGTAAGGTCTCATAATTTTTTTATCAAACGCAATTTGCAAAACAATAATAATAAATACTTGCAGTGTGTATGCAATTTTCCATTTAAAATTATTGTCGAAACTGTAGTGAACAAGGGACGATTCGGTTTTGGCACTCGCCGGCCACTGCCGCGGCACGATACGCTCGGTTCGTTTGTTGTTTTTTTTTTTATTCTGATAGAACAAGGGTGGCTTAAAAGTTATTTAATTTGTTAAACTTATTTTATTATAATCACTTAATATAGTTGGACCAACCTTTGGTAATCTGCGTGTAACTTACCCGCTGGAAATATTACAAATTACCTGATAGTAACGTTTTTAATGAGGATAAATGATCTTTAAACCGAATTCGTCCGCGGACACACATGATTGAGCACGTAGAACTTATAAAAATCGTGGTTTTTTACAACATTAATAAATTTATACTAAACAACAATATCACAATATTTTTTTTAGTTAAGGGTCAAGTTTTTAAGGAATATAATAATTAGAAGACTTCTAAATCAAATCAAAACAAAATCGCTATATTCATGTAGGTCACGGAAATGACACTTATGAACATCAAAAATACTTCGTAAATAGCTAATGAAAAGAGTAGTAGAAGAAGTAGAAACTCATTGCCCCCTCTTTTAAATCAACATTTACATTTTCACCGTTTTACAAATGATTTCAATTACAACATACTCGTATTATGTAAAGTGATGCAACAAAAATACTCAAACGTCAAATAGTTAATGCCTTACACGAGTAAGGCAAAACAGTATATGTAAATGAATACAAAACAAAAGTTATTGAGTACAGTGCACCATCCACACACACCGTAAATAAATAAAGGTATTTTGCGAGCACTTTTTAAGCGATTATAAAAAAAAATATAATAAATTTTAAGAATCTGAAGCAGAGCATCTGGTAACAGGATCATCCTGCCACCACAAGTAGCACCAGTTCACGGGCATAACGCATGGGCCAGCCATAGCCTCCCTCGAGCATATTTTAGGGAAGGGGACGACCCGTCCCATGTCGCCGCCACAAGCAGTGACATTTGAGCTTCATTGTAATAAATCCAGTAGATTTTCCGTGATGTGCGCAAATGATAATCTCTATAATCTTATTTAGATAGATTATGTATGAACTTTAACCTAAGATTTTACCTGGCGGAAAAGGATGCTCTATCGAGGCCCCAGAGGGCGTCGGGCTCTATTCAGGATCTTGATCTTCACGTTTCAGTTCATTCAAAGTCTTTCCAATCGTCTTTGCTTCGGCAATGACTGCTCGTCGACAGGTCTTTTAAGACCTAGCGGTATGTGATTACATATAATATAGCTGACATAGATTACATAATTTCACAAAATTTTATGAACGATGCGGGACTCGAACCCACGTCCTCCGGTGCTCTAACGTATCGTTATTTGTTCAACTCTCAGGTTACTCGAACGATTGGCTCAGTTGGTTACAGCACCGGCACGCAACGCCGGAGGTCATGGGTTCGAGTCTCGCAACGTTCATAAAATTTTGTTTTTCAAATTTTAATTGTGTATTATTCCTATAAGTGAGGGTTATCACTTTAAAAACATAACATATTCTTTAGATTTGTAAGAGCGACATCTCAAGTCAATTTCCTAATATGCAAATATTGGGGCTAGGCAGGTTATCAACTGTAAAGTAGATCCTGTAGATGAAGCCACAACCTGAGAGTTTAACAAAGCAAACAAGATTTTATAACGATACGTTACTCGAACGGTTGGCTCAGTTGGTTAGAGCACCAGCACGCAACGCCGGAGGTCATGGGTTCGAGTCCCGCAACGTTCCTAAAATTTTGTTTTTCAAATTTTAATAGTGTATTATTCCTATAAGTGAGAGTTATCAGTTTAAAAACATAAGATATTGTTTAGATTTATAAGAGCGACATTTCAAGTCAATTTCCTAATATGCAAATATTGGGGCTGAGCAGGTTATCAATTGTAAAGTAGATCCTGTAGATGAAGCCAGAACCTGAGAGTTGAACAAAGCAAACAAGATTTTATAAGGATACGTTACTCGAACGGTAGGCTCAGTTGGTAAGAGCACCGGCACGGAACGCCGGAGGTCGTGGGTTCGAGTCCCCGCATCGTTCATAAAATTTTGTATTTCTAATTTTATTTGTGTATTATTCCTAGAAGTGAGGGTTATCACTTTAAAAACATAACATATTGTTTATATAATTTCAGCAAAAATGTGCCGGTAAACTTATATTAAGTTAGTTAATATGATTGGAATTTTCTTAATTGCTTATTTATTATAAACTAGCTGACCCGACAGACGTTGTTCTGTATATAATAAATAAAATACTGTTTTTTATGAATTTGTCAATAATATTTCATAAAATCAAGAATTATTCCGTAAAATATGCTCCCTGTTGTTGTAATGAAATTGTTATACAGCAGAACTGTCAAACCGTGCGTCAATAAATTCTCTCATAGAAAATATGTCCATACAAAACAAATATCGGATAACGGGGGACACATCAAAGGAAAAACAAAATTGTTGTTTTTATTTAATTCCGAACACTTTCATATATATTCACCTTTTAAACCTTCCCTGGACTTCCACAAATAATTCAAGACCAAAATTAGCCAACTCGGTCCAGCCGTTCTCGAGTTTGAGCAAGACTAACGAACAGCAATTAATTTTTATAAATATAGATTTATTTTACGTAACATTAATTGAGGTATTCAAAATTTTACTTTGTTTCCCGAATGCCGAAGCTGAGATAGGATGTGGCGTATGTTTTGCAACAAATGATTGCTAATTGACGCATGTCCGTTACAAAAGTGCGTCGAGAGTCATTGAGGACACGATCACAGGATATATCGCAGATCAATCGGCCTCCCCCTTTGTGTACGACGGTACGTACCCGTACTCCCTAGTCCCCCAGGATCAGAAATCAGGATCCCGGCTTCAGTTGCCTCCCGACGCTCAAAAAAGCCACACGTATTAATTTAACGTGGAGTAATGCAGTGATATATTTCAGTGTTTGACGTTTCTCGGTGAGTGTACGGCGCAGTTAATATAATTTGGTATGTTGAATTGTTTTATTTATTTTTTTAAATTGTTGAATTTTCATCTTCATGAATTAATTTTGCGTAGATTTAGTTCGTAGGTCAATTGTTCGTAGGTTTCTGTCGATTGTTCTCCTTTTACTAGGTTGACAAATTAGATGATTTACAGTCAGAATATGCTGAATTGAGTTTACACTTTAAAATATCATAATTGATTGTTTTGAAATATCTTAAAAGATGTGCAACCCAAAATGTAGCAACAGTGTGTTTTTTGTGTTTTATGAATTTTGTTTTTAGTTAGGCGTCTGTTTATACAATTTAAATTTATAATAGAAATAGATTAACAAAATGCGATCGTAAAAATTCTAACGATATCTGAATTTACAATAAATATATTTTTTAGAATGTGATAATCCACCGTCTGAGCCACACATAATTGAAATGTGTTAATTTAATAACAAATGATCGTTGTTTGTTAGTTAGTTAGTTTGGGGGAGGCCTTTGTCCAGCAGTGGACGTCTTCCGGCAGATTATGATGATGATGATGCAAAACAAATGAATAATCAATTAAATTATTGCGTCACAAAAACAAGCAAAATAATAAAACAAAAAAAATTAAAAAACAATCCAAATGTTAGTTTATCGTGAGTGTTTTTCTGCAAGTTTTTGGATAATTACGGATTTCCGAAAAAAACCGTTATTTTATTTTAATTCATTTCTTTTTCTTGTTCTTTTCTTAATTCACCTGTTATTTTATTACGGTGGATAGTTTTATAAATATGTTGTTTTCTAATTAGAACTAGGAAGTCGACACTCAATGGCAACGTGCCCATGGGTGCATTCCCACATTGAAAGGGAGTTTGTAATCAAAATATAATTCCGCATTCTCTCTCGTAATTTAATTATCAATTTGGTGCTGACTGTACTGGTTGAAATTCGTCCCATGTTAGTTTCAATATTATCCATTTCTAACGTTTCATTAAGAAACCAATCAAGCGTTTGTCGGACTCGCGTTCTGTATATACGTGTAAAAATTTAGATTTTCAGATTTTCCGCCATTTATTTGTTCTATAAGACATTGCGTTGTGGTAAATAGTGTGGTTCAAGGTGTTTTTTAGATTTGATTTTCCAAATGGAAAAAAAGCTAATATATCTATTATCTATTATGCTCATTAGCCGTAATTGTTCATACGATATGAAAATATCGCATTCGGAGAGTTCAATTTCCTTATTTCCGAAAGGAGAGTTGGACACGTGATAATACAAAAACCTAAGTGACCGAAGATTTAAGTTTGCAGTATTTTCAATTATATTTTCCGAACATTTAGTTTAGAAAAACCCGTGGATAGGAAACGAAAAATTTTTTTAATGTCAAGAATAAAAAAGAGTTTTCAAGATATTTTTTACACTCATACTTACAACTTACGGAGAAAATCGCGGTTTTTATCGCTTGTTTGTAAATGGGTGATATCGCAGATGATGATAGTACTCAGAAGTTCGGAAAGAAAACGGTGAAAACTTCAGACCATGCGGCAGAAGTGAAAACTTCATCAAAAGCATGGTTAATAATACGTCAAAGAACTATTTTTACAGTTCCGTACCTATCTCAAAATGAAAACAACGAAACTTTGATGTCCGTCCATCCGTCCAACTGTCCGCGTGTCTGTCTGTCAATACCCTTTATCTCGGGAACGGAACGGGAATCGAGATAAAATTTAATTTATATACTCAAGTCTACAGTCTCTTGAAACTGTAAAAAACATTGTACAAAGTACACTGGTCGGAAGTGAAACTTCTTTGGCAATACAATTTTTAAATCTCTTTTATATTTATACTAATGTGTTCTCTAAATCTAATGTTTTTGTGTTTTTTTTTAATTAAATTTTTCTTTGAAATTAATATTTTATTGTTGTAATTCAAGTAGAACTTCACGCTAGTAGGGAACATGTTTGTGAACCGCACGCTTGATTTGCGCGGTACAACGCTTCTAGGGAAGATGTTCTACTTACTAGCACCCGCGTGCTAAACCTACACAATACAACGCTAGTAGAGAAGATGTTCTACTTAGTAGCGGCGCTATGTACTTCATGCTACGTTCGCCCTTTCCCACTCTTCCTCAATCGATGTCAATCGCTCTCTCCGTTGGACAAAAACCTCCTCCTCATTACACTTTATTGCATTTCATCCGTTAAAAATTTACCCTCATGCGCGCAATGTAGTTTCACTGCAAAAATTCTGACTTAACGTAAAAGTAGAGCTCGTGAGGCCACTCTTTTCAATTAAATTTTGAGTATTTTGTAAATAGTTTGTAAGATGCTGCATCCAATATATGAATCATGTTTAAATATAATATTTCATAAAAATTTATAAATATAAATTGTCGCATATTGCATGCATCAGCCTTTAGAGTTTTAATTCTTTGTTTCTTTGTTTGAATATGATGGTTGTGATTACTATCCTAATTAGTAATCGCATCCAATAAATACAATGATTGATTAACTATAACAGGTCGATCTGAAACCACAAGCAGTGCTAGTTCACGAGTAGATGCGTGGATCAGCCATCGTTCCCTTCGCAAATATTTAACAGTGGGAGGCTCCTTTGCACGGGATGCCGGCTAGATTATGGGTACCACAACGGCGCCTATTTCTGCCGTGAAGTGCAGTAATGTGTAAGCATTGCTGTGTTTCGGTCTGAAGGGCGCCGTAGCTAGTGAAATTACTGGGTGAATGAGACTTAACATCTTATGTCTCAACGCGATAAGCGCAACTGTAGTGCCGCTCAGAATTTTTGGGGATTTTCAAGAATCCTCAGCGGCACTTCATTGTAATGGGCAGGGCGTAACAATTACCATCAGCTGAACGTTCTGCTCGTCTCGTCCCTTATTTTCATAAAAAAAAAATTGAGGGAAGGAGACGACCAATTGGCCATATTCATAGTCTTACGTCATGAGAGATACGGGCTTTTACAACTTCTAATAATGTCCAAATAGAGTGTAAGCGAAACTCTGGACGTAGAAAGAAATCATGGCCCTGTAACATCCAGAAAAGGAAATTAGAATCCTTAAAGTGGAAAACAAGTTTCGCTTGCCAACAAAAAACGATGTTCCTTTGCTGTCGGGTATTTTCCAGTAGTGGAGAGGCACGTGGAGCGAGAGAGTGAGTGAGAGATAGAGGATAGAGGGGAATATATACATTTGAATAATGTTTTTTTTAATTTTCATGTGTAAGCTTTATGTAAGTTGAAAGCATATAAATGAACTTGTTACAATTCATAAACATAGAAAAAACACACAATAATTCCTTTTTTTTCAGCACTAACTGTGCTGCTCACTATTCCTGATAGCAAAATATTTAAAGCCAGTCAAATAAGTGTCTAGTGAGGTAAAAAAAAACCAGGAAAAATACGTCTTGACTTTGGTCAGAGGATTGTTTGATTTAATTTGCAAGATAAAAGCGAAAATTTTCGACTTTTCAATAAGCAATTAAGTATTGCAACGATTTTCAGTATGTAACCTAACCAAGTCAACTCATTGACAGCATTGTTCGTGGACGGAGCAATCCCTTTTGTATAGGGTTAAAAGTGACTATTAAACATTGAAAAAAAAGAAAAAGAAGAATGGCTTAAAACATTTTATTTTGCTGTTTTCCCTTCTATGTGATTTCCTAACCCCAGTTAGCTCCTGTTATTCATGGCTTATAGAAAGAACAATAAATAAAATTAAAAACAATATTTTATTGAACTTAATTTTTAGTTCTTTTTCAATGTATTTCATTTCTTTATATATTTTTAATCATACTAGTTGATGTTCTACTGTCGTTTCAGTTTTTTTTATTCGTGTAAGGCATTGACTATTTGACGTTTGAGTATTTTTGTTGCATCACTTTGCATCTAATTATTGTAATTGAAATTCTTTGTAAAATGATGTAGCTGTTAATGTTGATTTAAAAGACTATGAGTTTCTTGCCATTTCTTCTCGTTATAGCCCAACCTTTTCCAAAGTGTTGGTAAATGTTTAAAGAAAAGAAAATTTTTGACATTCAGAAATGCCATTTACTTGACCAACATGAATAAAGTGATTTTGATTTGATTAAATTTTATTAGATTCCTTATTTTTACCAGTGCTAACAGTTTTGTAGGTAGGTGTGCCAATACAATACATTATTTACCCAATTGCATGTCAAAATATGATTTAGTTTCCATACAGATCTTTAAATTTATTCGAAAAAAGTAGGTTTTTTAATTTCTAGTTGTCTCTATATTATATGCTATTTGTTTTATGACATTTTATTATTATACTAGCCGACCCAACAGTAAGATGAATAACGATCAATAATAGCAAAAAATAAGTTGTAAGAATTAGTAAAATAATGCAGTATATATGTAAAGCCATCGGAAATAAGTTATCATTATTTACTTAGTTAAAAAGAAAGAATTGGATATAGTATGTTACCCTTAAGAGATAGACATGTTTTTGAATTTATTGTAGACAGACAGACGCGGCGAAGGACTTTGTTTTATAATAATATGTAGTGATTACGTAATGTTATTTTCCTTCTATTTGATTGGCTGATATAAAGAACAGTTAATGAAAATAATAACAACATTTTGAAGTAAAACTTCTTTAAGTACGACTTGGGGTTAACTCAGAATTTTTTTCTGACGGAAGTAGCACGCACTACAAAAGATAATTGAGATCATTTTTAAGCCGTTATAATTTAATGGTTTTAAAAAATATTTCAAATTGCTTAGTAATATTTTGAAAAAATCTCCAAGTGTTTTTTTAAATGTTTTTTTCAATAAATTGGTTTGTATATTTTTTGATTATATGTTATTACTAGAGTTCTCCTTCTCCTAGTTAGAGTTTTTTTTTTTAAGAATGAAAAGGGACCTACGAAGTTATACAAACAGCCTCAACGTTAAAACAGAAATAGTTCAAAGTTCTTAACAAAGACTTAACTTACAATTAGTTGGGCGTCTTTATTAGAGTTAACAGACAATCTAGAGAATTAGATCCGGAACATTACATCAAGTTTAAGAGGTTATGTCAATCTTTATCTTTAAAGCGGAATCAAACTATAGCCGGAAATACCCGCACGAGATCAGTTTAATTCATTTTGCATGCATTGCTAGTGAGTTTGCTCTATCTAAAAATAGATGGATATAGCAATTAATTTCAATTTTATTATTAAAACTTTCGTGAGAAATATCTTAATAATAATTAACTACATTTATTTAAATCGGCTTAACCGCGAACTCCTAACTGGAGAAAAGTTGCCCAAAACAGAAAAGAGTGGAAATCGTTGGAGGAGGCCTTTGCCAATCGGCCAATCGAGACATTTTATAGTTTATACTTTATAGCTTAAGATTATTGGTTATTCAAATGTTAAATGTTTTTATGTTCAGAATATAATGGCATTATTATTATTATTAACCGCGAACTCAAAACATCTGATGAAAGACTAAGAATGGTCCGAAAGTAGTTGTACCAATAGTACTGATTAATCGTGGTTAAAGCCGATATAGATAAATTACACTCGGTTGACTTGCAACTTAACGGATTTCTATTAGTGTCAATTATTTATGGAGAATTGGTAAAACAACTCATATAGACTATATATTAACTACGACTATTAACTAGGTCGAAGAAGCTATCGAGACTCAAAAAAGAGACAAAGTCCCTGGACCCGTATAATATACTGTGTAACAAATTAAATGCTCCTATCCTACAAAGAAATAATCGCTCCTATTTTACAAAAGCTTTTCACAATAATATCTAATAGACCCATAAGCCAAATTTGAAATTCAAATATATTGATTTCAAATCACTTATTGAACGGCAAATACTACCCATTCAAAATAGTGTGCCTCAGAAATGAGAAGAACTGCGCAAGAAACTCAGTGAGTTTTTTTAATAATAAGAATTACATTAAGTATGGATTACATTTAGTAAACATTTATAATTAAAGAGTCTGAGGGTGTCCACTCTATTCCCAGCCTGTGGTATCATTGAGAAAATCATTTAAGTTTGATAACCTTTTCCACACAAACGTTTTTTTAACAATTCTTTTAAATTTGGTTATACATTTTTGTTTTTTACATTTTCTTGGATCTTGTTGTAAAAGCATATACATCGCCCGACGTACTAACTCGACTTAACCGACTAGGTAGGCATAACAAGTTTATATTTGTTCCTCGGGTTAACATAATGATTGTCACATTTTCTAGCAAATTCCTTAATGTGCCTATTGAACATTATCAAGAATATCTTGAGATGCAACCAATGAATACAACAGTCAATATACCATATTACTATGAAAATACCTAAAGTAAACTAGTCTAGCGCCGCATCTATGTCAGTTAACTGTCTAATTTTTTAACCGTATATGCTGCATAACAGGTAAGCCTATTCGCCAATCCTTCATCCAAGACTAATATAATGCCAAGAAATATAGGAAATTCCACCGGTTATACCACCTCTTCGTTTAATAAAATATTCCCATCTACATTTTTGACATTTGGTGCGAATCGTCGAAAAAACGTCCAAAATATATAAAATTTTCGCCAAAATAATCCTTAGCAGAATAAGAACTGTACTCGATAAAATGAAAACCAACCCCGTGAACAAGCTAGCTTTAGAAGCAGTTATCCAACAATAGAATATATAGGTACATGTAGTCAGACAAATAATGGAAAAGAGCAAATAATATGATATGCCGTCCTTCTGTTTTTTATAGATTACAGTAAGGCCTTTGATTCTATTGAACATGACAGAATATGGCAGGTGCTAAAAAACCAGGGAGTGCACAGCAAATTTCTTTTAAAATGAAAATAAGGGACGAGACTAGCAGGATGTTGAGCTGGTTTTTAATTGATACGCCCTGCCAATTGCGTTCGTCACCTTGAGACATAAGATGTTAAGTCTCATTTGCCCAGTAATTTCACTAGCTACGGCGCTTTTCAGACCGAAACACAGTAATATTTACACATTACTGCTTCACGACAGGAATAGGCGCCGTTGTGGTACCCATAATCTAGCCGGCATCCTGTGCAAAGGAGCCTCCCAGTGGTTAATAATCATAAAAATAAAGGTTATAAGGAATGCTTGAATAAATATTATAATATAAATGTATTATTTTACTTTTAAACGTAAACGTATGCAAGCTTAGAATCCTTTATTGCGACCGGAAGAATTAGTTGAACAATTTGCTGAGCTTTACAATTATACTTCATCAGTTTATTAGTGAGCACGCAACTCCTAGACTTCATGTATTCATAAAGCAATAATACCTACAAAATTCAAAATTGTTTATGATTTGAATATAAGTGCCTTTTGTATCTCTCATATGCTCTGCAAAAGAGAGCTGTTCGTGCTATATATCAGCTTGGTTATAGACAGTCTCTCAAAGAAAAATTTAAAGAAATAAATATTATGACTGTTCATTGTCAGTACATTTATGAAAATTTAATATACGTTCACAAAAATCGTCACCTTTTTGCTCTTAATAGTGATCTTCATTATTATAACACTAGAAATAAGGGATTGCTTGTAACTAATTCTAGTAGGCTTCATAAGATACATAATAGCTTTAAGGGTAAATGTATACACTTCTATAATAAAGTCCCAGACACTATTTTTATTGAAAAGAACGCAAAAAAAAAGAATGCTGGGAGAGTCTTCTTGTCTTCTTCTTGCGCCGCTTCTTCTCTCTCAGAGCACCATTTGTTTCCGAAGCGGTAGTAGTATCTAGTAGTTATTAGAAATGACATCAAAAAGAATTCTAAAGGAATCAATTTTGAGAAAATAAATTCCTTTTATGCCTTTATCATACCCTAATCACCTTCTCATAAAATAAACCAATTAATTAACTATTTTATTAATTAAAATTAAAAATTTTATATTTTATGCCTTGTTCTGTTTAAACAATAAAACATTGATAAACAAGTTTTAACAGTGGCTGATCCCTGTGGTTTTTCTTTATATTTAATTTAAACGGAATATATAGAGCCTAGGTCTACGCTGAAATCTATACTTAGTTGCTGGGTTGGCTTGGGTTTGTTGGTTAATGATTTTTTTTTAATGTCACAAGTATAATGAAAGCTAGAAAACATAAAAGTTTCTTGACATTTTTTTGACGTTTGTCGGTTGGTATAAAAATGATAAACAATAAAATACTATATCAATACTATATATATACTATACCTCTGAATGATAGATAATAAACTGTTAAGTTGTATAAAACTTTATTCATCTAGAATTCATAGTTTCTCAACCTTATTTTGCATACCGCCCACTTTGAGAATATGTTTTTTTCTAGAGTATTTTCGTGTATTTTTTTGCCTTTTTAGACTATATTTTTTAATCTACCCACGCCTCATCTGCGCCCTCTCAATGCCCCCTAATTTTCTCTGGGTCTTTTACTGCCCGCCCGAAAGTCTCAAACCTACGTTGAGAACCTACGATTTAGATCATTCTATATCTTCAAATCAATTATTATGTACTCCTGTTGTCACTGCAGTCCTTGTGACGTTTCGATTCTTTACTTGTTTCGATGAAATTTTGGATCATCTCTGGCCTATTTTGTAGCAATATTAACAGTTACTAATTGATCTAGAAGTATTTCAATGAGTTACTTTTTATTACATCAATTTGACAAATGTCATAAAATGTTTAATGGTTTAGGTATATACTTTATAAAATAAATTATTTAGCAGCACTTTGGATTGCCCTCGTATAATGCTGATATTAGCTCTGATAAAGTCCAGATCGTTGACTTGACCAGCTGCATTGGGGAGTTCGTGCCTTGTGACCAGGTGCAGTCATACTGCAAAGTCCAAGGTATATTTTTAAAAATCGTACTGATAAGTGGATTTACAATATCTAAATCTCAAACCAGATGGCTGTCCATCTGTGATCTGGTGGGAGGCCTACCAACACTACAACTTCCGGTACGTGGTCGCCATTCGAGGATTTTACCGGCCCAATGGCTGGCCACTGCCACTTCAGTTTCACAAGATCGCCGGAATAGGATGGATGAGGGCAGCGCAGGACCGATCGTCATGGCGTTCTTTGGGAGAAGCCTCTGTCCACCAGTGGACGTCTTCCAGCTGAAGTGATGAAAACTCAGACAGAACTTCATACACTTTGGCTGAAAACTTCACAGCTTCTTTACAAAAATTAAGCTCTGTGGCTCGATGATAAGACAACTCCCGCGAAATAATGCGACGATTTATGTATTATTTCCGACTCCATATTCGTTTTTAAACTATTGTATCTTAAATTATAGTTTTATTTAATTAACTGTCAGACGCGTCAACCTCAATTCAGTTTTGATATTTCGATTGTGTTTTTTTTTTGTTATTATTTTATTTATTTTAGCAATTTTATCTAAATTTGTGTGTGCCAAGTATAATTTGCGTGCGACAAGAAAACTTTTCAAACAACAGTTTTATTTACGAAAAAACTTACGCGTAATTTTAAAATGTGCAAACGGCTCTTTTTCAAGCACAATAGCGAGCGCCAAGCTACTTCTTTTTCCCGCATGAGTAATACAAATTTAATTTCCCAATAGTCCCAATATGCCTTTGTCGGATAGTTTGAACAAGAGTGGTCTCTTTCGAAAACGTTCAATACGTTGTTGAAATACAAAAAACTGGATATCTCTGAACGTCATATACGGCCGTTCCCAATATACTATCTACATATAGAGATAAATTACTAACTTCTACTATCAGTAATTAGCTGTCAATAATCTGAAGCTGTCCCAATATACCCGATAAGTCATTCTTATCGCCTTATATTGGGACGCGTGATTGCAATTTCCATACAAACTTTATATCGCTGGTAAGCTATATGTCGTTCCATTGACAGACAGCGTGCACGGATAAGGTGTGTTACCATCGATAAGTGTATTGGGACAGAAAAGTCAACGATAGTTACTCATGTAAGAGATAGATTGCATATTGGGAACGGCCGTTAAGGACTGCAATTTTTTGATACTTATCATGCTTAATGTTTCAGACATCTTTTAAACGAACCTATGCTAGATTATGTCACCATATAATATAGATACAAGACGTTTGTTTGAAATCTTTTGTTCACTTATAATCCCCACTTGTCCCTATATTTCATTCGAAAGCAGTATTCAACCTAGATTGCGGATTGATGTGTGAATATTCATATAAAATTTTAATATGTTTATTATATTATAATTGCTATTTATTACGGAGAAGAATTTATTTATTTGTGCCAGTTTAAGTTCAGGAGTTTAATAAGAATAAAATATATTAATATCATCAACAATATAAAAAAATATATAAAGCCGAGGTTTATAAGGCAAAATACGAGTCTCATCTCTATCGTGTCCTATTTGATCCTAAAACTCCTATATATCTCAAGGATTAAGTTCTCACCAACTATATCTTCGGTCTGTCTTTAATCTCTTGCTTTGTACACCTGTTCATAAAACTTCCTTTTTCAACAATTCATTTGCTGTGCAAGCTGTTAACCTATGGTATTCTCTTCCCTCTGAAATCAGAAAGGCTCAAACTCTCCAATCTTTCAAAACAATGCTTCATAATTATTATTTATTACTGTGACAATTTCATTACTAGTTCTTTTCTTGGAATTATTTACTGTATGTGTATGTTTAAATTATATGCATATCGATAACACCACCTTCTGTTATCTTTTCAACTAAAACTAATTCATTACAGGTTCCCTGGTAGAAATCGCTCTTAAGCGATAAGGCCGCCGATTGCTTTTTGTAGTCTCAATTTTTGTTATGTTTAATTATTTTGTGATGTGCAATAAAGATATATTTCATTTCATTTTACGAGGTTTATTTTTCTTTATTCAATAAGCCATATTATTTACAGACTGTTAGCACTTTAGTGGACTCTAGCCGACTTTATAGCTCGTAATAGCTCAGTCTCATTCAATACCCACAAAAAATTATGCTCAGTGCGCCGAAATATGTTTTTACTTCCCCGCGTTATATGTGTTATACGGGGCATTGAAATGGCGTAATATGAAAACGCGTTATAAGGCGGATTACTGTAATTAATTCAAAGTGAGCGTTGGAGCAATCAGTACAAAGATTATGAAAATAGTTACGAGTATTAACAGATCCATGCTAAAGTGATCATGACAATATATATTTGTGTGCATGATAATATTTAGTATCGACCGCTCTTCTCACATGAAACTCTAATATCGCCTCACCGAATCTATACCTACATTATACATGTAATAAAATACCTAGGTAACACTGAAAATGTTTAGAAAATGAAAAACGGCTTAATGTAGAAAGTTGCCAATACTTTTATTGTTTTTCGAAGTAATCTCCGTTCCTCTCTACACATCGTCGCATTCGATGGAACCACTGAGAAAAGCAGTGGGCCCATTCTTCCTTAAGGGTCTCTTCTATGGCCATTTCGTACGCTTTCACTGCATCTTCAGGGCTCGTAAAGCGAATACCTCGAATTTTATCTTTAGTTCTTGGGAATAAATAAAAGTCGCAGGGCGCGAGGTCAGGACTGTATGGCGGATGTATCATTATCTCGATATCTGCCATAGTCAAATATTCAACAGTCCGTTTTGCGGAGTGCGCTGAAGTATTGTCGTGGTGAAGGAGGATCCTGCTTCGTGGGCGCTGCTGTCGAATTTTTTCTAAGACAACAGGCAAACAGCAATTGACTTACCAGTCTGCAGTAACTGTACTTCCATATTCTAGCATAATTGTCGCGAAATGACCTTTCCGACCAAAGAATGAGGCAATCATCTTTTTTCCTTGACTTCTTCCTTTCTTTACCTTAGTTGGCCGATCCTCGAAAGGAAACACCCACTGAGATGATTGTCTTTTGGTTTCGGGTTCGTAGCAATATATCCATCTTTCATCACCTGTGACGATGTCAAATACAGCATTTGAGTCACCGCCGTTGAACTTATCTAACATTTGGCGACACCAGCCCATGCGAAGGTGTTTCTGGTCGTCGGTTAAAGTATGGGGAATCCATCTGGTACAAAGCTTACTGACGCCTAAATGTTCATGTAATATTTTTTGAACTTGACTCATACCAATGCCTAGGCTTGCCCGTATCTGCTGATAGGTCACTCTCTTATCTTCCTATATCATGCGTCGCACAGCTCTTTAGTAGTCGCTGTTATAGGACGTCCCTCACACGGATCATCATTGAGATTGCTACGTCCACGCTTAAACTCGTTAAACCAATTGTAAATAGTGGCACGAGATGGGGCTTCATTAAGAAATGCTAATTTGTAATTGTAATTAATATATAAATCAAATCAAATCAAATCAAAATATAAAATTGTAATTAATTGTGTTAGATTCATTTTCACGTGTAAAAAGAGTTTTAGATTTGCCGCCAATTCACAAAAACAAATGACTGCAATATACTGCATTAGGTTACCAAAGAGTTCATATATATATTCAGAGAGAGAAATTGAAATTCAAAAAAAGTTTTCATAAGCAATGTTTCTAACTGGCTAGTTCTAAACATTTTCAGTGTTACCCACGTATTAAATATATCGTTGTCTTGTGTCCATAATACAGGCTATGCCTAGTTTGGGGCAAGTTAATTTGTGTAAAAGTGTGTCAGTATTTATTTATGTCCCGTAGACCGTATTATATTACAAGTACATATTGGGAAGAATCTGGAAACTATACATTTGGAATTAAATCATAAAAAAATTGTACGAAACCCTCGGTGAGCGACTCCGACTTGCATTTGTCCGGTTTTTTTATATTTTTGTAACAAAACAAGTTTCCATGAGTAGTCCTAAATTAATTTACACTTGCCAACCCTAATATCAGTAGCGAAATAGTTATATTCAAGTGTTGTACATCACGCAGGTAGACTGTGTGCGGTCGGTAGTGTAGGATAGATTAGAGCGCGTGTGAGCGAGGGGACGCGCTCGGATCGCTAACTGTAAATAAAGATATCCGCGGAGCCTACCGTGCCCGTACGATCCCACGGGCGAACAACTCATCGCTATGTTTGGCCTCGATTTTGCACTAAATTTCAACTAGTAGCACGTATTAAGGTATAAAATTCGTGAGTTATCACTATCACTACATATTATAAAACAAAGTCTGTCTGTCTGTCTGTTCGCGATAAACTCAAATTTTTCAACCGGAAACAAACAAATTTTTTATACAGATTTTAGAATAGCGCGGTTCTCGAGGAAGGTTTAAGTATATAATTTGTTATGTTTATGTCTACATTTACAGGGGGTTTTTAATGGTCCGCTAACTTTAAACAGCCGCTAAGGAGTGTTTTTTCTCATTCTGACTTAGGTCAATAGAAGAAGACAGAGTGAGAATTAGCAATGCTTTAAGTTAGCAGACTATTATGAATAAGGGGGTATATGTATACAACTAACGATTTGTTGGATATAAGAACAAAATTAATTCTGAAATAATCTATAGTGGAACTGCGTATCTTATATAGATCTAATGAAAAGTGCAAGATGTGCCATCATTTCTAAATATTCTTAAAAATATGATATCTATATCCATTTTAAGTACCACTTTATAACGGTAATGTAAAAAATAAAATGCTCGCAAAATACCTTTATTTATTTGCGATGTGTGTGGATTATTGCATCTACTTCACTCATCATCATCATCAGCCGGAAAACGTCCACTGCTGGACAAAGGCCTCCCCCAAAAATTTCCACGACGATCGGTCGTGCGCTGCCCTCATCCAACGTATTCCGGCGATCTTGACTAGATCGTCGGTCCATCTTGTGGGGGGCCTGCCCCAACGGCCATCTGTCCGTCGAACTATGTGCCGTGACCACTGCCACTTCAGTTTCGCAATCGTTTGGACTATGTCGGTGACTTTGGTTCTCCTACGGATCTCCTCATTTCTGATTCGATCTCGCAGGGAAACTCCGAGCATAGCCCTCTCCATTGCACTCTGAGGGACCATGAGCTTTCTCATAAGGCCCATAGTTAGCGACCACGTCTGTGTACCGTAAGTCATCACTGGCAACACACACTGGTTGAAAACCTTCGTCTTTAGTACTTTACTTTACTCAATAATTCTTAATTAACTCATAATGTTATATGTAATGCATTGAGTATTTGACGTGTGAGTATTTTTGTTGCATCACTTTACATAAAAAAATATTATAAATTATTTGTAAAACGATGAAGCAAATGTAGATGTTGATTAAAAAGAGTGGCAATGAGTTTCTTGCCACTTCTTCTCTTTAAAGCTACATGCAAAAATCAACATTTTCCGAAGTAGTACTTTTGACATTATTAAGTCTTATTTCCTTGACCTACATGAATAAAATGATTTTGATTTGATTCTTAATAGATTTAGATTTTAATTTTTAATCATGGAAACCAACACCTTTTTGAAGTGAAACTTCTTTAGAATCGTTTGGATTTCAAACTGGATGCCACGGGAAAAACGACAGGTAAGAGACACAAATACAAAAATGTGTAGGATGAAGCCGGCAAAGAATGGGACAGAAATATGCATACTATTTTATTTTTATGTATGACGCGAGTAGGTATACCTTAATATATTCTTATGTCATACGCACGACTTATAACTGCATAGACACCAGGAGAACATAAATATGGTAGCGGTGTTAGTAATTTCTTTCATAGCGGTTGAAATCATGTGTCATCCTAGCAACATGTACCAGGACTTCATATGCAGTTTAGAGGTTCATGCACAATGCAGGTTTCACTTCTGACATGTGTACTTTGTACACATGCATTTTTTTTTTCTTAATTGATTCTTGTTCAAAACTTTTGGTTACAGTTCGTGCCTCCTTGATTGTTTGAGTTTTGATTTTACACATAATTTCAACTGCATTATAACCACAACAATATTATTTTCTAGTTGGCATTCAACAAGATAATACACGTGTTTATGTCACATTAATAGAACACTTGGCACTAGAATAATAATCAACAATGTACCGTAATAATTCTGACTGTTCAAATTTTGGTAAAATAATTACATACTGGACATTTTACTCTTAAATGCATTATTTATTTCTAATTTCAATAGAAAATATCCGTACGACCGAGCCTTGCTCGGATTTTTAAGAATGTGCAAAACTTGAATAAAATAAACTTTATTGTAGCTGTTTCTCATTAAAACATGGATAATACTACATTTTTTAAATTGGAACCACCCGAAAGCACCTGTATACTAAATTTTCATTAAAATCGTTGGAGCCGTTTCCGAGATTCAGATTCTATATATACAAGAATTGCTCGTTTAAAGGAGGTAGTACCTGGACGACCGAGCTTTGCTCGGCTTTTTAAGAAAGTACAAAATTTTAACAAAAAACAAACTAATAGAATCTTGATTCTCGAACCGTGGTCTCCTACTTTCCGGTTCGCCCAGCTATTATAGTCTGGTATATAGTGGCGAAATTTACCATTGTATTTTATATTATTGTAGCAGTTTCTCATTAAACACGGATAAAACATTTTTTTTTTAATTGAAACCTTGCTAGATCGATTTCTCGCCCCCGAAACTCCCGGTATACTAAATTTCATTAAAATCGTTGGAGCCGTTTCCGAGATTCAAATTATATATATATATATATATATACAAGAATTGCTCGTTTAAAGATATAAGATAAGATATAATAGTATTACACTTACAAGCCTATTATTGTCAAAGTCAAATAAACTTTATTCAATCAGGCTTATATTATGCGCTTTTGAATTGTAATTATATATATTTGTTTTTATACTAAATCTACCATATGTTGGGAAAAAGTAGAGGTCGTGAGATGAACATACAAGAAACTCAACGGGCATTCTTTTAAATGAAATAGAGTATTTTACAATGGCTGTAATATACGAAAGAAATAAGTCTGTAAGTTGCTGAATCTAATTTTATACAAATGATTTAAGTTTTCTTTAGTGTTAAGTCCGCCAATATTTGTTTTTAAAAACAATTCGACACGTGTTTCGCCTCTACACGAGGCAACCTCAGGACGTGTTGTCTCGCCAAAATCTGGCACGAGACTGAATCTCTCGAGAGAATGATCTCAGTAGTCGAATTGTTTTTAAAAACAAATATTGGCGGAATTAACACTAAAGAAAACTTAAATATTTTGTATAATTATGGATTTCCGCAAAATACCGCCTAATTCAATAAATTTTCTTGAATCTAATTTTTTTATTTCTATTATATTGACACACTTACACAAATTATCTTGCCCCAAACTAGGCACAGCC
Source organism: Leptidea sinapis (assembly GCF_905404315.1). Lineage (NCBI taxonomy): Eukaryota > Metazoa > Arthropoda > Insecta > Lepidoptera > Pieridae > Leptidea > Leptidea sinapis. Next base: position 9,709,587 of record NC_066289.1, read on the forward strand.
TGTACTATGGGATGCAAGACAACGATATATTTAATACTATCTACTTACTTAAACATACAAAAATACACATAAACATCCATGACTCGGAAACAAACATCCATATTCATCATATATATGAATGCACCTACCGGGATTCGAATACGGGACCTCTAGCTTAGTAGTCAAGGTCACTAACCATTCGGCTATATGGGTCGTTAAATATATGTTTCGTGTTCAAAAGTTATTGAGAAAAGCTTTTTGAACTTTTCATTTCTTTCCACTCCACCAAGATGAAGTCACGGTCACTGAATTAAAATTCTGTTTTTTTATATTTTTTTATTAGTTAGCAATAATTTTTCAATAGAAATAAAAGGCATTATAATTAATTAACATTATACTAATGTATAAAAAACATAACTTTCTTATTTATATTTATATTATAACAATATAATAAAATTAAGATTGAATTTTTATATTTTCGTGTAAATTTTAATGGGAGGCTCATTTGCACAGGATGCCGGCTAGATCATGGTACCACAACGGCGCCTATTTCTGCAGTGAAGCAGTAATGTGTAAACATTATTGTGTTTCGGTCTGAAAGGCGACGTAGCTAGTGAAATTACTGGGCAAATGAGACTTGATATCTTATTTCTCAAGGTGACAAGCGCAATTGTAGTACCGCTCAGAATTATTGGGTTTTTCAAGAATCCTGAGCGGCACTGCATTGTAATGGGCAGGGCGTATCAATTACCATCAACTGAACGATCTGCTCGTCTCGTCCCATATTATCATTAAAAAATTTAGATACACACTCCTTAATGGTGCTCATAGAACATCTTGGTGGTCTCTTCTTTTTCTCATAAAAAAATAAATATAGTATTGTAGGAGAGCAGGGGCTTTTTTACATATTAGACGGGGAAAATAGGCCACTGGTTAAAAGGTATTTAATTCCTCAAAATTGACTCCTTTAGAATTATTTATCATGCCATTTCTAATATACTAAATACTACTACCGCTTCGGAAACAAATGGCGCTCTGAGAGAGAAGAAGCGGCGCAAGAAACTCTTCCAGCATTTTTTTTGCGCTCTTTTAATCACATATACAATATTGTACTGTCATTGCTATTGCTATAAAACAATCATAATCTAGTCCCAGGCTGTCAGATCACTTAATATTGAGCTAAGGAGTAGTAGGGTTTACGACAGAGCTATTTTTTAATAAAACATTTAAATTTATTTGTAGATAATGCCTCAACAGTGGCTGTATTATAAAAGTGTTTACATTTACCCTTAAAACTATTATGTTAATACCAGATACTGTCGCTAAGTAATCAACAATAATATTCTTTCTTCCAGATACGGTGTCTCAAGATGCCGCTCCAAATACGAAGGGCAGGCGTGGTCTCCTTCTTGAGGGAGAACCTATTGACGCTTCTGACCATCATTGGTGTTGTCGCTGGCACCTTGCTTGGCTGGGGCCTTCGGGCGACAGGCTACGAATGGACGAGACGAGAGGTCATGTACTTCCAGTACCCCGGAGAGCTGTTCCTGAGGATGCTGAAGTGTCTCATAGTTCCGCTGCTGGTGTCGTCCATTGTATCTGCGATAGGTTCGCTGGATCTTAGTCTTTCTGGCAAGTGAGTATGAGTTACTATGCAATTAATAACTGAAACATTAAACAACCACAGACTAGTAAAAAAGAAGGACTCCGCGCCGTCATATTTGCAAGTGAAGCACCTTTATGCTAGTGTGTGTGCGGTTTCGGGGTATACTAGTTACACAATTTTTTCTCCCTTAAATAATCGTATATCCACAAAGACTTTTATAGTATTGTTTTCACACTTAAGCACAACGCAGGACGGCATTTTTAAAATATTATTAATATACGCAAACTGATCTGTCACAGACGATGACAAATCTCATAATGGCGGCCGATCGGCTTGTATTAGTGTAAATGTATGCGTGAGGCTATGTATTTACACGTTTACCGGCTTGGTTTGGTGCCTTACTGTTATGTATTACGGAGTCCTTCTTATTTTACTCGTCCGTGTAAACAACGTGTCGATTTGATACAAAATTCTAACTACAATTAAACAACGTAACATAATGTTCGTATTTTGTTCGTATTTACTTATAATATAAGGGTTATATTTCACCGGGACACCAATATGGCGAAACCAGTCGCCAGAGTTACTACTTAGTCTCCATTTGGTTGCGCAACCAATTTGGTGGAGCGACCGGCTCGGACGCATCATGACTCTGGCGTCTGTATGGTGTCAAGTTTGGTAGCTTACGGACACCAATGTGGCGGAACCGGTCGCCACTATCAACAATTTTTTTTTATGACAGTAAATTCCGCTTATGGTAATTGAAACGCACTGCCCATTGAAATGCAGTGCCACTCAGGATTCTTGAAAAACACAAAAATTCTGAATGGCACTACAATTGCGCTCGTCGCCATGAGACATAAGATGATAAGTCTCATTTGCCCAGTAATTTCACTAGCTACGGCGCCCTTCAGACTGAAACACAATAATGTTTACACATTACTGTTTCACGGCAGAAATAGGCGCCGTTGTGGTACTCATAATCGAGCCAGCATCATAATCAAAGGAGCCTGCCACCAAATGTATACATCTCTATAGAGAGTTACACACCTGGTGTCCGATTGGTTGTGCAATTTGGTGGCGCAACCAGCTCGGAAGCGTCATGAGTCTGTATGGTGTCCGGTGTGCCACTGTGGAGTCTCAGTGTAATATAGCCCTAAGAAATTAGACGTGATTATAATAAAGAAGTTAATATATTTTTTTTTTATTCAGGGTCGGTCTCCGAGCCATTATCTACTACATGACGACCACGGTATGCGCTGTGATGCTCGGTATCGCTCTCGTGACCACCATCAAGCCTGGCCGGAACTCGGAAGCGTTCAGCCAACCCGCCGGGACCAAACTTACTAAAGATGTACTTACGGCCGATACTATACTCGATTTAATAAGGTATGCCAGTGAATAGTATAGTAAAAAGTTATTAGAACTGACATGAGACATTATAAACTTTATTTGTAACTTACACTCCAACAATCTGGTTGTATAAAGTACTGATAAACAATCATTCTTCTTAGGTTTTTCTATATGATACGACATGAGTAAAAAAAGCAGTTAGGTACCACCACTTTGAGTTCCTCTAATATGGCAAGAAGTGAAGAAAAAAATACACGAAAAGCAAGATAAATATGGAATTGCATAATGTTTTTCAATACATTAAACCATGCTAGAAATGTATTTTTATGCAAATTTGCTTCACGTATTTTAAATTTATTTTGTTAAAAAAATTTATTTAGCTTATAACTGGTAAGTTTTGAATATTTGAAAAAAAATGTAAATAAATTACAAATTAAAATGAACGCAATAGGTAATTATTAAATTAATTAATTTACATAAATTAGCCTTAAAGATACATTAGATTGAATTTCAATAATATCTATGTATATGTTAAAATAATAAAATAGTCGTACCAACTCCGACAAACGTTAAAGCCGTTTTAAACAGATAAAGTATATCAAAACCATTGCATAGTTTCTAGAATTAAGATTTATTATCAAGTTACTTAACTTTTTCTTATTTAAAATGTTGAATGTACCAAATTAGAATAACCAACCTAGAATTAGTAAGTGCAAATCAATTGTTAATGTTAACTTGAGTTATTGTTGGTACATCTAGAATAAATAAATAAATAACTAATGAATAAAAAAAAGGTTAAAGATGCTATAAGAGCGCAAATCACGGGACTCGACATCATCTTAATTAGAAAAAAAAATGTCAGTAAGTGATGTTTTTTTTTCTAATCCTATTTAAGAAGTTTTGGCTGCCACGTACTTTGCACCCGCAGGCTGTTTTCTTGAGTTCACTATTTCAGTAGGCAGAGATCCTGATGTACTAGATTTAAGCGTCTTTATTTTAACCAAGGCAAATTAAAAAAAATGTGTTCGTGTAATCTTAACCCGCAATTGCAGAAAAGATCATTACTTTTTTGTACTCTTTGATTGATTCATTTGAGCTTTTTGTTTTTATAACCTCATATTTTGAACAGCATTTAATAATTTTACCGAGAATTTTTTGTTTACCAATAAATAAATAACATGTGACATCAATGAAAGAAATCTTAGTAAAGGCTAACAAAAATAACCAGTAAAAGTAGTCGATTTGACCGCCAAACACCGACTCTACAAACCACTAGACTCCGAATATATTTGCAATGCAAATATATTCAGTCGACCAATGGAGGTGAGTTGGCGAAAGATACTGAATGCTCATTGGACAGATAATCACATCACTGTTATTGTTCAGAAAATAATCAAAACAAATCTGTTCACAGTATATTCCTAAAGCGGTATCTGAAATACAAGATATAGATTCACCAGTGGAAGGCTCCTATTTTTGCCGTGAAGCACTAAGCATTACTGTGTTTCGTTCTAAAGGGCGCCGTAGCTAGTGAAATTACTGGGCAAATGAGACTTAACATCTTATGTCTCAAGGTTTCGAGCGCAGTTGTAGTGCCGCTCAGAATTTTTGGGATTTTCATTAATCTTGAGCGGCACTAGATATATAGATATCTATGGGTTACAAGATGCGTTCAGCCAACTGGTACGTTCCAGTATTGGAGCTGCATAAAGTACTAGCGACGTGCGAAACCAAATGATAATTGTCTATTAGAGCGCGCACGTGAATCGAGCGCCGTGTGACAATTCCCGCGTCACTCTTCATCACTCCGCTATTAATACTGCGCCCTAGATACAGTGTTCATAGGGCTCGTACTCAACAAATCTAATATATCAACGCTGAAAAGTATTTTCGATAATAGGCATCACGTAACAGGGAAGTGATCTCCTTTTTTGCCGACCATGGCGAAAGCCGTACTGACAGTCGTTGATCAACTGGTGACCTTCTAGGTATACCAAGAGCTGGTGGTCAATTATGCTCTCCATGATTTTGCAGGGAGGTAATAGCAATAGGCCTGTAGTTTGCCGGATCCGAACTGTCTCCTTTTTTGATTGGATTGGATGGACAAGGGCTGACTTCCGTAACGTAGTCTACGTAGGACTACGCCATTTGAATAAGAGTGCCGGAATAAGCGCGTTAGCACCGGCGTCAACTCAGGGGTCACACGTTCTAAGCACGATTGGAGAAATGCCATCTATCCCGCTCGAATTCCTGACGTCCAACGAAAACAAAGCTCGCCGAACAGTTTTCTGTCCGAACTGTACTCTTGGGTTTCAATATACAAAAAAAAAATACAGAAATTTAAGTTCTTTGTGTTATTAGGACCAACGTCTCTGGAGTTGGATTCTTAATCACGTTCATAGTCTATGGAAAAATACACTTGTAGATTCTCGACCCTAATTTGATTGTTCCTGTATCAAAGAGCAATGAATCATTGTATAACGCTGTCGTTAGGTGATTATTTTCTTCGTTGGCAGCTCAAGATCGCTGCAGGTCGGCTATTTGTTACCTCTAAGTAAAGTTATTTATTTAAAGGTAATTCGCCGACGAAAAGGAAACGGAAATTTTCAATTTATTCGTATTAATGTGTTAGGTTCCGATGTCTTATTTGATTTAATTTAATCTTTTTACGTTAGTTTCAGGAGTACCTTAGAAGTCGAATTTTCATTTGACTGGACCCCGAACTGTTTATATCCTACACGTACCATTTAAATTAAAAATGTGTTGTGGCTACTTAGTTTATAATAAACAAAACGGGAGAAATTTACTGGATAATGCAATATGGATATGCAATAATTGTAAATATAATTGAAATATTTTGGAAATACTTGTTTGTATAAATCTAATGTTTAAAGTTGGCTTATACTTTTTACACAGCTTTTCTTTAAAAGGCATAAAAGGCATTTATTTTCTCAAAATTTAGTCCTTTAGAATTATTTTTGATGTCACTTCCAAAAACTACTAGATACTACTACCGCTTCGGAAACAAATGGCGCTGTGAGAGAGAAGAAGCAGCGCAAGAAACTCTCCCTGCATTCTTTTTTTGCGCTCTTTTCAACAAAAATATACAATATTGTACAGTCATTTCTATCGCAAAGCAAAGTCTTTAGCCTCTCTATACCTTATAATACTAGTTTCGATTTATATCTGTGGCCCAAAGGCACACGTGGTTACTAAATAGCGGAAACATGACCTTAGTTAATGGAGTCTTCAATAGACGACCGCTTCTGTGTCTTATAATCTGTTAAGGACGTTCGTCTATCACTCTATGCTATAACTAGTGCTGACCGGGCAAACTGCTCATTGTATGAATCATTTCTACTGCGAATACATAGGTATTTCTAAGATAGTAGATAAAAAATCACCATAAACCTTCTCCGAAACCCGCTCCATCTTATGGCATAGTATTATTCAGATCGGTTCAGTAGTTTTCGCAGCATAACTGTAGGAAAAAACGACTCTCCCTTTATTAGCATAGATTAGTCACGCTATCTTCATTTTCATAACTATAAATGGTTGAGGATTAAAATTAACACTATTTATTGTGTACTCAAGTTAAAAAAAAACTCCAACTTCAAATTCATTGCCTTTCTAGGTAAACTTTTTCAAAAAGTTTAAGGTTGACAGGACTGGAAAATGTAATTGTCATAATTATAGTCACAGTACACATGTGTCTACTGTGTTATAGTTAAATCTTTACGACCGTTCCCAATATTCAGTCTATCTCTTACTTCACATAAAAATCGGAACTATCGTTGACTTTTCTGTCCCAATAAATTTATCGACGGTAATTCACCTTATCCGTGCACGCTCTCTGTCAATGGGACGACGTATAGCTTACCACCGATATAAACGTTGTATGGATATTGCAATTCACGCGTCCCAATATAAGGCGATAAGAATGACTTATCGGTTATATTGCGACAGCTTCAGATTATTGACAGCTAATTACTGACAGTAAAAGGTAGTAATTTATCTCTATCTGTAGATTGGGAACGGCCGTTAGTTAATTCAGTTTAGCGCCATTTATTGTCTCGGAACTAATTTTTCTTGTAGATTGAATGTATATGAAAAATATTGTAGATCCTTAAGAACTTGGTAAAGTTTTGAAATAATTGTTTTTACAGAAACGTATTTCCTGAAAACATAGTGCAGGCAACTATAGCATCATATCGAACCAGACTCGCCTACGATGTAAACGACACGAGGGCGATTAAAGGTAAGTATTGTTACTCGTATTGGTAAAAGTATGTTTGTCTTTTGAAGTTATTATTAGGACAGGCAAAGGGTTCAAGCCCATACAGCCGTATTCATTATTAATTAATTGTCAAAGGCATCTTTGCAAGATTTTCACAACATTGTTCTTTCTAAGAACGTAGAATAGAACGAGGAATAAATCATTTTAATGATTTTTGCTTCGTTAGGCCAAAGAAGTATAACTTTCTTGTGTGCATACATAAGTTCACACACACTTTTTTATTTGTTTCATCAAAAAATAATCATTCAAACTAAAGAAACTTATTAGTAATTTGAATTGCATCAGACTTTAAAATAATTCATAATATTATATTAACTATATTTACAAAATTACATTAAATTAAAACTATCGATACGCGGGAGTATATCAAGAATACTGGCAGCATTTCCGCGTTGGATAGCAAGGCTGACCCGTTGACCAAAATAGCTGCCAGGGCTTGGGTTCCCATAGCCCTATTGATGCGCGTACTTTGTACATTCTCAGTGCCTTTGGCAGTCGAAGCAGCAGCCCCAGCACCAACTGCCTTAACTTTAACATGAGAAGGAGCCAGAGTTCCACACCAGCGCCCTTCCCCTTGGCCAAACCACAAGGGTCATTCCATCAAGACGCTTGCCATCGCAGCGGGTATACCATTTGGCTCTAAAACAGCTAGTATATTAAAAGAGCGGCAAATGCATTATGGACTACTTCATTTATTGATTTAATTTAATCCTATCAATTACATTTTGTTGCCTATTGGCTGTACTATAAATGTTAGGAAAAATGATAGGAATAAAAACACTGCGATGAGATTACACTTGATTTTAATACTATGAGCGATAACAAACAAGACAAGTACGTACATTACCAATGACCATTAGCAGAGAACAGGAAGTTAAAGGGCTGACGTCTATTTGACATTACATATGTCACACTGAGCACAGACAAAATAAACTTTTAGGTTGCGTTTACATTTAAGCAATAGCTTCAACAATAAACTGTTAGGAATCTGAAATTCCAAATCAATGTATTAAAACTATATTTAGATTTACTAGAGCGACATCTCAAGTCAATTTCCTAATATGCAAATATTGGGGTTGATAAGGTTATCAACTGTAAAGTAGATCCTGTAGATGAAGCCACAACCTGAGAGTTGAACTGAGCAAACAGAATTTTATAACGAGGCGGTACTCGAACGGTTAGCTCAGTTGGTTAGAGCACCGGCACGGAAAGCCGGAGATCGTGGGTTCGAATCCGGCATCGTTCATACAATTTTGTTTTTCAAATTTTATTTGTGTATTAATCCTAGAAGTGAGGGTTATCACTTTAAAAAAAACAATAACATATTGTTTCAAACTATATTTATAAACTTTGAAGACTTATTAAACACTTAAAACTCTACCTACCTTTTATAATACAAGCAATAATTATAACACACTAAGCTTTATTTGAGTTCTCGTGTAGTGAGTGGGTCACCGTTTAACATAAGCTCTTGCTCTTGAAAACTCTCTTGAGAGGCTTGAGACATGTAAAACACTTTTTCGTATGCACTACTTGAATTTTAACTGTGCACCTTTTTAAATTCAATCGATGATAAATTGATGCTTACCTATTTTTATATTTCTTTGGGTGAGATTTACTGAAAATCGTGTGTATTATTCTATAATTTTAAAATTTTATTAACATGCTAACGGATTTTTTTTTAATTTGTTCTAGAAATTGCCTTGCATACCTTTCTAGAACATGTTTTTTTTTTTGTTGTCTTATCATTGAAATTGTTATATCTTTTCCAATTCATATAAATACGGCTTCGAACACCGTAGGTATATCCCACAGAACAGTTTAAAGAGATCTCTTTAAGCTGTTCTGTCGTAGATCCATTGAATAATTCTATAAAAGTTCAGTACAGATAGAAACGTTTATATGATGAATATTAATGTTTGTTTCTCAGTCATAGATGTTGTAATATGTTTAACTATATATATTGTATTAAATATATCGTTGTCTTACACCCATAGATGTTGTGATATGGTACAGGCTAAGGCTAATTTAGGGCAATTTGTGTACAAGTGTGTCAATATTTTTGAAAAAAATAAATGTTATAGGACATAAATATGATAGGCCAATCATATATGGTATATGGTTATGTTAGAAAAAATGTATTTCGTATATTTTCAGGACATTTGGAGACGTACAAAATCGAAGGGGATTATCAGAAGGGCAGCAATGTTCTCGGTCTGGTCTGCTTTAGCATCGTGCTGGGAATCACACTTGGGAAGATGGGGGAGAAGAGCCGACCGCTGCAGAACTTCTTCCACACCCTCTCTGAAGCTATGATGATCATCACTGGATGGGTTATTTGGTATACTTAAATTGAGGCTGTCAGCGCAGAAACGGTTAAACCCACACTCTCCTCTTCTGTAAAAAATGCGCAATTAGTATAAGATTCAAAGGTTATTTGGAGTAACATTAGTTAACTGAGTAAATTTAAGGATTACATGATCAAACAAGGTTTGTCTATTTAGGAGCTTTGTTTATTTTTGTAAAAATATCTTATTGTTTTTTTTGGAAGGGCTAAACAGTCCCAAAAGTACTACCTTCGTTTTCACACATTGGAGGCTTAGGAAATGCGCTAGAACAAATACAGCGACTACTATAGATTTAACGGAATTCAATGCTTCGTAAAAAGTCGATATGACAATATGACAGAAGTGAAAATAAGTTCAAAGTGAGGTAAATAATTCAACCAACCACAAAATAAAGTGCACAGCGCGACTGAAGAAGTTTAACTTCAGATATTATCTATAAAATGTTTTATCTTTAAATTGAAAAGCGGTGCGATGGTTGATAGTTGAACAACACACTTTTTCATATATTATATATATTTTCTTTCGCAATGAGAACATAATTACTATGGTCTATTGAACTGTTTAGTGCTGCTTCGACATTCAAGTAGTGTGGGCACATACGGGCTGGCTCTAACAATACTAGAAATTCTAATCAAAATGTGAACCTGAACCTGGGACATAATAAAAATTCAGTAGTAAAATTACAAGTTGTTCAAGTTAATAATTAGATAATAATATCATTATACCACAATTTAAATTAAATGATGTTTATTAAAATGCTACGCCATCTAAAATTATCTTTTGGTCGGAATTATGTATAACGTTCTAGAGCTAGGTTTTTTTTATGGAAATACGGTACGAGACGAGCAGGACGTTCAGCTGATGGTAATTGATACACCCTGCCCATTACAATGCAGTGCCACTCCGGATTCTTGAAAAGCCCAAAATTCTGAGCGGCACTCTAATTGCGCTCGTCACCTTGAGACATTAGATGTTAAGTCTCATTTGGCCAGTAATTTCACTAGCTACGGCCCTTCAGACCGAAACAAAGTAATTCTTACACATTACTGCTTCACGGCAGAAATAGGTGCCGTTGTGGTACCCATAATCTAGCCGGCATACTGTGCAAAGGAGACTGCCACTGGTACGTGTTTACGTGGTACGTATTGTCTGGTTGGACGACAAATTTGCGAACTTTAGTTTAAACTTTACAAAACCGAGAATGGCATTGTTTTGGATATCTTCTTTATACGTTAATAATACTTCTTTGTAAATTATTTATTCCTTTTAATTTTGTCGTGGGTTCCGCCAAATCTGCGCTGACTGCCTAAATTGCAAAATTGTCTAAAGCCCCGATCACAAATTGTATATCGATTTAAGTTGAAGTCCCTGCAGGAGTTGCATTTACTTGACTATCATGCTATTACTGTGTGATCACATCGAAGTGGCCAATATAATAACTCTACATTTAAGCCACCGTGAAGGAGTAAAAAATAGTAATTTGCATCATCTTTAATTTCCAGATATAAATTGTCTGTTTATAGGAATTGAATTTTTGTAAGCGAACCACAGGCTGGTTATTTTAACCCACATCTATTTTGAAAGTAGTGTTGCCTGTTAAAAATCAAGTAGTGTTAATTAAATGAAGTTAATTCCAAGATATAAGATCTGCTTTAACCTACCGCTGGGAAGTAGACATTCATAACCATCCTAATTTACTGGGTAGGATAAATCTAGTAGATAAATTTTAATAAAGTCGAGTCTTTTACAATTCCTCCCCATGTAATGTAAAACTACGGCATAAATACCACGAACAAAATATAGCTACACTCTTTCTTCGGCTATCGGAAATGGTCGGCTAAAGTTTCATCCTATATGTATACTTTTTTTTATGGAATAGGAGGACAAAGGAGCGTACCTGTTGTTAAGTGATCACCGCCGCCCTCAATCTCTTGCAACACCAGAGGAATCACAGGAGCGTTGCCGGCCTTTAAGGAAGGTGTACGCGCTTTTTTTGAAGGTACCCATGTCGTATCGTCCCGGAAACACCGCACAAGGAAGTTCATTCCACAGATTTGTAGTACGTGAAAGAAAGCTCCTTGAAAACCGCACTGTGGAGGACCGCCACACATCCAGATGGTGGGGATGATATCCTAACTTGTGGCGTGTCGTCCGAAGGTGAAATTCGGCAGCAGGAATCAGGTTAAAGAGCTTTTCGGAACACGTGACAAATGCGGTAGAAGACACACAAAGAAGCGACAGCTCTACGCAACGCCAAGTGATCCAGCCGTTCACAAATCAAATCAAATCAAATCAAAATCAGTTTATTCAAGTAGGTCACGAAAATGACACTTATGAATGTCAAAAGAAATAAAATATTTTTCTTATTGAATCTACCGCACAAAGCACGGGGTCCCTGACAATTGACCAATTATGGGATTATCATTGTATCTTTCCTTGCAGGCTATCGCCTTTGGGTGTGTTTTTCTTGGTCACAGCCAAGATAATGGAGATTGAATCGTTTTCGGAGTTGGTGGGAAGACTTGGAATGTATTTCATGACAGTTCTTCTGGGTCTGTTCCTACACGGTTTTGGCACGTTGAGCATATTGTTCGTGTTGGCGACGAAGAAATTGCCGTGTCGTTATATTGCAAAGATGGGACAAGTGATGGCAACAGCTTTTGGTACGGCGTCCAGGTAACTGTCAATTTAGATTTATAAGAGTGCGAAGAGCCCATTTTGTTTATTCAGTTAATTCAATTAAATAACAGACTTATATATGCTTATCTTCTTAATATATAGAAGTTACGTGACACGTTGTTTGTCCGCGATGGACTCCCTAACTAATGAACGGATTTTAATGCGAGTGGAGTGCAGTTTAGTCCAACTTGAGAGATAGGATAGTTTTTATTTCGATTTGGGACCCATAATTATTTTTGTTTCCAATATTTGTTTTGTATGGACATATTTTCTGTGAGAGAATTTGTTGACGCACGGTTTGTCAGTTCTGCTGTGAAACAATTTCATTATAACAACAAGGAGCATATGTTATGAAAAATTATTGACGAATACATAAAAACAGTATTTTATTTATTATTTACAGAACAACGTCTGTCGAGTCAGCTAGTTTACTATAATATGTAATAGTACAATACAATAATAATATATTTAATTAGCAGTTAATACAGAAATAAAAAAATATATACTAGAACAAAAAACTTAAAACTAAAAACCTTAAAACATATAATATAAAAACTGATATATATTATTAAAAGGAGTCCCTTTAGGCAAGGTTCCAAATATACTTGCAGCGTTCCCCCTTTGAATAGCTAGACCAATTCTTTGTCCGAGGTAGCTGCCAGCTCTTCAGTCTCCTGTGATGTCTAATTATAATAATAATAATAAGCCTTTAATTAATTCCAACAACGTTCAAATACATAATAATATAATCTTAACACTACGCGTATAATATAAAATATAAAAGTTATGTTATTGGAACCCCAATGCGGGTATAGGCCTCCTCCAGCTACTCCATGTATCCCTCCTCTGTGCTTTTCCTCTCCATTCTGTTCCTGCTATTTTTATTATGTCATCTACCCATCTTTTTCTTGGGAGGCCTCTTTTCCTTTTGCCAGATGGTCCATCCCAAATTGTCGTTTCTATTGTCCATCTTTTGTCCATGAATCTTGCCACATGACCTGCCCAGCGCCACTTTTGTGTTACAGCGTACTCAAGAGCATCTATCAAATTTGTCCTTTTCCTAATGTTGTCACTTCTAATCTTTTGAATTTTTCTGATTTTCAACATACTCCTTTCCATCGCTTTCTGGCAGGTCGCTAGTTTTATTTTTATATTTGTATTGTATTTCTAATTTTGTATGTCTAATTATATTTAATTATTCTACATGCTATTTACTTTTTAAATCAATATTAATCTATTTTATTCTATGCGTATTATAAACGTGATACAGAAAATTGTTGTAAGATCCATATCGACAAATCTTTTTTTTCGCGTGAACCTAATAATATTATGATAAAGACTTATTATTAAATGTTTGCCAAAATATTGGTGTCAAATTCGCGTTTGTAACAATCATTATCGACCAGTGGTTTTTAAAGTGATTGTTCATATAAATCATAAAAATAAGGGGGCAACTCAATTACTACGTACAGGAGTTTCGCATTAGTAGTTATCTTATTTGTAATTTTATCATAATTATTGTTCTAGTTCGGCAACAATGCCGATAACTATCGGATGCTGCGATGAGATGGGTCTTGATCCTCGCATAACGCGCTTCGTTATTCCTATTGGCGCAACGATCAACATGGACGGCACCGCACTATACGAGGCAGTTGCTGCAATTTTCATCGCGCAGCTGAGGAAAGTTGAGATGTCATTTGGGAAGATTGTTGCTGTGAGGTGAGCATATTTGCCATCCCAGCAGACACCCATCTATGTTTTGGGGATATCAAAAGATTATTGGGGACAATCTGTGGTTGAAGCCAATTCGCAATACCATATCATAATACACTATTGCAAACCAACTTCAAATCTACGATAGTCGATAATATATAACTTCAGCTTTGTATTCAGCAATATTTGTGGCATAAATAACCGAATGTATTTATCATTTAAAATTGTATACTTATTGGCAAGTGTCTGTGCCATAATATTTTTGCTAGATCGTACCAGCAATTGAAACTGCTGTATAATTATATCAGTTAATATCAATAATCATCTTTAAGATGGCGAGGGTAGATCCAATTTCAGCTGCTCTCAGCAATGTTGGCAGGCAATCACCAAGTTAAAACTGACCTCTACTATATGCTACTAGACTGGCGGCTGTCAAAGTGCTTTTGGGCCTGTTTGATATTCGCCATTTTGGCGCTGTTGGCTAATCGCTACAGAGAGAGTCTGCGGTACTAAAAATAGTGATGACAACCTCAGCAGCTAAAAAACACTGATAGAAAATAAAAAATTATGTACGTTATTACGTTTATTCCTGAACTATACACGGAAAACCGACCAAAATTAATTCATAATGCAAAAATATGTCAGAGTATTGCACGCTTCACTCGCAGCCATTTATACATCAAAATTAGTTCTCTGGACGCTCGTGAGTGGCGCTTCAAATAGGCACAAAATATTTGCTGTCAAACATATGAAACAGCCTGTCCAGTTGTATTTATACAGGTCAATGAGTTAATCACATTATTTTCTTCAGTGTAACAGCTACAGCAGCGAGTATAGGTGCGGCTGGTATTCCACAAGCAGGACTGGTTACCATGGTGATGGTACTTGATACAGTCAACTTGCCCGCTGAAGACGTCTCTATCATTCTCGCTGTCGATTGGCTCCTGTAAGTAAATCACTTTACTGCGACTTAATTACTTTTGCACATAAAATATATTTAGCGTTGATTTTTATCAATAATAAGATATAATAATAAAAATAAGAAAGTATCCGCGCTTTAATCAAGATGTTCGATAGTCATCGAGTCATATTCGAATAATACTTAAACTTCTAGTATAGAATTCTAGGGCTTTTCCTACTGAAAATCTTTCAACCTACCATAAACTAAAAGCGTTTCTTTGAAATTTTTCTGTGGCTTTGAGGAACATGTTCTTACCATCTTCACAACTTTATAGTAATCTTAATTATATCATGTACCACGTATACCAAAATTTTCATAAAAAATATTAATAAAATGAAAACTAAAAAAAACTAAACTAAAAAATATTCCACATCGAACTAAAAAAGAAATACGTAAATCGGATCAGAAATCTCAGACTAATCGGTGTACATACATTTAAATAAATACCGATCCAATTGAGAACCTCCTCCTTTTCGAAGTCGGTTAAAAGCTGTCGATCTTGGAAATTACTCAATGGTTGTTTTGGAAAGTTCTTACAACAGATGAAATGTACGAACAGTACTACTAGCAAGGGCTAGTACTACTCGAATGAGCATATGGTGGAGGTTTTGGGGGACTTTTAAGGGAAAGGAAAACTTCATTGAATCAACTTCATATCCTCAATTCTACATCATTTAAGTATTGAAAATCATCAAATTGAAAATTTATTTTTTAGGGATCGGTTTCGGACTACCATCAACGTTGTCTGTGACGCATTGGGTGCTATCATAGTAGCTTCATTGTCACAAGCTGATATTGAGAAGACGCGACAAAATAACGACAAAGAACTTGCCACAGCACACGAACTAAGCGACTTAGAGAAGGGCGAACATTAAACGAAAATAACTGTAGCATTGACTCAACTGTGTTCAGATTAAATAATTATTTTTTCAGGGCATTTGTTGGTATTGTTGTGGTAAATAATATTCGTGTTGTTTTTAATAAAATCAGCTGAGAATATTAAGAATAATTTACAATCTCCATCTTGACTAAGGTCTGCGTAGTTCTATCAAAGATTCAATATGCAAATGGTTTGTGAGTTTAAATCTGTTAGTGAGTTTCGAATTAAGTTTATTTATTTTATAGAATCTAGAATGAGAATATTCAAATGATGAATTGGTAGTTAAATCATATAGTAATCAAAATATAAATATTAAGTTACATTGGTTAGGTACATATCATGATAAAGGTTATATGTTGAATCGTTTTCAGTGTCATGTTTATTATAAAGTTGTTAGTTTGTAAGGTTGATGATGTATTGTATAATCACTAGAAGTTCTGTGAGCTGTTAGATTTTTTGTGTGTTCTATGTGACTATACTTTAAATATTCACTAAACATGATTGTTAAAGTATTTTATGTTTGTACAAAGTACTTTATATTTCATACTGATCGAGGTTTTCCATCCTTACTTATCCCTACACAAAACATGATATTGTAATACTTTACCTAGATATTATGAGGTTGAAATCGTTGGGTTTTTCGCATTAAATCATCCTTATCATTGCAAAAGATAGTTATTCTTACTAGCTTGTGAAATAACCACAATATGTGTTTATGTGCTTACAAAATATATCCGTGAAACCCAAGTCATAATATGTGTTACGAAATGCAATATAAATAGTGTGTCAATTCCTTTGATCTACCGCTAATTATGTATACCGCTGTTTCGACCTCTAGTCGCAAAAATTATAAACATTAACATAAACAAAATTGTTGTTGTGGCATCAGAACACAAAAAATGTGCAATGTGTACTTGATAGGTCAAAATACGAGTAACAACACGCCGGTACAACAGCAGACGGCGCGAGATGAAGGGAGATACTGTTCTCGTTCATAAGCAAAACATCTCTGCTCTGCCTAATCGCGGAGTTGATAATTTTTACAATTTACGGTATGTTCCAATATGCACTGCGAGCACTGCACAGTGCTATCACTGTAGAAAAATTCGTTCCGTTATGGACTGCCAGTATACTGCCGCAGTACCCTAGGGAAATATATGACGTCATAAATCGCTGCCATACTCTCCTGTGAGCACTGGCGTTTTCGAGGTAAGGTACTCACAGTATTTTGATCACGTGATCAGTAAAAACCACTCAAGTGCCCAACGTTTTATAAACAATACCTACAGTTTAATCCCAAATATTTTTAATTTGACAGTACTCCAACAACAATTTTGTTTTAATGAACTAGAAAAATTTAATACACTCATTTGAATGCTGCGTCAAAAAATGCGGCTGACAGTATACGGGATTTCGTTTCGTTTTAAATAGTTACCAGTATAACTGGCTATAAAGGAACGGTTTCACAGTATACTAAATTGACGTCACAATGTAGAGTGGTCGCAGTGCATATCGGAACATACCCTTAGTAATGCTTAGAAACGGGGCATTACACTCTTACCATTAAAATCTCCTTATTCAACAGCATATTTACTGCGATCTTTTAACTATTCTGCATAGCGTGACGTTTTTTGGTAATTTGAAACCAGTGGTGTAAATTGTACAGTATGGTTAACAGTACGTATGAAATACTCATACCGCCAGTTGCAGAAAGCATCCAATATATCCTAACGGCCTCACAAATAAGCTTGCTATAAAGTTATACCGGAGAACAAACCAAGAATATGTAAAATGTTTACAAATAGACATTTTGCTTATGATTCATATATTCTGACGTATGACGTTTCCCGCGTTTATTTGCAAGGCTGCTTGAAATTTGGAATTCTTTAGAATTGTCATTTTTTTTTTATTTATTTAGTGGCACGTAAATTGTCATTATATTGACAGTGTTGTCAGCGATATAGTCAACATTTTGCATATTCTTAGTTCATTCTCAGGTATAACTTTATATCAAGTTTATTTTTGAGGCCGTTTAAGTTTAATTAAATATAATACCGTCACTTTCTTTTTCATTTTGACAGTTAAAGATAGCATGTAATGAAACATTGACTTTAAATATGCTTTTTGCAACTGGCGGCTAATGTGCCATATCATCATTAATTATTTATATCTATTAATAGTGTAATGTTGCATTCCAAAAACCATTAATTTATTATTTTACCGTTATTTTTATCTGCTTTAGTCGTTAAACGATATCTTCTGTACCGTATATAGCTAGATATTAACATATATACTCTGTTGTACGTAGATTTGGTTTTGCCAATGTCGTGTATACTGTAGAAAACATGTAATAAAATAATAATGTATTATTACCTGATTTTAGCTTAAAGTTAAGGTTTGGTAAAAAAAAAAAAAGTTGATTGTAAGAAATTTGTTTCATATGAAAATTGTCTTTTTAGTAGGTATTAATTAAAGCCAAAAAACAACGGTCTTTTACACTAATGTCTTCCGTCATTACCGAAGGAATTACTATAAAAGACATGCCATAGTGATTTTTTTGTAAATTCTGCTTAAGTGACACGTTGAAAAGAGTGTTATGAGAATGCGGTGAACAGAAAAAATAAGACAGCTTAAATTAAGAATTGTTCTCCGCTGCGCTCCGACGATACCACACTACCTAAGCTACAATAGCTTTATCACGGCAACTATAAGATGTTTGTGTGCGTGGCATCTTGACACTCAATGGCATCTTTCAAATTTTGTAAGTTTGTACACTTCTTGTTAATTTACATTGTTATTAGTAAAATACAAAAAACTTACTGATGATATGTGATCCCAGTGTCTTTCTTATTTCTTTTAGTATTATTATTTTTACAAAGTTTTTCTACGCAACCCGGCATTTTAGTTTCAGCTATTAGCAAAGTTTCACAGAACGTCAACGTTCACACATTGTTCGTAGTATTAATTGCCGCACTCTGCGACTACGCCTGAGGTATCTAGTTGGATCGCAGTGGAGACCAATTATTATTCTAAGTAATACAGTGTTTTTCACATGCGCAGAGTAAGGTTACTGTCGTCTAAATTAGGACACTTTCGAGTCACACAGATCGCTCGGTTATCAAATACATTTTATTAGATATTTTAAGTTATCTGTTATCTTTAATGATTGATTGTAAAATATAATTATAGTTTTAAGGATATACATGGTTAACAGAGCCAATAATCATGATGATAAATATATATTTATAAATAAACATTTCATTCATTTAGGGGTTCTTGAGTAATAAAAGTAAACTTGTTTATAAAACACTTTACATTAAGAATACGTAAATTAGTAAATAAACATATTGTACTGTTTAAACTGTAGATCAATTGTATTATTTTATTAATAAATACTTTCAGTATTGATACGTTTTTAAATTGGACAATCTATAAAATATTGTAGTCGAATACCTCTTGTTGTGTGTGTTAAAAAAAATCAGCAAAATTCTTAACTTCAACGGGACGAGCATTAAATATACAAATGTTTGACAATAATTCAGTTACAAAATCTTAATATATATAATTTACGTGACACGTTGTTTGTCGGCGATGGACTCCTAAACTAATGATCGGATTTTAATGGGGACACCATGGAGTGCAGTTTGGTCCAACTTGAGAGATAGGATAGTTTTTATTTCGATTTGGGACTCATACTTATTTTTATTTTCAATATTTGTTTTGTATGTACAAATTTTTTCTATGAGAGAATTTAGTGACGCACAGTTTGACAGTTCCGCTGTGAAACAATTTCATTATAACAACAGGGAGCATTTTTGACGAAATAATTCTCGATGTTTTGATTATTGGCAAATTCCTAAAAAACATTTTTATTTATTATCTACAGAACAACTGTCTGTCGGGGCAGCTAGTATCTTATAAAGTTACCATAAATATAGTTATTGACGCTTCTTTTTTTTCTAAAATTTTATGGAAAAAGAGGAGAAACGAGTATTTTTTTTTATGAAAATAAGGGACGATACGAGCAGGACGTGCAGTTGATGGTAATTGATACGCCCTGGCCATTACAATGCAGTGCCGCACATGATTCTTGAAAAATCCCAAAAATTCTGAGCGGCACTACAACTCGCTCGTCACCTTGAGACATAAGATGTTAAGTCTCATTTGCCTAGTAATTTCACTAGCCATGACGCCATTCAGACCGAAACACAGTAATGCTTACACATTACTGCTTCAGGACATAAATAGGCTCCGTTGTGGTACCCATAATCTAGCCGGCATCCTGTGCAAAGGAGCCTCTCACTGTTTTTGAGTGATCACCGCTGCCCACATTCTTCTGCAATACCAAGAAAACAGGAGCGTCACCGGCTTGTTAGAAAACTGTAGCACTTATTTTAAATGCTTGGAAACACCGCGTAAGGAAGCTCATTCTACTGTTTCGTTATACGTGGCAGAAAGATGCTTGAAGCATGGCGGAGGAGCACATGAAAGCATTTTATTATACGCGTTTCGTGGCGTGTCGTGCGAAGGAGGAATTCGACGGCAGGAATCAGATTAAAGAGCTCTTCGGAATACTCCCCGTGATAAGTGACACATTGAATCGAAGTCCCTACGCAACGACAAGTGATCGAGCCGTTCACAGAGCGCTGGATCTTCGACAATTCGAGCAGCTCTGCGTTGGCCCGCGTGGCCAAATAGATCAAGCTGATACTGTTTTGTATACCACTTGTCGGTAAACTTGAGTCTTCTGTGAGTTAAAATTAATCACTTTAACTAATAATATCACACAGACATTTTTTTAAACATGATACTAATAATAATGTGAAGGTTTAATGTATAAGTAAAAATAAACAAATAAACCAGAGAATAAACTTTAATTAAATATTTGGATAACAATTTTCATAAGCTTCACAGCCAAAGTAATGGCAAAGACTAGAAAATTTATACGTCTAAACAGAGCCTCTTGCTAAAAGACAACCGATGAAAACAGGCCAGGTTTATTACTTTAGTGTGCGTGACAAGCTACTTCTTACACTCGCGATTTGTATGTCACTTTGTGCTAGTGTGCATTGGTCAAAATAGCACTGTCAACCTCAATTTTTATTGATGTTTTGACAGCTGTCAATGTTTATGTAGACGTATAAATTATCTAAGGGCAAATAGTAACTAATAGGTTAAATCTTAGATTAAGGGTTGGTCTCCGTTGCACTACACCTAGATACCGCACTACCTAAGAACGAAAGCTTTTTTATTGCGGCTACTATTAGATGCTTGTGACATCTTTCAAATTTTGTAACATACGGTTCATGTTATTCTACATTGAAATTAATAATTATTGAAAATAACGCAAAAAAAGAATGCTGGGAGAGTTTCTTGCGCCACTTCTTCTCTCTCAGAGCGCCATTTGTTTCCGAAGCGGTAGTAGTATCTAGTAGTTATTAGAAATGACATCAAAAAGAATTCGAGAGGAATCATTTTTTGAGAAAATAAATGCCTTTTTATGCCTATTAATTAAAATTTTGACAGAACATGACATTGTGACACGCCAACCTCATTTACTTTTAAAATTAAGTTATCAAATTGTTTCCTCTAAAAGTGAATTTGTAAAATTCTTATGAGAAATAAAATTCTTTAACCGTCAACGTCACACATTGTTCACCATTTACGTAATTCTATCTGTGTATGTCCTTCATAGTCTAAGAGCATGTATATTATTTGTTTCAGATATTATAAGAAAATAAAACTTTATGTAATCTTAACACCGATCATTACCGTTAAACTTAGGAGACACATATTCAAAGCTTGGTAGTCTACTTTAAGGCGACACTAAATGCCAGCGACCTTGAGCGATATGAGTTCACGGTTTCCGGCCCGCCATCTATGTAACAAAGCCAATATTTTTAAAATTCTTGCGTGGAAAACAGTTTATATGCTTACAATCCTCGTTATTCATTACTAATCTGAATAAATATACCTACACAAAAAAGTTAAGCTATAAGAATAACTTTTCTGAGAGCTGTACTAAAAAGATGCGTCATGCCATGCCAAAAAACTTGTTTAACTGCAAGGAGAAGTGGTAGTTCAATCAGGCTCTGGAGTGAAAACTATAACCAACAGCAAGCATTAGAAACCTACAAATAAGACTTAAGTATATGTGTAACAGGATTAAGTAGTGTTCATAGCTCGAAATGCTATATTTTCATCAAAAAACTTGTCTAAAAACACCTTGTTTGCATGTTTTCTGCTTACTCTTCGCCTTAACGTGATACTGGCAAATCTGTGGTGTATCTTCAACAGAAGCCACAGTAGGAAAAATAGAATAGGCTAGACTGGCTCGAGTACGCCTACGGGCGTAGTATTAGTTGCTGCACTTTACGACTATGCCTGCGCTATCTAGTTGGAGCGCAGCGGAGACCAATAATTAATCTAAGCGTAAAATCAATAAACATATGACAGTAATAGATATATTTTCAGTCAATTCATAACTTAAACTATGTTTTACAGGATAACTAAGAAAATAACAAAATGACTTTATTTACCTTCTTAACAAATTTTCTTTGGAATGGAATAGCAACTAAAAATAATTAATTTTAACTTAATGAGAAATGATAAATTTTACCATCTACTAACTTAATTACATTACATTACGTCCAAATCAAGAACCACTGAAATTAAACTTAACAATTCACAATTTAAAAACTGTAGTAGTATTAGTAATGATTTCATAGTTTAAATAATTTTGTTAACAATATGTAACAGGCTATTTACCATTATTCTAGGCTTTTTGAAGTAAAACTTCTTTAGGCGCGACTACGAGGTAACTGGGCGACAATGCAACGGAAGTCGGTTACGGCAAGATGGCGTAACGGAAGTCTGTTACGGCAGGATGTCACTTTTCCGGTCTTTGGTTTATTCGTCCATTATTAGGACATGCAAAGGGGTTGAGCCCATACAGCCATATGTATGTAATGTGGTAATTAATAATCTAACCTTCAATTACTTATTTTTAATTTTTCTGTATGTTCAAAAACAGCCAACGTTCCGACGAGTCGTACGTCGTTGCGTACAAAGGTCGCAGAGTATTATACAGGATGTCCCAAAGTTATGGGACATGAAGGGAAAGTACCTTAAAAATCGTAGATCGGCAAGTAATTTTTAGAAAATCTTTGAATGCAGAGTTACTAACTTTTAAAAATAACATAAAGTGTGCTTTCAGTAAAATACCCTACCGATATTTAAGGTACTTTCCCTTCATGTCCCATAACTTTGGGACAACCTGTATATATTAGACGCTCGGTTAAGAATCGCCAAGTCGAGCAAAAGCAGCTAAATTTTTTTTCTCGAAACAGTTCAGGCCATTATCGACCTCCTATATCATATACATTGTGGATAATTATATTGAAATAACGTCGGAATATTGAGAATACTCTTAAGATCGTTGAATAATGGTAAATTTACCGCAGAATATTGCTAACAAAACTACAACTTTATAAGATTTCTCATATCATCATTTTCTACAAAAATTTTACGTTACTTTTACTTCTTTTATGTTTAATCTTCCCTGTGAATGTTATTTTAATTTTAATCATTACCTTTATTCTTTGAGTAGTTGAAAATCAGACTGCCTAACAATAATATAATAAATTATGTACAATTAATCAATCGATTTTTAAAGGCACTATTGGTTTTTCTCTATACTCATATAATAATTCTATACATGATTGAATTAAAATGTATTTTATTGATTCTGAATATTTACAGTATTTTACGTATATTTATGATACTTTACTTTACACCTAAACAAAACTATATTGTCTTAAAATAAAGATACAAAAGTAATATGTAAGTTTAATTTATGAATCAAAAGTAGATATAATAAACAAATACAGTCGATAAAGGTGATTCTAACATTAGTCACAGTCAACTCTACAATGTAATTAATATATACGAGTATTTTATCTTATTACTAATTTTACTCATATTTTACATAGGTATTACAGACAATTAGGTAGCTTAAAAGCGAGTAACCCCCTTATTCATAATGGTCCGCTAACTTTAAACAGCCGCTAAGGAGTGTTTTTTCTCATTCTGACTTAGGTCAATAGAAGAAGACAGAGTGAGAATTAGCAATGCTTTAAGTTAGCAGACTATTATGAATAAGGGGGTAAGGCTTCATATACTTCAATGATAGCACAATTATGTGCTAAACATTAACATATGATATATTAAATTTGTTGCAATAATCTTAAATCTTAGATTAAGTATTGGTCCGCTGCGCTCCAATTAGATGCCGAACTATCTAGAACAATAGCTTTTTATTACGGCAACTATTAGATGCTTGTGTGCGTGGCATCTTGACACTCAATGGCATCTTTCAAATTTATTAACATACGCTTCGTGTTATTTTACATTGAAATGAATAAAATACAAATACTTCCTGATGATATGTGTTCCCAGTGTCTTTCTTATTTTTTTTAGTATTATTTTTGCAAAGTTTTACTACGCAACCCGGCATTTCAGTTTCAATTATTATCAAAGTTTAACAGAACATATTGTGGTACGTCAACGTTATACATTGTTCGTAGCATTGCCGTACTTTTCGACTACGCCTGCGGCATCTAGTTGGAGCGCAGCGAAAACCAATCCGTAATCTAAGTCTTAAATATTGTTTTGTATTTTGTTTTGAGATCTTGTTCAGAATCCAATGTGTGTGGTTGACAATCAGTTACATAATGACGTATATTAAAGATGTTTCTTAGGATGAGTGCAGGCTATGTACAATGTTATAAAACAAGTTATTTTATCTTCCCAAATTATGTCACAGTTTTTGATCCAACCGTCACGCAAACTCGACACCCTGACGTTAGCTGGTCAACTACACCTTCCAAGCCTCATCTCATACGTCTACTGAACCCCAACCAATGTACGAGAGTTAAATAAATTTCAATAATTTTTAAAATAAAAAAAAAGCATATCTCGCTAATTGTATAAAAATAATTTAATGATATTTAATTAATTATACGTTATTTAACAAAATTATGCGGTATAATAATATTTTATTGATTGTATTTAATACCTTCTTTATTACAATATTGTTTTTTCTACGAGCGTAGAATAGAACGAGGAATTTAAAATTGTAAGGATTTTTGTTTTATTTCAATAAACGCATACGCATTGTCTAACTTCGCGCATGCGCGGCAGGCAACGCCGGCCCAGCCTAGCGAAACTCTAAGAATAAAAAATAAACTACGTTTAAAAAAACCGATTTCAAAAACTGAAAAGTATCAAATAACTAAAAATTTAATTTAATACACCTCTTATGCAAACCTTTACCTTTAATATTAATAAAATACTATTATTTATACGTGCTACCTATTGATAGGTTTTAACTAAGTGCCAAGCCCTAAACAAAATAAAACTTAATATTATAAACAGCTTACTTACTGTATTTATTTAGGTTGTTTGGCCTTGCGTTTCTGTCCGCTTGGGCTGTTTTTTTCTAGACGAAGCTATCCCGTTCAAAGTCACGCGTGGCGAGTGTAGGTACCTTTATTACATTTGGCTTCGCACCGACTTCAAAGCTATCAATATGTAGCACATACAAATAATAGTATTTTATTAATATTAAAGCTAAAGGTTTGCATAAGAGGTGTATTAAATTAAATTTTTAGTTGTTTGATATTTTTCAGTTTTTGAAGTTGGTTTTTTTAAACGTAGTTTTTTTTTATTTTTTACGTTTTAGTGTTAGTTAATAATAATTTATAGTCAACTTGCATGAAAACTCCAAAAAAAGCCGTACACAGAAAACAATTAAGTCATCCAGGTAGACGAAAATTTTCATATAATTGTTCATAACTACGGGCCAAACTATGTAAAATTGGCATCACCTGGACCAAGTGGCATCTATTTCGCATCAAACAAAAAAAGAATTACGTAAATCGGATCATAAATCTCAGAGTTATCGGTGTACATACATAAAAAAATACTGATGGAATTGATAACCTCCTCCTTTTGGAAGTCGGTTAAAAAATCCATTCACTCACTCGATTGTATCAAACGTGCAGTCATTGATAGATTGACAGGTGACGGCTATAATCTTGTAAAAAACGGAGATAGCCGAAATCCATTACGTTTTAAGCAAGTGTTCGCTTTCAAACTTAGCCGGATTATACTTGTGATTGTAATTACTATCTTCAATCTTAGGTATGTCAAATCTCACTGCACGTTTTATACTAAACTAAATTTCAATTTTCACTCAGGCAGCCTCTTATTACGTAGTATTTACACCCTCTCTGCGCCCACCATTTGTGCATTTTTTTAAACTTTTATCCGCACCTTAATAAATATATTCTTATTTATAGAAAATGGGGTCTTGGTCATATGAAAAGTATTGTATGCCACTGCACCTAATTAGCCATTATAACACTCGTGAGTATTAAACACTCATGACAGTGGCATAAATAAGTAATAACTATGTTCTATTAGAATTTAGAATGGATCATGGATGATATCAGATATGTGTTACTAACCTAACACGCTATCTTATATAAGTATTAACGCTCGTTTCATGTAAGAAATTTGTATTGTATCCAATATCTATTATTATTAATGTTTATTTGAACAGTGTTGTCCAGTGAATATTTGTGGAGTGTAACTGTACACAATGTAATATAATTGTTATAATAAAAGATAATATTACATTGCGAACACTCAGGTATACACACAAATAATCACTGCACTACAGTATTCATATTAACTAAAAGGACGACCTGGGTCTTCCGCGTAGGCCCTCACGGGCCTCGGGGTAACTGTTCGGGGCGATGGCGATTTCAGTGATATAGTCGCCGCCTGCAATTACAGGCGGGGCACTGGGTGGGACCGGTTGGTCCATGGTGTAATGTCCGGTGGTGTCCTGCTGCAGTGCGATCGAGCCCGCCGGTAGTCAACCGGTAAGCGCCCATCAGCCAGCAGCGAGGTAGCAGTCGTGTCTTAGGAGACTAGGTCACGAGGTAGTCCTCTTATGTCCGGCGGTCGTCGAAGGTATGGCGCGAACCATGCGGGGGCCGCATATGTGAGTCGCGTGCGAACGTACGCTTTGTATAGGCACAGCTTCGTACGGAGAAAGCAGGTGAGACGACAGCACAGGGCGGAGAAAGTTCCTTGCGGCACGCGTCAAGGCGACCACGTTCTTCACATGGGGCCGCATCGAGAGGGTCCTGTCGATGGTCACACCAAGGTATTTAGCCTTCGGGGACCATTCGACGGTCGCGCCCATAAGTGACACCGGGGGCGGCAATAAGCGCGCCCGCCCGATGGAAATCGCCTGAGTCTTCGCCACGTTGACCTTGAGTCTAACTTAAAGGGTAAAATACAAATTCGTTACATGAGACGAGCGTTAATAGAAGATAGCGTGTTACAATATCATACTAGCGCCATCTAGTTTGTGAGAAGTAAAGCAATCATAAACACATTGTTATGTAAATGTGAACTGTGTTGTATGTTACAATATTAAAAACTACATAATTATTGTATATACAATGTGCACTTTTTCATAGCATGTCATGTACACTAAAACTCACCTTTGTAATTTTCAAAGCCCGTATTTTAATATCTAACTATTGTACAGGCAAGGAGAATCATCTCATATAGAAGAAAAGTTGAAAAAGTGTCCAGCTTATGGCAGTATATAACAGTTCAAAAATCTTCCACAATGGCCTTGGTAGGCACAGGGTATGGTATGAACTATGAAGTATAGTGAATGTAGCAATTGTAAACGAATTGAAGTTTGCTGAGTTAAAAAAATTAATATTATTGTCGACTATATAATATATTACAATAATGCAGAAAATATAACCTTACCTTGAATAGTAATTAGAAATACTTAATATTTGGTGCTTTTTTTAAGATTTACCCTGGTGCTACTTTGGCGCCACCCTCATTCATAATACATTTTGACGGACATCTTTTCATATAAACAGATGATTCTCCTCACCTTTATCCTCCATATATCTGTCTCATTTTTGAATTACAAAATGCAACTCATTTATGAATATATATATATATCATATGAGACACACACTTGAATTCTGGCCTCAGACTGAGGCTAAAGATAGTGAGGCTTGCGACTGACCCTCAACCTGCTTCGCTATAGATTATTATTATTGTTTAAGTGTTTTTGCGTTCCGTTCTGCGTTAAGAAGCTCCTTGTTGAATCGCGTCGGCTGTTTCTCTCACTATGTAGAGAATGCCTGGCTCTTGCGAGTGTGGCTGCTGAGATCTCCATGGAATCACCGTGAGGGAACCGGGAGTCTCTTCGTCCGTTTTGATAGCGGGTATGCTGAAACAGGATCGAACAGACCATGCATATAGGTAATTGTTCAAAAGCATCCCTCGCCCTGCCCATCACAATGCAGTGCCGCTCAGGATTCTTGAAAAATCCAAAAATTCCGAGTGGCACTACAATTGCGCTCTTAACCTTATTGTCATACTAGTAGCTGGTATAATCCGTAGTTATATTATGGAAAAAATAAAGGAAACACCTTCGTGAATACAGGCCAATAATAGGTTTGGGGATTCTATCCCTGCTGAGAACATCGAAACTTGTTTCACATTTATCCGTGTTTACTGGTTGGAGGGAATTTTCGACAAAGATAAAAATAAAAATCAACTAAAGGACTACCATCAAGTGTGCCTGACGCTAGTCCTTTAATTGGGTGTTAAATAAAAAGGATAAAATGTGTCCTGGATCATAAATGAGACAACCCACGGACGAGTAAAAAATGAAGGACTCCGCGCCGTGATATTAGCAAGTGAAGCACCGTTATGCTAGTGTGTGTGCGGTTACGGGGGATACTAGTTACACAATTTTTTCTCCCTTAAATAATCATATATGGCCACAAATACTATATAGTATCGGTTTTACACCTTTTCACAACGCACGACGGCATTTTTAAAATATTTTATTGAGATGCAAACTGATCTGTCACAGTCGAAGACAATTCTCATAATGGCCGCCTATCGGCCTGTAGTAGTGTAAATGTGTGCGTGGGGCTATGTATTTACACGTTAATCGGCTTGTTTTGGTGCTACACTGTTATGTAAGATGACACGGAATCCTTATTTTTTTACTAGTCCGTGGAGACAACCTTTTTAAATTTGTAAAATAACAAGGTACTTATGTGAAGACGGGTTCTCACAAATTCATATGCTATCAATGAAGATTGGTTATCACTTTATTCTTTTACATTTACCACTATTTCAAATAGCTCCGTGGTAATTTTCCCATAAATATTGCTAATACATAAATAAAATTTGAAAACAAAATTTATGAACGATGAATATAACCATAGAATCACTCGAACGGTTGGCTCAGTGGAAGAGCGCACGCATGGAATGCGAGAGGTCGCGGGTTCGAGACCCGCATCGTTCATAACTTTAGTGTTTAAATTTAATTTAAGTAATTAGTCCTAGAAGTGAGGGACTTAAAAAATAACAAATTGCTAATACATTGGAATTTGGAATATATCTTGTACTTACGCGTCCGTTTCGCCAACTCCAACGATTCCTGTTGAAGATCCCGTACACGATAGGGTTAGCGCATGAGTTAGTGCACGAGAACAGCCACATCGCTTTCTGGAATGCTTGGTCCAGACTCTTTACGAAGTCTTTGTCTATCCAGTACCTGGGCAATAAATTATTCAGTATGTATAAAACAAAATATCCGGACGACCAAGGCTTGCTCAGATTTGTAAGAATGTACAAAAATTTTACAAAAAAAAAACAAACTAGTAGGACATCGGGATACGAACCGGGGTCTTCTGCTTTCCGGATCACCTGAGCTATTATTGTCTTGTATATACAGGCGAAATTTCTAAAGTTATTGTAGCTTTTTCTCATTAAAACACGGATAAAACTACATTTATTAAAATTGAAACCTAGATAGATCGATTTATCGCCCTCGAAATCCCCTGTATACTAAACTTTATGAAAATCGTTGGAGCCGTTTCCGAGATTCAGATTATATATATACAAGAATTGCTCGTTTAAAGATTTAAGATTAAGATATTGAATTGACGTTTCCATACATCATTCAAGAAATCAGTTCGACGAGCAGTAGTTTGGGTTAGTCCAATATAATATTCGCTTAAGATCAGGTTTTTTAAGTTTTTTGAAATAACAGTTAGAATTCATAAGGTTTTGACTACACCAAAAACTACCACGTCAGCCATATGGCTTGGCCTTATATAAGGCTCTATAGCTGATTTGGAGCTAAAGCCATTAGTGGAAAACCAAGGGAAATCTTGAACCCTTTAAATTACGTTTCTGTGACTCTTTCAATAGAGATCAGGTAAATGTAATATATATCTATATAACGCAACGCGAATCACCCAGATAAAAATTTTTGTTGTTGGCAGGACTTTTTTATTGGATGGGAGGACAAATAGGCTCGTGAATATTGCATAATATTCGACTTTCTCAATGCTAGTAAAACCAATTAATAATTATCACATCAAATTAAATAAACAGTTGTGGTTAGAACATGTGCACGCTCAACGTGTAAGCCGGTAAGTGACATATACGATACGCAGCGCATCACCCCATCCGCACAATTCTCCGGCGTAAAGTATTGTCAGTATAAATGTAATCAGTTACGCCGCTTGCAAAAAAAAATACGATAGAAAACTAAAATATAAAAGTTTTATAATTTGACTTTGATATTTACACATTAAGAAAACACAAAAAAAGTAAAAATGGCAGTTTTGTGGGATACGATTATTTACGTAGCAGTCATCTAAATAAGCGTACGAATTGTCTGATGGTATGTGATCAAAACTTTTTGACATTCTATACGAATGCAGTGGATCTCTACTATTAATATTAATTATTAATTAAACTAGCCAGTATGAATTCCCATTGAGATTCACTGAAGCCTTATTCCCCAGGGATATTATTAGCCCCATAGAAGCAGTAGATCTGATGAGATGCTGTAGTATATAAGGGTAAACTATACAACAGAAGAGAGTCATAAGTCCATGGAGACACTTATCCTCTCTAACAAAAAAGGCTAAGATTAGTTATCATATATTATTGTATCAATTATCATAAACTTATATCTTGGGCTTTTCAATTAGATTTAAATTTCAGTTTATATTGAAATCAAGCTTGCTTACCACAAACAGTAGCAGTAATATGGAGTCCAGCAAGTGAAGAAGACCAACACAATTGTGACCGACATCTTGAGAGTCCTGGAACGTGCTCTGCCCAGAATGCCGACACCGCTGCGTCGCATCTTATCTAAAGTATTAATGAAATATATACCAAACTAATGGACCTTGAGGGCGCGCAACTTTCAACATCTACTCCAGTCAGAAATCAATATTAAGAAGTATATAAACTTTCGTACTCGTCTCTCTGAAAATGACAAATTTCTATAAAAAAAAATATCCTTTCAACCTTTATTGTTTTAAATCCCTTCTTAGCGTTCTCTTCTATCTTTTAAGGAACTTTTGTGCAAATTGGTACGTTTAGTTCCAAGCTCTGTGTTGATGAATCAGCTAGTCAGTTAGGACAAATAATTACAATATACAATATTTTGCTTGCGACTTTATTCGCATTAAATCTAACACTGATCTAACACTGCCTCGGTAACTCTCAAATCTTCGGAATAAACTGCATCCTTTTTGTTGCAACATGTGTGCATAATTTAACGATGATCGGTTTGCAAGTTTTGACGTGAATGTTTAACAAATACAAAAACTCACATCCAATTCAATTTGAATATGATTTAGGATGTACAGAAGTGAGAATAACACCTTAGTTATTTGAGCACAATTCAAGTAGATTGATTACTAACCATTGGCGGTGTTTGAGCGTCGTATGATCTCAAGCAGCGCTGCAGAGGAGCAATAGAGAGTGGACAACAACGGAGCCACGTACATCAGCGTCATGTTGAGGAGGAAGTAGGCGAATTCGTGCCGTTCTGTGGGCAGCGAGCCGTATGACACACATTGGAAGTACCTGCAACATTAACATAGCACATATCATTAGAGGTCGGACGCGGATTTTGACCAAAAACTTCTAGAGAGTGTCAAATATAATTACAGACATGTGATGTGTTCGGTTTTCAGGATACGATGACCGGCGCATTTTGATGTGATTGGGATCTTATCGCATTGAGCATCATCTTAAGATGGGTCAATGTTGCGGGCATTATCGGCTTAGTTTTTGCTTTGAACATTAACGCTCTTAGGCCAAAACATACAATAATTTCTTCAGGTATTGTTTGTGGACAGTTAGAAGCGGCCTTGATCCAACACTAGAATCCAAAAGGCGTTAGTGATGATGATGTTTTTCATTATTAAATTTTATTTGGAAGGTATAGCAGGGGTTACCTATATATACGTCTGGCCAAGAATATTGTTACAAATTTAAAACTTTTTCTTTTTAATTTTTTTAATAATAAGAAATCTTCACCCCTGCAGTACATCTCTACTGTGATCGTGGTATGTTGGTACTCCCAGTTCGGCTTCACCCAATACATCTTTCCACATTCTCTCTCATTAATGAATCCATCTTCCTTCTTATGACTGGACCAGTACTTCTATAAATTAGAAGAACCTTCGAGAAGCGTGAATAAAAGGCACAACATTGGAGGCATTCTAATAGAGGAGCGCTTTGTATTTTCGTGAAACGTTTCGTAAGGGACTGGACGTATAGAAATGAATGTGCTGGCGGAGCAAAATAAGAAATAATTAATTGAATGAGGAAAACCTTTCGGATTTTTCTTAATCAGGAAAAAATCGTACTAGGTACAATATTTTTCTTTTTGGGATTACAGCTGCAGTTCAAAATAATCTTTAATTAAAATATTTCATGCTGTATTATCTATTTGGAAGGATTTTCCTTACGTATTTATTCGAAATACTCGTGGTGGGTTAGTTTTATATTAACTTGATGTTGGCGCTGTATATTATTTTTTATATCAGCATATTGCTAAAGAAGACGTGGGATTGGTCACGATAAATGCCGAAAATTAAGAGAGAACGTACGACTTTAATAATAAGCTATGTCTGGTTTTTAGTATCAATAAGTCTATAACGTACTGTGTTCTTTTTTTAAATAAATACAAAAAAACCAACTTATGTAACAAATTATAAAAAACCAACCCCTGAAAGAAGTGATGTTTTATCTACAAATAATGTCAAGCACACAGCCTTGGGGCACTCCAGCGTTCACGGGCTCGAGTCGTCGATGGCTCGAACCCGAAGGTTCGAGCAATAACCTTGTAAGGTAACTTGTAAGCTGTACCCAGTGAGGAAGCTGGAGGTCCACTTGCATAAGCTCACGGGAAGCCCAAATGATCGATGTTTTGAGAGAAGCACCTTGTGTCATACACGATCAAAAGCCTTCGCTATGTCTACAAATAATATCAATTCACCAATTCACAAGGCAACCAATTAGCTAAGAAGCTATCCACCAACATTCTTAATTATTACTTATTTTACAATGATTGTAGTGTAAGATTACTCACCCTTTGACTTCTGGATGTTCCTCCAGATGGAAGATGAAGCTCTGCGGCAGACTGGCGAGTCCTGCGCACACCCAGGCTACGAGCAACGCTCTCTTGACGCGAGCCTCCCACATCACGTTTAGAGGCTTCAGAATTGCGTAGTATCTACAAATAGATTTTCATATTTTTTTATTACTCTTAGATAATTTGTCTGCCTAGATAGAGTCTCTTGCTGTTAGACAACCGATAAAAACACGCTAGGTTTAATAACTTTAAGAAATTCACGAATCTTTGTGTTAGAGTTCATGAATTGCTCTTTTAGAGGTTAGTTATAAACACACGTTTTTCGACATTTTCACAGTCATAGTCTATCTAGAAGTATAAATGATCTGAGATTATTTATTTAAACCCGACGTTTCCTTGTTTTTCTAGAAGAACGTCTCATGGGGCTTACCAAATATTTAATCGATTTACAAATTCAATTTTAACTAATCTCGTTCTATTCAGGACGTTCAGCTGATGGTAACTTATACGCCTTGCCCATTACAATATAGCGCCGCTCAGGATTATAATAAAAACCCGAAAATTCTGAGCGGCACTACAACTGCGCTTGTCACCTTGAGACATAATGTAAAGTCTCATTTGTCCAGTAATTTCACTAGATACGGCGGCTGTCAGAACGAAACACATTAATGCTTACACATTACTGCTTCACGGCAAAAATTTGCTCCGTTGTGGTACCCATAATTTAGCAGGAATGCGGTGCAAAGGAGCCTCCCACTGGTGGTTAGTAAATTTAATATTCAAAATACTAAGGAGCTAATGACATGCGTGGCTGACTATTAACGACTTGTCAATCAAAATCGGTTACAGCATCAATAGAATCGCGTACCTTTTCTATCTTGCTGTATATCGCTAGTATATTGTACCCAACTTTGTAACGTATAATAATCTCTTTCTCTACTCTGTATGTCGGTAGGTATAGCGAACGTATATTAGAAATAGATCGGACAATTTACGCATTCCTTTTGATACTGATATTGGCGAAATAATGTAATGGAGCGATCCGTCATGATCATAGCTAAGCCGGTCTGAGTAAACATAACTCTCGTACAAGAATAGGTACGCCGCGTACAACTTTTATTTCACCTTGATACAGTTTGACATCTGTTTGCGTAGTTAACTAGGATGAAGCATAAGCCTGGATGTGACAAGCAAATAAAAATACTGTGCATCAATATGATCACAAAATACAATATTTCCTTTAAAAAAAATCAATTTCAAATTCGAGAAAACTGCTTTTTTTTGACATGTCAAGACTAGAACACTACCTTTTGTTTGACAAAAAGGTGAATACAATATTGTGTGTCTGTGACAGAGCTTTTGTTGTATATGTAGGTCGTAGGTCTCCGCTGCGCACCAATTTAGATACCGCCAAAATGGGCGTACTCGAGCCAGTCTCGATCAATGTGTGCCGATTATATTACGATTAATCAAATCTATTTATAAATGTAAAAAGGATAATGATTCAGTGTTGTTTTAACCTTTTTTTTCAATTTTATTCTAATCCATATTTTTGCTGCTACGAAACAACAGCTATGAATTCTTTATGAAATGCCTTTTGTTGGACTTAAATTTTCCTAACATTTACAATTGTAATTTATATTTTTTTACACCATCAGAAAGTAGATATTTCAACGAACAAAAAGCCGAAAAAAGAAAATTAGGGTGCTTTTTTGATATTAAGTTAAAATAAGGCGAAAAAATAAATATTTTAAATCAAATAAATTACAGTGTATTTGGGACATAATAAGGTAAGTTTTCACAAAATTTCGTTCGTTTTTTTGAAAAAGATATAAATAACAACCCAAAAACTTGGTTTTTTGAATTTTTCACCTAAATTTTGAGGTGATGTGAAAAAAGTGTAATTACAAAAGTTGTAGATCCCTTTATTACCTACAACTTTACCGATTAACTTTTTGCCATAGGACTTGTAGTTTTGCCGGAAATCGAGATAAACCGTTTTTTACCCTAAAACACCCCCCCTTTTCCACTTCCCGACCTCAGATCGCCCGTAGTTTATTTTTCCCTTAATTTTTGTTATATTCTCGTCCTTTACCAATGGGTTTCATCCTACTGTATTTTTTTTTGGTTTCAAAAATTATCGACCCTGGTCTACATGCCATAAATTACACCATGATAAGCTTCGACTGCTATATCTTACATTGCCGCATTTACTCCGGTTGTTTAAAATATTTTTGGTCAATAAGCAGCAATGAAAAATATTTATTCAGTTCAGGTTTGATTCGAACAGTGACAGTTGACACACGGCTAAGGAAAAGTGAGCTCACATCGTCTTTTGCCGTTCCGCTGTCAGACCACGAATGATATGGTGAATAGAACGATTTTATCATAGCAACATTTTTGAAGGTTTCACTTCTACCACATGCAAATTGCACCCATGTTTTTTATTTAGTCTCATTTATGTAAATAAAAATTTATAAAGGTTAAAATGTAGTTATGGTCATATGGTTAGCATATGTATATGGCTTCATAATTATCTTATCTACCTACGTCTAGATTTCATAACTTGCACGTAATATTCATGCAGAGACAAATTTGTAAACAATAAAATCAGTAAAGTGTATTCAGACGATGATAATATTTCCTGCTATTTATATAAATAATGCATGTGTGAATGCAATTTGAATGTTTAGAAGGAAATCCTGCAACCACGCGGCACGGTGGCCATGTTGTTTTATATACGCTGTGATGATGAGAATCATTCATTTTGAGTTACGATTTATTCATTCATCTTTGTTTGTTTTCTATTCATAGATAATGAAAATATTACGTATAAATTATTAAAAAGTATAAAACGATGAATCGAAACTTAAGACGAGTCATGGTCGAGAATAATTATTTGAAAATATAATATTAATATGTAATTATTTAAAAATTTGACACTATTATTTTCGTATGAATCAAATATGAATGTGAATTGTAAAATGGATATTTATTTGGAAAAATAGTATATTACCTAGGGAGAAATGTAGGTCATTCTCACCCGCGGAATATTGACAATCGCGGTTGGCAACGTCCTACTTATCTCACGTGCGTATACGATTTGTTTCCCACCTGGATGAAATGTTCACTTTTAGTCCCTGATACGAGGGATAAAAGTCGCCTTGCGAATCGGCGAGAGAATCGGCCACTTTTGTCCCTCGTACCAGGAATTAAAATCAGCGTTTCATAGAGGTGGGAATAAAAGCAATTTTATTTATTTTCAATACGACTAACCTGTCTATAGCGATACATATGAGGACAAAACTGGATAGATAGAGTCCGAAGGTTCTGGTGAACATCATAGTTCTGCACATGAGGTCTCCAGCCAGCCACTCCACCGTCGCTGCCCATACTATCTCCAGCGGCATCATCAGAAATGTTACCTGGATTCAATAGTATACCTATTACAAGAACCATTCAGAGCAAAATTCAAAGAAATAAACATCTTAACTGTTGCCTGTCAATATATTATTGATAATACTATGTATGTACATATAATTTTAACACCAGGAACAGACATAAACTTATGTCTACTACTCGGCTAAGTAATAGTAATAATAATAACTTTTATTTCTCACCAATAACCAAAATTACAATATAGCGAAAACTTAAAAATACAGGGGATACATAAGTTTTGGTCGTGGATCGCTGGTGCCTTTGGTAGGTAATAAAATACCTGTATTACTGGTCACCAGGATTCCACTTTTACACAGTGACTAAAAAGCTTGAAATTCCAAAGGATAGAGATAAATGTGTGTGTGTGTGTGTGTGTGTGTGTTAGAGAGAGAGAGAGGGTGTATGTGTAAAAACATGCGTACGATAGGGTGTTCTCGGTTTATAGGTCTGCTAACTATCCAAGACCTCCAGAAGTCTCTCTGTGTGACAGTAGTCTTGCAGAAGGAAGTCGAGTTAATGAGTCTTTTGAGGAGCGATATATTATATTATGCCTTTACAACAAGATCCCAAAAATGTTCAAAACAAATATATTAAGATATTCAAAAGAATTGTTAAAAAAGTTGTCGTTTGTGTTGTATGTCTATAACTTAAAAGACATTCTTTGTGAAATCACAGATTTGGAAATAGCGGAGCGACCACTCCCAGGCAGGTAAATAATAAATTTTATTGTACGATATTACATTGTAACCATATTTTTTAGGAAAAAAAAGAAGCTCGCTGAATTTCTTGCGCCCGCTCTTCTCAGGTCTGAGGAATATTTACACCATTTTGAATAAAAATATTTAAATTTGAATCCGTATACTGTGCATTTAATATTTGAATATATGATAAGATAAATTAATACGTACAATGATCGGCCCTTTATTGAATATATCGACTACCTCTTGAAAGCTTTCATTGTGAATTTATTACGTAGATAAAAACTTATTACGTAATAAAAACATAATATTAATTTTAATGTGAAAGAAAGTCTGTCCGTTTTTTTATCACAAATAGAATAACCTAACCACTGAAATAAATCAACGTTACGCTCAATTTCTAACAATTTCCTTTTATTTCGTGTGTGAAAATATATTTTCTTGATTTCTCAAGACATATGCGTCATTTATAAAATACAATAGTCTCCCAATCTCGCCCAAAGTATCCGAGACAAAAGTCTGCTCAACACGTGGAGTGGGCAGAGTTTTTAGTTTGTCAGCCTTTTATGGCGTATTAGTAATAGCTCTCCAATGCGTGCGTGCGTGCGACATTGCACTTTATCGTGAGAGATACACAGTCTGAAATAGAGTGCGCGTATTTTACGTTACCAATATAATTTTCGCTATTCTTGTATGCAACAATGTTCGGACACTTTTTGATGATTGAAGTTCATTGCGTGCTTTACTTACGCTAATTTGTACGAGAATTGTTTGGAAAACGCAATAGACTCAGGCTATTTCGACTACGCTATACTATTGTGATAAACAATATAGCAAGTAAGGCCCTAATGCTATACTATACAGCATGGCGTTCACATTACGAGATATAATCACAAGTTTTTATAGTATACTAGCTGACCCGACAGACGTCGTTCTGTGCATATTAAATAAAATACTGTTTTTTTATGAATTTGTCAATAATATTTCATAAAACCAAGAATTATTTTGTAAAATATGCTCCCTGTCAATGGCGTTCTATATTATGTATAGGTTATAGAACGTCATTGCTCCCTGTTGTTAACTGTAATTAAATAGTTTCACAGCAGAACTGTCAAACCATGCGTCAATAAATTCTCTCACAGAAAATATGTCCATACAAAACAAATATTGGAAATAAAAATAATTATGGGTCCCAAATCGAAATAAAAACTATTCTATCTCTCAAGTTGGACTAAACTGCACTCCATGAAGTAATCCCCATTAAAATCCGTTCATTAGTTTAGGAGTCCATCGCGGACAAACAACGTGTCACGTAATTTATATATTTGAAAGTATTGATTATAATAATTGAAAGCAAAAACAATAATTTGACATTTTAAGTTTATTGCACTGCTGTCAATTAGTTTACTTCCAAAATCAGTCTAGCTATTTTAGATTAGCCGAAACAAACACATTTGGTTGCCGGTGTAAGCACCATGTACAAATATGTACAAATAGATCTATGTTGTAATAACTGTAATTGAAAATTGTTGGTTTGTATAAATAATTATGAAATTTAATTTGAAGTGGCTTCACAAACAGATAAGCTTCTTAATATTTAAGTATGTGTTATTATTTTAAGCTATAAACTACATCTAATGTATAAAATTCTCGTGTCATGGTGTTAAACTTTGAACTCCCCTGAAACGGGTTGACCGATTCTCAAGAAATTTTGAGTGCATATTGGGTAGGTCTGTGAATCGGACAACATCTATTTTTCATACCCCTAAACGTTAAGGGTGGTCCACACGAAATTATTGTTTTAATTTTTTTGACATTTTTTTTAAATTTGTTTGATTATGAGTCAGCATTAAAAAATACATACAACTTCAAATTTTTACCCATCTACGATCAACAGTTACTTTTGTATCGCGATTTTAATATCGGCAATACAACGTTTGCTGGGTCAGCTAGTATTTATATATAAATATTAAAAAAAAATGGACACTTCAATTGTTTATAGGATAAAATTTTATCCATTCATCAAATCTACTGGATCTATCATGTGAGCATCATTAGTCCATTTATTAACAGCTGAATATTTTAAAAACTGACATACTAGTTATACAATAAAAAAAAAAGAATAACGCTTACCATAAGATCTGCAACAGCCAAGTGCATCAGAAGAACATCAAGTCTACTCGCTCTGCCTGCACGTCTTCGTCGCACCAGCTGCGACAGTACAGTCAGGTTCCCAGTGGCAGACACCACCATCAACACACTGTACACTGTGATGGAAATGACATGGCCATGGTTAAACTGCATATCCAACGGGAGCTCATCACTGGAGTTCGGATGGGTCCAGTTCTTCTGCGAAGCTCCGCCCGGCCCAGAGACCTTCTCGTCTATATCCATTTTAGTGTGTTTCTTTCGATAATTTCAACTTGGTAGCATCTTGGTGGGTCATGTGGACGATACTGGAATTAAAATGTTTTAATTAGATTACAGCTATAACATAATTTTTATACGCTTTATATTAGCTTCACCTGTATGTTTGTATGTATGTTTGTAACCGACTTCTTTGGGCGCGATTTTGACCTACTTTAAACGGCTAGATTTCGTTCAAACCTTGTAGATTTATCGAGGACCGATGACATTACACTAATTTGATAAAATTATTCAATTTTTCAATTTGCAAAATATGATTTTTGTTAATTGATATAATTTTCATCTGTAGTCGATAAGGCAGGAATTGATGTTAAAGTACTTAATAGTTTTAAAAATACGCTTTTATAGAAAATTTAACTAAAAAATGAAAAATAAATAATAGTTAAAAAAACTAAAAAGCACGCTTTACATAAAATTCAACTACAAAACTCTACACTACGGGTGCTTTTTATGATATTATTAAAATAATAATTCTTCTACTTATTTTCTATTTTTTAGTTGAATTTTATATAAAGCGTGCTATTTAGTTTTTTTTAAACATTATTTATTAAGAGGCCGTATCCACACAAAACTAGTGACAGCGAAAGGATACTAATAAAAAAAGTGACAGAATGTGTGTGACGAAGCGAGTGAAAAAGAAAGAAAAACTATTTTCGCTTTGTGTGGATACGCCTTATGCCATTTTTTTGCTGAACTTCATGTTTTTAAAACAATCAATTTCATTAGTACCTAATATAATACTACGTTGAAATGTAACTATCTATACGTTTGCCTGCGATAGAGAATAATCGTAAAAAAACAAACGTTTTTTCTATAAATCCTAGTGATGTACGTCGTTTTAATAGCATCTACAGATGATATGACTTTACCTAAGATCCGCTGCAATTTTTTTTAAATAATATCGGGGAAGAAGTTTCCATGAAAACCTAACTGTGGATGATCGATAAACATGCATATGATGTGGAGGACATAAGTCTGTATAGTACGCTATAGCAAAGAGGATCTAAGTACTACTAAGAGGCGGAACTTCCTAAGTAAAAATTGAAATTCAGTTTTGTATGAAACGAGAAGTGATTTGACATAAGTTTGAAATAGTAGTAATAACAGCATCGCGATTGGCCACGAAGTATAATCCGGCTAAGTTT
Source organism: Leptidea sinapis (assembly GCF_905404315.1). Taxonomy (NCBI): domain Eukaryota; kingdom Metazoa; phylum Arthropoda; class Insecta; order Lepidoptera; family Pieridae; genus Leptidea; species Leptidea sinapis. Next base: position 9,750,644 of record NC_066289.1, read on the forward strand.
GAAAGCGTACAGTTGCATAAAACGTAGTGGATCTCCTTTTTTTTACAAGATTATAGCCATCATCTGTCAATCTATCAATGACTGCACGTTTCATACAATCGAGTGAATCGCTTTTTGGAACGAAGTTCCTTACGGCAGGCTTGGAGGAGATAGGGATTTTGCTGCGGGACCGAACTGAAAAAAATGTGATAGTAAAACCGTAAGAAAAAGTCCGTGGAATAAAACCGTTAAATGAGACGAGCGCAGGCGCGACAGTCGTTTCTATTTCTATGTAATTTTATGTTGTCAAACAAAAATAAAGAGACATATTTTGTTATTTTAATTGATAATTTGGATTACGATTTCTTTTTATTTTACGTAATTTATTATTTCCTAAAATACTGAATTTCCTAAATACTTTCGTGTAGTTAAATAAAAACTAATCTGCAAAATTTAAGAGAAAAATCAAGAAAACCTACATAAAATTGAACACGATTTTTTTTTTACAAATTGTGTCGATTCTACATTAGCCGAAGGAACTTCGTTCCTACCTGGTGTCCCACGACACCACATTTTGTCTATTTTCTTAGAGAGTTTCGCTAGGATGGAGTGTATTGCGAAAGTAGAATTCTCCGTGATAAATGTGGTAGAAGACACGTAATAAGGCGACTCTACACTACGCCAAGTGATCATGTAGCATACAGAACTACAGCCCTGACAAGTCAAGCAGCCTTGCGTTGCTCGCGGTCAAATGGTCCGAGCTAATACTGGGGCGCCATGCCAGAGATAAGAGAAATACTCCGCATATAGATGACCTGCGCTTTGTAGAGCACTAAAATATTGGTCGGCTTGAAGTAGCCTTGCTCCTTTTATGAACCTAGTAACATCAGTTGACCCGTACGCTTGTTTAACCTCCTTCTTCATAAAAAATCCTCTCACTTCATCCTTTTCATAACGAAACGGTATCTGCGGGTCTACTGTACCATGCAGGAGATTTTTTAAATGTTGTAAATGACGATAATTAGTGTTAATTCCGCTAAATTTTAGAAAATCACGACAATTGTTTTGCCACAACACGAGGCATCATGAAGAGTAGTTGACTCGTTCGTTGAATGGAATTCCGCAAAATAACGCCTATTAAAACAATTTGCTTTTCTTAAACTGATATCACTTCTCGGATTAATTATACAAATTAAATTTGTAACCAAAAATTGTTCAGATTTAAAAGAGCGACATCTCAAGTCAATTTCTTAATATTATGCAATTATTAGGGTTGAGCAGGTTATCAACTGTAAAGTAGATCCTGTAGATGGAGCCACAACCTGAGAGTTGAACAAGACATACCAAGATGTAGAAACCATACGTCACTCGAACGGTTGGCTCAGTTGCTAAGAGTGCTAGAGATCGTAGTTCGAGCCCCCATCGTTCACAAACCTAGTTACCTAGTTTTTTCGCACCCAATTTGGCTTTGCCTTCCAGATGACCGAGGAGTTGGTCATTGCCAAGGCAATGGCTAAGGAGAGTGCTATCAAAGAGTGGTGATACGACAAATGTCTTCGTCCTTGTATTTTTGTGGCGGTAATTACAAACAGCCAAATGACCCCCCATTCGTATGTTAAGCCGCTCTAAACATATATATATATATACTAGCTGACCCGACAGACGTTGTTCTGTAGATAATAAAAAAAAATACCGTTTTATAGGAATTTGCCAATAATATTTAAAAACATTAAAAATTATTTCGTATAAAATGCTCCCTGTTGTTATAATGAAATTGTTTCACAGCAGAACTGTCGAACCGTGCGTCGATAGATTCTCTCACACAAAATATGTCCATACAAAACAAATATTGGAAATAAAAATAATTATGGGTCCCAAATCGAAATAAAATCTATCCTATCTCTCAAGTTGGACTAAACTGCACTCCATAAAGTAATCCCCATTAAAATCCGTTCATTAGTTTAGGAGTCCATCGCGGACAAACAACGTGTCACGTAATTTATATATATTAAGATATATACATTTTATTAATTCCAACATTGTTCATGCTGTAAGTGTCTACAATAGTTTAATTAATTCTCAGAATGCTTACATTAATTAATATTGTGTGTAATTTAATTTATGACAACATATTGCGAGACTAAATTTCAGAATCATCAGAGAAATAACTATGATAATTGCTTTTGATTGTGTACGACGAGACTGGGCTTCGTAATATAAAAATAAAAATGAAATAAGGATGAAGGCTTTGCTCTCAGAGAATGAAATAGTGGAATAGTTCTTTGATTAACGCGAGTGTTACACATTTAAATAAAACACTTTAAAGGATAAAAACGCGTGTAGTTGTAACTGTGTCTTTTCATTAGATTTTTGCGTAAAAGATCCAGATCTTGTTTTCAGATGAGTCAAAGATAATATTGGTCATAGTTGTCATTATGAAGTTTAGCGCCATTTATTACCTCAGAGGTTGTATTTGCTGTAGACGTCAGCAGTCTTTCAAAATAGTTTTAGCTTCTAAGATCCGCCAATTTTTTTTACAGACAACGATATTATCCTTATAAGGGTTTCATATTTCTTTGCAAAGTACTGAGCTATAAAAATGTGCTTTTGTTAAACCTCTATATATAAAATTTGAACGGGTATGCATAATCGATATTATAGAAGGAAGTGATCAGCTACCATTAATTACTTCCAACCTATCCTATTACAGTTTAATGATGGGTTTATTACAAAAACCACGGATATTAAACAAGTTGTAAAAGCGTTATGAAACTCCGTTGATAATTGGAACTCTGCGTAAAGTACCCTAACTAAACCTGATGGAGTACATTTTAAAAGTTTGTAAAGCTTCCGAAATATGTCACGTCAAATACAGGAGTTATAAAATTAAATGGAGTTTCATTTTATTATATGAAGGTTGTTAGGGTACAATATAACAGTAATGCTTTATACTTTTCAACCTTTTAAATTTATTACTTTGTTAAAGCAAATTATTAAAATTGACATATATTAAAACGTATAATCTTAATCTTAATATATATAAATCTCGTGTCACAATGTTTGTCCTCAATGGACTCGTAAACTAATGAACGGATTTTAATGGTGATTACTTCATGGAGTGCAGTTTGGTCCAACTTGAGAGATGGGTAGTTTTTATTTCGATTTGGGACCCATAAATATTTTTATTTTCAATATTTGTTTTGTATGGACATATTTTCTATGAGAGAATTTAGTGACGCACGGTTTGACAGTTCCGCTGTGAAACAATTTCATTATAACAACAGGGAGCATTTTTTTTGAAAAAATTCTTGATGTTTTGAAATATTATTGGCAAATTCCTATAAAACATGTTTTAGGATTATCTACAGGACAACGTCTGTCGGGGCAGCTAGTTATATGTAAAACAATGGATGTATGTTCAATTTCTAAAAATAATTATTATAAGGCCAGCGATGTTGAATTTTAGTAGCGATCGGAGATTGATATAAATAGAATAGAAAACACTTTATTAGCAACACCAAACACACAACACAACAATATAAAATATTAATTAAAATCTTAAAATAGAGGTCGCGATTTCGAGTCCCGCATCGTTCATACAATTTTGTTTTCATTTTTATTTGTGTAAAATTCTACATAAAAAAGCTTTAGCGTGTGAAAATTTGTTGGCCATGTGTATTGTATTTTGTAAATGCAAATCGAATTCATGAATGGCATTTCTGATTACGTATTCATGGAATCTGGTTTGATTTTCGTTCACCCACATCGTATGTAGGAAGAATCCTTTAATATTGGCGTTGTTTTCAACGCCTCTGCTCTCGCGATAAAGCTTTTAAGGAAATTTATATATATTTATTTGCAGTATTGCAAAAAAAATGTTATTAGTTATAGTCTCTACAAGATAGAAGTGAAAACTTAGAACTTTTAGTTTCAAATGCTTAAAAACAATGTCATTTTTAATTTCAAAAAACTTTTTTCTAATAATATTAATCAAACAAATCACTATTTCAACAACGGAAAGAATAAACAAATTGAACTTTTCGCTAAGTCCATTCAATTTCACTTACAAGATATTATACACGTCACTAATGTTGCACAATTCGTCTGTATAGCTACAGACATACTGCTATAAATAAGCATTTCGGTGACGCGAACTCACGAGATTTCACCCATCCAAAGAGTGTCGAACTATATATTTGTATTTTTTTATTAACTATTTATCGCGTGTGCCGTTTATAAGATTGTCGCTGACGCGAACCCATAACATTTTCCATTACCGAAAACTGTCCAACGCGGCTAATGAAGTTTTTACTTCAAAAATACTATCCATACTATTAAATGTTCACCACAAATTGGTTTCACCTGTAGGAGGCTCCTTTACAAAGGTTGCCGGCCGTGAAGCAGTAAATGTAAAAGGGTTCTTGTGTTTCGGTTCAAAGGGCCCTCTAGGTGAAATTTAATCTCTTATGTCTGAAACAGACGAGCGCAATTGTGATGCCGCGAGAATTTTCGATGAACTCAAGAATCCTGAGTGCCATTGAATTGTAAGAGCAGGGCATGTCTCGTCACTTCATAAAAAAAAACCTCTGATCTTCCTGTGCGACCGTCAGATGGCTCTATACACGGATTTTGTGCTAACGCACGACTTTGTAACTCGTTTTACATAACGATTCCTCATGGCATAGAAGTTTATTTCACACTTTCATTCCCCGTGGCAGCAGTTTTACCAGTGGGAGGCTCCTTTGCACAGGATGCCGGCTAGATTATGGGTACCACAATGGCGCCTATTTCTGCAGTGAAGCATTACTGTGTTTCGGTCTGACGGACGCCGTAGCTAGTGACATTACTGGGCAAATGAGACTTAACATCTTATGTCCCAAGGTGACGAGTGCAGTTGTACTGCCACTCAGAATTTTTGGGGTTTTTCAAAAATCCTGATCGGCACTGCATTGTAATGGGCAAGGCGTATCAATTACCATCAGCTGAACGTCCTGCTCGTCTCGTCCCTTATTTTCATTTAAAAAAAGTAAGTATGTTCTAACGCCCTGGCTATTTTCTTAGAATTGATGATGTGGCGGAACATTTTGTGAAACGTCCAATAAAATTACCAAAACATTTGTGACGTGTCCGTTTGCTGAAATGCCAATGTGATTGGCCATTTCATCAATGTGGTTTCTTCAAGATAAGGTTTTATCAAAAATCCAAATATAGAAGGAACTTATATATTTATATATTATAAAACTTACTTAACATATTTTAATCTTAATTTGAATTTTTGGAAATCATACAGGCAGAAATAAATAAAATTTGAAAAACAAAATTTATGAGCGATGCGGGATTCGAACCCACGACCTCCGGGGTTCCGTGCCGGTGCTCTTACCAACTGAGCCAACCGTTCGAGTAACGTATCGTTATAAAATCTTGTTTGGTTTGTTCAACTCTCAGGTTGTGGCTTCATCTACAGGATCTACTTTACAGTTGATAACCTGCTCAACCCCAATATTTGCATATTAGGAAATTGACTTGAAATGTAGCTCTTGTAAATTTAAACAATATGTTATGTGTTTAAAGTAATAACCCTCACTTCTAAGATTAATACACAAATATTGTTTAGATTTACAAGAGCGACATCTCAAGTCAATTTCCTAATATCGTTCATATGTTTTTTTTTAATTTTATTTATTTGTGTATTAATCGTACAAGTGAGGGTTATCACTTTTAAAACGTAACATATTATTAGTCATACAGGCCTTTTCATTTCACATAAACAGCACGGTCAAGTAATATGTTGATGGGTTTTTTAAAACTTTATAAAAGTAATACTACAAAAAATAAGAAAGACACTGGGATTACATATCATCAGTAAGTAATTTGTATTTTATTAATTTGAATGTCAAATAATATGAAGCGTACATAAGTTACAATATTTGAAAGATACCATTGAGTATATATCAAGATGCCACGCACACAAGCATCTAATAGTTGCCGTAATAAAAAAGCTATTGTTCTCAGGTAGTGCGGTATCTAATTGGATCGCAGCGGAGGACAATCCTTAATCTAAAACAAACCATTAAAATATCAACAAATAAATTGCAAAAATCATTTTACAAAGTGAACACAACACTGGCCAACTTCGCAATCCGTCAAATTATTCAATAGACAAACAAAAAAAAAAGTAAGTACACGTGAGAAACAGATTATCACAAAACTTTTCCACTGCATATCAGTACATCAAAACAGCAGTGTAGGTAGTTAAAGTTCCAACGATTTTAAATGAGATTCTAAAGAAATTATAAATCATTGCACATAAGAACAAGTTTATCTGATGAATAAACATTATAATTAATTAAAACTTTCCTAAAAACCCTTGTAAAGTTTAAGTGAAGGGGACCTCAATCAACTGAGTATCAGGCTACAAATGAAAACAAAACGTAATCTAATTACTTTGACTGAAGCGAGTTCCATTTCACCCTTACAATTACATCTGACAAATTAAAGGATAAATAGGTTATTTACCTTGACAACTTCTGTCATTTTTATATAAGAGGGGGCAAACGGGCAAGAGGCTTACGACATATGGACATCCTCAACACTACCAGCCAAACTGCCTCTCTAACCAATCAATCTGCCTCTATAATAATCGTAGAGTTCCCCAGGGAAGTGTATTGGGGCCACTTTTGCTTTTATTTCATGTAAATGACATTCCTTAAATGACTAATTATCGATCCCTAATGTTTGCTAATGCCATTGCAATTATTAGACCTTCTGATATAAAGCATGACAAATGTATTCAACAGAATAACGAGTATGAATAAGAAATAAATATGATATTGGGTAAAATAATCAAATTGCCTGAGGACTTGAAAATACAGTGAAAAATGTTTATACCAAGACTTAAAATGGCTGCTTGAAAATAATTTAAAGTATTAATGAATATTTATATTAGTGTTAAGTTTTTGCTGAGATGGTTTGGACATGTCGAGAGAATGAATGAAGAACGATTGACGAAGAAAGAGTATAAGGCCATTGTGAATAAAAGTGTTGGAAGGGGTAGACCTAGGCGGACGTTTCAAGATCAAATCAGGGACGTCTTGAAAAAAGGCCAGGTCAAGAGTACCCTAAACCGGAGAGCATGTATGAAAGGAATAATGAAAGTGGACGAAGCGAAAGAAGTATGTAAGGATCGTAGCAAGTGGAAAGAAGTGGTCTCTGCCTACCCCTACGGGAAAGAGGCGTAATTTTATGTATGTATGTAAGTTTTTGGAGGCTTTTTTTCAGGATTTTTGAAAAACTCTATTCTGAGCGGATATGATCATGATCATTTTCAACGCTTGGAGTAGCGTTACTGACTCTTACTATCAGCTGAAGAAGCTCGGGTTTGCTGTTCTTTCTCTTTTCGGTTCTACATATATATGCGAACAATCTTTATCAAGCATGAACATTATCAAGAGTTAACTGAGAACTCGTCTTATTGATGAGAACTTGAAATCATGCTTACCTGACATTAAAAACATCAACAAAAAAAACCTAACTTACTCATACTTTCCAAGTAGATTTACACACACATATTTAAATTTAGTGTACTACTTATTTAGTGAAATAAAAAATTAATAAACAAGGCTATTTGGCGCCCAATTTTTAATTGTTGTAATATTCATAATTGGCTCTTCAGTTAATAAGTTTGCCGACCACTGCCGTAGTTCAATGTGTGAACTTGCCAAATAGTTTTAGTTTAAATTTATTTATTTAGATCATTAGTAACAAGACCATCAGCTCAAACCAAAATACAATAAACGAAGAATATTTCAATCAGTTTACTCGATTACTAGAAAAACCGCCGTTAGGTTTATCCCGCGCCCAGACAGTCGATAGTTCGCCTTAATTTTTTTTTATATTCTTTACACGTGGCCAGTTCTACAAACTTTTAGTGTCACAATACATATATATATTGTACTAATGAAATGCAACTTTACGTTAGCGTGAGCAAGAACTAACTCAGCGGGTGTAAAGTTAGCACGTAAATACTTAATCGCATAGAGTAGTAAAAAAGGTCTGATTCACACAAATGCTCCTTCGCTTAATGTAACATTAAGCGAAGGAGCATTACAACAATAACAATTAATTGCCAACTTGTGGATGAAAACAATAACTGACTGCGTCAAACAATATTAATAGTACACCTTCTGAGCCTTCGTGTTAATATGACAGCTGGGCCGAAACTGCGTCATTAAACTCGCGTAAATGTGTGGGTTAATAAGTTCTATGGAAATTTCTAGCCGGTTCGTCATTTGTTTTTTTTATTTTGATCTTGAATATTATGACATAGTCCAATATTGGCCAATTAAAATGCACATACAAACTACTTAATATATGTCAGTATGTCTATGTAACATGTAAAATGGAGGTCTAACCTTTTTCCATCAACATTTTTTTGGCCATAAATCTAACGGTTTTTCTTGTAATTGTATGTTTATAAATGATTGAAATATTCTTCTTTTACTAACAACAATTCATAACCATATCTACTTGTCTTTTAGAGTAACTTTTATCTGTTTTGTGGTTAGGTTAATTTGACTTTAGAGAGACTGGTGCGTTACCTTTTCATGGGAGTGGCGGAGTGCCAGGGGACGGAAAACATCTCCCTCCCGCCCCCTTCTCCTCTTACCCCCCTCCACCTGTGACACTATACTAAATTCTAACCAAATTATGTCTAAGTCTTACCAAATAAACCTTATATACACACATCAAAAAAGTCTAAGCAACATGCATGATATTACAAAATTAAAGTCTTTATTCACTCAAAGTGCATAAGTACGTAAAGTTTTTTGTTATTGATGACATACTGGCTGGTTGTAAAAAAAAATCGATTATGTTTTCTTTTATTCATAAAATTAAATGAAAGGGAATTTGTTTGAATTTAAGTGTGTTTTTATTGCTACATTTAGTCTTGATTTTATAATTTTATCAACCATTTAAATAAAGTTAGCGATAAAATTGAATTTTTAGATATTCTTTACGTAATGGAGCGACGTCATTTGACCGCAAATGAAATACAAAGAGCTGTAGGGATGTTGCAAACGGAAAGTAATCAATCTCAGGTATCTCGGCATTCTAGCATTCATAGAAGTGTTACTTGTCGTCTTTGGCAGCGCTACAATAATACAAGGGGACCCGCTGAACAGCTTTCAGGCCGTAAAAGGAGTACAACCACTCGGCAAGACTGGTACATACAACTGACTGCAAGACGCCAGCCAATGTTAACCGCTCGAGAGATAAGTTTGAAGCTACAAAATTCGAGTGGTGTTGATGTAGGTCCCCAAACTGCGAAATCGACTGCACGAGTACGAGCTCGACGCGCAATTAGGTTCCCACCGAGACGTCACGGGAATCGCGCTCGTTGAAATGAATGGTGTAGAGAACGCAGAACATGGACCCAGGAACAATGGGATAAAATAATGTTTTCCGATGAGTCGCGATTCGGATTTCAGTCGACATTCAGGAAGATCATCCTTACAGCGGCACAACAGTTATGGTATTGGCGGGTATTATAAAGAACAGGCGAACTGAGGTCGTTCTTTTAAATGGAAACATGAACGCTGAAAATTACGTTAAGGATATTCTCAGACCTTATGTCCATCCATTTGCACAAACCTTTGGCTCCGATTTTACGTTAATGCATGACAATGCGCGTTCACATACAGCTCAGCGAACCAGTCAAAACTTGGCAACGGAGAACTTCCGGGTATTTCCCTGGCCTGCACAATCGCCAGACCTCAACCCCATCGAGCACGCATAGGACAGGCTCCAGAGACATGTTTTGAAGGACCTGGACGGAGTGACAACAACCCAACAGCTGAAGGATTTGCTACAATTCCATTGGGAGCGAATACCGCAAGATTACATAAACATTCTCATTAATTCAATGAATAATCGTTGCCGACAAGTTCTAAATAGCAGAGGAAGCCATAGTTTGTATTAAATTATCCTATTCTTTCACAATAAATTGATTTTCTTTAAAAATTTCATATTGTTAAAAAAATGTTTAGTTGCTTATGTACCTTAGTTTCTGACGTATATTCTAATATTGTTAATTTCTGTTATTATAAAGACAACAGCTGTTATTTTTACATCATAGGACCCTAAAAATATTATTTTAAAAATAAAATACAACGTTATAATGTGAAAAACCATCCTAAAATTTAAATTAGTACATGTTGCTTAGACTTTTTTGATGTGTGTATTTATAAGAAAAAACTTTTTGTCATTTCACGGAACCAACTCTGGCATTTGGTCAAACCACTAGATTTGTTTGGAGAAATGATAAAATCGTGTTGTATTGTAACATCTTCCGAGATTTAAACAAATCACTGTTTTTATCACATCCCACCGACATGTAACATATATATATATTGATTAAATTGAATCCCATTGGATTTCTTCGCATTTTCTGATAATCTTTTTGCGAGTGAAGAGACACAACGGCGTCTTTAAATAAAAAACTGATAATTACAATAAGTTGTAGACAGCACGCGGATCGGCCATTGTTAATTGACAATTCGTTACCCCTCGTTTACACCAAGAAACAAGTAAAAAATCTTGTAGAATACTTGTCAAAACACAGTTATTTGTTTTTAACATGTCTTGCAATTGTCAGAAACATTTTGCGTTCACACTGTGTTGCCAACATGGTTTTACACGAGTATAAAACCCATTTGCGTTCACATATAGATCTGAGACATGTTTGATACAGTCTGAAACATTGACAGCGTTCATACCAACATAAAACATACATGTTTTTAACAAGTATTGTTAATTTTATTGAAGTTTATGTATAATACTTATGCTATACTTATCCATGCTTAGTGGATAAAGTTTTAAATATTTACCGGACAGACCGCTTTTTTTAGTGGAAAAGAAGAAGATAAATGGAGTGGTCAAAGACAGAAAGCTTTATTAGCAATATTTATCTCGGCTTATATTAAGATATTCTTTCGATACTTTTATAATCGTCTCGCAAGCATGAATAATGCATTAACTACATTTTGCCTTTGATGTCCGATGCAAATGCAAAGAAGAATATGAGTGACCAGTAGATAGAAATCTCAAGTAAACAGCTAACAAAAAAGAACGCGCGCCTTCCTTCAAGGCCGGCAACGCTCCTGTGATTCCTCTAATGTTGCAAGAGAATGTGTGTATCACCAGGTGACCCGTGCGTACGCTCGTTTGTACTCCTTTTCCATAAAAAATAATTGCTCTACTGGAGTGTTGGCATCTCAATACTGTGAATTCTGCTAAGAAAAGTATGGTGCAACTTTTTGAAACAAATTCCTCCAATTTACTAGTCTCGTTCAAACAAAATTTATGAGTCCACTTCTGTCTTCTGTTCTTAAATCATTCAATAAGGAACGATAGGCACCTTCTTTCTGTCGTCTCCTCAAAAGTTTTAGTGAATTTCATTCTGTATGATGTACAAGTATACTGCACTCATGAAGCAAAGTTTCGCAGTACCTTCACTTTCTATTGTCTGTGTCAAATTTATAAATTTCTGCACTGACATATCTTAAACAAGTTTAGCAACAAGTATAAAACATGAGATGATATATATGTAGACAACTAATTATACGTAACAAACAATTTCATCAGACAAGTTTCATACAAATATTGTCTACGACAAGTTTTATGTTATTGTATTTTGAAAACACTGCATACAACTTGTATTTGTAATTTGCATGAAACTTGTCAAATACGTGTATAATACCTTGGTGTAAACGAGGGGTTAATGTTTCGTTAGTTGAGTTTTTTTTTTTTTTTTTATGGAATAGGAGGACAAACGAGCGTACGGGTCACCTGGTGTTAAGTGATCACCGCAGCCCACATTCTCTTGCAACACCAGAGGAATCACAAGAGCGTTGCCGGCCTTTAAGGAAGGTGTACGCGCTTTTTTGAAGGTACCCATGTCGTATCGTCCCCGAAACACCGCACAAGGAAGCTCATTCCACAGCTTTGTAGTACGAGGGAGAAAGCTTCTTGAAAACCGCACTGTGGAGGACCGCCACACATCCAGATGGTGGGGATGATATCCTAACTTGTGGCGTGTCGTGCGATGGTGAAATTCGGCGGCAGGAATCAGGTTAAACAGCTCTTCGGAACACTCCCCGTGATAAATGCGGTAGAAGACACACAATGAAGCGACGTCTCTACGCAACGCCAAGTGATCCAGCCGTTCACAGAGCACTGAGTCCCCGACAATTCGAGCTGCTCTACATTGCACGCGGTCAAATGGATCGAGCAGATACTGGGGTGCACCAGACCAGAGATGACAGCAATACTCCATGTGTGGCCGGACCTGCGCTTTGTAGAGCGCTAGAATGTGGGCCGGCTTGAAGTATTGCCGTGCTCTATTGATGACGCCCAGCTTCTTCGAAGCCAATTTGGCTTTGCCCTCCAGATGGCCACGGAATTGGCAATCGCTCGAGATTTCGAGACCCAGTATTCCGATACTAGGCGCGGCTTTAAGAGAAGTGTTCTCGAAGAGCGGTGATACGACAAATGGGGTTTTTTTAGTGGTAAACGCGCAAACTTGAGTCTTCTGGGGGTTAAATTGGACAAGGTTCAATTTACCCCATTCCGCGACCTTCTCGAGAGAGGACTCGATAGAAGACACAAGTTTCTCCCGGCACTGGTCGACGATTTCCCGAGAGAGACCTGCATGGCCCGTGTATACGGCATCACCAGTGCTGTCATCTGCATAGCAATGCATGTTGGAGGTGTCCAACATATCATTGATATGCAGAAGAAACAACGTAGGAGATAGCACACAGCCTTGGGGCACTCCAGCATTCACGGGCTTCGGGTTCGAGCAATATCCGTCGACAACGACCTGTATGCTACGCCCAGTGAGGAAGCTGGAGGTCCACTTGCACAAGCTCTCGGGAAGCCCAAATGATGGAAGTTTTGAGAGGAGCGCCTTGTGCCATACACGATCAAAGGCCTTCGCTATATCCAGGCTAACTGCCAGGCCTTCCCCCTTGCTTTCAATAGCCGCCGCCCATCTATGTGTTAGGTATACAAGAAGATCACCTGCCGACCGTCCATGGCGAAACCCGTACTGTCGGTCGTTGATCAACTGGTGACCCTCTAGGTATACTAAAAGCTGGTGGCTAATTATGCTCTCCATGATTTTGGAGAGCAGGGAGGTGATAGCAATAGGCCTGTAGTTCGCCGGATCCGAACTGTCGCCTTTTTTTTGGATCGGATGGACAAGGGCTGACTTCCATGAGTCAGGGACTACGCCTTTGGAATAAGAGTGCCGGAATAAACCCGTTAGCACCGGCGTCAACTCAGGGGCACACGTTCTAAGCACGATTGGAGAAATGCCATCCGGCCCGCTCGACTTCCTGACGTCCAACGAAAACAGAGCTCGCCTAACAGTTTTCTGTCTGAACTGTACTTCAGGCATAGAGCTCTGACACCGCGGGATGGTCGGCGGTGTTTTTCCGTTGTCGTCAAGAGTCGAGTTGGAGGCGAAAAGAGCGCACAGGAGCTCGGCTTTCTCTTTTGCCGTATGGGCCAGGGTGTCATTCCTCATGTGCAACGGCGGCATGGACGGCTGGTTGAAGTTACCAAGAGCAGCTTTCGACAACGACCAGAACTTGCGTGTTCCGGTCGGGTAACTGGAAAGCTGCTCGCCGATTTTGACGACGTGCTTCGATTTCGTGCTTTTATTATTTAGATTTAAAGTAAGAAAACAAGTATACTGATCATAAACAAAACCCTATTTGTTTTAATTATAAAAGTTAAACCTTCAAAAATAAAAAAGTAACTTTCACTTCAAAATGTAAAATCTAATATCTCAATTATCTCATTTCGGTTACATAACCTCATTTTAAGGTATTATCTATGAAGCTCTTTGAAACTCAATGAAAGAGGGTGGATTGGGATCGGGTGCATGTACGGCTTCTGTTTTTAGAAGCCTAATGGTATTGACGATGAAGCACTTAACTCTAAGTGGTACCTCATTTGAGATATTTCTTGCAATTTAACCTTTCATTTTACCAATGATCATTGTGACTTTCTTAAATTATTATCCATTTTACTATATTATAGTTTTATTATTATTATAACGGCAATGATATAAATTCTTCACACTTTTTCATGTGTATTTGCAACAAAATGTGATTAAGATGTGAAGGTGCGCTGCCGAGCATTAGGTTGGGAGTATTTATATAATATATCTATATACACCAGTGGGAGGCTCTATTGCACAAGATGCCGGCTAGGTTATGGTTTCTATTTTTTTTTATGGAATAGGAGGACAAACGAGCGTACGGGTCACCTGTTGTTAAGTGATCACCGCCGCCCACAATCTTTTGCAACACCAGAGGAATCACAGGAGCGTTGCCAGCCTTTAAGGAAGGTAGACGCGCTTTTTTTGAAGGTATCGTCCCGGAAACACCGCATAAGGAAGCTCATTCCACAGCTTTGTAGTACGTGGAAGAAAGCTCCTTGAAATCCGCACTGTGGAGGACCGCCTGGTGGGGATGATATCCTAACTTGTGGCGTGTCGTGCGAAGGTGGAATTCGGTTAATTCTCTACACTGTGTTTCGGTCTGAAGGGCGCCGTGGGTAGAGAAATAACTGGGTATATCAGACTTAACACATCACGTCTCAAGATGTTGAGTGCAGTTATAGTGCCGCTCAGAATTCTTGGGTCTTTCAAGGATTCTGAGCCGCACTGCATTGTAATGGGCAGGGCGTATCAATTACTACCAGCTGAACGTCCTGCCCGTCTCATCACTTATTTTCATTAAAAAAATATGCACTAAGCGATATCTTTGACATGTATCCGAATAACAAGGACAGAAAATCTCACGGTCAAGTGAACACCCTTCTCTTCCGTTTTCATTTTAGAATTTTCGTAATGGCTATCGTTACTTCAGCCATTCAATTGCGATAAATCAAAGAGGCAAAAATACTCAAAGCAGAAATCGCTGATGCTCAAAATTAAGTCTTATATCTCAACAATGTTCCAGTTCAATAAATTCTTAAAGCAAATGTTTGCAGGGTTTTTGTCAAAAACTTTCGTATTATATGCGATATGATTTTTGTATTTGTGATATATTTTTTTAATAATTGAACGTGGCAACCAGACCGACAATGATACGTAAACTTAAATATAGGTGGCGCTTATAACAACAGATGAAACAATCAGCAAAATGTAATTATAGACAGAACAGTTTTCTTATAAGAGCATTCAAACTTTATAATGAAGTTAATAGTGAATACGATCTTGACTTATTCAAGACGACACCATTTCAATTTAGACGTCAAGTAAATAAAAACTTTTAATTAATATAAAGCAAGGTAGGTTATATAATATTATATTAAATGTAGGTAAACAACTACCTATACACAATAAATAGTTATTATTTGTGAAAACTTGTAAATAGCTATCTGCTGTATAATAGATGAATTTTTAATATGTATCTAGCTGTAAGTTTTCTAAAGTTGTACAAAAAAAACTGTAACAGTACTGAAATTTGGTGGGATCCTGACAAATAGCATTCTTATCACTAACACGATACAAGAAAATATCTAAAATGATATAGGATTGACATTAAAATCTATCGGCATTACAAATAATGTAATAATTAATCTGCATTGTAATGGGCAGAGTGTATCAATTAACATCAGTTGAACATCTTGCTCGTCTCGTCCCGTATTGGCACAATAAAAAATAAATTTGGTAAATAGTTTTCCCTTTGAATAAACCAAGAATATGCAAAATGTTGACTATAGCGCTGGCAGCACTGTCAATACAATGACAATTCTGGCCTCTGAACTGGCATCCCGTGCCACTAAATAAATAAATTCTTTTTTCAAATGAACGCGGGAAACGTTACGTCCGAATTAACCAATCATAAGCAAAATGTCTATTTGTAAACATTTTGCATATTCTTGGTTTAACTTGATAGCAAAGGAGATTGAAACGCTTCCATACATTTCTGGGCTCAGGTGATAACAAGATGAAAGTAGCAAGCACCATTTAAAATTTAAAACGACATTTTAATCGATTTTCTTTATTTTAATGTTTTTTGAGCTAGTTTTTTGAGCTAGTTTTTTGAGCTAGTTTTTTGTATTTCATATCAGAAAAATATACCCTTTTTTTTTTAAATATTTCAACTTGTTAACATCAGGCCCAAAAGTACAATTCTCCTTTATTTGTAATACCGTATATGTATAAAAACGTACTGAACGAATATAAATGTGCTAGCCAATGATCAACATGAGATTTCATAAAACGAATCGACATTGTCGATTGATACGATACGATAATGTTTCGCCTAGTGATATATTTTTTAATCTCTATTTAATTTTTTCGTGATTCATTAGAGAATCCTATTGAAAGCCAAGACAGTGTAGAAATTGAAATAATGGAGGTTTAAATTCGTAACCTCTGAAGAATTTAAAGGCATTATGGTGTTTTAGATTTTTTTTTATTAAGTAGGTATTTAAGATAGAAGATACTCTTCATTTTTATTTTAAGAATCAATGAAATTCTTTCTCTTAGACGTCAAACAATACATCTAATAGCAAGAATAAGATATGGAATACGTTAGTGAGATTCCCAGAAGCTTTTTTTATGGGAAAAACATTTGAGACCCAAGTAAAGTTTTATTTAAAAACTTGATACAAAAATATTGTGTTAATCAATGTGTTAATGTGTAGTCATGATCGTCATTTTCGGCTTATCATAACGCAAGAATTAGATACAGTGAACATAGCTACCTACTATATAAATATATTTATTACTAGCTGATGCCCGCGACTTGGTCCGCGTAAATAAAGGGCTTTTTTAAATAATAAGCAAGTTTGAAATTCAGATTATCTCATGTCCTATTCCGGTGCCGGTTCCTATATTCGCTCCCGTTCCGAAGATATTATATGAATCTTATTTCAAGGAAGATTGTTATGGCAAACTAAACCTACTTTTGGTATTCTTATAGCTCATCGACGTGAATTTCAGTTATTCACAAACCCCGCGGGAACCATTGCTTTTTCCGGGATGAAATGTATGCCTGTCTTTTCCTAACATCTAGTCTTTCGCTGTACCAAATTTCAAAATCGGTTCAGTAGCTCCAGCGTAAAAGCGTAACAAACAAACTTACAGTCATATTTATAATATTGGTAAGAATGTAAGTGTGTAGTGCCATTCTAGTTCTCTTTTTTGTAAAATGGTAACATAACTGTTTTTTATGTTCTGTGGCGCTGGCATTCTATAAGGGAGAAAATAATGTATCAAAATTCAAAAGCATTTTTATTCAGGGTGGATTGAATCTAAAACCCAAAGTTGGTAGACAGTCAGATAATATTATATTTTGTAGCTAAGAGAATATAAACAATTTGTTATGTTTTTTAAGTGATAACCCTCACTTCTAGGATTAATACACAAATAAAATTTGAAAAACAAAATTTTATAAACGATGCGGGTTTCGAACCCACGACCGGCGTTCCGTGCCGGTGCTCTAAACCACTGAGCTAACCGTTCGAGTACCGCCTCTTTATAAAGAGTTGAACAAAGCAAACAGAATTTTATAATGAGGCATAAAGAGCCGTATTTTTATTTACGTTACCTTTTAACTAGTTTTATTTCACAGTTTCAAGAGACTGTAGACCCGAGTTTAACGTTTTAATTTCAACTCGAGACCTCCACGCATTCCTATGATAAATGATCTTGACAGACAGACACACAGACGAACGAACGAATGGATGGAAGGGAAACAAAGTAATCCTGAATGGGTTTCGGTTTTTCCTTTTAAGGTGCGAAACCCTAAAAATGCAAGAGTTAATGAGTACAGTAGATGAATCAATCTACACATACTGAAAATAAACAAACATATTATGCGAGCACTTTATAATATTTTTTTTAACAATTTGTTATGTTTTTTAAAGTGATAACCCTCACTTCTAGGATTAATACTCAAATAAAATTTGAAAAACAAAATTTTATGAACCATGCGGGATTCGAACCCACGACCTCCGACGTTCCGTGGCAATGCTCTAAACCACTGTGCTAACCGTTCGAGTAGCGCCTCATTATAAAATTCTGTTTGCTTTGTTCAACTCTTTATAACGAGGCGGTACTCAAACGGTTAGCTCAGTGGTTTAGAGCACCGGCACGGAACGCCGGTCGTGGGTTCGAAACCCGCATCGTTCATAAAATATTGTTTTTCAAATTTTATTTGTGTAAGATAATATAATTCCTACCGGATGTAAGTAGCTACAATTAATATCAATTGAATTTGTTTACAACACGAAATCCTAGTAGCTATCTATAAAATTATACGCATTGTATACTTTGATCGAAGTAATTAACAATAACCTTACGAACTTGTTTATAATTACTCCGATAAAGTGAAGTATGCACTCGGTTAGAAAATTATTCGTACCAACTACAGGATAATGCAGTATCATTTATGTTCAAAATTTAATTTCAAACCAGAAAAGCTATCTGGCATGGATATTTTATTTTTTTATTTCTTTATTTTCAGCAAACTTTACAGCATTTCTATTCTACAGATTAATTCTATAAACTATATACATGTATTGCCAAAGTTTGGCAGATTAAATTATAATGAAATAATAACGCTGGCAAATAAATTGTAAGTAATTATATAAAATAAAGAAGAATAAGTCCTGAATAATGTGTGCTTGTGATACAATGATTATTAAATAGATATGTGTATAGTGTGTATGAATATGTGAGAGTGTTATGAGTTGTGTGTAGTGTGTAGTGTTCCGTCAAATGGGCATCGTTCTCAGCTTGGGATATGTGCTCGATCACTGAGTTAATAAATTTATTACGGCTGTTGAAAAAAATGTCAATATCTTTAAATTTTTTTTCGTATAAATTTACTATCCTGTGGAAAACAGAATGTCTGCCATTATTAGTACGCGATTGGCCAACGTCGAAAAGGCGTCTACTCCTTATATGCTGTCACTTTTCGTGGTACTCTGTTTAAGACTACAATGTAGGGTACCCAAGTAGGGTACTTGGAGTAGTATTTTTTATTCATTTTTACCAAAGTTTATAGACGATGCAGGAATCGAATTTGGTATAAATTACGGCTGCGCCTATATTCAGCAGTTGGAGGCTCCTTTGCACAGGATGCTTGCTAGATTGTGGGTACCACAACGGCACCTTTTTCTGCCGTGAAAAAGTAATGTGTGAGCATTATTATGTTTCGGTTTGAAGGGCGCCCTAGCTAGTGAAATTACTGGGAAAATGAAACTTATCATCTTATGTCTCGAGGTGACGAGCTCAAATATAGTGCCACTCAGAATTCTTGGGTTTGTCAAGACTCCTGAACGGCACTGCATTGTAATGGACAGGACGTATCAATTACCATCAGATGATCGTGCTGCTCGTCTCCTCCCTTACTGTCAGAAAAAAATGTAATATACATAATTATATTACATAGCTGCGTACGCTTCGGTTATGAAGCGACATGTGCAGAAATTATGTGCAAAATGACGATAATACGATCACAGAATAAATTAAAATCTCATACTAAATCACTACTTAGACTTACTCGCTAGAAGTCATATGTCACCTATGAGGCAATATGTTACCTTAATATATATAAATCCAGTGTCCTGATGTTTATATATAGTGAACTCCTAAACTAATGAACGCATTTTAATGGGGATTCCTTCATGGAGTGCAGTTTTGTCAAACTTGAGAGATTTGGGACCCATCATTATTTTTAATTCCATTATTTGTTTGTTTGAGACGCACGGTTTGACAGTTCTGCTGTGAAACAATTTCATTATATTAACAGGGAGCACATTTTATGAAATAATTCTTGATGTTATGAAATATTATGGCCAAATTTATAAAAAACATTATTTTATTTATTATATACAGAACAACGTCTGTCTGGCCAGGTTAGCATAGAATATATTTGTTTACCATAGGGAGTGACAATAACATAACATATTGCAAAAACATTTGGTAAACGTCTTTAACAGATCAGCTTTGGGGCTTTGACATGGTGACGTGAGAAGGACAAACAAGAAACTCGCAGCCCATCTTTTAAATCATACAATGACAAAATTACTTAAACTACTTAATATAAATACTCTAAAATGTAGGTGGCCTGCGCAGAAACTGTCAGAAACCATATATTATACTAGCTGACCCGGCAGACGTTGTTCTGTTCATAATAAAAAAAACTCTTGCGGATGGAATTTCGTTAAATCTTAGCTGACCTCTACGCGGCGAAAGGAATATTCCTACCAAATTTCAAGTCTCTACGGCCTATGGTTCCACAGATATCGTGATGAGTGACTATATACGTGGAAATCTCTTATATATAATCTTGCTATATTATAGTAAGCCTTATTTTATAAAAACATGCTCAGTCTTAGTTTACTGGTATGTTATATTGTACTAGCTGACCCAAAAGACGCTGTTCTATCAATAGAAAATATAATGATGTACCTAAGTATTCAGAAACAATGTAGTCTAAAGCCATCGGAAAGGAATGATTTTATAATATGTAGTAATCAAATGTTAAGAAAGCTAGGGTTAAGGGCTCCTTCATAGGCCTCGGTATTTAATATACATTCAATACATACAATAATATAATAAAAAAAAGTCCTCCGCCGCGTCTGTCTGTCACGTTCAAGGTAAACTCAAAAACTAATCCACCGATTTTTATGCGGTATTCACCAATGGATAGCGTGGTTCTGGAGGAAGGTTTAAGTATAAAATTTATCAAGGTTTTGTCTACATTTAATGTATACAATTAACGATTTGTTGGATGTCGGAAAAAGTCTGGGAGCTTTCAACGAAAACGCTATCTCAACCCTTTCATTTCATTTCTCAAACCTTTCATATAACAAAATAATGTTTAGTGGAATTGTGTATCTTATATGTCTATCTCTTATGGATCAAATACTTAATATCCATTTTAATACTTTAAAAATTGGCAATTATAAAGCGGTAATATAACAGCTGTTTCCATAAATATTGTATATTCTTAACAAAATTTATTGAAGTAGGCGTTACTTTGCGGAATTCCATAATTATGCAAATGTTTTGAGTTTTCTTTAGTGTTAATTCCGCCAATATTTGTCTTTAAACAATTCGACACGGGTTTCGCCTCTTCATGATTTTCAAATTAAAATATTTCATTTTATTCAAAAGCATATTATGAAGCAATAACATCAAATGTCAGAAACGAAACCATACCAATGCCAATAAATAAATCACTTTCAAGTTTCAATACAGAGTTAATATATATTTCGCTGTATTTTTTATTGTTTCGTTAACGTCGAATTTTTTGTCATGTATGCCTATTTAGCTGTGATATAAGAAGGAATAAATTGAAACGAATAGATTTTCTGAACGTAGCCGTACAGACGATCATTTTTATGTTATAAGTATTTTGTAACGCCTACTTCAATAAATTTACAAAATTTCATTACTGTCTATTAATATATACTAATAACAGAAAATATATTTTTTTATGTCTTTAACTAGTTTTTAGGGAGGATGTTTATACAGGACGGACAAAGGTATCGAATTACCTTTTTTGAAGTGAAAACAGCTTTAGCGGCGTTGGCGTCGGCACGGTCGGCACAGCGTCGGCACGTTTCTTGTGATGGGCATAAAATGATGAACTCGCGTCAGGACACGTTGCCTGATCGAAAATTCATAAGACATTCGTTGAAATTATGGATGAAAGTTGATTTTTCTGAGAGAAAAAGATTGTTAATGTAAAAAAATTGTAATAGTGTTAATTTTTTTATGTAATACAAATTGTCATTTTTGTGGTCGATAGCGCAATAAATAAATACTGTATTTAATCACATAAATGCTAGTAGTTTTATACTGATAAATAAAGCAATTCGTGCGAAATTATTCCCTAACCATTCCAAAATATTCAGAAATGCACAACGTTAATGTTCAACTTTTCACTTCTGCCGGCACTCCCGGAGTGCAACCCGCTATTTTTTTTTTGTTTATCTATAGATAGGTATACCACAGAGTAAGGATGATAAATTTGAAAATAACGCCATTTTACTAAACGAATATTATACATGCTTAAATAGTAACAGAAAACTATTTTCTATTTTTTTCTGATCGTTCCGGCATCCACTGGTAGGTAGCACATTTTATAAACAGTAACTTAGTTATGAGCCTCGCGAAAATTTAACTGATATAACAGTACCTGAATCAAAGGTCAGATTGCTAAAAGGAAATCAACACAAGAAGGTACTACACAAGGAGGCTCGTATATATTTTATTAATTTAAAAAATACAAGCTTGAAAAATTTGTAGTGAAAAGTTATTTTTTACTCTTTTGAAACCTTATTTTTAAGTATAATAGAATCCTATGTATGTTTGACGTTAGTAATTTTTTCATTATCTTCGTCTATTAGAATTAAATATTTCTGACCACTAGTGAGATTCCTGACCTTAATAATGTCATTAAATATATTAATTGTTATTAATTGTAATAATTAATAATAATTACTCAACAAAAGCATTATTTACATTAGATTCAAATTAAAAAACACTTTATTCATGTAGGTCACGGAAATGACAGTTATGAATGTCAAAAAATAAAAATATTTTTTCTTATTGAATTTACCGCTACCTCGTAAAGGGTTGAGCTAATGAGAAGAAGTAGAAAGAAACTCATAGTTACATTAAAGGAAATTCAAATTACAAATTCGTAAATATTGATAAAATCATTATATCATTAAGGCTAGACACAATATCATTTAGCGACAGATGTGTCTAGTAACCTAAACTCATGGTCGGATTTGCTACGGCCGAACCTTCCGACGGTCCAGTGGGCGCCTCGCACCGATTGGTCCAACAGGGTGCTCGGTACGGTCCGAACGGTAATAATTATAATTTTTGTACCATGAATAATACGACATACAATCGAATATGGTCCGCTACTAGACAACGTCTGATGGTTTGGCCGTACCAAATACGATTATGTTTTTTTTTTTATGAAAATAAGGGACAAGACGAGCAGGACGTTCAGCTGATGGTAATTGATACGCCCTGCCCATTACAATGCAGTGCCGCTCAGGATTCTTGAAACCCCAAAAATTCTAAGTGGCACTACAACTGCGCTCGTCACCTTGAGACAAGATGTTAAGTCTCATTTGCCCAGTAATTTCACTAGCTATGGCGCCCTTCAGACCGAAAGACCCCATACCCATAATCTAGCCGGCATCCTGTGCTAAGAAGCCTACCACTGGTAAAATATGTTTGTATGTAGGCTTTAAGCTTAATGATATGATCAAAAGCCTGATAAAAGGATAAAACATGATAACCAGCCTAGCGAAATTCACTAATAAAAGAGCGGTTCAGTCGATTGTATGAAACGTGCAGTCATTGATAGATTGACAGATGACGGCTATAATCTTGTAAAAAACGGAGATAGCCGCAATCCAATACGTTTTAAGCAACTGTTCGCTTTCAAACTTAGCCGGATTATACTTCGTCGCCAATCGCCACAGTGTAATTACAATTTCAAATCACTGCACGTTTTATACTCAAACTAAACTAAATTTCAATTTTTACTGAGGCAGTCCCGCCTTTATTACGTAGTATATACATCCTCTTTGATGATAACGATTTGATTCCCTCTTCTTTAATGCTACATTGAACAAATTGCTACATTTTTAAAAACCTACTTGAATCGAACACAGACACTCGTAAAATGTCATGGTCCCCAATTATGACATCAGACTTCAGAAATAAGTGATAACACGTCATTATAAAACAAAATACCAAGACTTCTATCGACGAGGTGATTATTACTGACGTCATTCATGTTTCGACTAAATGGTCGATTACCGTATTTTAGTGAATATCTTATGAATTTCAAAACTGGGCATTATTTTAGAATTCTTTCATTATATATTTAACCTGTATTTTTTAACTTCTTAAAACCTGCAGTAACTTTTATCATACCCATACTATTAAAGTCTGTTGACAGAAAACATCACCAAGTTAATACACGGACGAGTAAAAATAGAAGGACTCCGCGCCGTGATATTAGCAAGTGAAGCACCGTTATACTAGTGTGTGTGCGGTTACGGGGATACTAGTTACACAATTTTTTCTCCCTTAAATAATCATATATGGCCACAAATACTTTTATCGTATCATTTTTACACTTATTCACTACGCACGACGGCATTTTTAAAATATTTTATTGCGACGCAAACTGATCTGTCACAGACGATGACAATTCTCATAATGGCCGCCTATCGGCCTGTAGTAGTGTAAGTGTGTGCGTGGGGCTATGTATTTACACGTTAATCGGCTTGTTTTGGTGCTACACTGTTATGGAAGGTGACATGGAGTCCTTATTTTTTTACTAGTCCGTGAGTTAATATGAATATTTTGATGTTGGACATATGGGTGATTTTTTGAGAAGGGCGGTGATGGCTTGGAGAAAAATCGTGAAAGGAGTAATGCCCTCGATTTATAAGAAACCAATAAGTACATATTTAGTTTTTTTTTTAATTTCTTTAACTTTTGATGGATTGATTTTTCACCTGTATTATTGAACCAATAGACTCGTTGTTGCTGTCAAGGATCAATCATTGCAAAGATATGTATTACTTAAATATAAAGGATATACCAATTTTTCTATTTTATTATTCTTACACGGATGAAAACTCACCTATTCAAACTTTTTGGTAGAAATCTTACTATAGGAATACTATACTATAAGTGATACTGACAATTTAGATAATCAACAAATATTATTGTGTTTCGGTCTGAAGGGCGAACCGTAACTAGTGAAATTACTGGGCAAATGAGACTTAACATCTTATGTCTCAAGGTGACGAGCGCAGTTGTAGTGCCGCTCAGAATCATTGGGTCTTTCAAGAATCCGGAGTGGCATTGCATATGGGCAGGGCGTACTAATTACCATCAGCTGAACGTCCTGCTCGTCTCGTCCCTTATTGCCATAAAAAATATATCTAAGCTTTTCTCTAAGTTTCGTAGTTTTCGACTTGGCCCTCACCGCCCTTTTCAAAAAACCATCCTCTATATAAGGCATATAAACTTTGGTTGGAATATTATTAACATCAGGGTACAGGCAGACTTGTAAATACACATCTGAATATTCAGTTGTGAAATTATTTAGAACGCCTCGAAATTTCGTGGAATCTTCAATTTATATTAGCATATTACTTTATTTACCACAGTGAATTATTATATCAAACACGTCTTACTTGAAATCTAAATAATAAACTCGCCAAACCTTAAAACATTTTGTAAGTAATAATTATGGGATTTGAAAATAAGCGACATTTCGGGTCACCCGATAAAAAAATCTCTGTAGTACCACCAGTGTGAAGCTTTAGATTTAGGTCAAATTCATACCGAACAGGCCATCCTGTTGGGTTAAAGCATTCTTCTTCTTTTTCTTCGCGTGTCTCTCCGACTAGTGAAGGTTGACAGTCAGTTTTGTAATTTGCAACACTCGCGATTCCTCTCCACTCTCGGATGTTGCGCAGCCAAGACTTTTTACGCCTCCTTTTCCGGCAACTTTTCCCATCATGATGAGTTGCCTCTCGTGCCTACGCACGTGCCCCATATATGCGACTTTCCTCATACATGTTGATGGTTTGCATGAGTTCGCGTTTTTGATGACGCGGCGCAGAACTTCCACATTCGTGATTTTGTCAGTCCAACTAATGGCCAACGCTTCTATACGTTTCCCGAGGTCTTCTTATATATTCCACACCTCACATCCGTATAGAAGTATGGGCCAGATGTAACAGTGCAGTAAACGAGTTCGCAAGGAAATCTTAAGACCGCGGTTAAAGCATTCATATGACAAGTGACGGTAATGTACTCGCGGAAGAACTTACACCGCGCGACTCCGCACTGTGACTCGGTGTTGAAGAATTTGCGCGCGGGTGTATCGCGCGGTTAGTAGTTCCGCGCGGTCACATGAACTAAGCCTTTATGTATATAGCTTAGATTAGAGATTGGTCTCCGCTGCGCTCCAACAAGATACTGCAGACGTAGTCGCAAGTGCGGCAACTGATACTACACCCAAGTGGGCGTACTCGAGCCAGTCTCGAATAATGTGTGACGTTGACGTGCCACATGTTCTGTTAAACTTTGCTAATAATTGAAACTAAAATGCCGGGTTGCGTGGTCAAAATAATACTATAAGAAATAAGAAAGACACTGGTAACACATACCACCAGTATTTCTATTTTATTAATTTCAATGTAAAATTACACGAAGCGTATGTTACAAAATTTGAAAGATGCCATTGAGTGTCAAGATGTCACGCACAAAAGCATCTAATAGTTGCCGTAATAAAAAAGCTGTTGTTATTAGGTAGTGCGGTATCTAGTTAGAGTTCAGAGTAGACCAATCCTTAATCTAAGGTACCTATATACTTTAGC
This sequence comes from Leptidea sinapis, assembly GCF_905404315.1. Taxonomy (NCBI): domain Eukaryota; kingdom Metazoa; phylum Arthropoda; class Insecta; order Lepidoptera; family Pieridae; genus Leptidea; species Leptidea sinapis. The sequence goes on from NC_066289.1 coordinate 9,777,095, forward strand.
TTATATATAATATGCTTTGCCAGTAACATCACACGAGCGTTGCCGGTCTTAAATACACACTTTTTTAAAGGAATTTTTAAGCCAGCATTCACTGGTAGTATCGATATCAGTGTCAGAGTTCAAAATGCAAAGAAAAACTGTGAGCTGGTCAAGGTTTTTGAAGTGAAATCTTCTATAGCGGCATTGAGCACAATTCTTGGATGGGTATAAAATGTTAAACTCGCGTCAGAACACGTGACCTGATCGAGAATTCGTAAGACAGTCGATAAAATTATGGATGAAAGTTGATTCTTCTGAGATATTACCTTTTTAATGTAAAATAATTGTAATAGTTCTAGAGTTAAATTTATTCTGCAATATAAACTGTAAATTTTGTGAACGATTGCGTAATAAATGAAAATTGTATTTAACTATTTTTATACTGATAAATAAAGCATTTGTGAAATTATTTTTCTTCCCCTAACCATTCCAAAATATTCAAATATGGCGGGAAATAATGATGGATAAGTCATTATATTCACAAAGGAACTACGGGCTGAAATGCTATAGGTTGAGGCAATGAAAAGTAATAAATATTCAATTACATGAAAGAAAATAAATACGCGCGATAAATAATTCGTATTTACGAAGATATTGTAATTTTGTTGCAAATCAGAAATTCGTTTCTATTTGAATAAATTTTCTTTGTCGGGGAACTCGCAGAGCTTTGAAAAACAACAAAATAAAGCAATGAAGACTCTCACACACGTCGCCTCTTACATTTATTTAAAAAAATAATTACAAAGGACACATTTCTAAAAGAATAATTTAAATGTTTCCCCTCGCAATAGCTACAAATATCCTTCAAGTGATCCCTTGCCTAATTTACATTTCATGTCAGGTTTGCGTTAATCGAAATATTCAAAGTTTGATTAAAATATAATTACACAACGGCGCTTTTTCTTTCGGGACTAAATGTTTTAGGATTTTAATTGTTGTGTTTTCTATTTGGGAATGTTGCGGCACAAGTTACGAGAGTTGGTACCTAGATTAAGCTTTAGGGTTAGCACGCGAATCGCAGTCCCAATCCCGAAATATACGCGATTTATATCTTAATTAATACCTTAATCTTTGTGCTGCAGAAACTGGCGAATTTGCTAGAAACTGTGAAACTCAATCATAATGCTAACGCCAAAAACCAACATAATCTTGTTACTTATGGCTACTACTCCGTTAAGGCGACACTAAATGCCGGCGACCTTGAGCGATATGAGTTCACGGCTCCGAGGTAACAGAACCAATATTTTCAAAATTCTTGTGTCGAAAATGTAACGTTTTAACAGGCGCAATCAGTTTAATTGCTTATAATCCTCATTATTGATTACTAATCTGAATAAATGTACCAACACAAAAAAAGTAAAAGCTATAAGAACAACTTTTATGAAAGAAGTATATTAAACAAATGCATCATGCCGAGAAAAAACTTGTTTAACTGCAAAGAAAACTGGTACTTCATAATAGCTCTGAAGTATTAACTTTAACCAACAGCAAGCATTAGCAACCTACAAGTAAGATTTAAGGGTATGTGTAACAGGATAAAGTAGTGTTCATAGCTCCAAATGCTATATTTTCACCACAAAACTTGTCTAAAAACACCTTGTTTGTGTGTTTTGTGTTTACCCTTCGCCTTAAGTCGAGTTTGTAGGGTCTTTTGTTGCACGATCTAAGTATATGCTTTTACAACATGATCCCACAAAATGTACAAAACGAATGTGTTACGAAATTCAAAAGAAGTTAATTATTAAGAATTTAAAAGAAATCCATAATGCATAAGTGGTGAAGGTATAAAACGTAAGTTCCTTTACCACCACGGATTACGTGATACCTACCATTGATTTGGCCATTCCTAATGAAACAATGTGTGACATTTTATTTAAAAAACGAAGCACTCTGTTTCTTGTACCTATTTCTTTCAAGTTTCTTCCAATGTCTGAGGCATTCATATAGGTGGTAGTTTTTTCAAGTTCAATAAGTGATTTTAATTTCCGTTTCAAATAAATATATTTGAATATTTACCTTACTAGATGACGACAGTAAAAATCGCCGTTTCCTTTCTTTTCGTTTTCTTTAAAATTATAGTAAGATAGCTGTTCTATCTTTGTTAATTTTACCCAAAAGTCTAAAAATTTAATTATATATATTCATTTGAAAATAGCATCAGACTTTAGAAACAAACTTATAAATTCGGTCCTCTTAAACTACGAGTAATATATAAACAATAGATGTATTTGCTTACTGAACTCCTAACCTCGAACCTCTAATTAACAGATATTAATAATATATAAATAATAGATTGTGATAAAACAAAAACCTCATTCGATCCTGTGATTACCACGTATGAATATCATGTTATTACGTTTTTGTAGACTTACAGGGGTCACCGCGACGCAAAGGTCATGTGTCAACTGTCAAGGTGTTGAATGTCAATTTGACGTATTGTTAGTGGCGCGCTATCGGCATTCATCGATGTATTGTAGACACTTCTGTTGCAATAACCGATAGGTACGCTGAACTATAATAATAATAATTGTTTTCGTGGTCCGAAGATAGAAAGTTTAGATAGTTTTTACGCTTTGGTATCAGTTAGAACACAATACAGATATAAGATAATTACATATTTAAAATCAGACTGTGATACACGGTGCTATATATACAATAACATTATTAAACATAGCTTTTAAGCAAAAATTAAAACGTCTTTTGCATATTGTACGTATTTTGTTGAACTAATTATTTATAGAAATTAAATAATGTAGTTCGGGTTAATATAATTATTAGATTTAGTCCGTTGCAGTTGATCGGTTAATTCGTCTTTATACTTTCTGTGGCTTCAGTAGTCCCATTATACCACGGAAGAGTAAAAAAATAAGGACTCTGTGTCACCTTACATAACAGTGAGGCACCAAAACAAGCCGGTAAACGTGTAAATACATATCCCCACGGACACACTTACACTATACAAGCCGATCGATCGGCCGCCATCATGAGATCTGCCATCGTTTGTGATAGATCAGTTTGCGTCGCAATAAAATATTTTAAAAATGCCGTCAAACTGTAAAAACAATAATATAAAAGTATTTGTTGATATATGATTATTTAAGGGAGAAAAAATTGTGTAACCGGTATAACCCGTAACCACACACACACTAGCATAAAGGTGCTTCACTTGCTAATATCACAGCGCGGAGTCTTTCTTTTTTTACTAGTCCGTGCATTATACTTATAATTATTATAAACCGTTATTTAAAATATACCAAAAAAGAACTAGTTTTATCTGTTATCATTGCTAAGCACATTTATGAGCAAAAATAAACGATGAAAAACAATTATCAATCTATGACAAATTTGTTTGAATTCACAATTATATTCATAAATCGGCTGTTACTCGCCCTCGCGCTATCCTTCCCGCGCAACCTCTACGATTTCTACGTTGATACACTTTCAATAATAAATATTATATATATGTGCGGTTTTCAAGGAGCTTTCTTCCACGTACTACAAAGCTGTGGAATGAACTTCCTTGTGCGGTGTTTCCGGGACGATACGACATGGGTAAAAAAAAAAGCGCGTACACCTTCCTTAAAGGCCGGCAACGCTCATGTGATTCCTCTAGTGTTGCAAGAGATTGTGGGCGGCGGTGATCACTTAACACATAAAATCACTTAAAACATAAAAAAAAATATAATCTTTTTGAAGGTTTCCATTAAAAAAAACAGCATGCATATTTTCGATCTCTTAAGTATAAAGACTCAATTATTTTTTAATGTTGCGGTTCATAAAGATTATATAATTGGCATTTTGGTTGCTTCTATTACAAAAAGCTCTGAAAAAAAATACGTGGATGGATAATTTATAAGCGCTCTTATAATATAAAACTAGTCACTTTATAGATATTACGGCGTACCTACTTCAGATTCAATTTCACTTAATTATGAATGTCTAAGTTATACACCTTTTACATTTACCACCAATTCCGGTAAAGTTTAAAATCAGAAGTCAAGAAACAAGCCACTCTTTTGAATCAATATAAACTAGTTTTTAAATTATTTTAATTACAATCTATAATGTATTTATATAGAAAATAATTTGATTATTGTTATTTGAAAATAACAAAAGTGTAAGATGTAATACAAAAAAAGGATATAAATTACTCGAGTAAATAATAAAAAAAAAGCTTAAGGTATAACTTGCCAAGTTTTTCATAGTTCTAAGTCAACGGAAAATACCCTATGATTGAGAGTGTCAAATAAGTATATCTACGTTTTTTGCGGCATAAAGAGCCGTATTTTTATTTACGTTACCTTTTAACTAGTTTTATTTCACAGTTTCAAGAGACTGTAGACCCGAGTTTAACGTTTTAATTTCAACTCGAGACCTCCACGCATTCCTATGATAAATGATCTTGACAGATAGACACACAGACGAACGAACGAATGGATGGAAGGGAAACAAAGTGATCCTTAAAGGGTTTCGGTTTTTCCTTTTAAGGTGCGAAACCCTAAAAATGCAAGAGTTAATGAGTACAGTAGATGAATCAATCTACACATACTGAAAACAAACAAATATATTATGCGAGCACTTTATAATATTTTTTTTAACAATTTGTTATGTTTTTTAAAGTGATAACCCTCACTTCTAGGATTAATACACAAATAAAATTTTAAAAACAACAAAATTTTATGAACGATGCGGGCCTCGAACCCACGACCTCCGGCGTTCCGTGCCAGTGCTCTAACCAACTTTGCGCTCAGTTGGTTAATATTTTTTTAAAGAAAATAAGAGACGAGACGAGCAGGACGTTCGGCTGATGTTTATTGATACCTCCTACCCATTACAATGCAGTGCCGCTCAGGATTCAAGAAATACCCAAAAATTCTGAGCGGCACAACAATTGTGCTCGTCACCTTGAGACAAAAGATGTTCAGTCACATTTGCCCAGTAATTTCACTAGCTACGGCGCCCTTCAGACCGATACACAATAATGTTCACATATTACTACTTCACGGCAGAAATAGGCGCCGTTGTGGTACACATAATCTAGCTGGCATCCTGTGCAAAGGAACTGGTAAGTACTATGTTACTTTAAATTAAAAAAAACGACACCAGTAAAATCAGCGCCCGTTCCCGCCCCCCATGAAACATGGATCAGCTATCACCCTTGACCATATTTTAGAGAAGCAATGACTCGCCCCACGACGTCGTTACAAGCAAAGGCAATTTAATGATATCAATTACAAGCTGAAATTCCACTGTTCAATAATGTGTGTATCAGTGTTACAATATATATAAGATTCTGTTTATTATTGTAAATAGTTTGATCCCGCAACGTAATAGATTTAGATTTAAAGTTTATGTAGCATTAGTTTGAAATTGCCTGAAGCGGTTAAATAAAGCCAATCATGCCAATATGACCATTAAGTAATACATACTAAGAACTACTTCTTCTAAAGTAATTCCTCTTTGAATAAATGTTAAAGGATTTACTAATCTTAAAGAATTATACTAGGAATTTTACCTTGAAAATATTATAAACATTTTTACATAATAAGAGAGATGATTATCGCAAAAATATTTTGTTTTCTTAAAGCCTGAATTGACTATGAATTTCGAAAATTCACTCTACTTATTACTGTTTTTCTCTTAATTAATATAAGTAGCAGTTCTTGAAATTATATATTATAGTGTATGCACGAACGAGTAAAAAAAAAAGACTCCGCGCCGTGATATTAGCAAGACAAGCACCGTTATGCTAGTGTGTGTGCGGTTACGGGGGATACTACTTACACAATTTTTTCTCCCTCAAATAATCATATATGGCCACAAATACTTATATAGTATCGTTTTTACACTTTTTCACAACGCACGACGGCATTATTAAAATATTTTATTGAGACGCAAACTGATCTGTCACCGACGATGACAATTCTCATAATGGCCGCCTATCGGCCTGTAGTAGTGTAAGTGTGTGCGTGGGGCTATGTATTTACAGGTTAAACGGCTTGTTTTGGTGCTACACTGTTATGTAAGGTGACACGGAGTCCTTATTCTTTTACTAGTCCGTGAGTGTATAATATCTAATTAATTTAAACGCGCACTTAACCGAAATACGACTGTCCATCCTTTTTAAGTTTAGATATGCTGATATTTGGACAGTCTTTCACTGAATACTTCGTCATTGCGTGGCGTTGTATTCAAAGCGCGGTCGAAACAACTGAACGAAAGCTCTGCCTTGACGCGTAGGCGGAGTTTTGCTTCTGAAAATTTTTGAGGGTGATTGTAGTTCTCTAGTTATATAAGTGTATTATCTATGTTGTAGTTGTTTATTGTACGTCAATTTGAATAGGACGTATTGTTTAAAATCTTGTTCATATCTTCATTTTTCTCATAAAAAAAGTATAAATCTTAGTATTATCTTTTCATTTCACTGCCCCAAGAATTACAAATATAATGTGTTTATAATGAAGGCAGATACGATTATTTAATTTTTAGTTTTATTGGGTTTATACATTTTAATAAATACCATTATTATTATTATTAATGTAAAGTAAGTCTTTACTCGCATTGATAATGTTCAGTAGTCATAACAGACTAGTAATGGTGACGTCAGAAGGCGGGGCTCTACGTCACATTGGTCATGCTGTGGTCTGAACTCTTTGAATTAGCTATTGACCTCAATTCTGTATTACAAATTATGATATGTTTCTGATGTATTGAAAATTGCGCTGAATGCATTATACGGTTGGAATTACGAATGCATTTTTGCTTACGTTTTTTTCAGCTTAAATACATTTATATTCCGAGTATTTAAGCTTATTATTATAACTTATATTTATTTAAGCTTATAATGCCTATTGCTATCACCTCCCTGCTCTCCAAAATCATGGAGAGCATAATTAGCCACCAGCTTTTAGTATACCTAGAGGGTCACCAGTTGATCAACGACCGACAGTACGGCTTTCGCCATGGACGGTCGGCAGGTGATCTTCTGGTATACCTAACACATAGATGGGCGTCGGCTATTGAAAGCAAGGGGGAAGGCCTGGCAGTTAGCCTGGATATAGCGAAGGCCTTTGATCGTGTATGGCACAAGGCGCTCCTCTCAAAACTTCCATCATTTGGGCTTCCCGAGAGCTTGTGCAAGTGGACCTCCAGCTTCCTCACTGGGCGTAGCATACAGGTCGTTGTCGACGGATATTGCTCGAACCCGAAGCCCGTGAATGCTGGAGTGCCCCAAGGCTGTGTGCTATCTCCTACGCTGTTTCTTCTGCATATCAATGATATGTTGGACACCTCCAACATGCATTGCTATGCAGATGACAGCACTGGTGATGCCGTATACACGAGCCATGCAGGTCTCTCTCGGGAAATCGTCGACCAGTGCCGGGAGAAACTTGTGTCTTCTATCGAGTCCTCTCTCGAGAAGGTCGCGGAATGGGGTAAATTGAACCTTGTCCAATTTAACCCCCAGAAGACTCAAGTTTGCGCGTTACCACTAAAAAAACCCCATTTGTCGTATCACCGCTCTTCGAGAACACTTCTCTTAAAGCCGCGCCTAGTATCGGAATACTGGGTCTCGAAATCTCGAGCGATTGCCAATTCCGTGGCCATCTGGAGGGCAAAGCCAAATTGGCTTCGAAGAAGCTGGGCGTCATCAATAGAGCACGGCAATACTTCAAGCCGGCCCACATTCTAGCGCTCTACAAAGCGCAGGTCCGGCCACACATGGAGTATTGCTGTCATCTCTGGTCTGGTGCACCCCAGTATCTGCTCGATCCATTTGACCGCGTGCAACGTAGAGCAGCTCGAATTGTCGGGGACTCAGTGCTCTGTGAACGGCTGGATCACTTGGCGTTGCGTAGAGACGTCGCTTCATTGTGTGTCTTCTACCGCATTTATCACGGGGAGTGTTCCGAAGAGCTGTTTAACCTGATTCCTGCCGCCGAATTTCACCATCGCACGACACGCCACAAGTTAGGATATCATCCCCACCATCTGGATGTGTGGCGGTCCTCCACAGTGCGGTTTTCAAGAAGCTTTCTCCCTCGTACTACAAAGCTGTAGAATGAGCTTCCTTGTGCGGTGTTTCGGGGACGATACGACATGGGTACCTTCAAAAAAAGCGCGTACACCTTCCTTAAAGGCCGGCAACGCTCTTGTGATTCCTCTGGTGTTGCAAGAGAATGTGGGCGGCGGTGATCACTTAACACCAGGTGACCCGTACGCTCGTTTGTCCTCCTATTCCATAAAAAAAAAAAAAAATGCCTACTACTCGACTAAGTCGAGTTAGCAAGTCTTTTGGGGGGCGATGTATATGCTTTTACAACAAGATCCCAGAAAATGTTCAAAGTATTACGTTATTCAAAAGAATTATTAAAAAACGTATGTGTGGTAAAGGTTACTATAACATAAATGACTTTCTTAATGATACCACAGTTTGGGAATGGAGCGACCGCCCTCAGGCTATTAAATAATAAGTTTAATTGTACAATATTACTTTGTAAATGTTACTTTAATTGTGAAACATATTTTTGATGAAAACAAAAAGCCCGCTGAGTTTGTTGCGCCCATTATCCTCAGGCCTGAGGCATTCATTTTGGAATGGGTGGTAGTTTTTGACTTTCAATAAGTGATTTTACATCCTATTTTGAATAAAAATGTTTGAATTTGAATTTCACCACATATAAAAAAATTAAGAACGGTATTTAAGAAGAAAGGTGTTAACAATAATTAATTTATAAATTTTTGGGAGATATAGAATGGATATGTTTAGCAATACCTGTATAGGTTAATTGTTCTTAGAATTACTTAGTGTTAGTTTGATTTCCGGATATGACGTGTATTTTCTAAAAAAAAAATCAGATAGTATTATTTTTGCACATAAAGATTTTCCAAAAAAAACTTAAAATTAAAATACATATTTCACCAAAATAAATAAAGTTTCCATGACATCATTTCGGAACAACCTGTAAGAAATATAGTAGCCGCGCGCGATCATGGCCACTGATACCTTCTTTGTGTCGTCGTATTCAAACACGTAAGGGTGATAAAATTTTGTTTCCTGAATATATAATTTGTTCGTTTGAAAATTTCAATTACCATATGCTTTAAATTTTAAAATTATATTTTTATGATTAAGGTTAGATAACTCTAGATAACCCGTGTGTTCATGTAATATAGTGCCAATAAATCATTAAACTTAAATAGTTAAAATTTATAAATATAGTTTTTTTTTTTTTATCATATTACATATACCGATATAAAACTAGGTCAGCTTAGCATCTAAAAAAACCACAAAGGTTAACAACTAATGCTAATAACACTTAATAATACGTCACAACTCACAACTTATACTATAAATTAAATGAACAACAGTGAAAATATTTTAAAAGACATAAAAACGAAAAAATATAACTTATAAATATGACAAATTTCAAATTCTCTTAACTGCTATAATTTTTGTAATAGATATATCTTTTAGTCTGTAATTAATGTTTTTAGTATTTAAATTTTGCCGCTCAAAGAAGGGCAAATTAGGAAACAAAATTTTAATCACCCTTACGTGTTTGAATAAGACGGCACTAAGTAGGTGTCTGTGCCAACGCTAGCGCGCGGCTACTAGATTTCATACAGGCTGTTCCGAAATGATATTGTGGAAAATTAATTATGTATTTTATTTTTGAATATTTTTTTTAATTATTAGGGTTAAGGAATTTTATACGTGTGTTTATTTAATGTCGCTATTGTAGCGCTGCGCTGTATTTACTGTTCTGACAGAAAACAGATACAGAGGGTAAATGCTTCGATTGATTTGATTCATATGTTTTATTCACAAATATTGTTAAAAGTAGTGTCATTTTGAAGATGTCTTATTTTGAAGATATACACTACGCGCTTTTGACGCAATGATCAGTGTGCAGAGTTTCAATTTAATCTGATGTTTTGAAGGAGTCGAATTCTGTTACATACAAACAGACATACAATGTGTCATGTCTTGTAACAGAATTCGATTGTTCCCGTTACATACGTATGAAGCTAATACTCGTATAACCGTTCGATACACTTGTATACTTTGTTCAACTCTCAGGTTGTGGCTTCATCTACAGGATGTACTTTACAGTTGATAACCTGCTCAACCCCAATATTTACATTTTAGGAAATTGACTTGAGATGTCGCTTGTAAATCTAAACAATTTTTTATGTTTTAAAGTGACAACCCTCACTTCTAGGATTAATACACAGATAAAATTTTAAAAACAAAATTTCATGTACTTGTAAGTATACAAGATTTTATGACGATACGTCACTCGAACGGATAAGCGTGTTAAAAATGTTTCAACAAATGCTTCAGTCCAACGTCAATTTCACATTTGAACCCCAATTAGTAAAATTATTTTCGATTTTCAAAGTACAAAAACCTAATATTTTTTTTTTTTAGCTTAGAGAATGAGAAAATAGGTAATTCAACAAACATTTGAAATTTAGATTACCAGAACTATTTCGGTGCCAATTATTATTCACAAATTGAGCAATTCAGAGGGACTTGATCGGAAGTGGAATCCGTTTTCAATTAATTTCTAGTGCCTCTTAATCGAAGCCTACAATTTGGCTCATTTTATATTTAAAGTAGTGGAATTTGTACCAATACTTTATTTAAAGATTTGTTCTAAATATAAAAAAAGTCTTTTAACTTCCGAAAAACTAACGACTATCGGATATCTATGTATCTAAATATATATCGCACAAAGACGGCGTTGGAAATTTTCTTCCTCAGTAGCCGTGACTAACCCCCATAACATAGATTACGGATTGGTCTCCGCTCAGCTTCAACCAGATACCGCAGGGTAGTCGCAAAGTGCGGCAACTAATACTACGCCCAGGTGCGTGTACTCGAGCCAGTCTCGAACAACGTGTGACGTTGACATGTTATATTAAAATTTGCTAATAATTAAAACTAAAATGCCGTGTTGAGAGTGGGCCATTTTTTAATAAAACATTTAAATTTATTTATAGATAATGCCTGCACAGTGGCTGGCACTTAATTATAAAAGTGTATACATTTACCCTTAAAGCTATTATGTATCTTATAAAGCCTACTAGAATTAGTTACAAGCAATCCCTTATTTCTAGTGTTATATAATAATGAAAATAACTATTAAGAGCAAAAAGGTGACGCTTTTTGTGAACGTATATTAAATTTTTATAAATGTACTGACAATGAACAGTCATAATATTATTTAGTGTGCAACAGCTTATTCACCGACCAACAAAAGAGTTACTAACTCGACTTAACATTCTTGGATGTCGCACTTTAATTTTTAAATGTTGCAAATAATGTGTGTGTCTTCTACCGCATTTATCACGGGGTGTGTTCCGAAGAGCTGTTTAACTGTTTAACCTGATTCCTGCCGCCGAATTCCACCTTCGCACGACACGCCACAAGTTAGGATTTCATCGCCACCATCTGGATGTGTGGCGGTCCTCCACAGTGCGGTTTTCAAGGAGCTTTCTTCCACGTACTACAAAGCTGTGGAAGGAAGCTTCCTTGTGGGGTGTTACGGGTGCGGGACGATACGACATGGGTACCTTCAAAAAAAGCGCGTACACCTTCCTTAAAGGCCGGCAATGCTCTTATGATTTCTCTGGTGTTGCAAGAGAATGTGGGCGGCGGCGATCACTTAACACCAGGTGACCCGTACGCTCGTTTGCCCTCCTATTCCATAAAAAAAAATCATTGTAATTTCTTTGATTAACGCGTGTGTTACTTTTAATCAAAACACTTTTAATGGATTAAAACACGTGACTGTTTTTACATTAGATTTTTGCGTAAACATCCCCCTGAAAACGAGATAAACTATATAAGATAACTAAAATAAAAATTTAAGTTTTACGCAAAAATCAAATGTTAAAACAGTTAAATTACACGCGTTTTTATCCTTTAAAAGTGTTTTATGCAAACAGTCATCTCTCAACAGAAAATTATATTACAAAATTTTTATTGGAACATGAAAAATCGAGCCTGGACTATCCTGATGTGATTTCCAGGAGTTATTGTTGCATAAATATTATGTAAAAAATATAAAGGACTTCTCAATCCCGCTGGCCCGAATGTTGTTGACACAGGACCAATACGAAGAGTATCGATTTCAGGAATCCGATTATAGTCCCGTAGATATTGTCAGATAAGGGATTAAGGAGGGTACTCTAACAAACCGAAATCATAAAGAATTGAGAGCTTACAATTTGGTTTCAGCTTTTACGATTTTAATATTATTATTATATATTACTAGCTGACTCGACCGACGTTGTTCTGTGCATAATAAATAAAGAACTGTTTTTTTATGAATTTGTCAATGATATTTCATAACACCAAGAATTATAATATAGAAAAATATGCTCCCTGTCATACATAATATAGAACGTTATTGCTCCCTGTTGTTAACTGTATTGAAATTGTTTCACAGCAGAACTGTCAAACCGTGCGTCTATAAATTTTCTCACAGAAAAGATCTCCGTACAAAACAAATATTGGCAATAAAAATAATGATAGGTCCTAAATCGAAATAAAAAGTATCCTATCTCTCAAGTTGGACTAAACTGCACTCCATGAAGTAATCCCCATTAAAATCTGTTCATTAGTTTAGGAGTCCATCGCGGACAAACAACGTGTCACGTAATTTTTATATATTAAGATTATACCTCTATTATAGCGTAGTCTAGTCGTAGTTTTAAGCATTTTACGGTCGATGTGTTCAATGTACAATACATATTTAAACAGTTTAGTTTTTATTTCTTTACAAAAATATTTCATATTAACGGTTTTAAAGGCGCAGACTAAGCAGAAAACACGCAAACATGGGGTTTTTAGACAAGTTTTGTGGTGAAAGTATAGCATTTCGAGCTATGAACACTACTTAATCCTGTTACACATATCCTTAAGTCTTATTTGTAGGTTGCTAATGCTTGCTGTTGGTTTTAGTTAACACTGCCGCGCCTTTTTGAACTACCACATTTCTTTAAAGTTAAACAAGTTTTTTGGCATGGCGTGACGCATATTTTAGGTACTTCTCTCAGAAAAGTTATTGTTATAGCTTGTACTTTTTTGTATAGGTTCATTTATTCAGATTAGTAGTGAATAACGAGGATTGTAAGCATATAAACTGTTTTCCACGCAAGAATTTTGAAAATATTGGCTTTGTTACATAGATGGTGGGCCGGCAGCCGTGAACTCATATCGCTCAAGGTCGCTGGCAATTAGTGTCGCCTTAACTTTGAACATGAATCATATTATCTTGCATGCAGCATGTTACAAACTAATTTGTTGTGTATATTACTACAGCCATTAGTATATGTATGTTCTTCTCAAGAGCTCTACTTTTTCCGACAATATGGTTGATTCAGTAAAATAAATTAAATATTTATAATGACTGTTCAAAAGCCTCGCTTAGTTGAAGCCTATTTGAATAGAGTTTATTTGACTTTGACTACTATAAGTTAATCAATTCTGCAAAATAATTAATAGGTATTAAGATCAATTTACTTACATCTAAACACATACCAATAAAAGGAGAGCCGGTATTTTGTTCGGTTATACTGCAAAAACTACTGAACCGATCGAAATAATACTTATACCATTAGATGCAGTGTGTTTCGGAGAAGGTTTTAGTATATAATATATTGACTTAATAGTATATAGTATATTCGCAATAGAAATAATTCAAACAATTTATTATTTTTTAAAGTGATAACCCCCACTTCTGGGATTAACTACACAAATTAAATTTGAAAACAAAATTAATGAACGATGCGGTACTTGACAACAACCTGAGAGTTGAACAAGACATACAAGATTTATCAACAATCCGTCACTGGAACGGTTGGCTCAGTGCAAAGAGCGCTTACACGGAACGCGAGAGGTCGCGGGTTCGAGTCCCGCATTTTCCCCGTTCACAAATTTTGTTTTCAAATTTAATTTGTTCAATAAATTCAGTTAAGCTACTGAAATGAGCGGCCGCGACACATTAATTTATATGGCAAAACAATGTTTGCCTGGTCAGCTAGTAGATACATATTATCGTCAAATCAAATCAAAATCATAACAAAGTAAACACTGCACGTTAAATGTATTTTTAAAGAATATTCGCTGTTTATTCTACAAACAATATCGAATACAAAACAGTACGTACTTTATAGTAATACTAGCTGACCCAGCAAACGTTATATTGCCGATATTAAAATCGCGATACAAAAGTAACTGTTGATCGTAGATGGGTAAAAATTTGAAGTTGTATATTTTTATTCTGACTGATTTTAATTCTGACTCATAATCAAACTAATTTAAAATAAAATGTCATGAGAAATAGATGTTGTCCGATTCTCAGACCTACCCAATATGCACTCAAAATTTCATGAGAATCGGTCAAGCCGTTTCGAAGGAGTTTAACTACAAACACCGCGACATGAGAATTTCATATATTAGATTTTTTGTCTCTGTGCATGACCGGATATATCGCATAAACTACTGAAATTTATATTAGCTAGGTGTCGGGAAAAAATATAGCTTATATATCTAAACTATACATGGAGGCAAAGCCTTTTCACCGCTTTAGAGCGTCCACGCGGACGACTTCGAGGGAATCAGCTAGTATATAAAAATTGGTACCATCGACAAAATTGCATCGAGAACCATCATAATGTCAGTTACAGTCATAAAGGTACGGACAGACGTGCTCAAAAAAAGCGTGCTTTTAAGTACTATGCTTAAAGTTAGCATGCTCATGCAACTGTTCACATTTGCCAGCAATAAGCATGCTTGCTTAAGCATACTCATTTATAAGCATGCTCAAAGCAAACGTACCGGACAGACGTGCTGCTATTTGGCACCAGGCTCTTGGACAAAATGGATGTACAAAGATATAGTGACAGTGATATCCATACGGAACTCAATAAAAAAATCATATTGCTTGCAACGGAATTGTGTAAGAACATTTTGGTGAAAAAGAAAGAAACAAAAAAAAGGAGAGTTTGGGTTCGTAATTAATAATAATAGCATGCTAATAAGCAAACCTGTTCAGACGCGCTCGGAGCACGCCCTCTTCTACCCGCATGCTCAAAAATCAAACGTCCGCGTCGGTTGATTTTGAAGCACGCTCTAAATAAGTATGTTCATTACAGTACACACGTGCTACTAATAAGCACATGCTGAATAAAAGCATGCTTTCGTGCTAATAATGAGCACGTCTGTCCGTACCTTAATGAACAAATAGGTCAAAAGTCGCTTGAACATACATTTCCTAAGTAAATATTATCATTTTCATAAAATTTTTTTTCGTGCAAATATATGAAAACTGTTTTTATGATTTTAAAATAAATATCCGAAAAAGTGGTCACGAATTAATTTTGTCGATGGTGCGATAGTTTCTAATATTAAATAACTGAATACATCTTCAATAACATTGATAATATGAGTTACTTTTATTATCTATTTTAAGTTATTTTTGTTTTGTTTCGCCTGAGGAGTATAAGCTGAGGTCGGACACAGTGTACTTAAGAATATTCGGTTGTTGCCCCTGATATTGAATTTGCTGAAATATTATCTTATAATATCGTTGTAATTGTTGTCTCGTCAAAATACTCCCGGGGCAATAAAATAAGATAGTGTTATAACGTAAATTACATGGATTCCGGTAAATCAGTGGTTTTTCGATCGTATACATGTAAATATAGACGGTAGAATGAAATACTGGAGGGTATTCTAATAATTTAACCCTTCTCTAACACCAGACAAAGGAATTTCTTTATGTACCTACCCACTAGAGCGAAACTAATACAAGGCGATATGTATTCGGTAAATCTTTTTGAAATTTGCTGTTTGCAGACATTCTGAACGTAGCCTTATAGTATTGCAAGAAACTTTTCAATTTCAGCTCCTGTGAGCGATGTATGAGTGTTTGGAGAGGTTTGTTCCATTGTTGTTTTATTTGGAAGCACAATTCGAACCTTTATTATTCTTTAGGATATTATATTTATATGAATTGCTGTAAAATATCATCCGATCAATTCGGAGGACTGGTATAAGTGAGAAGGTAAAGGAAAAGTGAAAACATATCGCTGTTATTACAAAAAAGTGTTTTGTTAGACAGTGACCTAACTATAACGTCAATGACTTAACAATAACGACGTGTCGTTAAGTAGGTACATTATAAACTGAGGAATAATAATTTAAGGAACGGAACGTAATTTTTGACAGCTGTCATATATCTGTCATCATATAAGTAATCTTAATCTTACCATAGACAAGCTTGGACTCGTGTTTAAATATAAGGAATGTCTAAAGATTGTTGAAAGCTAAACAACAGAAAGACACATATTTGTAATAGAACTTTTATAAAACACATGTTTAATTTTTTGTAATAACACAGAATATATTTTAATTATGGGACTGTTAGGCTAGAAAAGAAATTAATAGAAGATTGAGAACTGTTTTGGCACAAGGTCCCACTCTTCGTCGTCCTCGGAATCGTGAGAAGTAAAAGGTTGTAAAGAATAATTATACTTAGACTGGTCATAAGCTGCTACATTTAAAAAAAACAATAAGGTAATGTTTGAATTTGGAATAGTTATTGTGTATTCTTATTTCGTCACCGATCTGTGTAATATTGTTATGATATTAAAATGTATTTGGTTGATAAGAAGAACTGTGGAACGAGTTTGCTTAGATCATTTACGGCCGTTTTCAATAACGTATCTCTAGTTACGGATACATTGCTGTCACCGTTTAATGACAAGATCTTATCTATCCATAGTTGTGTCGAATATATTAGTTATAGTCCAATGCTTTATGTCGATAGGTTATTGAAATGTAAGTAAGCGTTAAAGGATAGATTTGTCGAGTAAGATAAACTAAGGATAGATAGGTTATTGTAAACGGCCGTAATACGTCTCGATAGACTGTGACAGCTGTGAAAACGTCGAAAAAAATTGATAGAAAACTATTTTGAGAAATTTACGCACGCTAACACAAATTGCCATACAAATTGCGAGTGTAAGACGTAGCTTGTCACGCACACAAAACTAATAAGCCCGGCCTGTTTTCATCGGTTGTCTAGCCTCAAGAGACTCTATCTAGACGTGTAAGTGATCTTAGCCAGTGGGCTTCTTTAGATATGATACCGGTATTTAACCACAGAGGCGGCTTTTTGAGCCGTCAAGGAATTGGTGTACGTAAACTTGAAGGGCGCTGTAGCTAGTGAAATTATATGGAACTCTCACACTGCTGTTATGTTTGCAAACATTTTCCAACAAACATTCGATCACAATGTTATAAAAAATATTTTCATGTTAGGCAATGTTTGTAAACCTTTTTTTTATGAAAATAAGGGACGAGACGGAGACGAGCAGGACATTCAGCGGTTATATTCAGTGATTGATACGACCTGCCCATTACAATGCAGTGCCGATCAGGATTCTTGAAACACCCAAAAATTCAGAAGCGGCACTACAACTGCGCTCGTCACCTTGAGACATAAGATGTTAAGTCTCATTTGCCCAACAGTTTCACTAGCTACGGCATTGCCCTTCAGACCGAAACACACTTAGCGCGTACACATCACTGCTTCACGGCAGAAAAAGGCGCCGTTGTGGTACCCATAATCTAGCCGGCATCCTGTGCAAAGGAGCCTTCCAGTGGTAGAACCTGTTTGAATTAATATGTTTTAAACCTCGTATTCATGTTTTAAGACCCTTTACAATTTCAGTGTTCCCAAGCGAGCGCCGTTATAAGTTACGGCAGACGAAGGCGTGAGTAAAAGCTAGTAGATATATTTATAATAATACTCATATAATGATATGGGCTGGAAGTTGAAAAGAAATATTGTGAAATACCGAAGAAATAATTGGATACGATGTACTTCTGTTGAAGTTTTCGGAGGAGAGGTTTCTATTATATGGCCAGCTGATCGGACAAGTTTTCAATCTCTGAGCCTTTTTATTCATATTTAGAAGATGGAGTGCTTTTCATGATATAAGTTTGTCAAAAATTTAGTCAGGGCCAAAGGATTACGACTTATAAACGTTAAGGCTCTATCTACATATTGTTATATTTATATTTTTTATTTTTTATATATCTATACATCCGTACATATAGCTATAATAATCGATAATGTACCTTATAGGTATGTACAAAATATTACCGAAACCACGGTCAAAACTAAAGTTTTTAGATTTTTCCGTTTGTCTGTTCGTTTGTATTATAAACTATAATAATATAATAAAGAAAAAAATATTATGGCTGTTCATTGTCAAGTACATTTATGAAAATTTAATGTACGTTCATAAAAATCGTCACCTTTTTGCTCTAGTGACTTTCATAATTATAACACTAGAAATAAGTTTTATTAAAAAGTGGCTCTGTCGTAAATCCTATTACTCCACAGCTGAATATCTAAGTGATCGGACAGCCTGGGACTAGATTATGATTATTTTATAGCGATAGAAATGACTGTACAATATTGTATATTTTTATTGAAAAGAGCGCAAAAAAATAATGCTGAGAGATTTTCTTGCGCCGCTACTTCTCTCTCAGAGCGCCATTTGTTTCCGAAGTGGTAGTAGTATCTAGTATATTAGAAATGACATCATAAAGAATTGTAAAGTTATCAATTTTGAGAAAATAAATGCATTTTTATGCCTTTATAATATGAGGTAGAGTGATATTGTACCAATGAGATTCAAGCAAATATATAGCAAGTATTTATTTCAACTAATAAAGCTTCAATAAAGTTAACTTTTAATTCTTATTTTGATAAAACGAGAAACTATAGAGATGTAACACACGCGTAGGTATCTCAGAAATGGCTTAACTAATTTAAATATGGTTTTTAAATTAAAATAGTCCGCTGAGATCTATGCGGGCAAAATCGCTAGCACCTGCTTGTATATAAATAATATTCTCGAAATAGGAACTAAGCGACAAGAAGCAATCAAAGTTCACGCTGACCCGTGCCACCCTATCTGTGTTTCATGATATTAATTAATCGTCCAATTAAGAGAAACTTAACCGACCTTCTTTCTATCTCAGTCGTTGCGGTATCAAGTTCTCTGTGTAGTCGGTATGTAATTATTAACTATTGACAGCTTTGAACACATCGCCAAAGAGGATGTAAATACTACGTAATATGAGGCGAGACTGCTTGTATAAAAATCGAAATTTAGTTTAGTATGAATTTGCAATGATTGAATGATGAATGACATAAGATTGAAATAGTTGTAATTACAGTATGGTGATTGGCGACGAAGCATAATCCGGCTAAGTTTGAAAGCGAACAGTTGCATCTCCTTTTTTTAAAAGATTATGGCTGTTATCTGTCAATCTATCAATGACTACACGTTTCATACAATCGAGTGAATCACTTTTTTCTTACAGGGCTTCGTTAGGCTGGTTAGAAAATTATTGACTTTTGACAGCTTTGAACACATCGCACAAATTGATTCACGCTGATAACTATGAAAGGAAAACCCGACATTATGGGTGATAAAATGAAAGAAAAACGATTCCACCACACAATGAAACTGTAATGAACTAAATTGACGTTTACGATAATTTTGCTTTCATAAATCTCGATATAATAGTAATCATAATAAAATCTTGGTACGACACTATAATTTTCATATTTTCACATACATTCGTCGTCCGTCTGGACAGTCTGATAATAAATCAATTGTATTTGTCAATGCGTGCGTTAGTTAGTGGGATAACATTCAAAATACTAAGAGCGCTTTCGCACTACGTCCGATCAGAGTCCGATCCGTATCCGTGAATACACGGTCCGGAGTAGTCGTAGAACTATTTCTATGGTATTTTATGCACTAGATCCGGCTTCCGTCATCCGATTTCTTTTTATCAACCGTTAATCTCCGTTCCGGAGAAGATTATTGACGGACCGAAGTAGCCATAGTATTAATTGTATGAACGCTCGCGCACTGTCTTCGATCCGAATTACAGGAATGTGAAGTGTTGATCTACCTTCATAAGCACTTATAAAGTAAACAATAATAAATATTGTCTGATTAAGAACTGATTTTTACTTATCTTAATCTTGTTACCTTACTGCAAGCAGTTCTTCTAGCGGTATACATCGTCTTGATTTTGTGTCTTGTCGCAAAATATTAAGTATCTTTGATGTGATGTAAAATAAAATCGAAAGTGGACACACTCATTCGGTAGTAATTATAAAAATTCCTGTCGTACTGACGTAATACTGCGTGATGATTATAAAAAGCTCCTTTTAAACGTCAGTCCACCAAGAGAGGGTGCACCCTGAAGTCTATACTTCCTATGAGCTTTCGTACATACAATAACATTGCCAGGAATTGATCAGGATCAACGACGTAAATGGTCTGGTGTGGCTTCGCGTAAAATGCCGTATGCCAAAAATTGGCCCCTGAATTGCTTGGAATTGGATCAGAGATTGGACTAGTGCGTAAGCAATATCCGAATTTAGTCCGACATTTCGAGACCTGTATTTTAAGGCCGTACCCTTAAAACACGAGACTGAGTCTCGTTCAAAAGCAAAAAATTATAAGAACTTGTAAATAGGCTTCCAGGATCTTGTCAACACAGCAGGGCAGTGTGTACACTATCGGGGAGAATGATGGTAGGAGAAAACCCCTAATAAAAGGGTTGATAAAGTAGAAGAAGCCAGCCCTGTGCTTCCCCGGGGCATAAAAAGAATAGGGAAGTCCTAGGCCCAAGGGTGCCGTAAGAGGCTACGAAGGGCATTTACCAGTGGAAGGCTCCTTTTCACAGGATGCCGGTTAGATTATGAGTACCACAACGGCGCATTTTGTGCCGTAAAACAGTAATGAGTAAGCATTATTGTTTGTGAAGGACAAACGCCGTAAACATAAAGGGCGCCGTAGCTAATGAAATTACTAGGCAAATGAAACATAACATATTATGTCTCAAGGAGACAAGCGCAATGGTAGTGCCGCTTAGAATTATTCGGTTTTTTAAGAATCATGAGCGACAATGCATTATAATAATAGTCATAAAATGAATCTGCCTTAGTGATTACGCGACGAATCATCATGTTTCATAAATTGAATTGAATATCTCAATTCAGAACCAATGTATAATTGAAGATAGTCTGTGACCAAATACAAGTGAAGAATACGCGAATTTAAAACGAAAATCTTATTACAATGACCTGGTGTCCTTTCTACACAGATCGGTCAAATCTAAGATTACATTGTTAACAAGCTTCTAAGATGTTATTGTAAAGCACATACAAACCTGTTTATATCTTACGCCCACTCTCTTGGAGATTGGTATCATATATGTTGCGAATAGCACATGAAATACTGAGGTCATTGTAACTTAACTATAGCCATCGACTAGTTAAATTTAAATATTTTTAGGATAGGATTCTAAAATACTTATTGAACATAATAAACTAGCAAACATTTTTTACCTCAGACCTGAGAAGAAACTAGTAAATAGGGCTTCGTCTTAATTTTTTATAAAGTTTCGTTACAATAAAATTTATTAATAGGGAACTCCTCTTGCATAAAGAAATCATGGAGATTACAATGGAATACTCAAAAGTTTTTATGCGATATACTTGTAGAAGTGTTATGTACTACATTTTTTTCATGAAAATACGCGACGAGACGAGCAGGACGTTCAGCTGATGGTAATTGATATGCCCTGCCCATAACATTGTCACTCGTCACCTTGAGACATAAGATGTTAAGTCTCATTTGCCCAGTAATTTCACTACGGCGCCCTTCAGACCGAAACACAGTAAAGTTTACACATTACTGCTTCACGGCATAAATAGGCGCCGTAGTGGTACCCATAATCTAGCCAGCATCCTGTGCAAAGGAAAGCCTCCCACTAGTTTTTTTAAACATTTCATTGCGAAAGGGGAATGTCCATATGGCGCCTAGATATTTCTCATGCGTCAAAATGAAAACAATATAGTAATTATTTGCTGAATTTTTGCCATCATTTGGCCATGGGAATCAATGATTTTAACAGGGGATTCAATTTAAAATAAAATAAAACCTACTACAGATTACCTTCTTAATGACGGTGACGGAAATTAAGCCATCAATTTCTTTTAGTGTTGCGGTTTAACAATTGATTAAAATTTAGGTACTATTGACATTCATTGAGTCGAATCGATGTTTTTGTATTTGAATCGGTTCTTGCAAGAAACCAGTCTCGTAAAAATATTTTCAAAGTAATCGAAACTAATTAGGCAATCTTTAATTTTATCCTTATAAGCCCTTATCCCACATTATATCGGCACTCCAATTGTGACTCTCAAAAAATATTATGATATCGATTGATTCATATTTCGCATAATCCGCTCAGTGCGATTAAAAAAATATTTACGATCAAATATAGATTTTTCGATTAATCGATATCAGGCCGCCATCCTACTCCCTCGCATCATGACATGACTGACATATTGTTTGATGTGTCGGTCAGGTTTTTACTCTCACCCAAAGAGTATAATAATAATATATAAGGAAAAGAGAGCTCAAGAAAGGTAGCCCCAAATTTTTTTTTTTTATTTTTTTTTATTACATCGTTAGTTCGCCATTTGTTTTTGATTGTTCTCTATAAACATTTGTTTGTTCTCGATTTTTTTTTTAATTTGCAATTCATTAAAATTGGTTAGGTTAGGTTATGTTAGAACAGTTAAAACAACGTAGAAACCAAATAGTAGGCGTTTCCCCCCATTTTTAATCAATTGTTTTTAAATAAACAACAAAAGAACAAACAATTATTTATAGCGAACAATTAAGAACAAACTACGAACTAACGATATGCGATATCGAAAATTCAAAAATAGAAAAAATTTTTTTTTGGGGGGCTAAGTTTGATGAGCCGGAAAAGAGAGCCTTCCGCATTATGAGCTGTCTATTTGAAAACTAGCGCCATCTGGAGATTGGCCCCGAAAATAACTAGGTATATATAAGCTCGAAATTATAAAATTCATTTTTAATGTTCTGACGCAATTAAATAACTAACTCTACTTTTTAATGTAGGTATTGCATTTTTTACCGTGTTGATATTGCGCGTAGAGTTAATTATCTAATTTTGTCACAACATAGAACATATAGGATAGATTTAGTAGTGTAAATATGAAAAATGGAACACGAGAGCTACATACATGCGCAAACGCTAGACGTAGCCGCCATTCTATGACCAGTGGGCAGTAACACAATTAGAGAAAAGTTGAAAGGTTTCAAAGCGAGTGACAGCTGCCAAAGCTTTCATTTTCGGGCCAACTAACAGATGGCACTACAGTCTTCTGAAAACGTCACTAACGCGTCTGTCCCACCCCTGCTCTCACCTCAAACTTCTTATTTGTAAATATTACAGTATTTTAATGAGTGATCACGTACCTTGTTTTGTGGTGAACTACTTACAGTTTATCGTGTTTACTTACGAAAGGACTTATTTGCATTCTTGTTTGTATATAATATATCAATGTGAATACGATGAATTTAATCTCCAAATGTAAGTTGTACTGCTTGTGTAACCCAGAACATTTTTTTTCCTAATAAACGTGTTTTTATACGTAGGTATATTATATGTAGGTACATAAATGTTGTTGCACATATAAATGTAAATAATTTTATTTAAAAAAATATAATTATGTTTATAGCCTATGTGTTTAATCCTACATTCCACAGTGTAGTGTAGTTTATTTGTATTTACCTAAGGAAATCTAATAAATCTGCAAGTCTACTGAGTAGGTAGGTAAATATGTAATTAGGCGGTCTTTGGTTTGGTAGGTCGAGTAAGTGCTTATCCAAATCTACATTTTAATTTAATGAAAATCTTCACGTAGCTTATATAATCAGTTATATCAACATATTTATATACATAAACTAGTAATCAGCTGGACTTAATACGAATTGCTTTGATTTTGAGGTTATGTTACATTTTATCAAATAAATCGAATTAGACCGGCACGCCCAGAGAAATACTACTCTCCGACTTAAAACCGGCGTGAAATAGCGGCTTTGCCGCTGTGTTTCGTGCGGTGTGTATTCTATCCGGAGGCCTATACTCGCTCCCATGACGCGAAAGAGAAAGCTGATCTCTTGGGCTCCCTCTTCGCTTCTTACTCAACTGGATGACCAAGGTGCACCACCACCACATATTCCGCGGTGCGAGTCATACATGTCTAAGGTTAAATTCGGCATGGCACCGTGCTTAAGGCGCTTTTCACCTTGAACATTCATAAATCGAGCGGTCCCGATGGCATCCCCCCGATTGTGCCACGGACATATGCTCCGGAACTGGCTGGTCCTTACCCGTCTTTTCCGGCCCTCTTACTCATCAGGCGTAGTCCCGAAATTATGGAAGGCAGCTTTGGTGCACCAGATCCCTAAAAAAGGTGTACGCTCCGATCCGTCCAACTACCGCCCCATTACATCCATTTTCTCCAAAGTAATGGAGTTGATTATCAACCGACAGCTCTTGGGATACCTAGAGGAGCACCAGCTGATCAGCGACTGCCAGAACGGTTCCCGTCAGAGTTGCTCAGCTGGTGCTGATTCTTGCATATCTCGCCCATTTGGGCGCAAGCGGTTGAGTCGAAGGGAGAGGCGTTAGGGGTGAGTTTGGACATAGCGAAGGCCTTCGGTGTGGCTAAAATCGCTTATAGCGAGACTGCCATCCTGTGGGTTTCCCGAGAGGTTGTACAAATGGTTCACTAACTTTTTGGCCTATTGGAACATTGTGGTTCTTATCAACGGTACACGCTCCGACTTAAAAGCCATAACTATTTACACTATTTCTTCTGTGTATCAATGATATGCCGAAAGTCAGCAGTATTCGACAGCACAGGGTATGCTTCATACACCGAGCGTACCAACATATCCTGAGATAGCGTCGACGAGAACCGTAACAAACTTGTGCAACTTTATAAGACGCAAATTCGGCCTCACATGCTGGAGCATAGAGTACTTTTCTCACCTCTGGGCGGGTGCTCCATAGTACCAACTTCTACCATTTGACCGCATACAACGAAGAGCTGCTCGAATCATCGACTTTCAAGTCATCCCCGATCGGCATGACACCTGTTGTTGCATATGTCCATGTGGGGTTGCCTTACCACTCCCCAACCCCGCGAGCCTCTTGCCCGTTGCCTCCTCTTATAAAAAAACAGTAAAAGCCGAAAAAACAAAAAAAAAACTAAAATAATAACTATAATATAATCGTTGGATGTTAACATATCATTCTGATTTGTAATCAGTGAAAAGAATAAAAAATCTGTGAACTAGTGCTGTTAGACACAAATTGCAATCCCTGCACTGTAGACGTATCTTTCTAGATTCTTTACTTCTTTATAAGATTCTAAATAACCATATTGAATCCAAACTTCTCATCGACAGTACAAAATCCCTCGTGACACCCATTCACGTTCAAAGTTAACTTTTTATATTCAAACCTATAACACAAATTATGCAAAAAATACATTTTTTAGATGCTCATGTGACTTTTGTAAAAAAAAATTAATAGCGGGAGACGGCTGTAGGGTACAGGCGTCTCCCGCTTAACCTGCATGAATCAACGCTAGTAGGAAAGATGTTACTGACTCGGGGCTGTTAGTATATAGCCAATACCATGTAAAAGAGAAAGACGTGCACAAATCTGTCTACGTATTTACGTAAGCGCTATAACAGTGTATTTTTTGTTAACTGCGATGGTATGGGAAAATTAAACTGTCTTAGGAACCATTTGTTTCTTTTTGTGAAAACAATAAGTTTGATGTATTAATTTTTTTGGCCAAGCACGAGTTGTCCAAAATTAATAAATTTTTATGAATTTTTTGCCATTCACCCTTCAATATTTAGTGTTTTTTGTTTCATTCCATTCGGTTGACAAGCATAAATTAATTTATAATTTTTATAATAACAATCCTGCATACTTATATAATAATAATAATATTAACACTCTTTTACACAAATTATCTTGCCCCAAATTAGGCATATAGCCTGTGTTATGTTGCAAGACAACGATATATTTAATACAATATACATACATTAATACATAGAAAAATTACATAAATACATATAACAAGTAGGAAACAAACATCCAAATTCATCATATAAATGCTTGCACCTACCGGGATTCGAACCCGGGACCTCTAGCTTAGTAGGTAGGATCGCTACCACTCGGCTATACAGGTCGTCAGAATATACGAACATTCTCTAATGTTAAAATCCCTTGCTTCTTTCGACACTGAATCCCTCACATTAAAAGATTTTTATGTAGATACTATATCCAAGTATTTGAAATTTAAATGAGTTTAGCATTTCAAACAACTGTTTTGCTGGGAAAACAATAAAATTTGCAATTACATCGTTGACAGGTACTTGTTTACCCCCTCGTTTACACCAAGAACGAGTTAAATACTAGTTTCTATACAAAACTTGTAGAATACTTGTCTGAACATATTCGATTGACAATCGACCGTTTAATTATAATATCACTAGTGAAGTTGTAATATCACGGCTTTAACAATATACCTGCGACATATGCCAATAAGCTTCGACATTACCTACTAAATTACAAGATACAACTGATTATGAGTATATTTACTACAGAATTATTGATTTTCTTTGAGACTAAAGTAAGTATGCGTCAGGCAATTTAAAGTAAATGAACGGAATAGGAACCTGTTGATTGATTGATGAGTTGCCACTCTGGAACATCTAAAAGTCATTCCTTATTACAAAAATAACATGTTTACATTGAATAAACAAACAAATTTGGTCTCTTCACCATTGTAACGTATCTCTTCCACGGGGTTATTTGTCACAACAGCCGGCCAATCACGGCGCGAGGTTTTTAAAATGTGCACAGTTTTTTTGCCATCGGACGAATTTTTCGCAGATCGTTGCGGATGTCTCAACCAACCAACAGAATATTTATTATTATTTTTTATATATAAGAAGGGG
Source organism: Leptidea sinapis (assembly GCF_905404315.1). Classification (NCBI taxonomy): domain Eukaryota; kingdom Metazoa; phylum Arthropoda; class Insecta; order Lepidoptera; family Pieridae; genus Leptidea; species Leptidea sinapis. The sequence continues at coordinate 9,804,119 of NC_066289.1, forward strand.
TAAACGGGCAAGAGTTTCTGAGGCAACTGCCCATGGACATCCGCAACAACAGGTGTCAAGAGTTGCCGGCTTTTAAGGTGGGAGTATTCTGAAAAGAAAGGCGAATCTATTGCTACTGTAACCGATTTGAATTGACAGGTCGTAAACAGTCAGCCCCGCTAGGCAGTAATCTCGTGGATTTTAACGGTACTTTGAATAATAAACCAATAACTAAGGCACACATTGACAAATCAAAATTGATCACGCATTATTAGGTTGTCAGGTCGTCAATTCTGTACTGACATAATATTATGTTTCTTTAGAACAAAAGATGTGAATAAAATCAATCAATGTTAACGATCACAGCCGACCCCTCAAAGGTCGTGATTCGTATTCAAATTGGAAAAATGTTCTTTGAAAGATCAAAAGATTACGAGAGAGTGGAGAGTATGGCAATGTCTAATTAGGTACGCTGAGCGTAAGAAATGTTTGATATTAAATTAAATTCTTAAATACAATTATGAGTATTTAGCAGCTTGCACAACGAACAGACGTTTTATTGACAGCAGTCTTATGTCAGCCATTTTGATTTCGCTTTTATTTTTTGACTTACTCGTGTCACGGATGAGTAAAAAAAGAAGGACTCCGCGCCCGTGATATTAGCAAGTGAAGCACCAATATGCAAGTGTGTCTGCGGCTACGGGGAATATAGTTACACAATTTTTCTCCCTTAAATAATCATATATGACCACAAATACTTATATAGTATCGTTTTTACACTTTTTCACAACGCACGACGGCATTTTTAAAATATTTTATTGAGACGCAAACTGATCTGTCATAGATGATGACAATTCTCATAATGGCCGCCTATCGGCCTGTAGTAATGTAAGTGTGTGCGTGGGGCTATGTATTTACACGTTAATCGGCTTGTTTTGGTGCAACACTGTTATGTAAGGTGACACGGAGTCCTTATTTTTTTACTAGTCCGTGACTCGTGTAAGATATTGACTATTTGACGTTTGAGTATTTTTGTTGCATCACTTTACATTATAATTGAAATGATTTGTAAAACGATGAACTTGTAAATGTTGATTTAAAAGAGTGGCAACGAGTTTCTTGCCACTTCTTCTTATTAGCTCAACCCTTTACGAAGTGGCGGTAAATTTAACAAGAAATGTAATTCTTTAACATTCATAAGACGAAAGTCATTTCCGTGACCTACATGAATAAAGTGATTTTGATTTGATTTGATTTGATTTTGATTTGATTGATTTGGCTAAGAGTTTTCAATAATTTGATAATCAGCAATTACTGTTACATTACAATTCATTGAAATTTTTAAGGTTATTCTTCTTTTGACGCGTTAGGCAAAAATTTGAGTGAATTTTTATGATGCGCGCGCACACCGTCACACAAATTCAACACCCTGTGTAAGCTAGTTAACTAGACCATTTGTATAATACTTCAGCTACCAAGCCTCTTTTTTATGACAATAGGGGACGAGACGAGCAGAACGTACAGCTGATGGTAATTGGTACGGCCTGCACATTACAATGCTGTGCCACTCAAGATCCTGGTATCCAGCCAGCATCCTCTGTTGGAATGCCTGCCACTGGTAAAAGTGATGCCATTAATTCAACCAGGTGAGGTGATTACTGTTTGTAAACAATTTTATACGATAAATATGTCGGAGAATTAGAATTTAAAAGTAATATGGCCTGTATGATTATATTCTACTCTGTGTATTGGGCTGAACTGATGGCGAACGTCATCTGTCAAAGTTTATTTGAAGTTGTCATTGTGTGCGTCAATGTCTGTGACACGATTGAAGTTAGTTATTATTGTCCATCAGTAGAGCGCTCATTGAGAAGTCGCAGTCGTCTTCAAGCTAGCGCCCGCGCCGGTTGTGCGCACTGATCGACTTGGTGAACTAAAACACCGTGGCTACTAACACCGTGACGTCCGATTTTAAATCCAAATAAATCTCCGAGAAATATTTTTCGGATTTTTCATGTCTTTAATTTTTCAGTAACAAACATTTTAGAATGTTAAATAAGATCGGAAAAACAGTTATATAAAGCTTGGGCACGGGGAAGGGGTCTGGTGTGGGATGTGCTTGCAACTTGCGGCAAGATTTCCAAATTACGTCAGTTGGTGCTGAGGCTGCTGCTACGACTGTCGAAGACAGCAAACGTCGCTCTTAGTGAGTGATACATCTTTACGCCGTATGGTGTCGAGACTCATCGCTCGTGGGGCGCAGAGTGGCGAAGAATGTACAAAAATGTACTATCTACCCGCCTCAATAAGGCTACTGGCAACCCAAGCGCTGGCAGCTATTTCTGTCAACGGGTCAGCCTAGATATCCAAAGTGGAAAAGATGCCAGTATTCTTGGTACACTTATAATATTTTTAATAAAATGTAATCATCGTAATGTAAAACCAGTTGAATTAATTAGCGTTAAGCCCATGTTGTCAATACCTGGTAACAAATCCAAGCCACAGATTAGTAACACACGTAGTAACAATTGTAAATAGATGTTTTAATATCATATAATATAAAAGCTTATAATGCTGAAAATATTTTGCCATTCGTTGATTATATAAGTTTTATGATTTTCTTGTATTCTAGCATTTTTGAGCCATAATTATTTTCTATAGGTTTAGTTTTCTTGTTTTCGGGTACAATTCCATGGAGATAATATTGCGGACTCAAGCTAGCAAATAAATGGGACTTTCTGCTTTCGATATCGAGCTGTCACGACTTTTCCATCAACTTGACAACGCTAACGATATATTTAGGGTTGGCAACTTTTGGTGGAACAAGTTGAGTATGTCTGGAAATAAATATATAAATAAAAAATTAATAACTTAGGTAACTATGATAATTATAAAGAATTCATATATATAATATAATATGATATACATTAAATGTAATTGAACAATGCTTTATTCCTTAATAATTACCAAACATAAAAATTCTATTTGATCATTTTATATTCATGTACGTGTTTCTCTCTTGTATATTTTATCTGTGGCTATAAAGTAAATAATAAAAAAAGATAAAAATAAATGTCCAATCGACATCGACATTATATTTAAAAAATTGTAGTGGCTGCATCATCAGAAAAACCTGAGATTCAAGGCTATGAGTAGCGACCAGTATATTATGTTAACAGTCATTTTGCTAAGCTTAGTTTTTTTTTAAAGTGTATGTACTCTAATAATCTATTCAAGAGTACGGTTGACAACCCTATAATTTTCTGAGAAAGGAATTTTCAAGCTTCATAATCTCCTTATGTCCATCAGATTGTTAGCAAATTTTAACAATATATTTTAATTTCAACGTGATTCTTTCGCAGCCCAGTAACAACGAATCTAATGTATATTTCAATTGAAATAATCTTGATATATATAAATCCAGTGTCCTGATGTTTGTTTGCAGTGAACTCCTAAACTAATGAACGGATTTTAATGGTGATTACTTCATGGAGTGCAGCAAGTCCAACTTGAGAGATAGGATAGTTTTTATTTCGATTTGGAACCCATAATTAATTTTATTTCCAATATCTGTTTTGTATGGACATAATATTTTCTATGAGAAAATTTATTGATGCACGGTTTGACAGTTCTGCTGTGGAACAATTTCATTATTTATTTATTTATAATAACATTATAACAACAGGGAGCATATTTTAGGAAATAATTATTGATGTTATGAAATATTATTGACAAATTCATAAAAAACTGTATTTTATGTATTGTTTACTCAACAACGTCTGTAGGGTCAGCTAGTAAATAATAAGAATATTAAAAGCATGACTAGTAGGTATTAAATTTAAAGTAATTTAGTGCACAAAATTACTTTAACAGCTAGTAAATAATATGCATATTTTAAGCATGACTAGTAGGTATTAAATTTATTGGTGCACTCCAATAGATTCGCAAATATATTTTTTTAATTAATTTTGTTAACTGTTACATTGTTATGGCTATAATAGCAAGCAAATTTTTAGTAATTTTGTATTAAAATTGGAAGCATTTCGACTCAACTGTTTGCCACGTAAATTAAATCTACGCGGGTCAATTCGTGGGCAAACTCTCGTCATATTTAGGTGCGTTGCTACGATCCCCACCCCTTGGTTCTCGCTGTTACTCTTTACCTAAAAAAAGTCTCATCTAACTGCCTCTGGTCTGCTTACTTACTGGGTCTCGTCGCTAGATCACAATCTTAAACTTTATAAACTTCGTCACTGATAACTGCACAGCGGAAAGCACAACACATCTCATCTCAACACCTGTGCGATGATATAGCTAAGCGCCAAAACATTGGCCATCGGTAACGCCTTTTCGATTTCGAAAGACCATCGTTGAAAGCTTTCACTGCTCCTCTTAACAAGATCCCAAAGCTAGGCACTGATCGCCCCACTTGGCTATCCTAACCTCCGCAGTCGTTGTATTCATTCGGTATAGCATCCAAAATCGTCAGATGTACTGAATGATGTCAACACCAGCTAAAATACACCTCAATATTAAGGACTATGTCAACGTTCCCATCAACTGAACCGGATTGTCTTAAATGCGACTACTCTTTCGCTTACTTATCTCATCGCTAGTGCAATGCTTATTTTTTGGTCTTCTTCATCAATTCCATATCAGCAATTTGCTATGGAGAATACCAAATTCAATAATATATAAATGCTATAAAATTCATTTAGCACAGCCATAAAAATCACTTATTCATTTATTTCTAGGACTATCAACAGCAATTCACATAAAATAAAAATACAATAAAAATTAAGAGCTAATTACAGATATTCACTTATAGAAGATAGAAGTGGTAAGAAAGAAAATTATAAAGTAATTATATCTCAGGATGGGTCCCCGTATCGAGTGGCGTTCCTCAGGGTTCCTTGCTTGGCCCTCTATTGTTCGCAATATTGTCATAAGATTTTCTTGTTTGCATTTTTAAATCGTTAATTTCAATCATATTTTGAAAAGTTTAGTTAAATTGACTACTTTATTTATAATTTTTAAGTCCTATCTTTGCCCATTAAAAATATTTATTGTGAAATGCTATGCACGCCTTTAATGAATATATGTACTAGGTTATATGGAATCCTTATAATGTGCATATGTCATAATATGAAGGTTGTTCTCTCTAAATTAATGCCATAAAAGTCTCTGAGTTCATAATATATTCTAACACCATATAATAGCGTTGTACTCTTTCGAATACACAATTAAATTTTCAAATCGTTTCATAGTGGGAGGAATTTACCAGTGGAAGGCTCCTATGCACAGGATGCCGGCTAGATTATGGGTACCACAACGGCGCCTATTTCTGCCGTGAAGCAGTTATGTGTTAGCAATACTGTGTTTCGGTCTGAAGGGTGCCGTAACTAGTGAAATTACTAGGCAAATTAGACCTAACATCTTATATCTCAAGGTAACGAGCGCAGTTGTAGTGCCACTTAGAATTTTTGTGGTTTTGCAAGAATCCTGTATCCATTACCATCAGCTGTACGTCCTGCTCGTCTCGTCCCTTATTTACATAAAAAAAATAGACGTATGAAGTAATAAACAAAAAAATAAACACGAATTCATAGTCGCTCGTAAAAGTTTATAATTGAAATGTAATGTGAACTAAAAGTCCAAAAGGTTGAGCCTCAATTTAAATTAACTTCCGAGAATTTTCAACATCGTATTGTTACAACCACGCTATTTCCAAATCAGTTTTAATATAGTCTGCTACCATCTATTTTAGGGTAAGGGAAGTGCGGTGCGTGCTCCGCTGAATTGAAATCTAATTTATCAATGACTATCACGCACTATGGACCACGCTTCAGAACCAATTAACAATTAATTGGACCTTGTCACCGTGCCCCGACTACCAATCGAACCAGAGATTTCGAACCTTGGAAAATTTATTTCGTTTGAATTAAATGATAACTTTTGTGCAAAATAGTGACTACAAAATGGTAGTTTTTTTGTGAAAATAAGGGACGAGATGAGCAGGGCGTTGAGCTGATGGTAATTGATACGACCTGCCCATTACAATGCAGTGCCGCTCAGGATTCTTGAAAAACCCAAAAGTTGGAAGGCTCAATTAAAATCGATCCAGAAGTTGTTGCGTGATGCGCGACAAATGAAAAGCTTTATCATTTTATTTATATAAAAAAAAAAAGAAAATAGAAGGATGAAAGAGGTAAGCTGACCTCATAACTATACATAATTTACATATACTAATTCACATATACAGTTTTTACTAATGATTTGTCATCAGATAACAATATCTGATGACAAACGGTTTTTTGACCAGCTGAGCCATCCGCTTATCACCACAAGAAGACGAAACACATAATTCAAGAATACTTAATAATACGTAACATACCAAATATACAAATGATTTAAGTTTTCTTTAGTGTTAATGCCGCCAATATTTGTTTTTAAAACAATTCGGCACGTGTTTCGCCTCTACACGAGGCATCCTCAGGACGTGTTGTCTCGCCAAAATCTGGCACGAGACTGAATCAAATGAGCCGGAAGCCGCTCTTTTATACCCTCGTCCCATGAAATGACGCACTGGGATTGGTCGGCTGTTGTGACGTATTACCCCCGGAAGAGACACGTAACAAAGGTGATGGGACTAAATTTGTTTGTTCATTCAACAATGTAAACATGTTATTTTTGTGTTTTACTATTTCTAATTGCTCTAACACATTTAAGCGAATTAAATAATTCAGTCTCGTGCCAGATTTTGGCGAGAGAACACGTCCTGAGGATGCCTCGTGTAGAGGCAAAACACGTGTCGAATTGTTTTAAAAACAAATATTGGCGGAATTAACACTAAAGAAAACTTAAATCATTTGTATAATTATGGATTTCCGCAAAGTAACGCCTAATTCAATAAATACCTAATATACTCAAACCAGCAACGTTGATACACGTCAGTAAACAGTAAAAAAAACAGTTTCGAGAAAAATCTTGGCGTACAATACTAAGTTTTATTATAAACAATATGGAAAAGAAACTAAACACAATTGGAAAAAAATCTTTTTTGTATTCAATAAAACTTAAGAACTAATAAACTTGCCTTTTTGTAAATACACTCTAAAATAATCACTATTCGCACTTGACAAAAGTTCTCTCCAATTACTCAGTACTATTAGACACTTAGGCCTTGTCAAAAAAAAATGCGTTATCTTCTTTTAATATGAAGTTATAAGTTTTATGAAACAATGATTTTATAAGCACTACGTACTCAGTCAAGTGTGTACGCGGCTGGATTCGCGGGATTCTGCTATTGTTATTAAAGCTACAGTACTCAAATTTCGGTAAACAGTTGGTAGAACTCATTGCCTTTTACTACCAAAACTGCAATAATGCTTTTTGGATCAGTTTTAACTCTGTCAATATCAAAGTTTTGGCTAACTTTGACGTTTGTACATTAATTATAAGCAGACGTGGCATTTACGTTTCTTTTATCAACTTGGTATGTTTCAGTTAACTCGTGAGTCACCCACATATTTACCTTTTGACGACCCACATAGCCGATTGGTTAGTGACCCTGACTACTAAGCTAGAGCGTTCGAATCCGGGTAGGTGCAATCATTTTTATGATGAATATAGATGATTGTTTCCGAGTGATGGATATTTATATGTATTTATGTATGTTTAAGTAATTTTATTGTATCAAATATATCGTTGTCTTGTAGCCATAGTACAGGCCATGCCTAGTTTGGGGCAAGATAATTTGTGTATAAGTGTGTACCTTTCTTGTGGATCAAAACTGGTTTGTGGCCAATTTCCAGTTCTTCAGATATGTCGTAACTACTGCCATATGTAATACTTCTGCTACTGTAATATGCGAATATTGCTCCACTTTTTCAAAAATGCCATCCATTTTATTCGTAATAGGGCGGCCAGAGAGCATCTTTGACATCAAAATTACCACATTGAAAATGCTTAAACCAGCTCTATGCTACTCTTACTGACTCTGCATTAGATCCATAGACGTCACAAAGTTTATTCGCGAATTGCGTTGCATATTTTCCTTTTTGCATTAAATTTTTTAAGTGTATCGAATTTGTTCTTTAGATTCACTCATTCTGACACAGAGAAAATCAAATGAAAAATAGCTATACACAAATAGTACAGTCGAAGAGATTTGATTACAACTTTATACATACTATACGTGAAAAGGCATTTTCCCCAACCTATTAGATAATAACATGAACCTCTTACTCTACAAGACAATAAATTGTCGCCACACATCAAAAAGGACATAAAGCATATGAAGCTAACGCAAATAATACGATTTTATGATCAGATAAAGCTGTACATCAAAACAAATAACGCAAACATTCGTGTTGTCCTTCGTCCTAAATGAATTTATAACACATTCTTATAACTACGTAGAAAGTTTGAGAACCTTCTAGAAGCGTTTTTTTTATGTAATTATCAATACATAAATATATATTTTAACTAATTGTGTATTAAAATAATAAGAGTAAAGAGACGTCAAATTCGTCCCAAAATTATTATTACGCGATAGCTTATTTTAATACACTTATTGCTTTTAAAATGAATGGTTTCGTTTCGCAGTTTTTGAGTACGTACGTACGTTCATCTTACACTTACATAATTTTATAATATACCTAGATCTATATTAGCTGACCGTACAGACGTAGTCCTATGAATATTCAATTCGTTCTGGCATAAATGATTTAGTAAATGATTTCTATTGTATATGATAACTATATTGAACGTAATATTTATTCTTTCTATTATACATTACTTATTTTAATGATTTTTAAAACACAACATTATAGTTGATGTTAGAGCGTGTCCAAAACAAATTCGTTAGGCACCTATACTTCAAGTTATATGGAGTATACCCATTTTACCCACTTATGTATCCGACACTGTTTGTGCTGGGTATGGTTGGGTATACTGAGTTGAGCGTCCGTAGGGATTTTTTTCTAGCAGCGTATGTGGTGAAGTTGTTGCGCGGGAAGGAGCACAACCCGGGAGTTCTGTGCTGCTTGAGTCTTCGTGTGCCGGACCGGTACGTGTGGAGGCGCCTCCATCCGCCACTACTATCCATTCCGATGGCGAGAACAAATGTGTTGGCAAAGTCGCCTTTAACTAGAGCCCTTCGCCATATAAATGAACTCCACAACAAAGTGGACATTTTTGAGTGTACGTGGAGTGAACTCACAAGGGTATTGTTATATGTAGTATGTTATGGTAAATAGTAGTATGTTTAAGTTTTTTCTATTTCTGGTGTGATATATTATTTGTAATGTAATGTAGTTTGATTGTATGATTAGTTTTAGTTTGATTTGTTTGTTGTTTGCTGTGTTTGTTATTCTTGTTTGTTTGTAACTGTCGCATTAGGTAATACCTGTAACGATAGTTGCTATGTGTGTGTGAAATAAATAAGTTTTATTTTTTGACACGTAAATAAATATATTTGATGGTTTCCCAATACGAGATCAAGTGACATACCTCTATCGAGATTACAACTGCAACCATTTAAACTCGAATGTTATGCCGCTTGAAATTATAGGTGCGCGTGGAATGAACAAGTCTTCGCCTATGTCCTTCGCTTTCAGAATAATTATGATTTCAATAACGTTGATCATTATTTTCTTCACCGCATTCCGGGAAACATTACTACTATCCATGATGAGGTGGTAATTCGGGAAACACATCAACAACAACAAAGAGCATTATCTTAGTTAAGAAAAAGAATTACCAGATTTGTGTGCTGGCAATTCGCCAGCTATCTATATACCTACTTTGAGTCTGAAAATTCATTTCGTGGACATCAACATAGGCAGGGAATATAACAAGTTTGCTCAACTAAATAACAGTTTTGTAATTATAAGCAATATCTGGGAGAAATATCTTGATGAGGTTCGTCTTAAATCAATAGAGTGACAATTATTATTAGGAAATGTAATTATCCGGACAATGACAACAAGAATTTGACCAGTACCAATATCGAGTAATTGTTTGGCAAACACTTCTCCATATATGACTCGCATGGTCATATTAATCTTCAGGCATTAAGTTTTTCGACTAGCATTGATTGTGGATATACAATGATTGTCGAAAATGTTCCCCGTAGCATTTTCGCGCCATTAAACAGTTTTGGTTGTTTCTTGAATTTTTCAATATGCAGTTTAATAATGCCTCCAGTGATTATTTTTCTGCCATCGTGGATTCATCTCAAACTATCAATCTGCTTTGGCAATTGCAGAATTCGAATAGCTGGTAGTTGAACTTTCGTTCGTGTTCAACGAAAATTTCAGTATCGGAATCAGGTGTTTGACTGCCTTCTAACTAGCTGCAATAATTAATGAAGTAAGTGAAATTCTATTTTGCGATCGAATCGTTCCAAAAATCAATGATATTAGCTCACACCTAGGAGCTCCCGGTTCGATCCTCACCGACGTCCCAATGTTTTTCGATTTTTGAATTTATATGTTCTCATTCGGCGCGTTATAAGGTTGGCAACTCTCTTTCCCTTGTGTTCATCAAAGTATAGGCTATGGTGATCACATACCATTAGGTGACCTATATGCTCGTTTGTCCTACTCTTCCAAAAAAAATTACGGATAACATTATATCACGTCCACCGGGACCATCTTATAAATATTTCTTTTTATGAAAATAAGGGACGAGACAAGCAGTATGTTTCGGATGCAGTGCCGCTCAGGATTCTTGAAAGACCCTAAAAATTCCGAGCGGCACTACAACTGCGCTCGTCACCTTGAGACATAAGATGTTAAGTCTCATTTGCCCGGTAATTTCACTAGCTACGGCGCCCTTCAGACTGAAACACAGTAATGCTTACACATTATTGCTTCATGGCAGGAATAGACGCCGTTGTGGTACCCATAATCTAGCCGGCATCCTATGCAAAGGTGCCTCCCACTGGTGATAATAGTGAAAATATTCTTTCATGTGGAATTTCGTGTATTATGGCACAGTAGACATATGTCTACTATGCATAAGGCGTATATTCCTCACAGTCCGAATATGTGTGATCAAATTTTGAGTTGTCGGTGTGTGCGTTACCTAGTGTTTTTAACCGACTTCAAGAAAGGAGGAGGTTCTCAATCCGTCGGTATGTTTTTTTTATGTCTGTTACCTCGAAACTTTCGACTGGGTGAACCGATTGCGATAATTCTTTTTTTATTTGAAAGCTGGTACTTCCCGTGTGGTCCCATTGTAATTTGGTCCAGATCTAACAATGGAATGTATGAGAAAACCATAGAAGTCTTAAATTTGCTATACGTATGTGGATGATAAATTTACGAATAACTCAACCGATTCGGATGATTCTTTTTTTATTGAAAAGGATATACTACAAAGATAGTTTGGTGAGAGTTTAATTAGGTTGATCAAATTGAGAACCTCCTCCTTTTTTGAAGTCGGTTAAAAACACTAGCCGGCCGAGTACGACCGAATCTTTTTTATGCTATTAGGGTATTTATGTCATCTACAAAACAATACATATAATATGCACTAAAAGTTATAAAAATAATTGAGTATTTTTCTACAATCTAATTAATTAATCTAATTCTAGTTACGAATATTGTCATTTTTGGAGTCAGTGTCATCCATGATAGATTTGTAATAGGTGACACCACATACGTAGTTATAGGTGAGATGTGCTTGAGTCGTGAGGAGGCGAAAGGCGAAAGCAGGTCGCGGCGGAAGGACACCGATTCCAAAAATAACAATATTCATAACTAGAATTAGATTAATTAATTAGATTGAATAAAAATACGCAATTATATTTAAATTTTTTAGTGCATATTATATCTATTAATTTGGAATAGTGTTTTTGAAGTTGGTTGTTTTTTTGTTTATTTTTTTTTTAATATTAAAAATGTGTTAGTTAACACAAGGCTAAGGACAAGAGTGGCTGACTGTTTACGACTTGTCAGTCAAAACCGGTTTTAGTCACAATATATTTGCTTATTTATTATATTTATATTATATGATCATTTATATGATGAATATGGATGTTTGTTTCCGAGTCATGGATGTTTATATGTATTTATGTATGTTTAAGTAAGTATATTGTATTAAATATATCGTTGTCTTGTACCCATAGTACAGGCTATGCCTAGTTTGGGACAAGATAATTTGTGTAAGAGTGTGTCAATATTATTATTATTATTATATATTATTTTTTATATTATTATCTTCTCTATCTTTCTGTATCTCAGTTAAAGATTTTCTTCTCGCGCGCTTTGTGCGTCTATTAACGTTAGTCGACGGTCGTTCCTAATCATATTAATCTATTTTTATAAAATGTTATATATAGGTACATACAGATATAGAACATACACATCTGTGCAGGTATAAATCAAAAACTTATTCGAGTATTTGATTCGTAACTAATTAAGTAGTATGAATTTGTGAAAAAAGTTTAAGTGCGCAACAGTGAAAATGGATGTAATTATTAATTATTTAATGGCATAAGCGATCCTCTTAAATCTGCTTAAGGACAAATAGGATAATTTAATTTAAAAGTTCTTTACCCCGTCGAACCTTTAATTGGAATCTCAGATAGACGGCCTTTACTACAACACCAATTTATTTTTTAAACCCTTCAAGTAATGAATACAATTTTATTGTTTTTTTTTGGTATATTATATTACATGTTATCTCAATGAATATTTTATTAAGGTTATTTTGTTGGAAGGAGTTTAGGGATTCATTTAAAAGTAATTGCTATTTATACTAACTTATACACTTTCTCAAAAGAGCCTTCGAATTCATATTACAACTTGGCCGAAAGCACATCATTCAACTTACAAAGATGGTTGCAGAAAAGTTGTATCGAAATCTGATAGGCATGTTATGTGCAAATCAAATTCTAACACATAACGTACACATACATAAACTCACGCCTTGTTCCCGTCGGGGTAGGCAGAGATAATAGAATGCCATTTGCTTCTATCCTTACAAACCTCACGCGCTTCCTCTACATTCATTACTCTTTTCATACATGCTCGCCGGTTGCGGGTGCTTCGGACCTCTCCTTTTCTCAAAACGTCCCCAATTTGGTCGACGAATGTTCTACGAGGTCTCCCGCGACCGACTTGCCCACACACACTTGCCTTATATATTATAAATTCTAACGTGTCCTTTTAAAATGGCTGTTAAAATTAAAACTCCCTTCAAATATCATTCTGCGTTTAATTCATAAATTAGATTTTTTAATTAATTTGCCAAATTTAAAAAAAAAATATTTATATAAAGCACTGTGTATCACTCGGGGGCAGGTTTGATTCCACTACGGTGTATTGAGGCACTTTACTTCATGTCGTATCTACAAATTGCATCCTCATAAGGAATCAATAACCCTCACATTCGTGTCAATCTCTCTCTAAAAATATACTGCGCTCGCATCACTTGTGAAGATTTTTTTACGATGATTATTTACTCTTTATATTGTAACATATGCAAGTACGTCGTAACGGTTTTTCCAAATCAAATCAAAATCAATTTATACAATTTGATTTAATAAACGACACTTATAATTCTCAAAAGTTATACTTTATACCATTTGCCACTAACTCGGAAGAGGTTGAGCTTTTACAAGCAAAAGTGGCTAGAAACTTATTGCCGCTCAAAACAACTTTTACAGCATCACCGTTTTACAATCTATCTAAATAATTAAGTAAAGCAATGAAAAAAAACTATGTCTAAAAAACCGACTTAAAAATATAAACAGTATAAAAAACTAAATTATTTAATTTATTACACCTCTTATACAAACTTTTAATATTTATAAAAAAACTATGTATGTACCTATTGATAGGTTGTAAGTCGGTACCTTAAGAACATATAAACTGAACTTGTGAACACGTAAATCGGTTTACAAATCTAAGCGTGTGGTGTACATACACAAAAAGAATACCAATCGAATTGAGAACCTCCCTTTTGAAGTCGGTTAAACATACTCAAACGTCAGATCCTTAATGACACGAGAAACTTAAAAAAATCAATGTAAATAAAAAAAAACATACGAGTAATCACTGAGTACAGTAGATCCATCAACATGCACTGTAAATAAATAAAGCATTATGCGAGGATTTTAGTAGCGATTACTGAAGATATATGACACGAACCTGAGTCCTGAGATGAAATTTCCTATTTTAACTATGGACGTGGAGCTTAGGCGAAAACCATACATAAACTAGTAGTGACTAGCTGGAATGTGATCACAAGAGACTTGCCTATACAGCTATCTTTATAGGTGGAGATTTAGTTTTATATAGAACATCTCACTTAGATTATTATTTTGGAAAATTTATATTAATATCTTTTAAAGGATGCATAAATCGTATGAAGCTAATCGTAGGCTCATAAAACTTGTTGAAGCATCCTTAAATAAAATGATCGAAATCAAAACCGTTTAGTACGAATAGGGGGAGTTTGATCTGATCGTAAGCCCACGCGATCTCCAGTTCAAGAGGAGTTCGAACTTTACAATTGCGTAAATAAAATTTATCTTGAGCAATAAATATTATTTCTTACGTACTTGAAACAGCATGACATCAAATTAGCTGCTCCTTTCGTAAGATGATACCAATTGTAATTTTGTGCCAAGCTTAAGATAAATGTTAAACAACATATTTACTTCATCAACATCATCATCATCAGCCGGAAGACGTCCACTCCTGGACAAAGGCCTCCCCCAAAGATTTCCACGACGATCGGTCCCGCGCTGTCCTCATCCAACGTATTCCGGCGATCTTGACCAGATCGTCGGTCCATCTTGTGGGGGGCCTACCAACACTGCGTCTTCCGGTACGTGGTCGCCATTCGAGGACTTTACTGCCGTAACATATTTACTTACGTAACTTTAAATATTAAATACATCTTTACACAGTATAAGACAAAGTCGCTTTATGCTGTCTATCTGTATAATCGCGTACTACTTCTAAAATTCAAATTCAAATTCAAATATTTTTATTCAAAATAGGATTTATAATCACTTATTGAACGTCAAAATCTACCACCCATTCAAAAGAGACTGCCTCAGACCTGAGAAGAATGGGCAGCACAATGGAGATTTTCCAATTTCATGCGGTTTTCACCCCCAGTTAGATAATTTTTTATGGAAGTTTTATGTATAATATCAAACCTAAATATTTTTTATAGTATAAGTAGAAACAATATTTTGCAACCAACCATTTTGCAATAAATTAGTTTAAATTTAAACTGCTTCAACTGTCTTTAAAGCGTTATTTCTATCCGAAAATTAATCTCAGTAACTCTCAAGTTGCGCCTAAAGAAGATTTACTTCAATAAAGTATTATCACTGCTTTCATTGCCAGCTTAAAATTCATCTGATAGACAATAGACATACCGCCAGTTGCAAAAACCATCCTTAAAGTAAATGTATCATTAAGGGTATGTTCCGATATGCACTGCGAGCACTGCACAGTGCTATCACTATAGAAAAATTCGTTACGTTATGGACTGCCAGTATACTGCCGCAGTACCCTAGGGAAATATATGACGTCATAAATCGCCGCCATATTCTACTGTGAGCACTGGCGTTTTCGAGCTAAGGTACTCGCAGTACTTTGATCACTTGATCAGTCAAAACCACTCGAGTGCCTAACTTTTACGCCTTATATTTTTAGTTTGACAGTACTGCAAATACAGGTTTGTTAATGAACTAGAAAACTTTAATACACTCATTAGAATGCTGCGTCAAAAAATGCGGCAGACAGTATACGGGATTGCGTTCTGTTTTAAATATTAACCAGTATAACTGGCTATAAAGGAACGGCTTCACAGTATACTAAATTGACGTCACAATGTACAGTGGTCGCAATGCATATCGGAACATACCTTAAATATAAAATCGTCACTTTATTTGTCATTTTGACAGTTAAAGAATGCATGTGATATAACGAAATATTAACTTTTAAAATGTATTCTGCAACTGGCCGTTAGTCATTAGTCCACAATATGATGTAATTCTCCTTTCTTCTGATTTTTAATTTTTTTTATTAAATTCATACAACTTTACTTTTTTTTTATGGAATAGGAGGACAAACGAGCGTACGGGTCACCTGTTGTTAAGTGATCACCGCCGCCCATACTCTCTTGCAACACCAGAGGAATCACAGGAGCGTTGCCGGCCTTTAAGGAAGGTGTACGCGCTTTTTCTGAAGGTACCCATGTCGTATCGTCCCGGAAACACCACACAAGGAAGTTCATTCCACAGCTTTGTAGTACGTGGAAGAAAGCTCCTTGTAAACCGCACTGTGGAGGACCGCCACACATCCAGATGGTGAGGATGATATCCTAACTTGTGGCGTGTCGTGCGAAGGTGGAATTCGGCGGCAGGAATTAGGTAAAACAGCTCTTCGGAACACTCCCCGTGATAAATGCGGTAGAAGACACACAATGAAGCGACGTCTCTACGCAACGCCAAGTGATCCAGCCGTTCACAGAGTACTGGGTCCCCGACAATTCGCGCTGCTCTGCGTTGCACGCGGTCAAATGGATCGAGCTGATACTGGGGTGCGCCAGACCAGAGATGACAGCAATACTCCATGTGTGGCCGGACCTGCGCTTTGTACAGCGCTAGAATGTGGGCCGGCTTGAAGTATTGCCGTGCTCTATTAATGACGCCCAGTTTCTTTGAAGCCAATTTGGCTTTGCCCTCCAGATGGCCACGGAATTGGCAATCGCTCGAGATTTCGAGACCCAGTATTCCGATACTAGGCGAGGCTTTTAGGGAAGTGTTGTCGAAGAGCGGTGATGCGACAAATGGGGTTTTTTTAGTGGTAAACGCGCAAACTTGAGTCTTCTGGGGGTTAAATTGGACAAGGTTCAATTTACCCCATTCCGCGACCTTCTCAAGAGAGGACTCGATAGAAGACACAAGTTTCTCCCGGCACTGGTCGACGATTTCCCGAGAGAGACGTGCATGGCCCGTGTATACGGCATCACCAGTGCTGTCATCTGCATAGCAATGAATGTTGGAGGTGTCCAACATATCATTGATATGCAGAAGAAACAGCGTGGGAGATAGCACACAGCCTTGGGGCACTCCAACATTCACGGGCTTCGGGTTCGAGCAATGTCCGTCGACAACGACCTGTATGCTGCGCCCAGTGAGGAAGCTGGAGGTCCACTTGCACAAGCTCTCGGGAAGCCCAAATGATGGAAGTTTAGAGAGAGTTTACTTATTCATTCCTAACTGTTTTCCCCGCCACCTATGAGATAGAGTCTGTTTTAGGCGTCCATTCTTTTTACGTGGTATCCCCAGTAGCCGTACTCCACGGACATCTTGCTTATAAGGTAATCCTCGACATCATAATATTTTCAATCACTTATTAGCTAGCTACTCGAATCTTGGATGGTCCAAGCTGTGGCTCAGAAACTAAATAAACGTCAAATGTGAAAGTTTGAGGAATGACAGGAGTTGAAATTGGAGTTATAGTTGAAAGTTCATATTCGAATTCATTTTCTTCCAATAACTTTGTCATTTGCATAATGTTGCTTCATGTTTTGCCAGAACAATGGAGGCGTACTGTTTATTCACAATAAAATTACAAATCAAAAATTTGTTAAGCATTTTGTTTTGATGAGAATCCGTCTCATGAGCATTGACGAACCCGGTTAACTTTGGAGCGCTGTAACAGCGTTTTAAATGAATGAAATAAAAAAAAAACACAGTGCAAAATTTTCCTCAAAAGATAGTCTGAGGTATTTTTTTATAAAATGTATAAAAAAAGTTGAGCAGCAAAAAAGATTTTTTTTTTAAATCTCACTATTTTGCTTATAACTTTTTTAATTTTTAATTTAGGGCAAAAAGTTATATAAATATATTTGTAGGCAAAACAATTTGCTACAAATTATGTCATTAAATACGAATTTTTTGTGAGACGCATATTTTCCGAGATATCGCGAAAAAAGTGTTTTCAACACTTTTTCCAAAATAGCGGCCGGGGGACAAGGGTGGCGACGCCACAAACTTGAGGTTAAGCTTCTATTGACCCCAACGACCCCACACATGTCCCAAAAATAAAAATGCGTCCTCAAAAAATGCAATATTCGGTCCTTAAATTGTAACATTTCAATGGATTATTCTACAACTGGCCGTTAGTCATTAGAACACAATATGATGATGAAAATGAAACTTGTTAAATTTTAATTCTAATATATATTAGCTAAAAGAACCATGATCATCCCATCAGCGGCCAAACAAAAAAAAAACATCAAAATCAGTCAATAATTTATTTTAATATAACAAGGGCAAACATGGTCGTTAACAATCGTTATTAGTGGCGAAGCGACCGCCTAAGTAATGTGTTAAATAATTAGTTGGTACAGACAGATAGACACTTCAGATCAAATCAAATCAAAATCACTTTTTTCATGTAGGTCAAGGAAATGACAATTATGAATGTCAAAATTTTTCTTTTCTTTTTATATTTTCCGGGACGATACGACATGGGTACCTTCAAAAAAAGCACGTACATCTTCCTTAAAGGCCGGCAACGCTCTTGTGATTCCTCTCGTGTTGCAAGAGAATGTGGGCGGCGGTGATCACTTAACACCAGGTGACCCGTACGCTCGTTTGTCCTCCTATTTCATAAAAAAAAAATTAATGCCACTTCGGAAAGGGTTGAGCTGACTTGAGAAGAAGTAACAAGAAACTTATTGCCACTCTTTTGAATCAACATATACAGCTTCATCTTTTTACATATCATTTCAGTTATAATATATTATGTAAAGTGATGCAATAAAAATACACAAACGTCAAACACTCAACGCCTTACACGAGTAGGAAAGTCAAAAAAATGTATATTAATGCGAAAACAAGACATAAAAACAAGTGTTATTGAATACAGTAGATGGGATTCATCAATCCACACACACCGTAAATAAATAAAGGTATTTTGCGATTCAGTATTATAACGCCCCTCTTTATACATCGGGGCTTAAAAGAGGAATACAATAGCTCCGTACATAATTAAAAAATAAAACTTCTTTTGACGGAATTATTTTTCACAACATGTTTATCTTATTCTCTTATCTTATTTTATTCAAATAATTTTATTCAAAATATCATAATATGACTTATTGAAAGTCAAAAACTATCACCCATTCGAAAAAGTATGCCTCAGACCTGAGAAAAACGGGCGTATCAAACGCAGCGGGCTTTTTTTTCATAAAGAAATGGTTACAATGTAATATTGTACAATAAAATTTATTATTTAACAGCCTGAGGGCGGTCAATCTGTGGTATCATTAAGAAAGTCATTTATGTTATAGTAACCTTTACCACGTCAAAATTATAAAGTAATTATCTAATATATAAAATTCTCATGTCGCGGTGTTTGTATTTAAGCTCCTTCGAAACGGCTTGACCGATTCTCATGAAATTTTGAGTGCATATTGGGTAGGTCTGAGAATCCGACAGAATCTATTTTTTATCCCCCAATATGTTAAGGGTGGTCCACACGATTTTTTTTTTTAATTTTTTGATATTTTAATTTAAATTTGTTTGATTATGAGTCAGCATTAAAAAAATACATACAACTTCAAATTTTCACCCATCTACGATCAACTTTTGTATCGCGATTTTAATATCGGCAATACAACGTTTGCTGGGTCAGCTAGTAATATTAATAAAATTTGATAGTAGCATCAAAGTTAACTACGGAATTGACAATATTTATCGACACATCGCATATGAAGTTCCTATAGTTTCATAACAATGTAAGCTAACAATGAAATATTACCTGTATCGCTTTCGCTACCAGTAGAGTAATTAATACACGGCGGCTTTGGTGTTATATTTGATAGGTGCCGGGCACAAACTTTGTTAATTAATAATAAGTCACGTGGAATCCTTCACATGGCCGGGCAAGGATACGCGTATTGTTCACTCCAACGATCTAGAAACTTCCATATCCAGTCACGTTTCAAACCCATTCATATCATTTTTATGTCATTAATTGCCCTACTATATAATGACTTGCCGAAAGATATATTTGAGGAAAAATCTTTTCCAAAATTTAAAGCCAAATTAAAAAATCACAATAGATAGATTGTTACCTTAGAACATAGCGTGTTTTAAATTTATTATTGTTTAGCTTTAAAGTCACCATAACTATAAAACTATAAAATTTATGTTTTCTTTTATATTTATTTAGAATCATTGTTCTCATGTACGTGAACTTTTGTTCTTTTTGAGAAATAAACTCTTTAAACCTAAACCTAATTCGATGAATTTCATCCGAAAGCCAAAAGCTCTTAATTTTCCGAAAATATGGTCGATTGAATAATTTAAACTAAGAATTTATATTGACAATTCAAAAGAGCTTAGTTCAAGCCCATTTGAATAAAGTTTACTTGACTTTGAAAGTTACAGTAATAAAATTACAATAAAATTTAAATCCGACTAAAATACGAATGAAATAATCATAAACCCATTGCGATACGTTCATCAGTAATTGCTTCATTTTATCCGAATAATAGTTATTTATGCAACTGTTGTGTAATAAGGGGTATTAAAACACGAATGTGGTTTCATCGTGATAATAGTATCACATGAGTGTTTTAATACCTAATTATCAACAGTTGCATACAAGACTTTATCTACACCCAGAATATGAATCCTCTGAAAGATTCTGGAACAGTTAGCTTACTGCTAACATTAAAACACCAGTCCTAGTAGTAACCTAATATCATTCATTACTGATTATATACAACTAAACTAAGTATTATGAAACAATTATTTGTTTTAGTAGTAATTTACATTTTATATAGTGCAATAATTAAAATTCACTCGAATATAATGTTCTTTTGCAGCGTTTAAAATGAATCGCTAATTTTTTGTAAACAAAACAATAAAAATATCAATGAAAAATGGTGGGGATTCGAATCTACTTTTTTTACGGCGCGCGACGTTCTGGTAGTGTGGAACGCGCGTAAAAGAAAATGTTCTTTTTTTAAAAATTCATACAGATACCACGCATCGAGCAATAAGAATGTGGCTGTCTGTTGAAACTCTTTGCGCATGAAGGGATCGAAAAAAAATCATAGGAGTGTTGTTATGAAATTCAGTACAACATTACAACACTCCTTTGGATGATGTAATGGTTATTAGAACATTGGGTGTTTTAATGTTGGCAATAAGCTAACTGTTTCAGAATCTTTAATAGAGGATTTAAAGCTTGGGTGTAGATAAATGAATGAAAATAATTGAACTGATGAAAATCAATGAAAACCATAACACGTTTTGAAGTTTTTGGTAATTTTTAGTATTTTGCTGACAATTTCATACTGTGTTTACACAAAAACTAAAATTTCTTTGCTTATTTTTATTTTATTGTACATTTTTAATAAAATATTTGTTTTCCGAATAAAATACGGTCAAACTAAATTCAGGCAACGTAGCAACTAGAAGTATTTATTTACATAATGTGTTAGTTGAATTTTGAACGAAGCTGATAAAACAATATTTATCCATAAAATTCTTGTTAATAGTTTTCGCAAGTCATAATTGAAACTTTCTAGAGATTAAAGAATTATTAAAATTACAACAAACATACAAAATCTTATTATATTTATATTAGGTAAACATAATGTTGCTAATATAGTTATAAGATTTGTTTTGTTGTTATAAACTTTTAACATACAAAATGTATAATATAAAATAAAAATTATAACAAGTTGCCGTTGGTTAGTGCGCCGCGACATATCCTCGTAGAGGTGCGTTTAACAAAAACGTATATTTTATAAACTGTGGTATGTTTACCAGTGGGAGGCTCCTTTGCACAGAATGCCGGCTAGATTATGGGTACCACAACGGCGCCTATTTCTGCCGTGAAGCAGTAAACTGTAAGCATTACTATGTTTCGGTCCGAAGGGCGCCGTAGCTAGAGAAATTACTGGGCAAATGAGACTTGACATCTTATATCTCTAGGTGAGGAACGCAGTTGTAGTGCCGCTCAGAATTTTTGGGTATTTCAAGAATCCTGAGCGGCACTGCATTGTAATGGGTAGGGCAATTAAAATCAGCTGAACGTCCTGCTCGTCTCGACCCTTATATCATAAAAAAAAATGTAAATTAAATTTCTATATTAATCCCAGAAGTGAGGTGAAGCACTTTATTGCTTATTATCAATATTATTCGAAAAGCATTAACTTTGATACATTCGGAATGCAATTATAAAGCCACAACCAACAAAAATATTCAAGTAGGTAATATCGTCTTATTTTTATATGCTTAAATCAGCTTCATAATATTTTCCAGCTATATAATATATTCTTTTGTGTATGTAACAGACGGAGCCAACGCGAAGTGCTTAAAGTCCTCCGGTTTACTTGAAAAGTTTATACGTTTCAAAGACATAGAAATATACAATGTTATCATAATTTTGGTATTGCATCTTAAACTGACAATAGTTCCTCACCAGGAAAAAAAATCGACTTCTCTATTTATTAGACCACTACTTAATTATAATATAAAAGGCTCACTGCGCTCTATATTATGGATGGTATGATCACAGACAATTTAAAAATTATTTTCTCTTTTTTAAAGCATAAAGTGTTAAAAGTTAAAATTAGATTGTCTAATTTAAACATTAAAAGACCACTAGTGGGAGGCTCCTACCAGTGGGAGGCTCCTACCAGTGGGAGGCTCCTTTGCACAGGAAGCCGGCTAGATTATGGATACCACAACGGCGCCTATTTCTGCCGTGAAGCAGTAATTTGTAAGCATTACTGTGTTTCGGTCCGAAGGGCGCCGTAGCTAGTGAAATTACTGGGCAAATGAGACTTAACATTTTATGTCTCAAGGTGACGAGCGCAATTGTACTGCCGCTCAGAATTTTTGGACTTTTCAAGAATCCTGAGCGGCACTGCATTGTAATGGGTAGGGCGTAAATTGGTTTTCAAATAAAAGTACCTACATTTTAAAAGATTAAAACCAACAAAAATCGCACTAACTTACTTTGAATTTTCTACAAAAAACCGCCTTTCATCCCTTTAAAAAGTATTTCTATTCTAACATACATTAATCACACATTTTTATCACATTACAAGCAAAGAAAATATTTACAATTCATATGCACACGTCCCAACAGTTTGCGAAGCGGCATTATATATAAAATAATAGTTTAAATAAAAGAAACTACAAAAGATAAAAAAAAGCACAAATTCTCTTTGGTATTCGAAAATTTCCTTATATTAGATAAATCGGTTTAAGATAATGGTTGAAATTTAAATTTAACATCATTTCCTGCCTTATCGACGATAGATGAAAATTATATAAATAATTAACTAAAATCGTATTAAGCCAATTGAAAAATGGAATAATTTTATCAAATTAACGTATTCCCATCAGTTCTCGATAAATCTACGAAGCTTGAAGGAAATCTGACGACAATGAGTCGGTTACAAACAAATAAACATACAGGTGAAGCTAATAAAAAGCATGTAAAAAGTTCAACGATAGTATCTAACTGTAATACTTTCAGTTATTCCAAAATAAATCTTCAATAAAAGGTCTATGAAGCTAGTAAAACTCACCAAAACTTCGTACACCAGAACACAATAAATTCACATCACAAAGTTTTCAGAATCAAGTTTCGTTCCAATCCGTGGATTCTAGTACAGTTTGTTATGGTTACGTTTGTCAGATACGCGCTCTACGTCGCAACTGGTTGGCAATTCTCGAGCCGCCCGCCCGCCCAGATCTTATCTCGGGTTAAAGGGCTAAGTGTTAGGCGAACAGCGGTCGGTAAACAATTCTTAATAACATGTTTGTTTTGGCTTTTCGATATATTGCATCGTTGTTATTGAAACACGCATATATTTTATTTTATTAAAGAATCTTTTCAAATTCAATTAAACTTTATTCAATTAGCGCTTTTGAAAAGTCAATTTAAATATTTCTTTTAAATTACTATATATGTTCGGAAAACGTTGAGATTGTGAGAATAACATACAAGAAACTCACTCGGCCACTCTTTTCAATCAGATAGAGTATTTTACAATGGCTGTAATACACATAACAAATTAGTTTGTAAGGTGCTGCATTCAATATAATATGAATCGATTTGAAATAACATAAATTATTTCATAAAAAATATAAAAGATAAATATTAGTATAATAAAGTGTTATATGTAATATAAATTAATATATAAATATGTAATATATAAGGGAACTTGTAAATAAAGGTAGGATTTCTCTGAAATATGTAAGAACTCAGGATCAGGTGTCGGATATGTTCACTAAAGCGTTATCTAAAGATTTGTTACATAAGTTTTCATGTATGTGTGGTATGTCCACCTGATAGTACCTATTGCTTTTATGTTGTCTATTGTTATCTACTTAAAGAAAATTTTCTGGTTTGTTGAAAAATTGTAACTTGGTGTAAGCTTTCCATTCGTTAAAGTTAATTAAAAGTTTGAATAAAGTAAGCATTGAAGGGTGGTGTTAAAATATGTCTATAAAACAGTACTTGTTCTCTGTACGCATACTGTTTAATCTACGTCATAACTTTAGTCTTTGTCAGAGCATAGACAATGCATACTTTATAGAATCTGTTCTCTCTTTGCCCTTCACCGTAATGGAAGCTACACAAAGATCACGAAACGCTTGTTAAATAAGTTGTAATTAAAAATACATCTTGCATAAAACCAGTTTACTAATTTCAATCCTAATAGTAACAATATACGATGGATCCATCAACGTTCAGATCTTTAATTAATTGTTTGTGTAAGCATGCTTCGTGAACATGATGGTCGTGATTACTGTCACAATTTGTAATTGGATCCAATCAATCCAAAATACGATCATTTATTAACAATAACAGGTCGACCTGTCACCACAGGCAGCACCCGTTCACGAGTTGACGCATGGACCAGCCGTCGCACCCTTCTTCGTCTTTTAAACGGGCTACCGATCTCTAATGGAATATGTAATATTGTCAAATATTAATCTAGCATATGGCTTGGTGTCGCATGTGACAAAACGGAACCTAAAAGGAAAAGTTGGTAGGCCGAAAATGATGAGCAGGTTATTATGAGCACATTATGGTATCGATAACAGTCGCGGGTAATCGCTGGAAGGAAACAGCGGCGATTATAGAATAAGATTTAGTACGCTTAACCCACATGGGATCCTTCTCTGTTCTATGAATTTTTGATTAAAAATTGAGTTGCTGTTAAGAGTTGTAATAAATTAAGCCTAAATACATGGCAATTTAATATCTAGAGCACTTATAGCTTATAAATATCTATCGTAAACGGAAAAGTATTCTTGATAATATAATTAAGTGGCACATAAGTGAATTTGCCAGAAAGTGTCATAACCATAAGTTAACTCCAAGAACAGACATAAACTTATTTAGTTAGTAAGTCTGTGGGGCGATGTATATGCTTTTACAACAAGATCCCACAAAATGTTCAAAACAAAAGTATTACGTTATTCAAAATAATTGTTAGAAAACGTTTGTGTGGTAAAGGTTACTATATCATAAATTACTTTCTTAATGATACCACAGATTAGGAATGGAGTGACCACCCTCAGGCTATTAAATAATAAGTTTAATCTTACAATATTACATTGTAAACATATTTATTCGATGAAAAAAAAAGCCCGCTGAGTTTGTTGCGGCCATTCTTGTCAGGTCTGAGGCATTCATTTTGGAATGGGTGGTAGTTTTTGACTTTCATAACATAAGTGATGTCACATCCTATTTTGAATAAAAATATTTGAATTTGAATTTTGAATTTATTGTAACGTAGGCGAAACTTCTAGATGTTTTTAATAATACTTGTCGATCTTGTCATACAAACACAGTCTTCTATTTTAAGTAATTAAAAGTTTAACAAAACAGTTTAAATGCTGTATTAGAAGTGAAAATGATTATGTTGCCGGAAACTTTATTTATTAATTGTCGCTTTATAGTACAATGCACTTGGAATACCTTTATTCTATAAGTTTTATCCCTAAAAAACCCCAAAAATTCCTATTATAGTGATTACGGCTTCATCAACTTCGAATCCCTGACCTTTTTAAAATGACCCTTTTACCTTGGAAATACATAAAAACTACTACTACGAAGCCAGCACCTGTATTTGTAGCCATAGCAACAACGGACTTGTAAGCCGGGGAATTATCTTGGTGGTACAAAATAATTTCTGTTAGTTTTCCTCGCCCTTGGATGATTTGTACGTCTAGATAGTCTCTTTCTGTTAGACAACCGATAAAAACAGGCCAGGTTTAATGCTTTAGTTTGCGTGACAAGCTACGTCTTACACTCGCGATTTGTATGACACTTTGTGTTAGTGTGCGTGCGTTGTTCAAAATAGAAGTTAACTCTAAACTCAATTTTGTTTTGACGTTTTCACAGCTGTCGTAGTCTATCTAGATTCTAGACGAATAATTAATGATCTAAGGCCTTGCCGTTTTTCACGTATTTTGTTACGCAGTTTTATATATGTTCTGCAGTATCAACTAGTAGCAGCTCCATGGTCGATATTTAAGCATGAATAGGGTGTTTACCATCCAGAAAATGATTGTATTGAACGAGACTAAGATGTCAAGCTTGGGTATGTGATTGCTCGTTCAAGTATAGGAGTATGATCAGTCAGAGCAAAATTTACCAAAGTTGTTTTAATACTAGAATAATTTTTATATTAACCTACTAATTACCCCCCACAAGATGGACCGACGATCTGGTCAAGATGGCCGGAATACGTCGTATGAGGGCAGCACAGGACCAATCGTCGTGGAGGTCTTTGGGGGAGGCATTTCCTTGTCGATTAATTCAAACAAAAGAAACTTTGATTCCAAAACCACTTCAAAAATCAATTATATATAATTTTGTAGTTGATTGTGAAAAGTAAAGGAACATAAATGAATTTAATTTGTAATTTCTCATACTGGTTTCTGCCCAACTGTTTTTTTTTAATTAAGTAGGTACTTAAGTCATCAACACATTCGAGTATTTTTGATACCAGATAGCAGAGATTGCCAACGCGAACGAGTTTTACGCCACTTCTGATAAAGATCAACGTAACAACATAACTTGGCGTTCATATAAAGGTAACAATAATAGCTAAAGGAAATCGCACAGCCACTTTGTAGAATCAGAAACTGATTGCAGTATTCCCGAACCGAAATCAACTAAGGGCCGAAATCAAGGTTAAAGGCCGGTTACATATCTGTTGACCCCTGATGCTGCGGGTGTCCATGAGCGGTTACATCATAGTTTTTTATTCGGTTTATGAAAATTCGGGTCAAGAACATAAAATATTTTTAAGCAATCTTTATATTTTTTCTGTTTCTTATAGATATGCTGATAAACATAACTGCGCTGAAGAAAAATTTTGGTTATTTAAAATATTATTTCAAACAAAAGAAACTTTATAACTATACTTTTACGCAAGTTGCAGGAACTAGGGATTCGTGGTGATCTTCGTTGGATGGAGTCTTACCTGTACAATCGTTCGCAAGCTGTGGTCTTGGCTGGGCATCGTTCTGACCTTGTGGATGTTCCTTCTGGAGTTCCGCAAGGGTCAATTTTGGGACCATTACTATATTTATCTTATTTATATGATATTGGCGACTATTTCCAGTTTGCTAAATTTCTTATGTATGCTGACGACACTAAAATTTACGCTCGCATTAAGACTGAAATAGATTCAATAAACCTTCAGAGTGATTTAATCAGACTGTGTGACTATTATCATGACAACCGTATTGGAGTCAATGTAACTAAATGTTTTCAAATCACCTTTACGCGAAAAAGAAATAAATTAGAATACCGATACACATTACTTGATGTTCCTTTAACACGAACGAATAGCATTAGGGACTTAGGAATAGTGTTTGATACAAAAATGTCAATGTCAGATCACATTGCTGCAATAACTGAAAAAGCTTACAGGAATCTAGGTTTCGTTATACGTGTAAGTCAACCTTTTTCAGGTTTAGAGTGTATAAAAGTTCTTTATTTCTCATATGTTCGTAGCGTCTTAGAATACTGCTGTAATATCTGGAACCCATACTATAGGATATATATCGATGAAAGAGAGAATATACAATCAAAATTTGTAAAGGTATTAGAATATCGCCTTCAGCATTATGGTTCTAGTTATGAGGAATCCTGTAGCCACCATAAATTAATGCAATTAAAAGACCGGCGAACTTTACTAGATATGTTATTTCTGTATGACGTGTGCAACAACAAAATTGACTGCCCCGAACTTACATCTTCATTCATGCAATTTAGAATCCCGATTAAGCCTACAAGGCATACCACCCTTTTTAATGTCCCAATTACTCACTCTATTTATGCACAGAATTCGGTGGTCTGCCGTACCCTTAGCTGCTATAATAAACATTTCTTACCAACAGATATATTCGTCCATACTAAAAGCTCTTTCAAAAAGGAAATCATTTTAAGTATACTGTAATCGAAGAGTTGAAAACGACTTAAGACATACGCACATACACTCATACGCACATACACTCATACACACATACACTCATACACACATACACTCATACATATTTATTAGTTAATTATTTTTTATTTTGATTTAATCATAGTTTAATTAGAGCGTTAAATGTTATACCATAAATAGTGTGAACCTGTAATTGGCAGTCGGCCATCGCATAATATTTTTGTTATTAGTTTAATTTTTGTGTGCTGTTGGTTCAATAATAAAAAAAAAAAACTTTTATTCCAAAAACACTTTAAAAATCAATTTTAAATAATATTGTAGCTGATTGTGAAAAGTACAGGAGCATACATGAATTTAATTTGTAATTTCTCATATAGTATTTTTATTTCTCCATACAATATTTTTTATCCGAACACACCGTTGCATCAAAAGACTATTTATTTCCAACATAACACTTTTGAAATTCTTAATAATTAAATTACTTTTAGCTCTTTAATAACTTTTAATTAAAATAAAACAAATTTTATAACTATATTTACAATACTATGACTACATAAAATTAAAACTATCAATACGTGGAAGCGTACCAAGAATACTGGCAGCATTTCCGCGTTGGATAGCTAGGCTGATCCGTTGACCGAAATAGTTGCGAGCTCTTGGGCTTCCAGTACCTTGGCTACCAGTACTGTTATTATTGAGGCGCGAAGATAGTATTCTGAAAATTCTCCGCGCCTCTGGACCCCATTAGATTACTTGTAGTAAAAACTATGTAACGAGGAAGTGTACGAAGAATACTGGCAGTCTATCCAGACCGGCTGATCCGTTGATTTTAAGTAAATAAGATTTATGGGTGATAATATTTTCATTGACACTATTTTTTATAAGGAATCACTAATTTATATGGTAATAAATGAATTTGAATGTACGACATATAATTTAGTACACCTATTAATTAACCATGTTTGACGCAAAAATAAAGAATTATTAATTACGGCCGGAATAGCTGCCAGCGCTTGGGTTTCCTGTAGCCAAATTGAGACGCGTAGACAGCACTTTATACATTCTCCTCCGGACCGTCTCTCGACACCTAATTGCATTAGATATTGATAATCAATAATTACAATTATATTCAATCTGAATTTTCTTGCTAAAGATGTTACTTACTGTTAATTTGAATTTGGTAAAATTACTCCCCCTAATATCGTTTTTGAAACTTTTCTCGCTCACAGCTCACGTCTTGAGGATTATATGTCTGCGTCCCCTGAGGTACTCCTATTGTCGTCAATTGTTTCACTTGGTGGTCCCGTAAACACAGCTTAATGATCACCCCACAACTGTTGCACTAGCTTTAAAGGTCAAACTGTTGGCCTTAAAATTATACTTACATACATAAGATCTTCATCCAGTCTTCTTGGAAAACTGCTTTGTTTTTTAACCATCATACAAGTAGCAAATGGTCCATCTTTATTCCTCTCGTCTTACTTATTGCGGCGTCTTACCTCAAGAAGAAGCTTACTAGAAAAGTAAGTTCATGCATCCATATTATGGCGTGATAATATTAATTATTTACTGGCGACTAGTTGTAAGGAGACACGTTATTTCTTTGATATATAGCTAGTGCCATACTTATGTATACTCTTATTTATAGTACAGTACTCTTATGTATATATATACCTATATATACTAGCTGACCCGGCAAACGTTGTTTTGCCATATAAATTGTATTGATCTTGTGCTTGCTAGTTGATAAGAGATGGCGCTAGTTGTATTCATTAGTAACAATCACACTTCTTAAAAGAAAAATATAAATATTTTGTATAATTCACACTATAGTTTTATAAATTATAGCCTATTTGTTATTCTGGTGTGTAAGCTATATTATTGTAAAGTTTCATCAAAATCTATTCAGAAGATTTTGCGTTAAAGAAGTTCAAACATACATCCAGACATAGAAACTTTCACATTTATAATATTAGTACGATATATATATATATATATATCGTACTCGTACGTATAAGAAGCCTCCCACTGGTATATACACATGTATATATACTATACATGGCACTGGATGCCGGCTAGATTATGGGTAAATGAGACAAACGGGCAAATGAGACTTAACATCTTATGTCTCAATGTGACGAGCGTAATTGTACTTCCGCTCAGAATTTATGGGTTTTAAAGAATCCTGAGTGGCACGGCATTGTAATCGGCAGGGCATATCAATAACCATCCGCTGAACGTCTTGCTCGTCTCAACCTTTATTCTCATAAAAAATTGTTGGGTATCTTTCTTAAGGTATTTTTCTGTGAGCTCTCTTCTAATTCTGAGGTGATAAATCTTCTGCATTAGATACTCGAGAGAAACTGAAGCATGTCGGGTTCGAATAGGTGTTTATAATGTTATAAACATATTATGTAATTGTAAATAATAAACAGAGCTTATATAATTCGTACATTCAATGATAACATTTTGTTATCTCATGAATTTAAGCCAATTATATTACACCTCTAATTAATCTTAATTATCGTCCAGAACAGTAAAGGCTGTTTAATAATTATTACATTGTGAGAAAATTTTATAAAAACAAAAGAAGCCCACTGAGTTTCTTGCGCCCGTTTTTTGCAGGTTTTTTTTCCGCCGGGTGGTTTTATAACAATTTATGGTTTAACATCGGTTTATGGTATAAATTATATATATACTAGCTGACCCGACTGACGTTGTTCTGTACAATATAATAAATAAAATACTGTTTTTTTTTTGTGAATTTGTCAATCATATTTGATAACATCAAGAATTATTTCGTAACATATGCAAGGAGCATTGGAGTTGTTAAAATGAAATTGTTTCACAGCAGAACTGTCAAACTGTGCGTCAATAAATTCTCTCATAGAAAATATGTCCACACAAAACAAATATTGGAAATAAAAATAATTATGGGTCTCAAATCTAAATAAAAACTATCCTATCTCTCAAGATGGACTAAACTGCACTCCATGAAGTAATTCACACTTAAATCCGTTCATTAGTTTAGGATTCCATCGAGGACAAACAACGTGTCACGTAATTTATATATATTAAGATAATAACTAACCATAACTCAAAATATAACACGGTTACAATCCTTGGACGTTCAACCGTAGTTCACTAAGTCTTGTTAAAATTTAAAGTTTATTGAACTAGTGTTCAAACAAAACCTTGTGATTATTGAATTGGAAAATTGTAAAGGTTCTCAATGTTTGTAGCCGGATTAATTATTATCGATGCTCGTAGAAGACGCGCAATTAATGTGCAGCCATGTACTATTATTCAGTTAATGTCATTGTATATATTTAAATTATAATTTTAAGTTAGTATGTACATTTCGTTCTTCTATATTTTTTGATTAAATTGTATAATGTATTTCATTCATTTACACTTAATTTATAAGAATTGGAATGTATAAAAATTGAATTATGTTTATCTGTCTATTCATGTGAAAATTAATCAGTTATGTACCTACCTACTCGTCAGCTACATTTCTACCATTGCAACCGTACCTATGGTATTTAGATTTGCCAGTAATTTGGCGTTAGAGCTGGAAAATCGACGGCTGTAATGGGATACGACACAAATACCGTATCAATGCATTTCACATTTCTCATATGTTTATCATCTAAGAAGAAATTATGAACAAGCACTAAAACACCGCTAAGGTGAGTCTGAACATAGCGAAAGCCTTTGATCAAGTGTTCTGTGTGGCACAACTTGTGGGTCATCAGATTTTTGTGCTAAACGCTGGTGTCCCGCAAGGCTGCTTGCTATCCCCTACACTATTTCTTTTACATATCACATCGATGATAGGCTATAGGTAAATCAACAACTTTCATTGCTATGCAGACGACAGCACAGGCTATGCTTCATCCAACGGCGAAACCTACATGTCTGGGGTAGCGTCGACGAGAACCGGTACAAACTTGTATCTGCTGAAATCGAGGATATATTATACAAACTCTCAGAATAGGGCTGGCAAAAATTAAGTCCTGATCAGTCCAGACGACACGGGCATATGCATTCACCGCTTAAAGGTCTCCCTTTGGCCTATCCCCCCGATGCTAGCATTCCTCTAACTGCCGCAGCTTGTATTGGCATACCTGGCGTTCAGTTCCGTGCCCCTTTGGACGGGAAAGCAAAATTGATTTCTAAAGAGCATGATGCACCGAGTAAAGCGAGACAGTACTTCACTTTAAGGCATCGTCTGCAACTATTTATAGCGCAAATTCATTCTTACGTATAGTTTTGTTCTCACTGCTGAGCTGATGATTCCTAGTACTTCTACTACTCCTAGTAGCTTCTTCCATTTGACTGAATACAACAAAGAGCTGCTCGAATCATCCACAATCAATTCATCTCCGATCGGATTGATTTTTTGGTGTTGCGTAGAGATGTATCGTCTCTCTGTATCAGGGACCGCATGTTGACCTTTTTTTTCACAAGGAGTGCTCAGAGGTTTTGTTCAGTTCAAACACCAGCCGAATTCCACCACCGGACATTACGGCAAAATGCGATTTTCCATTCGCATCATGTTGACGTCTGTCAGTCTACAACAGTGTGTTCTACGTAAACGATCTTGATACCAGCTTTTTAAATTCTATTTTTTTTTAAATGTGACGACGAAAATAATGATCAAAATAAATAATGATAAATCAAAATTATTATTTAACTACACATTTTTAAATGCTTCGCTTACTAAAGTGGATTCGCTTTCGCTTCGCTTACTAAAAAAATTGGTTCTGTAACCGATTTTGATTGACAAGTCGTAAGCAGTCAGCCACGCGTGGAATTATCTCTATAGTATTTTGAATATTAAACTAGCTAACTACTAGCACTAACGCACACATTGACATCAAAATTGGTCCAAAATATTCTAAGTCTATAATTATGTAGAGGTGTGTACACCAGTGGAAGGCTCCTTTGCAGGATGCCGGCTAGATTATGGGTTCCACAACGGCGCCTATTTCTACCGTGAAGCAGTAATGTGGAAGCGTTACTGTGTTTCGGTCTGAAGGGCGCCGTAGCTAGTGAAATTGCTGGGCAAATGAGACTACATGCAACATCTTATGTCTCAAGCTGACGAGCGCTGTTGTAGTGCCCCTCAGAATTTTTGGGGTTTTCAACAATCCTGAGCGGCACTGAATTGTTTTGGACAGGGCGTATCAATTACCATCAGCTGGACGTCATGCTCGTCTCGTCCCTTATTTTCATTAAAAAAACTACGTAGTCATTAAGGAACCCTCGTTACGATGCAAACTCTACAACTTAACCGATCAGTAGGCATAAGAAGTTTATGTTTGTTCCTCATGTTAACATTATGATCGGCGCAGTTTCTAGAAAATTCGTCAATGTGCAAATATAAAGAAGATTATCAAGAATATATTGAGATGCAACAGTCATAGTTTATTTCTTTTAATTTTTCTCTTAATGATTAATGGTTATATTTATAGATATTTCACCTTCGCACGACACGCCACAAGTTAGGATATCATCCCCACCATCTGGATGTGTGGCGGTCCTCCACAGTGCGGTATTCAAGGAGCTTTCTTCCACGTACTACAAAGCTGTGGAATGAGCTTCCTTGCGGGGTGTTTCCGGGACGATACGACATGGGTACCTTCAAAAAAAGCGCGTACACCTTACTTAAAGGCCGGCAACGCTCTTGTGGTTCCTCTGGTGTTGCGGGAGATTGTGGGCGGCGGTGATCACTTAACAACAGGTGACCCGCACGCTCGTTTGTCCTCCTATTCCATAAAAAAAAAGATAACATAGGTGCTAAACCTATAACCAGATGTCGCAAATTTCACTTTCTACCCTTACATAAACAAATAAAAATTTGTCATTTGACTTACCTGAAGCATATCAAACGGTACTGTTAATTGCTCAGAACTGTTTGAGCAAATAGGAACTGTGTACATGCATGCACAACAATATGCATACAAGGTGACTGAGGAAGACTAACACTGTTCATTTTGGCATAGGCAAGACTAACGACCCATATAGCCTAGCGGTTAGTTACCCTATCCTCTAAGCTAGAGGTCCCGAATTCAAATCCCAGTAGGTGTAAACATTTATACTTATGATGAATGTGAATATTTGTTTTCTAGTCATGGATGTTTATGTATATCGTGTTATATATAATATCGTTATCTTGCCTAGTTTGGGGCAAGAAAATTTATGTGTGTCAATATAGTATCAAAAGCAAGGTAGATTTATTCACCAATACACTGTACAAGTAAAGTTACAAGATTACTTGGTGCCAATTTTTGTTTTGTATATAATTTCTAATGCTAATATGTCACTTTAACATACATATCGGTTTTCCCAGGTCATGTTTATGCTTTTATTTGTTAATCTTAAGCCTAGCTGTATGTTTTCCACAGAATTTGTACAAAGTACAGATTTATAAAATTTATTAATCTATGTACATCAATAAAAAAAAACAACTGAAAATTTGGTAAAACAGCTGATTTGACAATTCATGTATATTATACTCATTTTTGTTAAGAAAATAAGGGTCGAGACGAGCAAGACGTTCAGCTGATGGTAATTGATACGCCCTGCCCATAACAATGTAGTGCCGCTCGGCATTCTTGAAATATCCTTAAATTCTGAGCAGCATTACAACTGCGCTCGTCACCTTGAGATATAAGATGTCAAGTCTTATTTGCCCAGTAATTGCTATAGCTACGGCGCCCTAAGGATCGAAATATATGTCCACACTATAATGCTTACACATTACTGCTTCACGGCAGAAATAGGTGCCGTTGTGGCACCATAATGTAGCCGGAATCCTGTGCAAAGGAGTCTCCCACTGGTTTTGTTAGAAAGTTGGTTGCTAGGGGATGTTCATGCGCCAAACTTTCTTATTTTAAAATGATTATAATCTGAATTATAAAAGTGTCATCCCTTCCCCCCCATTCAACCCCAACAAATATGAGAGCGGTCCTAAATAAGATATTACCCCAAGAGGGTACCGGCCGGAGAATCCCTCCCCGAGCATTCGCGCTCGGGCTGCCCCTCGTATTCTGGGGAGGGCACAGTATCGCGCATTTCACAGGACAAACCTTAAAAAAAGCGCGTACACCTTCCTTAAAGGCCGGCAACGCTCTTGTGATTCCTCTGGCGTTGCAAGAGAATGTGGGCGGTGATCACTTAACACCAGGTGACCCGTACGCTCGTTCGTCCTCCAATGGAATACCATAAAAAAAATAAAAAAAAGTGTATCTTTAAACTCAAAACTTTTAAATAATGTGGTTATATTATTATAATAACGTATAAATGCTTATTGCGTGCTAACTGATCAAAGGTTCCCATGCAGTGTCCTCTGAGTGATAACAGATAACCTCTGCACGACAATATTTTGTATATTTTAATTCTGATAAGCAATATTAATGAGGTTGGCTGAGATTATTGAGTAGACATCTAGAATTTTAACTTTGATTTTTGTACTCAGTACATTGCACACCAAGAGGAGAATGCTGGCGATTCCGTCGAGGGTGTACTTTGTAGGCACGAGGCTAATCTAAGTGATGAAAGCTTGTGGTGGCGACGCGGACGTGGGGCGGGTCCTCCCCATCCTAAAATAGGTCTTTCAGTACGCGGTCGCCATTCCAGGACTTTACTGCCCCAACAACCATTTGTTCATCGAGCTATGTGCCCTGCCCGCGGCCACTTTAGTTTCTCAACCATCAGTCTATGTTGGTAACTTTGGTTCTCCTACGGATCTCCTTATTTCTGTTTCGATCTCGCAGGCATTATGCGAGCCTTTTATTAGCTGTTAATAAATAAAATAAAATAAAACATGAAGCAGACCTCCCGGTAACAGCCATCGCTTTGTAATAGGCCTTATAAATTCAATTATATTTTAAAATAATGTTTAAATCTATTCATTGACAAAATTTTGATATCGATATTGTATCTAATTATATTTCTAAGATAGTGCTTTCAAACCCCGCACTATGAAATCACTGTCAGTGCAATGTGTCAGTGACAATATTCGTGTCGATAATGATGCAGCGTGATCGTTAGAAAATGTATGAAACACTATCAGTCCCACAAGTTACGATTATCGCTCAATGTGAAAACGCCCATAAGCCACGCACCTCCCCTCTATCACGACAACCTGTCATGGTCATGTAACAATAATACGGAAGGTTAAAAAAAGTTATCGCCAGTTAAGAAATAGATAACCAAATAGATATTTTATTGCTTACCTTATCTCGTACAGGTCTCATTTAGTCATGAATCCGGATCTGCTACAAAAGGCGATAAGAGAAAAAAAATCAAATGAAGTTGCAACAGGGCGTAAAAACATCTAGAATTCAATTGTTGTAAAAGCCATGAAGTGTGGAATGCACGTTTTGACTGAGTTTGTAGATCTTAGGCAGATAGTACGCTGGACTGACAACATTTTAAATACCCACTTATATTGGGCAGCTAAAAGATTTAGCTAGTCCTCAAAATCGTTTAAAAGCAATTAAATTAAAAGCTATATAAAAAGCGTCAATGGCGCAAAAGCGCCGCCACCTAACAATGTGTTTTCGTTTTTCAAATTCATATTCACGTTTACTCGACGCTTTCGTGGTGGAGGAACACATAGTGAGTTAAGTTCAACATATCTTTAATAACCGGCTGCTGTTTTCCCTAACCGACAAAACTCAGAGACCTTCAAGAAATGAGCATACCCACCTTAAAGGCCGGAAATGCATCTCTTGGCACCTAATGTTGCGGATATCCATGCTCGATTGCCTACTCATCCCGTGAGCATCTTGCCCATTCACCACCTATTATAGAAAAAACACCTACGAATAAATTCAAAGGTTTTGAAGGAAGTTGACCAACACGCGTGTGAGTATGGTTCACCAAGGGTGAGTTAAAGATTTCCATCGCCATTCTTTTTGCACCCAGGGCAATCCCCTGGGTGGTAAGCAAGTAAGTGGTAACCATATTATAATATAGTATTGAATAAAAATAAGCTGTTATATTTGGTTATTTTACACTCATTCGAATAGCGCGAACAGTGCTTTATATTTAACTAGCTGACCCGGCAAACGTTGTTTTGCCATATAGGTAAATTGTATTGATCTTTTGCTTGCTAGTTGATAAGAGATGGCGCTAGTTGTATTCATTAGTAATAATCACACTTCTTTTATATTTTGTATAATTCACACTATTTTATAAATTATAGCCTATTTGTTATTCTGGTGTGTAAGCTATATTATTGTAAAGTTTCATCAAAATCTATTCAGTAGATTTTGCGTTAAAGAAGTTCAAACATACATCCAGACATACAAACTTTCACATTTATAATATTAGTATGATTAAAATACATATTTATAAGCCACATATTTTTGGCAGATCGTGATGATGTGATAAGCATTTATTGTCGTGACTTTCTAATAGAGTGTAATGTGCTTAATACTAATTCGTAGTACTGACTCCTTAAAATCCTGAAGATACCCTCACCACTGGATGTGAAACATTCCTCAACAGTGCAGCTTACAAGAAACTTTCTGCCACATACAACCAATGGAATGAATTCTCTTTTGTGTAGTGTTTCCAGGGCAATATGATAATATGGTTACCCTAAAGGAACTGCCTGAACCCCAAGGCTGGCTACTAGGATTCTTCTAGTGTTACAAGAGAGCTGGGTGTAGTACCCAAAGTACCACATACCATTTGTGTTATAACCAAGACCTATACAATGCCTTCTTTCTATTTCTCAACACCAATAACCCCAATATAGTGTCAAACAATGGTCCATATTAAAACAGTAACAATTTGAAATGATAATCTAAAGAAAAATGTCAATATCAATAATAAGTTTTAATTCTTCTCAAGTAAATCAATATTTAAGCCAACATTGTTTTGTTCAAACATTTTTCCAAACAATGAACTGTACAATTCACTTGTACTTTCATCAGTCCATTTCTTTGATTTCTCCGGTGCCATAAAACTAACCAACTTATTATGTACAACATATTTTATTTTTCTGCCTTTAGTTGCTTTTGTATCAACTTTTCTTTTCATTTTACTCCTCATTTGCTGTAACGCAATCCATTGTCGACTTAATTGTATGGGATCTGTTACATCTGCTGACTTACATTCAATTAACTCTCTGAGTAACTGATGATAAAAATCACTATCATCAAAAATCTCTGTAATATACTCATCATCATCTTTTCTACTCTGTATTACATTTAGTTCATCATCAATCGGTTCTTTGTGTTCTTCCAATTTTTTATAACCTATGATATCATAATCAGAACGCTTAAGTTGTGTTCTTTTTCTAAGTTTATTCATATCAGAGAGAATATATGAGATTTGCTGCAGGACAGTGTTTGTTGGAGCATTCTTGACACTCATAGCAGAAGCTACCCTGGTCTTTTCATTCCATTTTTGTATGGTAGAATCTCTGTAGGATTTGAATGCTTTATGACATGTGGAAATATCACTTTCATATTCATCAACCTTTTGTTTCTTTGATGATTGCTTTATTGGTGACCTTTCTTTTAGCTTTTCATCAGCATTATCTTCAGCATCAGTATCTGATGGGATTTCCTCATTATCAGTATCACTAGGTATTTCTTCATCACTCTCTTGTTGTACACTGCTTTCTTTAGTACCTCTTTTTTGATTTAGATTTATTGATTTGGTTTCTGGAAACTTCATAAACATAATATTCTGCAAAGTTAACATTCTGAAAATAAAATAATGTCATATTATATAGGGGATAGGTATAAAATTTCCTAGGTCACTTTATTGTGTAACAGCTGATGTCTGTTGTACTGAACTTTGAACAGTGATGGCAAAACTTGCAGTGAAACTACCTAACCGCTCAACTGATCTTCACTTCTATAACTCAGATGGTTTGACAAACTGTTTTAACTCTACAGCAATACAAAATGCCTTCACAGTTTTATGAGTCTAGGCTCACAGAGTTGTACTGCAAAGGCATAAACATCTTCCCAAGGGAGGGCAAAGACTTTATAAGTAAGAAGACTAAATACAAAAAAAACAGTATTTGAATTATTCAAGTATTTGTTTTTATTTATTGAGAAAAAGTAATGAGACATTAAAATGCCAAGTCATTTAGGATTCATGACTGAACTGAATCTTAAGATATTAAGTCTCATTAGCCCAGTAATTTCACTAGCTTTTCTAGCCTTCAAACTGTAACACAATAATGCAAAGATTTTTTTTTTATGTAAGTAAACGAGACGAGCAGGACATTCAGCTGTTGGTAATTGATATGCCCTGCCCATTATACTGCAGTACCGCACAAGACTATTGCTATATATTGCTATAAGGCACAAAAATGTGCTTCTGTAGTGCTCACCCACCTGACACAACTAATGAGAATTAATGAATATAATGACAAAAATTTACAGTAATAATTGAATGATGATAAATAAATCAAATAGTGTCCCTATGATATATATTTTCTTAAAATAATAACTAGAAAAATACTTCAATGCTTGCAGCAGAATCATAATACTGCTACAGTAGATTATCCATTTCATAAAACAATTATTGTGTAAAATTATCTGCACACTAAATACTAACCCCCTTATTCATAATGGTCCACAAACTTTAAACAGCTGCTTAGGAATGTTTTTCTCATTCTGACTTAGGTCAATAGAAGAAGACAGAGTGAGAATTAGCAATGCTTTAAGTTAAGTGAAGACTATTATGAATAAGGGGGTAACAGTATTATGGTATGGTATAGTTGGTAACATAAGGGTGATAATTTATTTTCTTGCTACTTCTGGTAATATGTTATGAACTTTTGTTAATATATAATTTCTTTTAGGAAAAAAATCATTTGGGATTTTAGATAAATTCATGATATT
Source organism: Leptidea sinapis (assembly GCF_905404315.1). Lineage (NCBI taxonomy): Eukaryota > Metazoa > Arthropoda > Insecta > Lepidoptera > Pieridae > Leptidea > Leptidea sinapis. The sequence goes on from NC_066289.1 coordinate 9,844,477, forward strand.
TGACAAGTAATGTGTGTATTGATTAAACTGCATGTTTTTCTACTGGGATAGTAGTATGTGTAGTTATTGCAGGGGTGTAGGAATATTTAATTAATAAATTCCAATGGAACAACAAAGTGCAATAACACATGCTGGTGGTCATGTACAATAAGGTAATCTATGCCGCAAGTATAAAGTAAGGGCAAGTATTTTTAGACTTTGATAACTTGCTCAAATAATAGAATTGATCGGAGATTTATACACAAATAAAATTTGAAACACAAAATTTTATGAACGATGCGGGATTCGAGATTTACAAGAGCGATATCTGGAGTCAATTTCCTAATATGCAAATATTCGGGTTGAGCAGGTTATCAACTGTAAAGTAGATCCTGTAGATGAAGCCACAACCTGAGAGTTGAACAAAGCAAACAGAATTTTGTAATGAAGCGGTACTCAAACACACCGGCACGGAATGCTGGAGGTCCTGGATTCAAATCTCGCATCGTTCATAAAATTTTGTGTTTCAAATTTTATTCGCATTTTAATCCTAGAAGTGAGGGTTTTCACGTTAAAATCATAACATATTGTTCAGAGATTTATAACTTGTAAGTAGGACATGGAACTCTCACTTTTATAGGCTCATTTAATTGTTATAAACAATGTAATAATAAAATTTAAGAATAACATACTTTTCCAAAACAGAAGAGACATTTGATATTGTATTGCTGCTCTCCTCAGAGAATTCAATATTTGTTCTCAACATGTCATATGTGTCCGGCAGAGGCATTTTATTTGCTGTATTCATGCATCTTTGCAAATGAATTCGCATCTCTAGAAGACCTTCCCATAGTAACAGTTGATTTCTTACACATATACCTTTTTTTGCCTCTTCAGACACATTTTGTTTTTTAACATGTTCAAATTCCTCTTTTACAGGTTCTTGTAGCTGGCTAATGTCAATACCTTCTTCTTCATTCTCAAATTCATCATCTATTTCATCATCATCTTCATCTGTGTCATCATCACTTTTATCAGACACATCACTCTCTTCCTGTTTATAATTTTTTTTAACCTTTGTTATGCTATAATCATCACTTACATCATCACTCACGGACAAATTATTATATATTTCATTATTTGCTGCTCCTACAGAATTAGTATCACCGTGATCCACTTCACTATCTGACTCTGAAACTTCTGATTCAATATCTCTTTTTGATACAACCTTTCCTTCATATTTTTTGTTAATATCACTGAGAAGATTAACGTTTTGCTTCCGAAAATCGCTAATTACTGCCTCATCCTCCCCAGATGAGCTAAAATCATCTCGTGAAACTGTGATAGGCTTAGTATTATATATTTGATCATCCTCTATATCAGCTCTCGGTTTTATGGTTAGAGCATCGGCGATTTTGTCTGATAAAATGAGTTTATTGGATTTTTTGTGTTTAAAAGCCATAATTGACTAAGATAACCTTTAAATTTTGATAACCGGTTGAAATACCTGGAACAATAATACACTAGTACTTAGTGTTTTACTTGGTAAAAGATTGTTTTATTGGATAAAGTAAATAAAAGTATTATAACTTATTGTACTGCGTACAGAGTATATAAATTACCTGATTAATGAACTTTGAATTTGTGGCCGTTTAATAAGTATTGTGTAATTAAATATTTATTATATTACTATAATTTATACTGAAGAGTAAATTTAACAATAAATAAATTCTCTGTTTCTCGATAACAGCACGTGTGAATGTTTATTTTTTTTTTATTTCACTCCATCTAGAATTCAAAATTGACATTGACTTTTTTTATTGTTATACCCTTATTACAGGACAGGCAAAGGCAGAGCCATGCAGCCGTTTTTAATATAATTTGTGTTGTGATGGAGGAGGGTAAGTAATAATAAGTCTAATTACCTACATACATAATTCAAACAAAACGTCAAACTATCCTCTCGGAGGCAACCTCATTATAGTATAATGTTCTGTGGAGACAACCGCGAGTGACACAACGCACTGTGCGACATGCACCATACGAAAACAAAAAGTTAAGGTCGGACCGCAGTAGAGCGACGCTGCACAGCGCGTCGCTTCACGTCGTTCGACAGTACCTATGACCTACCTTCCGCATTGAAACTGCAGTTAGCGGCAGCTTGTGCGTGTGAGCAACGTTACAAGATTAGCGATAATGACGGAAAATTTGGTCATTATTTATTTGTTGTGTGCATAAGAAGAACGAATTGTGGAAGAGAAAAAAATAATAAGAAATGGACTGCTCACATACCAAGGTCACGCTATCAAAGCAAATATCACTATTTGTTTCCTTGCCTTTTTAAGGACTCTGCACGATTTCACACTTACTTCAGAATGTCGAAGACAAAATTCTATAAACATAACAGTACGCTTACTGAGGAGCGCTACTTGCTGTATCGTACTGTACTTGATCGCTGCAGTGGGGTCGCGACGCTGCGCGTCAAAATATTATCTCAAAGGCAACTCTGCCGCGAGTGGTGCGACGCGCAGTAACGCACATTGCAGCACCGCTCTAGTGTGACATGCACCATACAAAATTATTGACATAATATTATGACGCTTTTTTCCGCGCTGTGCAGTGCAGCGCAGCACCGCTATAATGCATTCCGGTCTAGTTACTTATAGATTTTAAATATAAACCTATGCGTAACTTAATATTATACTAATTGAATCCTAATTTTAACAGTTCAATAAAAATTGGAATGTCGTTTATCGAAACGAGAACCCATCGAGCATTTGATTCTTCGAACCTACTTAAAATACAAAAAAAAAATAATTTACGAGTTTATGGTTAAATGAATATCATAATTTTTAATACAAAAATCTGCCTTTTGAAGATCGGAACATCAAAATTCAGAATAAATATTACGGAAGTATTTTACTTTTCCCAAAGTTAACAATAACAGCTACCATCAACTTCTTTTAATCAGTGTATAGGTGTATTTCAACTATATATAGAAGTACTCTGTGATACAATATTATCCTTTAAAACAAAGTACTCTGTGAACTGTTTAGTATGAATCGTGTAGTGATGTGACATAAGTTTGAAATAGTAGTAATTACAGTATGGCGATTGGCAACTTAGTTTAATCCAGCCTGGCGCAACTCTCTAATAAACTCGAATATGTATGGCCTTGCACTAAAAATAATGGTGGCAAACGCTGTCTCGCTCTAACATATATTCGACTCTTTCGTTTGTTTTGGTTTGAGTGTCATGTGACATGTCATTAATTCAAAATAAAAGTGACTGTCAACAATTTTTGTTACGAATTTTCGTTTTCTTTTACTTTAATCGTGTATTAATTATTTGTAGTATAAATGCGTAAGACTTTCTAAGCTATACCATGTAATAAAAATTTGTGTAAAATATGTGGTTTAAAATCTGGCTGGTCAGATAGGAGTAAGAGAATTTTCATGGCTAAATTCTATTTGGATAAAGAAAGGTAAGCACTTATGAACAAATAATAAGCTAATAAAGAATGCTAAAAGTGATAGAGTATTGATTAAATTCATCTAGAGTAAAATTATAATCTAACTGTAGTGTTTGACACTTTTTTATGAAGTGTCGATATTTTATTTTAAATTATGATTAAATTTATTTTTATCTAATTAATTTTTATGGTATCTATATTTTTTATTAATAAGTTTATTGATCTTAAAATAATTTATAAGTTTATTAACCTTTAAAATACTCTTTATTATATTATTTTGTGGTTATAATGTGAAAAAAAATATTTAAAGCCTAAAAATGTATTCTGTTATAATTTCAGATTCAGGACCCACGCCTACGACTTTATTGCAACATCTGAAATACGAATACCAAAGACTGTCTAAGCCGAAATTGCAACGTAAAACAAAACTATTAATATTATATTAATTATGTTAATTGTTTTTTTCTTTGAGATTACTAAAACGTATCCCTTAGTTTAAACTAGTAAGACTTTGCTAAGGTCCATATATAAATAATGACTAATTTTAAGGTTCTCTTTTGTTAATTTAAAATATCCGGACGACCGAGCCTTGCTCGGATTTTTAAGAATGTACAAAACTTGAACAAAAAAAAACTAATAGGACATCTGGATTCGAACCGGGGTCTTCTGCTTTCCGGATCACCCAATGTCCCATCTGAGCTATAATAGTCTTGTATATAGTGGCGAAATTTACCTTTGTATTCTAATGTTATTCATAGTCATTTAAACATGGATAAAACCATTTTTTTTAAATTGAAACCTAGCTAGATCGATTTATCACCCCCGAAATCCCCTGCATATTTAATTTTATGAAAATCGTTGGAGCCGTTTCCGAGATTCAGATTATATATATATATATATATATATACAAGAATTGCTCGTTTAAAGATATGGACCTAAGCAAAGTCTTACTAGTTCAAACTATATATACTACTATAGTATATATATATATACTTCTCGGAGATTTATTTGGATTTAAAATCGAGCGTCACGGTGTTGGTATCCACCATGTAAGTCGATCAGTGCGCACATCCGTCGCGGGCGCTAGCTTGAAGACGACTGCGACTTCTAAATTAGCGCTCTACTGATGGACAATAATAACTAACTTCAATCGTGTCACCGACATTAACGTACACAGTGACAACTTCAAACACACTTTGAAAGATGACGTTCGCCATCAGTTCAGCCCAATACACAGAGTAGAATATAATCACACAGGCCATATTACTTTTATATTCTAATTCTCTGACATACTATATCTCTCTAATAATATATATATATATATATAATAATATATATCAAGAGACGGGAGTGCTATACAAAATAATGAGAAATGTCGCTTCCGCTTGTATTGTATTGTATTAAATCTTGATACCAACATAATCAACTAATGACGTAATATCAGAGCTGCCAATAATAATAAAAAATGTAGGGCTGGAATCAATCCATAATTTTTATCGAATTATCTTAATTTTTTATTTATTATGATATATATTATTTATATATATATAATATATATTATTATTAGTTAATTATCGATAAAAATTATGGATTGATTCCAACCCTACATATTTATTATTATAGGCAGCTCTGATATTACGTCATTAGTTGATTATGTTGGTATCAAGATTTAATACAATACAATACAAGCGGAAGCGACATTTCTCATTATTTTGTATGGCACTCCCGTCTCCCGTAGTATATTGTCCTTGGTCATCACCATCAGCAGCAGTTTTATTTTTTCGATTTCAGCAAACTATGACAATCACGTAAATGTTACTACATAGTATTTTATTTCATGACCGATAAATTAATTACAGTTATTAGGTACCTTCTCAGTTTACGGTTTTCCACGGATATGCCAAAGCTAGAAGAGAATATGGTACTACATAAATGTAGAATTTGTTTACAGAGTGACCAAAACTATAGTAGCTTATTTGAAAGATTTGAGGGGGAGACTTATTTGTTATCTGATAAATTAATGAGTTTTACTAAAATTACAGTAAGTAACAGTTTACTAAAGTAAATTCAAACCGTAACAAGTTCAACTTAAAAAAATGTAACTCGAGTTACAACTTAGAGATTGTTTTATGCAATTATTTAATTATTATAAACAACATATTATTAAGCTTCTTTATCTACTGACGACCTTATGGTCTTATGACTAGAGCATTTATGACTATACAACAAGCATGTACTTTAAATATTCTTAATTTCTGAAAATTTGATGTTTTTTTTTAAGATACAGCCTGATGATGGTCTTCCTCATATGATTTGTTCAGCTTGTCTGAAATGGTTTGGTTATTGCCTTGAATTTATTAAATTATGTGAGCATTCTGACTCCAAGCTAAGATCTGTACAACATGAACATAATGATCTGAATATAAAAAACTATTTGACAGAAGAATCTAATACAACTCTTTGTGAAGATACCAAGAGAGATGATGGTGATAATAAGAGATTACCTAATAAAAATAAAAAGTCTGAGAAATATCAATGTTTTAGTTGTGGAAAAATATTGTCTTCAAGGTACCTAGTATGTAGAATTTATTATACAATAGTTTCTGTACACATTTATTGATTTTGTGGATGTATATTTTTATGCTATTTTTGTTTTAGATTCCGCCTTAAGACTCACTTAATAACTCATTCGGGTGAGCGGCCATATAAATGTGCTAATTGTGAAAAAAGTTTCTCACTAGCACAGACTCTAGATGTTCATATGAGGATTCATACGGTATTATCTTTTGCACTCATATATTACTTTGTCAGGTTGCCTATAGATTTTTTTTTTATGAAATAGGAGGACAAACGAGCGTACGGGTCACCTGTTGTTAAGTGATCACCGCCACCCATTTAACATTCATATCAGGATTTTTCTATTAACGAATAATGAACTGAGTGGAAGTCAACACAAGTATAATATATTTATAATAATATAATTATAATATGAAGCTTGACAAACACAAACATGAATTTGACAATTATATCATTTGTTTACCTAGAAGGTGTGTAGGCTAAAGGCTTACTACCTTCTTAACATTTTCTTCTTCTTCTTAACAGAGAATAATTACCTTTATTAATTATTTTTTAGTAAAATTGTTATAAGTATAAATTTGTGATATGTGCTATAATAATAGGCTAATAAAAAAAGGACTAGGCAAACAATGCAACTGAAATTAATGAAAAATCTATATTTGTATCATGCATATAATTTCTGAGCTATGTTAGAGTGTTAGCTATGTTAGAGAATGCTCATATGAACCTGATTTTATTGAGCGAAGCGAAGCTGAGCAGAGTTCCCACCGAGTGACTCCAATTGATTTCTGTGTAAAATTGGTTCTCGGCCATTTCTAGACTGATTTTAAAAAATTTTGAACTCATAGAAAGCTATCAAAATTTTCTAGGTTGTGGTCGACAGAATTTTCATTTTCGACTTCATTCAATTATAATTAAAAACAAACATGATTTACAAATTATTCTTAATTAGCGCGCGCTATTTATATTTATTTAAAAATTGAGCCACTTGATCAAATCTTGTTTGCTTAATTTTGTTTTGCTTTTGTACACAGACTTAGTTTAGCGGTAAACTAAGTCAAATAAACGCCGCAGTGAAGTGGTACGACAAGTAATCCTAGTATTATTTATTGCTTGAGTTGAATAATATTATTAATTATAGCCGGCCAATGAAAAAAAAAAATTGTGGAACCAATACTTTAGCTGATATATGACATTTAAGTTTTGATATTCTTCTAAATTTTGCCAAAAATATTTATAAGAAAAATGTATGAAATGTAGGAAACCTTCATTCCCTATTTTTTTACTGGCTGGCCCTTGATTTTAGGCTCAAACTTGATTGTTGTCTTAATGAAATGTTAATGGTCCTTTAAGCCAATAAAATATTTTAACCTGTGCAATGTCATAGTTATTATGAGTATATTCCTTACAAATAATTAAATAATTTTTGTAACAAAAATTTTAGGGTGAAAAGCCATTTTGTTGTTCCACATGTGGCAAAGAATTTACACAGGCTGCAGGACTCTCAGCGCATAAACGAAAACATACGGGAACATTGCCATATACTTGCAAACTTTGCCCAGAAAAGTTCAGAACTTCAGGACACCTGCAATATCATATTAGGTAATTAAACAATGAATCTAAAGGTGGAGATCGACTTGTAATATTTTGGTGTAGTGTGTTGAGTTTTTGTTATAGAAGCCAGACTGACTTGTAACATTAGGTTGTTATGTATCATTCGCGGCGTGAGTGTGACATTACAAGTCATTCAGTGCACGTTGCGAAAGTAAGTCTCAAGCGTAATCCGTATCGTTTTTCACACACGATTTTCAATAATTGAAATGCAGTGGGAAAACGAAAAAGCCCTTTTATTTACCAGCATTATTTTCATCTTTTTGAAATATCAATAACTTAGTAAAATAAAGGAAGCACATACAACCTCTACGTCTGACATTATAAGATACATTACAAGTCAATCTGTGTCGCCGAAGTCAGTCTTCACCTTAATATATTTGACAAATTCGAGTTACTCTAATGTACATTCTTAATTCTAGGAAACATACTGGTGAGAAGAATTTCGAATGTGATGTATGCCATCGCGCTTTTATCACATGTCATGATTTAAAACGACACAGCATTACACACACCGGAGCAAAACCATTTAGTTGTTCTATATGTGGATTGTGTCTTACCCGTTCCTGGAATCTTAAAAAACACCTTAAACTCGTACATTGTAATGAAAATAAAGAATTAAAATAAATGTTTCATTACTACTACTGTGTCCATCCATCCCTACTAACTGCTTCTACACATTTTAACCCACACTAATCTAATTGTCTGGGCATGACTTCCTGATATTTACTGCAATTTCGCTACTGTATGATTTATACTTATATGAATTCCTTTCATAGTGGGAGACAATCCAGAACAGTAATGAAAATAAAAATTATTGTTTAATTAGGATTTTTAGCTCATATGAGATCCTTATTAAAAATACTTATTGAAAAGTATTGAAAAAATAAACTGTAGCTTCATGTAAACTGTACATTTATAAATACATTAAAAAAAGAATTAAGATTATTGAAAACAATTCAAATTTCATAATTTTCATGAGTGTTTTTAATCAGGGGTAGGCTACGAGAGATCGAGATGGATTAACGGCAGTTTTCAATAACGTATCTATAGATACGTATAGCTATAGATGCGTATTTTTCACCAAGCTTAAAGGTTATTTAATATTTTAATGTAAACAATTATATTACAAATTCTGCAGCTTTACAAACATATACATCGCTTGAGGTATATATTATTCCACCCCATCTTGTGAGATTAAGAACTAATTTGTGGTATTCAAACTTACTATTCAGTTAAAAAGTAGATGTCACCCATGCATTTTAAATGGTGACATATAGATCTCAATACAAAACCTACCTAGCTATACATACCAACTATTTGCTATATATATACATTAGCTTGGTTATGATCTGGTAAACAAGACATTATGGCTCCATTTTCTTCTAAGTTATCTATAATATAGCCGTCACTTTCGTTCTCATTTGCGTGATGAGTCCGTGAAGAGGAGCAGTTGTAATAATATTATGCAATAGGGAAGAACACATCAAAATACTGACGTTTTCTAGTGGTTCGTATTGGTTAGCACACAGTTTCCTGATTTCAACGAGTTTTGCAACCTGATTTTTAGTTCCAATTAACACAACAATTTCCGAAAGATGCATTTTAGTTGTCTAGCATTAGGGTTATCATTATAACCACCATGCCTATGTATAGCCCCAAAAATAATTTCGCGCGGCGGCCATCTTGGATTTCAAAAATGATCCCAAATTCGTTCTCAGCACCCTCGAAAACCTCGGATACGATATCCATATTGTTGAAATCCTAATTTCGCGCGGCAGCCATCTTGGATTTCAAAATGATCCCAAAATTCGTTCTCTGCACCCTCGAGAACCTTGGATACGATATCCATTTTGTTGAAATCATACTAATGCGCGGCGACCATCTTCCGTTGCAAAAATGATCCAAAAATTTGTTCTCTGCACCTTCGAGAACCTTACATTACTCATTTAATAATTGTGTTACAAGTACTGCAGGGCAATTCTGTTAAAAAACTGAAACTGCACTGCTTCGCTTGTCATTTGAGCCGTGCAGTGCAGTGCTCGTTGAGGTATTCCATTTATCTTCACTGCACTGCATGAATCAAAGAATATTTTTATTTTCTGACAACAATTCTTGTCAGAAAATATGTTTTGGCTTGCGATGATGGCCTCACCGCCAATGTAAAAATAAAAAAATATTATATTGGATAACACTTCATTCTAAATTTGTTTTAGAAAGCCATTTAGCCAATATAATATACAATATGAAACTTGGTTTAAGCATACAAATGATTTAAGTTTTCTTTAGTGTTTTAGAGACTGAGCGTTTGGCGATTAAATAAAACAACTGCTTGACTGTGAGGAATATGTGGAAGATATATGATTTATTTGAAAGTTACATGATATATATACAAAATCCTTAAAACTAGTTACCCAATTACAATCGTTACTTAAAAAATATTTACAAGTTCAGAAAATACACACCAATACTTTGCTTACATTTTAACCAATAGTAAAACGTTTCATTCAATAAGAATTGAGAATAATATTATGTGTTCTATCTCGCTCTAAAACTAATGCTATCGCAGTTTGTGTAAACTCGCGTCGAACCTCGATCATACGATGTCAATGAGCATTCCGCACCTACTCTGTTGCTCATTGATTAAAATTGCATGAATAGCGATCGACCCCCGAGTCCCGACGCTTCACTCGTGAGTCGTGACTCGTCAGTCGAGTCCCCTCGGCCTTGCTGTGCGTTTGTGTAACGCGGAGCATATGACAGATCACGTGAGTATATCTGCGATCGTCGAGAGAACGTGACGATGCTCGTACATTGATGAGATTATTACTGGTGATCTGTATGATTCTATGAGTTGATGTACAGCATTATGAAATGGTTCTTATCAGAGCTAATATTACGTTATATAAAATAAAATGTTCTTATCAGAGGTAATATTACGTTATATAAAATAAAATGTTCTTTTCAGAACGAATCTTTCGGCATACGCTTATTACACTTATTATGCACGATTACTATTTCTACGATCTATAATGCTACGTAACAAGTTAGATATTAGACATTTGTGTTAATTGATATTATTGGTTGTAGGTACAGCTACAGTGTTAATTCCGCCAATATTTGTTTTTAAAACAATTCGACACGTGTTACGCCTCTACACAAGGCATCCTCAGGACGTGTTGTCTCGCCAAAATCTGGCACGAGACTGCACTATAATCACGAGGCCATCAATATTTCTTCGTATGACCGCGCCGCGGTTTGCACTATATACCTACATAATATCACCATTAAGGCCGGAACTAATACAGCGCCGATGCGCTGCGCATCGCTTCACGTCGCTAGACGGTACCTATCGCATTAGAACCGCAGTAAGCAGCAGCTCCAATGACGCTCTAAACATATAGACAATGCACCTCATACAAAATTATAGCCGCACATGACACCCTATTAAGCTTTGACTGCTATGTCTATACATTACTGCGTTTACTCTAGTTTTTTAAAATATTATTGGTCCATAGGCAACAATGTAAACACTATTTCAGTTTCAGCTGCGTATTTTGAATTTAGAATCCGATGTGGACAGTGACATCAGTGGAGTAGCAGTTAGGCATTTTTTTTAAACCAAGACGAAAAAGAGGGTTGCTATAAGTTTTACGTTCGTCAGTCTGTCCCTATTTTCCGATCAAGATTGGTTCATTCGGAGGTTTTTTACGTTTTTAATCAAAAATCTCTTTCATATTATAAAGGGTAAAGTTTGTATGTTTATTTATCGGCTAGTGTTTAGTTACTTCTTTACGTTCTAAAGGGATTTGGATTTAATAAGTAAAGATAACCTTTAATGAGAGAAACTAATACTAAAATATAATATTTGTATTCACATAAAATAATTAGTTAAACTAGTTATTTAAATGTTAGGTCCCTTGAATTAAATAAAATTTATCTTTTAGACTTAGATATCTTTTCCAGGGTATCTTTTTGGTATATGTAATGTAAGCGGACATCAACATATATTTGTATGACAGGTATTGTCAAATTTTAAATGTGGTTAAATCCAAAAAACTTAAATACTTTAGTGGTAAAATATAAATATGCTTATTTGGTTTGTAAATTTCTTCATATCTCTCTCTTGCAACCAACTGGCGCCACAATTCTCTTTCATTATCTAGTATACGAGAAAGCTGAAAAATATTAGCCTTTACATATTTGCGATGTAAATAAAGTATCGATTATCACTAGGTAACGATAATTCCGTGATAACGTGTAAATAGCACTAGTATTTAATTGTTAACATTCTTGTAAGCCGTTCACATTACACAAAATACAATATTGCTAATCACTATTCACCTTTAAAAAAAATTAACAAAAAGCAACTGAATTCAAAAAGACTATTCCAAAACAATAGGTATCATATGCACTAAAAAGTATAAAAATAATTGCGTATTTGTATACAATCTAATTCTAGGAACAATTATTGTTATTTATGAATCGATTTCCCCCCGCCGCGGCCCCGCACTCGCCTCTCGCGTCGCGTGTGTGACTCAAGCACATCTCACCTATAACTATGTATGTCACAAACCTACCTTGGCTGACACCGACTCCAAAAATTACAATAATCGTATTTAGAATTAGATTTATTAGATTGTATAAAAATACGCAATTATTTTTAAACCTTTTAGTGCATGTTATATCTATTGTTTTGGAAGTGTTTTTGAAGTCGGTTTGTTTTTTTGTTAATTTCTTTTTATTTTTAGTGAATATGAACTATACTTACTAATAAATTGTCTAAATTTGTGTAGATCTACTAAATTTTGCAAAGCAGCAATGAACGTAAGCGCATTGCAATAATATTACAGACTATGAAATTCTGCCACAGATCGCACCCTTACTGTAAGTCGTTAAGGAGTTCCATTGATTATCATATTTTTCTACGACAATTACTTGACCATAACGACGTTACGGTAGGTGATTCAAATATCCGGATAGTAGTATACCTAGTATCGTTGATCCTAAAAATTGAAGAGTTCCGTTACTTTGTCACGGAAGCAAAACCTAACCAAACTACCTTTGAAGTACATATTTCCTTTCCAATAAAAAACAGAATTATCAAAAACACCCAGGCGAAAGTTCTGAGGTAACAAACATAAAAAACATACCGACGAATTGAGAAATTCCTCCTTTTTTGAAGTCGGTTAAAAAGAGCGACTCTATTGTTTTCTTTTCAGACTGTGTCCTTTCATCTGTCCCATTCTGACAAGCGGGTCTTGTCAATAATTGTACCATATTTAATGAAAAAATATTCGTTTATATTAAATTAATTACGCTTTTCGCATATCAATCTTATGTTAATAAAATAATCTTACCGATGATAAGTCACACCTTATCTATTTTTGAGTTGATAATGTATTATTTAAGCACTTTTAATAGCACACTTAGGCCTGTTGATTGTGCGGCATGTGCCATATTTCGGCTTTGATTTTGTATGAGGTGTATTGTCTATATGTATAGAATGTCATCAATTGTATTTTATTTATTGTATTTTCAATTTTAAACTAATGTTGTACACATGGACAATTTGTCACGCCACGCAATATTGAACTGTCAGATCGTGTATTTTAAATTAAAATGTCTATCATTTCAAAAAATATTACTCTGTCTACTCATGTTCAAGATCTAAAGAAAAACCGGTAGTAGTATGTACATGTCTATAATATAATGATTATTCTGATAACATGTTTACAATAATTTACATTGATCCAGTAATTCTAGTAGTACGGTCATCGACTTTTTAACTTATTTACATTTTTGCTTTTTTCAAATCATGTCAAATTTAAAACTTTACCATTTTCCACTAAGTGCACCATCTAGAGGAGCTTTTTTGGCTCTAAAATCAATAGGAGTTTCAACCGAAATAATTATCATTGATTTGTTCAAAAAGGAACAGCTAAGTGAAAGTTTTATTAAAATTAATCCCCAACATTGTGTCCCTACACTTGAAGATGACGGGTTTGTTTTATGGGAAAGTCGTGCTATTGCCTGCTATGCAGCTGAAAAGTATGGAAAAGACAGCCTTTATCCTAAGGATATAAAAAAACGGGCAATTGTCAATCAGAGATTGTATTTTGATAGCTCATTTTTGTATCCCAGAATCAGAGCAATTTGTGTATGTCTGATAATTGTATTATATTGTGTGTCATTGTTTTAATATTGTATATATATATATATTATATATATACAATTATTTAAATAATTTTACAGTATCCAATCCTATTTGGTGGAGTAACAGAAATACAGAAACATTTAATGGATGAACTTAACACCACTCTCACCTTTTTGGATCAATTTTTAGAGGGTCTGAATTTTGTTGCTGGTGATAACCTTACAATTGCAGACACAGCAATATTAGCTTCAATATCTTCAATTCTGGTAAACATAGTCATAACTTTCTTCAATTAACTCTTATATAAAACTTTTGTAAACCCTTATAATCCCTATATTCAAAGTATTTACTAAACATAGGCATAATTACTAATATACACTACTAATTGTTAAATTAACAACACATATTAATTACAGCAGGACCTCTATAATTCAATCTCATTCTAATCCAAACGCCATACTTACTGAATGCATGCCTTGAATTTTGACATTCCTGTACCAGAAAAAATTGTTTATGACAACAAAGCTCTTATTATCATCAAACAAACTAAAATATTGGATTTCTTCAAAAAGTTTGATAAATGCTATGTTTATAGAATTTATATTTAAAATTTCACTAGACTTTATATTGTTTTATTACATAACAATATCCTGTAAGCGGATTATCTGGACTATAATAGGAACACATAATTTTTGGGGTTTGGATTAAAGAGGTGCTGCAAATTTATCAAACAACATTTTTAAAAAATTGTATCACAAAAACATTCTTTATGTTTGTTGTTAAAATAGCATACATACAGCCTTCGAAAATTTGTTATCATGATTCCATCTTGGGTAGTGTCCAGTGGTTAATTTGTCCAAGCATACAACAGTGTATATTATTATAAGTTGACTTCTATCTTAACCTTGAATTATCAATACAAAAAAAATATTTAGGAATTTTTCTTGAGTGGCCCTACATCTTTTCTGTGTCTGTTGTTCTCATATTTTCTGCTGTCCATTTTATCCAAATTTTTAATAATTTAAACTACCAATTTATAACTAGATAATTGAGTGGCAACTGGAGGTTTTTTTTTAATGATAATATAATAAGGGACGAAACGAGCAGGAATTCAGCTGATGGGAATTGATACACCCTGCATGTTATAATACAGTGCCATTCGGGATTCTTGAAATAAACAAAAATTCTGAGTCACTACAATTGCACTCTTCACCTTGAGACAAGACGTAAAGTTTCATTTGCCTATTTTTTTTTATCTGTAGTTAAATTATTTAAGATAATGTAATAAATTAAAAACAATATATGTATAACTTCAGGCTGTTGGATGGGACATATCTTTGTTCACTAATATTCAAAGATGGCTGAAAAATTGTGAAGTAATTCCCGGATACAAAGAAAATATGGAAGGAGCACAGAGGTTTGGAGATGCTGTTAAGAAGAATTTGAAATCCTGAACATCTTACTTAAAGCTTATTTTATTTTATAAAAATATTGTGTACTATATACTTATATTATTGTAAGGCTACACTAAGAAATCAATTTACAATATAAATTTTAATTTACAAAGTTTTAAGAAAGAATATATTTAATACTCTAATAAATGTTGTTATAGTATGATTATCTACCTATAAAATTTTATTACTATCTGGTGTTCATTTTTAACCTTTCTCTCAAGTACTAAATTTGCTTGAAAGCCTTTTTGTAACATTATATCCTTGACCTCTTCTGGAATATTTTCCTTAATTAGAAGGAGATAGAAGATACCATCATCTGTCAATATTTTTGGGACCATATCAAGTAATTTGTCAGTTATTTCCCTGCCCTTGATTCCACCTGCCCAGCTTGCTTCTATGCCATTAGACAGACAGTCATTGGATTCTGTTTCAACATATGGTGGATTAAAGATCAGTACATCAAACTTCTTGTCAACAAAACAGGTCACTAAATTCATATTCACACATTCCAGAAAAACCTTGTTATGTGATGCAGTGCTTTGAGACATCAAGCATGCCCTATGATTAATGTCTGTGCAAAAACACAGACAATGTGGAAATGCCATAGCAAAAGCTGTTATTACAACCCCACTTCCTGAACCAACTTCCAGACAGAGCAAAGGATTTTTCTTCCTCAAGAAGTCTATTTCCTTTTCTAAAGCATCTATTAGAAGAAAACTGTCCTCTGCAGGTTCATATACATAATTAAATTCATCTTTGTCGATATGATTTTGATATGGTGTGTCCATTCTAATTAATGCTTCCTATGTCAGATATATCTACACTTGTACTTTGTTTAGGTTCCGGAATTGACTGTGGTACAGTAACAACAGATTTTTCCTTGCTTATCATTCGCCTTATTTCATTAAGTCTATCCTAAAATAAAATACAATAAAACTATGTAAACAATACATAATATAGCAGCAAGTTTATCAATTAAATCATGCTTCCCATATATCCTGAATTCCTAGGATTTTTTTTAATCATGGGAGAGTTTTTTTAAGCCTATGCAGACAAATTGCTTGTCTTAATATGAGTAAGCAAGATACAGTTTTCTGCTGAGGAATATAAGAAATCACATTTAAGTGAAAAGTGTGTACATTTAGATAAAAATATTTAAATTGTTAACCTACACTCAAGTCTTGAGCATTGTTTTGAATTGCTTACTCAGCCACATGAATGCATGGAGTGATAAGAAGTTCACATCATATTGAGTAAGTAATAAATTAATACTTGCTTCAAATGAATATAGGAGACCTTACCTGGGAAGCTTGCAAGACATTTAGCACAACTGTCACTTTATGTTTACATGCTATGAGCTTTTTAACATATGGATCTAGATCTGGGTGGTTATTTAATGCCTCACGAACCTTCTGTAGTTCTTCATTCAATGAATCTATTTGTTGTTTAAGTTCTAACTGGGCTATTCTGAAAGAAAAGAACATTAACATTTTTTTTTAACTGAAAATATTCATTTTCACAAAATCAATAAGTTATAAGCCATGCAAATGAGCAAACCTTGTAGCTCTAACTCTGTCATCAAGTTGGTCAATCGTTGGCTTTAAAAGCCCAAGTAATCCTTCTGCAAGAGTGTCCCTCGTCGGGTTATCACACAAATTACCGGTATTCTCATCTGCTGATGTTGTCGTGCTCTCTGTGTCGTCCATGATCTTAATGCATTATTTAAGATCTAAATTTATCATGCAGGAATAAATAAGACTCTTTTAAAAAGTGCAAAACGAGTTTCCAAGAGAGATAATAGCAACAAATTATTATATTTTGTTATGTACCTCGTTAGAGTAAGTATTCTGTGTTCACCAGGCAGCCCGGCAGCAAAACATCAAAGTGAGTAGGTGTGTAGTGACATTTGACAACAAGTAGGTTTTTTAAATTTATTTAGTGGCACGGGATGCAAGTCCATAGGCCTTACTAAGTAGGTACCATACCATAGTTACCAGACACCATAGCCCATAGATAAAAACCAAGATAAGAATAAGATTTTGACGAGAGTAAAAGTTGGAATAAAAAGGTTAGCTGTATTTATATTTTGAAAATAAGATTTTATTGAATGATCAACTTCTTTAATAGAGAATTGATTTCAATTGAGGTAAGAATGATTAAAAAATAATTATTATACGCCGGCTCCACAGTGACGACCTTACTTTAATGTACGAGTATATAGCTTGCTTGTAGGTACAAGGTAGGTATGTACAGTCCGTTCACAGTTATTTTACCTCTGACAGAAGTCATTAATCATTATATGTTTTCTTTATGTTGGTGTTCCTGTCGAGTCGTTCTGTGAAGTTCCTAGCGTTTTTCTATCACATTTGTGATAATTCATCTGTTAGCATGCCGAAAAGAATTCAAAGTAACGGAAGAAATATTATACTATCGGTGCGTGATTTCTGTGAAAGAGAAAAATAATATAATGCTCCTTTAATTCCATTTAGAAATGTTCGTCAATGAGTTGCCGCCATGACGGGTGTGTAAATTAGGGCTACCCATCTTTAGTATTTTTCCCACTTTTAGTGGAAACTTGATGTCCTAGCGTTACCGCCATCAGTACATAATATCTGTCGCGTCAACTTAGATTTTCTCTCACCATAAATGTTAGACTGCTTACTTGATTTTTATAGTAAAATAATCAATTATTTGCTTCAATTTGATATACAAGTTCTATGTCCTTTATATTTGTCTTTTTAATATATTATATGATTTCATAATTTAATAGAGTAATCATTGTCAATTAGTATGTCGCCTTGAGTGGTTTTAATTTGAATAAATAAATAATATTAATGCCCAAGCTGACCCCTTTTTTTTATTTACAATTTTCGTTTGGTAGCATTTGATACGATTAGGTAAAAATGTAAATAGGAACATTATTGGTAAGAAATAGCTGTCTACATATATACACAGCAATTATTAATTTTTAAATAAAATAGGCTTTATAAAATAAAACTTTTTTCCTGTTTCAGGAATATCTGAAAAAACCGTTAGCACCATAACTAAAGAAGGCGAAGTTGCTTTATCCACTTTTCAAAAAATTTCTACGCCCAGAAAAAAACGCATCCAAGGAAAAAAAAATATTTATGGATGATTTTGATCTGTATGCAGTTCGAAATAAAATACTTGAAATGTATACCGTCAGAAAGGAGGTACCGACTTTGGAGAATCTCTAAACGCAGAGTTAAAAATTGATATAAATTTTCGTGGAGGTCGTACTACATTATGGAAAATTATACCTACCTACGAAAAAAATGCTGTGCGAAACTCACTATTTCTTGTGAGAAAGTGAAATATCGTGAAAAACGTTTGATAGCTATGAATAATAGGTTGCCTAAAACGCAAATAGATTACTTTATTTCCGATTAAGATAATTATCCGGATGTATATATTGTGGTTATTACTGTGTAACTAACTAATACAATAACAAATGACAGCGTACAATTAATGAACTTTGCTCCAGACGGAAATCTCCCGATCACTTTTTTTTATTTTTTTATTTTAAAATAATATTATTAGATAGGCATATTCTTAAAGATATATAAAGGTATAGTCTTACATTAAATAACAAAACGAACGGAAATTAATATAATAAGATAGGTATAAATAATATTATAAGATAGGTATATTTTTCATCGGAATCCGAATAATAAAACTATTAAAATAACTTGTCGTATTATTTCTACTCTTCTACCCGATACTATTCATTCACTGCATAAAAACCATAAAGTTCAATCGTTCATGCGTACGATGATTCCCATTGGAACGAATTATCTCTCGGGACGAGCTGGTTCTCTGTACGCCACATTTGTTAGGAAGGGAAAAACAGACTATAATAATAAATATATCACACTGATGTAATTATTATTGAAAATTAACCTTTGAATAACAAAAATTAAAATTTGGTTAGCAAATTTCTGTAATGACTCCAAATATAAATTTAAATGCGTTCAATCGTCCCGATAACAAAAGATCTTATTACAAACTTTACGTTCAAATCATTATATTGTAAGAAAAAAAAAATCATCAATACCGTAAAATTTAACTTGACGATGGAAGGAGCTAAATATGGCAATATTACGCTCAGGTTAGCTAACCTAACGGCTAGAGGTAAAATAGCTGTGAACGCACTGTAGACTACCCTGCGCATAGCTTGTCAAGTTGCCAACTGGGAACTGACACTAGACCACAGAGTAGGTACTTTATCTTTAAATATACTTGACAGCCGACAGGTGATAGCCTGATTACTGATACCGTAATCTGTAAACCGTGATACTGGAGAGCGTTCTTTTTTGGCTACCTATAACTAATAACTCTGTTCTCAAGTTGCAATATTTTTTGATGATTCTTCCAGAATACGTAAACTTGTGTGAATTCAATATGTAAATCCTTGCTAGGTACCTATTTTGGGGTTCGTTCATCATTGCTATGTTGAATTTTGAGTGTTGCAAAACATTTTACAAAAATGGTGTCCAGCAGTACACGCGTGATTCAAGTCACCAACATTGCCCCGCAGGCAACCAAGGATCAGATGCAAACACTGTTTGGTTATTTGGGTAAGATCGACGACATCCGACTCTATCCAACAATTAGAGATGTTTCGTGTCCAGTTACTTCAAGAATATGCTATGTCAAGTATTACGACGCGGCAACGGTTAACGTTGCTCAACATATGACGAATACGGTTTTTATCGATCGAGCTCTTATTGTAATTCCAATGAAATCTGGTGAAATACCTGATGAATATAAGGCTTTAGAGATGTCCAGCAATGGAACACTCGTGCCAGGGTTGAACGCGGCCGAGCCTCGTCTTCCAGCGCACATTTTAAATACATTAGAAGGTGTACCTCCTAGTCAAGTCATCCAAAGTTATGACCCTAAAATGGCAGCAGCTGGCTTGCCACAATATCCACCACTTCCTGCAACATACGATGCTAGAAAGATTGAGGAAATACGAAGAACACTATTAATTTCTGATGTTGGATCCTTGACCCATCAACAACTGATTGATTACTTCTGCCAGGCTGGTGAGGTTAATTACTTAAGATTCTGTGAACGGGAAGCTGATCCGTGTAAATATGCTCTAATAGAAATGACAGAACAGGAAAGTCTAATCAAGGCTTTGCAATTTAATGGGACTGCTATAGATGGTCAAATTATTAAGGTAAGAATCATATTTTTTTTTTGTATATTTATTTGTGCTACAAGGAGTGATGCACATTCATGGGTTTATGTGTAGTAGACCACTAAAGTACTATAGTTGCCTATACAATCTTGTCATATCTTCCCTTTCTTGGTGTGTGTCCGTGCAGAATGACATGATTATTCTCATATTAAACATTTTATTGAGATAAAACCTTTACTTATAAATGCTGCTAGTATAACCATAAAATAGTAAAAATTGGTAGAAAATAAATGTAAAATAAGGTGTAACAATGGACAAAACTTTAAGAATGAAAACCATTTCATGTAATATATTATGTAGTTTAGTTGTAAGCTGTTATTTCGATAGACACAATCCTTTTCATAAATATGAATTGTTACTTATGAATTTATTTTATTTTTTGGACAGGTTCAGCATGCAACACAAAGTATAATAAAACCTCAAGCTAAGAGCAATGAAGCTGCTCAGCGTGAGATAGAGGAAGCTATGTGTCGTGTAAAAGAAGCGCAGAACTTTATCTCGGCTGCCATAGATCCTGTAATAGGCATGCTATCAAAAGATAAGAGGAGGTAATATTATACACTAAATATTATCTGATTATAAATTTTTCACAATGTACAGCTAAAAGATTTCTGTATAACATAATATTTCACAACATTTTATATAAGTCATAAATCATACCCTGATGTTCATATTAAATTAATGTTGTGCAACCTACATAAATGTTTTGGTTGTACTTTTTCAAAATACAATAGTTTAGGTAGCGCCTGACTTGCAACACTCTTTGTAATGTGTCTGTGGCGATCTTGTCAAATTGCAGAGTAGCTATATGATGCAGGGAACCCAAGCAATGTGCTCTGCTCAGGCATGCTCCACATTAATTCTCAAAATGTTCGCCATAAAGGTAAATGTCGCCATTTCACTTAAACAAAATTTCATTAATAAACACTTACAGGTTATATGATTATCCGGATAAAATGTTTTAGAAATTATTGTTAATCTAGCCTTTGGAAGGTAGTACCTATTCATTGTGCATGTTATGTCTGTTTTCAGTTTTCACTCATATGATTGTTGATTTTTGATAAGTGATGATATTCTATATTATTAGGCTCTAAACATTCAGGAATAAAGCTCTTTTCAGACTATGCTATACTATTGTTATATATAGTATAGCAAATAAGGACCCTAATGTTATACTATATACCATGGTGTTCACATTACACATTATAATCACAAGTATTTATAGTATATAGCAAGCTCGGTAGACTGTGATCTTTGAAGAGTGTGTACACTAGCAATAATGGATTTAATACTGGTTCTTTTTCAATATTTGAGTAAAAATAAGGTGAAAAAATTAATATTTCAAATTAAAAAAAAATCTCAAAAAAAACTTATTATTTTTCATAAAAAGTTTTTTTTTAAGATAACTAAAAAAATTTTCTTTAAAGATAAGAAAAAAACAAAAATCATGGTTGTTTGAATATTTCACATAAATTTTGAGGTTACATAAAAACAGTGTGAAAACAAAAGTTGTAGATCTTTTTATTACAGTACAACTTTGCCATTTAACTTTTTTCCATAAGACTTTGTGTCGCCGGAAATTGAGATAAACAGTTTTATACCCTCATATAGTCTGAAAAGAGCTTTAGCCTGTATTTATACTTTTGGATAGTTTATAGATAGGATAATTTTCCTATTTATAATATTAATATGGATTTTTATGTTCAAATATCTTGTTATGAAAGAAATTTAATCCCACTGTAAAGTCGGTATATATGTGGCTTGTATATTAGGAATCATAGGCAAAATTTTGTAAGAAGCATTGGATGTCGCAAAATTGATTCCTTTAGAGTAATTTTGACGTCAATTTAAGGACCCAACCACTTCAGAAATAAATGGCGGCATGAAATCACGGACTAGTAAAATAATAAGGACTTCATGTCACCTTACATAACAGTGTAGCACCAAAACAAGCCGATTAACGTGTAAATACATATACACGCACCCACGCACACACAATACTACAGGCCGATAGGCGGCCATTATGAGAATTGTCATCGTCTGTGACAGATCAGTTTGCGTCTCAATAAAATATTTTAAAAATGCCGTCGTGCGTTGTGAAAAAGTGTAAAAACGATACTATATAAGTATTTGTGGCCATATTATTTAAGGGAGAAAAAATTCTGTAACTAGTATCCCCCGTAAAACCGCACACTCACTAGCATAACGGTGCTTCACTTGCTAATATCACGGCGTGGGGTCCATCTTTTTTTACTCGTCCGTGTATTAAATATGAATAATGGCGCAAGAAACTGTGCAATTTTCTTATTGAGGACTGTTGTAAAAGAATACTATTTATTATATAATTCAGTACATTCACTGCAGGTCAATTCGACTCCTATAAATTAATCATAATGGATTAAAATGAATTTTGAGACATTTTATTTTATAATTATATTGTTGATGCTCAAACTGTTATTGCCAAAAACATCTGCACTTAACAGTAACTTCATCAGTGTAACGAAATAGAAATGCACCTAAGGCGTAGAGAAATGCGGTACCAGCCTGATGCTAATAATACTACTCGTATTCGTTTAGCTGCACTGTATCATATTAAATTGATTATTATTTTATTATTAATACAACTATTGGGTTGACAGGACTAGATCGCGATCCCGCTCTCGACGCCGGTCTCGCTCCCGGTCGCGCCACTCCCGGTCACGACACCACGGCAAGCGGTCTCGTTCACGCTCCAGACACCGATCAAGGCGATCACGTTCGAGACACAGGCACCGCTCCAGGTAAACGTTGATATTATAAACAGCTACTTTCTTATCATATAGTATGAATGCCTTTGTGAGTAATTTAGCATTTAAAATACAACTCCGGCCTAGTAAAAATGTGATGGTTCGAAAAATCTCAAATGTGGGTACTTTTGACCCATGAAAAATATATTAAAATATAAATAATATTTTTTTTATTCTTAATACAATAATTTTCTTAATAGATATTTAACAATAATTAAATTTTTTATACCTGTTTTTTATTTAATTTACTTTGTCTGGTTGAAAAATAACAATTCCGGTTTAAACAATATGACACGGGGTTGCCCCACGGCAACATGCATTTATATCATCAGTAGGGAAATTTGAAGACGTTCGCAAAAAATTGAGGTGGAATAGTTTTCGGTACTCATGCGCCGATTCCTCCCGGACTATAAGGTGTACTGTAAACATTACACCTTCACCCTGATAATTAGGATTGAACATCTGCTGTTCAATTTGATTGCCTTTGCATCCTTGTTATTGCATGAGTAAAAATTTCAATTTTGTTTCAGATCGCGGTCCCGACACCAGAGCACCAGACGTTCACGATCGCGATCACGTCATCGCAGTTCACGCTCGAAGCGTGATCGGTCACGTGACCGTGATCGTAAAGATAAGAAAGATTCAGAAAAGAAAAAAGAAGAACGTGAGAAATCGAAGTCTCCATCTAAAGAAGAGAAACCGCAAGAAACGAAGGCGGAAACAGCACCGGCAGAGACCAACGGCAACAGCTCTGAAACGAAATCTAAAGCGTCAACGCCAGTAGATGATAAAGAGAAAACAGATGAGAAAGTTGATAAGGAGGTGAAAGAAAAATCGCCTGTAAAGAAGAAGGAACGGTCGCGATCTAGAGACAAAAAACGGGATAGATCTCGTTCCAAGCGTAGATCTAGATCTAAGTCTAGGCGGAAGCGTTCAAGGTCACGTAGGAGATCTCGTTCAAGAGAAAGGAAGAAATCGCGATCCAAAGAACGGAAACGGTCTAGGTCTCGAGATAAAAAACGATCGAAATCGAGGGATAGAAAAAGGTCGCGGTCAAGGGACAGGAAACGGTCACGCTCCAGGGAAAGAAAACGCACTCGTTCGAGAGATCGTAAGCGTAGTCGCTCTAGGAGCCGTCGATCCAAGAGTCGTTCTACAAGAGACTCAAAAACATCTCATGAAAAGAAACGGGATCTAACACCCACTTTATCTACTGTAATTGAGGAAAAGAATGTGTCTACAATTGAAAGCAGATCACCTGATCTAGGTGACAAAAATTCACCTGACAACATGGATATTTCTAATTCACCATAGGCTTGGCGTAGTTGTAAGTTTTACAATATTGTGTTTTATATTGTGGTAATAAAATCTATTGTAAAGTAGAACATAATAAATTCGATTCATAACATAGTACATTTTATTTAACTCCACACGCCATTTTTTTATATTTTGTCTGAGTGCAGGGCTTTATGTTTGATATTACACTGTTTTGATTTAGTAAGCACCTTTAGTAAAATGAAAAAAGTACTTTACAACCGCGGTCTTAAGATTTCCTTGCGCACTCGTTTACTACGATGTTACATCTGGCTCATACTTCGATTTGGATGTGAGGTGTTGACTATTAAAGTAGATCTCGGGAAACGTATAGAAGCTCGAAAGCTTCTATACGTTTCCCGAGGTCTATGTATATATCCATCATATGTCTATATGCCCACATTTCGAAAAATGTGGGCATATAGACATATGTTGGCCATTGGACTCAGAAGATCACGAACCAAAAACTCGAACTCATGCAAACCATCAAGATGAGGAAAGTTGCATATTTGGGGCACGTGAGCACTCATTATGATGGGAAAAGTTGCCGGAAGAAAAGGAGTAGGTAGCAGAAGTCTTGGCTGCGCAACATCCGGGAGTGGACAGGAATCACAAGTACGGCAGAATTATTTCGCCTCGCGAAGAACAAAATGAATGTACAAAGCCAACAACAAACCTTCGCTAGCCGGAGAGGCACGCGAAGAAGATTTGAAATATATTTAACCTGTGTAGAGCGTCTAAACGCCAAAAAATAGCCAACATTTCAGATTATAAGATGTCAATGTCGTTCCGACCTCTTAGTGGCGATTCTATGTGCTTGTAGACGTAGAAATGCGCAGGCGCGGAGGTCATGACAAGCTCGTGCTCACAATTTCACATTGGCCAAAGAGGATGTAAGTATTATGTACCGCCGTGCGATTGTGACGTATTGTCAGAGGTTTGAAAAGATGGAAGACGACAATCTTATTTCTAATCGAGAATTCATACTAATCTGTGTTTTAACACAATTTAAAGTTACTCCAAGTTTCAAGCTTTTTGTCTTTCCTTTATCGCTACAGAACAGGGTTTACTTATGCATGTAACATATTTCTTTCTCCATTCTTATACAGGGTGTCCCAAAACTCAACGATAACCTGGTACCGGGCGAGAGGCCAAGGTATACCAGTTATGAAAAAAATAAGAAAAAAAATCTATGTCACTTAGTCAAGAGATGATAGACATTTTTCGAAAATGTTAAAAATTTGACACCCTTTGTCGCATTTTTAGGTACTGTGATCGCAATTTTCACAATTTTACAGTGATTTTTTTAATAATGTTATCTCAAATAACAGTGCTATTAATGGTAACCACAAATGAAAGTAATAATCATTGTTAACTAAGTAAAATAAATTAAATTTTGACGAGTTATGGTTTATAAAATTTATGTCAGTCAACTTCGACACTCTACGTTGGAAAAAAAATGTACTACACTACCTATGGCAAGTTTTTTTAAAAGATGGCCCATTTAGTCTAGATTTCAAAATAGTACAACACTTGCCACTTTTCTTGCCAACAAAACTGCTATTTCGTATTTTTTGCGAAAGGAACTCATGGAAAATTTAATCAAAATAAAACGGTAAATTATCGTAACACTTTATTATCCTAAAATTAAAGCAGATGCTCAAATTGTTTCCCTCCAGCACGAATACAAGCTCTGCATCGCCTCAGAAATGACCTGTTCACCAGTCTTGCAAATCTCCTCGCATTGATTTCTTCTGATCTGCATCAATTTTTGGCGCAATTCTGTTACATTTTGAATTGGTTTTGAGTAGACCTTTTCTTTTATGCATACCCAGTAAATAAAATCTACTGGATTCAGGTCTGGGGACCGAGGGGGCCATGAAATTGGTCCAAGGCGTCCGATCCATTTACCGGGATATAATTCGTTTAAATATTCTCTTACTGGCCGGGCATAATGTGCTGGGCAACCATCTTGTTGATACCACATTTCTCTGTAGATCTTCTAGCAATGTCAGCAAATCATTTTGAAGAAAATGCAAGTAGGTGGCGCCATCTAAATTTTGAGTGAATTCAAATGGTCCAATTATTTGACCATTTAATATTCCTGTCCACATGTTGACTTTAAATTGGTATTGGGATCGATCCTCACGCATCACCACCATTAATAGCACTGTTATTTGAGATAACATTATTAAAAAAATCACTGTAAAATTGTGAAAATCGCGATCACAGTACCTAAAAATGCGACAAAGGGTGTCAAATTTTTAACATTTTCTAAAAATGTCTGTCATCGCTTGACTTAGTGACATAGATTTTTTTTCTTATTTTTTTCATAAGTGGTATACCTTGTCCTCTCGCCCGGTACCAGGTTATCGTTGAGTTTTGGGACACCCTGTATATGATTTAAACATTTTTTTTAATCTTCTTTATTACTATTGACTTTATCTTAAAAAGGTTTTTCTTGTTAAATTTTTGCTGTATAATAAATATTAAATAAATAAAGGTGCAATAATTACGCGCGAAATATAAAGCATCCAAACGCTTATTATAGATTGAAGCTCAGTGTGACATCAAAGTCTAGGTAAACATATGTCTTCCTTTCCGCATTGAACAACATGAGCTATTTTTTTCTAGCGACCAACCAAACCTGTTGAACTTACCTGACCATAGCGAGTGATCGCGCGCTCCGCCGCTAATTCGAAGTAAACACACACAAACAACATGAAGTTTGCGAGCTACTTTCGTCAAACTGCGTTTTGTACGTAAACACTTGCATATTATCCTGTGAATTTGACATTTTTTGCCCGCGCCCGCGAGTCAATGTGGACAAGCACTATCATTGCACTACTAACAATTGAGCTTTTAGAGACTGAGCGTTTGGCGATTAAATAAAACAACTGCTTGACTGTGAGGAATATGTGGAAGATATATGGAAGATATGATTTATTAAAAAGTTACACGATATATATACAAAATCCTTAAAACTAGTTACCCAATTACAATCGTTACTTAAAAAATATTTACAAGTTCAGAAAATACACACCAATACTAGAGCTTACATTTTAACCAATAGTAAAACGTTTCATTCAACAAGATTTGAGAATAATATTGTGTTCTATCACGCTCTAAAACTAATGCTATCGCAGTTTATGTAAACTCGCGTCGAACCTCGAACATACGATGTCAATGAGCATTCCGCACCTAGGCTGTTGCTCATTGATTAAAATTGCATGAATAGCGATCGACCCCCGAGTCCCGACGCTTCATTCGAGGACGCTCGGCCTTGCTGTGCGTGAAAGTACGATGCTTGAAACTTCACTGAGATGACTAAACTGGTGATCTGTATGATTCTATGAGTTGATGTACAGCATTATGAAATGGTTCTTATCAGAGCTAATACTACGTTATACAAAATAAAATGTTCTTATCAGA
This sequence comes from Leptidea sinapis, assembly GCF_905404315.1. Classification (NCBI taxonomy): domain Eukaryota; kingdom Metazoa; phylum Arthropoda; class Insecta; order Lepidoptera; family Pieridae; genus Leptidea; species Leptidea sinapis. Next base: position 9,872,486 of record NC_066289.1, read on the forward strand.
GCTAATACTACGTTATATAAAATAAAATGTTCTTGTCAGAACGAATCTTTCGGCATACACTTATTACAGTTATTATGCACGCTTACTATTTCTACGATCTATAATGCTACGTTACAAGTTAGATATTAGACATTTGTGTTAATTGATATTATTGGTTGTAGGTACAGCTACAGGAGTCCCCTTCAAGTGAAACTCCCCGGCAACTTGATGAGTCGGCCTGTCCTTGACATTTTGATAGGGTGGGACGTCAAGTTGTTCGTAGGGTCCGGTAACGTGGTATTTTGGGTATTGGTGGTATGTTTGTTAGGTATGGTATCGGTAAGGTTTATGGTAACTTGTACAGGTAAAGGTAATGAATATAATGTATTGTTTTCTTCAGTTTCATTTAATAAATATGCAGGTTTTAAACGGTCGATCGATATGTTTGTTTGTCGACCTGGTAACTGAATGGTGTAAACTTTACCGCTTCGTTTGATAACACGGTACGGTCCTTCAAATGGTGTTTGTAATGGTGGTTTTACTGAATCTATTCTAATAAACACATGACTGCATGTATGTAAGTCTTGATGAACAAATATGTGTTTGTTATTACGATGTGAAGTAGGTGAGTGTGGTTTATTAGCGGCGATATGGGTACGTAACTTATCAACGTAGGTATGATCCAATGAGGTAGATGATGTATGTGTGTTTATGTCGAAGAAATCACTTGGTAGACGAAGGTTATAGCCGTATGTTAGTTCGGCGGCGCTAACGCCTGTGTCCGATCGTAGAACTGCGCGCAGGCCTAATAATACGGTTGGTAGTTCATTGACCCATGCACAGGTGTTCGTTAACCTTGAACGAAGGGTTGTCTTCAAGCAACGATGAAAGCGTTCTACCTTTCCGTTACTCTTTGGGTTATACCTAGTACTTCGTATCCGTTTAACTCCCATAGTTTTCATGAGGTTGGTAAACAGAGAGCTTCCGAATTGTCGACCTTGATCGCTTGTTAGTGTCGCTGGATATCCAAATCTTGAGATCCAGTGATTGTATATGATATCTGCAATTGTCTCGGCTGTAATATTGTCGCTAGGGATTGCCTCAGGCCAACCAGTGTGTCTGTCGGTCATTGTTATCAGATAACGATGTCCTTGAGCAGAGGTAGGTAGAGGTCCAACAATATCTATGTGTATATGCTGAAAACGATCGCTTGCGTCAAAAGTCAAAACATTGAATTTTGCTGACTGTGTGGCGTTGTATTTTTCTTTTCTGACAATTTATACAAGTTTTACTCCACTTCCCGATGTCGATATTCATTGAAGGCCAAAAGAATTTTTGAGATATTAATTTACGTGATGTTCGTATTCCTGGGTGAGTAATATTATGTACACTATTTGAAATTTTGAAAAAAAAATTTGTTTGCGGAATTCTGTAGGTATGTAAGGACGTATATGACTGTTGATGATGTTTCGCAATATAATTCTAGGTTCGTGTTAGGTACATTTATTTTCTTGAAGGTTAAGTTTGGTTGTTGAATGAGTTGTGTTATGCTGCTGTCTCTATCTTGTGCGATTGATAATTCGCTGTAGTCGATCGTAGGTGACACTGTTATTGTTTCTATTCGACTTAATGTGTCGGCAATAATATTGTTTTTTCCACTGATGTGTCGAATGTCGGTTGTGAATTCACTGATGAATAATAATTGGCGCGTTCGGCGTGGCGTTTCGTTTGCAGTATGTGTTTTATTCATAGCGAATGTGAGGGGTTTGTGGTCTGTGAATATAATTAATTCACGTCCTTCAAACATCTTACGGAAATCCTTCACTGACTTATAGACGGCTGAGAGTTCTCTGTCATACGCTGAGTATTTCTTCTCCGCCTCTGAGAATTTCTTTGAGAAGTAACCGAGTGGTTGCCAATTATTTTCGATGTATTGTTGTAGGACGGCGCCTACTGCATTCTCAGACGCATCGCAGAATATTGCGATCATGTGATGGGTGAGCGAGTAAGGTAGCTTTGGATATACTATTCTTGCACTCTTCGAATGATTGTGATGCTTCGTCGGTCCATTCAATTATTGTTTTATCACGTTTCTTGACATGGTGTAGGTAAGCGTTTAGCGGAGCTTGTATTGATGCGGCATTCGGTATGTGGTCACGATAGAAATTTACCATGCCTAGAAATTGTCTTGAACCTTCTATAGTTTTCGGTTTTGAATATTCGGTAATGGCTTTAATCTTCTCTTCTGGTGGCTGTATACCGTTTTTTGATACGATGTATCCAAGAAATTTGACTTTCGTTTTGCCTAAGTTACACTTCACGGGGTTGATAGTGATACCGTTTTCTTCCAATCTTCTAAGAACTGTTCTTAGGTGATCGCGATGCTCAGTCTCGTTTGCTGAGGCTATGAGCAAATCATCGATGAATGGGAAAACGTAGTCTAATCCACGGAGCACTTCGTGAATAAATCGCTGAAATGTTTGTCCCGCATTCTTCAGACCAGGACACATGCGAGGAAATTCGAATAAACCCATTGGTGTGATGATAGCTGTTTTCTCTATGTCCTGTTCCCTGGTCTTCAATTGTTGGTAAGCGCGGTTGAGGTCGATTGTGGAGAATATTGTTTTGCCAGACAGATGATGGGTGAAGTCCTTGACTCTCGGCACTGGATAACGATCGGGTTTGGTTATGCTGTTCAATCGTCTATAATCACCACATACCCGTATATCTCCATTCTTCTTAGGTACTATATGGAGTGGTGAAGACCATGGACTTTTACTCGGTCTGCAGAGTCCTTGTTGCATCATGTTTTCGAATTCTTTCTTCACTATTTGATAACGATGAGGTGGAATGGGACGAGCACGGCAATGTAATGGAGGTCCTTGTGTTTCAATATAATGTTAATTTTTTGCGATAATTGCATCGATGTTAATCTCGTGGTACCGGGGAATTCGGCGAGGTCGTTGACATTATTGGCGCGTTGATTTTAAGACTTGTGACGGCATCAATTAATCTTCGATTTTTTAAGTCTACGATAAGTTGATGGGTTCTTGAGAAAATCGGCACCTAATATTGGTTTCGTGACGTCAGCTACAACAAACTTCCACTTGTATGGTCGACGGAGGTTGAGATCGAGTTCTAATGTTTTCTCACCATAAGTCGATATTGTTGTGTTGTTTGCAGCGTACAATTTAAATGGTAGAGGCGTTGCTTTCAGGCCTTGTTTTCTTGGTAGGACGGATATATTAGCACCGGTATCTACTAAGAATGACATCTTTGTTTTCTTGTCTGTGACAAAAAGGCGGTATGAAGTGTGAAGGACGCCGGGTTCCGCCGCAGCTAGCGTCCGTTCTAGTTTCCCGATGGCTCTTTCTTGAAGCTGGAGGGCGTAGTACAACGTCGTGCTTCACTACCAAATCGGCGATGGTAATAACAGTAAAGTGTTGGTGAGCTATTGAGTGTGCGGGAACGGTGTTGTGACGAAGTTCTATTGCGAGATGACGAGCGAAATCGGTGGCGATGATAGTGTTATATAGATGGCCTTGACTTGAGTTCGGCGACTTCTAGTGATAGTTTTCGTATCTCGTTAATAAGGAATTGTGTGTGATCACCTGATTTGACGTCGATGATTCTGGACCTGATGCTGGTGGCAGGCTGGAGACGGCTGGTGGCTGGCTGGAGACGGCTGCTACCTCCTGGATTTGCTCCATCATCGTGTCAGCAAGCAACGCTAGTTCCTACAGCGTGGACTTCGCGCTGAATGACTCGCTGACGGCGAGCACGGAGCGGACGTGGGCTGGCAGCAGCTTACTCCACATCATGCGGAGGGTGGAGTCGATAACCTTGTCCCTTGCAAGGTTACGCATGCGTCGCAGTAGCTGTGAAGGCTTCTGGTCTCCAAACTCCATCTCGGCGAGTAGCTTCTGGAACTTGCGGCTGTCGGATTCTTCATATACCGATATGAGACGTTCCTTGATTGCTGAATATTGTTTGTCTCTCGGTATGTTAAATAGGATGTCGGAGATTTGTTCGATGTCAGCCTTTTCTAATTGGACGAGCACCATCTGTGTCAGCTGGGCTTTACTCCTCTTGAGATCATCGGTGGCGGCTTCAAAGCTGTGATACCACAATCGCGGATTTTCCCGTCAAAATGGTGGTATGCGCATCGACAGTGAAATGCTGGAGATTTCTGTCGCGGTTGGCGCTGGGAGTGGCTGAGCCTGGTTTGTGTCTTCCATTTCTTCGTGGGGTTGATATGGAAGATATGTTTTTTTTTTTTTGAGAGGAGGAAATACTGTTACGTATTTACGCCCCGGAACGGGGCGTAATATGTCGGACTCGAGTGTCCGCGCAAGCGGACACCCCATACCGACTAAAACCTCCTCTGTGCTGTTAGCAGCTCTGGCTTTCACAGCGAAGTAGGACGTGGGCCGTGGAGGCCGCAAAGACTACGCAATAACAGTCGCGGGGCGTCTCCTAAGGAGACTCGAACCTCAGACCGGCTGTGTGCTTGTGGGAAGGAGAGAGAATGAAAATGAAGATGAAATGAAGATGAAAGATGGAAAGGTGATAAGAACACACTCGCCGGCGAGTGTGGTGATGTTTTGTGTAATGTATGTAAGTGTGTATGTATGTGTTTATGATTGTGTGTATGTTTGTTTTATGTATGTAAGTAGTGTAAATGTTAGTGTGCATGTATGTTTGTGTCTGTTTGTGGAGTGTGTTTGTGATTGTGTAAGTGGTGTATGTCAGTCCGTCAATCAGTCCGTGTGTGAGTGAGTGTAGTGAAACGATTACAGGACGAGGACTAGCGTCTCGTCGGGTATCAAAAATGTGTGGTGTATCTAGGGTGCGGGCCGCTGACCATCGTCAGAGTGACGAGTGCCAGTGGTTTGCGGTGGTTGACCGCCCCTACGCCTGCGAAGGCGGTGTGTGCGTGTCTGTGTCGGTGTTTGTGTGGGTGTCGCGTTCGCGATGGTGATGTCGTCATCCGGGTCTACCGTTACGTGTCTGGGACGTCTTATTGGGTTGAGACTATGGTGAAGGTGGGTGTACCCGCATGCCTTCCTAACCAAGATGTTGGGATGGTTAGGCGCCTTGTCAAAGAAGCGTCGCGAGATCTCTTTAAAGTGTTGAGCTATCGTCGGAAGCTCTAGGTCGCAGTGAAGGTCAACGTTTCGGATGAACCACGGGGCTCCGGTTGCCATGCGCGTGAATTTATTTTGAACTACTTGCAAACGACGTAAGTAGCTCGGTCGGGTGTGCGCGAAAACGACGCTTGCGTATGACAGTATGGGCCGTACGATGGTTTTGTACAGCGTCACTTTGTGTTTGAGCGGAAGTTTGCTTCGCCCACACACAAGTGGATAAAGGCGACTGAGGACAAATCGGGCTCTATTGCATACCGTATCAATATGTTTCTTGAAGTTCATATTGCTGTTGAACGTTACTCCTAAGTATTTGTAATCCTTCACCCACGGTATGGGTGTTTCATACAGTTTAATAACGTCGGTCGGTTGTTTTTTAGCACTTTAATGTTCTTGCTCAAGGTTGAGCGGTTGGAGCCAAAGTAGAGTGCCGTGTCGTCAGCGTACTGAGCGAGCTGGACACTCGGAAACTTGGGAATGTCGCTCGTGAAGAGCGAAGAAAAAAGTGGGAGAGAGGACCGAACCCTGTGGCACGCCAGACCTGATGGGTCTGGGTGAGGATAGGGTGCCCTCTACTCGATATCGGAAGGAGCGATCAGTAAGGTAGGCTCGAATGATGCGCACGAGCCTGTCTGGCACTCCCAGTTGATACAGCTTGAATACTAAGCCGTTGTGCCATACCTTGTCGAAGGCCTTCGCGACATCGAAAAACACTTGAACACAAATTGACGCCGTATGAGAATGTACTCGGTGAGTCGGTGAGCCTGCTGACACGAGTGAGCGGTTCTGAATCCGAACTGTATGTCGGAGCTTAACCTGATACAGGTTAAGCTCCGCGATGTAATGATTAAGACGCGCGAGAATTAATCTTTCGTAAAATTTCCCGATCGAGTTAATTAAGCTAATAGCCTATAGCTACTCGGATTAGCTTTAGGTTTATTGGGTTTTGGGATACCGATAACAATGGAATCCTTCCATTGTTCGGGGAACGCGCTATTAGACAATAGAATATTAAAAATGGTAACCAATAAAGTAATAAGAGTCGAGGGTAGGATTTTAAGAACCCTATTGTTTATAGTGTCGGGCCCCGGGGCCTTCTTGGAGTGAAGCTCCTTAATGATAAGCTTCACCTCTTCGTAAGAGGTGGGTTTTATTACATCGCCTGAAGGGCTCAGAGCGGAGCGACGTTCAACTTCACGATCAACTTCGTCAACGTGTGTCGGGTCGGCTGCTACATTTGGAGAGCACTGACTCTCGAGACTAACGGCGAGGCATTCAGCCTTCTCATCGTCATCGAGCGCCGGCTGCAGTCCCTCTGTCCGGTCTGTCCAAAGGAGGCATGACAGTGGGCGGCTCCTGTTTGAACGCGCGAGGCAGCTTCCAGAAAGCCACATGTGATGGCTTAAGGTTGCCGAGCAAGCGGTCCCAACGTTCGCCGCGGAGTTCCGCGATACGTTCCCGTACCACCCGCTGTAGGTAGCGGAGGTGGCGCCTGTTCTCAACCGACGGATACCTATCGTAAAGTCTAGTGGCTCTGTGCTTCTGTGTGAGTAGGTTCCTGACCTCTGGAGGCAGGTTTAGGCGATGCGGTTGCATCGTCGGAACCTGCCTGGAGCAGGCCTTGATCCTATTCTGTATATGTGACGTCACATGAGAGATAGCACTGTGAGCCGTGTCGACCGAGTCAATGACGTCCGGTATAAGGTCAAGGTCGTCGGACTTGATAGACTCGAGATCCTTTTCCAGCCGTTGCCAGTCGATCACTGTTTTCGTCGGTGGTTGAAAGTTAACTGGTGGGCCTAGATTTAGGACGACGGGCCGGTGGTCTGACTCTAATTCGTGAAAAACCTCGATTGAATTTACATTGAGCGTTACTTAATGTCGGGTCGGTGCGCGACGTTATCCGGATAACGTGTTGGTTCGTCGGGTGCTATTACTAAAAAGTTCAACGTGTCTGTGAGAGCATCTAATAAAATTCCGTTTCTATTTGTGGCTCTACTGTTCCAGCTGGAGTGTTTGGCGTTAAGATCGCCGCCCACTATGACTGCGGCCCCGTGGCCGAGTAATGCTTCTATATCTGTGTCTAATACTTGTTTGTTGGGCGGAAGATAAGCTGAAATAACAGTGATCGGCTGGTGATTCGCCATACTGACTCGGATGGCAGAGGCCTCGATGTTAGTGAGGACCGGAGGATCTATAGGTATACAGTGTAGAGACCTTTTAAAATAAATGAGGGTACCGCCCATACGGGTGGTGCGATCATTCCTGACTAAGTTATAATTAGCGATACGCGGATCGCGTATACGTGGTTTTAGAAATGTCTCTTGCACTAAGAATAGGTCTAATTGATGTTCGTGAGCGAACTCCTTCACCAAGTCTAGTTGAGGCTTAAGGCCTTGGGCGTTAAAATACGCTATACGGAGCGTATGTGGTTTAACCCGTCCGCTTACGTAATTAGGCATCGCGAATGTTTTTATACTTTCGCCCTATATCGGTGAGGGCACGGAATATTTTGTATGATTTATTAAAAAGTTACACGATATATATACAAAATCCTTAAACACTAGTTACCCAATTACAATCGTTACTTAAAAAATATTTACAAGTTCAGAAAATACACACAAATACTAGAGCTTACATTTTAACCAATAGTAAAACGTTTCATTCAATAAGATTTGAGAATAATATTATGTGTTCTATCACGCTCTAAAACTTATGCTATCGCAGTTTGTGTAAACTCGCGTCGAACCTCGATCATACGATGTCAATGAGCATTCCGCACCTACGGCTGTTGCTCATTGATTAAAATTGCATGAATAGCGATCGACCCCCGAGTCCCGACGCTTCATTCGAGGACGCTCGGCCTTGCTGTGCGTGAAAGTACGATGCTTGAAACTTCACTGAGATGACTAAACTGGTGATCTGTATGATTCTATGAGTTGATGTACAGCATTATGAAATGGTTCTTATCAGAGCTAATATTACGTTATACAAAATAAAATGTTCTTATCAGAGCTAATGCTACGTTATATAAAATAAAATGTTCTTGTCAGAACGAATCTTTCGGCATACGCTTATTAAAGTTATTATGCACGATTACTATTTCTGCGTTCTATAATACTACGTTACAAGTTAGATATTAGACATTTGTGTTAATTGATATTATTGGTTGTAGGTACAGCTACAAGCTGTATTGTTTATTTATATATTATTATAAACATATTCAGTAAGTTATTGTGTAGGAATTGCAAGGGGAGATAAAAACAACTAAAAATGTAACTTTTCAAAGAAGCAAAGATTTGAATAACTATAATCACAAATATTACAGAAACAAAATCAATTCTTCAATTCTGGCCTATTGTTATTGTTGGGATTATACCGCAACATCTACACAAGTCGCTAAACAAAGGCTCAAAATTGATTCAATCCCTCCTTAGTTACATAATATTATTTGTAACCAACCAAAACATACTGAACAGCTATACTATGTAGATTCATTAATGAAATATTTTGAACCCCCTGGATGTGTGTTTGTGTAAATTATGGAGTAATAAAACAATTGATGGCATACTATTTCACTTTTATTATGAAACTAAATTTAATTACATGTTTATAATGTAAGTATATTTTAAACACTTAAAAGTAACCATTATAATATATATAGTTACGGTACATGAAAGAATAAACAAAGATTGTCTTAAACTCGTATGTCTATAATTGTGCTTTACAATTTTGCTTCCATTTCATGTAATTTCTTGTGCCAACGACAATTATTTTATAGTTCATTTCACATGAAAGATATGAGATTGTCCTATCTGCAAATATCACCATACTGCTAAGCAATTTCTTTTTTTTTATATGAGAGGGTACCATGTATAAAGGGGAATTCCTGATGGGAAGTTAAAACTGCTGTCTTCCATTTGTTGAAAATATCCAAATCTCTTGTGGTCTTACAGGTGAGTGTATGTTCTTAACTTAAAGTTTGAAGACTGCCACAAAAATTTAAATCTTTAAGAATTAAATTATGGCAACACCCAGTTAGTGTGTTGTGTGTGAACCTATGCTTATCTTTCTGCTAAAATAAACTTAATTCATATCAAATTCTGTTGATTTCTTATCAGAAGTGTATTAAAATCAGTATTCAGATTTGCAAGGATTACACTTTGCACCATTGTACCAGTTATTAAAAGTAATAATATTTCAGCTTGAAAGTTATTAATAATATGTCGTTATTATAATTGAGGCAAAACTAATACTATGCGTAAGCATACTGTAATTATTTTTAGAAACTGTAATTACATGAAATATTTTGCACAAATACCAGGTCGATTCCTAATGCTTCCGGCTCCACTCGATCACGAGTTACCAATTCATGTAATCACAAACAACTTTAAAAATTTCGTACAAAGCTCTGTTCCGTCTCGCTTACACGGAGGCGATGTGAGCGCGTATTGTAAGTAAGGTCAATGACCAACATTCATAATGCTGCGCGACTGCACTTAAGTCTATTACTTATACGATTTTATCCAGCAGTTTACTGTGCTGTACTTAAAATGGTAAGATATCAAGCATAGCATATTTCCATGTCCACATCCTAGCCAAGGCTTCGAACCGCGGTCTGTCCTTCACGTACATCTCTCCCAACTCTGGTTCCATACAAACCTGTAATTTAGAATTTGTTGTAAGAAGTGAATTGTAGGACACAATAAAAAGTAGAGAGACAAAGAGACACTTTGTAAACAAAAATATTCTAGGCGCATTAGAAAAAAAATGGGCAACTGGAGTGTAAAAATTTTAGCATCACCATAAATGGGAATAGCGCTTAGATTCGCAGGACTTTCAAAATATCCTGCAAATACAGGCATTGGAAAATAAGAAGGTACGATTGTCACGAATATCTTATCTGGTTTCCAAAGTAAAGAACATGACTGTTGATCACTGAGTTTTCGGCTGATAGGAGTATCATAGTTGTTATCGACGGTGCATGTTTTTAAGTGGCAGAATACCCCATAAACGCTGCTGTCTTGCAAGACATCGTGATGTCACATAGTTTGCATAAAGTCTATGTAATGCATAGTTATTTTTACTGTTCAGATTCATAATATTTAATAGCCAAATAAATATATAACACCTTGGAATAAAAAAAAATTGTACGTAACAATTGACAAAGTACTTTGAAGAAAGTACACTTTATTTATTTATTTTATTTATTTATTTAGGTTCACCAACAGATTATACACTATTACTAGCTTATAAAAATAACAAAATAAGTATAAATTATGGTGTAAATCCAATTACAGGCAAACCAGCATGCATTTTTGAGTTGCACAAGTGCGGGGTTGCAAGTTTACAATGAAACAGTATTGTATTGTACTATTATAATGTAGAACTGAACAAGTGAAAAAAAAACACTAAAAATGTTTTAAATATTGTGTTATAAATTATTATGTGGTTTCTGTAGTGATAAATTGCTGCAATATTTTTTTGTAATGCGGAGGGGAGGAGGAGTGGATGTCAACACGAGTAGTTTTGAAAAGATTATTGTGCTCCCGGCAGATCCTTTCTAAAACGCTATTAGCACCGAGTTCAGTTCTATATAATTTTCCAATAAATAGTTTGAAATTTGTGAAACGTGAACTTTCGCGTGGCACTGAAAATTTAATTTTGGCTAGGATGTTGGGACAGTCTAATTTGTGATTTAGAATTTTGTATAGTAACATTTGATCATTCACCTAGTGACGTTATATTAAAGAAATGTAATCTATCGTTATAAGAGGTTAACTCGAACTGTTTTTTTTCATGTCAGTACATGACAAAAAAGAAAGCCTTTCTGGATTCTTTCGATTCTTTCGATAGGATCCTTATAGAATGGATTCCAAACTGTGGAGCCGAATAAACTACGAATTAGAGCAAAATAAACTATTTTAAGAGCTAAACATGATTTAAACGTTTTGCAATTACGCCAAACAAAGCCTAATAATTTGTAACATTTATTGATTGTTACATCTATGTGTGTATTGTATATTATTTCTTGTCTAAAATCATTCCAAGGTCCCTGATTTCATCCACTTCGTCTAACAAAAGATTATTTAAAGAATATGAAGTATTAAGCGGTATTCGTTTCTTTGTAAATTTTATATGCTGACATTTTTTAACATTAAGGGGCAATTTCTTTTTAATAGACCATTGGGAAATACTGTTTAAGTCATTTTGAAGGGAAATCGAGTCTAACGGATTTTGGATAGCTTTAAAAATCTTGAGGTCGTCAGCAAATAACTAAAACTTTGAAGATTTTATAAAATCTTGGATATATGTCGTTAATAAATACTAAAAATTATATAGGACCTAGATGGGATCCCTGAGGGACTCCAGATGGAGCCATGAATGGATCTGATTGATACCCGCAAACCACAACTTGTAGTTGTCTGTACGACAAAAACGACGAGAGCCAGGGCAGTAAAGTTCCTTGAATGCCAGCGTTATGTAGTTTACTTATTAAAATTGAGTGGTTGACCCGATCGAAAGCTTTACTAACATCCATATTTATAGCGTCCACTTGGTGTCCCTTGTCTATATTATCGATTACTTGAGCTGTAAATTCAGTTAAATTTGTTACGGTAGACATTTTATTGCGGAAACCATGCTGTTGAGGGACAAAAATAATTTGAAATAAAAAGAAAGATAAGGACATATCAAAGATTCGAAAACCTTACCAAAAATGGACAATATAGAAATTGGCCTTGACACTTTGAGAAGTGTTATCTACTTACGTTAGTGAAGGGGTCGGTGAGTAAGCTCTGTATCGATATGAGCACTTTGCTGATGGTGAGAGCCAGGGACCAGTTGTGGTGCACAGAGTCAATGCCCACGTCCCCGTGACGCGACACGTTGGGGTGCAGGATGCGCGTCAGGAACCGAACCACCGGCGGACTCATTGGGTATCTGCAATCATACGTTTACCACTACAATGGCTAATTATCAGATCTAGAGTAGTACTCGTTTTAAATGATAAAAGCGTTTTGTTGAAAAGGCCAAAATATATATTCTAATACAACTATTAATAATAATAAATATCCAACTTTACCGCATTAAAGTTGTTAGTGGTAGAGTTGTACTGAATTAGATTTTGAGACTTGAGACTTTAGGGTAGAGTAAGAAACTCTACCCTAAAGTCTCAAGTTTCAAAACTTCTGATTGGTTTGAATTGGCAATTTTTATACCCTAGCCGCCATATTCCACAGGTTTATAGAATAGATTATCAAAAATCGATTAAAAAAAGAAGTTAATTTATGCGGGAAACGGGAGTTATGTAATGCTAGGCGTTGTGAAGTTCTATTCTTTGAGTTCATCATCATCAATCGGAAGACGTCCACTGCTGGACAAAGGCCACCCCCAAAAATCTCCACGATGTTCGCCCAGTGCTCCCCTCATCCAACCTATTCCGGCGATCTTGACCAGATCATCGGTTAACTTGTGGGGGGCTTACCAACACTACTCTGTCAATTTCGATAAACCACCACCTCAACCCTATTTTATACTTTAACTGTTTACACTCAATGAATAATAATTCCCCACCTCTACAAAGCGATGAATATTGAATACCTACATGCATGGTGTAAGTAAATTAGAACCATTTCTTAACAAAAAGCTTAATATACGATTTAACCATGCTTTTTCAAGCGGGCTATATTACCTAATATTCCCTCGTAAAACGATCCCCCACAATCCCTCATCACAACAAAAAACCTTTGCGAATAATTTTAACGATAATAGACATGGGACAGATTTAGATCTGGAAAGAATGTGAACCCCATATTTATTTGAGCTCGGACAGGTATTTTATGTGTATAAATCGATTATGGCAATTAGCAATAGAAGTAAACATTTATATTGAGTCTAAAAGACGATGGAATAATATGGTTCTATTATTAGAAAATCAACAAATTTTAATTGGAGGGCAATTTTTTTTTCATCTATTGTGAACTAACCCTGATTGTGTAAATAGGCGTTAACTGTAAACAAATCGACTTTCTTTAGTTCTGTTTCGTCAGAGCGGGCAAGTGAAATACACATGTCATAGCATCACATTGCAGTCCATTAAACATCCCATGTCTAATCAATAAGTGTCGATAAGCCGCCATCTTACCCCATGTAACCTCCTGCGCCCATCCCAGTGTTGCAGCTGAAATACAGAGACATACTCACGAGTAGGGCACCTGCACGTAGAGATAAAACACCCCGCCCTCATAAGGCGAACCAGCCGGGCCCGTGACGCTGGCCTGCCAGTGGCAGCACTTGGCGTCGAGCGGAGACGCTGCTATACCTTCAGGCGGGTCGTTACGTAACATCTGACGCAGTAATTTATTATCCTTAAAGGGAAATTTAATTCGGCTAAAAGCTTTTCAACGAGTTATCCTGTAATAAATTTGTGTTAGGCGTGATGAAAGAAACAATGATTTCAGTGATGTGAGAAAAACAAGTGGGGGTAAGGGTTTTGATGAAGTTGAAATATGATGCAATATCATATAATAATATGAACTAAAACAGTGAGTAATTAGTAAAGGCCCTAGTTAGCAGAAAAATAACTTGTTGAAAAATGTTGGTTTCATGAAATGGCAACCAAAGTAAAACTAGTTTTATAACGTATTTTACAAGTCTCTGCAGATGAAATGTCAGGAATATGAATATTTCATGCAACATTATTAAAACCTTAGCAATATATTATACAATTTGCTTTGATTTCTATTATTATTATTTATGACAATGACTATTAAATATTTCGTTCCATCAAAGTAATATAAATCACTTTCTTTCTACACTATAATAAACGAAAGAAATCATCAATCTTTCAATTATTTTATAAGTTCCTCCAGAGAAAACAGGTCCCTTTTCATGGAATAGGACAGCAATTTTAGGGACCATTATAAATAAAAAAAATTAAACGCCGAAAATGTAACATAAATTATTAAAAAAAAAAAAAATAGCAAATTGAAACCGACATTTTAAATGGCGGCCATTTTGGCGTTTTTATCATGTACTATGACGTAACAGCTAATAACAAGAAACTAATAAGAGAAGATGATAGGGTAAATAATAATTAACATTAGTCGTTACAATTTTACGTCGAATTCGGAATGACCAATGGTGTCGCTTTTTAAATACTTTAAGTGACCAATATTTAATTAATTAAAAAAAAATCATTTATGAGCTCTAATAAAATTATTGATGCAGACATAGTTCTAAACATTGACGTACAATAAACAACTACAGTTAAGCCCCGTATTCATGGTAAACATTTGTTTAGGAAAAGTTGATCAACATTGTTGGTGAGCGGCGAGAATGTTGCTAGCAACTATGTTTAAATCAATACAGGTTGTCCACAAGCCAGGCTGCGTTAAAATGTTGCCCGAGGGAGAGACATTTTTCTATTGCGCCGCTGCCTGTAGTTTTTTTTGCCAACAACTTTTTTTTCTACTAGTAAATTGAGTACGCGGTACATGTATTTTAGTTTCCACATCTTTTTTGGGTATATTTAGGGCTTGAGAAATTTCTTCGAATGCATCGTTCTTTTTGTTTCTATCTTTGCATTATTTTATAGAAGAATCCCATAATAATGGTTTTGATTGAAATAATTCTATATATAATGCAACTAGCATTATTTTATCATTGCTCCACACTACTGCCATGTTTATAAACTGTTGCAAACACGTTCACACACGTCAACAATTGTCGCTAAACTGATGTTTACGCTTGTCGGGCGAGAGCTTGTCAACATGACGCTATCAACTCTGCAAGACGCAGTGTTGCCAGCAATTCCGCAACACGTTGATTCAACTTTGTTGCTAAACAAATGTTTACCATGAATACGGGGCTTTATAATCATGCTCAAAAATTGTCTACAGCAAAACTCAAAACTCTGCCTACACGTCTATTAGGCAGAGTTCTCATTCAGTTGTATTTCGACCGCGCTTTGAATACAACGCCACACAGGAACACATACAATGATAAAATGTTCTGTGAAAAACTGTCCAAATAACAGCATATTCAGCAAACAAATAAAAGGAATTTCAATTAACAAAATAACAAATATGTAACTAGCTTGACGTTTTTAATCATTTTGCTAAATAATTACTTTTCAAATTGCTAAAACAAAATGTTCTTGCCTCGTGTTCGCGTCCAAGCTATTAATGAGCGTAAACAATAGAAATTGAACATAACTACCTCGAAATAAGGTGTTAATTTGAATGAATGTTTTATTGTTATCTGTATAAATTAATGTATATGTATATACAACGCCACTCGGACATTTTTTGGCGAAATTCTAATAATCATTTGGGCGTCTAATTCTCTATCGTACGTCAATGGTTCAAAAGGAATAAAGTTTACTTTACTCTTATTTAAATAAAGTAATACCAGTGGCCTGTGCTCTTGCAAGACTAAATTAATTAAAAGAGTGTTTCTTGCCTTTAAAAAGGTTCAACACATTTTGTTTTGAAGGTAGATCACATTGCGATGATCAAGAAACATGAAAAGTAGTTTCACAGTATGCTTGTTGTATTTAAGCAGCACTTCATGTTGATAATGAAATACTGACTAGTATTCTGGCAGAGCTATACTCTGACTTACTTTTAGTTCGCTCCTGAGTCTATTGCGTCTCCAAGCACTCTCCTCACCGTCAGGTGGCGCTTGAACACACATCTGGACTAAGCAATTCCGACAGAAGCATGACTCCACCAATGATTGATATTTCTGTAAATCATTGAAACTTTATTTTATTCTGGTCACACTTTACAGACATTTGTGTTGGATTCATACACCGCTAGCCTTTAATCTCAAAGTTCACAAGTTAGTTTGAATATCAAATTCTGGCTGTGAATGAAATTAATTAAATAATAAATAAAAATTAACTATGTTAAAAAAAAAGCTGTGTTTATGTTATTAAATAGATAACATTATAGTGTTGCTATTAAGTTTTTATTTGTATTTAATTAAATTGTTATTTGTAAGTTTGTGTTAGTTGTTTTGTAATATTGTGCATTCCTTTATGGTAGTAATGCTATAATTATTATTGTAATAATAGTTATAATTATTATTGTAATTAGTATTGTATAGTAATAGTTATAATTATTATTGTAATCTTATTTCGTAGATGTAAAATATGTACCTATATACTTGGGTTAGTAATTAGTTAATTGTTATGTAATTAATTAATATGTGTGGTTATTATAACTGAATTTTTCATATCTATTTTAATAGAAACAATGTAACACTTAGCATTTTTGAAGTTAAAATGGTCTTGGGTACATGGTGGATACAGTAGCACATTGCAATGAACTCATACAAATTAAAACACATTTTAATGCCCTAAATATATTGTCTATAATAATAAATATAGCATACGTAGTTGAATAAAGTGTATTATTGTAAATTCTATATTTAAGGTATGTACTTACTCTTTGCCAGTCAAAATCGGTAAAAATGGGTTTGAAAAGAGGCCACCTCGCAGCCGCATATGCGGCCCAACGCGATAACGGCACGCGAGCGCGAACGAGTCTTTGCCAACGTGTGCACACGCAAGCACAGGCACACAGAGACATGTCATCCAGGTATTGGAATATACACAGCAACACTGAAAATAATTTTCATATAGTTCAAATAAATAACTCTCTACCTGTAAAGATATTATCAAATACTGTTTTTTGTATTTTAATGAGATCAGTACATTGATTTAGATAATATCCAAAAAAAACAGATGCTTCTCCATCATCATCAGCTGGAAGACGCCCAATGCTGGACAAAGGCCGCCCCGTACTTCTTGCAGCATCATTTTTATTACATATATTTTTAGCATTTATCTTTATGCCTCCAGGTCCCTCAAAAGATGTATGCCCGATGGCATACCCACAATAGTGCTGGTCCTAACCAGTATTTTCTGGCTATCTTACACATCAGGCATAGCCCCGAAATTATGGAAGGTAAATTACCAATGAATTCTGTTTATGTAAATATATTTTAAAACATAAAACATTCATTTATTAACAGTGTCAATTATATTAATTAATGGATGATTTATTGAATTCAAATATTATATTTTATTCAAATAAAGAGAAAAATATGTTATAACATACTGCAAATAGCTTAAATAAAAAATTATATAATAACAAAAAATTAAATAATCACCCTCAGATGGCAAATGCTCCACGATACCAAGAGGTACATTGTCAGAGGGCCTTGGTGTAGTCAAGGCCTGTAATGTTCTGGACAAGTTTGGCGGCTGAGGAGGTGGTCCCTGCCCCATATAGAGATACAGTGGATCTTTATTTCCATCTCTGGCTGCCAAAGATCCGGCCCCACTACTTCCACTTCCACTCGGGCCAGAGTTACTCGCCCTACTAGCATCATCTTCAGGACTTGTTTCACTATCTAATGAAGTCTGAAAATATATAACACACAATAATTTTAAATAAATAAGTTATTTATTGCATCACTATAATTTACTAGTATTTCAAATAAATGAAATGATATTTCATTATATGTAATAATATATTAATAAGTGATGTATAATGTTCGTACTCCTTTTTTTTCCAATCAAATTTACCACTGTTATTTTGATTTTGTAAGCAATACCTTACCAAGACTAGTATTGCAGATATATTTTTGCTTATATCTTAACATATAAAAATTATGTGTCACATTGTTTGTCAGCAATGAACTCCTAAACTGCTGAACCGGTTTTAACTAGGTGTTCGTTGCTACCGTACAAAAAATACAATGTGGGTATTAAAAATACTCATATTTCTTTTTCTACGTAATCTAGCGACTTGTCATTTTAAGTACCTTTCTGCATAGAAACAATACAACCCTCCCCTTGTGGGTGACACTTAGCGCCACACACTCGGACACCACAGACTTAAGTGAGTATGTGTGAAAAATACCTGGTAAGCTGACTTCCAAAAAAGAAACGTATCATAACTTTTTGATAAGTTACAAGAGTATTTTATCTAGTTTTAAGATTTGATCTCATTTTGCATAAATCCAAAGAAAATGTTATTTTTTTTAAGTTTTTGAGTTTAATAAGAAAATTGTTACAAATTTCGTAATTAACAAAAAGATTTTGAAGAAATTATGATATTATGTATATATGCAGTTGTTTGGTGCAGCACTAGTCACCACTAGTATCCATATAAAAGAAACACTTACCCCATTATTCATAATAGTCTGCTAACTTAAAGCATTGCTAATTCTCACTCTGTCTTCTTCTATTGACCTAAGTCAGAATGAAAAATAACACTCTGTAGCAGCTGTTTTAAGTTAGTGGACCATTATGAATAAGGGGGTAAAACATTACCCTGTATCTCCACCAAGCTGGTATAGGAAATGTTCTATTGGACTTCTTTTCCGTGGTAAAATTCAAATCAGATGGTTCATCATTCCCTGAGTCACCATCATCAGTCTTTTCTGTGCAGAAATATGAGCAAGGCACATATGATGGAAATTCCGGAAACAAAAATGCATGACATGTAACACAAACTGGTTCACCAAAACTTGGACCGTAATATCCATTGCAGACTGAGCAGACAGAGTTCTGAAATGCAATGAATAATTTTAAGTATCATGTTTTAGCATTTCAGAATAATTCATAGATGAATTAATAAAAGATGAATAAATAATAATAATTAATCAAAAGATGAATATAATGCAATGAATTCTATAAAATTTGTACACTTTGAAGCATATTAGCTCTTGTAGCCCATCTAATAAAATATAGGTCAGACTTGATAGATATATATATATGGCTTGAGGTAAATTGTAGCATCCAATCATTTGTTTTAACACCAAATGTTAATAAAATATAAACTACCTAGTATGTTATCTCTTCCCAATATATAGTTTCATTTTCAATAACTTATGGCCTATATCCATTAATTATTCTAGATGTTAATGACACCATCTTTGGATATTGTACTTTCAATTCTAAATATTACTTACCTTTGATAGTGTATTTAATAAATAAAACTCAAAGAACAACAAAGGTCTACTCGTAAATGTGTAAATACAACTGAATTCTCTGTTTAAGTAGAGTATAAAGGCACCGCAATTTATCGAATTCTACGGCGCACTGAATATTAATTAAAAAATCTTACATTGAATTCGAACTCCAATGGTTGTTCTTCCAAAGGGGACAATGAAACCAATTTATCATTATTATCCTCCAACTTCTTGATAAAATTTAATAATTCGGGTGTAATCATCGACATTCTGTAAGATCAACGATCAATAATTACAAATAATTAGCGAATATATTATTTTAGATATTTGCCGTTTCCGATATATTATTAAACTGACATGATAAGTGACAACTTGACAAGTGACAGAATTAACCACAGAACACTTACTCTAAGCTCTCAAATCTCGATTCCGGTAGAGGACAAAGACAGTAAAAACAAAGATAATATAATCGCTCGCTAAATGCTCTACTGTGCTATCTAGCGAGAAGACAGAAATCAGAATATGAGAGATTTGCCAACTCAAGATGCTCATATTTTATACTTTAATATTTGTATAGCAGGGACACGATTTATTACACAACCATTGACGATATAATTTTTCACTATATATATAAGTAACATAAGTTACTTTGTGGATTTAATGTTCTATTATGTACCCCTATTTTAATTGTGAGTTACCTATCGGTTTGATCTTCAATTGACTTATTTCGCAAAACCTCCGTATATCTATGCAAATTTTATAAAAACTCAAAAACTTGATCATATGTAGTTATACTTTGAAAGTATTTACTTACTATCAATAAAATTATCGATCCAAGTTAGTTAGTTCAAACACTTTCAATTTTTTTCTTCAACACCATGACAATCTCTCAGTCTTTAAGACAACAGACCATTAGACATTTCCAAGTGTCACTTGTTCTTAAAGTTAAAATGTTTTTTGGGCACTTTTCCCCTTAGAAAAGTATTAACGCTATATTCTTAGCTTTTCCCACATTGCTACGCATAGATATGTTTGATACATAATAACTTTGCTAGGGAAAGGAAGATTCCTATAATATAATATAATATAATATAATATAATATAATATAATATAATATAATATAATATAATATAATATAATATAATATAATATAATATAATATAATATAATATAATATAATATAATATAATATAATATAAGATAATATAATATGCCCCTCAAAGCCTAACTCCACGTCCGGCTACAACACCTTTGCCACGTGAGGGGTGGAACATCGAAGTCTGTGTGTCAGACGGTAACTTAATCGATGGCTAACGGAGCTATAGCAAGCAGCCTTTAAAAGGAAATATGAAGAGACAATTAAGAAATACACGTAATGGGTCGCTTCCCGGGGGTGATCGCCGGGGCACGTCTGGAGCTGACGCTGGGCGTGACAGCATACGGACCGTCAGTGACTCTCTGCTGAGCAGGCGGGCAGAAGTCGGGGAACCTGAACGTATTACAGCCGAACAACGGAGAGGGGGGGAAACGGGTGATGCTTTGCAGAGGGGAATTCACTCCCACACAACACTCTGCCGGCTCATCTGTAACGACCACGAATATAAACGAGGATAAGAAAAGAAAGTGGTCAACAGAGGAGATGGAGGAGTTAATATACTATTATTTTAAAGCCAAATTAGAAGGACCAGGATACATAGCGAGACTTCAACAACTTTTTTGTAATCGAAACCCAGATAACCCTAAAATCCATAAATTTAATGGCAACACACTTTCGAATCAGGCACGTAGGATAATTAAACAGAATGTATTACCGAAAAACACACTAGACACAATACAAAAAACAATAGAAAATGAACCACTTCAAACATATAATTCTATAACACCTATCACAGAAAACAATGAAGTACTCACATCACACAACACTGAAATATTTTACGGTGATAGGAGAAGAAGATGGACGCAACAAGAGAAAGAGGAACTAATGTTTTGTTATTTTAAAGCAAAAAATGAGGCAATGGAGTA
Source organism: Leptidea sinapis (assembly GCF_905404315.1). Classification (NCBI taxonomy): domain Eukaryota; kingdom Metazoa; phylum Arthropoda; class Insecta; order Lepidoptera; family Pieridae; genus Leptidea; species Leptidea sinapis. Next base: position 9,893,624 of record NC_066289.1, read on the forward strand.
TATTAGTGAACTAGAGCAATTATTTAAACAGAGAAACCCAGACAATCCAAAAATACACCGATTCAATGGAAATACGTTATCTAATCAAGCACGTCGAATTTTAAAACATAACCTTATTTCGCAAGAACTACTGAACCAAATCAAACACAACGCTGAAAACGAAATGCACCAGTCTCATCCCATCGATATAGACACACACACAAACACAACGTCAACTTTAGTTTTAGATAATACCACAGAAGAAACCAATGAACAAGACACTTTAGATATTCAGAGTAGAAACAGATTTGATTCAGAGATAGCACAATGGCCCGTAACGTGTGATAATGTGGAAGAGCAGAACCCTCTTGTTATCCAATTCCTACAATGTTTAGCTGAAACAAAAGAAATACCTATCGAAGAGCGCGATTACCTGCCGAAAGCTAAAATCAATAGACAATTTTTGCAAAATTGAACCATAATCGATAATTATTTACCAACAATTTTAGTAAGTAATTGCACTCTCCCAGGTACTAATGACATTATTTATTCCGCCGCGAGAACTTTAATAGTCAACAACAACCAACACCCTTACTCGCCTAGCAGCACAATAAAACCGCATAGAGACCCACCATGGAAAAATAGGATAAAGATAAAGATAGAACGTTTGAGGAAAGAATTAGGACAGATGGTGGAAATTACAAGAGGAGTTAATTCAAAGAAAATGATAAAGATCAGGGATAAACTATACGCAAAATATAAGATAAAGAATGAAATAGAACTAAAAAGTACAGAAGAAATACTGAAACAAAGAATAAAAGCTCTGGCAGGTAGAATAAAGCGTTATGAAGAAATAAATAGCAGAAAACGACAAAATAAAATGTTTACAGAAGACGTACATAGGTTATATAGAAGTTTAGACAGTTATAACGAAAATATAGATGTTATGATACCGAGTAAACACATCACCGAGGAGTTTTGGACAAACATTTTATCACAACCGGTTGAGTACAATCATCAAGCAAAATGGATTTTAGACATGGAACAATCTAATAACAATATTATCACGAGCTCAGCTGATGTAATAACTTCTGAACAGATTAAACACTCTTTAAGTAAAATGTTAAATTGGAAGGCACCAGGGCAAGATAAAGTTCAGAACTACTACCTTAAATATTTTACCAAGACGCACGACCACCTCGCCATGCTATATACGAGAGTTCTGAAAGGGGAAGAATTATTAGAAGATTGGCTAACAACAGGCAAAGTAATTTTAATACCGAAGAATAAGGATACCGAAAATCCAAAGAACTGGCGCCCAATCGCATGTTTACCGAGCATGTACAAACTCCTAACTGCGCTATTATCCGACCAATTGTATACTCACTGCCTAACAAACAATATCATGGCCCCAGAGCAAAGAGGATGTCGGCGCGGGGCTCGGGGATGCAAAGATCATTTGATGCTAAACAAGGCAATATTGGAGGATGCACATGAGGCTCAAAAGAACTTAAGCATGGGATGGATAGACTATCAGAAGGAGTTTGATAGTGTATCGCATGAGTGGTTGCTCCGCGTCTTGGACATTTATAGATGCCCGCCGGTAATTAAAAGTTTCCTTGAAAGGGCAATGCCCAAATGGAAGGTTATAATGACGGCAAAGGGCTCTACAGACTCTTACACTACTGAGCCGATTTATGTTAGGCGGGGTATCTTTCAGGGAAATTCGTTATCTCCATTGTTATTCTGCTTAGCAATTAATCCGATTTCTACTATTCTAGAGAAATATCAAAACAAAGGATATCATCTTAAGGACAGCGTATGGATTAATCACATAATATATATGGACGACCTTAAAGTTTATTCAAACAATAAAACTAACCTAAAAATTTTACTAGATAGTGTCGAAATTTTCACTACAGATACAGGCATGTCGTTCGGCCTGGATAAATGTAATATACTTCATATAACCGCTGGCTATAGAAACCATACTGATGGAAATGAACATATACTACTGAACGGAAATACCTTTAAGCAATTAAAATTAGACCAAACATACAAATATTTAGGAATTAACGAATCTGGGAAAATAAATCATAGCGACATAAGGGACCAACTAACGAAAGAATATTTTAGGAGAGTCAAAAAGATTACAAATTCTTATTTAAATGCGCGAAATCTAATAAAAGGGATTAATACATACGCTGTACCTGTTCTGATGTACTCATTTGGAGTCATAAATTATAAAAATAGCGACTTAAAATGGATCGATATGAAGACGCGTAAGTTGTTAGCGATCAAGAAGGCTCACCAGCAAAAGGTAGATGTGGATAGAATTTATTTACCCATAGCAATGGGTGGCAGAGGATTGATTCATTTAGAAAACTTATACAAACCTCATATTTTGAAATATAAACAATATTTAGAACAGAAAAATGATAAACTCATAGAAGCAATAACACAACACGATAAGAACAGAGAAACACATTCAATTTATAAAGATTCGTATGAAATAGAAAAAGAACTGAAGCTAACAACGGGCAAAGATCACACCAAAATTGAAATTAAAAATAGCATAATAAAGAAACAGAATGAAGCCTGGAGAAACAATAGCCTGCATGGGCAATTCCCTAAAAAGGTCCTCGACCTTGCCAATGTGGACAAAGAACCTTTAAATGGCTGAAGAAACAACCAATTTCGCCAACATTGGAGTCGTCTCTTTTTGCTATACAAGATCAGGCAATACTAACGCGACAGCACGATCGCGATATATTGAAAAGAAATACAGATGGCAAATGCCGCTTGTGTGCAAATAAAGACGAAACCGTACAACATCTTTTAGCAGGATGCGAAAAACTCGCTGGAACATATTTTGTAAAAAGACACAATAATTTAGTTCAATATGTATTTTGGTGCTTGGCTAAGAAGAGCGAAATCGATGTAAACAAGTTATGGTGGCAGGAAGAACTCAAGCAACCGATGTTAAAAGAAAATAGTATAGCCAAACTAATGTGGGAAATCCCTGTCCAAACTGACATTACAATCACTCACAATAGACCAGATCTTATTCACATAGATAAACAAAACAACCATACTTACCTTATAGATATCTCGGTATCATCGGACTATAACATCGGAGCTAAGGAAATAGAAAAAATTAGCAAATATCACCCGCTAAAAGTGGAACTCTCCAGGTTATGGAACACCACCGTCTCAATTATTCCGATTGTAGTAGAAGCCACGGGTGCTGTGACGAAGAGCCTTAAGCGGTATTGTGACAAATTAGATGCAAACATTAACATACACATACTACAAAAACAAGCAGCACTACATTCTTCCACCATAATTAGTAAGGTGCTTGGAGATACCGTTTTCGTTACACAATCATCGCAGGTACATCAACAACACACATCACACTCAAACACACAGTCAACGTCTTCATACCATTCATCCGCATCTCAATCAACGACACAACCATCATCCTAACGCTCAGCACTAACTGGCGAGTGTTTCATCCACATCTGACACACAACTTCAAGAAGAGACCGTTCGATCACACGATATTTTAAATGGGGGGATAAACTAGGATCACAACACTAGATATCCTTTTTCCTGAGGGTCTTGGGACGGGATATTTAGATAAGTTACCGACACATAAAAAAAAGTCGTGAAAAAATCAAATAATATAATATAATATTCCTATAATTATTTCCTATAACAATTATTAAAAAGTCTGCAGGGAATAATAGCTGTATGAAATCCGCAGTCGGATTTAATAAGCCGAAACGGCTATCTCCTTTCTCAAACTTTCCAATCACTGGTCAGGTACCGTCGGATTCTGTTCCCAGGCTGTGACTTACCGTTATCACCATCTCAATCCCTCTCCCATTTCCAATTGATAACTTGTTGCTCCTGTTGCTCTGCTGTAGTAAAAAAGCATAAGCAAGAAAAATACAATGCCTGCATCTAAGTATCACAAATAGTGTAGTCCTGAACTCTTGTTATTATTCATGAAAAATAGTATGATTCGATTTATATTATTATGTATAAGTAGATAGGCTTCATTGCAGTTCAAATAATCATGAATAATAACTTTTTAGTAAATAGCAAATAATAGTTGTCCCAATAGTAATAAATGGCTGTAGCCAATAACCAACCTCAACCAACTTTACGTTAAAATTTTACGGAATAATCAAAGCAATGTGGAAGTGGTTTCGTTCTTATTTAAGTGATAGGCCCAATGCAGTAGTGAACGGAGATTAAGCTTTACATAATATTTTCTACTAAGTTAGGGGTTCCGCAAGGTTCCCATCTGGGCCACGTACTATTATTTGTTTGCATTAATGTTAATTTTATGCTTAAAATTTTATGGCAGATAGGTTGTGGAATAAAAACGTATCTCTTAAGCTAACGTAAACTTTTAAATTATATTAAAAAAAAATCTAAAGTCGTAACTCATAGTCGTTCTTAACTCTTTTCTTCTTTTAACAGTGTACCTCAAGTATATTTTATTTAGGATTGCACATAGGTCGACATCACCTATACTTTAAAAGAAATATTTTTTGGTTGGTTGCGTTTCACCTTTGGTTGCCGCAAGCACTCTTAAGTCATACTACTGACAGTTGTTTCAGATACGGCAGAAAAACGAAAAATAAAATTTGATGATGATTTTTATAAATTATAAAGGAAGCCTATTTAAAAAAGATCCGTAAGCACCTGGAATGAGAATCGTTTATTGAAGTCAGGCCAACCTTTGCCTGCGGCCATTTTTTAACTGGCAATCATGGTTTATCGTAAATATAGTAAATATAAAACTTAAATTTGATGTGGTGTCGTGGGACACCAGGTAGGAACAAAGTTCCTTTGGCTAATGTAGAATCGACACAATTTGTAAAAAAAAATCGTGTTCAATTTTATGTAGGTTTTCTTGATTTTTCTCTAAAATTTTGCAGATTAGTTTTTAATTAAGTACAGGAAAGTATTTAGGAAATTCAGTATTTTAGGAAATAATAAATTACGCAAAATAAAAAAAAATTGTAATCCAAATTATCAATTAAAATAACAAAATATATCTCTTTATTTTTGTTTGACAACATAAAATTTCATAGAAATAGAAATAATTACAAAAGTCGCGCCTGCGCACGTCTCATTTAACGGTTTTATTCCGCGGACTTTTTCTTAAGGTTTTACTATCACATTTTTTTCAGTTCGGTCCCGCAGCAAAATCCCTATCTCCTCCAAGCCTGCCGTAAGGAACTTCGTTCCAAAAATAATCAATACTAAAGAATGTTTATTTTATTAATTTATTTTATTGAATGTCAATCCGAAATTGAGATACCCAAGTTCTTGTATAAATAATATCTATTACTCTCGGCTGCTCATAAGTTCTCGTCTTTTTCCTTCAGTTTCAAAAAGCTTATGTCTCAATTGTAACATAATGGCCTTGTTTCTTTTCTATAAAATATTTCACCAAAAAAATAACGTGTTATATAGACAATTAATAAGCATGTGACAAAAATGAGATTGGCCTATTCACAGTTCAAGAAATTTCACAAATAAATTGAAACCAAGCAAATTATTATACTAACAATATCTTAAGGGTTAATAAAAGACAGCGCGTAAAGTGTAAGCGCGTACACCTTCTTTAAAGGCCGGCAACGCTCCTGTGATTCCTCTGGTGTTGCAAGAGATTGTGGGCGGCGGTGATCACTTAACAACGGGTGACCCGTACGCTTGTTTGTCCTCCTATTCCATAAAAAACAAGTACAAGGGATGACATTTGATCTATCAGTTAAATCATTTTCTTATTATGTAGCCAATGAAAAACAGCCTCACCTTTGCGATTTAGTCATTATTTTAAGTTTTATGTAGTTATGCACTTCATTCACTTCCTGCTTTGATAAACGAAATCTAGCGAAAAAATCAATTTCATCTAGGTCCGTAAGATAATCGACACGGAATTTAAATATACGCATTGTTGGTATTTGTTGCGTGGAAGAATAATCTAACTCTTCCAATTTATGATCAATCAAATCGAATAAATCCATATCTAATAATTTATTATAAGCTACCTCTGAAATTCCTTGAAAGATGCACAAAACAACAACTGTTAATAATAGTAGGCATATAATATGTATAATGCAACTGTCAAGTAACCGTGCTAATTGGCAGAAGACGCGGCAAGTTAGTTACGGGACAGTTAATCGTTAGATTAGTGTTACTTTAAGATCGTGAAATTCGCATGTTATGTTACTATTGACTTTACTCAATGATTAGCTTACTTGAATGTGGTGAAAGAGGGCCTAAATAGTATAGCACCTCTTTACAGGAACCATGTAACATCGAGAAATGTATGATTTGTCTAAAAGTATTGATTTCCGCTACCTACACTAACTACATACCGCAGGCGAAGTGGCAAAGTGTGGCAACTAATACTACGCCCAAGTGGGCGTACTCGAGCCAGTCTCGAACAATGTGTGACGTTGACGTGCAACATGTTCTGTTAAACTAATAATTCAAACTAAAATGCCGGGTTGCGTAGTAAGACTTTGTAAAAATAATACAACAAGAAATAGGAAAGGCACTGGGATCACATATCAACAGTATTTTAAATTTTATTAATTTCAATGTAAAATAACACGAAGTGTATGTTACAAAATTTTAAAGATGCCACGTACATAAGTATCTAATAGTTGCCGTAATAAAAAAAGTATTATTCTTAGGTAGCGCGGTATCTAGTTACCAATCATTATTCTAACACAGTTTTTATTTAATTTGATATTTAAAATCAGTTGTACTTACCGCTAGAACACAACATTCTCGGTCTATAATATCACATTCTTGCTCAATTGCAAGAGCCTCTTTCAATTGTTGTTCGTTTTGTTCCATAATTTTTGCCAGCTTTTGCTTCTCAATCTCTTCTTCTTCCGCTCTCTTTTGTACGAGTTCTTTGTTATAAGCGTCTAGTATTTGTTGTTCTGGTATAGTTTTAAATACATTTTACTCCAGTATAAAACATTTAATGTTGAATAAATTATTTCGCTCTAGAGTTATATGAGCATTTTCAGGTATGTAGGTGCGGTACTTACCCTGAGCGAATAATTTCTCATAATCATCCCCAAAGGAGGTTAAATTAGTTTCATAGACGTTCATCTTAGCCTTTTCAGACACGTGGCAGATATTTATCATTGCCAGTTGATTCATCCCTTGAGATATTTTCATTTTCAAGTCCTAAATAGTAATGATCTAAAGAATACAAATATAAATATACTAAAAAGGTTGTCGTAGAAGTATTTTACATGATATTAGTATTATGAAAGTACAATGATCTTGTGATGTATCTGCCAGGATACAATGATATTTAAAAGTATAGATAGGTTACGTAGACAACATTCGGTGTTTGTAAATGATACACTAGCGCACACATGAGTAATTTAACATTGCAATAGTACACTACATTACAATTACACGTCAAAAAGGAAAGTAAATGCAATTATCGCAAGAGAAAAAGATATACCTCTAATTTGCTAATTGCTTCGTATTTGTATAGAAAAAATACAGTTAATTCATCAGATATGATTTTTTACCGTATACAGTGATTTATGCCTAAATTACGATTCATTCATGAGTTCATGTAGTAAAAGCTATAAAGTAGTAAAACTGCATTGAAATTAGGTAGATAATGTGTCATTGATTTTATAAAAAAATAATCGAATATATTGATTATAATACGAGTATATAGCCACATTGATGATATCAATTATTTATACATAAAATAATAAAAAACATACAGACACCAAAATAAAACCGAAAGGAATCTACAATAAGGGTCCCATTTTTACAATTTTACCAACGACGACTCCCAAAAAGTTTTAAGATTACAATTATTATTTTTTGTATCTTATATTATTTATGAATGTCTTTTTGTTGAGGGTTTATTACAATAAGGTAATGGGAGAAGAAAATGATCCATTGATTCTTTTGCAGTTAGCAAGTGATATACTGAAAGGGACAGTGTTACTGAAAAAACTCCTACGTAAACAAATAGCACTCACTGTCTACATCCGCTACCTACCCTAAAACTTGTTTTAGTAGTTTGATAGTTCAGCTACCTATATACGCACTTGTTTATTAAAAATTATTACATTTCGTATTACATTCACTGCAACAACGACTTTTTTACATCATTTCCTAAAATATTCTACCTCGATCATCTACCGCAACAGACAGCATCAATATTTTGTCATTTCTTTACGTTAATCTATGATCGGCTTGGCAGCGATCGGCGTTGTCATGGCTACATATTTATTTTGTTAGTTAAATAATGAAATCAATTAAAATGTTATAATTCATGATTTCTTAACTGTGGTACCTATGTAATTATATGATTATTGTTACTTGCGTAATTAGTGCATCTTCCCATAACACAAGACGGCATTTTAATGTTGTACCTATATCAAATTGTAAGCAATTCTGTCAACAACAAACGCGTGTGTACCGTTTTCGTATCGAGAGAGCGACTACGACCAAACGAACCAATTGACCCAATTTAGGCGATTGATTTTCGGCGCGCTAGTGACATATCTACCTCTTTTAATACTATAATATCATTGCCAGGATATACCTAAGTGCCATACCATTATATTATTGTGCGACCACTGCACTTCACTTCCTCTACGATAAAATTTATCATTTATTTTAGCGCATAAATCGCAATTAAAAGTGGTGGTGATGTTGGTGGTTATCAATAATTCGAAACGTGCTATTCGACCTCTCAACCATTACATTTGAGAATGGTGGTCGCAGTTTCTTCAAATATAGTAGTAATATTTACCTTGAATTGTTCCATTAGGAGTGTATTTTCTGATTTAATGATTAAAAGTTCGTCACATAGTCGACGCTCTTCGCTACGAGATAATAATTCAAACTTTTCGTTTTTCAACTTTTCTTTTTGTGCTGCAAGATATGCTCTTTTTATTTTGTTGGATAATTGAAGAACATTATAAATTGATAGATAAAGTTTTGATACACTTTGTATGGACAGTTAAAAAGTATATTTATAAAATATATTTAGTAAATATATTTGAAACAATGGGCGCCATGACAGTATCTGAGCTTCCATTCCTTCCATCCACAAGAAACCATTTATTCGTTGATGCTCTAATGCAACTTTGAAAACTATATAGGTATGAAGGATTCTAAATGTTAGCCCAATTATGAATAAAATATTGATATTTATAAGATATTTACTAAAAAATAAAAGCATAAAATACAGCAATCGGCCTTCTTCACTGAAACAAAATCAGAGTTAAATCGAGCTGTTTTTCAAAACGATTCACAAAATCTAATAACTTAAATTCCTAGCAAACATCAGCTGATATAAAGGTTTTCTTTTTACGTAATAAATCACTTTCATTATAAAAAACATCTACGAATTTTATTGCATCGTAATCATCTTTGGTATATATAAGAAATCCAATTCAAACCGATCATTCTAAGTCGACGGATTTAACGTACGTACCTAAATTTAGTCTATAGTTCAATTCCAGTAATGTATCGTTTATTGCCATTTTAATATCCAAATTATTGTGGTCAACTCTCAACACATCTATAATAATTAAGATCGAACTTCGTTTCCTAGTTCAGTGAAATTGAAACAATTTGGGCGGGATTCGTATTTTTTTTTTCAACCATCAAGAACATGCTGTTGTCCATACTGCATAAAATATTATAGATTTAAATAAATATACTATATCTATGACTATACCTATATAAATAAATAATTTTAATAAATACTTCATATTTTAGACTATGATAAAGTATGTAGTACTTAGTTGTAAGAAGGAGTAATATTTTGTCAAACTAATGTGTTCACTTTTTGTCCACTTCGCCTCATTTTTGACGCTAAAAATACGCCCATCATACATGACTAATTATTAGCATAAAACCTTTAGTTTATTTTCGAGCCTGTTTGGCATGCAATAAAGTGTCTAACTATCTCTCTAAACGTCACAGCGCTGACCTGTGACTTAAAAATGCAAATTACAATGATTACTTTAATCATCCGTTAACTCGCTTCCGAGTTCTGGATCAGATATGCAAATTTTACGATCGAGTCACTTGCGAGATTTCGGTGTTTGTATGAGTGGTAGATTTAGCGCGTCAAGACTCAAGTACATAGGCTGCACTAAAAGTATCGGGATGGAATATTTCCACTGTTCCTGTCATATTAAAATCTTTTTGATTGAAAACTCCTCGGTTTTAAAAATCGAATACCATTTATTTATTTAAAAAAACATTCTCGGTCTTGTCACAAGGTCTTTTCAAACTTGTTTAGTCGTTGAGAAAATGGAATTGACTCGAAAAAATTCTAGAGCGATGATTTATTATGACTTTCGAAGTGGTTTAACACAAAAGCAGTGTGTTGACCGGATGATTTCTGCATTTGGTGATGAAGCCCCATCCAAAACCACAATTTGTCACTGGTTTGCTGAATTTCAACGTGGCTGTGTCAAGCTCAGTGATGATCCCCGTCAAGGTCGTCCAAAAACTGCAGTCGCTGATTGAGGAAGATCGACATGTGAAATACCGCGAAATTCAGGCAACTTTAGACATTGGCATGAGTCAAATACAAATAATCTTGCATGAACAATTAGGTGTAAAAAAGTTGTTTTCCCGGTGGTTACCGCATTTGCTCTGTGAAGAGCAAAAAGCGGCTCGCGTTACTTGGTGCGTAACTCTCGAGAGATTCCACGCAGGATCCTCAAATGCGGTATACAACATCGTATCAGGTGACGAATCTTGGATATTCGCGTACGAACCCGAAACAAATAACCAGTCACGAGTTTGGGTGTTCGAAAATGAGTTAAAGCCAACAAAAATTGTTCGTTCACGGAGTGTTGCCTATAAAATGGTGGTCACGTTTGTCTCCAAAACCGGCCATGTTGCGACTATTCCTCTTGAGGGACAAAGAACGGTTAATGCAGAATGGTATGCTAGCATTTGTTTGCCACAGGTCGTTTCTGAACTCCGTAAAGAGAACTGCAACCGCCGCATCATCCTCCATCACGACAATGCGAGTTCTCACACCGCGCACAGAACAAAAGAGTTTTTAGAGCAAGAAAACATAGAATTATTAGACCATCCGCCGTACAGCCCCGACCTAAGCCCTAATGATTTCTAAACTTTCCTTAAAATAAAGAATAAATTGCGTGGTCAGAGATTTTCATCACCTGAAGAAGCTGTAGACGCCTACAAAACGACCATTTTGGAGACCCCAACTTCCGAATGGAATGGTTGCTTCAATGATTGGTTCCATCGTGTGGAAAAATGTGTCAAATTTCGCGGAGAATACTTCGAAAAGAATAAATACATTTTTAAATAGTAATGTTGTGTCACTTCCTTGATTCCCGAAATTTTCAGTGCCGCCCTCGTAGGTACCTAACTCGAATGAAGATGCTTAGTGCGCAATGTTTGTAACTACGAAGTGGTAAAGGTTAGTATAACATAAATGACTTTCTTAATGATAGCACAAATTGGGAATGGAGCGACCGCCTTCAGGCTTTTAAATAATAAGTTTAATTATACAATGTTACTTTGTAAACATATTTTATGATGAAAAAAAAAGCCCGCTGAGTTTGACGCGCCCGTTTTTCTTAGGCCTGAGGCATTCATTTTGGAATGGGTGGTAGATTTATTGCCTTTCAATAAGTGATGTCACATCCTATTTTGAATAAAAATATTTGATTTGAATACCTACTAAGATTGGATAACTTTGCATTACGCAATCTGAGTGACTGCTGGTGAGTTATAATTACTGCGATGAACAATCATCATCTTGTATTTGCTGCGATTAATCTTTAACTCGAACTCAAAATTTACTCGCTCCGTCCTTTAAGAAGTCTCCCATATGGTGTGCGCTAGTTGTAAAGCGAACTGTATAATGCGCATAAAATTGCAATTTGTAACCATCAACTTCAGCCCTACCTGTACAATCAACCAAAGCGATGCGTATTATGAACGGTTTTTGCTTTGAATAGAAGCTGAATGGAAGACGGTGATACAATTGACGGAGGCAAGCACTGAGATGGATAAATTGCTAGATAGAATCTGTATACAAATGATTTAAGTTTTTCTTTAGTGTTAATTCCGCCAATATTTGTTTTTAAAACAATTCGACACGTGTTTCGCCTCTACACCAGGTATCCTCAGGACGTGTTGTCTCGCCAAAATCTGGCACGAGACTGAATTAAATGAGTTTTTTTTTTTTTTTTGCGCCCAGACAAAGGGAAAGGGCTACCCTCCGGGATTACGAAGGGAGGGAGGTGGTGAATGCTCATACATACCAACGCAGCCTAAGGCTGCGTTGGTTATGTGGGACTCACGTAAGAACCTAAGTGCCTACCCACTAAACACCACCTGAGGTTGGCTTTGGGCAGTGTGCCCTCTAAGCCTTCATCGTAGGCGACCATCTCTCGGGGAAGAGAGGCGCAAGCGGCACTCCCTAGGGAGTGTTCGCTGGGAAAATTAAATGAGCCGGAAGCCGCTCTTTTATACCCTCGTCCCATGAAATGACGCGCTGTGATTGGTCGGCTGTTGTGACGTATTACCCCCGGAAGAGACACGTAACAAAGGTGATGGCACTAAATTTGTTTGTTCATTCAACAATGTTAACATGTTATTTCTAGAATAGATCTAGATAGAATCTGGCCGAACTGAGGCTGTACCTTTTTCGTAAAGACGCCTTAGAAGATGCACGAGAGGAGTTTCGGCGTGCCCATCTCTATAAAAGTTTTCCACAAAATTTATTTTACAAGTCAACAAACTAAATGACGTATATTGGCTTGTTGAAATCTGGAACTTGCATGAAATATTTATTATTTATTTATTTTATCTATCTATGGGTAAAGTTTTTTTGGATATGTCGCTAGTTGACTATCATACATTTAAAAACAAAAAAATATATAGACTTTAAAAATAATAGCTTTCCAATAATTAAATATTAATTGCAAAACAATTTAATATCCTTATCAACTGATTAAACGTGAAGAGTGAAATTGATTTCTGAGAAAAATAAATATAAATGTTTTTAAGGCCAGTGCAAGTAGATGTATGTCAACGTAGCTGTTAGTGCTTTGATTTCTTGATAGGGCATTTGTGACGTAGGTATCTCTTCAAGCCTGGAGGATATGTAGATTAGCTTTCAATAAAAAAGTGGAATGTTTTCTACAGTTAATCACATAGATGTCGATCGAAGTTCATACTAGTACGATAACACAGGTATCTCTAGATTTGATATTCAAACACATAGCATATTATACTGTAGCGTCAAGTGTGTAAAGAAATCTTTCCACGTACTCTATAGTATCTACATAATGAGGATCAATGATTCATCAAAATAGATTTATAAATATTGTATAGGTAACTACCACAAATCCATTAAATACCAATTTCTTAATATCATCAAGAAATGACAAGGTCATTTGAGTATAAAAAGAGAGTTCTAGAAAGTATGCCTGGCCCGCGCCAAACATGCAGGTTCGTGCCACTTACACTCGCCACCTGTAGAGACTGTAGATAAATAGATGGCGTCATCGGCGTATCAACCATATTGACGAGCGTTTTCATCAATACTGGTTTAATTCCAATAATTCTTTCACTGGTAGATATAGGTTTTGATGATCATATCAAAATATGTCAATATTTTAATAGATTTGTTAGCGTATATGCGTGTAAACCCTATAATTCATCATCACAACTCTGTTGTATAGTATGACGTATTGATTAGAAATTGTTATAATTTCTAACCTTTACGCAATACACAAACTTCCAAATTGTCAACCCCAACGTGATCAATTTGTACTTCATAGGCATAATTGTAAGAATGTTTCGGAGATCTAGAAAGAAATCAGACTGATTGATTGTTAAATAAAGATTATAATAATTCAAATCATCAGAATAACTAACCATCATTTAAGTGAACAAGTGATTATAAATTATTAAATTTGTTTGTTCATCATTATGGTGACTAGTTACGAATTGGCTGCACTGAACTACGTAGGTTGTATCTAATTGGATTTACCAAATACGTATAAGATTTTAATTTATTACGGTCCCAGCTCAATAGGGACCATAGAGCTGTGAGCTCAAGAGACAATCCACGGTCAAAGTCGTATCCTGGCCTTACCTATGATGGTACTTAGATGATTTTTTGATTTTATACCTAAGAGTTGGAGATACGTAGATCAGGGTTGTAAGGGTCTTTCGATAGAATTGGCTACGGTTTGCTTTATCGAATTTATTAGTTTAATATTTTTAAATATTTTTCAGAGTTATGGTTTTCTCATATTGTATTATCACTATTTCGAACCAAAAAGTATAATTATCTTCCCAAGTTTACACGAAATAAAATTGCAAACACTGAAAGATTTAATAGATGAAAATGACTATGAAACTTTACTACTGAAACCATCTAGAAGATGGCTGCCAGAGGGCGAGATTCCGTATCCTGGTTATTGCAGAGCCCCAGGTGGTGAAAAATGCCTCCCTGTCCTCTGCAATTGTAAAAAATTATTGGAAATATGGATGAAAATAAAAGACAAACAGAAAAATTATAATGGAAATAATCATTAATATAAAAACTTTGTATATTATTGTCCTCTTTCTAGCTTTCATTAATCCTATTGAGATGAAAGGTTGTTCACCAAAATAACTTTTCATAGAGGATAAAGAAAACCCAACTAGTCATTTCACCGCTTCGACAACACGTCCTTTAAACCCTCGCCTAGTATCTCGGAATATTGTGTCTCGAAATCTCGAGCGATTGCTAATCCCGTGGTCATGTAGATGGTAAATCCAAAATGGCTTCAAAGAAGATGGAATAACAGAGCAAGGTAATACTTTAAGCCGGCCCGCATTCTAGCGCTGTAGTAAGCGCAGGTCCGGCTACACATGGAGTACTTATTGCTGTCATCTCTGGTATGGCGCACCCCCGTATTTGTTGAAACATTTGCCAACGTACAACGCAGTACTGCTCGGGGTCCCAGCGCTCTGTGAACGGCTAAATCACTTGGCGTTACGTAGAGACGTCACTTCTTGTTTCCTGTACCGCATTTATCACGGGGTGTGTTCCGAATCCACACATCCAGATGTATGGCGGTCCTGCACAGTGCGGTTTTCACGGATTGCTCTTCCACGTATTACAAAGCAGTGGAATCAGCTTCCTTGTACGGTGTTTCCGGGTCGATACGTTATGGATGCCTTCAAACGGAGCGCGTACACCTTCCTTAAAGGCCGGCAACGCTCCTATGATTCCTCTGGTTTGCAAGGGAATTCCGGTTATGCCCAGATTGTGGTATTTTGATCTGCTCGAATTCACTTCAAGATCAAGAGGAAGTTCGAGAAGGAACATCTTTAATAAACTCAACCCCTCAGTTAGATTGTTAGTGACACAGTCGCTGTGTTAAGCGACCGAATTAAGATGGTCGCGCGGACAGACCGCGATACGGTCGCGTAGCAGAGAGCCTCGCGACCGTCACTTTTGATACAAACGGACTGTCGTGTTAACGTAACCTAATTTTATCTTGTGTCAATTGTATTTCACGAATTAAATTAATTAATTACAGTCTTCTTTTTAATTGGAATCCCTTTAATCAAGACCAGGGCACTGGGCGCCTCCACAGATGAATCATTTTTTCCTGTCGATTCGTTGTTTTTACAATATGACTGCACAAAATAACTTATCTTTTGGCCGCCCTAACACAAACTGCTGGGTGTGTGTAGTATATTGTGGAGACAACATGCCTGGGCCAGCAGAGCAAGAGCCAGTGGGGATGTCCCTGCTTTAGGTTACGGTCGATCGCAAAGTGCAAGTTTGACAAAGGGTTCATATTTCCTTGTATTAAATAGAAATTTAAGTAAAGGACCATGCATGAGTGAAATGAAAATAAAACCGAGTTAAATTAAACAACATACATGATTAAAACTTAGTCTTATATATAAATTTTTTTCTTTTCATTTTGCTTTTACATTACTTCTTGTGTCCTTACTGGTAATAGTTGACAATAAAAGTTACATTATTAATAATCAAAGACAAAAATATCTTAAATCTCCACTGACCAGCATAAATACCACTGGACAGATTGTTCCTTATGTTTTTGTGCCTATTTGAAGCGCCACTTTCGAGCGATCAAAGAACTAATTTTGACGTATAATACAAGAATGGCTGCGAGTGAAGCGTACAATACTCTGAAATATTTATGCATTTTCAATTAATTCGGTCGTTTTCCGTGTTATTTATACCTCAGGAATGAACGTTATAAAGTACACAATTTTTTTTTTGTAAATGGTTTCCCTATCGATGTTTGTTTAGCTGAGGTTTTCAAGACTAGTTTTAGTACCGCACTCTCGCTATCTGGCCAACAGCGCCAAAATGGTGAATATCAAACAGGCACAAAAGCACTTTGACAGACGCCAGTCAAGTGGTAAATAGTAGAGGTCAGTGTACATATCAGATAGTAAGGTCGGTTGTTCACAAGGCGCCGCACGCCACGATTTGCGATCACGATTTAAGATACGAAACACTGCACTGTTCGTTCACTATAGTAAGGCCACCGGGCTGAGACAAAGAATGTAAACAACAAGTTTTAGGGCTTCAAAACATTTTTATTTGAATAAATTATTTACAATTTATGGATTCCCTATTCTAATAGCTGTCGTCTGTATCAGACAAAGGTGATTTGTCGGACGTGTCCGAATCAGCCGTATTTATGACAATATACATAATATCAGTCAATATCAGTCCGTTTGTTTACATTATTTATCTCCTCTCGTTGGCCTAGGTATATACACAATTCTGCAATGACCATGCAGTGGCGTTCTCTGCTCTCCGCGTTAGATGTGTCCCGACAATAATCGCCAGCAAATTTGCGTAATTAGGCTATTTAAGAAGGAGTTGTTTTAGATTCCTCCACATCTAAGCGAAAGACATGTTGGAGAGTACTACGTGCTGTAATGAAAACAGTCTCATATTTACACTCCACTGCTTCTTTTTTAATTTTTTATTAAAGTCAAAATATCAAATCAGAACTTTTTATCAATTTTTCACACGAAATTGTACTAAATTATATTGCGCGCTAAATATTTAAGAGTAAGGAAAAACGCGTGAGTCAACAAACAACTTGTTTCATACAGCTGTTAAATCGTCATTACAAAAAAGCCGCGTCGATATAGCGGCTTGACCGAAATATCTTTTGTAAATCGTGTTGCGTGTAGTGTTGTCGTGCACTGAAAAAACGATCGATAAAAATGGAGATCTGAATAGTGACCACAATTCTGTCGTATTTCGTGTAGAGTCGTCGACAAACGCCACGCTTCATCGCGCCAACACAATAAGAACATACCTGCCATACGATTTATTCACCAGTATTGGACCTACTTCTGTTAAAAGACAACTTGCGAAACCGTTCAGCATATTGTATAAAACTGCACACCTGCGCATTATTTGAGCTGACGGTTCAGCAGACCAGATCTTCCTATCATTGAACCCCCGCTATATTGATAAAATTAAAATGCTGTAATATTAAATACTCTAAAAGTTATTTTAAATAATTTGTGTTACATCAATAATTGTGATCATTATTATAAACACAGTGCCACAATAGCAAGCTAATAATAAATTCTTATGCTGTTACAAAGATATATTAGAACTCCTGCCGATACCAGAAGCACCGCCAAAAATTTGCTTAACCAATAAAAAAATATTTTACATTCTCATTAGTCTTGCAAGAGCCTTACACACTGTGTCCTCCTTTATCGCGTTTCTTCTCAACTTGAGTGAGATAAAGCATGAATTAGGATAAAACCTAAACTTTTCTAAGCAACCATAGATAAATAGGAAAGTAGACTATAATCATAAAAACTAATATCAATAAAGTAAACAAATGAATGCTAAACAATTAAAGGATTAATTATACAAATTAAATTTGCATCCAAAATTTGTGAACGATGCGGGATTCAAACTCGCGACCTCTCGAGTTACGTTCGAGCGCTCTTTCCACTCATTACAATTATTGAGTAGGTTATCTAAACTGTAAAGTAGATCCTGTAGATGAAGCCACAACCTGAGAGTTGAACAAGACATACCAAGATTTACGAACCATGTGTCACTCAAACGGTTGGCTCAGTGGTAAGAGCGCTCGGATGAAAAATTATCCTTATACTATTAGTGGCCACGATGCAGTAACACTTGATCTGGTTATGTTCCAACTGGACGTGGTAATTTATTGATGCTTGTCAATCACAATATAAGAGTTATTAGGGTTACAGAGGTATTCAAACTCAAATATTTAAGGTCATTAAAACCTAAAATTGTTATAGTTCTATAAAGCATGCTCTGGTGCATCCTACCACATTTTTTTTATTGTATTTAACTACAATTAAAACGAATATTTATTGATAACACTGACCAAAAACACTAAAAATAATATGCCTAACTAACGTCATGACAATTCATCTTATATTGTGCTGTAGTATTTATCTACAAAAACATTATGTACAAAATTCATTAGTATTGATATAAAACTACTTGGATCATTAAAACAGATTTTTTTTATTATAATAAATCATAAACACTAAGTCGTAACCTAAACTAGAGTAGAATTAAAAAGAAATATTCTGTTGTCTATTACTCTACCAAACCAACTAGGCACTGGGGTGGAATGTACTCTGTGTCAGGTACTGCTTTGATTTCACGATTTGCGTTTCTGTACTTACTTTATTTTGTAAGATCTTATTTTAATAGTTAAAATTTTTGTCTCTTCATCAGCAATTTCTTTTTTAGCCATTTTGAACAGGTGCGGGTGACATAACATCTGACAGGTGCCTAGTTGGTTTTGGTGGGGTAGTAATTATGTGCACAACACTTTATTTCATTGACTTTCTAAATTTCATCTACCTAAGTTTGTATATTTTAAATAAGATCAAAAAATAAAAATAACACATTGTTTATCACCTTGTTTTGTGGCAATTATCAAAAACTCAACAAAACGCTAGCTGGTCTCAAGTTAGTGTATTTTTAGAGCACAGAATATTTAGTTTAGTCCTGTTCAAATCTGGGGAAATGATAAACGAATCTAAACCCATAATGCTAATATTTCATAGTTTTATCCCAACAATATTTTTCGTTTAAATTCGACGACACTTAATCACTAATGCAACTTACAACTACCCTCACTAATAAATAAAATCGAGAACAGTTCCAAGCCACGTTCAAATCCATTGATCGCGTGATTTCCAATGACACAATAATATGGCTAAATCAGGTCAAACTTATCCTACACACACTTCCGGTTACAAACACCTCACATGTAGGCAAGGGGCGGGGTGCCCCGTTACCGTACTCAGTACGGATTGTAATATCCGCCGCGTCTAATATATGGTCTGCGAACAAAAGCCAGTTAGTTTTAACTGCTATCAAACTACATTACAAGAAAATTACTAAATCATTATTACAGAATATATCTTTAATAATAAATATTCAGAATGTATTCGATCATAACGCTTTAATCAATATTATCTAAAATGTTTACACTTCCACTTGATAGATGGCGTTGTAATTAATTGTGTTCACTTTGCATCGCACTATAACTATTTTCTACGAAAGAGTGTATAAGGCCGTTTTTTGTGGAATAGGCTCGTCAGTCATCTCGCAGTGAGGTACTGAAGTTTTAATAATAGTATCAATGGATGATTGTGTAGTTAGTACCGGTATTGTACAAAATGTATATATGGAATTACTTCACTTTTAATTATATTTTCATAGTTTATGACGAGGGACTACTAATTAACAAAGTGAATGTGATAGAAACACATTCAACACATGAGTTGAAGTAGCAGCTGATGCAATCATGAATGAAATATTTTGTATTTACACCATAAATAAATGTAATTGTGTGTTAAGTGTTGCAAATAACTTTTAAAGACATGCCAAACTAAATATGAAAGCATAGAAGCTAATGTGGGAATATTGGTGTTGCCAATTAGATACTGAAATGTATCATAAAGGAAAAATATATTATGAATAGTCATATTCCTAAAAAAAAAATTCATCTGATAATGAATCATCATTTGTCTCAAACAAAGAGTTTGCAAGTCTTGCAGCCAAGTGTACCGTTTACAAGTTAATGTTAAGTCAATAAGCATACCTAGTAGTTTGGCTGTCTACCGAACCTTTGCAGCTAGATATTTGGAAGCTTTGAGAATTCACAAAAATGAGGCATGGTGTGATAAGAAAAATATTTTGCTTCCAAAATCGACAACTTTATAAACATTTATATAAGTTTTGGACAATTAACTTCAAAATTAGTACCCATCAACACAATGTTGGTTGTCATTTATCTTCCGGAACCCGAAGCTAGAACTGCCCTATACATACTATCTAAACTTGTTACATATATGATTTTACTAAATGTTACCATGTGGGTGACAATAAGTATACCTACTTGGTTTATTTTTTTTTATTAAAATCACTTATTCATGTTCTTTTATTAAAACTTAACTGAATTTTCGTATCCAATGTCCTGTCAAAGCAGAGGTAATTTCGGACTTTGTCTAAACATTTACTCTTCGTTGGTATTTACTATATGGACAAATAAAATTCAAAAATAAAAATTTAAAGTTTGGATTCTTTTATCATCCTGTGATCTTAACAACATAGTAACAGATTTATGAATAAATCCTCATAACTGGGAGAATTTTTGCAACATTTATGATCTTCTCAGAGATTTGGTGTTTATGGTTGCTACCAAAATATTGCGAAATTATTTTAGCATAATATCTCCTCCAATCAAGTATGGCAAGTCACATCTGATAGGATGATTTTGCTCGTGAAAAAGATACCAGTATGGTCAATATCTGAGTGTTTTCTGTGCGGCCAAATTATTCTGCAGAATTATATAGTATTAAATATATACTTTTCTCTAAAACTACACATTCGGCCATTCTATGAACCAACCCAGAAAATTACTGCACTAATAATTTCCATACATGAACAGATTGCAATGCAATGATAATATTATAAATAATATATTTGCATGCTCATAAGAAAAAGGAAGGATGCATTATTAAAATACAAGTTGTAGTCACAGAATTTATTCTACATAAATACAGTTATAACATAAATTTTCAAAACAAAGCTTCAAACAAAAGAATATTTCATGCAACTAACTGCATATTGAAAATATTACCAATACAAAACAATGTTTTATATGACAACTAAACAAGCATTTTACTACTTATTTTTTAAATAATAGTCTGTATACATAAAAACCATGTTGCGGCAAAGTGATGCTATATTGATAAGCAGCACATACAAAGTCAGCATTAAGGATATGTCTATATGCAATTGAAAGGAAATCTTCAGACATTCATAAATATATATTTAATACTAGGGAACATATACAAATTACAACAGATTGAGTTTGAAAAGTGTGTGCATGAGAGTCCAATATATACATATGGTGTAAGTAGATATAGACTTATTTACCAAAATGGTCCCAAAACCGTACACTGTTTAAATATTTTTAGTTACTTAAAGTAACTATAATGCTATGTATGCCCTTAAGTTTGTTGTTGGTATTCTTCATCTGTATAGGGCATATTTCTAAAACAGTGGTAATATTACCTTTACTTCGAACAACTTTTACTATCTGAACATCTATATTTGAATTCATGCTTTCAATTTATATGAGCAGCAACATTTGTATAACTAAAGTTACTCCCTTTCAAATCCAAATATTTTTATTAAAAATAGGATGTGATATCACATATTCAAAGTCCAAGAAGTATGCGTCAGACCTGAGAAGAATGGACGCAATAAACTCAGTAGGCTTTTTTTTTTCATTTGTTTCACTCCATTCCAGGATACTCCACTAACTGCCACAACTTACTACTCAGTGTGGATATATTGAGCGAAACTCGGTCTGTGGCCACTTGGAAGAGATTGGCCACATAAAAGCTTTGTGTACTTAATAAGGCAATGCAGTAATTCACTACACTTGTTTTGCCCTTCTAGCCTCACAAAGCCACTTGGGGAGTTAATTACTTTACTTTAACCTTTTTAAATTATAAAAACATGGACTCATGCACACACCTAAACCGGATACAACACAGATAGTCTCTACACATAGAGTATAAAAACAGTTAAAATAAGAATTATTATTAAATAAACAATGATTTATCAATTTATATAAAACATATAGTATGTAAAAGCTTAGCCCATGTAATTTAGAGTCTAGGAAGATACACATTATGTTTAGTAATTGAAGATGGTAAAAATTTCACAGTAAACATAACATTGGTTCCAACATGGTGTAGTACATGTGCATGTGTTGCAAATACTGAGTACCGCTTATCTGTGACATTACCCACTACATGCATGAATCAAACAATGTCATTTCTATTAAATTATCATTTTCTCCCTACATTATCATTAGCTTCAGTCAATTGTCGATATAAAATGCCTTATACAAAGTAATAAATGATGTTTTACACTCTGTTCTAAATACTTCTAATCACTAATGGTGTTATTACAAAAAAGTTAAACATGTCGAATATGTTGTTTTTTTCTTCCTGTTGTTTAGGGTTCAACAATCTTTAGAAATTGCTTATATTTAAACACAAGTAGAAGCTTGTCTAAGTTGTGTCTGACAGATAGATGACACCTAAAAAAAAATGGTGTTCCATTCCTTAATTGTTCCTGTACACTTCAACTTGTGTAGTGTTTAACGACGTTTTAGTGAAACACAAGCTATTTCTGTTTTGTAATAGAAGAAGATAAACTCCATTTCAGACACCGTTATTGATAGGTCACTGACATTGTTATAGTTAGGTCACTGTCTAACAAAACAGGTGTCTATGTTTAAATATTTTTTTGTAATAGCACCATAAGAAACCAGAAACTCTTAAATACTGCTTTTGTTTAAATCAGAAACTCTAAAATCCTGCTTAGCACTCATTTTCACTTTGCAAATTCTAATAAGGAACCAAATCTGTTCATGGTTGCACTGTTGTTCCTCTTATTTTAAACGACTGCACTTTCTTATTTACATTAGTTTTTATTTGACCCCAAACCAAAACCAACACTATATGAAATATTTCCCCTAAAGTGCTTATACTTGTCCCATTATATAAAAATATAATATGTATGCCTAATGTAGATCATTTTTATTTACGGTAGCAGTAGAGATTAATTTGGAGAAAATGGTATTTTTGTTCAAAGTATAATTCAATAATTATCAATATAATCAATCAGCAAGTATTAGCAATGATTCTCTTATTTCAGATTAAAGTAAGTCTCAGGTAAGCGATACAATTAATATATTAATATGCTAGGTCAATAAGGGTTATACCTGCCGCGGCGACCAGCCGGCCGGAAACCTGAGTAGTATGGTGTGTAACCACCGCGGTAGCCCCTGCCTCGTCCTCGGCTGCCACGGGGGGGACGGTTTGTTGACGACAGTCCTGGTTTATTTGTGCGTTTAGGCATCACCTGTAATATAATCCTCTGAGTTAAACACAATGCATTTTCATTAAAATTCCAATATATTTCAAACAGACAGGCTGCTATAATTGGCCAAGAGTGAGGATGCAGTGTGGCGATCAATTGAACAAACTTAGCTGTAGAAAACAATAAGTGAGATCAAGAGACCGGCAGGAACTTGTTGTTTAAATAACTTTTTTTTCTCCCTGGTCAAATTCACGGTCATAAAGGGTGTCTCAGCGCCGATTTTAAACTTTAAACACGAATTTCTCGGCAACCTGCGGGGTTAGCTGGAGGGGGGTCGTAGCGTTCGATAGGTGACGAGTGCGGATTTTTTAGTCGCCATGGCGCAGTGGTCTGGTGTGCAGCGCGCGTACGCAGTAGAAGCGTACTTATGCAATGGGTTTTCGTTGAGTGAAGCACGGCGTAAATTTTGTAGTCGCTATGAAATCCGACGTTTGAGTGATGCCCCGAGTACTCAATTAATTAAGTCGTGGGTAGAGAAGTTTAGAGCGACAGGATGTTTACTAAATCATTCAATTGGACCACGAAATAGACCTGTGCGATCGATTGCAAACATCGACATCGCCGCTGCGGTCGCGGAGCATCCAAGACGCTCATGAAAACATGCTGCCTCTTTAAGCCTCCATCGGTCAAGCATTCAAAGAATTTTGGCTTTAGATTTAAAATTACACCCGTATAAAATCCAAATTGTGCAAAAAATTAAAGAAGAAGACTACAACAAGCGAAAAATTTACTGTCAGAAGATGTTAGAGAATTTTTCGGAGGAAAACGGGGTGGACAACGTTTATTTTAGTGATGAGTCACATTTTCACCTCGAAGGGTACGTCAATCGTCAAAATTGCCGTTACTGGTCATCCAGCAATCCAAAACAAAAACATCAAAAAGTATTACATAGCCCCAAAGTCACTGTATGGTGTGCAATATCGGCGAAGAAAATCATCGGGCCGTTTTTCTTCGAGAATGACCGAGGTGCGACGGTTACAGTGACGAGTGAGCGGTATATTGACATGATTAATAACTTTTTTGTACCTCAGCTGCAAGAAGAGGATATTGACAAGTCTGATATATGGTTTCAGCAAGATGGGGCCACAGACCACACTGCTAGTGTCTCCATGGACACACTAAATACGTTATTTCCGGGAAAAATCATAAGCCGCTTTGGAGACATATTGTGGCCACCCAGGTCTCCCGATTTAACCCCCGCTGACTTTTTTTATGGGGTTATCTCAAAGCAAGAGTTTTTGATACCCTTTTTACAAATTTGGAGCAGCTGAAGACTAAAATAACGACAGAAGTGAGAGCCATATCAACGGACATCCTTCGGCGCATCTCGGCAAATTCGCGTGTCCGATTTGAAGAGTGCATTCGCCGTGATGGAAGACATCTTGACGGTGTAATATTCCGTACATAAAATCCGCACTAATACACTTTAATTTACTACGATAAAAATATTATGAATACAATTTGTTTTTTTTATACAAATTTTCAAAGTTTAAAATCGGCGCTGAGACACCTTTTATATACTAATTTCTATCCATACCACAGTCCACCATTCCCCAATAGTTTTCCATG
The DNA here is from genome assembly GCF_905404315.1 of Leptidea sinapis. Classification (NCBI taxonomy): domain Eukaryota; kingdom Metazoa; phylum Arthropoda; class Insecta; order Lepidoptera; family Pieridae; genus Leptidea; species Leptidea sinapis. The sequence continues at coordinate 9,918,735 of NC_066289.1, forward strand.
TCTCAACCACTTTATTTTCTAAAGTAACAAAATTACAACACACATTAAAGAGAAAATTTACAATAATGGATGCTAAAACAATATATTATGGGATCTTCACATCTTACTGAGTATGCAGTAGAGATATGAAAGAAGCTATAACTATAACTATTTAAACTGCTAAATGACCATACTTTGCACACATCATAAAAAATAATTAATGGATCACATCTGTAGTACAAATATTATATCAGGGTTGTGATAACATAAATGTAGTTTTAGTATCTACTTTGTTTTATGACAATAAGGGACTAGACAAGCAGGACATTCTGCTGATGGTGATTGATACACCCTGCCTATTACAATGCAGTGCCACTCAGGGTTCCAGCTGCACAAAAACTTCGCTAGTTTCGAGACATAAGATGTCTCATTTGCCCAATAATTTCACTAGCTACAGCGTTCTGACAGAAACACTATAATTACTTACACATTACTGCTTCATGGCACAAAAAGGTGTTGTTGTGGTACCCATAATCTAGGGAGCCTGCTACTACTAAAGTGCCAATATTACCTTAATTTGGCGACCTCTAAATAATGATTCATCCATTGCCATAGCTGTCTGTACACTGTCTTTATCTCCAAATTCAATATATGCAAATCCTTTAGGGTGGCCATCAAACTTATTACACAATATTGTAACTCTGGAAATGGGAGATATTAATTAACAAAGAAACATTATATTACAAAGATGATATAATATTGTCTTCTTTAATATAAATCTATTGTTTAGACATTTTTTATTTGCTAAAGTAATAACCCCAGCTGTACCTTTAAAATATTCTTATTATTAATCTTAAATATTAGAACAACATTTCAATGGCAAGTTGCAATTAATGCCAACAGTACAGACAAAAACTTTGGTGTTCATTGATAACCTAATACTGCCACCTACTAAAAAGTAAGTATTTTGTTAATTACTTTAGAGATTGCAGTTTGTGAATAGAGGGTGTAAGTGAAATAAGTTTTCGTCATCCAAAATGATGACATTGAGCTAAAAAAAATCTGAAATATTGTTAGTAATCATTAGGTTTATCACTTTAATTATGCATGGTAATGAAACTTAAATTATCAATGAATACCTCAATTATTTACTCTATTTTATGTGAATTCCAATCAGGAGTCCAAAGCAAACATTTATAGACCCTCGCAATGGACCGCAAATATTGTTATTAAAAATAGCCAAGTGGATTATATATAAATTTCTAAAAATAATTAATTCTGCAAGTGTTTCAAATGGTAAAATTTTGTATTTTTGCATAAATAGGTAAAAACCGGAAGTACATCTAAAAACTTATTTTTTCGAAAATCTCTTCAAACATCATAAGCAATGTCTACACTTAATTTCAAGCCAATCTATAACTCTTAAAAATCTTTAGTTGAAGTGCTCAACCTTAATGGTTAGAAAAATTTGGATCGTGTACTGTCGGTCATTATTACAACACACTCTTCAGTCTCATGAGGTTAATTATACATTGAAAGGAATATTTCTATACTTTTTTTCTCTATCACCTGCCTTCTGACACAAGGCTATAATCAAATTAAAAAACATGATAACAATTAAAAAAAACAATCATCAATTTCAATTACAATGAGGAAAGCACAGGTGCATGTTTCTCTGAGAGATTATATGGTGCAAGTAAATTTCTAAACTCCTTAATAAATCTATAAAGTTAAGCAAACCCACAGGATTAATTACCACTTTTACTTAATAGCAGAACTACATATTCCTTTATTAATTAGATCTGGGTATCCCAGGGCAATATGATGCAGGTACCTTCAAAAAAAACCTACTTAAAATGCCAGCAACACTCCACGCAAGAGATTGTGGGCAGTGGTGATCACTTTTCATTCCACTATGTGACCCCACTTGTATGCGCTCTTCTTCGAAAAAAATGTATTAACAATAATTAATTGAATAGGGACATAAAGATATACCTATTAATGGATCCACATCCATGGAAATGCTGCTCCAACTCTTCAGCTGTGGCTCCATAGTCCACATTGCCAACATAAACTGATCTATTATCTGCTTCTATCTTCTCCTCCAATGACATATTAAGGGGGCTTGCTGTGCACCAAGAGATATATTATAGTTATATATGGCTTCACCACATAGCTTATATATTATATCGTTAAACTCATAAACTACTGCACCAATTGTCATGCTGTATTCACCAATGGATAGTGTGATTCTTGAGGAAGGTTTTATATAATTTATATACATTAACAATATTTTTTGGAGGTGTCAGAAAAAAATAAGCTGTTTGGGATCTTTCAATGAAAACATTGGCCACCCATTAAAAGGCATTTATTTCCTCAAAATTTATTCCTTTAGAATTCTTTTTGATGTCATTTCTGATTGAGATATATAACAAAATAATGTATGGTGGCATTGTGTATCTTATAAAGTACTTAACAAAAGTCTGCAATGGCATATATCTATCTCTTCAGGATAACATACTATATCCATTTTAATACTTTAAAATTAGCAATAATAAAGTGTTAAACTTGCAATAATGTAAAAATTGTTTACACAAATACAATATTAATTCTTATCAGTTTATTACCTACTACCTATGTATAAAATCATTAATTTCCAATGGCTTTAGACTACATTCTTCCCGAATACTTAGGTACATTACAAAACAGTGTCTGTCGGGTTAGCAAGTATAGTATAAATAATATTTGCTTTCTTCAATGTTAACATTAACTAGTAGTATAAGAAAGTGAGATTGCAGATACTAATATATTGGCAATAACTGAATACTTAGTATTTCTTGGAGCTACAAGATGCAATCAGTCAAATGAAAGCACTAAACTTATTTTTAGAATATTTTTCATAATAACATCAAATATAGATATAGTGTTCACAACAAACAAATTTCAAGCCAAAATACCACATAGCAATTGTTTTGAACTTACTTAGTCCTGGTGGACTACCCATACTCATAGCTTTATCAACTTCAGTTTGCATTTGTTTTAACTTTTCAGCCTCCTCTTCCATTTCTTGGACTCTTGCCTTGATGGCAGCCAAGTCAGGTACTTCTGTACCTGAAGCTTCATCTCCACCCTAGAATTGTTGCAAACTTATAAATCCAAAAGATCATGAACACAAATGAGGTGCACCAAATAATAATGTAACCATTAAAATAACAAATGAATAATAAGACGGAACAGCACGTATGGAAGTAATAAAGTAACCTTCATTGTTCAGGTTATCAACCTTAAACTATTTCTTATTTGAGAAAATATTATAAGCTATAAAAATGTTTTTATACGAAATTATAAATTTATCTGTAAAATAGACCTTACAAGTTTTCCAGAGACAACGCCTTCACAGTTCACATAGCGTCGAATCTAATATATAACGCCTGATAGTAGCGCCACTTCTTCAATGTTGATATTTGCGCTGTCAAATGCATTACGCGGTTTACCGCTATAATTTGAATTATTACGAAACTTATCAAAAACTCACCCCTAAGCTATTATCGTTTATATTTAATGAACCATTCGTTCCGTCTAAATGATTGTTTTCCATTGAATCCAAGTAATCGCTATCTGCCATTGTGTATTGTGGTTAAGCAGAATTTATCTGCTTTGAATATCTCACTATTCACACTCTCTGTTCTGTTCATGTAATATTATTTATATATGTTCCACTTATATACACTCAGAAATTACACAACATACTTATTATGAGAATTGAGAACAGACAACAGAGTAGCCCTCTTAGTTCTAACGTACCGGTAACCAATTTGTACATAAACTTCAGGATTGACTAATGTTATTAGAAATATATGGTTGACCTTAATGTTCTAAAATTCGTAATAAAATTGAGCTTATAACCTACTCACAGCATTTTAACATAAACAATATTTATTTGGATTAGAAATGGAAAAATTTATAAACAAATTGGGTACGCCAAAACCTTTTGACAATTCAACGTCTTACGTCAGTTGTCAATGGATAAGTAGTAAGTACTCTAAGTAGCAAAGATTATATTTAGGCCACTGACCTCTACTAATAATTGTGTACCTACTTGTAAATAACCTAGCTGTAAGTTTTTCGAATAGAATAAAAATAAAATACTAGTACACTGGACTGGCGGCTGTCAAAGTGTTTTTGTGCCTGTTTGATTTTCGCCATTTTGGCGTTGTTGGCCATATAGCGAGAGTCTGCGGTACTAAAACTAGTGATGAGCACCTCAGCAAACATCGATAGATTGTGGGAAACGATTTACAAAAAAAATGTGTACTTCATTACGTTGATTTTTGAAGTATAACATGAACGAACGAACGAAATTAATTCTAAATTTAGGAATACTTCAGAGTATTGTACGTTCCTTCGCAGCCATTTGTATTATACGTCAAAATTCGTTCTCTGGACGCTCGCGAGTGGCGCTTCAAATAGGCACAAAAAATATACTGTCAAACTTATGGAACAGCCTGTCTAGTGGTATATATACAGGTCAGTTATTTAGGCACATATGAGTAGGCATCATAATATATTCAGATTCTACAAAACTTACAACAAATTATTGTCAGTGACACATTGCCACAGAATACTTTTACTCTAACGACACATTTCCGTGTGTGTGATCACAAACACACAGATAACTGTAAAGATGGTAGGCCGCATCAACCGTTAATGAAAAAAAAACTAAAATGTATGAAATTTTCATTGCCTAATGTCAATCAGGTTGACACAAATATAGCAGTAAAAGATTTTATAATAGTCGAAATATATGGATACAGCCGTATTTTTAGGCATTACATTCGATACCAATTCAGTGGGGTCCTCATATTACTCACAACTCACAAGCCGAGCGTAGCGAGCCGCGGTAACGGCCGGCGAGTGCCACAACCGAATCGGCCCTTATTCTCTAGTTGGTCCCAAACAAAAATTTAAATAATAATAAATTGCTTATACTTTAGCCGTATTAATAATTATAAATTGTTCGTAAGGTAACCGTATAATTATAAATTGTTCGTACAGTACCCGTAATATGTTATTACGGGTACTGTACGAACAATTTATGAATATAATAATGGCTTAGTCAACAGACTAATTAAATACTTATCTATGATACACGACAATTGTCTGTCGCCTGTCGCGGAGGCGGAAGGGAACACAGACTATATTTACAGTAAGTAGTCTGTGGAATGGATTATGGATTTATGGAGTCAAAGAGAATATATACACTACGTTCATATGGAATAACAACAACATTGAACATACCATTACCTACGAAACTCATAAGAACTCGTTAAAATATTATTTGCGAGGGAACCTCTAAAATTCCTGTGTTATGTTTAGTACTGCGATTGATTGGTTTAAAACATTCGTTTGGGTATGTATGTTATACTAATAGAATTAGAAACTAACACAATTTATTTTTATTTACTCATCTACTATATAACATAATGTTTATGTGATGCTATAGAAGTAAAGAAATTACCCCATGGTACCTACCCGTCAAAAACTGATGGACATTAATTTCGCGGATTTTTTTTAATGAAGTGTTCTCATTCATTCATTCAGTTTATTTAACCAACCTCTCCAAACGGGTGCAATACTAGATTTATGAAAACTGGCCTATATTATTACACCAGTGTTTTAAAAAGGGGCCTAAGCCTGATATACCATCAAATTTCCAAGCTTTGCATCATACTATGTTTTGAGAAAAAAATATGATTAGGTTTAAGTAACCTGCACTAAAGCAAGCTTACAGTTCCAGCCAGTTTTGATCACAGGATGCTTATGTTATTCTGTTTGGATGTCTTAGATGTTGCTTGAAGAAATCTAAGCTGATGTTGTTTGCATAGATTTCAGTAAGTCATTTGATTGAATAAATCATTACTTTCTTTTCAATAAGCTCTATACCATTGGTATCAGATGTGATTTGTTAAGACAGTTTTCCCTCTAAATTGAAAATCATGCACAAGCTGTTGTCAATAATTATAAAGATAATATAATAATATAAAAAAAATAAAGATAAATCAACAATCTATTCTAATATGAATAGGTTCCCATATTGAGTGTTGTTCCTTAGGTGTCATTGTTTACTGTATTTCTAAATGATATTGAAATACAGTACATTAGTTAAAAAACCCAAAAATTCTGAGTGGAACTACAATTCTGCTCGTCACCTTGAGACATAAGATGTTAAGTCTCATTTTCCCAGTAATTTCACTGGCTATGGCACCCTTTACACCAAAACACAGTAATGCTTAGACATTGCTGCTTCGCAGCAGAAATAGGGGCTCTTGTAGTACCTACCCATAATCTAGTTGCACAAAGGAGCCTCCAACACTATCAAAATATACATGAAAGTCTTAGGATGCATTACCAATACAAGAAGACTAACAGTAATTACAAAACTTTTGTGATTAACATAACTTACACCAAAACTATTAAAAATGGATTGTTGTAAATACCATTCATGTGAAAACAGCACCTCATAATGTTAATTAAATACCAGTTGAAATGTGAGTATGTGTAGAGGATCAATACATTATGAGATCTTGGTGTGTTACATGATCCAAAGCTGTTATTTAATCAACATATTTAAATCCATTAAATCAAAGTTTGAAAAGCCTTAGCTTTATTACAAGATGGTCATGTGATTTCTACCAAGTCTAAATCCTATAAATAATATACTTCACTTTTGTTCATAAAATTTATTGAATTAGGTGTTATTTTGCGGAAATCCATAAATATACAAATGATTTAAGTTTTCTTTAGTTAATTCCGCCAATATTTATTTTTAAAACAATTCGACACATTTAAAAGCCGGCAACACTCTTGTGATTCCTCTTGTGTTGCAAGAGAATGTGGGCGGCGGTGATCACTTAACACCAGGTGACCTGTACACTCGTTTGTCCTAATATTCCATAAAAAAAATGTGTTTCGCCTCTACACGAGGCATCCTCAGGATGTGTTGTCTCGCCAAAATCTGGCATGAGACTTTTGTTCATAGTCACTTTTAAATAACTCAATCTGAAATCAGCTATATGTCTCAAATTGAAAATATCCCAAAAAAGTTGTTGTGCCTTTTATGCTACCTGACTCTTAACAGATTAGATTCCAAGTGCTATGAGTAACATTGTAAACCTATTTCGACCCCTTGATAAATAACTAATGAAGTCTGAAATTCTTTTTGAAAATGCACTAACTAAAATTGTTGGTCCAGTTTTTCAATGGAAATTACAGTGTCTACAAGTGACACTTGTCTATTGTGCCACACCATAGTAATATCTTATATTATGTAATTCATCTACTAACTATAGAAATATTAGTTATCTGTTGCGAGCTAACTCTATCTATAATAAACGACTACAAAGCTGTGGAATGAGCTTCCTTGTGTGGTGTTTCTGGGACGATATGACATGGGTACCTTCAAAAAAAGCACCTACACCTTCCTTAAAGGCCGGCAACACTCTTGTGATTCCTCTGGTTTTGCAAGAGAATGAGGGCAGCAGTGATCACTTAACACCAGGTGACCCGTTTGCTCATTTGTCCTCCTATTCCATAAAAAAAAACTAAGGAGTTTGTGAAATGTAAGTTAATTCAGATATTTTCAATACATCTGTTAACACATCTCAAATCATATATCAATTAATTTTTCAACACTGTTGATTAACCTTTAAATGTATAAAGTAAACCCTTTGTTTGCTTTTTGTTAGATATTAATGTTGTACTTGATAATTTATTTATTGTTTTTTTTTATAAAAAAAGTGATGAGACGAGCATGACGTTCAGCTGATGGAATTTAATACGCCCTGCCCATGACAATGTAGTGCCACTCAGGATTCTTAAAAAATCCAAAAATTCTGAGTGGCACAACAATTGCGCTCATCACCCTGAGACATAAGATGTTAAGTCTCATTTTCCCAGTAATTTCACTAGCTACGGCACCCTTCAGACCGAAACAGTAATGTTTACACATTACTGCTTCACGGCAGAAATAGGCGCCGTTGTGGTACTGTTGTTACACATATCATATTGTTTATAAGTGAATATTATTTATTTGTAATTGTTGTTGTTTCTTGTATGATATAAATTAATTACACTGATTTTATACTAAACTTTATATGTTATCTTTCAGATATTTGTGTGTGCAAGTTGGGTCCACACTGTTTATCTTAGTTGGCAATTATCAATAGAATCATAAAAATCAGTAATGCCACTGACAGCTGATGTTGCAGCCCAACAAGTACAGGTAAATCTTGATGACCACTGCTATATCAAACATATAATATCAATTTCCCCTCCTTCCAACCTGTCTAGTATCAGTACTTACTATATTGTTAGGCCATTTACATCAAATTAAAGGTCCTGCTTCTCTTTCACTTGCAGTGCCACACATACTCTTTTTGACCCGACCATACTAGTCACCATTTCATTGACAACAAGGAGGTTTTTTAATTAAGAGTAAAGATCTTTTTCTATTTGCTGTTAGGTCAAGTTATTCTATAATAGAGTAGTGATGGTATGGTATGGTATAGGGGCTCCTGTTTTCGCAATTAGACCACTAGCATGGGTCCATTTTGTGTGCAGTAATGGCCAGTTACTCCAACCAGCCCAGCTCCTTCCAGAAGTTCAGAACATTCCTGGGGTGTTCACAGACTTCTTGGAGCGACCTTGTATTGGTTAAGGTTTTTGCCCGTTGGTTGGTCACCCCCGCACATTCCAGGATTACGTGAGCGACCGTTTCGTCTTCGGTCAGACAGCCTCTGCACTTAGGACTGTCCGTTACGCCGATTGTGAAAAGGTGTTTGTTTAGTGATGTGTGACCCGTTACGGTGCTCACCATTATACGGATGTCATGTCTGTTGAGGCTTATAAGTCTACGTGTCAGTTTGGGCGATAGTGCAGGTATCGCCACCTTCGACTGTCTACAGCTTGAGACATTCATCCATCGGGTGTTGTGTAGGTCGTTGGTGAGAGAGCGTATCTATGAGCGCATTTGGCTGAAGGGCAGTGGCAGAAGTGGCAAAGGACCAGTCACTATATTTGCCGATGCCCGCCTTGCAAGCTCATCCGCTGCATCATTACCCAACGAACCGCTATGTCCCTTGATCCATTGCAGAGTTACCTGGTTATAAGAGGCAACTTGCTCCAGGGTTTGGTGACATTCGTGTATTAGTGCTGAATTGTGTGTGGTACCCTTCAGCGCTGTAAGTACCGCCATACTGTCAGAAAGAAATCTTATGCTGTGGCCATGTACCTTTCTTCTTAATATAGCGCTGGCGACTTCCTTCATGGCTACGCACTCACATTGGAAGAATGAGCTGTGTGTGCCCAAGGGTATGGAAATGTGTATGTTTAGTTCCTGTGAGATAGAGTAGTGTTATGAATGCATTATTGTATTGCTTATATCAATAATATTACTTGATGAAGCTTGGTCTATAATAGAAAATTCAATACTATGATCCTTTCAACCAGTTTCCACACAAAGCAAGCTTTAATTTTTAAATACATGAACCAAGAGAATATGCATCAAACTCACTAATATCCTGATATATTATTTCATCTTTGTTCAATTGTTCACTTACTTACAGGAAAGGCTAAGGTCCCTACATAGACTCATTTATGACATAGAAGGAGAAAGAGGTAGAAATGAACAGTGTATTGAGTCCATTCTTAGAGCTGAGAAAGCGGCTGAATGCTCACCATCCACCGATGATTCTTCTGGCTCCTCACATCAGGTTTGTTAATTTATTTTACAAATGTTTGGTCACATTTTTAGAACCTCTAAAATTCAATTGCTTCGAATTATGGTGGTAGCTACAACTACATTTGTGGCGTTAATTCTGATTGTAAGACAGATTTAGTCATAATCAAAAAGGTGGTCACTCCAACTTAGTATATCCAGGATATGTGCCCTTTGAACTCAATAATCCCATTGAAAATTTTAATTCATGATTATACATATCAACATATTGCAGTATCTTGAATGAATCATGTCATTCAGAAGTTGTAGTAGCAAACTTGCAGCCCGGACTTGAATCCAACAGAACATATTTGGGTTAAACCCAACACAAACACTTGACCAGCTGTTATAATAATAATAATAATATTGACACACTTTTTACACAAATTATCTTGCCCCAAGTTAAGCATATATAGCCTGTGTTATGGGTTACAAGACAATGATATATTTAATACAATATACTTACTTAAACATACATGACTCGGAAACAAACATCCATACTCATCATATAAATGCTTGCACCTACCTATTCAAACTATGAAATGCTGTAGTAACTATTATCTTATCAAAGCTCTACATACCAATATGATTCTGACATTTGAGATCATGTGTATTTTGAGGCCAAACAAGCTTATCTTTGATTCACATGATGGTACCCATGTGTCACAAAAGTACAATCATGAGTGTCAAATAAATGATAATAATTTAGACCTCATCAATTATTGATAGATTCTATAGTAACTCAGTTCTATTGTAACGAATATCCTAGGTATAATACAAATAAAAGTTAAATTAAATTTAATAATATTTGTCATCAATTCTACATTCACTCAACTTACACATACAATTCAGTCAACAGTGCGATGTCGTGCTGAGCAAGTGTAATTCCGTTTCATCGTAATATTTTATTCAAAAAGAAGTATATAAACAGTAAAAACTTGATAAGAAGTGTGTTCTTTATGTTAATTAATATCTAAGCTGAACTACTAGTGCTATTAAACATAAAATCAGTTAGTTTAGTGCTTCTTTTGAAGCATTCAAACATGAAATCTTGTGATTGATATTGTTGTGAGGTGACATTGTGTGTCCTTCAGCTAATAAGTTCAATGACCTCAGTTAATGTTGTGGCCAGTAGTGCAATATCGGATGCCTTATTTCAACATTTGCACTCAAGACAGTTTGGCGTTGCGGTATTCAAGACTGTCCAAACTTAAACAGTTGAAAGTCCTTGGTTCAAATCTCGGCCGTGAATAACATTTTATTATTTTATTTATTTTAGTATATTCTTATTATAAATAAAATATGAAGTTTGCGTGTTGCAAGTTGACAACAGGAAGCAGTGGTGAGATTATCACTTGCACTAAATGTAGACAAAATTATCATGTTCAGTGCCTCTTTGCAACTGATAATAAAAAGGAATTATAAAATGAGTTGAAGAAGCATTGGTTGTGCCCGGAGTGCTCTTTAATGTTACCCAGGCAAACAAACAATCTTCTTCTAAACTTCACGTCATGTGAAGAAGCCGAAAATGATAACAATTTACTGGAGTTGATTAGGACGGTTGTCACATCGGAATTTTCAAGCTTGAAGGATGAATTTAAATCAGCACTTGTTCCACTCAAAGATGAATTAATATCGATTCGACAGGATTTCAGTTGTATAAAGGAATCATTGGACTTCTTTAATTCAAAATTTGATAGTTTAATTTTACGTATTGAAAAATGTGAAAAAGAATTAAATCAGCATAGTGAACAGTTATCTGAGTTTGAGGAAGTAAAATCTACAATGCAATCAATCCTTACAGAAAACAATAATCGTGAGCAATGGGCTCGTCGATCGAATATTGAAATCTATGGAATTCCTGAACATAAAAATGAAAATCTGTATTCTATTTTACAAAATGTTGCCAGCAAAACCTCCATTAAAATTGATCCCAGCACCGACATTGATTTTATCACCAGAGTTGCCACCAAAAACAAAAATAAGGATGCTAAAAAGTGTAAACCTATCATTGTGAAATTTTTAAGTCAATGGAAAAAAGATGAATTCCTTGCACAAGCAAGAAAACTAAAGATTAAGGGTAATGATTTAGGTTTTTCAAACAATTATAATTATGTTTACTTTAACGAGCATCTAACAAGTTCAAATAAAACCTTGCTGCTATCTGTAAAAAAAATAGCAAAGGAGAAGAATTATAAATATGTTTGGATAAAAAATTGCAGTATAATGTTAAGACGTTCCGAAAATAGCGCTGTACTAAATATATGTAATGTGAATGATTTAAACAAAATTGTATAAGGATTACTTATATATCTACCTATGGCACATCATGTTATGGAGTCTTTTTGTTTTCCTGCTATAGTTGTTTATATCTTTATAATGCATTTTGCTCAATTTTAATTTTTAACGTTTGTGAAGGCATTTGTGTTTATAAGTTATCTTTTAAATGGGTTTTTAGTCGCGGAATCTATTTAATGTATGTTATTATAGTTATTTTTTATATTTATTATGTAATATATTATAATTTTTCTTTTAACACCAGGCAAATATTGAATAGTGGAGTTATAATTATTATTATACAGAATTTTTTGTACGTGTAATTGCTTTAAACTTTTTAAATCATGGGATATAATTTAAACATTTTGTACCAAAACGTACGAGGCTTGCGTACCAAAACTAATAAGTTCTTCAGGGCAATGTTGCATGGGGAGTATGATATTATCTGTCTTACCGAAACGTGGTTGTATGATGGTATTTTTGATTCCGAACTCTTTGATTCAAGATACACTGTCCATAGATGTGATAGAAATTATAATGTACGTGGTGACAAAATGGGCGGCGGTGTACTTATCGCCTTAAAGTCTAACATAACAGTTCGTTCGTCGACATCCATTCAATTGAGCAACTTTTCAGCTGAAATAGTGAAAGTAACAGTATCGTTGATGTCTACTGCAATAACCAGGTCACTTCATATATATTGCTGCTATTTCCCTAATATTAAACATCATTGTGAGAGGCTTATTGATTTCTTTGAATTGGTTTCGGATGAGAAGCTAAATTATCCTAACGATAGTTTCATGGTGTTGGGTGACTTTAATGTTCCGACTGCGCAGTGGGATAGGAATGACAATGTCATGATCCTGTGTAACCTTTGCGACGATAATAGTCTGGTGTATGCCGTGGCCAACTTTATGAATTTTGCTGATCTGAGGCAATTTAATTCAGTTCATAATGTCAATGGCAGATTTTTAGATCTTGTTTTTAGTGACTGCCACTGTTCCGTTAGTCGTTGCACTCAACCGCCTGTTAAAGAGGATGCAAATCACCCAGCTCTGGGAATATTATTTTCTATTCAGAATTTACGATTAATTAAGCCAAATGCTAGATTGATTCGACTTTTTCACCGTGCTAACTACGAGGAAATCAATAATGCACTGTCCGAAATTAATTGGTTTGAATTATTGGATGGCCGTGATATCTTGGATGCAGTTAATGTTTTTTATGAAATAATGCATAAAGTTGTAAATGATTTTATTCCAGTGAAAATTTTAAGAAGTACCCATAAGTTTCCCTGCTGGTACCCTAGATGCTTAATAAAAGTTATTACAGAAAAATTAAAGTACCATAGGAAATGGAAAATTTATAACAGTATTTCTGATTATGATACGTTTAGTCTGTTGCGTGATCGCGAGAAAAGGTTACAAACTAAATATTATGACTTGTATATTTCAAATTCCGAAAACAAAATAAAAAATTGTAGCAAATTCTTTTGGTCATTTGTCCGAGCGAAAAACTCTTCCAGTTATATCCCTGATATTATGAATTTAAGCGGATTAACGGCAAGTGACGGAAATGATATTTGTTCCCTTTTTAATAAATATTTTGAATCCATTTATGAGTCACCTGTCTTAACCAACAATAATAATTGTGTAAGTGCTTCGAGTAAGTATAGCTCTGTTAGCATTGGATCAGTTTCACTTTCTCCTATTATAGTAAAGAGATACCTCAGTAAACTGGATATTAATAAGGGAAGTGGGCCAGATGGCTTGCCTCCTGTTTGTTTGAAGACGTGTCGTACCTCTCTATCTCTTCCTCTTTATTTATTATTCCACGAATCTATTTGTAGTGGCGTTATGCCTCAACTGTGGAAACAAAGCTATGTGGTACCAGTTTTTAAATCAGGTGATAAGCACAATGTGAAAAATTACAGACCCATATCCAAATTATGTACTATTGCTAAACTTTTTGAAAAAATTATATTTGATTGTGTTTTTCCTATTCTACGACCCATTATTATTCCTCAACAGCATGGTTTCGTTAGCAATAAATCTATGGAGTCCAACTTGTGTGAGTTTGTTCATCAGGTAACTACTGCAATGGATCAAGGCTTCCAGGTGGATGTTGTGTATACCGACTATTCAAAAGCTTTTGATAAAATCTGTCACCTTGGTATGGTATGGTATGGTATAGGGCTCCTGTTTCCGCAATTAAACCACTAGCATGGGTCCATTTTGCGTGCAGTAATGGCCGGTTACTCCAACCAGCCCAGCTCCTTCCAGAAGTTCAGAACATTCCTGGGGTGTTCACAGACTTCTTGGAGCGACCTTGTATTGGTTAAGGTTTTCGCCCGTTGGTTGGCCACCCCCGCGCATTCCAGGATTACGTGAGCGACCGTTTCGTCTTCGGTCAGACAACCTCTGCACTTAGGGCTGTCCGTTACGCCGATTGTGAAAAGGTGTTTGTTTAGTGATGTGTGACCCGTTAGGGTGCCCACCATTATACGGATGTCATGTCTGTTGAGGCTCATAAGTCTACGTGTCAGTTTGGGCGATAGTGCAGGTATCGCCACCTTCGACTGTCTACAGCTTGAGACATTCATCCATCGGGTGTTGTGTAGGTCGTTGGTGAGAGAGCGTATCCATGAGCGCATTTGGCTGAAGGGCAGTGGCAGAAGTGGCAATGGACCAGACACTGTATTTGCCGATGCCCGCCTTGCAAGCACATCCGCTGCATCATTACCCAACGAACCACTATGTCCCTTGATCCATTGCAGAGTTACCTGGTTATAAGAGGCAACTTGCTCCAGGGTTTGGTGACATTCGTGTATTAGTGCTGAGTTGTGTGTGGTACCCTTCAGCGCTGTTAGTACCGCCATACTGTCAGAAAGAAATCTGATGTTGTGGCCATGTACCTTTCTTCTTAATATAGCGCTGGCGGCTTCCTTGATGGCTACGCACTCACATTGGAAGATGGAGCTGTGTGTGCCCAAGGGTATGGAAATGTGTATGTTTAGTTCCTGTGAGAATATGCCGGCACCAGTTCCAGTAGCCATTTTCGAGCCGTCTGTGTAAATTCTTAGTTCGTTTACACCTGACTGGTCAGCATCTTTCTCATATAGCTGTATGTGATAGTTTTTATGGAAGGTATTTGTTTTAGTTATCTTATCACATGGTGCCTCACAGAGTGGATAATCCTTTGTTACCCTATTCCAGAGCTTATCTGTTAGGCCGTCTTCATTCTTCCATACACCCAACAGCTTTAGACGTAGAGTCGCCATTGTCGCTTCTTGTTGAAAGTGTATGTCGAGTGGTGTTAGCCCTAGAATAGTTTCAAGGGCCGAGGAAGGCGTGGTGCGCATGCATCCTGTTATGGCTGTGCAGGCCAGCCGCTGGAAACGCTGCAGCTTGGTTTGCACTGTCACAAGCTCTGTCCTGGGCCACCACGCTATTGCTCCGTAGGAGATAATTGGTCTGATGACTGCTGTATAGAGCCATCTGCTTATCTTTGGAGCAAGACCCCAGGTTCTGCCTATGAGTCTTCTGCACTGCCAAAAGATGATGCATGCTTTTTCCAGTTTGTTTTCAAGGTGTTTGTTCCAAAGTAACTTACTATCCAGTATAACCCCCAGGTATTTAACTTCTTTAGTAAGGCTTAGTTCGGTGTTGAACAGCTTTGGTAATGCTAGATTACCAAGGCTGCGTTTGTTAGTGAATAGTATTAGTTACGTCTTTGACGGATTAGCTGTGAGTTTGTGTTGCGCGCACCATTCTTCCAAAATCTTAAAAGCAGATCTCATGAGGCTACATAAGACGTTCTCGACTGGTCCTGTTATTAGAATGGCGAGGTCGTCAGCATAGCCCACTGTGTACAGTTTCTTTTTGTTTAGCCTTGTGATGAGCTCATCTACCACAAGGTTCCAGAGTAGCGGCGAGAGTACCCCTCCTTGTGGGCAGCCCGTTGCCACCACACATCTAGTACTGGTGTTCACAGTAAATCGTATCGCCCTATGCCTCAACATGCTGTCTATCCACCCGGCAATTGTAGGATCTACATCATGAGCGGCTAGCGCTCGGCCTATGCTAGTGAAAGGGGTTTTGTCGAAGGCGCCTTCGATATCAATAAAAGCACCTAAGGTTGATTGTTTACGTGATAATCCTTTCATTGCGAGAGATGTTACGCAATAGAGTGCGGATTCGGTTGATCTGCCCTGAGTATAGGCGTGTTGGTTGTCATGTAGCGGTTTTTGTATGAGGGCATTTTCCCTAATATCCCTATCGCAGAGTCTCTCTAGAGTCTTCAACAAAAATGATGTGAGACTGATTGGCCTGTACGATTTGGGATTTGTGTAATCACTTTTGCCGGGCTTAGGGATAAATACCACTTTTACCTCCCTCCACTGGAGCGGTATGTATTTGTAGGCCAGGCATGCCCTATAGATTGCAGTTAAATGCGCTACTAGCGGCCCCATACCGCTCCATTGTAGCAGTCCTGGGAAGATCCCGTCCAGGCCTCCTGATTTAAATGGAAGAAAGCTGTTAATTGCCCACATTACCTTGTCTTTGTCTACCACCCTGTGAGCTGTGGTCCAATCCATTTGATCCGGTGTGTTGCTCTGCGACGCCACTTCCTCCCACGTCTGGTTGTTGGTGATGCGGCATCCAGGGAAGTGAGTTTGCAGGATCTGTGACCTTATCTTAATTCGTAAAATTGAAGAACTCAGTATACATGGCGACCTGCTCCGTTGGCTTACTTCATACCTCAGGGATCAAAGCCAGGCTGTTACAGTTAAAGGTTACTGCTCTACGTTCGTGCCTGTAACTTCTGGTGTTCCTCAAGGATCTCATCTTGGACCCCTTTTATTTAACCTATACATAAATGACATTATTGCAGTATTTAAACATTCTTCAATTCTTCTCTATGCTGATGATATGAAGATATATAAAACAATAAGTAAACCTTCGGATTGTAGCTTATTACAGGATGATTTGAATGAATTGTGTAAATATTGCAATGATCATCTCTTACAACTCAATATTAAAAAATGTAACGTCATATCTCGCAAAAAAAATGCTATTAAATTCAAGTACACTTTAAATAAAAATCTTATTGAACGGGTTTCATGGGTGAGAGATTTGGGCGCTCACCTTGACTCCTCGTTAACCTTTATTCACCACTATAGATGTGTGACTGCAAAAGCCTATCGCATGCTTGGGTTTGTTCTTAGAGTCAGTAAAGATTTTGAACATATTACCACCTTGATTCTTCTATTTAATGCATTTGTTCGTTCTTTACTTGAATTCGGCTCGGTAATTTGGAATCCTCATTACAATGTCCATATTCAAGAAATAGAGAAAATTCAAACGAAATTCTTAAAGCATTTAAAATTTAGGTGTTCCGCTATCGATCAATATGTTCCTAACTTAATCTCTCTGGAAAAACGTCGTAAGGTAAAGGATCAAACATTTCTGCTAAAATTACTTCATAATATGATTGACTCTCCACTTCTTCTTAATTGCCTTAATTTCCGATGTCCAAGACAATCTTCGCGAATTAAATCTTTATTTAATTTACATACTACACGCACTAACTATGCACAAAATGCCTTCATTCATCGTTCTTGTTTAGTATACAACAAAGAATTCTGTTCAATTGATTACTTTTCAGGGTCGATACAGAAGTTGATTGAACAAATTAAGAAAATGTCTTAGTTTTAATTAATTCTCATTATTATTATATATAATAAATATTGCATCTCTTTATTAACTTAAAAATGTATGCTATTATTATTAATATTATTACTAAAATCATATATAATTTTCTATAAATATTTTGTTATTTTCAATTCAATATATTTAATTAATATTTATTATTTTCATTACAAATAGGTACTTTTAAATTGTAATTAATTTGCTCGCATTTTTCTATGTACTATTTAATTGTGGAAACTTTTATTGGTCAGTGATTTATATTTTAAGTTTTATTTTTTAAGGGTATTAAGTTGTACTGTTTGTTTCCCGAATAAAATAAAATAAAAATACATTCAGACAAAGGCGGGAGGCCTGCGGGAAGCCAAAGATCTCCATGACGATAGGTCTTGAGCTGCCCTCATCCAACCTATCCCGGTGATCTTGACCAAATCATTGGTCCATCTTGTGGGGGCCCTACCAACACTACGTCTTCTAAGACGTGGTCGCCATTCGAGGACTTTACTGCCCCAACAGCCACCTGTACGTCGAGTTATAAGTCCTGCCCATTGCCACTTGATTTTCGCAATCATCCGGGCTATGTCAGTCACTATGGTTTTCCTACGTATCTCCTCATTTCTGATACGATCTCGCAGGGAAACTCAGAGCATAGCAATATATAATTTGTTAAAAAAAAAATGTCATACTTGTAGCAAATGCAGTTGAAATCACTTTACAAGGCCGGTCTGAGTGCTGCTGAACAAGAAGAGAGAGTCCTTCGCACAGCATTGTCCCGAATATATGAGATACGTGCCATCAAAAATGAAAGGAGAATTCAGGTATTACAATATTTTTAATAATCTCAACTATTTACATTCTCTGGCCGTGTTACGAAGAGCTATTTTGACCTGATTGCTGCCGCCGAATTACAACTTCACCACCACCTGTATCATCCCCACCATCTGTCACTTAGTGTTAAATGATCACCGCTAGCGAAATCCTCTTGCTGCTCCAGAGGAATCACAGGAGCGTTGCCAGCTTTAATTAATCTATTATTAAATTTTAATCTATTATATTTACATTTCTATGCTTTAAGTTTTGTTAGTTTTATAAAGAAATGTGTATTACGTTTGTAATACATTAAGCATGTTTCTAATTCTGAATTAAAACTATCGCGCTCTTGTGCGAGAGAGGTAACCTAGCTCCGCTCGATTCCTCAAGGCCCGGATTGGCTCGCTCCCTAGCCTTAAATGATAGCTAGATAAGCAGTATAATCTGCCTAGCATTAGGCTATCACTCCCAGCTGGACTTAAATAATCATGTTTGTGAAACAAGTCGGAAGAAAAGGCTCTTCAAATGTAGGAGCGATACGTAAATTACCAGTGGCAGGCTCCTCTGCACCGGATGCTAGATTATGAATACCAAATCGGCGCGTATTTCTGCCCTGAAACAATAGTGTGTAAGTATTACTCTGTTTCGGTCTGAAGGGCGCCGTACTAGTGATATTACTGGGAAAGTGAGACTTGACATCTTTTATCTCAAGGTGACAAGCGCAGTTGAAGTGCCTCTCAGAATTTTTAGGTTTTTCAATAATCCTGAGCGGCACTGCATTGTAATGGGCAGGGCGTATCAATTGCCATCACCTGAACGTCCTGTTTTAATAAAAAAAAATTAAGAAAATGCGGTGTTAGATGAAATTAACGTTGTAGGCTCGTCACGCCGGTAACAAAGAAACAATAGGCTGTGGAGCTCTCATGAAGATGCTCCTGAGTGCTGCCCAAACGTTACCCCTCCACGTGGGCCGGGTGGGGGAGAGAGCCCCCCAGCTGTGTGGGGCAGTGCCCGCAGACCCCGGGCATATCGCTCGTCCCGGAGACGCAGTGGCCGCACTCGTCCGCGTCTCAGAAAAGGAGGAGAACTGGATCCTGGCTGAGGTACCCAATTAAAATATTCTCCATTTTTTATTCAGTTAATTAACATTTCTTTGAGATCCAATTGAGTTTCCTTTAGTGTGAATTCCGCCAATGTTTGTCTTTTAAACAATTCGACACATGTTTCTACACTTCGCGAGGTATCCTCAGGAGATGTTGACTCGCCAAACTCTGGCACGAGTCTCGTGGTCTGGCACAAAACTCAAAACATTTGGATAGTTTTGAATTTCAGCAATGTAACGCCTACTTCAATAAATGTTCTTTGAGTTATCAAGCATTTAATAAAATATAATGGAAATTTCGGGCTTTGATGATCTAATGTTAGGGATGTAAGCTTCTTTCCTGTTCCTCCATAGCACGAGATCTTTTGATCCTGACCGACTTTTTCGGACGTTCTAGTCGTACGTGATCCAACTTTCGTCACTTCAATCAATCTCTTCAAGAACGGTTCGGTGTCATGACGCTTCAAAAAGAAATCTCAAATTTCTCGAGGTAAATGTTACAAATTATGACATACTGCCACGTTCTACCAAACCTTGGGATTAATTTACTCGCGCTCTATTCTGAGTACGATACGACATAGTTACCTTCAAGTAAAGCACTTAGATCTACCATTATGTTATTCCTGTAGTAGTAGACTGCAAGAGAATGCATTTCAACAATTTTTGTTTATGGAAGAGGAGGCTAAGCGAAATTACGGGTCACTTGATGGTGTGTTAATATTAACATATTAATTAATATATATTAACATCTTGTGTGTTAAGGTGACGAGTGCAGTTGTAGTGCCGCTCATAATTATTGGGTTTTTCAATAATCCTGAGCGGCACTACATTGTAATGGGCAGGGCGTATCAATTACCATCAGCTGAACGGCCTGTTCGTCTCGCCCCTTATTGTCATTAAAATGTAATCACCGCAGCTCATACTCTCTCTCATAACACTAGATGAGCGTTGCCGAACTTATAAAGCGTCGATTTTTTTTTAATTAATAAAATGCGTAGGTAGTCAGTTCTATGTTTCAATTTTAAGTTATTGATCAATCATAATTTGAATTAGGTGGTGAGCTGGCTCCCGGCGCAAGGCAAGTACGAGGTCGACGATATCGACGAGGAGCAGAAGAACCGCCACGTGTTGAGCAAGCGGCGCGTGGTGCCACTGCCCCTGATGCGAGCCGACCCTCGCACCGACGAGCAGGCACTCTTCCCCAAAGGTGCCGTGGTGATGGCCCTCTACCCACAGACCACGTGCTTCTACCGAGCCGTCGTCAACAGACTGCCTTCATCAGCCGCCGACCCATACGAAGTGCTGTTTGAGGTATAATTATTATATTTTTATCATATACTAGCTGACTCAGCAAACATTGTAATGCCATATATAGTAATAAAGAAAATTCAATAATCAAAGTTTTTGGGGTATAAAAATAGATGACAACCGATTCTCAGATATATCGTACATAAAATTATTGTATTCGATTGTCATCTTGCAACCCTATTGCGGATCTGTCTATGGAACAGAATAATATAAAAATCGCGATACAAAAATAGTTGTAGATCATAGAAGGGCGAAAATTTGAAGTTGTATGTATTTTTCAATACTGAATCATAATAAAATAAAAAAATTGACAACAAAAAATATATTTAGGGGTGGGTTATTATCATTTAGGGGTATTAAAAATAGATGTTGGCCGATTATCAGATCTGCCCAATTTGCACACAAAATTTCGAACAAATCGGTTCAGCCCTTTGGTAACAAACACCGGGACACGAGAATTTTATATATATATAGAGATCAAAGAGTCAGTTACGAACCCTCACAGGCTTCCTCTCTGGGCTCTGCAAACTCAAAGGTCACTCGGAAAAATTACCTTAGTGAATCCGGTCTATGTTTAGATTTTGCTAAAAGGCCTATGAAGATCCTAAACATATCCTTCTGGAATGTGAGGACATCGCCACAATGACGGTGGGATCCTCAAAACCCCAATATCCGAGCATAGAACCTATCCCACTTGTACCCACTGAGGATACTACGCCTCCTAAAGGTCTCCTGAAGGGTGTGATTAAGATACAAATTAGAACTCCGGTTATGCAAAGGAAAAAAAATCTAACTGTTGCCAACCTACCTCATCACAACGAGTACAGTCATCGTTAGGGCGTGCGTCAGAGCACATGTTGGGGGCACAATATATCTACAAATTTAAAGTGCTAGTCCCCAACAATAATACTATTGCGGTATTATGAACAAAGTCCTTTAGCCTGGAAAAAAAGTTTAATGTAAATATTTATCTTGCTATACACCAACAAGCAACGATTTTTTTTATTTGAAAGTTGATTGCCGCAACGCCATCTACTATCGGTTTAGGACGTCCATAAAAACTGCTTTGATTATAAACATTTAAATCATTTCATAAGATAAGGCGTATATTATGCCTTCAATGTGTCAAGCTTGTAATAAATAGTTTCAGATATGTGAGCTAACAATCGAACAGAAAACAGAAAATAATTCTTAAATTGTGCTACTACTCTCTTTTTAATCACTCTATTTCTTTTTTATTTATTAGTTTTCTTCAATTATGCAAACTCACCAGATCGAGTTTTATTAAATGATTAGGGTATTATTAATATGATTTGGGGATTTAGATGAACTTAAATCCTAGGATCTATTGTGTTTGTATTGTGTGTGTATCCCCTGCTTGAGCTAGCGCGCCTACTCTCGACTTCTTATATCTAAAAATGAGATGTAGACAGACGGCAGGACACGTCCTTTGAGTGAAGTTATTTTAAGACACCCCAGCCTGATTCTGGCAATGGCTTCGCATTCCAGTAGGATGTGTTTGGGGTCTTCAGCAGCAGAATCTGCAGAGGTTTGATTCACTGAGACCCATTCCGGCTAGGTGCCCGAATGGTATAATAAGTTTATGTACCTATAGTTTTTGTATATGCAGATAAAGATAATTATTGTCCACAGGACTCGTCCTACGCGGACGGCTACTCTCCGCCGGAGCGCGTGGCTCAGCGTTACGTCATCGCCATCAAAGAGGGCAAAGGTCGCACCTGACCCCGCCGCCCTGTGTCCCCCGCGCTCTCGCCGACCTCGTCGCAATCTAGGACACACTCTTCGGATACGGACTGAACTTATATAAATATATCTGTAGCGCTCTATCATTGAAGACAGATCACTAGATGTTATATTATTATAGTCTAGTTATCTACTGTATTGTATTATAGAAATTGTATGATACTGTAAAAAGTAGATTACTAGATTTAAAGAAAGTGTGTGTTCTTATGTAAGCACGTACGAAGTTATACTTCTTTGGCCTACCAAAACAAAAATCCATAAAAAATTATACCTCGTGCTATATTGTATGTTTGTAGTAAGAACAATATTGCAATAAAGGTATTAAATAAAACCAATGAAAATATTATTATAGCCAAAGCCGAAGTACGGAACATGCCATAAGTATACCATTAATAATCAGCTTCGACTATATCTTTACATTACCGCATTTACTCTAGTTGTTTAAAATATGCTTGGTCAATAATCAGCAATGTAAAACATTTATTCAGTTCAGGTTTTATTCGGACAGTGACAGTTGACACATAACTAAGGAGAAAAGTGTGCATACATTGTCCTTATGCACACTTTTGCCGTTCCGCTATTAAACTGCGTTATATAAGTGTAGAACGTCTTTCATCAATTATAATTTATATTATAAGGTATAATTTAGTTAAATGACGTTTATTTAATTAACATTAACTTTTACCTTTTAACAAATAGAAAGAAATTATTATTTTTTATTTTACAACTTACACCTATTGAAATTTATATAATTGTCGCTTATTGGTTGTTTTACAGCAGACATATGAGAAACAAGAGGCTTAGTTGCTTTAGTTGACCAGCTAGCGTCTGGGTGATTGGTTTTCTCATATTTTTTTCCGTAAGAAGTAAGAGAAAAGTACCTCTAAATTCAAAAAGCACGGCGTTCGCCCAAACAATGAAATACATATTGTTCCCGGCCGCTACCGCCCAACGCTTGAAACTGAACATGCTCGGTTAATCGAGTTTTAAAAGCGCTACGAATGAACGTGCCGATGTTTCGTTTGAACGGACCGCTATAGACATTGAATAACCTATTTTGCTAATGAAGTCTTAAATCTATGATGTACGCACATCATATTTTAAGGTAGGTGCATATTATATGCTCGTTGATTATTGTTGACTTCTATGTAGCGTTAAGCATTTATTAAATAAGGAATATTTTTGAGCTGCCACATGTGTAATTATGTCCAATAACTTTTAAGAGAATTTTGATTGTAAATATTCTCTCACATATTATTGTGTATAAATAGTACTTAATTCAATAGATAAAGTGTAAAGTCAAACAATTATTATGTTAGTTGAGGAACAGGAATGTAGTTATGAAATAAAAAAAATTATTCGTGTATTTTTGGTTTTATTCCTTCTCAACTCATTATTATTATCAACGAAGAAATAGCAACCGTTAACCACGCTGTAACAGCTGACTACATCAATATTCTAAAGTATTCTTAACCTTCAATAACAATTTAGTAAAGCCCCGGATAACTGATCTTTACATTCTGGATTTCTGCCTAGCAACACTTGGATATTATATATATTCCATAAGGGTTTATGTTCCTACCTATAGTTTGAACTGCGGCTCCGCCTTCAGTTTTTGATTTGTAGGTGAGTTAGGTCCAACAAAGTTTATTTTGATAAATACAGTCCGTTCAGTTATTTTGCCTCTCGCTGTAATGTTGGCTAGCCTAAGCGCCATATCTGCTAACAAAATATACTCCCTTGTACGATAATACATTAAAAATAACGTTTAACAATATAATTCTATTTAGTGAATTATTTTTTTCAGATAGCAGTCATTCCTACTTCACCTTCACAAGCCTGGTAACAAAGTGCTTTATTTGTATTCGAATATAACAAATTTAAAATTCCCGCTAAATGCTATGCTCAGATTGGTCAACACTAAGAACGAATTGTAAGAAACAGGAAGATAATTGAAACTTCTATAGCGTTTCCATTTCAAAATGTTTGTTTACCATTTTGAAAGATTTTGTTTCGGTAATTAGGGGAAATAATAAATTTTCCTTCAACCTCAAAGCCGCATGGTTGAGCTTTCCACCAATCAGGTTTCAGACACCGATCTGTGAGATCGTCCAATCACATTCGATACAATGTTGCCAGACCCTAAGGGTTTAGATTATATTAATTTATTCCAAATTTTTAAAAATGTATTCTCGGTAGACTTCTTTAATTAAACTTTTAATTTCAAGTCAAACGGTGTAAGGTACGAGATACTTCTGTAGTGAGTGCGACCATCATGGTTGCGAACCCCGACGATAGCTACGTCCTGCACTAGGATAATATAAGCTGACGTAATATTAGCCTCTTTCAAATCATATAAATGGTGTATTAAAATCTGAACCTATTTCCTAACAGTGCATATAAGTAGATCGAAATCACCTTTAGAATTTCTTTGTTAGTTACGCTTCTTCCTTGGTACAGAAACACGACACGATATGCTATATATCGTGCAGATCTCGCGTCCCCACCGAGGGGGCTCGAGAGCGTTTACTGTCTGCCTTACTTCAACACACATTTCTACAACATATTTTGCCATTTCGTGCTTGTGCTTGGCGATGAATAAAAACTCGTTTTTTTTTGGAACCTGATGGACTCGGATCTGCCACTATTAAAATAAAATAAAAAATACGGGAACACAACTTTAGTTTTAAGAGATCACACGGTGAGCGACGACTACGGCACAGCCCACTGACCTCTACTATATACCACTGGACTGGCGGCTGTCAAAGTGCTTTTGCCTATTTGATATTCGCCATTTTGGCGCTGTTGGCCATGAAGCGAGAGTCCGCGGTACTATATGCTACTACGATGTTTCCTTACCGTGAGCGTCGTTTTAAAATACACATAAATTCGAGGCAAATAACAGTTAAAATATGAGTGTTATTAAATAATATAACCATAGGGATTAAAAGATTTAATCGAAATAATATCTACAATACATGATAAATACATTCATGTCCCAAATATACACATTTACTTAATTTTGATTTGAAAAGTAAAACAATAATTGATTCTTTTCTGTTCGTCACTTACAAACTAGCTAAATAACAAAATAGTGTTTTGTTTAATGGAAGCAAATAAAATACATTCGTCTGATTGATTCATCAGTTATAAAAGGAACATAATAGGTAGCGTGTACCTAACAAATAAGATATACTATATGCTACACTCACGGAGTTTGATACAGCAGAGGACAAGTAGTATCGGGTCATTGACCGACAATTGTATCTACTCCGCCACCGCTTTACTTAAATAACAAAGGTTATAGTCGTCAATACAAAGCTAACGAGACTTCAATAATTCTTAACGAGATATATTTCTCAGGTTAATTCAATACATTTAAAGTTCTATCAAGATATCAATAGTGTTTCTAAATTAAAATGATTACGTCACATAAAAACCGATTTACTGACGCAAGGACTGTATTGAATTATATAAAGAAGTCGGAATCGTCTAAACGAATTGTTGAAGTCTCATCTTACAGTAAAATAATATGATTTGTGATTATCTACAATAATGAGGTTATACGAAATAATGTTTAAAACATAAGCGACCTCTGCACAGCCATCGCGAAACATGTTCACCTATAACTATATACGTGAGCAAGTTGATATATTATGGCATACTCGATACACGCACACGATAAATAATGAGATCAATTTACTTCATCTGTGGCCCAGTATAGATCTTGTCTCAAACACTGCCACAACTTATCCACTATCTATGGTCCACCACCTGCTCTATGATCCTTAGCACTCTATGGCGAGTAGTGGTAAGGAGAAAAAATACATAAAACGGAACAGTAGCAAGTGTCCAGCTAATAATTGCTTACAATTTTAAATCGTTTATACGTCTAGAATCTGAACTGTGACAGCCTTGAAAACGTCGAAAAAAAATTGAGGTTGACGTTTAACCTATTTTTTGAGCAATGTACACACACTTATACAAAGTGACATACAAATCGCGAGTGTAATACTTACCTTGTCACGCACACATAA
Organism: Leptidea sinapis; assembly: GCF_905404315.1. NCBI lineage: Eukaryota > Metazoa > Arthropoda > Insecta > Lepidoptera > Pieridae > Leptidea > Leptidea sinapis. The sequence continues at coordinate 9,945,495 of NC_066289.1, forward strand.
AATGCCCCAGAACGGCATGTAATATTTTGCCGTTGTTGATGGATTGAGTTGAAAAAAATTTACGATTTTAGTGACTAGAATATTTAACTGATTATTTAATATTAAATATCAAAGATCACATAAAATGTATGAAAAGTTTTAAAATAATTTATTAATTACCATATAACGTATAAAATTAGCGCTTTCTTTAAAATCTACCCACTTGCTACTAGCGCCGCCCCAATAATTTTTTCCTTATCTCTCCCTGTATAATCCGAAATTAATTCGCTACTAAACTAATTTCAGTGGACTATCATTTACGGTTTTAATATTTTCGACAGATAAACTGTTAAACGTATTAAACCAAAAGTTGAAAATCAATTGATATTTTGTTAGAGAACTAGATATAAAATTAAATTTATGATTCTATGATATACAACTTTGTAGTAAACTCATTTTATTTAACTAAAACATAAGAACAAAGATTTATCAAAGGTAAGCGATTATACCTAAAATGCCATAAATAGCGTGTTGGGATTTGATTTTATGCTTAACATAGGCTACATAGATTTTTGTCATATAAAATAAACAGTTTTATTTGATTTCAAAACATTTTCGCATTTATGTCTCTTTTTATAGGCACAGCCAACATACTACAAATAGCAAACTTAAATATTTTGTGGCAGTGCTCAAAATAGCACAGTAATGTCTTATTTTCTCTATATAATATAAAAGGGTAAAACAAAAATTGATATTATGTTTTTTTCAAAATAATTACAATAAGTGCAATAAAAGACGTCCTAGAGAGCATGATAATTTCTTTTCAATCTGGACTACTGGATTATTACGGAATGGTTGGTTGATGGTTCTGAAAATAAAATAGGACATAAGCCATAGTTGCAAAAAAAAACAATTTAGTATTATAATATACAAGAAGTATTAGAAATGTTTCTATTAAATAAATGACAAAAATTCGCGCCTGCTGAATAAGGCGATTGGCATTTTAATCAATGCAATTTGTGTTAAAATGCGCGACTTAATTACTTAATTTTAGGATTGGTGTTGATGCGGTTTTCGAGGAACTTTTTTCTACATACAAACAACGCAGCTGTTTAATTAACTTCCTCGTGCGGACCTTCCGGGACGATACGACATGGGAACCTTAAAAAAAGCGCGTACACGTTCCTTAAAGCCTTTAAGGTATTACTCTGGTATTGCAAGTGAACGTAGGTGGCGGTGATCACTTAAAACCAGGTAACCCGCACGCTCGTTTGGTCTCCTTTTTGATAAAAAAAACTAATGTAAACATAGATATTATATAATTTTGGCTGCTCTTTCAATCTATACGGTGTTAAGGTCAGCCACGGTGGCCTCCGCTGTACTCTTCTCCCAAACGTTACATATACCAGTAGGAGGCTTCTCTGCACAGGGTGCCGGCTAGTTTATGTGTACCACAACGTCGCCTATATTTGCCGTGAAGCAGTAATGTGTAAACATTACCGTGTTTCGGTCTGAAGGGCGCCGTAGCTATTGAAATTACTGGGCAAACGAGACATAACATCTTATGTGTCAAGGAGACGAGCGCAATTGGATGTAGTTCCTGAAAAACGTTCCAAGCCAAACACATCACATTTAAATTGTAGTGTCACTTAGAATTGTTGTGTTTTTCAAGAATCTTGAGTGGCACTGCATCGTAATGGGCAGGGCGTACCGGTTACCATCAGCTGGGGGCCTACTCCTAAAATCGATATTCGATAAATCGTGGCATTAGTCGTGTCGAATCTTACTCTTAGTTACATCGTAATCAATCTCGAAACGATGATTGAACGAACGAAACATTATTCGATATTATCGGTCCTAACCCTACTCTTAGTTGAAATTGTCAGAAACGAATATTCGAATTTCACAAATAATCAAACGTCACTTTTATGATAATCTCAACGATACCTTCTATGCTGTCGATGATATTATCGTTTCAAGTTGTATAGATATATTTGCCCTACAATATACATACTTAATAAATATTATTGAAAAAATTATATGTGATTTACTATTCAACAGGATTTTTTTATTAATAAGTCATTTAAGGCATTTTGTTGATCGTTTATGCGTAGAAATAATGCAAATGGCCGCCTGAGAAATAGGAAGTGGACGAGAAGGGTTGAGTTACTTTTTTTTACATTTTATTATCCGCAAGTTTTGTATTATTTATTCACTTTTAAATGGTCATATTATATTCATTACATATTTTTTGTAAATGATACCAAATTGGTGGTGCAGATTGTGGCATGGTCCTTAGCGCCTAAGCTATGTTTTGATTTTTGACATATTTCATTCACACTAACATGGTAAAAAAATCAAAATATTAGTCTATGGTAACGATAAACGATAACGAATTCGAACATTTGTTAGAGTAGGTTAGTTGCGATATATTCGGAGTATTATAGCATCGTTGTCGATATTGCGAGTAGACTCCTGAACGTCCCGCTCTCTGCCCTGCCCCCGTACCTCAGAGCGCCTGTCGGTCGCTGACCAGTCCCTGCAGCTTGCGGGCCACGCCGGGTGCGCACCTGGCTCTCTTGACGAGGTCGCCGGCGTCGCTCACGACTCCTCGCTTGACGCCGCCCACCTCGCTCGACATCAGCGTGTTGATAGCTTGCAGGTCCTTATACAGACAAACCGATCAATATTGCACAGAACTATATACACAAATAAAATTTGAAAACAAAATTTTATGAACGATGCGGGAGTCGAACCCCCGACCTCCGGCGTTCCGTACCGGTGCTCAAACCAACTGAGCTAACCGTTCGAGTTACGAATCGAGTGAGAATCGTTATAAAATCTTGTATTATATATATTCAACTCACAGGTTATGGCTTCAAGATTTTATAACGATTCGTCCCTTGAACGATTAGTGAGGGTTATCACTTTATAAACATAACATATTATACAAGTGATTTGAGTTTTCGTTAGTGTTAATTCCGCCAATATTTGTCTTCAAACAATTCGACACGTGTTTCGCCTCTACACGAGGCATCCCCAGGACGTGTTGTCTCGCCAAAATCTGGCGCGAAACACGTGTCGAATTGTTTAAAGACAAATATTGTCGGAATTAACACGAAAGAAAACTGAAATCATTTGTATAATTATGGATTTCCCCAAAGTAACGCCTACTTCATTTTTTTTTTTATAAAACATAACATATTGTACAGAACCACATATATAATTTTCGTACCTACTATCATTACTTATCTTAAACCAATATTTAAGTCGGGATGCACTTCTGACACGAATAACTATCGTGCTATATCGATTATGCCGACCCTCAGTAAAATTTTTGAAAAAATAATTCTAAGCCAAATGCTTACTTACTTTGACTCTCTTATGTTTACCAGTGGGAGGCTCCTTTGCACAGGAAGCCGGCTAGATTATGGGTATCCATAATCTAGCCGGCTTCCAACGGCGACAACGGCGCCTATTTCTGCCGTGAAGCAGTAATGTGTTAGAATTACTGTGTTTCGGTCTGAAGGGCGCCGTAGCTAGTGAAATTACTAAGCAAATGAGGCTTAACATCTTATGTCTCAAGGTGACAAGCGCAATTGTAGTGCCGCTCAGAATATTTGGGTTTTTTGAAAATCCTGAGCAGCACTGCATTGTAATAGGCATGGCGTATCAATTACCATCAGCTGAACGTCCTGCTCGTCTCGTCCCTTATTATCATAAAAAAAATGTTACTTCATATAAAACAATTTGACTTTACTAAGGGACGTTCAACAACGGATGCATGCGTTGAACTAATCAAGAATATTTTTGATTCCTGGGAGACATTTATTTTATTTATTTATTTTTGGGAAACAAACAGTATTTGCAAACATTTCCAAAAATACATATAAAATTGAACACACACCAATATAGTTAACACTATTATACATGTCATGTAAGTAGTCAAGAAAAAAAATTTATTTAAAAAAAAACTACCGACTTCAAAAACACTATATTATATAAACAACAGATATAATGTGCACTTAAAAGTATAAAAATAATTGCGTATTTTATACAATCTAATATAATAAATCTAATTCTAGTTACAATTATTGTTATTTTTGGAATCGGTGTCCTTCCACCGCGACCCGCTCTCGCCTCTCGCCTCCTCACGACTCAAGCACATCTCCCCTACTATGTATGTAGTTACAAATCTATCTTGGATGACACCGACTCCAAATATTACAATAATCGTATTTAGCATTAGATTTATTAGATTGTATAAAAATACGCAATTATTTTAATACTTCTTAGTGCATATTATATCTATTGTTTTGGAATAGTGTTTGTGAAGCCGGTTGTTTTTTTGTAAAAATTTTTATTTTTTTATTTTTAGTGAATTTGAAGTACACTAACTAACAATTTGTCTAAATATCTGTAGATATACTAAATTTTTCAATGCAGCAATAAACGTAAGTGCTTTGCAATTTGATTACAGACAGATAGAAATTCTGTCACAGATCGCACCCTTACTCCCATTGATCATCATTTTCGACTACGACAATTACTTGACCATAACTATGTTATGGTAGATGACTTAAATATCCGGATAGCATAAAAAAGATTCGGCCGAGCATCGTTAATTTACTCCTAAGAATTCCGTTACTTTGTCATGAATTCCATAATCAGAACCTAATCAAACTCTCAACTAACTATCTTTGAAGTATATCCTTTTCAATTAAAAAAAGAATCATCGAAATCGGTTGGCGCGATATTGAGTTATTCGTAAGTTTATCATCCACTTTGCTATACGTAAGTATAGCAAATTTAAGACTTATGGTTTTCTCATGGATGCCATCGTCAGATGGACCAAATTACCACCATCGGGACCACACGGGAAGCACCAGCTTTCAAATAAAATAAGAATTATCAAAATCGGTTCACCCAGTCGAAAGTTTTGAGGTAACAAACATAAAAAAAAGTCGGCTAAAAAGGATAAACAAAAAAAAACTATCACAGATTGCACTTGGTATTTTCTGTGATTTACTATGACATAAAAGGAACTGCTCGATTTTCTAATTTCATGTCTAAACAATAGAACCCAGAAGGTCGACGTGAATGGTAGGAGATTTCCTGGGACTCCTCTCGGTATGGGGGTACCACAAGGGTCTATTCTTGGACCGTTCCTTTTCCTTATCTTATATAAATGATCTTTCTAATCTTATAGAAAAAAACATATGGTAGTATTGTTTCACTGATTATCTAAGTGAAAAGAAACCAAATTTAATATGGCGAATTGTCATTCGTGTACTGGTTTAGTGCCAATAATCAATTGTTAAATAGTCTTAAAAACGAAATATATTAAATTTAACGCTGAGTTTGTTGCGCCCGTTCCTCTTAGGTTTGAGACACAGATTTTCGAATGGGTGGTAGTTTTTGAGTTTGAATAAGTGTGATTTCATATCCTATTTTGAATAAAAATATTAGAATTCACAAATTTGAATATAATTGTTACGCAATCTTAACTACTGAACCGGTCATTATGAAATTTCGCACAATTGTTATCTGTCAATAGGTATTATATTATCTTTGCCTTCTATGGTTAGTGTCCCGTAGGTATCTAATAAGCCTTATCTTATATATTATAACCGATGAAAACAGGCTAGGTATTACTTTAGTGTGTGTGCATTGCTCAAAATAGAGGTGAACTGTCAACCTCAATGCTTTGACGTTTTCACAGCTGCATCCTTTTTTGCAAATACCGAAAAATGTAACTTAAGACTTCTGTATATGCAAGTAATTTTAAATATTAACGATTTTATTCATACCTGGTGTAAGAAATCAAATCGCAATCTTTTTATATCATAGTAATTGTTGGTGGCGCAGGTTTTATTGTATATAAGTGGATGTATTCAGCGCATATGTTTTTTTCGTTGTTTTATTTTTTTACAATTAGGTACTTGACGTGCGGGACGTTCAGCCGGTGGTAATTGATACACCCTGCCCATTACAGTGCCGCTAAGGATTCTTGAAAAACATAAAAATTCTAACCGGCCCTACGATTGCGCTCGTCACTCATAGACATAAGATGTCAAGTCTCATGTTCCCCGTATAAAGTAAGAGTACGTTTGCTGCGTGGAGGACAGGCTCACCTTCGCGGGGCTGCGGCTGAACCGGTAGGTGAGGTGGTGCCGGTGCGTGGGCGGCGACGAGGGGAGAGGCTTCACGTAGAGCTGCTGCGCGCTGCACACGCGCTGGCCGCCCGGAGACAGAGACGAGCCGCGAGCGGCCGGCAGCGGCGACAGGCTGCACTCCTGGGGACACACGCACACTCAGGCGGCACTACCACTGGCGCGGCTCATCTGACTTAGGTCGTAGTTTGTTCTTAATTGTTCGCTATAAATAATTGTTTGTTCTTTTGTTGTCTATTTAATGGGGGGAAACGCCTACTATTTGGTTCTGGCGTTGTTTTAACTGTTCTAACATAACCTAACCAATTTTTATGAATTGCAAATTTAAAAAAAAAATCGAGAACACACAAATGTTTATAGAGAACAATCAAGAACAAATGGCAAACTGACGATGTAATAAAAAAAAAATAAAAAATAAAAAATAAAATCTGGGGGGCTAACTTTCCTGAGCTCACTGGCGCGGGAACACAGGGGTGTTTTTTTTTTATGGAATAAGAGGACAAACGAGCATACGGGTCACCTGTTGTTAAGTGATCACCGCCACCCACAATCTGTTACAACACCAGAGGTATCACAGAAACGTTGCCGGCCTTGTGCCATATCGTTCCGGAAATACCGCACAAGGAAGCTCATTCCACAGCTTTGTAGCACGTGGAGAAAAACTCCTTGAAAACCGCACTGTGGAGGACCGCCACACATGCAGATGGTGGGGATGATATCCTAACTTGTAGCGTGTCGTGCGAAGGTGTCTGTGCAAATTGTGACCGATACATATAATATAACAGTGTCTGAAGAAAAGGTTTCTAACCACGCTATAGAGACGCAATAGAAACGCTGTGCTCGGAGATTTCCTGTGAAATCGATCGAAATTTTAATGTCACTGGATATTGACAGAATTAGATATTGCGTAAATTCATAGTCATTCAAGTTTTGTTAGTTTTCTTAAGTCTAAATTTCCGCTAACATTTGATTCAAATCAATTCGAAACGTGTTTCGCCTCTACACGAGGCATCCTCAGGAGATGTTGACTCGCCAAATTCTGGCACGACACTGAACTGAATGAGCCGGAAACCACTCTTTTATACCCTCGTGGCATACGGAAATAAAAGTCAGACGCTAAAAAAGGTAAACAAGCTGCACCATAATAGATGGTATAAAAAAGGTATCAGGAATATAGAGAGAGTCCATTACTATTCTTAATATGGTTTTTAAAGATTTTAAAACAACATTATGAACTTACATCTTTATGTCTTCCAGTAAACCTTAGCGCGAAATTCTGCATACACTGCACATATACTCTATTGTAAAAGTTTATTAAATCTCCTCGCTCTGGTGACCCTAGAATGGAAAAAACATATTAACAATCTTTATTCATCTATTAAAATAACACAGGCATAAAGGCATATATTTTTTCTGAAAATTGTTTCTTTTAGAATTCTTTATGATGTCACTTCAAACACTACCACCGCTTTGGAAACAAATGGCGCTCTAAGAGAGAGGAAACGGCGCAATAAACTCTCGCAGCATTCTTTTTAGAGCTCTATTTTATAAAATAATATACAACATTGTACCTATTAGGTACCTATATTGTTATATCATAGTTGTTCCTATAAAACAATCATATCCTAGTCCCAGGCTGTTTAATCACTTATATATACAGCTGTGGAGTAGTAGGATTTACGACAGAGACATTTTTTAATAAAACATTTAAATTTATATAGATAATGCCTGAACAGTGGCTGGGATTTTATTATAAAAGTGTATACATTTACCATTAAAGCTATTATGTAGCCAACTAGAATTAGTTAAAAAAAATCCCTTATTGCTAGTGTTATAATAATCAAAATCACTATTACGGCGAAGAGTAAGCAGAAAACACGCAAACATGGTGTTTTTAGACAAGTTTTGTGGTGAAAGTATAGCATTTCGAGCTATGAACACTACTTAGTCCTGTTACACATATGCTTAAGTCTTATTTATAGGTTGCTAATGCTTGCTGTTGGTTTTAGTTAACACTGCCCAGCCTTTTTGAACTACCACTTTTCTTTGAAGTTAAACAAGTTTTTTGGCATGGCGTGATGCATTTTTTTGGTACTTCTCTCAGAAAAGTTATTCTTATAGCTTGTACTTTTTTGTGTAGGTTTATTTATTCAGATTAGTAGTGAATAACGAGGATTGTAAGCATATAAACTGTTTTCCACCCAAGAATTTTGAAAATATTGGCTTTGTTACATATATGGCGGGCCGGCAGCCGTGAACTCATATCGCTCAAGGTCGCTGGCATTTAGTGTCGCCTTAAGAGAAAATAATTGGTTGTTGATATATATCAATGCATTTTAAATGACTGACTCACCTTCGTCAATCTGGCTGATCAATACAGATCTATAAACATGATTGTCCGCTAGAGGCCTCTGCCGGTAGCACCGCATTATGTCTGCAAATGTGCGCTCTACCTGATTGCTAGCAGTGTTTGATACCTAGAAATTAAAAGTCATCATTGTTTAGTCTGAGGAAAGTTTCTTTACATTTCATATAGAAATGTCAAGGGATATTTTTTTGAGTTTTATTTACATTTAACAAAGTATATTGCTTGATGAATTTTTGACACGATCCCATTGGTGTAGAAACAAGTCGTGTTGGTAGTACTCTCTTAATGTTAACCCTACATTGCCTAAAGAATTCTGAAGAGACCGAAACTGGTGGAAATATGTAAATGAGCAAGGTCAGTGCTACATATATAGGATATTTAAAGATAAACAATATGTTGTTTTTAAAGTGATAACCCTCACTTCTAGGATTAATAGCTAGACCACACACATCTTTAAATATAAATTTTATTTATGTTTAAAGATGTGTGTGGTCTAGGTTAATAGAAGATTATGAAAGATCACACCCTTTCTATTTATCAATTCCGGCTCTCATTAATGTCATCAGTTACTGTCAGAAGAGATCCGAATTGATGGGTCTGCCCACCGGTAAAAGTTCTTAATAAACAATGCCATTCCATACACACAGCATTGTCTTATGATATTTAACCTGTGTTTTGCCAGTCTGTGACTGTGACAAGCCTGAATGACCATTAACCGCTATTTTTTTCGTACGTTGTCGTGATCCACTTTAAAATAGCAGTTATCAACAGATCAGTTTTTTTATATTTTTTATTTGACACACACAAATAATCTTGCCCCAAACAATCATTTTTATTAATATGTATGTAATGATGTAACGACTACATCCGCGAGTAAAGAAATCTTTAGCCGCGAATATAGGAATTGGGTCGCTTTTTTTAAATCGGCGAAAAGTGAAATCGGGAATATGAAGATTTTACTATATTATTATTTTCATGAGCTGTACTTTTTAACGCTATTCTTTGATACTTTTTTGTATGAGTATACCATATCAACCAATACTAAAAAAATATTTATGATTAATTTTCAATTCGAATTACTTCTGTAATATAATAACATTCTTATTTCCTAAAACAAATAAAGTTTATAACTAACCTTACATATAACATAGACAGAGCACATCAATATCTGATCTAGATGCCTGTCCTTCATGAGTTGTGTTTGAAGCATTATGGAGTATTCTAGACACGTCCATATCTTCCTCTTCAGCTCGTCATCGGTCAGTCTTAGGCGCGTACAAAGATCATTCATTCGAACTACTGCCAAACTATAGAACTGTAAGTGCAAATGTAGAGATTATTAAAATTATATTAAGTGATCACCGCCGCTCACATTAATTTGCAACACCAGAGGAATCACAGTATTTCCGGTCTTCAAGAAAGGTGTACGCGCTTTATTTGAAGGTACCCATGTCGTATCGTCCCGGAAACACCACACAAGGAAGCTCACATCACACATCCACATTTTGAACCCAAAATTTCGTTGTCCTAGCAATCAACTGCCCTGATGATTTGGGTCAAATAATTGGCGTGCATCAAATAAGAGATGAGACTAAAATTTATAGCATATTAGTAGTAGTAGTAAGATTTGACCAACTAACGGCCGTTCCCAATATTCAGTCTATCACCGGTTATACGTCATGTCATCCTGAAAACAAAAAGAAGCTTATTCCACAACTTGGTTGTACGTGGAAAAAAGCTCCTTGAAAACCGCACTGTGGAGGAACGCCACACATACGGATGGTGGGGATGAATTCGGCAGCAAGTGTCAGTTGTTGCTTGAACTGAACTTCGGAACACTCCCCGTGATAAATGCGATAGAAGACACACAGTGAAGCGACGTCTCTACGCAACGCCAAGTGATCTAGCCTGGATCCTCGACAAGAGCAGCACTGCTTTGCACGTGATCAAATAGCTGATACTGGGCTGCGCTAGACCAGAGATGACAGTAATACTCTATATGAGGCCGGACCCGCACTTTGTAGAGCGCTAGAATGTGGGCCGGCTTGAAATATTGTCGTTCTCTATTGATGACTTTCAAGTGACCGCGGAATTGGCACAAACCCAGTATTCTGATACAAGACGAAGCATTAAGGGAAGGTTCATGTTACCCTTTTCCGAGACCATCTCAAGAGAGGACTCGATAGAAGACAAAGTTTCTTTCGGCACTGATTTACCGAAAGAGATCTGCATTGCCCTTGCATACGGCATCTCCAGTACTGTCATCCGCATAGCCATTGCAATCAATGGAGGCTTCCAACATATACAAGAGAAAGCTGGTGGTCCACTTGCATACTCTCGGGAAACCCTAATAATTTAAGTTTTGAGAGAATTGCCTTGTGCCATACACGATTACATCACGCTATATCCAGACTAACTGCCAGGCCTTCACCCTTCGTCGGTCGTTATTTTTAGTTAGTTGTCTAAGTATATACCAAGAGCTGAAGGTTAATTATTCCTTCCATGTTCTTGGGGAGCAGAGAGATAACAGCAATCCGCCTGTAGTTAGCCGGATCCAAACTAATTCCATTTTTCGGATCGGATGGTCAAGGGCTAACTTCAATGAGACCGGAACTACGCCTTTTGAATACGAGTGTTGGAATAAATACGTCAGCACCGGCGTCACTTCAAGGGCAAAAATTCTAACGTTATTAAATTATATTAATTGAATTGTGGCTAAGAATAAAAATTCGGCAAGAATGGCAAATAACGAACATCTTTTAAGATATAATAAAAATATTGGATAAAAATAAAATTCTATTTAAAAAATATGTTGATTCATTTTACTTACTCCCGTAGCCAAAAAAAAATGCATTTGTGGTGTTTCCTTATAGAAAAACACTTTATTAGCAATAAAAAACACTCGCACAAAACACAACAATTTACAATATTAATTAAAATATTAAAAATATTATAAAAATTAAAAATAAATAAATAAAAATAACTGTGTGCGCGTGATTCCCTGCTAAAAGGAACTGAATCAGTATATTGTTGCATACACTGGTATCGGAGTTCATAAAATAAATTTTCCTACCACTCAACTTAATCGAATATTAAAACATGACTACCAGGATATTAATCTCATTCACACAAGTAAATGTCTCGTACTTCCTCTACTTTTACAAGAGACGGGTCTACACAGTCCGCACACATAGAAAGATGTTTAGTTACATTAATAACGCAACATACCTTTCTAAAGAACAGTATCAATGAGTTATTCGTCTTTTTAGGCGTCGTATTGGGCGTGGTTTCGCCGTTCGGAGTCACTGGTTCAACTGCATCATGCTTTGGATTTGTATTAACTGAAACACAATTCATACAAAAATAATGTTAGTTAAAATTTAATTAAATATAATACCACAATTTTCTATCTATAATATTTTTTTGAATAACGAGAGTATCACCCATTTAAATAAAATCATGCAGCAGTTGACTCCCTAATGTGCTATCTAATTACATATATCAGCCAAACATTAAAAATTATTATGGAGAACGTCCAAGTGTATATTACCAAAGGTTTTTAATAATGTAAAATTTCTCAGGCAAACACCAAAAATGAGCAAGTGTTGTGTAAAAGAGAAACTTAAAAAAGTCTTACTTTTAGAAAATGTGTCATGAGGTTAATAAGTACTTAATATAATCTGTATATAGGTATATAAAATTTATTGAAGTAGGCGTTACTTTGCGGAAATCCATAAAAATCTGGCATCAGTCACGTGCCAGATTTTAGCGAGACAACACGTCCTGAGGATGCCTCGTGTAGAGGCGAAACACGTGTCGAATTGTTTAAAGACAAATATTGGCGGAATTAACACTGAATGCTCATTGGTCAGATTTAAATACGACTTTCCTAATGTGGTTCACTCTTTATAAGGCGTATGGAATATACAGACTGTATGAATAAAATATATTTGCAAGGATTAAAACGCGTGTGTTAACAAAATATTATTTTGATCGTTTAGTAGAAATTCACATTTTTTTTATATGAAGGACAAACGAGCGTACGGGGCACTTCATGTTAAGTAATCAACGCCACCTACATTCTCTTGCAACACCAGAGGAATCACAAGCGCGTTGCAGGCTTTTGAGGAAGGTGTACGCGCTTTTTTTAAAGGTACCCATGTCGTATCGTCCCGGAAACACCACACAAGGAAGCTCCTCAAGGCAACACATCTACATTTTTAACCCAAAATTTCGTTGTCCTAGATCAACGGCCCTGATGATTTGGGTCAAATAATTGGCGTGCATCAAATAAGAGATGAGACTAAAATTTATAGCATATTAGTAGTAGTAGTAAGATTTGACCAACTAACGACCGTTCTCAATATTCAGTCTATCTCCGGTTGTGGACTACTTGAGATAAAAATCGTAACTATTGTTGACTTTTCTGCCCCAATAAACTTATCGACGGTAACTCACTTTATCCGTACACGCTATCTGTCAATGGGAAGACGTATAGTTTACCAGCGATAGAAAATTATGGCAATTTCAATTTACGCGTCCCAATATAAGGCGATAAGTATGACTTATCGGGTATAATGGGACAGCTTCAGATTATTGACAGCTAATTACTGACAGTAGAAGGGAGTAAATTATTTCTATCTGTATATAGAATATTAGGAACGGCCGTTAGTCGTTTCCTCAATTATAATTTGTAATACTTTTAGGTCAATAAGTAACATGACTAATGGGCAAGGTTGATTAAGAGTGTGAATAAAAAATAATATAAATAATCTTCTTCGTCGGATTACTCTTGGCAAAGCAGTCGTGGTCACTTCGAACGACGAACGATTCTACACCAGCTATCCCTGGCTGTTGCTTCTCTGGCACATGTGTTAAGGGGAGTGTTGGTTAGGGCTATGATCTGGTCTGGCCAGAGAATAGGGGAGTGTCCACTTGACCTACTGTCGTTGACCCTTATAGAATATAAATATACTCACCTAACAATGACTGCCCAGGTTTAACATTATCTTTGAAGAGTTGTTTTTTTGCTTGGTCAGCCATCGGTGTTATATACCGATCTATTGCTGCTGAAAACAATGATTGCATTTTACTTGAGATTTAAACATGTCATTATAATTTTACATCTATCTTACATTTTTTATGCTTTCATTTATTAATTAGTTTACAAATTAAACATATATGGAAAAATATATACAAAATTATCTGCAAATCAAGCATCCAAATTCATCCACATATTTAAAACTGATCATTGATTTTTAAATGTGTTTCAACACATATGAGAACCGGCGTCTTTTTCTGCCGTGAAGCAGTAATGTGGAAGCAATACTGTGTTTCGGTTAGAAGGGCGCTGTACCTATTAAACCTACTGGGCTAATGAGACTTAACATCTTTTACAATATTGATACATTAAGAAACTCAAAAAACTTATTTTTAAAACAGATTATTTTTCGGTTTATATTTGTTATTAAAAATTATTTGTATTATAATTAATGAAAATAAGTAATAAACTTACTATTCTTTGCATTTGGTGAATCATGAACGTAAACCTTTGAGGAAGGAGGTACAGGTGACCTCAACAACTGATCCCACAGAGGACTGTCGGACTTCCATACAAGTGATTCCAGCACCTGTTCCTCAACCTGTAAACAATATTTATACATAGATACAATAACAATCAAAACTTGAGCCTGATTGCATAGTGTGTAGTCTAGGCCAAACGAGATTATCATGGGCTAATAAACTACATTGAATCTGACCATGTTTAAAGCCGTGATAATTTAAAAAGTTATAATATGGTTAAAAAACTTTCTTCTAATTAAGAATACAGAAAAATTTAACAATATAAACAATAGGTATCTTATTCTTATACTACTGCGATTTTATACAAAAAAAAGTGGGTAGGAATGAAATAACTGTGTAAACATTATGATCAAGTGCACAGGCAAGAGCTGCTAGATACACTACATGGCATGTGAGGGTAAGTTTATTTTATTTTATATTTTTCTTTCATATGACACTAAATATATGTATGTATTTTATGTCATGTAGAAAAGTAGGGATAGGATTTAGAGTATGTATGATAAATATATGTGTATAATATATTATAATTTTTAACTACTTTATTTTTATTTATTTATTAATTAGGTGATTTAAAACCTTTATTCATTAATTTAACCATTTCACAGATCACAATGAGATCAAGAAACATATTTAAAAAGAGGTTGATCTCTACTTTGGTGTAGACTGAACGGAGACCACCGTACAATACTGACTAAAATGACTTTTCTCTGCCAATATACAACATTACAAAATCATATTTGGAAAAAAGATTAAATTTTCAACATATTTGGAATACATTGTTTTAAATTAGGATTCTCACATAGAAATAGTATGGTATTATATATATGGTACTCACAGCATTTAAATGTTTAATGACATCCCTGCTCAGTTTATCCACAATCGCCTTAACAACCAGTTCAATAATTTTGTAGAAATGGAAAGCACTCAGGCCAAATATTTGCAAAACTCTGGGAAACCTCAGCGAGTGGACGCCATATGAATGTAAAACTACTTCCGTACAGCACGCAAATACGGTAAGCTGATATGTTTCTTGTGATAATAAAATCTGAAAGGAATGGAAGTTATTAATAGTAAATGTTATTAGGCACAATCAACAGTCACATACTTACAACTATAAAATTGTATGTGTCACGCTGGCCGATTGTGAAGTCACGCCTCAAAGTGAGAATAAACTATTTAAATAGGCTTTAACTGAGCGGTTTTGATTCTTCATTAAAAATATTTAATTTAAATCTAACATATGTTTGGAAGAGGAACATACAAGAAACTCAATGTCGATTTTTTTTAAACCAATTAGATTATTTTACTTTGGCAGTAACATAAATAACAAATAAGTTTGTAAAAGAAACTAATTTGTGATGTATATTAGAAAATCATAATAACGCAAATACAGGCAAATCTTCAAACGAAGCAATGATCATTATTGAGCCATGACATCATTCAATTAAAATATGATACTGTCGCATTAACACTTATCTACACCCATGCTTTAAATCCTCTATTAAAGATTCTGAAACAGTTAGCTTATTGCCAACATTAAAATACCCAATATTCTAATAACCATTACATCATCCAAACGAGTGTTGTAATGTTGTACTGAATTTCATAACAACACTCCTATGTTTTTTTTTATCCCTTCATGCGCAAAGCGTTTCAACAGACAGCCACATTCTTATTGCTCGATGCGTGGTATCTGTATGAATTTCAAAAAAAGAACATTTTCGTTTACGCGCGTTCCATACTACCAGAACGTCGCGCGCCGTAAAAAAAAGTACGTTATTCGAATCCCCGCCATTTTTCTTCGATATTTTTATTGTTTTGTTTACAAAAAATTAGCGATTTATTTTAAACGCTGCAAAAGAACATTATATTCGAGTGAATTTTAATTATTGCACTATACTAAATGTATATATTTACTAAAATAAATAAATGTTTCATTAATACTTAGTTTATTTGTATATAATCAGTAATGAATGATATTAGGTTACTACTAGGACTGGTGTTTTAATATTAGCAGTAAGCTAACTGTTCCAGAATCTTTTAGAGGATTTATATTCTGGGTGTAGATAAAGTCTTGTATGCAACTGTTGATGATTAGGTATTAAAACACTCATGTGATACTATTCATCCACATACGTGTTTTAATACCCCTTATTACACAACAGTTGGATAAATAACTATTACTTTATTGAACATATATATAAAATTTTTGGTATGTTTTAGGATCATTTTATCATATTATACTTCTCATTAAAACCCTTAGATCATTAATTATACGTGTAGATAGATTATGACAGCTGTGAAACCGTCGAAAAAAATTGAGTTTAGAACTTATCTCTATTTCGAGCAATTCACGCACACTAACACAAAGTGTCATACAAATCGAGAGTGTAAAACATAGCTTTTCATGCACACTAAACGAATATTCCTGGCCTGTTTTTATCAGTTGTCTAACAGCAAGAGACTATGTAGACATATAAATTATCGAAGTTAAAACCATTTATTCTCTATTTAAAATAGTCAATATACTCATTTTTTATGTCAATTATATCACTGAACCACTACGGAAACAAATAGCGATAGGAGAACAGTAGTCTTTTTTAAAATCTTTCCATATATTTTTTTTTTAAATAATGAGTGGATTCTTCCTTTATTTTTATTCAGGTAAGTGTGGAACCTAGTTATGGCAATGATATTGATCAAAGATTACCTGTAAGGAAACCTGGGGCTTTTTCCTGTGTTCTTCTCTAATAATATGTTCAAACACTTTGTAATACAGGCATGTCACCATATTACACCTGAACCTGATTGTCTCCGCACTGCAGTCACATTCCTTCAGGCTGTTTCCAAATTGTTCACTCCACATGTTGCATGGTTCTATAACTTTCTTTGTAATTGTTTCTTCACTAACTCCATACTCACTGAAAGACATACAATTGTATTGTATACATAATGTATTGGTTGTTGGTATTCATAATGCAAAAATTGTGTACAAGAAAGTTGGACATTTAAGGCTCGTTATATGGATGACATCATTTTTTAGTGTTGTTAGAGTACTTCTTTGTAAATACTGTTAAAATCCTTACTAATATTTTAAAAACAAAAGTGACGTTGTTTATTAGTTATATTTTCACAGATTAATAGAAAAAATTCAAAGAGAAAACTGTCTTGATCTTTCTTCTCTGAGGAAAACTGCATTCTGAATGAACTGTATGAAAAATTTGACATATTTCAAGTGTAACATGATTTACCTATGAAATAAAAATATTTTTGATTTTTATATAATTTGATCCCGAAATTTTAAAAGATCTCACGCTAAGAATTTTATTTCTTCAGATGAATGTCTTGCACATTTCTTTTTGTTATTAAAATAAATCCTCTTGTGATCGCTGTGGCTTAATTTAAGAATTTCTGGCATTTTCTTAAGTCACCGACTGCATATTTATTTATTTATTGGTTCCCATACAACATACATGTATTAATAATTACAAAATAACGCTAGTACAAGTAAATCATAATTAAATGGAAACACTTATGATGGTAACACGTGATATTTAACTTAAATAAATGTAGAGTTATATAAAACAATAAATAATTTTATGTTACTATCACGACTTAGGAAAATGCATGTAACTTGTTAACTGAGATAAAATAAACATATTTTTAAAACACACAAACTAAAATTATATCCTACATATTATAAGTATAACATACAATAAAGCGAAACTGATACAAATTTCAAAAAACATAAATATGAAGCACATAAAGATAAGCTAAGGCTCTAACAGGCGCAGAGTGTCTAAAACTAGACGTCGAAAATTGCACAGACTATTAGAAAAAATATCTATACAGTTATTGATATTTGCTAAGTCATTATATGAACGAGATAATCTATTAACTGGTGCATTATGTGATGTCCACAAACGAGAAGTTGGAACAAAGAAAGTCCTTACATTTCTAGTCCTACAAGGATTACAGTATAGAGAAAACTTGGACAACAGTTTAGTATGAATATGATGATTTACAACTTTATACATGTATATTAGATCAATTAATTTACGGCACATTTCAAGTGAGTCTAGATTAAAATATTTTAATCTAGCTTCATAACTATGCAGTGATTTTCTAAGTTTGAAACGGTTACACAAAATTCTCAAAAAACGTTTCTGAACATTTTCCACGGTATCAATGTGGTTTTTATAAAAAGGTGACCAAATATTAAATTAGATGGGTAGTCTTCGGTTTGAAGAAATATCGAGCAATATGTTGGCTATTCTTCAAGCAGTATGTTGGTTATTCCTCAAGTTGTATATCCAATCACGATTTAGCAATAATAATTTACTTACGAAAACAATCTTAAAAGTGCAGACGACGGCTGAGGCCTGCACTGGTGTAGGAACTTGGCTAACCTACCGAGGCTGTTGGTGGCCTCGGACACTGGAGTCA
This sequence comes from Leptidea sinapis, assembly GCF_905404315.1. Taxonomy (NCBI): domain Eukaryota; kingdom Metazoa; phylum Arthropoda; class Insecta; order Lepidoptera; family Pieridae; genus Leptidea; species Leptidea sinapis. The sequence continues at coordinate 9,964,044 of NC_066289.1, forward strand.
ACTTTTCAGCTCTACGTTCCAAGTAACTACGACCAGTTAATGGTGTATCAGGACATGATTTTGCACTCTAGAAATAAATGAAGGAAAACATTAAGGTTTTATTTCGAAGAGGAGGTCAAACGAGCATATATTCAGGTCTCCTGATTGCATGTGATCACCTTGCAACACCAGAGGAATCACAAGAGCGTTGCGGACTTTATAAAGTGTCGATAAATTAGAAAACCGAAAGCACATTGGTATGAGTACGTGGGGCGAAGATCGAATAGTGCGTGTCAACGGTTCTACCTATTGCACCTTAGTAGAATTTAGTAGAGACTTCTGATATTAATCATTTCAGTTCCAACTAACTGTGTTACAAACAAACCGATAAACAGATTTTTTTACGTTGTGTTCCTTATTTCCCCAAGAACACCTATTTATAGCATTTATAAAGTCCTTGGGGAGGTTTCACAAGAGTACTGGGCTTCTTACTGCTGGATAACATCACCACGCTAGTGACTAGCGAGTCTAAGGACGAAAGATACATGTAAAGGGAATGAAAAGCAATGTGCATATTTCAACCTAGTAAATGATAGTCAGTACTCAAAGTGGAACTGAAAATTTAATTAGATTTTTTTGATATGAACTGGAATAATCACCAACCTTTTTTTTATGGAAAAGGAGGACAAACGAGCGTACGGGTCACCTTGTGTTAAGTGATCACCGCCACCCGTAGAGAAATCACAGGAGCGTTGCCGGTCTTTAACGAAGGTGTACGCGCTTTTTTTGAAGGTACCTATGTCGTATCGTCACGGAATCGCCGCACAAGTTAATTCCACAGCATTGTAGAACGTGGTAGAAAGCTCCTTGAAAACCGTATTGTGGAGGACCGCCACACATCCAGATGGTGGGGATGATATCTTGGAAACAGCTCTTCGGAACACTCCCCGTGATAAATGCGATAGAAGACACACAAAGCTTCAAGTGTTGTTTTATATATGATGATTGATATAAAGAAATAGTGATCTATGTTAATTATAATGGATAATAATCTCAATTTTTTAATAAACCATATCAATTGGCCATACAAAAGTACACTTACAGGACCAAAGTTTGCAATAACTTGTGATATTTCATCTCCGGACACTTTCTTTGTTCCTATCTGTTCCTGTGCATGTTCACCTGGAAATTACAATTTAAAATTAGTATTTTATTTGTTTATTAAAACTATTAAATGCATTTAAAACTTTCCCTAATGTAAGTCTTATAGGTTAAACCCGAGGGATTCCATCCTACAAGATAATTTTTACTACATATAAATACTTCTACAAAATGTTTTTTTAATTTGTTGTTGTAGCGGCAATATGTGACACGCAAATAATACAGTAGGTACGAGTAGATTTTTTTTAATGAAAATACGAGATGGTAATTGATACGCCCTGTCCATTACAATGCAGTGCAGCTCAGTAATCTTGAAAAGCCCAAAAATACTGAGCGGCACTAGAATTGCGCCCGTCACCTTGAGACATAAGATGTTAAGTCTCATTTGCCCAGTAATTTCACTAGCTACGGCACCCTTCAGACTGAAACACATAAATTTACACATTACTGTTTCACAGCAGAAATAGGCGTCGTTGTGGTACCCATAATCTAGCCGGCATCAAATAATTACAAAAATATACAAAAAATGCTAGTAATAAAAAGGTCGAAAACAATATTTGGGAGTTGTGAAAGTTTTTCGCAGTCACAGTCTTCACTTGATTGAGTTGCGACCAACACGTGGAATGTCATCATAATTTATTTATTTATTTAGATCATCAACATTATATATATTACACATTTATATAAACACTAGCTGACCCGGCAAACGTTGTTTTGCCATATAAAGTATAATTCACGCGATAGTTTTATAAGTAATAAAATATTAATAATAATAATAATAATCCTTTATTCAACTAATAATATGTGGTACAAAATGTTTTTGTGCCCTACCCTCTGCGATAGGATACCCTGAGTTGCAGAGGCTAGGTCCTTCCGAAAGGCTATCCATTATTAAACATAATTAGCAAACTCACTAAAAAGAGGTATGTGTGTGTGCGTGTATGTGTATGAGTGCGTGTGTGTGTGTAAGTGTGTGTGTGAATGTGTGTGTGTGTTGCTGTATGTGTGTGTGTGTTTTTTTTTTTTAAGTATTTGTTGTGTATGTCAAACTGTGCACAAGATTAAATAAATGTTAGTAATTGAATATTAAGTTTTAATTTTAAGAACATTTTCTGTATCTTCGTAGTTTAATACTATTAGCCATGATTTTAAAGATTTTGTTAACGAGAATTTATTTACTTTACTTATATTTTTATTATATTTACTGAAGTAGTTGTAAGCGTATGCCGAATTAAATTCATACTGTGACTGAGCAAAGCCTGTTTTAGTGATTGGGGTACGAAATGTGTTTATTCTGTTATTATCATTAGAATTTATATTACTTTTTACATGAAATCTTGAAATTATTCCATAAATATATTGCTGACGGACACTAAGAAGTTTACTCTCTTCATGTAATTGGTTGGTTGGGTACCTAAACGGCTTATTGAAAATTGTTTTTAGTAGAGTTCTGTGCGCTCGTTCTAACTGAATTGCCTATATTATAGCCTGTACATCATTTTGTTCTATTGTCAATAGTTTTTGCAGCGCACGAAAAAATATGTTTTCGATTTTACACCTTTTGTTACAAAATAGCAATTTTATTACGGATCCCTAATTTTGAAAAAAAAAAACATAGCCTATAGCCTTCCTCGATAAATGGACTACCCAACACTGAAAGAATCATTCAAATCGGACCAATAGTACCATACCATACCATCTGTCACTAATGCAGATGAATAATTTGTATTATTTATATAAATTATTCATCTGCATTAGTGACAGAAATTGAAGTGTTGAAGTTAAATGGTAATTGAATGTTGCATGTAACTCATCTATAGAAACATGGAGATTTATGTTTATGTAAATTCGACATCGAAATGCTTGCTACACGAGTAATGATCAGTACAATAATATACTGGATAAAAATAATTATGTGTGCGTAATTTCAAAGTAATAAAATTACTAAAAAATAGATTGACTCGTAATAAACTCGTTTGCATGTGCGCTTGCTTGGAAGCGGCGAGCGTTCACCGCCTCAACTACATAATATATTTATTTAATTCAGAGACATCTCCATATATCTTAGTAAATGTATTAGTAACAATATTTATTATGAATTACGTTATATATACCTACCTACAAGGGGCGGTTCTGTCTACACATGCCCTAACACTCAATCTCATAAAAAAACTGTCTTTGATCAGGATTCGCGCTTCAAAGACACAGGGCACACACAACGAGATTTTATTTAAAGGCGTATATTTCCTAACATAATATTGTAATTTTACCTGCAGTTACTTTAAAATCATTTGAAGATATAATATGTTCAAAATAATGTGCGCACAATTCGTTTATTGAGAATAAATCAGACATTTCAGCAGCATCTATGTTAAACATATTTATAGAGAAAACCCCGATAGCTAAATTGTCACTATTGTCACTTATCAAATCAACTATATTTTTTTTTTGTTCATAAATATACAAATACGTGTCAAAGCTGCCAGCATAAATCACTCTTGGAACATTATGATTCTCGCCCGCGAATTGTGGGAATTTGAATGCAAAATAAATAAACTCATAATATTTGTCCATCCGGTGACCGATCCGAAAAAGGTCTACATGCAAATAAATTGTTTCTTCTACATAAGTATATAAATTGTATAGGGTTAAAGCGATGGATGGCCTTATGAGAAAGCGCATGGTCGCTCAGAGAGCAATGGAGAGGGCTATGCTCGGAGTTTCCCTGCGAGATCGAATCAGAAATGAGGAGATCCGTAGGAGAACACAGCCCAAATGATTGCGAAACTGAAGTGGTAGTGGACAGGGCACATAGTCTGACGGACAGATGGCCGTTGCAGTTGGGGCAGTAGTCCTCGAATTGCGACCACGTCCCGCATGACACAGTGTTGGCAGGCCCCCCACAAGATGGACCGACGATCTGGTCAAGATCGCCGCAATACGTTGGATGAGGACGGCGCATGACCGATCGTCGTAGAAATCTTTGGGGGAGCCCTTTGCCCAGCAGTGGACGTCTTCCGGCTGATGATGATGATGAAAGCGATGGTACAAGAACTTTGCAGTATATAGGTAAGTGGTGGTAAACGGGTAAGTGGCTCACTTAATACAATACAAGAGATGCATTGCCGGCTTTTGTGAGTGTTGTAAGCTCTAAGCTTACAAGTAAATAGGCTACCTTTAATAAGCTGAACATATTCTCCGAACAATTACTTGTCTATAGACTACAGTATCATCGTAAAGTGCTCATATTGAAATTCACACATTTTATTAGTATGAACATCATCAACCTTTACCCATAGATAAAGTGCCAACACTTTCACATTAATAAAATAAATCTTACATAAATCCACAATAGCCGGTAGCGATTGCTTACGGTATGTTGTGATTATTGCCTGACCAATTACGATATGTTGTAATCGTTACTTGACCAATGAGCATTAAGTACGCCGCGCCCGCTGACCTCAGTTAGTTAACTGAATTGTTTGTATTGCGACTCTACTGTTTTATATGGTCGATGAATATGTGCGTTATATCACTCTACAATACACTATGTTATTTAAAATACCTAAACGAGCAATATTTGTACTTAGCTATCGTATTTTTACACTTATTCTCGCGATTTAAATGAAATTGACTACCTACACGACTGCTTTTTTGGGCAAAGTTTGACTATAATTTGTGACTATAACCAATAATCTATATAGTGTTATCCCAAAATAGTATACTTTTCAATGAATTTTACCAGGTAATTAAGTAAAATAATGTATTGTACCTTATAATCATAGAAACCGGTATAATATTATCTATTTTAATGATTGTGGCTTGCCATGTGACCGTAAACAATACTCTGAATATACTGCCTTCACGAGCCCACACGTTCTTGCAACACCGGAGGAATCACAGGAGCGTTGCCGGCCATTTAGGTAGGTGTTCGCGCTTTTTTTCAGACAAACATTTTCAATGTGCTAGGAGATGGAACTTTACATAGATTTAATAATTATTGAGTTTCTATTAAAGTATTTATGTTTCACACTCAGATCACACTCAGAAATAGTTAAATGAAGGATGTTGGCGCCATATTTCATTTGCTCATTTCGGAACGGACTTGTAACTGTCAGCGTCATTGTCAGTTGTCAAGTTCTTGTTTACAGTACCCGCTTCCTCATCCCTCCTTCCGCAACCCGAGCCCTCTCCCCCTACTAGTATTTTGTAAGTTTTGATACAACAAAACCATTTATAACTGACTAGCTGACCCGGCAAACGTTGTTTTGCCATATAAAGTATAATTCACGCGATAGTTTTATATATGCCTATGTGTTATTCTGGTGTGTAAGCTATATTATTGTAAAGTTTCATCAAAATCCATTCAGAAGTTTTTGCGTTAAAGAAGTTCAAAAATATATCCAGACATACAAACTTTCACATTTATAATATTAATAGGATAAAACCATGTGATTCCATATAATTAATAATTTTTAATTTTTAATTGCTTATATATGAATGACAAATATGTAATACCTAATTGATCTTGGGGTATGTTGACTTATATATGTTGACAATATTTCTGTGAAAGGCAACATTTTAATAGATCATAACATATTATGCTGAATCAGATTCTTTTTCTACTATAAAAAGTATTCGAGCACTTTTGTGCAAACATAACTATTTAAACATAACAAAAAACAGATAATACAAAGCAAAACAATAATAATTCCAAAACTTTTATATATAAATTATATAACAAAATGCATGTCTAGATGTGTGAGACTACACTTTGTGTGGCCTGAGCGCAAATAATATTTTACCAGTGGGAGGCTCCTTTGCACCGGATGCCGGCTAGATTATGGGTACCACAACGGCGCCTATTTCTGCCGTGAAGCAGTAACGTGTAAGCATTATTGTGTTTCGGTCTGAAGGGCGCCATAGCTAGTGAAATTACTGGGCCAATGAGACTTAATAACTTTTGTCTCAAGGTGACGAGCGCAGTTGTAGTGCCGCTCAGAATTTTTGGGTCAAGAATCCTGAGCAGCACTGCACTGTAATGGGCAGGGCGTATCAATAACCAGCAGCTGAACGTCCTGCTCGCCTCGTCCCGTACTTTCATAAAAAAAATAAGTTAAAACTATAATTGTTATAATTAATACCTTTACTACTGCTACATAGTAGTGGGTACCTACTATAAAAGGTACTCTGATGTCTTGGTTAATATAGTTATCCGTAGACTATTGACGATATGACTATTAATTATATGTAGTGTCATTTGCTAAACAAAGATTTTTATAATGGTGATCACTTCACACTAGACCTGGAGCGATATTTATCGAATAACTTCACAGTGTCGGAAAATCATGTCGCTGCGCGCGATCATCGACATATTTTAAATTTTAGAGTGTTTTCTTAATATTTAATAGTTTTTAATAAGAATATTATTTATATGACATTACCAAAATAAATACAAACCTAAAAATATTCTCTCGTCAAATTCCCCAACACTTAGAACATAAGTCTCATATAGATTGTTCAATGATTTCTGATTTAAATCAAAATTTCCTATGTCAAGTATACCCAATTGAGTTTCACTATTTCCTTTCAGCAACTGTAATAATTAAAAATACAAAAAACATATTAAAAATTAAAAACATTTTATTATAATTTAACAAATAACTTTTGACAACAAACCAATTGTAAGTACACTTTCTACTTTTTTTTTATGGAAACAAGTGAAGAACAAAATAATGCTTGCCACATCTTAGTGGATCCCGATGACGACAGATCATAAGATTTTAGTTTTTTTTTTATATCCCGAAAAATCATATACACATGTTCTATAGACATAGATTCTGTCATTTAGACAAATCATGTTGTATAAATACAAAGCCGAAATATGGAACATGCCATAAATTACACCATAATTAGCTACTATATTACATTGCCACATTTACTCCTGTTGTTTAAAATATTTGTGGTCAGTATGGAGCCATTTAAAACATTTATTCAGTTCAGTTTTGATCCGGACAGTGACACTTGAAACCCAACTAAGGAGAACTGTGCTGACATTGTTTCTAAGCACACTTTTGACATTACTAATTACGCAATAATTTTTCCCAACATTATTTAAAGCATCCTGTATATATTATACAAATTTTTAATGGTAACCATCTTATGGACAATCCAGTAGCGAAGCCTCAATTGGAAAAACCAAACTGGACTAACATACCAAGATTTATGAATGTAATGTTGTCTTAGTGGTAACACCCATTGTGGGTAGTTTTGGATTGTTGATTAAATTTAATAAACACATAGAGACTTACCTTTTTATCAAAGAATGATTTCATAACTCTCTTCCAACTATACTCTTTCATTGTATTAGCTTCTACAGCAAGTCCATCCTTGATTTCACACAGAACTGAAACTATGCATGGTGGATTTTCTGGCAACTCAAAATCATCATTTAACCACTTACTAGGTAGACCTAAAAAATAAGTAATGTTATTACTACAGATTCGGATTTTTCTAATATGTATAACAATTAATGACAGAGAGTTTAGACAGTCACATATAGGAATTTATTATATATTTCTGATAAAATTAGTTATTCTAGAAATTTATTTATTAATACCAAATATATTATACAATATAGTGTATAACTTTTGACTGCTGTTTAGCATTTTAAAAACAAACCATATAAATCTATCACTGGGATATTTCAGCAAAATAGAATTTTCAAATCTTAAGCCATCCCAATTTTCTAACAATATTAATTAACTCACCTTTAAAACTTGGATTTAGGAGGTCTATGCGTCTTGACATGAATGCATTAGCAAACATAAAATCCAAACATGATAACAACAAGTGATACATGTCGACCAAATCATCAGCTGAATTGTGAAACTCTCCCTTCACGCTGACATAGAGACACCATGTGAACTCAAACACTGCATTTGTAGTGCACGGCTGGAGCCTACAAATAATATATTATTAAGATCAGTCTCCGTCTGGCTATTTTTGAAGATACAGTCGTATCTTCTGTTTGGGCTGCCTGTACTACTTCTCTCTTACTTACCATTTTGTGACAGTCTGTTCATTTTCTATATGACTATAATATATGGTTAGAAAAGAATGTTCAACAAAGAAAACTCAAATGGAAACCTTAAACAATATTTCATCATGACATGATAGAATAGATGAAGCCATAATATAACAACAATGTAGGTATTATTTAAGTAAAAATAATGTTTTTAAATTTAATATAATTATTCACAGATAAAATAATTACTTAGTTAAATGTGATAATGATAATGTGTGTTGCCTGAATGTTGTTCTGCAGTGGCCTGCTTATTTTCACACTCCCATTCAGGGGCCACATAATACTGTTGCATCATTTTACATATTATATTATTATTTGAAATGATTTGTAAATCGATGTACTTAAATGTACATCTTGATATGAGAGTGGCAATGAGTTTCTTGGTACTTCTTCTCAACCTAGCTCAACCCTTTATGAAGATTCAATAAGTTTTTTTTTTTTTGACATTCATAAGTTTCATTTCCGTGACCTACATGAATAAACTGATTTTGATTAGATTTACTTTTAAACCCAAGCTGGTTCAATTAGGTAAAATAATACTATTTATTAATAATAAAAAGGTTATAAATAGTAAACAGCAGTGAGCTCACTGCTATTTATATACCTTACAAATATTTATGATGTGTCCATAAATAGTACATAATATTTTGAAAACATGAACATTCCAACCCCGTATTTTATTTTGATGGCCCTTTACCAGGTCGCGACCTGGCAAAAGGGAAATGCTGTGATATGCAACACAAGTCTTTACATGTTCTACTATCCACATAAGTGTATGTACTGATTACAAATATTATTAATGGTAGTTTTTAACTTTCAAGGAAGTGAGATCATATTTGAATTTGTATTAAAAACTAGGCTAGCCCGCCAGGTATAATAATAATTGTAGGTACTACTAGTTACTTGATTACAACTCTACAGCCTAGGAAGATCTGAATTCCAAATGCAGACTTAAACATTCAATTATGTTAGAAATTAGAACAACTTTGCAGTTTTATGTGACATCACTGGACGTTATCACCTGATGGTCAGTGATACACATAACTGCCCATTACATTCTTAAAAAAACCTTAAATTCTAAGTAGCATGTCAAATACACTTGTTACTTTAGGACATGAGATGAAATGAAACATGAAGTTACTAAATTTCACGAACTACTGTACCCAAAAACACAAGTTATGACTGCACTCAAATTATCACATAAAGTATTACATACAGCTATCATTAGATTGTTATGTTTGTCTGCGAAACATTCATGTGTAACAGCTGCTACTCAAGTTAAGTGCTAATCTAACTTGTGTTACAGATTAAGCAACATCTTTGCTTCACAATAATTAGGCTCTTGTGACAAATGTGTTAGTTATTCATAAAGTATGAAAAATACTTACTTCTGTTTTTTACTCTTTGAATTAGATTTAACAGGCTCAGTTGTGAGCCCAGAAAAAATTTCTTGAAACAATGGTTGAAATTTTCTGAATAATACAGTAGAAACTGCAAACTTGTGCTCCAATCTACCAATTCGATCCTTGAAATCAGCTGGCATCAATGTCATGTCCATCCAATTTTTTATTTTGTTAAAAAACTGAATTAAACTGGAATATTTATGAATGAAATAATAAGTTTTATATTTTAACATAAAGGGATGGATATTTAATATGTTTATATTATTATACCTTATATTGCATAATCTCAGTAGCCTAGTCAGACTAACACAATTTCCCGCCACTGCTTTGCCTGTTTCAACCGTAGGAGTAATAGCTGTACGACATGCGACATATAGGGCACATGCCATCCAGTGTAAAACATCTCCCTTAAAAAGTATATGAAAATGTGTAAAGTATTCTAAACATATATCAAGTCCTTAGTTAAAAGTAACATGTTGCCTCGGAGCATAAGTAAAATCGTGCAGAACAGTACTTATGGTATATTTACAAACCAAAAATACATTTGTTTTGTATTAATACTTACATCTAGAGTAAAATTTCGCCTAATTTCGGCAAAGGATTGCTTTGATTTTTTCGCTGCAACTGGGTCTACGTTTAACTGCGAGCACAAATTGTCCAATGCAGCAATCCAGTTTTCATCATTATCCTCCGGTTTTGACATATTTATATTTATTATCAATGAATAGTAAATACCATAAAATCTTAAAAATTGATTTTAAATATACAAATAAAAGAATCCCTCTTCCCTACAACTTATCCCGATTTAGTAGGAATTTGACAGATATTTGGCGGGAAGAACACAAAACACCCACGACTCACACATGCGTAAGCACACCACAGAATACTCAATACTCTGGTCTCTGACCACTGTATTCTGTGACTCAACGCACAGCAGTAAGACTAAGCTCGCACTGCCAGTAAACATAAGTCTGAAAACGCAAAAAAAATAACACATAGCTTTCTATACAAGCGCACGCATTAGCGACTTTTTTCGCGGTTTGTAAAAGAGCGTTTTTTTGTGCCCCTTAGTATTAGTATGGTTGCGCACGCACGGCGGTAAACCGCATTCGGTTTTCTATACAGTCTCAACTGGGCGAGCGCAGAGGATTGATCTTTAGGTGATATTGCCTTATGAAATGCTTTTATATTGTAGATACTGTTTTTATATTGTAGATACTGGCCCACAAATTGTAATAATTTTTCAAAAGTACCAATGGACATTCTGTAGTAATTAATAAACTCATCGGGATGCTGCTGCACGTCGTTGTACATTTTGCAAAAATATCCTTTCAAATGTCTTTGATCTGTTAATGGGTGTACCCAGTACCTATGGTAGCGCTGTTTTCGTTTTCGTTTTCATTTTTCTATTTTGAAAACCAAAGCCGCAACACATGCTGCTTGCTAGAATTCCATGGTGATACTGGAATAAAGTTAAGCAAAACTTGCGTGTGCTTACATTGTCTTTAAGCACACTTTTGCCGTTCCGTTGTCAGACCGCGAATGATATATCCATATGTTTAGAATGTAACTGTATCGACTCGTGGATCAATTCTGGATCCTGGTCGGACGGGATTTTAAAAACAGATGAAAGAAGGATTACAAAAGATGAGTTGAAGAGTAAATAATTGTAAATCTTACCCAAAAATAAAAAAAACGTCGCAAAATAGCATCCCACAAAAAGGTAAAACTAAAACCAAATCTGTATGTAACTACATAAATATTATAGTTTTATGCTAAAAAGATAATAAAATGTCCTCACCTCGCACCTAAGAAGTTTTACTGCAAAAATATTTACAATATAAAGTTCCAGGAATTGGCCACCCCGATAGGGTAAGTGTTGGACACATGTAATATTTTATTTAACGTAGAAAGTAAAACTTTTTATAGTTATTTTAATTAAAATGTATTTGGTTTTAAATTTACTTTAACCGCTGAAATCTTAAACATTTAACTTTCTTTTCAAAATTAATATTTCTTGCTTGTTTTAAACTGCGTTTTGATTGTGAACACCTCCTGCTTATTGCTTCACCCTTGATGATAGACGCACAGGCTTTACAATCAGCCGAGTCAAAGGAATGTGACCTTAACTGTGAAAGTCCAAGTTTGGACTATGGACCATAAGATCCCATCAGGTCCCAGTGGTTGATCGCATGGACACGAGAAAATCGGAATACCTGTGACACGCCGAGCCCTTTCCTCCAGCTAAGGAATCTGTACCCGTCTTCACCGTCAGGGTAATACCGGACTACGACGGCGAACAAGATCGACCAACCATAAAACCAACGACCCTTGCTCCTTTTATTATATTATTTTTATTTCCTTAATAAGCATACGTTAAATGCCGGTACAGGTTTTAAAACCCTCCATCACCGTAGCATAACTCAAACGATCGAACTGTGGTACATCTTATTTTCGACTGCCAAACAAATTTCTGTTTAAAATACTTGTGCTGGTTAGTGAAATCAGTGATACAAAAAAAATATATGATTCTTCATCCCGCGCTCCTCCACTTGATCAGTCATTAAGGGACAAAAGAAGTTTTAAACCAATTTATAATTCTACCTAACCTTCTAGAAAAAAACACAATGTTTGCGGATTACACTTCACTCATATTCAAAGTGAAAAGAAGCCAAGTTTTATATGATGAAGTAAATAATGCTCTATCTGATATCGTGTACTGGTTTAGCGTCAATAACCTATTGTTAAATAGTCATAAAATCAATATATTAAATTTACCGCGCCCAATGTCAAAATTGAAGATGCGAATATTTTATTAAACGGAATGTGCTATATTTCTTAGCATTACTCTTGATTCCAAATTACAATGGGATCCTCATATTGAAGGAAGGCGAATAGGCTTAGTTTTACAGTATACTTTAGTTATTTTCATAGTATTAAGTCCTTTAGAACTGCAGGGCAGTGCAGCCTACATTCATAGCATCTTTGTGCTGCAGAAGAGGGCTATTCACGCTATTTATTATAATATAGGTCGTAAAGAATCATTAAGAGAATTATTAATGCCTACTGCTCGGTTAAGTCAAGTTAGTAAGTCTTTTATTGAGCGCACATCGCCATGCTTTTACAATATGATCCCAGAAAATGTACAAAACAAATGTCTTACGAAATTTAAAAGAATTGTTTATGTAGGAAAGGTTATAACATAAATGATTTTCTTAATGATACTACAGACTGGAAATGGAGTGGACAAGTTCTTTAATTATAAATGTTTACTGTACGATATTACATTGTAATCCGCATTTTAATAAAATAAAGCCCGCTGAGTTTCTTGCGTCCGTTCTTTTCAGGTCTGAGGCAGTCTATTTGAATGGTTGGTAGTTTTTGACGTTCAATAAGTAATTTTGTATCCTATGTTGAATATCGTTATATCAAATATTTAATTTGAATTTTAAATAAGAATACAAGTCTAACAGTATAAAGTAAAGTGAAGTGTAGTGATTAGTGAACTATGAAAATATGAAAAGCATAAAAATTCAATGATAATAAAAGACTTGACTAAAGGTCTTAGTTACCAAGTCAGAAAACTCCAAAAAAGTGATTAACTGTTTTTTTTTTTTTTCTGTATACTCTGTGACTCTGTGTTTACTGATCTCCAAAATTATATTAGTGTGTATTATTTTTTAATTTTGATGTAAATAAAGTACACAAATAAACTATATTGTAATTACTTTTAGAAATTTTGTGAAAATGAAGATGAAAAGTAAAAAAATGTTTCGTGTTGTATACAATTGCAACAACATTTAGTTTTTGTTAGTAGTAGAAAAGTACAATACATAATTTCTAAATTTAGTTTAAACTTTGAACTGTAATTGTATTTATATAATCATGTTACGAAGATACATCCATCATGCTTCCGTTATGTGTAGTACTAAAAAACAAGGAATGAAATTGTGTAAAATGCTTAATCCGAAAAATAGCCGGTAAGTTTTGTATTTAACTTTAAATTCAAAAGGTACTTTTATTCTGAGGTTATGTTTATATTATATTATTATTATTCTAGACGATGGCTTCCATCAGAATCCATGGGTATCAGTGCATTACCAACAGTGAAAAGCTTGACAAAAGTAAAATATGAGCCTGATAATCGTGGTGTTAGAAGACTAGCAATGTTGAATAAATTATTTATGAAGTATATCACTGATATTATGTCCACTGGCACAATTTCTATAAATATTGTTGGTCATGGAATAGAAATATCAAAGGTAAAGAGATTTCTAAGTACTGCCTTCATTAATGAAATATATTTGAAAATATTTTATATTTACTTAAACTAAACTTCTTACAAAAATCTTACATAAGTAAGATGATTGTTAAAAGTTTATAAATAAAGTTTTCTGTAATTATTCACTTGAAAGTAAATGAAAAATTTCTCAAATTAATAAAAAAAATAACATTATCATTACATATTAAACTTTTAAATAGTCCTGCTAAAAATCATAAACATAATACTTGAAAGTTGAATGCAATGCTTCCTACATCACTCCTACTAGAGAGAGTTTATGGGGAGTCTAGAAATTTATGAATAAAATTATGATTTTATGACTAACTTATAATTTTTTTTCCTCAAAAATTTGTTCAGTATGTTATAATGAACATTTTTATTGGTATTCTTAGAACAATGGTGTCAACCAACTGTATTTACTTAACTTCTTCACAGTATCTACTGAATAGCACAGAATAACAAATTTAAATTACAAATTATGTGTATTATGATAATAATGAACTTAAAATGTTTATTTCTCATTAATGCAGGTTAGAGTTGCTCCCGATTTTAAAACAGTAAATGTTTATTGGTTATGCAAAGGGAATCAGTCAGATGATGAAACAGAGGCTTTGTTAAATAGATCTGCAGGACCCTTGCGACAGGAATTATCAACACTCCGCTTAATGGGGGAAGTACCTTACATTTGTTTTGTCAAAGGTTTGTAATAAACAATATTAGTATATAACTTTAGCAAAACTAACTAAATTCACATCTTTAACACTCAAGTATTAGTGAATCTGAAAGTTAATCTGGTTTTGAATACATTATAATAATAATATTGACACAAATTATCTTGCCCCAAACTAGACTTAGCATGTACTATGGGTACAAGACATTAATATATTTAGTACAATATACTTACTTAAACATATTCATATTCATTTATTTGCTATTAAATGGGGTGGTACAAATTTGGTCTTACAATAGCTTAAAGTATCTCCTATTTAGCCATTACCAATAGCATGCAAACTTGGTCTTGGGAAAAAATTTTATTACAATATAAATTAATTTATTTTATATAACACAAAATTATAATTTTATACAATACAAAAAAAAATATTAAAGTCAAGATAAGAATAATCCACTTACAATGCAATGTCAAAATCCTTTAGTCTTTGTGGTCAAAAAACTCTTCTATTGAATAAAATGTGTTTTGAAGAAGCCAACTGTGTAAGGATACTTTAAATCTTGAAAAAGGTAACAACTTAAATGAATCAGGGATCTTATTGAAAATTTTCATGCCCATCCAGAAGCAATTTTTCTGAAATAAAGTGCTATGCGGAACAAATCTAGTCACTAACCTATCAGCTTACGTAAGTCTTCTAATTCTGTGGGTCATATGCATTTGCGTTAAGTATAGCACACTGTGATTTTCCTTTACAAATTTTGCCATCTCGTAAATATATAGATTCGGCAGTGTCAATAGTTTCAGTGACTTGAAAAAGGGCTTGCATGAAACGTCAGGCTTAATACCACAGATTGATCTGATGCTCTTTTTCTGTGCAATAAATGCTTTGTTGTTGAAGAGTAGCCCCACAGTATGAGACCATATCTAAGTATGGACTCAACATACGCATGTTAGGTAATTAAGGCCGTTTGTCTCAAACTAACTTGAACATACATAGATATATATTAACATCCATGTTTCCGTAACAAACATCAATATTCTTGATTACTTAAAAATAGAGTAGAGCTAAGATAAGTGACATGCACATGTTAAGGTGCTTAGAAATTACGCGCGGCAAACCATCGAAATGTAATGCGCGCGGTGAAGCGTTCATGCCGCGGGCCGAACCATTCGCTGTCAGTTTTTGAGACCGCATTGAAGTAGCTTCTGTTGTCCCAGTTGGGATGGTAGCAGTATTAGTGAACTGGCTTGAGCGACGAATATGTTAAACTGGACAATTAACAATGAAATTGACTGTTTTGATACTCAAACAAGGTATTGGAGGCTAGTATAGGAGTCTCTAGGTGCCAGAAATTTTAAGGTTATTGCTAATTTCGTTTATAAGTATGAACTGGTCTGTCTAGTTGTCATGGTCTGTTCAAGCTAGATCAGCTGCGCGCGGCAACACTGTTAGATCGATTTAATCATCAAAATTGCAAAAAAAAAGACCTCTACAAAAAATCACATCGGGAATGGTGGGATCTCATAAACCAAAAGGATGTGTATGCCTTGTAATATTGACAAACTTTTTACACAAATTATCTTGCCCCAAGTTAAGCATATATAGCCTGTGTTATTGGTTACAAGACAATGATATATTTAATGCAATATACTTAAACATACATATATTCATATAAACATACATTTAAACATCCATGACTCGGAAACAAACATCTATATTCATCATATAAATGCTTGCACCTACCTCTAGCTTAGTAGGTAGGATCGCTAACCACTCAGTTATACAGGTTGTCTTGTATATAAATAACCTGGTGGGTTGATGTGATTTGAACCAGTCTCTAGCCATCAAGTTAAATAAATCAGTCTAATACTTAGTACCTGCTATTCATTCTCTGAGAAATGGCACACTAAACCTGAAAAAGAATGTGCAGCCAACAACCAAGTTAATGAAGTAGACAGATGGCTCAAAAATTTAAGCAAATGCCTCAAATCTTCTCTGATAATATATTTTAGTTATCGGTTATTATTAAGCTGAAAAAGCAATCTAGCTAGGCCTCCTCAACCAGGGTGTGTTTTTTGCATGTGCATTGAGACAGTTTATTGTGGATTGTTGAATGATTACATGGATAATGTAAGTTCTTAAGTTGTTATTGACTAAACAGATGATAGGAAAACTATGTATTTATCTGAGACAGATTTTTCAAATTTTTTGTAATATTTTTATGAGTAAATTTGCATTAGCAAGATGATACAACACTATTGTTAATAGTTATTTGGTTTCAGATAAGCAAGAGGCACAGTTAGTGGATTTAGATCGGCGCTTAGCTTTAGCCGATTATGGTGAGGATTACACACCAACAGAAATAGGACATCTGTTGAAGTCGGAGTTCATGTTGAATATGAAGTTATCACCGGAAGTTAAGGTATTCTTTGATTTTACTTACATTTTTGTCTTATTAAGGTTTCAGAAAGCTATTTTATGAAATGGTTAAAACCTTAACATTTATCAAAAGGTTAGTATATGTAGCTGATTATGAACACAAGTGATATTTTTGGTGCCCTTAAAATAATGTGTGTTAACCTTACATTACAAAAATCAAATCTTATTGATTGAGGGCCATTTTTTAGTGTGGCGTATAGGTCAAAAATGATATTAAGGTTGCTTATATCATTTTTATCTTAACTGAATAGTTTGCGCGAGAGACACTTCCAAAGTGGTAAATGTGTAACTGTAACTTCTAAAATAAGAGAAAGATAAAACTAAAAAAATACATAATATAATTTTAACATTACCTTGAAAACTTCCACCGGACGGTTCAGTTTTTTTTAATATGTCATAAATCGTAAACCGCAATTTACCTTCCATTCAATCAACTCAAATATTATTATTATAAATGTACTTTTATATTATGTTACTTGCTGCTACGGAACCTTTCATGGGCGAGTCTGACTCGCACTTGGCCGCTTTTATCTAATAAATTCAACCGAGGTAATGCTAGACATTTCACCCTTAAGTATCAATGTTGTGATGGAACGACAATATGAGATGGCACATAATATATCACTCATTCTACACTATAGCATCGGCTTAGATGTTGCGTGGCATCCTGACACTCAATGAATCTTTCAAATTTTGTACATACACTTCGTGTTATTTTACATTGAAATTAATAAAATACAAAATACTTACTGATGATATGTGATCCCAGTGTCTTTCTTATTTCATGTAGTATTATTTTTACAAAGTTTTACTATGCAACCCGGCATTTTACTTTCAATTATTAGCAAAGTTTACCAGAACATGTGGCATGGCAACGTCACACATTGTTCAAGACTGGCTCGAGTAGCATTAGTTGCCGCACTTTGCGACTACGCCTGCGGTATGTAGTTCAATACTAAATCTAAGAGCATCGGTTATTTTGTGATTGTTATGGGCCAAGCAATTATAAACTTTTGAATGTTACTGTTTTGTTGTTTCAGGCAAAAATAAAACAATTGGAAGAGGAACATACAACATTACAAAATAATGCAATAGAAGATGACCCAATACCAGAAATGACTAACAATGTGTACGGTCTTGATCATAACAAAATTATGGCCAGGTACACTATTTTGTAGAAGTTATTTATTTTTGGGTTGATTTGATTAAGGGTCTAATAAAGTATTAGTATTGTATGAAAGTTTTCTATTTATTGAATATTTTGGTTGATTGCTTATTTGTAGTCCAGTTGTATGCTAAAGAAAAATGGCCGCCGTCAGCTAAATCCAAATAAATACTAATTAATTTTGTCTTTAAAAGCATTGCGCTTTGTGTTATGGCTTTTAGAACCAAGAGCAATTAATAAGACACCCGGTAACAAATTATCTCTGGTGTTTTTGTCTACGGATATATGGTAGATATTGGCAGATTTTTGATGGCTATCTTGCCGTGTACTAGTAGCATAGGACGGTGCAACACTTGCCGTGTTCACTTGTGCAATGGAGCACATGGGGCGTTAAATTTAGAAGAATATGCTTTTAGTGGTAATGAGTGTACGGGTCATTTAATGCTAAGTGATCACCGCTTAAACCAAACTATCTTGCAACGCCACTATAGTTATTGGAATGCTGCCAGTCTTTAAGATATTTGTGCGCGTTTTTAAGGTACCCTAGGTATAATAATTTACATCGTTTTTTTTTTTTTATAAAAATATGGGACGAGACGAGAAAGTCATTCAGCTGGTGGTAATTGATGTGCCTAGGCCATTACAATGCAGTGCCGCTCAGGATTCTTTAATATTATATTATTATCATTGCGCTCGTCACCTTGAATCATTAGATGTTAAGTCTCATTTGCCCATTAATTTCACTAGCTATGGCGCCCTTCAGACCGCAACACGAGTAATGCTTAAACAGTACTGCTTCACGGCAGAAATAGGCGCCGTTGTGGTACCCATAAACTAGCCGGCATCCTGTGCAAAGGAGCCTCCCGCTGGTAATAGTTGTGCAAGAAAGAAATTTCCTTGAAAACCGCACTATAGAGAACGCAGCACGGATGATATTTAGGTACATATTTGTGTGGTGTTGGCTGCAATGATGAAATTGGATGAGGTCAAGGAGCTTCGGAACATTATTGGTGATAACTGCGGTAGAACACAATACGTCTGTCCGCATCATCAAGTGATCGAACCGTTCACCCACAACAGCTCGATCTCTGTCGAAGTAAGCAGGTCTAATGATTCAAGCTGAAACTGGGGGGCAACATCAAGGAGGGGCAACATCAAGGAGGGGCAGTAATTATTTTTCCATTTGTGGCCTCACCTGCGCTTACCAATGCTGCACTGCGCAGCACTGTTCCAAGACACGATGGCTATATTAAAGAATTCCTTTCAAAGTGAATTTGCAATAGGCGAAACTTTGTATAAAAACTCAATAAAAAAAAGTAACTCAAAGTATTCAAAAAGCAACGTTTATAATTTAGACAATTTAAACGTCTAGATAGAGCCAATGCTGCTAGACAACCAATGAAAACAGGCCAGGTTTAATACTTTAGTGTTGAATTTCGCACTAAAATAAAACCACCATACAATTTTTTTATATTTATATTTATACATTATACATACTCTATTGTTTCAGTTGGAGCAGGGGTTCATTGTCCGTCTGTCACTTAAGTATATAAGTAATTTCTAATATCTTTGATAGGTTATTAGCATCGCGAAAGAAGTCTAAGGAAGCTTGGGCGAACTTAGAGTCGGAGTCACCGGTGATCTCATATAGAGCGACAGAGGTTGCGCCTATGAAGATAGATGTAAGGGAACAAAAGAGAGAAATAGCGGAGTTCCTCATGCAGCGTCAGGTAATACAGAACAGAATCAAACTCAAATATTTTTACTCATCTATTTTGAAATGAAATCTTCTTTAGCGGCGAGCACTTTTCTTGGGATGGGTATAAAATGTTAAACTTGCGTCAGGACACGTGGCCTGATCGAAAATTTGTAAGACGTCGTTGAAATTATGGATGAAACTTGATTTTTCTGAGAGATAAACTTTTTTATGTAAAATAATTGTAATAGTTCTGAAGTATTTAATTGTCTATGTAATCTAAATTGTCATTTTTGTGTACGATAGCGCATTATTTTGATAAATAAACCAATTCGTGCGTAATTATTCCCTAACCATTCCAATATATTCAAAAATGCACAACGTTAATGTTTAATTTTTCACTTCTGCCGGCATTCCCGGAGTGCGAACCGTTATTTTTTTATTTGATTAAATTAGAATATGTATGAGTTATAAAAATAATGTAATGATATAATTTATTTACACAAATAAAACTGAAAACAAAATTTTATGAACGATGCGGGACTCGAACCCGTGACCTCTCGCGTTCCTTGCGAGTGCACTTCCAACTGTGCCAACCTTTCGGCCGGTTTCAGTGCTCAACCGACCGTCGGTGCGTACGTTCCGTGCTGACGATACGTATTAACCAACCGTCGGTTTGTATCATTCAGTGCTTTCCTGACCAACAATTTGATCGGACTGGTACAGTCGTACACGAAATGGACGTGATTACGAATTGTTTAATTGCTGCTTATTATCTTCGTAGACTGTTTAGGAACAGAAGACGTAGATAGATATCATGTTCACCCAATCGTCGCCAAGAGAGCATTACAAGGGTAATTTACTTATGCTATATATCAGCTTGGTTATAGACAGTCTCTCAAAGAAAAATTTAAAGAAATAAATATTATGAATGTTCATTGTCAGTACATTTATGAAAATTTAATACCTATACGTTCACAAAAATCGTCACCTTTTTGCTCTTAATAGTGATTTTCATTATTATACCACTAGAAATAAGGGATTGCTTGTAACTAATTCTAGTAGGCTTCATAAGATACATAATAGCTTTAAGGGTAAATGTATACACTTCTATAATAAAGTCCCAGTTCAGGCATTATCTATAAATAAATTTAAATGTTTTATAAAAAAAATGGCTCTGTCGTAAATCCTATTACTCCACTGCTTAATATCTTAATGACCGGTCAGCCTGGGACTAGATTGTGATTATTTTATTGCGATAGAAATTGTTTCTTTCCGAAGCGGTAGTAGTATCTAGTAGTTATTAGAAATGTCATCAAAAAGAATTCTAAAGGAATCAATTTTGAGAAAATAAATGCCTTTTATGCCTTTTACTATTATATACCTATTCATTATTGCGCGAAGAAGAGGAAAACATTATTATTTACTTCAGAATGTCGATCAGATGTTTTGATGAATTATAGGCGAAATTACAATGCAACTTGATACATCAAAACATACTTCGAGTTCCAGCATTGGTAATCCTGTAGTGGTTCGCAAAGTCGATCTTCAGTGATTATGTTCAGTAGGAAATCAGTTTTTAACGACGATGATACAGATATCCGTACGGTCGGTCCATCGAACGGTGCAGGAGGTCAACTCGCAAAATCGACATCGATACATTCGGAACGATACGATAATACCCCGAATATATCGCACCTACGCTACTCTAACAAATGTTCGTATTCCATATCGTTTATCGTAACAACATCGTAACCATAGACTAATATTTTGATTTTTTTACGATGTTAGAGTGAATGAATTATGCGCGAACCTTGAAAACCTAAATATTATCTGTGCTATGTCGCTGTTATGTGTCAAAGGTCAAAACATAGTTAAGGCGCTAAGGATCATGCCACACTCTGCACCACCAATTTGCATCATTTACACAAAATGTAAATATGTATTCTAAAATAATGTAATGAATAAAATATGACCATTTAAAATTGAATAAACAATACAAAACTTGCGCCTAATAAAATGTAAAAAAAATAACTAAACCCTTCTTTCGACTTCATTGCGGAAATCGAGCACGAGTCTCGTGCCAGATTTTGGCGACACAACACGTCCTGAGGATGCCTCGTGTAGAGGCGAAACACGTGTCGAATTGTTTTAAAAACAAATATTGGCGGAATTAACACGAAAGAAAACTTAAATCATTTGTATAATTATGGATTTCCGCAAAGTAACGCCTAATTCAACAAATATATCTATACAACTTGAAACGATAATAGCAATTACAGCCTAGAAGGTGTTGAATTTATCGTAAAAGTGACGTTTGATTATTTGTCAAATTCGAGTATTCGTCTCTGACACTTTCAACTAAGAGCCCTACTCTTAGGACCGATAATATCGAAAAATGTTTCGTTCGTTCAATCATCGTTTCGACATTGAATACGATGTAACTAGGAGTAGGATTCGACACGACTAATGCCACGATATATCGAATATCGATTTTAGGAGTAGGCGCCCAGCACTGAACGCGTTCATGTTTCCTAGCGCGACCAAATGGCACGCATGCGCACGCGCTCGACCGACGGTCCTCGTACGCAGTGCGTAGCAAATACGCGTGTGAAGTCGGTCCAGCACCGACGGTCGGTGGAGCACTGAAACCGGCCTTCGAGTTGACTTTCATGAGATGACGTATCGTTCATAAAATCTTGTATGCTTTGTTCAACTCTCAGGTTGTGGCTTCATGTGGTGAGAAGTGGGTGTTATCACTTTAAAAACTATTATTTAAACCTTATATTATTACTAAATTATGCATTATAATATTTTCAAACGTAAAATAGCTCGAGGGGTATAAGTTTTTAAGGATTTTTTACGCCAAAGAAGTAGATATAACTTCTTGCGTGCATACATAAGTACACACACACACTTTCTTTTTCAGATCCTGCAGAAAAAGCTTCATAGAGAGAGGCGGAGTAAAGAAGTGATCAACCACGAACATGAGGATGTCACGAACGAGCACGTGGAAGATATAGATGAATACTGTGACGATTATAAAGACGAATATGAATTGGAAACTATTAACGGATACGTTAAACAATAATCAGTTAAAAACTGCTGTGTTTTGTGTTACAAGTAGGGTTGCCACCTTTTATTAGAAAAAATAGAGTATATCTGATTTCAAATGATTGTGAAACTGACGTGGCAGTGGGCAGGGCACATAGTTCGACGGACGGATGGCCGTTGGGACAGTAAAGTCCTCGAATGGCGACCACGTACCGGAAGACGCAGTGTTAGTAGGCCCCCATCTGATTTCAAAGTAGGTAAATAAAGAGTACGGACTTCCAAAAAAGAGTACTCATCATTTATTTTTAAATATAATATTATTATAAAAATTAAATGTGTTTTTATAGTAAACATTGTGTAAAAAAGAGTATTTAAGCATACTCTATTAGTATCATTGATTACAGAGTACGCCTACATGGTATAGAGTACATACAATCTATTTTAGAATACGGTTGGCAACCCTAGTTACTAGTACTAACCTGATAATGTGTTTGATGAATATATTACATAATATAGTAATGTAGAGCTGTGATGTACAAATTAGTTGTCTTTATAGAAAATTAAAAGCTGTAGGTATCATAGTGTGTTTGACAGAGTAATATAGGTATAGTTACATATCAGTGAAAAATATTGGGAAATGTTTGTAATTAATTATTAAAATGAGTTTTAAATATTTCTTCGGACATTATTACTTTTATTTGTTTCCATCGGCTTTATCCACGATTCATTGGTGTTGATACCGACTAGTTTCGAATAATTTGGAGGTCCTTCCTTACGTCAAGATGAATGAAGTAGTTGAGAATTTAATTACTAACAGAAACGACAAGGTATGGAAAATGCAAGTAAGGCTGTTCAGCTTCAAGAAGTGAAGATGGGCACGGAATCTGAACACTCACACCGATGAAGGACCTCCGAATACTCCAGAATTTAAGAGCTCCTTAGCTTAAGTAAAGAAAATCTGTATTAAATTATAGATTATTATTATTATTATAGACATACATACAAATAAGTCTTTTTATCTTATCACTATCAAACGAATATATTATTCTTTGCATCACTATACTGAACATTGATAAAAAAAACAATATGGCGCGTAACCAAAAAATCGTGACGACATTGCTATAAAATTTATCTGATACGTCGATAAAGAAGTTTCAATTAAATCAGCTTAGTAATGAATAAGTATCTGGGAAATAGAACAAAGGAGGAAAACATAATATTATGTTTTAGCGGAAATAATGATATATTATTTCTACATTTCAGGTAATAATCGCGGTTTATGAGATGCAGTCTCACTTTCACACTAACTTACAAGCCAAAGTGCGCCATTCACACTCGGCTGGTTTTGTTGTTGCTAATTCTCTTCGAACCCAAGGATTGCTGTTTTAATAACTCATAATTTAAAATGTTCTCATTGTTGTGAATTCCCATGTTTTATTAACGGAGGCGGTTTGAGAACATTTCGTCGTCCTGTTTTCCGCTTCGTTGCACTTATTATACATTCATTTATTTACATCCATAGTATTTGTGCACATTGCTGTAGTTCAAAGACATGCATAAAAAAATAGATCAAATGTGAATTCATCACACACGTATATCCTGATCAAATTTAAAAAGGCATACCTACTCGTTACTTTGACATAAACTTAGAAACATTCTCAAGATTTCAATAATTCTTTACAAATAAACATTTTCGACCTTACAAATAAACTTTACTATGCATAATCACATATTAGAGCTAAAACGCTCATTATCTCTTCGATAAAGCTGACGTGACTTATAGTAGCTAGCACGCTTCTATAAACCTACTTTAAGCACTCGAACGCAAAAAAACATGGCCGACATCGATGAGCTGTTCGTTAAATAGCTTCCCGCTCAAAGTTGTTGGATATCCGTCATAGATTGACAACCGAATACATAAAAAAATTGATCAAATGTGAATTCAACACACACGTATATCCTGATCAAATTTAAAAAGGCATACCTACTCGTTACTTTGACATAAACTTAGAAACATTCTCAAAATTTCAATAATTCTTTACAAATAAACATTTTCGACCTTACAAATAAACTTTAAAATAGAATAAACCAAGGAAGTGAAAAATCTTGCCTATCGCTGACAACACTGTCAATACAATGAAAATTCTGAAGTCTTCCGAATGTAACCTTGCAAATAAAGGCGTGAAACGTTATACGTCCGAATAAACTTAACAATCATAAGCGAAATGTCTATTTGAAAATACTTTGCATATTCTTGGTTTATTCTCAGCTATGAATATTTTGTATGTTTATTTGTTTGGCCGTTAGGATATAACTTTATATAGATATCTATAAATTACCTGGTTTATTTGGTTAATAAACAGAATTAGGTGCAATTTCCTGCAATGGAAGTCTAAATTTGTTTTTTTGCTTACTGCGTGAAGTCTAAATTTGTTTTTTTAACCTACATTGTCATTGAATTCTGGATTTTGAAAGCAAAGGCCGAAATGTGACAGCTCTGTACGGTCGTCAGAATTTCAGAATACTGATTCAGTGTTTCGTGGATGTTAATATTTTTTATCTAAGAAGAGGAAAAAGAACGTACGGGTCACCAGATGGTAAGTGATCAACGCAGCCTACGCTCTTGCAACACCAGAGGTATTACAACAGCGTTCCGTATCTTCAGTGATCTCAAGTGAGGACTATAGAAGCAAAAAGTTTCTTTCAGCAGAGACATACATCGCCCGCGCCGGTTTAAACGGCATCCTCAGAACTGTTATCTGCATAACAATACCTACATGCTAGAGGCATTAAAAATACCATTGATATACAGAAAAAGCAGTAGGAGATATCTCTCCTTTACAGTTTAGGTGAACTCCAACGTTTACGGGCTTGCGGTTCAATTAATATATTATGGAGATATCCCGTCAAATTACTTGAAACTAAAGCTCTGTTCAAACTGAGGCTACTATCGCGCGGAACGCGGGAGCGAAGTCGCTCGCGCTGATTGTGTCAGCTAACTTGTATGAACGTGTTCAAATTGACGCGAGTAGTCGCTCAAGTTGAAGCGAAACAAGAGCGGGACGCCCGGCGGGATTGTTTAATCACACAAGTATGATGTTTCTCCACTGAAGAACCAAAAATGACACGCGGTAAGTCGCTTCAGTTGGAGAGGGAGCGAGCGAATTGCTCTAAAACGCGTCCCGCGCATTATTCGCCTCAGTTTGAACAGAGCTTTAAAAGTTAAAACACACTTTTTACATCATGCAGGCCTAAATTCCACGCTTATTGTTTTTGTTTCTATTAAATCAAGCGAGTAGTTTTGCAGTTAAATAATTAAAGCAATTTTCGTTTCCGCATTATATTTTAAATGTTTCATTCACTAATTGATTCGGCGCGAAATGCCCACGTGACGTCATAATATCGTGAGCGAGTGGAGTGTCGTGAAGAAGCAGGGGTGGGACATACGCCTTAAAGTGACGTTTTAGGAAGACTGTAGTGCCATCTGTTAGTTGGCCCGAAAATGAAAGCTTTGTCAGCTGTCACTCGCTTTAAAACCTTTCAACTTTTCTTTGTTTGTGTCTCTGCCTACTGGTCATAAAATGGCGGCTACTTCTAGCGTTTGCGCATGTATGTTGTATGTAGTTCTCGTGTTCCATTTTGCATATTTACACTACTAAATCTATCCTTTATGTTCCATGTTGTGACAAAATTAAATAACTAACTCTACGCGCAATTTCAACATGGTAAAAAATTGCAATACCTACATTAAAAAGTAGAGTTAGTTATTTAATTGCGTCACAACATTAAAAATTAATTTTATAATTTTGAGCATATATATATAGTTCTTTCCAGGGCCAATCTCCAGATGGCGCTAGTTTTTAAATAGACGGCTCATAATGCGTAGAGAGGGCTCTTTTTTGGCTCATCAAACTTAGCCCCCCAAAAAAAAATTTTTTTCTATTTTTTAATTTTCAATATCGCATATCGTTAGTTCGTAGTTTGTTCTTAATTTTTCGCTATAAATAATTGTTTGTTCTTTTGTTGTTTATTTAAAAACAATTAATTAAAAATGGGGGGAAACGCCTACTATTTGGTTCTGGCACTCGCCGGCCGTTGCCGCGGCACGCTACGCTCGGTTCGTGCGTTGTTTTAACTGTTCTAACATAACCTAACCTAACCAATTTTAATGAATTGCAAATTAAAAAAAAAATCGATAACAAACAAATGTTTATAGAGAACAATCAAGAACAAATGGCGAACTAACGATGTAATAAAAAAAATTAAAATAATAAAAATAAATCTGGGGGGCTAACTTTCCTGAGCTCTCTTTTTTTCCTATATATTATTATACTCTTTGTCGTGAAGTCACAGCGATGTGCGACTCCGTTACTACTTACCTACCTTAGAATATGTACAAAAGTCGACAGAGATCCGTGGAGTAGGTATTAAAATAAAAAAAACTAGTCAATTTATTCGCGCGGGTTTTTAAACAGTTGCCTTTCATTTAGAGAATATTAACCCCACTTTTCCTGTTGGTCTTGTGGCCGCAACATCCATCACTTTTTTTTCCTAATCGATCCTCTTATCACATGCTAGCTGCGCAACGTAACATGCACACAATATAATAGATACTTGTACATAACATTATAGCGGATAGCCTATAATAACAAAACGAGGAATATTGAATAATGTTCACAATAGTATTCAAAAAAGAGCTTAAAAACTACCACCCAAACGAAATAGTATGCCTCTGTCTGTGGTAACATTAAGAAAATCATTTATGTTATATTTATCACACAAACGTTTTTTTAACAATTCTTTTGAATTTGGTAACACATTTGTTATGTACATTTGCTGATGTTGTAAAATCATATACATCGCCCAATAAAAGACTTACTAACTCGATTTAACCGAGTTATAGGCATAAGTTTATTTTTGTTCTTCGTGTTAACATTATGATTGTCGCAGTTTCTAGCAAATTCGATAATGTGCTTAAGAATATAAAGAACCTTATCAATAATTAATTATAAATTCACAATGATTATTGCTTTCTCTTAATGATTCTTATAGGACCTTTATAGGTTATTGTTAAATAGCGTAAGTATCGAAGTCTTATCAATTTTGATGTCTATAAATAAATGTTATTGTTTACAATATTGTTTGATTTCTGTTGTTTTAATTAAAAACTGTCTTCTACAAAAATGGATGAGGCTTGTCTCTGAATGCACTACTTGCTCGATGTAGTTTTATTTCAGTATCTATAGATACTTAGAATCCCAGCCCGTTAATATTACAAGGTTACGTCCCTGATATTTTTATTTAGATAGTTTTATGACGAGACTAGCAAAACTTGTCCTGATGGTATGTGATACTGCCCATTACCATGCAGTGCCGCTCAGGATTCTTGACAAATCCTAGGGCTACGATGCCCTTCAAACCAAAATCTATAGTGCTTCCACACTTGTGCTGCTTGCCAGTTCGCGGCAGGTGCTGGCGTGATATTCATCTTGCCGGCAATTTGTGACTCACTACAGGTAAGCCTTCCACTTGTGAAAAAAATAAGGGTTGCGCCACGGGAGTTGCGGCAGAAGTGAAAATGTTTTGGAATGGTTAGGGAATAATTTCGCATGATTTGCTTTATTTATCAGCTTAAAAGAACTAGCATTTAGGTGGCCAAAAGAGAATATTCATGATTAAATAAAAATTACAATTTATATTACCTACATAAAAAATCACTTCAGAAATAGTTCTGAAGTGATTTTTTATGTAATAGTACAATCATTTTACATTATAAAGTTTTTCTCAGATAAATTAACTTTCATTCATGATAAACTGTAAAAATATTTCACGTTTGTGATTCGATCACAATGATTCAACCACTGGTCCAATGACCGTTTAAATCATTAAGTTGAAATAGCCTTACTATTAGTTAGAAATAAGTATAAACTTTTGTCCATAATTTCAACGCCTGTCTTACTGCCACGTGTTCTGACCTAAACTCGCGTCAGACATTTTATACCCATTCCCACAGACTAGTAAAGAAGGACTCCGCGCCGTGATATTAGCAAGTGAAGCACCTTTATGCTGGTGTGTGTGCGGTTACGGCTTATACCAGTTACACAATTTTTTCCCCCTTAAATAATCATATATGCACAAATACTTTTATATTATTGTTTTTACACTTTTTCACAACGCACGACAGCATTTTTAAAATATTTTATTGCGACGCAAACTGTCACAGACGATGGAAAATCTCATAATGGCGGCCGATCAGCTTGTATTTGTGGAAGTGTATGCGTGGGGCTATGTATTTACATGTTTACCGGCTTGTTGTGGTGCCTCACTGTTATGTAAGGTGACACGGAGTTCTAATTTTTTTACTCGTCCGTGCCCATTCCAACAAAAGTGCTCAACGCCGCTAAAGAAGCTTTCACTTCAATAATAGAGGGGCAAAAGGAAATTGCGGTATGTGCTCTCTCTCTCTATTTACAGTTTGTGTATACGTAGAAGAATGTTTCTAAAGAACCACACCGTCAATGAAGGGCGCGGACTTAGGTGGTGAGAATGGTATCATTTTCTAATGACTAAGGGCCGCCACACACAATCAATTTTCAATTCCTTTTTATATGGTTCCTTATCTCAAAAGGAAAAAACTCCGACGAAAATAGGAAGGAACCCTTAGAGGATCACTTTGTTGTACGTCCGTCCGTCTGTCTGTCAAGACCCTTTATCTCGGGAACACGTGGAGGTATCGAGTTGAAATTAAAACGATATACTCAAGTCTACAGCCTCTTGAAGCTGTGAAATAGTCAAACTTCAAGTTAAAGTTAAACTGTTTATGTCGCACAAATTGAAGATATAGTTTCGACAGTCAATCAAAATTTATACGTTTTTTCCATTGACCTATGTTAAAACTATGAAATTTGGTTACGATGTGGCACTCGAACCCGCGACCTTGCCTTCTGTGCGAGCGCTCTTTCTAACCGTTCGTGTGACGTATGTTTGTTAAAATTCATCACTTTTATTTGTGTAATTAATCCCAAAAGTGAATGTTATCACTTTAAAAACATAACAAATTGTTAAGTAATTGAATCACATATTAAAAGTCAAAATCTACCACCCATTCCAAAAAGTATTCCTAAGACCTGAAAAGAACGGGTGCAACAATCTCGGCGGGCTTCTTTTATTCATAAAAAATATGGTTAGGTACATATTAATATCGTAATATACAATTAAACTTATTATTTAATAGTCTGAGGGCGGTCGCTTCATTTCAAAATCTGTGGTATCATTATGAAAGTAATTTATGTTGTAGTAACCTTTAGCTTCTACACAAAGGATTTTTTAACAATTCATTGAATTCATAATTTAACATTTTCTTGGATCTTGTTGTAATAGCATAATTATATAACACCGCTCCATAATACCGTCTTATACTTACTACAATCATAGGAAAAGGCTGAAACTATATATTATCTACTAGTGGACCCAACAGACGTTGTCCTGTACACACGTCTTAAATTTGAAAAATCGGTCCAGCAGTTAGGAGGAGTTCACTAACATACACATGAACAGGAGAATTATATTATATGGACGGAATTGAGAATCTAAAGTCTAAACCCATCTCAAATTCACTGAAACAAACAAAAAAATCATCAAAATCGGTCCAGCTGCTTAGAAGGTAGTTTAATTGTGAATCTAAACCATTCTCGAATCCACCTGAAGACACACACCAATCTCAAATTCACTGGAACACACAAAAATATCATCAAAATCGGTCCAACCGTTTAGGAGGTAGTTCAATTGTGAATCTAAACCATCCTCGAATCCCCTTGAACTCACACAAAAAATTTCATCAAAATCGGTCCAGCCGTCTGGGAGGAGTTCAGTGACATACACACGCACACAAGAAATATATATATAAAGATTTGTTGGAGTTTACTCCTTAAGAATCGATTTTCATCATATAAGGCGCCTGGTATGAGAAAAATACGAAGAGTAAAATCTGCTTATCAAATGCCATAGTTACGTTTTTGGTGCGCATCATTTCTCGCGCACCTTTCACTTTCTTGTATTTTGAAGCTTTATTATATCATTGAAATTGATTTATTATTATACTTTCATGAAGTTAAGTGAAAATTCTTTAAATTATGGAAGAAAGTGGTGTAAATAATAGTGCCGGAAAATCTGATAAGCACGTGGGTACCAATTAAGTTACAATTCATACATTAATATGACATGTATTGTATATTATATAAACATGTGTGCTTTGCATTTATTAAATATTGAATTATCAATATAGTTTATACAAATTTATATGAGCTATGCACATAATTAAATGTGTAATTTAATATGGAGAGTATATTATATAGCGCATTTCACGCCAAATAGACGATTTTTAACCTAACCTATTATTTTATATTTTAATTAATACGCTTTTAGTAGCTTCTGCTGTATGTCTGTTTGTAACCGACTCCATTGGACTTGATTTTGTTTAGTACCTGTTCAACCTAAAAAATACAAAAGACCTATGGAGCCTTTCGACTAATATTGTAAAATACTTTGACATTATAGCACCTGAATTAGCAACAATATTTAATGAATGCATAGATGAGGGTGTGTTCCCTGACCTCATGAAATATAGCAAAGTTATACCTTTGTTTAAATCGGGCAGTTCTTTTGACCCTGCTAATTTCAGTGCTGCCTGTTTTTAGTAAAATTTTTGAAAAACTTTTGCTTCAACAGATACAAATGCATTTTTGTAAATTAATGAACAAAAATCAGTTTGGTTTCACTAGGGGCTTATCAACAATTAATGCGGGTACTAGACTCATTGAGCACATCTTTGACGCCTGGGAAGAGTCACAGGATGCATTGGGCATTTTTTGTGATTTGTCCAAAGCATTTGACTGCGTCCACCATGAAACTTTACTCCTAAAGCTAAAACATTATGGAGTGAAAAATAGAGCCCTTAATCTGTTAAAATCATATTTAAGCGAAAGAGTTCAGAAAATCGATGTAAATGGCAAACGGTCTTCGGGTAAACCTGTGGGAATAGGTGTTCCACAGGGTTCTATTCTCGGTCTTTTCTTGTTTCTTATATATATTAACCATCTACCGTTTGTGGTATTGATGATACTTCACTTATTTTTAAGAGTGGTTACTTCATAAGATACATAATAGATTTAAGGGTAAATGTTTACACTTCTACAATAAAGTCCCAGCCACTGTTCAGGCATTATCTATAAATAAATTTAAATGTTTTATAAAAAAATGGCTCTGTCGTAAATCCTATTACTCCACTGCTAAATATCTAAATGATCGGACAGCCTGGGACTAGATTGTGATTATTTTATAGCGATAGAAATGACTGTACAATATTGTATATTTTTATTGAAAAGAGCACAAAAAAAGAATGCTGGAAGAGTTTCTTGCGCCGCTTCTTCTCTCTCAGAGCGCCATTTGTTTCCGAAGCGGTAGTAGTATCTAGTAGTATAAGAAATGACACCAAAAAGAATTCTAAAGGAATCAATTTTGAGAAAATAAATGCCTTTTAAAGACAATCGTTCTTGAGGAGTAAACTCCAGTCGTGCTCCGGAGCTGACACATACTTTTTGTTTTTTTTTTTGTAAGGTTTTTATACAAGGAACGGCCATGTCATGTATCGTATCGTATGAAAGGGCTTGTAAGACACATAGTTGCGAACCTGCCTAGCTTACAATTATAATACATCTGCCCGTCACTACAACGCCACATTAATGTGAATTCCGTGTTATATATGGTTTTATCGCCTCTGGGCCCTCCCGCGAGTAGCTGTCGTCTAATCTCTGCAGTTATTTATCTGACTATCTCCCAGGAATACTTCGAAATAATGTTAAACATCTTTAGCTACTAAATACCTATCTATGCAAACGAAAAGAGGTTACACGACATTTTTTTCCGTTGATAGGTAATTTATAAAGTGTTGGTTTGAGCGAGGCTGAATATTATGTAATACTAGCTGACCCGGCAAACGTTGTTTTGCCATATAAAGTATTTTTAGTGTTCTACGTTTTTTTTATAATATACACTATGTCTTTATAAATTGTAGCCTATGTGTTATTCTGATGTGTAAGCTATATTTTTGAAAAGTTTCATTAAAGCCATTCAGTAGTTTTTGCGTGAAGACGTAACAAACATACACACACACTCACAAAGATTCGCATTTATAATATTAGAAGGAAGTAGGATACTCCAACCGATGCCTCTCGGGTTCCGGTCGAGCGCTTTTAATTTTGCCAACCGTTCGAGTGACGCATGGATCCAGGGGCTACCGCCGTAACTGCGTATACGAAGACACCGGGCTACAGGGACTTGTGGCTAAGCAAAAATTAATAAAACTTTTACTGCTTGCCGAAAAAAAGGCAAGGAGAGTTTATTTAATTTGAACTGTTTGTAAAAATTTTGGAAAAAGTTACAGATAGATAATTATAATGAATAAATATTTCTTTTAATTTTATGCATTTTTTTTTTCTCACAAGAAATCTTTACAAATTATTATACGGGACCCCGCCAACCACGCTACGACACAGCATGGATCGTAAGTCTTGGTATTTCTTGTTCAACGCTCAGGCTGTAGCTCGGTTCGCGTTGGTAAGAGCGCCCGGACGGAACCCGAGAGGTCGCGGGTTTGAGTCCCGCATCGTTCATAAATTTTGGTTACAAATTTAATTTGTATTAAATTAATCTCAGATTCAAATTCAAATATTTTTATTCAAAATAGGATGTGACATCACTTATTGAAACTCAAAAAACTACCACCCCTTCCAAAATGAATGCCTCAGGCCTGAGAATGGGCGCAACAAACACAGCGGGCTTTTTTTTCATCAAAAATATGTTTTAATAAAGTAACATTTACAAAGTAACATTGTACAATTTAACTTGTTATTTAATAAATTCAAATTCAAATATTTCTATTCAAAATAGGATTTAAAATCACTTATTGAACGTCAAAATGGGTCTCTTTTCAATGGGTGGTAGACCCATTCAAAAGAGACTGCCTCAGACCTGAGAAGAATGGGCGCAAGAAACTCAGCGGGCTTTTTTTTAAATATAAAATATGGATTACAATGTAATATCGTACAATAAACATTTATAATTAAAGAGCCTGAGGGTGTACGCTTTATTCCCAGTCCGTGGTGTCATTAAGAAAATTGTTAATGCTATAGTAACCTTTCCCACACAAACGTTTTTTAACAATTCGTTTAAATTTCGTAACATATTTGATTTGTACATTTTCTGGGATCATATTGTAGAAGCATATACATCGCCCAACAAAAGACTTACTAACTCGAGTTTATGTTTGTTCCTCGTGTTAACATTATAAATGTCACAGTTTCTAGAAAATTCCTCAATTTGCTTATGAACATACAGAACATTATCAAAAATGTATTGAGAAGCAACAGTCAAAATGTTTATTTCTTTAAATTTTTCTCTTAATGATTCTTTAGGACCTAGGTTATAAATCGCACGAATAGCCCTCTTCTGCAGCACAAAGATGGTATTAATATCGGCCGCACGGCCCCATAACAATATACCATAGGACATAATACTATGAAAATAACTAAAGTATACTAATCTCGCCGTATCTATGTCAGTTAACCGTCTAATTTTCTTAACCGCATATGCTGCAGAACTAAGCCTATTCGCCAATCCTTCAATATGGGGGCCCCACTGCAATTTGGAATCAAGAGTAATGCCAAGAAATATAGCAGATTCCACTGATCACACCAATATATTGAGAAGCAACAGTCAAGATGTTAATTTCTTAGAATGTTGCTCTCAATGTTTCCTTAGGGCCTAGGTTATAAATAGCGCGAATAGCCCTCTTCTGCAGCACAAATATTGTATTAATATCGGCAGCGTTGCCCCACAGCAATATAACATAGGACATAATACTATGGAAGTAACTAGAGAAGTGAGGGATATCACTTTATAATAACAATATAAGGTAGATTTCTATGGGCGCAGCGCAGGCCTTCTCTTACAGACAAGCGTGATGCTTTGTATGTAAATCATTGGTGGAATTTAGAACAGTTTCTGTGAGCGTGATAATATTATATTGAAATAACTCGTCAGCGCGACGCGTGTTGGTATTTCCCATTGGGGTGTCGACGGGGATCAATAGCAATCTAGGCGCCTCATAGGTTTTACAATTGCGTTATTGATTCTCACGAACATAAAAGAACTAGACGGAAACTACGTCTTCACTCAACAGTGAAGCTTACCTATATTTTGATTTTGACCTTTTATAACTAAGTTGGTATAAATTTATTTTTTTTACTTCAAAAACTAACCACTAACTACTGTACCACTACGTAATTAGGTACCAATGGGAAGAATTCTTTACACAGTATGACAGTAGGTTAGACAGGTACCAAACTTACGTCTTACGGCCGTTTTCAATAACGTATCTCTAGTTGCGGATATATGCTATCACCGTTCAATGACAAGATATTATCTATCCATAGTTATGTCATGATAGCTATGTCGTATTATAGTTATGTCGATAGGTTATTGAAATGTCAGTAAGCGTAAAAGGATAGATTTGTCAATAGATCTACTGCCGCTTTCAATAACCTATCTATCCTTAGTTTATCTTATTAGAGGTAGACAAATCTATCCTTTTTCGCTTACTTACATTTCAATAACCTATCGACATAAATCATTGGACTATAACTATATAGAACATAACTAATGATAGATAAGATCTTGTCATTAAACGGTGGCAGTAATGTATCCGTAACTAAAGATACGTAATTGAAAACGGCCGTTAGTAAGTTAAACTAATTATAGATAGGTTATTGAAAACGGCCGTTAATGTGTTATTAAACAATAGGGCGGCGTAGCTAGTGGTATTACTGGGCAAATGGAATCTTACGCTTACAATATTCTAAGATCTTGTGTTTCAAAGTGACGACCGCAAACACAGTGCCGCTTAGATTTTGGATTTTTCAAGAATCCTGTACGGCACTGCATTATAATACGTATATCTACGTC